>NC_091264.1:6270000-7520000 GCF_042477335.2 Ovis canadensis
ATCTTGGGATACTTCTGGAGTCTCCCCAGGGGAGTCAGTCCTCGTCTCGAATGCGGGCATGCACTTGTGCTTTCCTCCAGAGCGGTAGCAGCAGTGTCACGCAGTCCGCCGCGTGGATCAAAGGATCTATGGTTTTCCCTCGAGTCTTTCCCACGAGGCTTTCCCACAGGGCTGTCCCACGTGCACACGTGGTGGGAGTCGATCCTCGGCTTGAACGTCAAGGCAGTGCAGGGAAAACAGGTTCCTCTGGAATGGACTGACACATCTGGGGGACTCTTTGAATGGTGTCACGACCCTGGAGTTCCTCTCGCCTTTCCTGTGGAGAGCGCCTCCTCTTGAGATGCGACGGGAACGCCGGGAATTCTTTCCCTACGAATCAGGGAAAGGATCCCTCATCTCGAGCTAGGAGGCGGAAACGGGGCTCCCCTGGATGTGTGCGGGACCCACGTGATTCCTCTCGAGTGGAGACGGGTATGTCGGTGAACTTCTTGAGTTGCAGCAAGGGTGTGAAGGACCCTTTGGAAGTTCCAGTGGTTAGACGTGATTAGCCTCGAGAAGCCTCAGCGGAAATGGGCCTTATCTCGCCTGGAGTGTAAAACCTCCTGGATTTTCTCGAGTTGCGGCAGGTGCTCTCGACTTACGACGGGGACCTCAGGGACCCGCTCTGGTGGCCTCAGGAAAGGCCAGTCCCCATGCGAGTTCCTCGGGGGCCTCTCGGGATTCCTCTCCCGTCGATGCCGGGGCCTAAGACCTTGTGTGGAGTCGGGGCCGGAACCTGAGGATTCCTCTCCAGTGCTGACATGGATCTTGGGGTACTTCTGGAGTCTCCCCAGGGGAGTCAGTCCTCGTCTGGAATGCGGGCATGCACTTGCGCTTTCCTCCAGAGCGGTAGCAGCAGTGTCACGCAGTCCGCCGCGTGGAGCAAAGGATCTATGGTTTTCCCTCGAGTCTTTCCCACGAGGCTTTCCCACGAGGCTTTCCCACAGGGCTGTCCCACGTGCACACGTGGTGGGAGTCGATCCTTGGCTTGAACGTCAAGGCAGTGCAGGGAAAACAGGTTCCTCTGGAATGGACTGACACATCTGGGGGACTCTTGGAATGGTGGCATGACCCTGGAGTTCCTCTCGCCTTTCCTGTGGAGAGCGCCTCCTCTTGAGATGCGACGAGAACGCCGGGAATTCTTTCCCTACGAAACAGGGAAAGGATCCCTCATCTCGAGCTAGGAGGCGGAAACGGGGCTCCCCTGGATGTGTGCGGGACACCACGTGCTTCCTCTCGAGTGGAGACGGGTATGTCGGGGAACTTCTTGAGTTGCAGCAAGGGTGTGAAGGACCCTTTGGAAGTTCCAGTGCTTAGATGTGATTGGCCTCGAGAAGCCTCTGCGGAAATGGGCCTCATCTCGCCTGGAGGGCAAAACCTCCTGGATTTTCTCGAGTTGCGGCAGGTGCTCTCGACTTACGACGGGGACCTCAGGGACCCGCTCTGGTGGCCTCAGGAAAGGCCAGTCCCCATGCGAGTTCCTCGGGGGCCTCTCGGGATTCCTCTCCCGTCGTTGCCGGGGCCTAAGACCTTGTGTGGAGTCCGGGCCGGAACCTGAGGATTCCTCTCCAGTGCTGACATGGATCTTGGGGTACTTCTGGAGTCTCCCCAGGGGAGTCAGTCCTCGTCTCGAATGCGGGCATGCACTTGCGCTTTCCTCCAGAGCGGTAGCAGCAGTGTCATGCAGTCCGCCGCGTGGATCAAAGGATCTATGGTTTTCCCTCGAGTCTTTCCCACGAGGCTTTCCCACAGGGCTGTCCCCCGTGCACACATGGTGGGAGTCGATCCTCGGCTTGAACGTCAAGGCAGTGCAGGGAAAACAGGTTCCTCTGGAATGGACTGACACATCTGGGGGACTCTTGGAATGGTGGCACGACCCTGGTGTTCCTCTCGCCTTTCCTGTGGAGAGCGCCTCCTCTTGAGATGCAACAGGAACGCCGGAAATTCTTTCCCTACGAAACAGGGAAAGGATCCCTCATCTCGAGCTAGGAGGCGGAAACGGGGCTTCCCTGGATGTGTGCGGGACACCACGTGCTTCCTCTAGAGTGGAGACGGGTATGTCGGGGATCTTCTTGAGTTGCAGCAAGGGTGTGAAGGACCCTTTGGAAGTTCCAGTGGTTAGATGTGATTGGCCTCGAGAAGCCTCAGCGGAAATGGGCCTCATCTCGCCTGGAGGGCAAAACCTCCTGGATTTTCTCGAGTTGCGGCAGGTGCTCTCGACTTACGATGGGGACCTCAGGGACCCGCTCTGGTGGCCTCAGGAAAGGCCAGTCCCCATGCGAGTTCCTCGGGGGCCTCTCGGCATTCCTCTCCCGTCGATGCCGGGGCCTAAGACCTTGTGTGGAGTCGGGGCCGGAACCTGAGGATTCCTCTCCAGTGCTGACATGGATCTTGGGGTACTTCTGGAGTCTCCCCAGGGGAGTCAGTCCACGTCTCGAATGCGGGCATGCACTTGCTCTTTCCTCCAGAGCGGTAGCAGCAGTGTCACGCAGTCCGCCGCGTGGATCAAAGGATCTATGGTTTTCCCTCGAGTCTTTCCCACGAGGCTTTCCCACGAGGCTTTCCCACAGGGCTGTCCCACGTGCACACGTGGTGGGAGTCGATCCTCGGCTTGAACGTCAAGGCAGTGCAGGGAAAACAGGTTCCTCTGGAATGGACTGACACATCTGGGGGACTGTTGGAATGGTGGCACGACTCTGGAGTTCCTCTCGCCTTTCCTGTGGAGAGCGCCTCCTCTTGAGATGCGACGGGAACGCCGGGAATTCTTTCCCTACGAAACAGGGAAAGGATCCCTCATCTCGAGCTAGGAGGCGGAAACGGGGCTCCCCTGGATGTGTGCGGGACACCACGTGCTTCCTCTCGAGTGGAGACGGGTATGTCGGGGAACTTCTTGAGTTGCAGCAAGGGTGTGAAGGACCCTTTGGAAGTTCCAGTGGTTAGATGTGATTGGCCTCGAGAAGCCTCAGCGGAAATGGGCCTCATCTCGCCTGGAGCGCAAAACCTCCTGGATTTTCTCGAGTTGCGGCAGGTGCTCTCGACTTACGACGGGGACCTCAGGGACCCGCTCTGGTGGCCTCAGGAAAGGCCAGTCCCCATGCGAGTTACTCGGGGGCCTCTCGGGATTCCTCTCCCGTCGATGCCGGGGCCTAAGACCTTGTGTGGAGTCGGGGCCGGAACCTGAGGATTCCTCTCCAGTGCTGACATGGATCTTGGGGTACTTCTGGAGTCTCCCCAGGGGAGTCAGTCCTCGTCTGGAATGCGGGCATGCACTTGCGCTTTCCTCCAGAGCGGTAGCAGCAGTGTCACGCAGTCCGCCGCGTGGAGCAAAGGATCTATGGTTTTCCCTCGAGTCTTTCCCACGAGGCTTTCCCACGAGGCTTTCCCACAGAGCTGTCCCACGTGCACACGTGGTGGGAGTCGATCCTTGGCTTGAACGTCAAGGCAGTGCAGGGAAAACAGGTTCCGCTGGAATTGACTGACACATCTGGGGGACTGTTGGAATGGTGGCACGACTCTGGAGTTCCTCTCGCCTTTCCTGTGGAGAGCGCCTCCTCTTGAGATGCGACGGGAACGCCGGGAATTCTTTCCCTACGAAACAGGGAAAGGATCCCTCATCTCGAGCTAGGAGGCGGAAACGGGGCTCCCCTGGATGTGTGCGGGACCCCACGTGCTTCCTCTCGAGTGGAGACGGGTATGTCGGGGAACTTCTTGAGTTGCAGCAAGGGTGTGAAGGACCCTTTGGAAGTTCCAGTGCTTAGATGTGATTGGCCTCGAGAAGCCTCAGCGGAAATGGGCCTCATCTCGCCTGGAGGGCAAAACCTCCTGGATTTTCTCGAGTTGCGGCAGGTGCTCTCGACTTACGACGGGGACCTCAGGGACCCGCTCTGGTGGCCTCAGGAAAGGCCAGTCCCCATGCGAGTTCCTCGGGGGCCTCTCGGGATTCCTCTCCCGTCGATGCCGGGGCCTAAGACCTTGTGTGGAGTCGGGGCCGGAACCTGAGGATTCCTCTCCAGTGCTGACATGGATCTTGGGGTACTTCTGGAGTCTCCCCAGGGGAGTCAGTCCTCGTCTCGAATGCGGGCATGCACTTGCGCTTTCCTCCGGAGCGGTAGCAGCAGTGTCACGCAGTCCGCCGCGTGGATCAAAGGATCTATGGTTTTCCCTCGAGTCTTTCCCACGAGGCTTTCCCACAGGGCTGTCCCACGTGCACACATGGTGGGAGTCGATCCTCGGCTTGAACGTCAAGGCAGTACAGGGAAAACAGGTTCCTCTGGAATGGACTGACACATCTGGGGGACTCTTGGAATGGTGGCACGACCCTGGAGTTCCTCTCGCCTTTCCTGTGGAGAGCGCCTCCTCTTGAGATGCGACGGGAACGCCGGGAATTCTTTCCCTACGAAACAGGGAAAGGATCCCTCATCTCGAGCTAGGAGGCGGAAACGGGGCTCCCCTGGATGTGTGCGGGACACCACGTGCTTCCTCTCGAGTGGAGACGGGTATGTCGGGGAACTTCTTGAGTTGCAGCAAGGGTGTGAAGGACCCTTTGGAAGTTCCAGTGGTTAGATGTGATTGGCCTCGAGAAGCCTCAGTGGAAATGGGCCTCATCTCGCCTGGAGGGCAAAACCTCCTGGATTTTCTCGAGTTGCGGCAGGTGCTCTCGACTTACGACGGGGACCTCAGGGACCCGCTCTGGTGGCCTCAGGAAAGGCCAGTCCGCATGCGAGTTCCTCGGGGGCCTCTCGGGATTCCTCTCCCGTCGATACCGGGGCCTAAGACCTTGTGTGGAGTAGGGGCCGGAACCTGAGGATTCCTCTCCAGTGCTGACATGGATCTTGGGGTACTTCTGGAGTCTCCCCAGTGGAGTCAGTCCTCGTCTCGAATGCGGGCATGCACTTGCGCTTTCCTCCAAAGCGGTAGCAGCAGGGTCACGCAGTCCGCCGCGTGGATCAAAGGATCTATGGTTTTCCCTCGAGTCTTTCCCACGAGGCTTTCCCACGAGGCTTTCCCACAGGGCTGTCCCACGTGCACACGTGGTGGGAGTCGATCCTCGGCTTGAACGTCAAGGCAGTGCAGGGAAAAGGGGTTCCTCTGGAATGGACTGACACATCTGGTGGACTCTTGGAATGGTGGCACGACCCTGGAGTTCCTCTCGCCTTTCCTGTGGAGAGCGCCTCCTCTTGAGATGCGACGGGAACGCCGGGAATTCTTTCCCTACGAAACAGGGAAAGGATCCCTCATCTCGAGCTAGGAGGCGGAAACGGGGCTCCCCTGGATGTGTGCGGGACCCCACGTGCTTCCTCTCGAGTGGAGACGGGTATGTCGGGGAACTTCTTGAGTTGCAGCAAGGGTGTGAAGGACCCTTTGGAAGTTCCAGTGGTTAGATGTGATTGGCCTCGAGAAGCCTCAGCGGAAATGGGCCTCATCTCGCCTGGAGGGCAAAACCTCCTGGATTTTCTCGAGTTGCGGCAGGTGCTCTCGACTTACGACGAGGACCTCAGGGACCCGCTCTGGTGGCCTCAGGAAAGGCCAGTCCCCATGCGAGTTCCTCTGGGGATTCCTCTCCCGTCGATGCCGGGGCCTAAGACCTTGTGTGGAGTCGGGGCCGGAACCTGAGGATTCCTCTCCAGTGCTGACATGGATCTTGGGGTACTTCTGGAGTCTCCCCAGGGGAGTCAGTCCTCGTCTCGAATGCGGGCATGCACTTGCGCTTTCCTCCAGAGCGGTAGCAGCAGTGTCACGCAGTCCGCCGCGTGGATCAAAGGATCTATGGTTTTCCCTCGAGTCTTTCCCACGAGGCTTTCCCACGTGGCTTTCCCACAGGGCTGTCCCACGTGCACACGTGGTGGGAGTCGATCCTCGGCTTGAACGTCAAGGCAGTGCAGGGAAAACAGGTTCCTCTGGAATGGACTGACACATCTGGGGGACTCTTGGAATGGTGGCACGACCCTGGAGTTCCTCTCGCCTTTCCTGTGGAGAGCGCCTCCTCTTGAGATGCGACGGGAACGCCGGGAATTCTTTCCCTACGAAACAGGGAAAGGATCCCTCATCTCGAGCTAAGAGGCGGAAACGGGGCTCCCCTGGATGTGTGCGGGACACCACGTGCTTCCTCTCGAGTGGAGACGGGTATGTCGGGGAACTTCTTGAGTTGCAGCAAGGGTGTGAAGGACCCTTTGGAAGTTCCAGTGGTTAGATGTGATTGGCCTCGAAAAGCCTCAGCGGAAATGGGCCTCATCTCGCCTGGAGGGCAAAACCTCCTGGATTTCCTCGAGTTGCGACAGGTGCTCTCGACTTACGACGGGGACCTCAGGGACCCGCTCTGGTGGCCTCAGGAAAGGCCAGTCCGCATGCGAGTTCCTCGGGGGCCTCTCGGGATTCCTCTCCCGTCGATGCCGGGGCCTAAGACCTTGTGTGGAGTCGGGGCCGGAACCTGAGGATTCCTCTCCAGTGCTGACATGGATCTTGGGGTACTTCTGGAGTCTCCCCAGGGGAGTCAGTCCTCGTCTCGAATGCGGGCATGCACTTGCGCTTTCCTCCAGAGCGGTAGCAGCAGTGTCACGCAGTCCGCCGCGTGGATCAAAGGATCTATGGTTTTCCCTCGAGTCTTTCCCACGAGGCTTTCCCACGAGTCTTTCCCACAGGGCTGTCCCACGTGCACACGTGGTGTGAGTCGATCCTCTGTTGAACGTCAAGGCAGTGCAGGGAAAACAGGTTCCTCTGGAATGGAGTGACACATCTGGGGGACTCTTGGAATGTTGGCACGACCCTGGAGTTCCTCTCGCCTTTCCTGTGGAGAGCGCCTCCTCTTGAGATGCGACGGGAACGCCGGGAATTCTTTCCCTACGAAACAGGGAAAGGATCCCTCATCTCGAGCTAGGAGGCGGAAACGGGGCTCCCCTGGATGTGTGCGGGACACCACGTGCTTCCTCTCGAGTGGAGACGGGTATGTCGGGGAACTTCTTGAGTTGCAGCAAGGGTGTGAAGGACCCTTTGGAAGTTCCAGTGGTTAGATGTGATTGGCCTCGAGAAGCCTCAGCGGAAATGGGCCTCATCTCGCCTGGAGGGCAAAACCTCCTGGATTTTCTCGAGTTGCGGCAGGTGCTCTCGACTTACGACGGGGACCTCAGGGACCCGCTCTGGTGGCCTCAGGAAAGGCCAGTCTGCATGCGAGTTCTTCGGGGGCCTCTCGGGATTCCTCTCCCGTCGATGCCGGGGCCTAAGACCTTGTGTGGAGTCGGGGCCGGAACCTGAGGATTCCTCTCCAGTGCTGACATGGATCTTGGGGTACTTCTGGAGTCTCCCCAGGGGAGTCAGTCCTCGTCTCGAATGCGGGCATGCACTTGCGCTTTCCTCCAGAGCGGTAGCAGCAGTGTCACGCAGTCCGCCGCGTGGATCAAAGGATCTATGGTTTTCCCTCGAGTCTTTCCCACGAGGCTTTCCCACGAGGCTTTCCCACAGGACTGTCCCACGTGCACACGTGGTGGGAGTCGATCCTCTGTTGAACGTCAAGGCAGTGCAGGGAAAACAGGTTCCTCTGGAATGGACTGACACATCTGGGGGACTCTTGGAATGGTGGCACGACCCTGGAGTTCCTCTCGACTTTCCTGTGGAGAGCGCCTCCTCTTGAGATGCGACGGGAACGCCGGGAATTCTTTCCCTACGAAACAGGGAAAGAATCCCTCATCTCGAGCTAGGAGGCGGAAACGGGGCTCCCCTGGATGTGTGCGGGACACCACGTGCTTCCTCTCGAGTGGAGACGGGTATGTCGGGGAACTTCTTGAGTTGCAGCAAGGGTGTGAAGGACCCTTTGGAAGTTCCAGTGGTTAGATGTGATTGGCATCGAGAAGCCTCAGCGGAAATGGGCCTCATCTCGCCTGGAGGGCAAAACCTCCTGGATTTTCTCGAGTTGTGGCTGGTGCTCTCGACTTACGACGGGGACCTCAGGGACCCGCTCTGGTGGCCTCAGGAAAGGCCAGTCCCCATGCGAGTTCCTCGGGGGCCTCTCGGGATTCCTCTCCCGTCGATGCCGGGGCCTAAGACCTTGTGTGGAGTCGGGGCCGGAACCTGAGGATTCCTCTCCAGTGCTGACATGGATCTTGGGGTACTTCTGGAGTCTCCCCAGGGGAGTCAGTCCTCGTCTCGAATGCGGGCATGCACTTGCGCTTTCCTCCAGAGCGGTAGCAGCAGTGTCACGCAGTCGGCCGCGTGGATCAAAGGATCTATGGTTTTCCCTCGAGTCTTTCCCACGAGGCTTTCCCACGAGGCTTTCCCACAGGGCTGTCCCACGTGCACACGTGGTGGGAGTCGATCCTCGGCTTGAACGTCAAGGCAGTGCAGGGAAAACAGGTTCCTCTGGAATGGACCGACACATCTGGGGCACTCTTTGAATGGTGTCACGACCCTGGAGTTCCTCTCGCCTTTCCTGTGGAGAGCGCCTCCTCTTGAGATGCGACGGGAACGCCGGGAATTCTTTCCCTACGAAACAGGGAAAGGATCCCTCATCTCGAGCTAGGAGGCGGAAACGGGGCTCCCCTGGATGTGTGCGGGACCCACGTGATTCCTCTCGAGTGGAGACGGGTATGTCGGTGAACTTCTTGAGTTGCAGCAAGGGTGTGAAGGACCCTTTGGAAGTTCCAGTGGTTAGACGTGATTAGCCTCGAGAAGCCTCAGCGGAAATGGGCCTTATCTCGCCTGGAGGGTAAAACCTCCTGGATTTTCTCGAGTTTCGGCAGGTGCTCTCGACTTACGACGGGGACCTCTGGGACCCGCTCTGGTGGCCTCAGGAAAGGCCAGTCCCCATGCGAGTTCCTCGGGGGCCTCTCGGGATTCCTCTCCCGTCGATGCCGGGGCCTAAGACCTTGTGTGGAGTCGGGGCCGGAACCTGAGGATTCCTCTCCAGTGCTGACATGAATCTTGTGGTACTTCTGGAGTCTCCCCAGGGGAGTCAGTCCTCGTCTGGAATGCAGGCATGCACTTGCGCTTTCCTCCAGAGCGGTAGCAGCAGTGTCACGCAGTCCGCCGCGTGGATCAAAGGATCTATGGTTTTCCCTCGAGTCTTTCCCACGAGGCTTTCCCACGAGGCTTTCCCACAGGGCTGTCCCACGTGCACACGTGGTGGGCGTCGATCCTTGGCTTGAACGTCAAGGCAGTGCAGGGAAAACAGGTTCCTCTGGAATGGACTGACACATCTGGGGGACTCTTGGAATGGTGGCACGACCCTGGAGTTCCTCTCGCCTTTCCTGTGGAGAGCGCCTCCTCTTGAGATGCGACGGGAACGCCGGGAATTCTTTCCCTACGAAACAGGGAAAGGATCCCTCATCTCGAGCTAGGAGGCGGAAACGGGGCTCCCCTGGATGTGTGCGGGACCCCACGTGCTTCCTCTCGAGTGGAGACGGGTATGTCGGGGAACTTCTTGAGTTGCAGCAAGGGTGTGAAGGACCCTTTGGAAGTTCCAGTGGTTAGACGTGATTAGCCTCGAGATGCCTCAGCGGAAATGGGCCTCATCTCGCCTGGAGGGCAAAACCTCCTGGATTTTCTCGAGTTGCGGCAGGTGCTCTCGACTTACGACGGGGACCTCCGGGACCCGCTCTGGTGGCCTCAGGAAAGGCCAGTCCCCATGCGAGTTCCTCGGAGGCCTCTCGGCATTCCTCTCCCGTCGATGCCGGGGCCTAAGACCTTGTGTGGAGTCGGGGCCGGAACCTGAGGATTCCTCTCCAGTGCTGACATGGATCTTGGGGTACTTCTGGAGTCTCCCCAGGGGAGTCAGTCCTCGTCTCGAATGCGGGCATGCACTTGCACTTTCCTCCAGAGCGGTAGCAGCAGTGTCACGCAGTCCGCCGCGTGGATCAAAGGATCTATGGTTTCCCTCGAGTCTTTCCCACGAGGCTTTCCCACGAGGCTTTCCCACAGGGCTGTCCCACGTGCACACGTGGTGGGAGTCGATCCTCGGCTTGAACGTCAAGGCAGTGCAGGGAAAACAGGTTCCTCTGGAATGGAGTGACACATCTGGGGGACTCTTGGAATGTTGGCACGACCCTGGAGTTCCTCTCGCCTTTCCTGTGGAGAGCGCCTCCTCTTGAGATGCGACGGGAACGCCGGGAATTCTTTCCCTACGAAACAGGGAAAGGATCCCTCATCTTGAGCTAGGAGGCGGAAACGGGGCTCCCCTGGATGTGTGCGGGATACCACGTGCTTCCTCTCGAGTGGAGACGGGTATGTCGGGGAACTTCTTGAGTTGCAGCAAGGGTGTGAAGGACCCTTTGGAAGTTCCAGTGGTTAGACGTGATTAGCCTCGAGAAGCCTCAGCGGAAATGGGCCTCATCTCGCCTGGAGGGCAAAACCTCCTGGATTTTCTCGAGTTGCGGCAGGTGCTCTCGACTTACGACGGGGACCTCAGGGACCCGCTATGGTGGCCTCAGGAAAGGCCAGTCCCCATGCGAGTTCCTCGGGGGCCTCTCGGCATTCCTCTCCCGTCGATGCCGGGGCCTAAGACCTTGTGTGGATTCGGGGCCGGAACCTGAGGATTCCTCTCCAGTGCTGACATGGATCTTGGGGTACTTCTGGAGTCTCCCCAGGGGAGTCAGTCCTCGTCTCGAATGCGGGCATGCACTTGCTCTTTCCTCCAGAGCGGTAGCAGCAGTGTCACGCAGTCCGCCGCGTGGATCAAAGGATCTATAGTTTTCCCTCGAGTCTTTCCCACGAGGCTTTCCCACGAGGCTTTCCCACAGGGCTGTCCCACGTGCACACGTGGTGGGAGTCGATCCTCGGCTTGAACGTCAAGGCAGTGCAGGGAAAACAGGTTCCTCTGGAATGGACTGACACATCTGGGGGACTCTTGGAATGGTGGCACGACCCTGGAGTTCCTCTCGCCTTTCCTGTGGAGAGCGCCTCCTCTTGAGATGCGACGGGAACGCCGGGAATTCTTTCCCTACGAAACAGGGAAAGGATCCCTCATCTCGAGCTAGGAGGCGGAAACGGGGCTCCCCTGGATGTGTGCGGGACCCCACGTGCTTCCTCTCGAGTGGAGACGGGTATGTCGGGGAACTTCTTGAGTTGCAGCAAGGGTGTGAAGGACCCTTTGGAAGTTCCAGTGGTTAGACGTGATTAGCCTCGAGAAGCCTCAGGGGAAATGGGCCTCATCTCGCCTGGAGGGCAAAACCTCCTGGATTTTCTCGAGTTGCGGCAGGTGCTCTCGACTTACGACAGGGACCTCAGGGACCCGCTCTGGTGGCCTCAGGAAAGGCCAGTCCCCATGCGAGTTCCTCGGGGGCCTCTCGGGATTCCTCTCCCGTCGATGCCGGTGCCTAAGACCTTGTGTGGAGTCGGGGCCGGAACCTGAGGATTCCTCTCCAGTGCTGACATGGATCTTGGGGTACTTCTGGAGTCTCCCCAGGGGAGTCAGTCCTCGTCTCGAATGCGGGCATGCACTTGCGCTTTCCTCCAGAGCGGTAGCAGCAGTGTCACGCAGTCCGCCGCGTGGATCAAAGGATCTATGGTTTTCCCTCGAGTCTTTCCCACGAGGCTTTCCCACGAGGCTTTCCACAGGGCTGTCCCACGTGCACACGTGGTGCGAGTCGATCCTCGGCTTGAACGTCAAGGCAGTGTAGGGAAAACAGGTTCCTCTGGAATGGACTGACACATCTGGGGGACTCTTGGAATGGTGGCACGACCCTGGAGTTCCTCTCGCCTTTCCTGTGGAGAGCGCCTCCTCTTGAGATGCGACGGGAACGCCGGGAATTCTTTCCCTACGAAACAGGGAAAGGATCCCTCATCTCGAGCTAGGAGGCGGAAACGGGGCTCCCCTGGATGTGTGCTGGACACTCGTGCTTCCTCTCGAGTGGAGACGACTATGTCGGGGAACTTCTTGAGTTGCAGCAAGGGTGTGAAGGACCCTTTAGAAGTTCCAGTGGTTAGATGTGATTAGCCTCGAGAAGCCTCAGCGGAAATGGGCCTCATCTCGCCTGGAGGGCAAAACCTCCTGCATTTTCTCGTGTTGCGGCAGGTTCTCTCGACTTACGACGGGGACCTCGGGGACCCGCTCTGGTGGCCTCAGGAAAGGCCAGTCCCCATGCGAGTTCCTCGGGGGCCTCTCGGGTTTCCTCTCCCGTCGATGCCGTGGCCTAAGACCTTGTGTGGAGTCGGGGCCGGAACCTGAGGATTCCTCTCCAGTGCTGACATGGATCTTGGGGTACTTCTGGAGTCTCCCCAGGGGAGTCAGTCCTCGTCTCGAATGCGCGCATGGACTTGCGCTTTCCTCCAGAGCGGTAGCAGCAGTGGCACGCAGTCCGCTGCGTGGATCAAAGGATCTATGGTTTTCCCTCGAGTCTTTCCCACGAAGCTTTCCCACGAGGCTTTCCCACAGGGCTGTCCCACGTGCAGACGTTGTTGGAGTCGATCCTCGGCTTGAACGTCAAGGCAGTGCAGGGAAAACAGGTTCCTCTGGAATGGACTGACACATCTGGGGGACTCTTGGAATGGTGGCACGACCCTGGAGTTCTTCTCGCCTTTCCTGTGGAGAGCGCCTCCTCTTGAGATGCGACGGGAACGCCGGGAATTCTTTCCCTACGAAACAGGGAAAGGATCCCTCATCTCGAGCTAGGAGGCGGAAACGGGGCTCCCCTGGATGTGTGCGGGACCCTCGTGATTCCTCTCGAGTGGAGACGGGTATGTCGGGGAACTTCTTAAGTTGCAGCAATGGTGTGAAGGACCCTTTGGAAGTTCAAGTGGTTAGATGTGATTGGCCTCGAGAAGCCTCAGTGGAAATGGGCCTCATCTCGCCTGGAGGGCAAAACCTCCTGGATTTTCACGAGTTGCGGCAGGTGCTCTCGACTTACGACGGGGACCTCGGGGACCCGCTCTGGTGGCATCAGGAAAGGCCAGTCCCCATGCGAGTTCCTCGGGGGCCTCTCGGGATTCCTCGCCCGTCGATGCCGGGGCCTAAGACCTTGTGTGGAGTCGGGGCCGGAACCTGAGGATTCCTCTCCAGTGCTGACATGGATCCTGGGGTACTTCTGCAGTCTCCCCAGGGGAGTCAGTCCTCGTCTCGAATGCGGGCATGCACTTGTGCTTTCCTCCAGAGCGGTAGCAGCAGTGTCACGCAGTCTGACGCATTGCTCAAAGGATCTATGGTTTTCCCTCGAGTCTTTCCCACGAGGCTTTCCCACGAGGCTTTCCACAGGGCTGTCCCACGTGCACACGTGGTGCGAGTCGATCCTCGGCTTGAACGTCAAGGCAGTGTAGGGAAAACAGGTTCCTCTGGAATGGACTGACACATCTGGGGGACTCTTGGAATGGTGGCACAACCCTGGAGTTCCTCTCGCCTTTCCTGTGGAGAGCGCCTCCTCTTGAGATGCGACGGGAACGCAGGGAATTCTTTCCCTACGAAACAGGGAAAGGATCCCTCATCTCGAGCTAGGAGGCTGAAACGGGGCTCCCCTGGATGTGTGCGCGACCCTCGTGCTTCCTCTCGAGTGGAGACGGGTAATGCGGGGAACTTCTTGAGTTGCAGCAAGGGTGTGAAGGACCCTTTGGAAGTTCCAGTGGTTAGATGTGATTAGCCTCGAGAAGCCTCAGCGGAAATGGGCCTCATCTCGCCTGGAGGGCAAAACCTCCTGGATTTTCTCGAGTTGCGGCAGGTGCTCTCGACTTACGACGGGGACCTCAGGGACCCGCTCTGGTGGCCTCAGGAAAGGCCAGTCCCCATGCGAGTTCCTCGGGGACCTCTCGGGATTCCTCTCCGGTCGATGCCGGGGCCTAAGACCTTGTGTGGAGTCGGGGCCGGAACCTGAGGATTCCTCTCCAGTGCTGACATGGATTTTGGGGTACTTCTGGAGTCTCCCCAGGGGAGTCAGTCCTCGTCTCGAATGCGGGCATGCACTTGCGCTTTCCTCCAGAGCGGTAGTAGCAGTGTCACGCATTCCGCCGCGTGGATCAAAGGATCTATGGTTTTCCCTCGAGTCTTTCCCACGAGGCTTTCCCACGAGGCTTTCCCACAGGGCTGTCCCACGTGCACGCGTGGTGGGAGTCGATCCTCGGCTTGAACGTCAAGGCAGTGCAGGGAAAACAGGTTCCTCTGGAATGGACTGACACATCTGGGGGACTCTTGGAATGGTGGCACGACCCTGGAGTTCCTCTCGCCTTTCCTGTGGAGAGCGCCTTCTCTTGAGATGCGACGGGAACGCCGGGAATTCTCTCCCTATGAAACAGGGAAAGCATTCCTCATCTCAGGCTCGGAGGCGGAAACGGGTCTCCCCTGGATGTTTGCGCGAGCCTGGTGCTTCCTTTCGAGTGGAGACGGGTATGTCGGGGAACTTCTTGAGTTGCAGCAAGGGTGTGAAGGACACTTTGGAAGTTCCAGTGGTTAGACGTGATTGGCCTCGAGAAGCCTCAGCGGAAATGGGCCTCATCTCGCTTGGAGGGCAAAACCTCCTGGATTTTCTCGAGTTGCGGCAGGTGCTCTCGCCTTACGAAGGGGACCTCAGGGACCCGCTCTGGTGGCCTCAGGAAAGGCTAGTCCCCATGCGAGTTCCTCGGGGGCCTCTCGGGATTCCTCTCCCCTCGATGCCGGGGCCTAAGACCTTGTGTGGAGTCGGGGCCGGATCCTGAGGATTCCTCTCCAGTGCTGACATGGATCTTGGAGTACTTCTGGAGTCTCCCCAGGGGAGTCAGTCCTCGTCTCGAATGCGGGCATGCACTTGCGCTTTCCTCCAGAGCGGTAGCAGCAGTGTCATACAGTCTGCCGCGTGGATCAAAGGATCTATGGTTTTCCCTCGAGTCTTTCCCACGAGGCTTTCCCACGAGGCTTTCCCACAGGGCTGTCCCACGTGCACACGTTGTGGGAGTCGATCCTCGGCTTGAACGTCAAGGCAGTGCAGGGAAAACAGGATCCTCTGGAATGGACTGACACATCTGGGGGACTCTTGGAATGGTGGCACGACCCTGGAGTTCCTCTCGCCTTTCCTGTGGAGATCGCCTCCTCTTGATATGCGACGGGAACGCCGGGAATTCTTTCCCTACGAAACAGGGAAAGGATCCCTCATCTCGAACTATGAGGCGGAAACGGGGCTCCCCTGGATGTGTGCGGGACCCTCGTGCTTCCTCTTGAGTGGAGACAGGTATGTCGGGGAACTTCTTGATTTGCAGCAAGGGTGTGAAGGACCCTTTGGAAGTTCCAGTGGTTAGATGTGATTAGCCTCGAGAAGCCCCAGCGGAAATGGGCCTCATCTCGCCTGGAGGGCAAAACCTCCTGGATTTTCTCGAGTTGCGGCAGGTGCTCTCGACTTACGACGGGGACCCCAGGGACCCCTCTGGTGGCCTCAGGAAAGGCCAGTCCCCATGCGAGTTCCTCGGGGGCCTCTCGGGATTCCTCTCCCGTCGATGCCGGGGCCTAAGAGCTTGTGTGGAGTCGCGGCCAGAACCTGAGGATTCCTCTCCAGTGCTGACATGGATCTTGGGGTACTTCTGGAGTCTCCCCAGGGGAGTCAGTCCTTGTCTCGAATGCGGGCATGCACTTGCGCTTTCCTCCAGAGCGGTAGCAGCAGTGTCACTCATTCTGCCGCGTGGATCAAAGGGTCTATGGTTTTCCCTCGAGTCTTTCCCACGAGGCTTTCCCTCGAGGCTTTCCCACAGGGCTGTCCCACGTGCACACGTGGTGGGAGTCGATCCTCCGCTTGAACGTCAAGGCAGTGCAGGGAAAACAGGTTCCTCTGGAATGGACTGAAACATCTGGGGGACTCTTGGAATGGTGGCACTAACCTGGAGTTCCTCTCGCCTTACCTGTGGAGAGCGCCTCCTCTTGAGATGCGACGGCAACGCCGGGAATTCTTTCCCTACGAAACAGAGAAAGGATCCCTCATCTCGAACTAGGAGGCGGAAACGGGGCTCCCCTGGATGTGTGCGGGACCCCACGTGCTTCCTCTCGAGTGGAGACGGGTATGTCGCGGAACTGCTTGAGTTGCAGCAAGGGTGTGAAGGACCCTTTGGAAGTTCCAGTGGTTAGATGTGATTGGCCTCGAGAAGCCTCAGCGGAAATGGGCCTCATCTCGCCTGGAGGGCAAAACCTCCTGGATTTTCTCGAGTTGCGGCAGGTGCTCTCGACTTACGACGGGGACCTCAGGGACCCGCTCTGGTGGCCTCAGGAAAGGCCAGTCCCCATGCGAGTTTCTCGGGGGCCTCTCGGGATTCCTCTCCCGTCGATGCCGGGGCCTAAGACCTTGTGTGGAGTCGGGGCCGGATCCTGAGGATTCCTCTCCAGTGCTGACATGGATCTTGGGGTACTTCTGGAGTCTCCCCAGGGGAGTCAGTCCTCGTCTCGAATGCGGGCATGCACTTGCGCTTTCCTCCAGAGCGGTAGCAGCAGTGTCATACAGTCTGCCGCATGGATCAAAGGATCTATGGTTTTCCCTCGAGTCTTTCCCACGAGGCTTTCCCACGAGGCTTTCCCACAGGGCTGTCCCACGTGCACACGTGGTGGGAGTCGATCCTCGGCTTGAACGTCAAGGCAGTGCAGGGAAAACAGGATCCTCTGGAATGGACTGACACATCTGGGGGACTCTTGGAATGGTGGCACGACCCTGGAGTTCCTCTCGCCTTTCCTGTGGAGAGCGCCTCCTCTTGATATGCGACGGGAACGCCGGGAATTCTTTCCCTACGAAACAGGGAAAGGATCCCTCATCTCGAACTAGGAGGCGGAAACGGGGCTCCCCTGGATGTGTGCGGGACCCACGTGCTTCCTCTCTAGTGGAGACGGGTATGTCGCCGAACTGCTTGAGTTGCAGCAAGGGTGTGAAGGACCCTTTGGAAGTTCCAGTGGTTAGATGTGATTGGCCTCGAGAAGCCTCAGCGGAAATGGGCCTCATCTCGCCTGGAGGGCAAAACCTCCTGGATTTTCTCGAGTTGCGGCAGGTGCTCTCGACTTACGACGGGGACCTCAGGGACCCGCTCTGGTGGCCTCAGGAAAGGCCAGTCCCCATGCGAGTTTCTCGGGGGCCTCTCGGGATTCCTCTCCCGTCGATGCCGGGGCCTAAGACCTTGTGTGGAGTCGGGGCCGGAACCTGAGGATTCCTCTCCAGTGCTGACATGGATCTTGGGGTACTTCTGGAGTTTCCCCAGGGGAGTCAGTCCTCGTCTCGAATGCGGGCATGCACTTGTGCTTTCCTCCAGAGCGGTAGCAGCAGTGTCACGCAGTCCGCCGCATGGATCAAAGGATCTATGGTTTTCCCTCGAGTCTTTCCCACGAGGCTTTCCCACGAGGCTTTCCCACAGGGCTGTCCCACGTGCACACGTGGTGGGAGTCGATCCTCGGCTTGAACGTCAAGGCAGTGCAGGGAAAACAGGTTCCTCTGGAATGGACTGACACATCTGGGGGACTCTTGGAATGGTGGCACGACCCTGGAGTTCCTCTCGCCTTTCCTGTGGAGAGCGCCTCCTCTTGAGATGCGTCGGGAATGCCGGGAATTCTTTCCCTACGAAACAGGGAAAGGATCCCTCATCTCGAGCTAGGAGGCGGAAACGGGGCTCCCCTGGATGTGTGCGGGACCCTCGTGCTTCCTCTTGAGTGGAGACAGGTATGTCGGGGAACTTCTTGAGTTGCAGCAAGGGTGTGAAGGACCCTTTGGAAGTTCCAGTGGTTAGATGTGATTAGCCTCGAGAAGCCCCAGCGGAAATGGGCCTCATCTCGCCTGGAGGGCAAAACCTCCTGGATTTTCTCGAGTTGCGGCATGTGCTCTCGACTTACGACGGGGACCCCAGGGACCCCTCTGGTGGCCTCAGGAAAGGCCAGTCCCCATGCGAGTTCCTCGGGGGCCTCTCGGGATTCCTCTCCCGTCGATGCCGGGGCCTAAGACCTTGTGTGGAGTCGGGGCCGGAACCTGAGGATTCCTCTCCAGTGCTGACATGGATCTTGGGGTACTTCTGGAGTCTCCCCAGGGGAGTCAGTCCTCGTCTCGAATGCGGGCATGCACTTGCGCTTTCCTCCAGAGCGGTAGCAGCAGTGTCACGCAGTCCGCCGCGTGGATCAAAGGATCTATGGTTTTCCCTCGAGTCTTTCCCACGAGGCTTTCCCACGAGGCTTTCCCACAGGGCTGTCCCACGTGCACACGTGGTGGGAGTCGATCCTCGGCTTGAACGTCAAGGCAGTGCAGGGAAAACAGGTTCCTCTGGAATGGACTGACACATCTGGGGGTCTCTTGGAATGGTGGCACGACCCTGGAGTTCCTCTCGCCTTTCCTGTGGAGAGCGCCTCGTCTTGAGATGCGACGGGAACGCCGGGAATTCTTTCCCTACGAAACAGGGAAAGGATCCCTCATCTCGAGCTAGGAGGCGGAAACGGGGCTTCCCTGGATGTGTGCGGGACCCCACGTGCTTCCTCTCGAGTGGAGATGGGTATGTCGGGGAACTTCTTGAGTTGCAGCAATGGTGTGAAGGACCCTTTGGAAGTTCCAGTGGTTAGACGTATTGGCCTCGAGAAGCCTCAGCGGAAATGGGACTCGTCTCGCCTGGAGGGCAAAACCTCCTGGATTTTCTCGAGTTGCGGCAGGTGCTCTCGACTTACGACGGGGACCTCAGGGACCCGCTCTGGTGGCCTCAGGAAAGGCCAGTCCCCATGCGAGTTCCTCGGGGGCCTCTCGGGATTCCTCTCCCGTCGATGCCGGGGCCTAAGACCTTGTGTGGAGTCGGGGCCGGAACCTGAGGTTTCCTCTCCAATGCTGACATGGATCTTGGGGTACTTCTGGAGTCTCCCCAGGGGAGTAAGTCCTCGTCTCGAATGCGGGCATGCACTTGCGCTTTCCTCCAGAGCGGTAGCAGCAGTGTCACGCAGTCCGCCCCGTGGATCAAAGGATCTATGGTTTTCCCTCGAGTCTTTCCCACGAGTCTTTCCCACGAGGCTTTCCCACAGGGCTGTCCCACGTGCACACGTGGTGGGAGTCGATCCTCGGCTTGAACGTCAAGGCAGTGCAGGGAAAACAGGTTCCTCTGGAATGGACTGACACATCTGGGGGACTCTTGGAATGGTGGCACGACCCTGGAGTTCCTCTCGCCTTTCCTGTGGAGAGCGCCTCCTCTTGAGATGCGACGGGAACGCCGGGAATTCTTTCCCTACGAAACAGGGAAAGGATCCCTCATCTCGAGCTAGGAGGCGGAAACGGGGCTCCCCTGGATGTGTGCGGGACCCACGTGCTTCCTCTCGAGTGGAGACGGGTATGTCGGGGAACTTCTTGAGTTGCAGCAAGGGTGTGAAGGACCCTTTGGAAGTTCCAGTGGTTAGATGTGATTGGCCTCGAGAAGCCTCAGCGGAAACGGGCCTCATCTCACCTGGAGGGCAAAACCTCCTGGATTTTCTCGAGTTGCGGCAGGTGCTCTCGACTTACGACGGGGACCTCAGGGACCCGCTCTGGTGGCCTCAGGAAAGGCCAGTCCCCATGCGAGTTCCTCGGGGGCCTCTCGGGATTCCTCTCCCGTCGATGCCGGGGCTTAAGACCTTGTGTGGAGTCGGGGCCGGAACCTGAGGATTCCTCTCCAGTGCTGACATGGATCTTGGGGTACTTCTGGAGTCTCCCCAGGGGAGTCAGTCCTCGTCTCGAATGCGGGCATGCACTTGCGCTTTCCTCCAGAGCGGTAGCAGCAGTGTCACGCAGTCCGCCGCGTGGATCAAAGGATCTATGGTTTTCCCTCGAGTCTTTCCCACGAGGCTTTCCCACGAGGCTTTCCCACAGGGCTGTCCCACGAGCACACGTGATGGGAGTCGATCCTCGGCTTGAACGTCAAGGCAGTGCAGGGAAAACAGGTTCCTCTGGAATGGACTGACACATCTGGGGGACTCTTGAAATGGTGGCACGACCCTGGAGTTCCTCTCGCCTTTCCTGTGGAGAGCGCCTCCTCTTGAGATGCGACGGGAACGCCGGGAATTCTTTCCCTACGAAACAGGGAAAGGATCCCTCATCTCGAGCTAGGAGGCGGAAACGGGTCTCCGCTGGATGTGTGCGGGACCCTCGTGCTTCCTCTCGAGTGGAGACGGCTGTGTCGGGGAACTTCTTGTGTTGCAGCAAGGGTGTGAAGGACCCTTTGGAAGTTCCAGTGGTTAAATGTGATTAGCCTCTAGAAGACTCAGCGAAAATGGGCCTCATCTCACCTGAAGGGCAAAACCTCCTGGATTTTCTCGAGTTGCGGCAGGTGGTCTCGACTTACGACGGGGACCTCAGGGACCCGCTGTGGTGGTCTCAGGAAAGGCCAGTCTCCATGCAAGTTCCTCGGGGGCCTCTGGGGTTTCCTCTCCCGTCGATGCCAGGGCCTAAGACCTTGGGTGGAGTCGGGGCCGGAACCTGCGGATTCCTCTCCAGTGCTAACATGGATCTTGGGGTACTTCTGGAGTCTCCCCAGGGGAGTCAGTCCTCGTCTCGAACGCGGGTATGCACTTGCGCTCTTCTCCAGAGCGGTAGAAGCAGTGTCACGCACTCCGCTGCGTAGACCAAAGGATCTATGATTTTCCCTCGAGTCTTTCCCACGAGGCTTTCCCACGAGGCTTTCCCACAGGGCTGTTCCACGTGCACAGGTGGTGGGATTCGATCCTCGGCTTGATCGTCAAGGCAGTGCAGGGAAAACAGGTTCCTCTGGAATGGACTGAGACATCTGGGGGACTCTTGCAAAGGTGGCACTACCCTGGAGTTCCTCTCTCCTTTCCTGTGGAGAGCGCCTCCTCTTGAGATGCGACGGGAACGCCGGGAATTTTTTCCCTACGAAACAGGGAAATGATCCCTCTTCTCGCGATAGGAGGCGGAAACGGGTCTCCCCTGGATGTGTGCGGGACCCTCGTGCTTCCTCTCGAGTGGAGACGGGTATGTCGGGGAACTTCTTGAGTTGCAGCAAGGGTGTGAAGGACCCTTTGGAAGTTCCAGTGGTTAGATGTGTTTAGCCTTGAGGAGCCTCAGCGGAAATGGGCCTCATCTCGCCTGGAGGGCAAAACCTCGTGGATTTTCTCGAGTTGCGGCAGGTGCCATCGACTTACGACGGGGACCTCCGGGACCCGCTCTGGTGGCCTCAGGAAAGGCCAGTCCCCATGCGAGTTCCTCGGGGGCCTCTCGGGATTCCTCTCCCATCGATGCCGGGGCCTAAGACCTTGTGTGGAGTCGGGGCCGGAACCTGAGGATTCCTCTCCAGTGCTGACATGGATCTTGGGGTACTTCTGGAGTCTCCCCAGGGGAGTCAGTCCTCGTCTCGAATGCGGGCATGCACTTGCGCTTTCCTCCAGAGCGGTAGCAGCCGTGTCACGCAGTCTGCCGGGTGGATCAAAGGATCTATGGTTTTCCCTTCAGTCTTTCCCACGAGGCTTTCCCACGAGGCTTTCCCACAGGGCTGTCCCACGAGCACACGTGATGGGAGTCGATCCTCGGCTTGAACGTCAAGGCAGTGCAGGGAAAACAGGTTCCTCTGGAATGGACTGACACATCTGGGGTCTCTTGGAATGGTGGCACGACCCTTGAGTTCCTCTCGCCTTTCCTGTGGGAGCGCCTCCTCTTGAGATGCGACGGGAACGCCGGGAATTCTTTCCCTACGAAACAGGGAAAGGATCCCTCATCTCGAGCTAGGAGGCAGAAACGGGGCTCCCCTGGATGTGTGCGGGACCCCACGTGCTTCCTCTCGAGTGGAGACGGGTATGTCGGGGAACTTCTTGAGTTGCAGCAAGGGTGTGAAGGACCCTTTGGAAGTTCCCGTGGTTAGACGTGATTAGCCTCGAGAAGCCTCAGCGGAAATGGGCCTCATCTCGCCTGGAGGGCAAAACCTCCTGGATTTTCTCGAGTTGCGGCAGGTGCTCTCGACTTACGACGGGGACCTCAGGGAACCGCTCTGGTGGCCTCAGGAAAGGCCAGTCCCCATGCGAGTTCCTCGGGGGCCTCTGGGGATTCCTCTCCCGTCGATGCCGGGGCCTAAGACCTTGTGTGGAGTCGGGGCCGGAACCTGAGGATTCCTCTCCAGTGCTGACATGGATCTTGGGGTACTTCTGGAGTCTCCCGAGGGGAGTCAGTCCTCGTCTCATGCGGGCATGCACTTGCGCTTTCCTCCAGAGCGGTAGCAGCAGTGTCACGCAGTCCGCCACGTGCATCAAAGGATCTATGGTTTTCCCTCGAGTCTTTCCCACGAGGCTTTCCCACGAGGCTTTCCCACAGGGCTGTCCCACGTGCACACGTGGTGGGAGTCGATCCTCGGCTTGAACGTCAAGGCAGTGCAGGGAAAACAGGTTCCTCTGGAATGGACTGACACATCTGGGGGACTCTTGGAATGGTGGCACGACCCTGGAGTTCCTCTCGCCTTTCCTGTGGAGAGCGCCTCCTCTTGAGATGCGACGGGAACGCCGGGAATTCTTTCCCTACGAAACAGTGAAAGGATCCCTCATCTCGAGCAAGGAGGCGGAAATGGGGCTCCCCTGGATGTGTGCGGGACCCCACGTGCTTCCTCTCGAGTGGAGACGGATATGTCGGGGAACATCTTGAGTTGCAGCAAGGGTGTGAAGGACCCTTTGGAAGTTCCAGTGGTTAGATGTGATTAGCCTCGAGAAGCCTCCGCGGAAATGGGGCTCATCTCGCCTGGAGGGCAAAACCTGCTGGATTTTCTCGAGATGCAGCAGGTGCTCTCCACTTACGACGGGGACCTCAGGGACCCTCTCTGGTGGCCTCAGGAAAGGCCAGTCCCCATGCGAGTTCCTCGGGGGCCTCTCGGGATTCCTCTCCCGTCGATGCCGGGTCCCAAGTCCTTGTGTGGAGTCGGGGACGGAACCTGAGGATTCCTACCCAGTGCTGACATGGATCTTGGGGTACTTCTGGAGTCTCCCCAGGGGAGTCAGTCCTCGTCTCGAATGCGGGCATGCACTTGCGCTTTCCTCTAGAGCGGTAGCAGCAGTGTCACGCAGTCCGCCGCGTGGATCAAAGGATCTATGGTTTTCCCTCGAGTCTTTCCCACGAGGCTTTCCCACAGGGCTGTCCCACGAGCACACGTGGTGGGAATCGATCCTCGGCTTGAACGTCAAGGCAGTGCAGGGAAAACAGGTTCCTCTGGAATGGATTGACACATCTGGGAGACTCTAGGAATGGTGGCACGACCCTGGAGTTCGTCTCGCCTTCCTGTGGAGAGCGCCTCCTCTTGAGATGCGACGGGAACGCCGGGAATTCTTTCCCTACGAAACAGGGAAAGGATCCCTCATCTCGAGCTAGGAGGCGGAAACGGGGCTCCCCTGGATGTGTGCGGGACCCTTGTGCTTCCTCTCGAGTGGATACGGGTATGTCGGGGAACTTCTTGAGTTGCAGCAAGGGTGTGAAGTACCCTTTGGAAGTTTCAGTGGTTAGATGTGATTAGCCTCGAGAAGCCTCAGCGGAAATGGGCCTCATCTCGCCTGGAGGGCAAAACCTCCTGGATTTTCTCGAGTTGCGGCAGGTGCTCTCGACTTACGACGGGGACAAGAGGGACACGCTCTGGTGGCCTCAGAATAGGCCAATCCCCATGCGAGTTCCTCGGGGGCCTCTCGGGATTCCTATCCCGTCGAAGCCGGGGCCTAAGACCTTGTGTGGAGTCGGGGCCGGAACCTGAGGATTCCTCTCCAGTGCTGACATGGATCTTGGGGTACTTCTGGAGGCTCCCCAGGGGAGTCAGTCCTCGTCTCGAATGCGGGCATGCACTTGCGCTTTCCTCCAGAGCGGTAGCAGCAGTGTCACGAATTCCGCAGCGTGGATCAAGGGATCTACGGATTTCCCTCGAGGCTTTCCAACGAGGTTTTCCCACAGGGCTGTGCCACGTGCCACCGTGGGGGCAGTCGATCCTGGGCTTGAACGTCAAGGCAGTGAAGGGAAAACAGGTTCCTCTGGAATTGACTGACACATCTGGGAGACTCTTGGAATGGTGGCACGACCCTGGAGTTCCTATCGCATTTCCTGTGGAGAGCGCCTCTTCTTGAGATGTGACGGGAACGCCGGGAATTCTTTCCCTACGAAACAGGCAAAGGATCCCTCATCTCGAGCTAGGAGATGGAAACGGGGCTCCCCTGGATGTGTGCGGGACCCTCGTGCTTCCTATCGAGTGGAGACGGGTATGTCGGGGAACTTCTTGAGTTGCAGCAAGGGTGTGAAGGACCCTTTGGAAGTTCCAGTGGTTAGATGTGATTAGCCTCGAGAAGCCGCAGCGGAAATGGGCCTCATCTCGCCTGGAGGGCAAAACCTCCTGGATTTTCTCGAGTTGCGGCAGGTGCTCTCGACTTACGACGGGGACCTCAGGGACCCGCTCTGGTGGCCTCAGAAAAGGCCAGTCCCCATGCGAGTTCCTCGGGGGCCTCTCGGGATTCCTCTCCCGTCGATGCCGGGGCCTAAGACCTTGTGTGGAGCCGGGGCCGGAACCTGAGGATTCCTCTCCAGTGCTGACATGGATTTTGGGATACTTCTGGAGTCTCCCCAGGGGAGTCAGTCCTCGTCTCGAATGCGGGCATGCACTTGCGCTTTCCTCCAGAGCGGTAGCAGCAGTGTCACGCATTCCGCCGCGTGGATCAAAGATTCTATGGTTTTCCCTAGAGTCTTTCCCACGAGACTTTCCCACAGGGCTGTCCCACGTGCACACGTGGTGGGAGTCGATCCTCGGCTTGAACGTCAAGGCAGTACAGGGAAAACAGGTTCCTCTGGAATGGACTGACACATCTGGGGGACTCTTGCAATGGCGGCACGACCCTGGATTTCCTCTCGCCTTTCCTGTGGAGAGCGCCTCCTCTTGAGATGCGACGGGAACGCCGGGAATTCTTTCCCTACGAAACAGGGAAAGGATCCCTCATTTCGAGCTAGGAGGCGGAAACGGGGCTCCCCTGGAGGTGTGCGGGACCCTCGTGCTTCCTCTCGAGTGGGGACGGGTATGTCGGGGAACTTCTTGAGTTGCAGCAAGGGTGTGAAGGACATTTTGGAAGTTCCAGTGGTTAGATGTGATTAGCCTCGAGAATTCTCAGCGGAAATGGGCCTCATCTCGCCTGGAGGGCAAAACATCCTGGATTTTCTCGAGTTGCGGCAGGTGCTCTCGACTTACGACGGGGACCTCAGGGACCCGCTCTGGTGGCCTCAGAAAAGGCCAGTCCCCATGCGAGTTCCTCGGGGGCCTCTCGGGATTCCTGTCCCGTCGAAACCGGGGCCTAAAACATGTGTGGAGTCGGGGCCGGAACCTGAGGATTCATCTCCAGTGCTGACATGGATCTTGGGGTACTTCTGGAGGCTCCCCAGGGGAGTCAGTCCTCGTCTCGAATGCGGGCATGCACTTGCGCTTTCCTCCAGAGCGGTAGCAGCAGTGTCACGCAGTCCTCCGCGTGGATCAAGGGATCTATGGCTTTCCCTCGAGGCTTTCCCACGAGGTTTTCCCACAGGGCTGTCCCACGTGCCACCGTGGGGGCAGTCGATCCTCGGCTTGAACGTCAAGGCAGTGCAGAGAAAACAGGTTCCTCTGGAATGGACTGACACATCTGGGGGACTCTTAGAATGGTGTCACGACCCTGGAGTTCCTCTCGCCTTTCCTGTGGAGAGCGCCTCCTCTTGAGATGCGACGGAAACGCCGGGAATTCTTTCCCTACGAAACAGGGAAAGGATCCCTCATCTCGAGCTATGAGGCGGAAACGGGTCTCCCCTGGATGTGTGCGGGACCCTCTTGCTTCCTCTCGAGTGGAGACGGGTATGTCGGGGAACTTCTTGAGTTGCAGCAAGGGTGTGAAGGACCATTTGGAAGTTCCAGTGGTTAGACGTGATTAGCCTCGAGAAGCCTCCGCGGAAATGGGCCTCATCTCGCCTGGAGGGCAAAACCTCCTGGATTTTCTCGAGTTGCGGCAGGTGCTCTCGACTTACGACGAGGACCTCAGGGACCCGCTCTGGTGGCCTCAGGAAAGGCCAGTCCCCATGCGATTTCCTCGGGGGCCTCTCGGGATTCCTCTCCCGTCGATGCCGGGGCCTAAAACCTTGTGTGGAGTCGGGGCCGGAACCTGAGGATTCCTCTCCAGTGCTGACATGGATCTTGGGGTACTTCTGGAGTCTCCCCAGGGGAGTCAGTCCTCGTCTCGAATGCGGGCATGCACTTGCGCTTTCCTCCAGAGCGGTAGCAGCAGTGTCACGCAGTCCGCCGCGTGGATCAAAGGATCTATGGTTTTCCCTGGAGTCTTTCCCACGAGGCTTTCCCACAGGGCTGTCCCACGAGCACACGTGGTGGGAGTAGATCCTCGGCTTGAACGTCAAGGCAGTGCAGGGAAAACAGGTTCCTCTGGAATGGATTGACACATCTGGGAGACTCTAGGAATGGTGGCACGACCCTGGAGTTCGTCTCGCCTTTCCTGTGGAGAGCGCCTCCTCTTGAGATGCGACGGGAACGCTGGGAATTCTTTCCCTACGAAACAGGGAAAGGATCCCTCATCTCGAGCTAGGAGGCGGAAACGGGGCTCCCCTGGATGTGTGCGGGACCCTTGTGCTTCCTCTCGAGTGGATACGGTTATGTCGGGGAACTTCTTGAGTTGCAGCAAGGGTGTGAAGTACCCTTTGAAAGTTTCAGTGGTTAGATGTGATTAGCCTCGAGAAGCCTCAGCGGAAATGGGCGTCATCTCGCCTGGAGGGCAAAACCTCCTGGATTTTCTCGAGTTGCGGCAGGTGCTCTCGACTTACGATGGGGACCTCGGGGACCCGCTTTGGTGGCCTCAGGAAAGGCCAGTCCCCATGCGAGTTCCTCGGGGGCCTCTCGGGATTCCTCTCCCGTCGATGCCGGGGCCTAAGACCTTGTGGGGAGTCGGGGCCGGAACCTGAGGATTCCTCTCCAGTGCTGACATGGATCTTGGGGTACTTCTGGAGTCTCCCCAGGGGAGTCAGTCCTCGTCTCGAATGCGGGCATGCACCTGCGCTTTCCTCCAGAGCGGTAGGAGCAGTGTCACGCAGACCGCCGCGTGGATCAAAGGATCTATTGTTTTCCCTCGAGTCTTACCCACGAGTCTTTCCCACGAGGCTTTCCCACAGGGCTGTCCCACGTGCCACCGTGGTGGGAGTCGATCCTCGGCATGAACGTCGAGGCAGTGCAGGGAAAATACGTTCCTCTGGAATGGACTGACACATCTGGAGGACTCTTGGAATAGTGGCACGACCCTGGAGTTCCTCTCGCCTTTCCTGTGGAGAGCGCCTCCTCTTGAGATGCGCCGGGAACGCCGGGAATTCTTTCCCTACGAAACAGGGAAAGGATCCCTCATCTCGAGCTAGGAGGTGGAAACGGGGCTCCCCTGGATCTGTGCGGGACCCTCGTGATTCCTCTCGAGTGGAGACGGGTATGTCGGGGAACTTCTTGAGTTGCAGCAAAGGTGTGAAGGACCCTTTGGAAGTTCCAGTGGTTAGATGTGATTGGCCTCGAGAAGCCTCAGCGGAAATGGGCCTCATCTCGCCTGGAGGGCAAAACCTCCTGGATTTTCTCGAGTTGGGGCAGATGCTGTCGACTTAAGACGGGGACTTCAGGGACCCTCTCTGGTGGCCTCAGGAAAGGCCAGTTCCCATGCGAGTTCCTCGGGGGCTTCTCGGAATTCCTCTCCCGTCGATGCCGGGGCCTAAGACCTTGTGTGGAGTCGGGGCCGGAACCTGAGGATTCCTCTCCAGTGCTGACATGGATCTTGGGGTACTTCTGGAGTCTCCCCAGGGGAGTCAGTTCTCGTCTCGAATGCGGGCATGCACTTGCGCTTTCCTCCAGAGTGGTAGCAGCAGTGTCACGCAGTCCGCCGCGTGGATCAAAGGATCTATGGTTTTCCCTCGAGTCTTTCCCACGAGGCTTTCCCACGAGGCTTTCCCACAGGGCTGTCCCACGTGCACACGTGGTGGGAGTCGATCCTCGGCTTGAACGTCAAGGCAGTGCAGGGAAAACAGGTTCCTCTGGAATGGACTGACACATCTGGGGGACTCTTGGAATGGTGGCATGACCCTGGAGTTCCTCTCGCCTTTCCTGTGGAGAGCGCCTCCTTTTGAGATGCTACGGGAACGCCGGGAATTCTTTCCCTACGAAACAGGGAAAGGATCCCTCATCTCTAGCTAGGAGGCGGAAACGGGGCTCCCCTGGATGTGTGCGGGACACCACGTGCTTCCTCTCGAGTGCAGACTGGTATGTCGGGGAACTTCTTGAGTTGCAGCAAGGGTGTGAAGGACCCTTTGAAAGTTCCAGTGGTTAGATGTGATTGGCCTCGAGAAGCCTCAGCGGAAATGGGCCTCATCACGCCTGGAGGGCAAAACCTCCTGGATTTTCTCGAGGTGCGGCAGGTGCTCTCGACTTACGACGGGGACCTCAGGGACCCGCTCTGGTGGCCTCAGGAAAGGCCAGTCCCCATGCGAGTTCCTCGGGGGCCTCTCGGGATTCCTCTCCCGTCGATGCCGGGGCCTAAGACCTTGTGTGGAGTCGGGGCCGGAACCTGAGGATTCCTCTCCAGTGCTGACATGGATCTTGGGGTACTTCTGGAGTCTCCCCAGGGGAGTCAGTCCTCGTCTCGAATGCGGGCATGCACTTGCGCTTTCCTCCAGAGCGGTAGCAGCAGTGTCACGCAGTCGGCCGCGTGGATCAAAGGATCTATGGTTTTCCCTCGAGTCTTTCCCACGAGGCTTTCCCACGAGGCTTTCCCACAGGGCTGTCCCACGTGCACACGTGTTGGGAGTCGATCCTCGGCTTGAACGTCAAGGCAGTGCAGGGAAAACAGGTTCCTCTGGAATGGACTGACACATCTGGGGGACTCTTGGAATGGTGGCACGACCCTGGAGTTCCTCTCGCCTTTCCTGTGGAGAGCGCCTCCTCTTGAGATGCGACGGGAACGCCGGGAATTCTTTCCCTACGAAACAGGGAAAGGATCCCTCATCTCGAGCTAGGAGGCGGAAACGGGGCTCCCCTGGATGTGTGCGGGACACCACGTGCTACCTCTCGAGTGGAGACGGGTATGTCGGGGAACTTCTTGAGTTGCAGCAAGGGTGTGAAGGACCCTTTGGAAGTTCCAGTGGTTAGACGTGATTGGCCTCGAGAAGCCTCAGCGGAAATGGGCCTCATCTCGCCTGGAGGGCAAAACCTCCTGGATTTTCTCGAGTTGCGGCAGGTGCTCTCGACTTACGACGGGGACCTCAGGGACCCGCTCTGGTGGCCTCAGGAAAGGCCAGTCCCCATGCGAGTTCCTCGGGGGCCTCTCGGGATTCCTCTCCCGTCGATGCCGGGGCCTACGACCTTGTGTGGAGTTGGGGCCGGAACCTGAGGATTCCTCTCCAGTGCTGACATGGATCTTGGGGTACTTCTGGAGTCTCACCGGGGGAGTCAGTCCTCGTCTCGAATGCGGGCATGCACTTGCGCTTTCCTCCAGAGCGGTAGCAGCAGTGTCACGCAGTCCGCCGCGTGGATCAAAGGATCTATGGTTTTCCCTCGAGTCTTTTCCACGAGGCTTTCCCACGAGGCTTTCCCACAGGGCTGTCCCACGTGCACACGTGGTGGGAGTCGATCCTCGGCTTGAACGTCAAGGCAGTGCAGGGAAAACAGGTTCCTCTGGAATGGACTGACACATCTGGTGGACTCTTGGAATGGTGGCACGACCCTGGAGTTCCTCTCGCCTTTCCTGTGGAGAGCGCCTCCTCTTGAGATGCGACGGGAACGCCGGGAATTCTTTCCCTATGAAACAGGGAAATGATCCCTCATCTCGAGCTAGGAGGCGGAAACGGGGCTCCCCTGGATGTGTGCGGGACACCACGTGCTTCCTCTCGAGTGGAGACGGGTATGTCGGGGAACTTCTTGAGTTGCAGCAAGGGTGTGAAGGACCCTTTGGAAGTTCCAGTGGTTAGATGTGATTGGCCTCGAGAAGCCTCAGCGGAAATGGGCCTCATCTCGCCTGGAGGGCAAAACCTCCTGGATTTTCTCGAGTTGCGGCAGGTGCTCTCGACTTACGACGGGGACCTCAGGGACCCGCTCTGGTGGCCTCAGGAAAGGCCAGTCCGCATGCGAGTTCCTCGGGGGCCTCTCGGGATTCCTCTCCCGTCGATGGAGGGGCCTAAGACCTTGTGTGGAGTCGGGGCCGGAACCTGAGGATTCCTCTCCAGTGCTGACATGGATCTTGGGGTACTTCTGGAGTCTCCCCAGGGGAGTCAGTCCTCGTCTCGAATGCGGGCATGCACTTGCGCTTTCCTTCATAGCGGTAACAGCAGTGTCACGCAGTCCGCCGCGTGGATCAAAGGATCTATGGTTTTCCCTCGAGTCTTTCCCATGAGGCTTTCCCACGAGGCTTTCCTACAGGGCTGTCCCACGTGCACACGTGGTGGGAGTCGATCCTCGGCTTGAACATCAAGGCAGTGCAGGGAAAACAGGTTCCTCTGGAATGGACTGACACATCTGGGGGACTCTTGGAATGGTGTCACGACCCTGGAGTTCCTCTCGCCTTTCCTGTGGAGAGCGCCTCCTCTTGAGATGCGACGGGAACGCCGGGAATTCTTTCCCTACGAAACAGGGAAAGGATCCCTCATCTCGAGCTAGGAGGCGGAAACGGGGCTCCCCTGGATGTGTGCGGGACCCCACGTGCTTCCTCTCGAGTGGAGACGGGTATGACGGGGAACTTCTTGAGTTGCAGCAAGGGTGTGAAGGACCCTTTGGAAGTTCCAGTGGTTAGATGTGATTGGCCTCGAGAAGCCTCAGCGGAAATGGGCCTCATCTCGCCTGGAGGGCAAAACCTCCAGGATTTTCTCGAGTTGCGGCAGGTGCTCTCGACTTACGACGGGGACCTCAGGGAACCGCTCTGGTGGCCTCAGGAAAGGCCAGTCCCCATGCGAGTTCCTCGGGGGCCTCTCGGGATTCTTCTCCCGTCGATGCCGGGGCCTAAGTCCTTGTGTGGAGTCGGGCCGGAACCTGAGGATTCCTCTCCAATGCTGACATGAATCTTGGGGTACTTGTGGAGTCTCCCCAGGGGAGTCAGTCCTCGTCTCGAATGCGGGCATGCACTTGCGCTTTCCTCCAGAGCGGTAGCAGCAGTGTCACGCAGTCCGCAGCGTGGATCAAATAATCTATGGTTTTCCCTCGAGTCTTTCCCACGAGGCTTTCCCACAGGGCTGTCCCACGTGCACTCGTGGTGGGAGTCGATCCTCGGTTGAACGTCAAGGCAGTGCAGGGAAAACAGGTTCCTCTGGAATGGACTGACACATCTGGGGGACTCTTGGAATGGTGGCACGACCCTGGAGTTCCTCTCGCCTTTCCTGTGGAGAGCGCCTCCTCTTGAGATGCGACGGGAACGCCGGGAATTCTTTCCCTACGAAACAGGGAAAGGATCCCTCATCTCGAGCTAGGAGGCGGAAACGGGGCTCCCCTGGATGTGTGCGGGACACCACGTGCTTCCTCTCGAGTGGAGACGGGTATGTCGGGGAACTTCTTGAGTTGCAGCAAGGGTGTGAAGGACCCTTTGGAAGTTCCAGTGGTTAGACGTGATTAGCCTCGAGAAGCCTCAGCGGAAATGGGCCTCATCGCGCCTGGAGGGCAAAACCTCCTGGATTTTCTCGAGTTGCGGCAGGTGCTCTCGACTTACGACGGGGACCTCAGGGACCCGCTCTGGTGGCCTCAGAAAAGGCCAGTCCCCATGCGAGTTCCTCGGGGGCCTCTCGGGATTCCTCTCCCGTCGATGCCGGGGCCTAAGACCTTGTGGGGAGTCGGGGCCGGAACCTGAGGATTCCTCTCCAGTGCTGACATGGATCTTGGGGTACTTCTGGAGTCTCCCCAGGGGAGTCAGTCCTCGTCTCAAATGCGGGCATGCACTTGCGCTTTCCTCCAGAGTGGTAGCAGCAGTGTCACGCAGTCCGCCGCGTGGATCAAAGGATCTATGGTTTTCCCTCGAGTCTTTCCCACGAGGCTTTCCCACGAGGCTTTCCCACAGGGCTGTCCCACGTGCACACGTGGTGGGAGTCGATCCTCGGGTTGAACGTCAAGGCAGTGCAGGGAAAACAGGTTCCTCTGGAATGGACTGACACATCTGGGGGACTCTTGGAATTGTGGCATGACCCTGGAGTTCCTCTCGCCTTTCCTGTGGAGAGCGCCTCCTCTTGAGATGCGACGGGAACTCCGGGAATTCATTCCCTACGAAACAGGGAAAGGATCCCTCATCTCGAGCTAGGAGGCGGAAACGGATCTCCCCTGGATGTGTGTGGGACACCACGTGCTTCCTCTCGAGTGCAGACTGGTATGTCGGGGAACTTCTTGAGTTGCAGCAAGGGTGTGAAGGACCCTTTGAAAGTTCCAGTGGTTAGATGTGATTGGCCTCGAGAAGCCTCAGCGGAAATGGGCCTCATCTCGCCTGGAGGGCAAAACCTCCTGGATTTTCTCGAGTTGCGGCAGGTGCTCTCGACTTACGACGGGGAACTCAGGGACCCGATCTGGTGGCCTTAGGAAAGGCCAGTCCCCATGCGAGTTCCTCGGGGGCCTCTCGGGATTCCTCTCCCGTCGATGCCGGGGCCTAAGACCTTGTGGGGAGTCGGGGCCGGAACCTGAGGATTCCTCTCCAGTGCTGACATGGATCTTGGGGTACTTCTGGAGTCTCCCCAGGGGAGTCAGTCCTCGTCTCGAATGCGGGCATGCACTTGCGCTTTCCTCCAGAGCGGTAGCAGCAGTGTCACGCAGTCCGCCGCGTGGAGCAAAGGATCTATGGTTTTCCCTCGAGTCTTTCCCACGAGGCTTTCCCAGGAGGCTTTCCCACAGGGCTGTCCCATGTGCACACGTGGTGGGAGTCGTTCCTCGGCTTCAACGTCAAGGCAGTGCAGGGAAAACAGGTTCCTCTGGAATGGACTGACACATCTGGGGGACTCTTGGAATGGTGTCACGACCCTGGAGTTCCTCTCGCCTGTCCTGTGGAGAGCGCCTCCTCTTGAGATGCGACGGGAACGCCGGGAATTCTTTCCCTACGAAACAGGGAAAGGATCCCTCATCTCGAGCTAGGAGGCGGAAACAGGGCTCCCCTGGATGTGTGCGGGACCCCACGTGCTTCCTCTCGAGTGGAGACGGGTATGTCGGGGAACTTCTTGAGTTGCAGCAAGGGTGTGAAGGACCCTTTGGAAGTTCCAGTGGTTAGACGTGATTGGCCTCGAGAAGCCTCAGCGGAAATGGGCCTCATCTCGCCTGGAGGGCAAAACCTCCTGGATTTTCTCGAGTTGCGGCAGGTGCTCTCGACTTACGACGGGGACCTCAGGGACCCGCTCTGGTGGCCTCAGGAAAGGCCAGTCCCCATGCGAGTTCCTCGGGGGCCTCTCGGGATTCCTCTCCCGTCGATGCCGGGGCCTACGACCTTGTGTGGAGTTGGGGCCGGAACCTGAGGATTCCTCTCCAGTGCTGACATGGATCTTGGGGTACTTCTGGAGTCTCACCGGGGGAGTCAGTCCTCGTCTCGAATGCGGGCATGCACTTGCGCTTTCCTCCAGAGCGGTAGCAGCAGTGTCACGCAGTCCGCCGCGTGGATCAAAGGATCTATGGTTTTCCCTCGAGTCTTTTCCACGAGGCTTTCCCACGAGGCTTTCCCACAGGGCTGTCCCACGTGCACACGTGGTGGGAGTCGATCCTCGGCTTGAACGTCAAGGCAGTGCAGGGAAAACAGGTTCCTCTGGAATGGACTGACACATCTGGTGGACTCTTGGAATGGTGGCACGACCCTGGAGTTCCTCTCGCCTTTCCTGTGGAGAGCGCCTCCTCTTGAGATGCGACGGGAACGCCGGGAATTCTTTCCCTATGAAACAGGGAAATGATCCCTCATCTCGAGCTAGGAGGCGGAAACGGGGCTCCCCTGGATGTGTGCGGGACACCACGTGCTTCCTCTCGAGTGGAGACGGGTATGTCGGGGAACTTCTTGAGTTGCAGCAAGGGTGTGAAGGACCCTTTGGAAGTTCCAGTGGTTAGATGTGATTGGCCTCGAGAAGCCTCAGCGGAAATGGGCCTCATGTCGCCTGGAGGGCAAAACCTCCTGGATTTTCTCGAGTTGCGGCAGGTGCTCTCGACTTACGACGGGGACCTCAGGGACCCGCTCTGGTGGCCTCAGGAAAGGCCAGTCCGCATGCGAGTTCCTCGGGGGCCTCTCGGGATTCCTCTCCCGTCGATGGAGGGGCCTAAGACCTTGTGTGGAGTCGGGGCCGGAACCTGAGGATTCCTCTCCAGTGCTGACATGGATCTTGGGGTACTTCTGGAGTCTCCCCAGGGGAGTCAGTCCTCGTCTCGAATGCGGGCATGCACTTGCGCTTTCCTTCATAGCGGTAACAGCAGTGTCACGCAGTCCGCCGCGTGGATCAAAGGATCTATGGTTTTCCCTCGAGTCTTTCCCATGAGGCTTTCCCACGAGGCTTTCCTACAGGGCTGTCCCACGTGCACACGTGGTGGGAGTCGATCCTCGGCTTGAACATCAAGGCAGTGCAGGGAAAACAGGTTCCTCTGGAATGGACTGACACATCTGGGGGACTCTTGGAATGGTGTCACGACCCTGGAGTTCCTCTCGCCTTTCCTGTGGAGAGCGCCTCCTCTTGAGATGCGACGGGAACGCCGGGAATTCTTTCCCTACGAAACAGGGAAAGGATCCCTCATCTCGAGCTAGGAGGCGGAAACGGGGCTCCCCTGGATGTGTGCGGGACCCCACGTGCTTCCTCTCGAGTGGAGACGGGTATGTCGGGGAACTTCTTGAGTTGCAGCAAGGGTGTGAAGGACCCTTTGGAAGTTCCAGTGGTTAGATGTGATTGGCCTCGAGAAGCCTCAGCGGAAATGGGCCTCATCTCGCCTGGAGGGCAAAACCTCCAGGATTTTCTCGAGTTGCGGCAGGTGCTCTCGACTTACGACGGGGACCTCAGGGAACCGCTCTGGTGGCCTCAGGAAAGGCCAGTCCCCATGCGAGTTCCTCGGGGGCCTCTCGGGATTCTTCTCCCGTCGATGCCGGGGCCTAAGTCCTTGTGTGGAGTCGGGCCGGAACCTGAGGATTCCTCTCCAATGCTGACATGAATCTTGGGGTACTTGTGGAGTCTCCCCAGGGGAGTCAGTCCTCGTCTCGAATGCGGGCATGCACTTGCGCTTTCCTCCAGAGCGGTAGCAGCAGTGTCACGCAGTCCGCAGCGTGGATCAAATAATCTATGGTTTTCCCTCGAGTCTTTCCCACGAGGCTTTCCCACGAGGCTTTCCCACAGGGCTGTCCCACGTGCACTCGTGGTGGGAGTCGATCCTCGGTTGAACGTCAAGGCAGTGCAGGGAAAACAGGTTCCTCTGGAATGGACTGACACATCTGGGGGACTCTTGGAATGGTGGCACGACCCTGGAGTTCCTCTCGCCTTTCCTGTGGAGAGCGCCTCCTCTTGAGATGCGACGGGAACGCCGGGAATTCTTTCCCTACGAAACAGGGAAAGGATCCCTCATCTCGAGCTAGGAGGCGGAAACGGGGCTCCCCTGGATGTGTGCGGGACACCACGTGCTTCCTCTCGAGTGGAGACGGGTATGTCGGGGAACTTCTTGAGTTGCAGCAAGGGTGTGAAGGACCCTTTGGAAGTTCCAGTGGTTAGACGTGATTAGCCTCGAGAAGCCTCAGCGGAAATGGGCCTCATCGCGCCTGGAGGGCAAAACCTCCTGGATTTTCTCGAGTTGCGGCAGGTGCTCTCGACTTACGACGGGGACCTCAGGGACCCGCTCTGGTGGCCTCAGAAAAGGCCAGTCCCCATGCGAGTTCCTCGGGGGCCTCTCGGGATTCCTCTCCCGTCGATGCCGGGGCCTAAGACCTTGTGTGGAGTCGGGGCCGGAACCTGAGGATTCCTCTCCAGTGCTGACATGGATCTTGGGGTACTTCTGGAGTCTCCCCAGGGGAGTCAGTCCTCGTCTCGAATGCGGGCATGCACTTGCGCTTTCCTCCAGAGCGGTAGCAGCAGTGTCACGCAGTCCGCAGCGTGGATCAAAGAATCTATGGTTTTCCCTCGAGTCTTTCCCACGAGGCTTTCCCACAGGGCTGTCCCACGTGCACACGTGGTGGGAGTCGATCCTCGGCTTGAACGTCAAGGCAATGCAGGGAAAACAGGTTCCTCTGGAATGGACTGACACATCTGGGGGACTCTTGGAATGGTGGCACGACCCTGGAGTTCCTCTCGCCTTTCCTGTGGAGAGCGCCTCCTCTTGAGATGCGACGGGAACGCCGGGAATTCTTTCCCTACGAAACAGGGAAAGGATCCCTCATCTCGAGCTAGGAAGCGGAAACGGGTCTCCCCTGGATGTGTGCGGGACACCACGTGCTTCCTCTCGAGTGCAGACGGGTATGTCGGGGAACTTCTTGAGTTGCAGCAAGGGTGTGAAGGACCCTTTGGAAGTTCCAGTGGTTAGATGTGATTGGCCTCGAGAATCCTCAGCGGAAATGGGCCTCATCTCGCCTGGAGGGCAAAACCTCCTGGATTTTCTCGAGTTGCGGCAGGTGCTCTCGACTTTCGACGGGGACCTCAGGGACCCGCTCTGGTGGCCTCAGGAAAGGCCAGTCCCCATGCGAGTTCCTCGGGGTCCTCTCAGGATTCCACTCCCGTCGATGCCGGGGCCTAAGACCTTGCGTGGAGTCGGGGCCGGAACCTGAGGATTCCTCTCCAGTGCTGACATGGATCTTGGGGTACTTCTGGAGTCTCCCCAGGGGAGTCAGTCCTCGTCTCGAATGCGGGCATGCACTTGCGCTTTCCTCCAGAGCGGTAGCAGCAGTGTCACGCAGTCCGCCGCGTGGAGCAAAGGATCTATGGTTTTCCCTCGAGTCTTTCCCACGAGGCTTTCCCAGGAGGCTTTCCCACAGGGCTGTCCCATGTGCACACGTGGTGGGAGTCGTTCCTCGGCTTCAACGTCAAGGCAGTGCAGGGAAAACAGGTTCCTCTGGAATGGACTGACACATCTGGGGGACTCTTGGAATGGTGTCACGACCCTGGAGTTCCTCTCGCCTGTCCTGTGGAGAGCGCCTCCTCTTGAGATGCGACGGGAACGCCGGGAATTCTTTCCCTACGAAACAGGGAAAGGATCCCTCATCTCGAGCTAGGAGGCGGAAACAGGGCTCCCCTGGATGTGTGCGGGACCCCACGTGCTTCCTCTCGAGTGGAGACGGGTATGTCGGGGAACTTCTTGAGTTGCAGCAAGGGTGTGAAGGACCCTTTGGAAGTTCCAGTGGTTAGACGTGATTGGCCTCGAGAAGCCTCAGCGGAAATGGGCCTCATCTCGCCTGGAGGGCAAAACCTCCTGGATTTTACTCGAGTTGCGGCAGGTGCTCTCGACTTACGACGGGGACCTCAGGGACCCGCTCTGGTGGCCTCAGGAAAGGCCAGTCCCTATGCGAGTTCCTCGGGGGCCTCTCGGGATTCCTCTCCCGTCGATGCCGGGGCCTACGACCTTGTGTGGAGTTGGGGCCGGAACCTGAGGATTCCTCTCCAGTGCTGACATGGATCTTGGGGTACTTCTGGAGTCTCCCCGGGGGAGTCAGTCCTCGTCTCGAATGCGGGCATGCACTTGCGCTTTCCTCTAGAGCGGTAGCAGCAGTGTCACGCAGTCCGCCGCGTGGATCAAAGGATCTATGGTTTTCCCTCGAGTCTTTCCCACGAGGCTTTCCCACGAGGCTTTCCCACAGGGCTGTCCCACGTGCACACGTGGTGGGATTCGATCCTCGGCTTGAACGTCAAGGCAGTGCAGGGAAAACAGGTTCCTCTGGAATGGACTGACACATCTGGTGGACTCTTGGAATGGTGGCACGACCCTGGAGTTCCTCTCGCCTTTCCTGTGGAGAGCGCCTCCTCTTGAGATGCGACGGGAACGCCGGGAATTCTTTCCCTATGAAACAGGGAAACGATCCCTCATCTCGAGCTAGGAGGCGGAAACGGGGTTCCCCTGGATGTCTGCGGGACACCACGTGCTTCCTCTCGAGTGGAGACGGGTATGTTGGGGAACTTCTTGAGTTGCAGCAAGGGTGTGAAGGACCCTTTGGAAGTTCCAGTGGTTAGATGTGATTGGCCTCGAGAAGCCTCAGCGGAAATGGGCCTCATCTCGCCTGGAGGGCAAAACCTCCTGGATTTTCTCGAGTTTCGGGAGGTGCTCTCGACTTACGACGGGGACCTCAGGGACCCGCTCTGGTGGCCTCAGGAAAGGCCAGTCCCCATGCGAGTTCCTCGGGGGCCTCTCGGGATTCTTCTCCCGTCGATGCCGGGGCCTAAGTCCTTGTGTGGAGTCGGGCCGGAACCTGAGGATTCCTCTCCAGTGCTGACATGGATCTTGGGGTACTTCTGGAGTCTCCCCAGGGGAGTCAGTCCTCGTCTCGAATGCGGGCATGCACTTGCGCTTTCCTCCAGAGCGGTAGCAGCAGTGTCACGCAGTCCGCAGCGTGGATCAAAGAATCTATGGTTTTCCCTCGAGTCTTTCCCACGAGGCTTTCCCACGAGGCTTTCCCACAGGGCTGTCCCACGTGCACTCGTGGTGGGAGTCGATCCTCGGTTGAACGTCAAGGCAGTGCAGGGAAAACAGGTTCCTCTGGAATGGACTGACACATCTGGGGGACTCTTGGAATGGTGGCACGACCCTGGAGTTCCTCTCGCCTTTCCTATGGAGAGCGCCTCCTCTTGAGATGCGACGGGAACGCCGGGAATTCTTTCCCTACGAAACAGGGAAAGGATCCCTCATCTCGAGCTAGGAGGCGGAAACGGGGCTCCCCTGGATGTGTGCGGGACACCACGTGCTTCCTCTCGAGTGGAGACGGGTATGTCGGGGAACTTATTGAGTTGCAGCAAGGGTGTGAAGGACCCTTTGGAAGTTCCAGTGGTTAGACGTGATTAGCCTCGAGAAGCCTCAGCGGAAATGGGCCTCATCGCGCCTGGAGGGCAAAACCTCCTGGATTTTCTCGAGTTGCGGCAGGTGCTCTCGACTTACGACGGGGACCTCAGGGACCCGCTCTGGTGGCCTCAGGAAAGGCCAGTCCCCATGCGAGTTCCTCGGGGGCCTCTCGGGATTCCTCTCCCGTCGATGCCGGGGCCTACGACCTTGTGTGGAGTTGGGGCCGGAACCTGAGGATTCCTCTCCAGTGCTGACATGGATCTTGGGGTACTTCTGGAGTCTCCCCGGGGGAGTCAGTCCTCGTCTCGAATGCGGGCATGCACTTGCGCTTTCCTCCAGAGCGGTAGCAGCAGTGTCACGCAGTCCGCCGCGTGGATCAAAGGATCTATGGTTTTCCCTCGAGTCTTTCCCACGAGGCTTTCCCACGAGGCTTTCCCACAGGGCTGTCCCACGTGCACACGTGGTGGGAGTCGATCCTCGGCTTGAACGTCAAGGCAGTGCAGGGAAAACAGGTTCCTCTGGAATGGACTGACACATCTGGTGGACTCTTGGAATGGTGGCACGACCCTGGAGTTCCTCTCGCCTTTCCTGTGGAGAGCGCCTCCTCTTGAGATGCGACGGGAACGCCGGGAATTCTTTCCCTACGAAACAGGGAAAGGATCCCTCATCTCGAGCTAGGAGGCGGAAACGGGGCTCCCCTGGATGTGTGCGGGACCCACGTGCTTCCTCTCGAGTGGAGACGGGTATGTCGGGGAACTTCTTGAGTTGCAGCAAGGGTGTGAAGGACCCTTTGGAAGTTCCAGTGGTTAGACGTGATTGGCCTCGAGAAGCCTCAGCGGAAATGGGCCTCATCTCGCCTGGAGGGCAAAACCTCCTGGATTTTCTCGAGTTGCGGCAGGTGCTCTCGACTTACGACGGGGACCTCAGGGACCCGCTCTGGTGGCCTCAGGAAAGGCCAGTCCCCATGCGAGTTCCTCGGGGGCCTCTCGGGATTCCTCTCCCGTCGATGCCGGGGCCTAAGACCTTGTGTGGAGTCGGGGCCGGAACCTGAGGATTCCTCTCCAGTGCTGACATGGATCTTGGGGTACTTCTGGAGTCTCCCCAGGGGGGTCAGTCCTCGTCTCGAATGCGGACATGCACTTGCACTTTCCTCCAGAGCGGTAGCAGCAGTGTCACGCAGTCCGTCGCGTGGATCAAAGGATCTATGGTTTTCCCTCGAGTCTTTCCCACGAGGCTTTCCCACGAGGCTTTCCCACAGGGCTGTCCCACGTGCACACGTGGTGGGAGTCGATCCTCGGCTTGAACGTCAAGGCAGTGCAGGGAAAACAGGTTCCTCTGGAATGGACTGACACATCTGGGGGACTCTTGGAATCGTGGCACGACCCTGGAGTTCCTCTCGCCTTTCCTGTGGAGAGCGCCTCCTCTTGAGATGTGACGGGAACGCCAGGAATTCTTTCCCTACGAAACAGGGAAAGGATCCCTCATCTCGAGCTAGGAGGCGGAAACGGGGCTCCCCTGGATGTGTGCGGGACCCACGTTCTTCCTCTCGAGTGGAGACGGGTATGTCGGGGAACTTCTTGAGTTGCAGCAAGGGTGTGAAGGACCCTTTGGAAGTTCCAGTGGTTAGACGTGATTAGCCTCGAGAAGCCTCAGCGGAAATGGGCCTCATCGCGCCTGGAGGGCAAAACCTCCTGGATTTTCTCGAGTTGCGGCAGGTGCTCTCGACTTACGACGGGGACCTCAGGGACCCGTTCTGGTGGCCTCAGGAAAGGCCAGTCCCCATGCGAGTTCCTCGGGGGCCTCTCGGGATTCCTCTCCCGTCGATGCCGGGGCCTAAGACCTTGTGTGGAGTCGGGGCCGGAACCTGAGGATTCCTCTCCAGTGCTGACATGGATCTTTGGGTACTTCTGGAGTCTCCCCAGGGGAGTCAGTCCTCGTCTCGAATGCGGGCATGCACTTGCGCTTTCCTCCAGAGCGGTAGCAGCAGTGTCACGCAGTCCGCCGCGTGGATCAAAGAATCTATGGTTTTCCCTCGAGTCTTTCCCACGAGGCTTTCCCACAGGGCTGTCCACGTGCACACGTGGTGGGAGTCGATCCTCGGCTTGAACGTCAAGGCAGTGCAGGGAAAACAGGTTCCTCTGGAATGGACTGACACATCTGGGTGACTCTTGGAATGGTGGCATGACCCTGGAGTTCCTCTCGCCTTTCCTGTGGAGAGCGCCTCCTCTTGAGATGCGACGGGAACGCCGGGAATTCTTTCCCTACGAAACAGGGAAAGGATCCCTCATCTCGAGCTTGGAGGGGGAAACGGGGCTCCCCTGGATGTGTGCGGGACACCACGTACTTCCTCTCGAGTGCAGAGGGTATGTCGGGGAACTTCTTGAGTTGCAGCAAGGGTGTGAAGGACCCTTTGGAAGTTCCAGTGGTTAGACGTGATTGGCCTCGAGAAGCCTCAGCGGAAATGGGCCTCATCTCGCCTGGAGGGCAAAACCTCCTGGATTTTCTCGAGTTGCGGCAGGTGTTCTCGACTTACGACGGGGACCTCAGGGACCCGCTCTTGTGGCCTCAGGAAAGGCCAGTCCCCATGCGAGTTCCTCGGGGGCCTCTCGGGATTCCTCTCCCGTCGATGCCGGGGCCTAAGACCTTGTGTGGAGTCGGGGCCGGAACCTGAGGATTCCTCTCCAGTGCTGACATGGATCTTGGGGTACTTCTGGAGTCTCCCCAGGGGGGTTAGTCCTCGTCTCGAATGCGGGCATGCACTTGCGCTTTCCTCCAGAGCCGTAGCAGCAGTGTCACGCAGTCCGCCGCGTGGATCAAAGGATCTATGGTTTTCCCTCGAGTCTTTCCCACGAGGCTTTCCCACGAGGCTTTCCCACAGGGTTGTCCCACGTGCACACGTGGTGGGAGTCGATCCTCGGCTTGAACGTCAAGGCAGTGCAGGGAAAACAGGTTCCTCTGGAATGGACTGACACATCTGGGGGACTCTTGGAATGGTGGCACGACCCTGGAGTTCCTCTCGCCTTTCCTGTGGAGAGCGCCTCCTCTTGAGATGTGACGGGAACGCCGGGAATTCTTTCCCTGCGAAACAGGGAAAGGATCCCTCATCTCGAGCTAGGAGGCGGAAACGGGGCTCCCTTGGATGTGTGCGGTACCCCACGTGCTTCCTCTCGAGTGGAGACGGGTATGTCGGGGAACTTCTTGAGTTGCAGCAAGTGTGTGAAGGACCCTTTGGAAGTTCCAGTGGTTAGATGTGATTGGCCTCGAGAAGCCTCAGCGGAAATGGGCCTCATCTCGCCTGGAGGGCAAAACCTCCTGGATTTTCTCGAGTTGCGGCAGGTGCTCTCGACTTACGACGGGGACCTCAGGGAACCGCTCTGGTGGCCTCAGGAAAGGCCAGTCCCCATGCGAGTTCCTCGGGGGCCTCTCGGGATTCTTCTCCCGTCGATGCCGGGGCCTAAGACCTTGTGTGGAGTCGGGCTGGAACCTGAGGATTCCTCTCCAGTGCTGACATGGATCTTGGGGTACTTCTGGAGTCTCCCCAGGGGAGTCAGTCCTCGTCTCGAATGCGGGCATGCACTTGCGCTTTCCTCCAGAGCGGTAGCAGCAGTGTCACGCAGTCCGCCGCGTGGATCAAAGAATCTATGGTTTTCCCTCGAGTCTTTCCCACGAGGCTTTCCCACGAGGCTTTCCCACAGGGCTGTCCCACGTGCACACGTGGTTGGAGTCGTTCCTCGGCTTTAACGTCAAGGCAGTGCAGGGAAAACAGGTTCCTCTGGAATGGACTGACACATCTGGGGGACTCTTGGAATGGTGGCACGACCCTGGAGTTCCTCTCGCCTTTCCTGTGGAGAGAGCATCCTCTTGAGATGCGACGGGAACGCCGGGAATTCTTTCCCTACGAAACAGGGAAAGGATCCCTCATCTCGAGCTAGGAGGCGGAAACGGGGCTCCCCTGGATGTGTGCGGGACCCACGTGCTTCCTCTCGAGTGGAGACGGGTATGTCGGGGAACTTCTTGAGTTGCAGCAAGGTTGTGAAGGACCCTTTGGAAGTTCCAGTGGTTAGACGTGATTAGCCTCGAGAAGCCTCAGCGGAAATGGGCCTCATCGCGCCTGGAGGGCAAAACCTCCTGGATTTTCTCGAGTTGCGGCAGGTGCTCTCGACTTACGACGGGGACCTCAGGGACCCGCTCTGGTGGCCTCAGGAAAGGCCAGTCCCCATGCGAGTTCCTCGGGGGCCTCTGGGGATTCCTCTCCCGTCGATGCCGGGGCCTAAGACCTTGTGTGGAATCGGGGCCGGAACCTGAGGATTCCTCTCCAGTGCTGACATGGATCTTGGGGTACTTCTGGAGTCTCCCCAGGGGAGTCAGTCCTCGTCTCGAATGTGGGCATGCACTTGCGCTTTCCTCCAGAGCGGTAGCAGCAGTGTCACGCAGACCGCCGCGTGGAACAAAGGATATATGGTTTTCCCTCGAGTCTTTCCCACGAGGCTTTCCCACGAGGCTTTCCCACAGGGCTGTCCCACGTGCACACGTGGTGGGAGTCGATCCTCGGCTTGAACGTCAAGGCAGTGCAGGGAAAACAGGTTCCTCTGGAATGGACTGACACATCTGGGGGACTCTTGGAATGGTGGCACGACCCTGGAGTTCCTCTCGCCTTTCCTGTGGAGAGCGCCTCCTCTTGAGATGCGACGGGAACGCCGGGAATTCTTTCCCTACGAAACAGGGAAAGGATCCCTCATCTCGAGCTAGGAGGCGGAAACGGGGCTCCCCTGGATGTGTGCGGGACCCCACGTGCTTCCTCTCGAGTGGAGACGGTTATGTCGGGGAACTTCTTGAGTTGCAGCAATGGTGTGAAGGACCCTTTGGAAGTTCCAGTGGTTAGATGTGATTGGCCTCGAGAAGCCTCAGCGGAAATGGGCCTCATCTCGTCTGGAGGGTAAAACCTCCTGGATTTTCTCGAGTTGCGGCAGGTGCTCTCGACTTACGACGGGGACCTCAGGGACCCGCTCTGGTGGCCTCAGGAAAGGCCAGTCCCCATGCGAGTTCCTCGGGGGCCTCTCGGGATTCCTCTCCCGTCGATGCCGGGGCCTAAGACCTTGTGTGGAGTCGGGGCCGGAACCTGAGGATTCCTCTCCAGTGCTGACATGGATCTTGGGGTACTTCTGGAGTCTCCCCAGGGGAGTCAGTCCTCGTCTCGAATGCAGGCATGCACTTGCGCTTTCCTCCAGAGCGGTAGCAGCAGTGTCACGCAGTCCGCCGCGTGGATCAAAGGATCTATAGTTTTGCCTCGAGTCTTTCCCACGAGGCTTTCCCACGAGGCTTTCCCACAGGGCTGTCCCACGTGCACACGTGCTGGGAGTCGATCCTCGGCTTGAACGTCAAGGCAGTGCAGGGAAAACAGGTTCCTCTGGAATGGACTGACACATCTGGGGGACTCTTGGAATGGTGGCACGACCCTGGAGTTCCTCTCGCCTTTCCTGTGGAGAGCGCCTCCTATTGAGATGCGACGGGAACGCCGGGAATTCTTTCCCCACGAAACAGGGAAAGGATCCCTCATCTCGAGCTAGGAGGCGGAAACGGGGCTCCCCTGGATGTGTGCGGGACACCACGTGCTTCCTCTGGAGTGGAGACTGGTATGTCGGGGAACTTCTTGAGTTGCAGCAATGGGGTGAAGGACCCTTTGGAAGTTCCAGTGGTTAGATGTGATTAGTCTCGAGAAGCCTCAGCGGAAATGGGCCTCATTTCGCCTGGAGGGCAAAACCTCCTGGATTTTCTCGAGTTGCGGCAGGTGCTCTCGACTTACGACGGGGACCTCAGGGACCCGCTCTGGTGGCCTCAGGAAAGGCCAGTCCCCATGCGAGTTCCTCGGGGGCCTCTCGGGATTCCTCTCCCGTCGATGCCGGGGCCTAAGACCTTGTGTGGAGTCGGGGCCGGAACCTGAGGTTTCCTCTCCAGTGCTGACATGGATCTTGGGGTACTTCTGGAGTCTCCCCAGGGGAGTCAGTCCTAGTCTCGAATGCGGGCATGCACTTTCGCTTTCCTCCAGAGCGGTAGCAGCAGTGTCACGCAGTCCGCCGCGTGGATCAAAGGATCTATGGTTTTCCCTCGAGTCTTTCCCACGAGGCTTTCCCACGAGGCTTTCCCACAGGGCTGTCCCACGTGCACACGTTGTAGGAGTCGATCCTCGGCTTGAACGTCAAGGCAGTGCAGGGAAAACAGGTTCCTCTGGAATGGACTGACACATCTGGGGGACTCTTGGAATGGTGGCACGACCCTGGAGTTCCTCTCGCCTTTCCTGTGGAGAGCGCCTCCTCTTGAGATGCGACCGGAACACCGGGAATTCTTTCCCTACGAAACAGGGAAAGGATCCCTCATCTGGAGCTAGGAGGCGGAAACGGGGCTCCCCTGGATGTGTGCGGGACCCACCTGCTTCCTCTCGAGTGGAGACGGGTATGTCGGGGAACTTCTTGAGTTGCAGCAATGGTGTGAAGGACCCTTTGGAAGTTCCAGTGGTTAGATGTGATTGGCCTCGAGAAGCCTCAGCGGAAATGGGCCTCATATCGCCTGGAGGGCAAAACCTCCTGGATTTCCTCGAGTTGCGGCAGGTGCTCTCGACTTACGACGGGGACCTCAGGGACCCGCTCTGGTGGCCTCAGGAAAGGCCAGTCCCCATGCGAGTTCCTCGGGGGCCTCTCGGGATTCCACTCCCGTCGATGCCGGGGCCTAAGACCTTGTGTGGAGTCGGGGCCGGAACCTGAGGATTCCTCTCCAGTGCTGACATGGATCTTGGGGTACTTCTGGAGTCTCCCCAGGGGAGTCAGTCCTAGTCTCGAATGCGGGCATGCACTTGCGCTTTCCTCCAGAGCGGTAGCAGCAGTGTCACGCAGTCCGCCGCGTGGATCAAAGGATCTATGGTTTTCCCTCGAGTCTTTCCCACGAGGCTTTCCCACGAGGCTTTCCCACAGGGCTGTCCCACGTGCACACGTTGTAGGAGTCGATCCTCGGCTTGAACGTCAAGGCAGTGCAGGGAAAACAGGTTCCTCTGGAATGGACTGACACATCTGGGGGACTCTTGGAATGGTGGCACGACCCTGGAGTTCCTCTCGCCTTTCCTGTGGAGAGCGCCTCCTCTTGAGATGCGACGGGAACGCCGGGAATTCTTTCCCTACGAAACAGGGAAAGGATCCCTCATCTCGAGCTAGGAGGCGGAAACGGGGCTCCCCTGGATGTGTCCGAGACACCACGTGCTTCCTCTCGAGTGGAGACGGGTATGTCGGGGAACTTCTTGAGTTGCAGCAAGGGTGTGAAGGACCCTTTGGAAGTTCCAGTGGTTAGATGTGATTGGCCTCGAGAAGCCTCAGCGGAAATGGGCCTCATCTCGCCTGGAGGGCAAAACCTCCTGGATTTTCTCGAGTTGCGGCAGGTGCTCTCGACTTACGACGGGGACCTCAGGGACCCGCTCTGGTGGCCTCAGGAAAGGCCAGTCCCCATGCGAGTTCCTCGGGGGCCTCTCGGGATTCCTCTCCCGTCGATGCCGGGGCCTAAGACCTTGTGTGGAGTCGGGGCCGGAACCTGAGGATTCCTCTCCAGTGCTGACATGGATCTTGGGGTACTTCTGGAGTCTCCCCAGGGGAGTCAGTCCTCGTCTCGAATGCGGGCATGCACTTGCGCTTTCCTCCAGAGCGGTAGCAGCAATGTCACGCAGTCCGCCGCGTGGATCAAAGGATCTATGGTTTTCCCTCGAGTCTTTCCCACGAGGCTTTCCCACGAGGCTTTCCCACAGGGCTGTCCCACCTGCACACGTGGTGGGATTCGATCCTCGGCTTGAACGTCAAGGCAGTGCAGGGAAAACAGGTTCCTCTGGAATGGACTGACACATCTGGGGGACTCTTGGAATGGTGGCACGACCCTGGAGTTCCTCTCGCCTTTCCTGTGGAGAGCGCCTCCTCTTGAGATGCGACGGGAACGCCGGGAATTCTTTCCCTACGAAACAGGGAAAGGATCCCTCATCTCGAGCTAGGAGGCGGAAACGGGGCTCCCCTGGATGTGTGCGGGACACCACGTGCTTCCTCTCGAGTGGAGACGGGTATGTAGGGGAACTTCTTGAGTTGCAGCAAGGGTGTGAAGGACCCTTTGGAAGTTCCAGTGGTTAGATGTGATTGGCCTTGAGAAGCCTCAGCGGAAATGGGCCTCATCGCGCCTGGAGGGCAAAACCTCCTGGATTTTCTCGAGTTGCGGCAGGTGCTCTCGACTTACGACGGGGACCTCAGGGACCCGCTCTGGTGGCCTCAGGAAAGGCCAGTCCCCATGCGAGTTCCTCGGGGGCGTCTCGGGATTCCTCTCCCGTCGATGCCGGGGCCTAAGACCTTGTGTGGAGTCGGGGCCGGAACCTGAGGATTCCTCTCCAGTGCTGACACGGATCTTGGGGTACTTCTGGAGTCTCCCCAGGGGAGTCAGTCCTCGTCTCGGATGCGGGCATGTACTTGCGCTTTCCTCCAGAGCGGTAGCAGCAGTGTCACGCAGTCCGCCGAGTGGACCAAAGGATCTATGGTTTTCCCTCGAGTCTTTCCCACGAGGCTTTCCCTCGAGGCTTTCCCACAGGGCTGTCCCACGTGCACACGTGTTGGGAGTCGATCCTCGGCTTGAACGTCAAGGCAGTGCAGGGAAAACAGGTTCCTCTTGAATGGACTGACACATCTGGGGGACTCTTGGAATGGTGGCACGACCCTGGAGTTCCTCTCGCCTTTCCTGTGGAGAGCGCCTCCTCTTGAGATGCGACGGGAACGCCGGGAATTCTTTCCCTACGAAACAGGGAAAGGATCCCTCATCTCGAGCTAGGAGGTGGAAACGGGGCTCCCCTGAATGTGTGCGGGACCCCACGTGCTTCCTCTCGAGTGGAGACGGGTATGTCGGGGAACTTCTTGAGTTGCAGCAAGGGTGTGAAGGACCCTTTGGAAGGTCCAGTGGTTAGATGTGATTGGCCTCGAGAAGCCTCAGCGGAAATGGGCCTCATCTCGCCTGGAGGGCAAAACCTCCTGGATTTTCTCGAGTTGCGGCAGGTGCTCTCGACTTACGACGGGGACCTCAGGGACCCGCTCTGGTGGCCTCAGGAAAGGCCAGTCCCCATGCGAGTTCCTCGGGGGCCTCTCGGGATTCCTCTCCCGTCGATGCCGGGGCCTAAGACCTTGTGTGGAGTCGGGGCCGGAACCTGAGGATTCCTCTCCAGTGCTGACATGGATCTTGGGGTACTTCTGGAGTCTCCCCAGGGGAGTCAGTCCTCGTCTCGAATGCGGGCATGCACTTGCGCTTTCCTCCAGAGCGGTAGCAGCAGTGTCACGCAGTCCGCCGCGTGGATCAAAGAATCTATGGTTTTCCCTCGAGTCTTTCCCACGAGGCTTTCCCACGAGGCTTTCCCACAGGGCTGTCCCACGTGCACACGTGGTGGGAGTCGATCCTCGGCTTGAACGTCAAGGCAGTGCAGGGAAAACAGGTTCCTCTGGAATGGACTGACACATCTGGGGGACTCTTGGAATGGTGGCACGACCCTGGAGTTCCTCTCGCCTTTCCTGTGGAGAGCGCCTCCTCTTGAGATGCGACGGGAACGCCGGGAATTCTTTCCCTACGAAACAGGGAAAGGATCCCTTTTCTCGAGGTAGGAGGCGGAAACGGGGCTCCCCTGGATGTGTGCGGGACCCCACGTGCTTCCTCTCGAGTGGAGACGGGTATGTCGGGGAACTTCTTGAGTTGCAGCAAGGGTGTGAAGGACCCTTTGGAAGTTCCAGTGGTTAGACGTGATTAGCCTCGAGAAGCCTCAGCGGAAATGGGCCTCATCGCGCCTGGAGGGCAAAACCTCCTGGATTTACTCGAGTTGGGGCAGGTGCTCTCGACTTACGACGGGGACCTCAGGGACCCGCTCTGGTGGCCTCAGGAAAGGCCAGTCCCCATGCGAGTTCCTCGGGGGCCTCTCGGGATTCCTCTCCCGTCGATGCCGGGGCCTAAGACCTTGTGTGGAGTCGGGGCCGGAACCTGAGGATTCCTCTCCAGTGCTGACATGGATCTTGGGGTACTTCTGGAGTCTCCCCAGGGGAGTCAGTCCTCGTCTCGAATGCGGGCATGCACTTGCGCTTTCCTCCAGAGCGGTAGCAGCAGTGTCACGCAGTCCGCCGCGTGGATCAAAGAATCTATGGTTTTCCCTCGAGTCTTTCCCACGAGGCTTTCCCACGAGGCTTTCCCACAGGGCTGTCCCACGTGCACACGTGGTGGGAGTCGATCCTCGGCTTGAACGTCAAGGCAGTGCAGGGAAAACAGGTTCCTCTGGAATGGACTGACACATCTGGGGGACTCTTGGAATGGTGGCACGACCCTGGAGTTCCTCTCGCCTTTCCTGTGGAGAGCGCCTCCTCTTGAGATGCGACGGGAACGCCGGGAATTCTTTCCCTACGAAACAGGGAAAGGATCCCTCTTCTCGAGCTAGGAGGCGGAAACGGGGCTCCCCTGGATGTGTGCGGGACCCCACGTGCTTCCTCTCGAGTGGAGACGGGTATGTCGGGGAACTTCTTGAGTTGCAGCAAGGGTGTGAAGGACCCTTTGGAAGTTCCAGTGGTTAGACGTGATTAGCCTCGAGAAGCCTCAGCGGAAATGGGCCTCATCGCGCCTGGAGGGCAAAACCTCCTGGATTTACTCGAGTTGGGGCAGGTGCTCTCGACTTACGACGGGGACCTCAGGGACCCGCTCTGGTGGCCTCAGGAAAGGCCAGTCCCCATGCGAGTTCCTCGGGGGCCTCTCGGGATTCCTCTCCCGTCGATGCCGGGGCCTAAGACCTTGTGTGGAGTCGGGGCCGGAACCTGAGGATTCCTCTCCAGTGCTGACACGGATCTTGGGGTACTTCTGGAGTCTCCCCAGGGGAGTCAGTCCTCGTCTCGGATGCGGGCATGTACTTGCGCTTTCCTCCAGAGCGGTAGCAGCAGTGTCACGCAGTCCGCCGAGTGGACCAAAGGATCTATGGTTTTCCCTCGAGTCTTTCCCACGAGGCTTTCCCTCGAGGCTTTCCCACAGGGCTGTCCCACGTGCACACGTGTTGGGAGTCGATCCTCGGCTTGAACGTCAAGGCAGTGCAGGGAAAACAGGTTCCTCTTGAATGGACTGACACATCTGGGGGACTCTTGGAATGGTGGCACGACCCTGGAGTTCCTCTCGCCTTTCCTGTGGAGAGCGCCTCCTCTTGAGATGCGACGGGAACGCCGGGAATTCTTTCCCTACGAAACAGGGAAAGGATCCCTCATCTCGAGCTAGGAGGTGGAAACGGGGCTCCCCTGAATGTGTGCGGGACCCCACGTGCTTCCTCTCGAGTGGAGACGGGTATGTCGGGGAACTTCTTGAGTTGCAGCAAGGGTGTGAAGGACCCTTTGGAAGGTCCAGTGGTTAGATGTGATTGGCCTCGAGAAGCCTCAGCGGAAATGGGCCTCATCTCGCCTGGAGGGCAAAACCTCCTGGATTTTCTCGAGTTGCGGCAGGTGCTCTCCACTTACGACGGGGACCTCAGGGACCCGCTCTGGTGGCCTCAGGAAAGGCCAGTCCCCATGCGAGTTCCTCGGGGGCCTCTCGGGATTCCTCTCCCGTCGATGCCGGGGCCTAAGACCTTGTGTGGAGTCGGGGCCGGAACCTGAGGATTCCTCTCCAGTGCTGACATGGATCTTGGGGTACTTCTGGAGTCTCCCCAGGGGAGTCAGTCCTCGTCTCGAATGCGGGCATGCACTTGCGCTTTCCTCCAGAGCGGTAGCAGCAGTGTCACGCAGTCCGCCGCGTGGATCAAAGAATCTATGGTTTTCCCTCGAGTCTTTCCCACGAGGCTTTCCCACGAGGCTTTCCCACAGGGCTGTCCCACGTGCACACGTGGTGGGAGTCGATCTTCGGCTTGAACGTCAAGGCAGTGCAGGGAAAACAGGTTCCTCTGGAATGGACTGACACATCTGGGGGACTCTTGGAATGGTGGCACGACCCTGGAGTTCCTCTCGCCTTTCCTGTGGAGAGCGCCTCCTCTTGAGATGCGACGGGAACGCCGGGAATTCTTTCCCTACGAAACAGGGAAAGGATCCCTCTTCTCGAGCTAGGAGGCGGAAACGGGGCTCCCCTGGATGTGTGCGGGACCCCACGTGCTTCCTCTCGAGTGGAGACGGGTATGTCGGGGAACTTCTTGAGTTGCAGCAAGGGTGTGAAGGACCCTTTGGAAGTTCCAGTGGTTAGACGTGATTAGCCTCGAGAAGCCTCAGCGGAAATGGGCCTCATCGCGCCTGGAGGGCAAAACCTCCTGGATTTACTCGAGTTGGGGCAGGTGCTCTCGACTTACGACGGGGACCTCAGGGACCCGCTCTGGTGGCCTCAGGAAAGGCCAGTCCCCATGCGAGTTCCTCGGGGGCCTCTCGGGATTCCTCTCCCGTCGATGCCGGGGCCTAAGACCTTGTGTGGAGTCGGGGCCGGAACCTGAGGATTCCTCTCCAGTGCTGACACGGATCTTGGGGTACTTCTGGAGTCTCCCCAGGGGAGTCAGTCCTCGTCTCGGATGCGGGCATGTACTTGCGCTTTCCTCCAGAGCGGTAGCAGCAGTGTCACGCAGTCCGCCGAGTGGACCAAAGGATCTATGGTTTTCCCTCGAGTCTTTCCCACGAGGCTTTCCCTCGAGGCTTTCCCACAGGGCTGTCCCACGTGCACACGTGTTGGGAGTCGATCCTCGGCTTGAACGTCAAGGCAGTGCAGGGAAAACAGGTTCCTCTTGAATGGACTGACACATCTGGGGGACTCTTGGAATGGTGGCACGACCCTGGAGTTCCTCTCGCCTTTCCTGTGGAGAGCGCCTCCTCTTGAGATGCGACGGGAACGCCGGGAATTCTTTCCCTACGAAACAGGGAAAGGATCCCTCATCTCGAGCTAGGAGGTGGAAACGGGGCTCCCCTGAATGTGTGCGGGACCCCACGTGCTTCCTCTCGAGTGGAGACGGGTATGTCGGGGAACTTCTTGAGTTGCAGCAAGGGTGTGAAGGACCCTTTGGAAGGTCCAGTGGTTAGATGTGATTGGCCTCGAGAAGCCTCAGCGGAAATGGGCCTCATCTCGCCTGGAGGGCAAAACCTCCTGGATTTTCTCGAGTTGCGGCAGGTGCTCTCGACTTACGACGGGGACCTCAGGGACCCGCTCTGGTGGCCTCAGGAAAGGCCAGTCCCCATGCGAGTTCCTCGGGGGCCTCTCGGGATTCCTCTCCCGTCGATGCCGGGGCCTAAGACCTTGTGTGGAGTCGGGGCCGGAACCTGAGGATTCCTCTCCAGTGCTGACATGGATCTTGGGGTACTTCTGGAGTCTCCCCAGGGGAGTCAGTCCTCGTCTCGAATGCGGGCATGCACTTGCGCTTTCCTCCAGAGCGGTAGCAGCAGTGTCACGCAGTCCGCCGCGTGGATCAAAGAATCTATGGTTTTCCCTCGAGTCTTTCCCACGAGGCTTTCCCACGAGGCTTTCCCACAGGGCTGTCCCACGTGCACACGTGGTGGGAGTCGATCTTCGGCTTGAACGTCAAGGCAGTGCAGGGAAAACAGGTTCCTCTGGAATGGACTGACACATCTGGGGGACTCTTGGAATGGTGGCACGACCCTGGAGTTCCTCTCGCCTTTCCTGTGGAGAGCGCCTCCTCTTGAGATGCGACGGGAACGCCGGGAATTCTTTCCCTACGAAACAGGGAAAGGATCCCTTTTCTCGAGCTAGGAGGCGGAAACGGGGCTCCCCTGGATGTGTGCGGGACCCCACGTGCTTCCTCTCGAGTGGAGACGGGTATGTCGGGGAACTTCTTGAGTTGCAGCAAGGGTGTGAAGGACCCTTTGGAAGTTCCAGTGGTTAGACGTGATTAGCCTCGAGAAGCCTCAGCGGAAATGGGCCTCATCGCGCCTGGAGGGCAAAACCTCCTGGATTTACTCGAGTTGGGGCAGGTGCTCTCGACTTACGACGGGGACCTCAGGGACCCGCTCTGGTGGCCTCAGGAAAGGCCAGTCCCCATGCGAGTTCCTCGGGGGCCTCTCGGGATTCCTCTCCCGTCGATGCCGGGGCCTAAGACCTTGTGTGGAGTCGGGGCCGGAACCTGAGGATTCCTCTCCAGTGCTGACATGGATCTTGGGGTACTTCTGGAGTCTCCCCAGGGGAGTCAGTCCTCGTCTCGAATGCGGGCATGCACTTGCGCTTTCCTCCAGAGCGGTAGCAGCAGTGTCACGCAGTCCGCCGCGTGGATCAAAGGATGTATGGTTTTCCCTCGAGTCTTTCCCACGAGGCTTTCCCACGAGGCTTTCCCACAGGGCTGTCCCACGTGCACACGTGGTGGGAGTCGATCCTCGGCTTGAACGTCAAGGCAGTGCAGGGAAAACAGGTTCCTCTGGAATGGACTGACACATCTGGGGGACTCTTGGAATGGTGGCACGACCCTGGAGTTCCTCTCGCCTTTCCTGTGCAGAGCGCCTCCTCTTGAGATGCGACGGGAACGCCGGGAATTCTTTCCCTACGAAACAGGGAAAGGATCCCTCTTCTCGAGCTAGGAGGCGGAAACGGGGCTCCCCTGGATGTGTGCGGGACCCCACGTGCTTCCTCTCGAGTGGAGACGGGTATGTCGGGGAACTTCTTGAGTTGCAGCAAGGGTGTGAAGGACCCTTTGGAAGTTCCAGTGGTTAGACGTGATTAGCCTCGAGAAGCCTCAGCGGAAATGGGCCTCATCGCGCCTGGAGGGCAAAACCTCCTGGATTTACTCGAGTTGGGGCAGGTGCTCTCGACTTACGACGGGGACCTCAGGGACCCGCTCTGGTGGCCTCAGGAAAGGCCAGTCCCCATGCGAGTTCCTCGGGGGCCTCTCGGGATTCCTCTCCCGTCGATGCCGGGGCCTAAGACCTTGTGTGGAGTCGGGGCCGGAACCTGAGGATTCCTCTCCAGTGCTGACATGGATCTTGGGGTACTTCTGGAGTCTCCCCAGGGGAGTCAGTCCTCGTCTCGAATGCGGGCATGCACTTGCGCTTTCCTCCAGAGCGGTAGCAGCAGTGTCACGCAGTCCGCCGCGTGGATCAAAGGATCTATGGTTTTCCCTCGAGTCTTTCCCACGAGGCTTTCCCACGAGGCTTTCCCACAGGGCTGTCCCACGTGCACACGTGGTGGGAGTCGATCCTCGGCTTGAACGTCAAGGCAGTGCAGGGAAAACAGGTTCCTCTGGAATGGACTGACACATCTGGGGGACTCTTGGAATGGTGGCACGACCCTGGAGTTCCTCTCGCCTTTCCTGTGGAGAGCGCCTCCTCTTGAGATGCGACGGGAACGCCGGGAATTATTTCCCTACGAAACAGGGAAAGGATCACTCATCTCGAGCTAGGAGGCGGAAACGGGGCTCCCCTGGATGTGTGCGGGACCCACGTGCTTCCTCTCGAGTGGAGACGTGTATGTCGGGGAACTTCTTGAGTTGCAGCAATGGTGTGAAGGACCCTTTGGAAGTTCCAGTGGTTAGATGTGATTGGCCTCGAGAAGCCTCAGCGGAAATGGGCCTCATCTCGCCTGGAGGGCAAAACCTCCTGGATTTCCTCGAGTTGCGGCAGGTGCTCTCGACTTACGACGGGGACCTCAGGGACCCGCTCTGGTGGCCTGAGGAAAGGCCAGTCCCCATGCGAGTTCCTCGGGGGCGTCTCGGGATTCCTCTCCCGTCGATGCCGGGGCCTAAGACCTTGTGTTGAGTCGGGGCCGGAACCTGAGGATTCCTCTCCAGTGCTGACATGGATCTTGGGGTACTTCTGGAGTCTCCCCAGGGGAGTCAGTCCTAGTCTCGAATGCGGGCATGCACTTGCGCTTTCGTACAGAGCGGTAGCAGCAGTGTCACGCAGTCCGCCGCGTGGATCAAAGGATCTATGGTTTTCCCTCGAGTCTTTCCCACGAGGCTTTCCCACGAGGCTTTCCCACAGGGCTGTCCCACGTGCACACGTTGTAGGAGTCGATCCTCGGCTTGAACGTCAAGGCAGTGCAGGGAAAACAGGTTCCTCTGGAATGGACTGACACATCTGGGGGACTCTTGGAATGGTGGCACGACCCTGGAGTTCCTCTCGCCTTTCCTGTGGAGAGCGCCTCCTCTTGAGATGCGACGGGAACGCCGGGAATTCTTTCCCTACGAAACAGGGAAAGGATCCCTCATCTCGAGCTAGGAGGCGGAAACGGGGCTCCCCTGGATGTGTGCGGGACCCCACGTGCTTCCTCTCGAGTGGAGACGGGTATGTCGGGGAACTTCTTGAGTTGCAGCAAGGGTGTGAAGGCCCCTTTGGAAGTTCCAGTGGTTAGATGTGATTGGCCTTGAGAAGCCTCAGCGGAAATGGGCCTCATCGCGCCTGGAGGGCAAAACCTCCTGGATTTTCTCGAGTTGCGGCAGGTGCTCTCGACTTACGACGGGGACCTCAGGGACCCGCTCTGGTGGCCTCAGGAAAGGCCAGTCCCCATGCGAGTTCCTCGGGGGCGTCTCGGGATTCCTCTCCCGTCGATGCCGGGGCCTAAGACCTTGTGTTGAGTCGGGGCTGGAACCTGAGGATTCCTCTCCAGTGCTGACATGGATCTTGGGGTACTTCTGGAGTCTCCCCAGGGGAGTCAGTCCTCGTCTCGAATGCGGGCATGCACTTGCGCTTTCCTCCAGAGCGGTAGCAGCAGTGTCACGCAGTCCGCCGCGTGGATCAAAGAATGTATGGTTTTCCCTCGAGTCTTTCCCACGAGGCTTTCCCACAGGGCTGTCCCACGTGCACACGTGGTGGGAGTCGATCCTCGGCTTGAACGTCAAGGCAGTGCAGGGAAAACAGGTTCCTCTGGAATGGACTGACACATCTGGGGGACTCTTGGAATGGTGGCACGACCCTGGAGTTCCTCTCGCCTTTCCTGTGGAGAGCGCCTCCTCTTGAGATGCGACGGGAACGCCGGGAATTCTTTCCCTACGAAACAGGGAAAGGATCCCTCATCTCGATCTAGGAGGCGGAAACGGGGCTCCCCTGGATGTGTGCGGGACCCCACGTGCTTCCTCTCGAGTGGAGACGGGTATGTCGGGGAACTTCTTGAGTTGCAGCAAGGGTGTGAAGGACCCTTTGGAAGTTCCAGTGGTTAGATGTGATTGGCCTCGAGAAGACTCAGTGGAAATGGGCCTCATCTCGCCTGGAGGGCAAAACCTCCTGGATTTTCTCGAGTTGCGGCAGGTGCTCTCGACTTACGACGGGGACCTCAGGGACCCGCTCTGGTGGCCTGAGGAAAGGCCAGTCCCCATGCGAGTTCCTCGGGGGCCTCTCGGGATTCCTCTCCCGTCGATGCCGGGGTCTAAGACCTTGTGTGGAGTCGGGGCCGGAACCTGAGGATTCCTCTCCAGTGCTGACATGGATCTTGGGGTACTTCTGGAGTCTCCCCAGGGGAGTCAGTCCTCGTCTCGAATGCGGGCATGCACTTGCGCTTTCCTCCATAGCGGTAGCAGCAGTGTCACGCAGTCCGCCGCGTGGATCAAAGGATCTATGGTTTTCCCTCGAGTCTTTCCCACGAGGCTTTCCCACGAGGCTTTCCCACAGGGCTGTCCCACGTGCACACGTGGTGGGAGTCGATCCTCGGCTTGAACGTCAAGGCAGTGCAGGGAAAACAGGTTCCTCTGGAATGGACTGACACATCTGGGGGACTCTTGGAATGGTGTCACGACCCTGGAGTTCCTCTCGCCTTTCCTGAGGAGAGCGCCTCCTCTTGAGATGCGACGGCAACGCCGGGAATTCTTTCCCTACGAAACAGGGAAAGGATCCCTCATCTCGAGCTAGGAGGCGGAAACGGGGCTCCCCTGGATGTGTGCGGGACCCCACGTGCTTCCTCTCGAGTGGAGACGGGTATGTCGGGGAACTTCTTGAGTTGCAGCAATGGTGTGAAGGACCCTTTGGAAGTTCCAGTGGTTAGACGTGATTGGCCTCGAGAAGCCTCAGCGGAAATGGGCCTCGTCTCGCCTGGAGGGCAAAACCTCCTTCATTTTCTCGAGTTGCGGCAGGTGCTCTCGACTTACGACGGGGACCTCAGGGACCCGCACTGGTGGCCTCAGGAAAGGCCAGTCCCCATGCGAGTTCCTCGGGGGCCTCTCGGGATTCCTCTCCCGTCGATGCCGGGGCCTAAGACCTTGTGTGGAGTCGGGGCCGGAACCTGAGGGTTCCTCTCCAGTGCTGACATGGATCTTATGGTACTTCTGGAGTCTCCCCACGGGAGTCAGTCCTCGCCTCGAATGCGGGCATGCACTTGCGCTTTCCTCCAGAGCGGTAGCAGCAGTGTCACGCAGTCCGCCGCGTGGATCAAAGGATCTATGGTTTTCCCTCGAGTCTTTGCAACGAGGCTTTCCCACGAGGCTTTCCCACAGGGCTGTCCCACGTGCACACGTGGTGGGAGTCGATCATCGGCTTGAACGTCAAGGCAGTGCAGGGAAAACAGGTTCCTCTGGAATGGACTGACACATCTGGGGGACTCTTGGAATGGTGGCACGACCCTGGAGTTCCTCTCGCCTTTCCTGTGGAGAGCGCCTCCTCTTGAGATGCGACGGGAACGCCAGGTATTCTTTCCCTACGAAACAGGGAAAGGATCCCTCATCTCGAGCTAGGAGGCGGAAACGGGGCTCCCCTGGATGTGTGCGGGACCCCACGTGCTTCCTCTCGAGTGGAGACGGGTATGTCGGGGAACTTCTTGAGTTGCAGCAAGGGTGTGAAGGACCCTTTGGAAGTTCCAGTGGTTAGATGTGATTGGCCTCGAGAAGCCTCAGCGGAAAGGGGCCTCATCTCGCCTGGAGGGCAAAACCTCCTGGATTTTCTCAAGTTGCGGCAGGTGCTCTCGACTTACGACGGGGACCTCAGGGACCCGCTCTGGTGGCCTCAGGAAGGGCCGGTCCCCATGCGAGTTCCTCGGGGGCCTCTCGGGATTCCTCTCCCGTCGATGCCGGGGTCTAAGACCTTGTGTGGAGTCGGGGCCGGAACCTGAGGATTCCTCTCCAGTGCTGACATGGATCTTGGGGTACTTCTGGAGTCTCCCCAGGGGAGTCAGTCTTCGTCTCGAATGCGGGCATGCACTTGCGCTTTCCTCCAGAGCGGTAGCAGCAGTGTCACGCAGTCCGACGCGTGGATCAAAGGATCTATGGTTTTCCCTCGAGTCTTTCCCACGAGGCTTTCCCACGAGGCTTTCCCACAGGGCTGTCCCACGTGCACACGTGGTGGGAGTCGATCCTCGGCTTGAACGTCAAGGCAGTGCAGGGAAAACAGGTTCCTCTGGAATGGACTGACACATCTGGGGGACTCTTGGAATGGTGGCACGACCCTGGAGTTCCTCTCGCCTTTCCTGTGGAGAGCGCCTCCTCTTGAGATGCGACGGGAACGCCGGGAATTCTTTCCCTACGAAACAGGGAAAGGATCCCTCATCTCGAGCTAGGAGGCGGAAACGGGGCTCCCCTGGATGTGTGCGGGACCCGACGTGCTTCCTCTCGAGTGGAGACGGGTATGTCGGGGAACTTCTTGAGTTGCAGCAAGGGTGTGAAGGACCCTTGGGAAGTTCCAGTGGTTAGATGTGATTGGCCTCGAGAAGCCTCAGCGGAAATGGGCCTCATCTCGCCTGGTGGGCAAAACCTCCTGGATTTTCTCGAGTTGCGGCAGGTGCTCTCGACTTACGACGGGGACCTCAGGGACCCGCTCTGGTGGCCTCAGGAAAGGCCAGTCCCCATGCGAGTTCCTCGGGGGCGTCTCGGGATTCCTCTCCCGTGGATGCCGGGGCCTAAGACCTTGTGTGGAGTCGGGGCCGGAACCTGAGGATTCCTCTCCAGTGCTGACATGGATCTTGGGGTACTTCTGGAGTCTCCCCAGGGGAGTCAGTCCTCGTTTCGAATGCGGGCATGCACATGCGCTTTCCTCCAGAGCGGTAGCAGCAGTGTCACGCAGTCCGCCGCGTGAATCAAAGGATCTATGGTTTTGCCTCGAGTCTTTCCCACGAGGCTTTCCCACGAGGCTTTCCCACAGGGCTGTCCCACGTGCACACGTGGTGGGAGTCGATCCTCGGCTTGAACGTCAAGGCAGTGCAGGGAAAACAGGTTCCTCTGGAATGGACTGACACATCTGGGGGACTCTTGGAATGGTGGCACGACCCTGGAGTTCCTCTCGCCTTTCCTGTGGAGAGCGCCTCCTCTTGAGATGCGACGGCAACGCCGGGAATTCTTTCCCTACGAAACAGGGAAAGGATCCCTCATCTCGAGCTAGGAGGCGGAAACGGGGCTCCCCTGGATGTGTGCGGGACCCCACGTGCTTCCTCTCGAGTGGAGACGGGTATGTCGGGGAACTTCTTGAGTTGCAGCAATGGTGTGAAGGACCCTTTGGAAGTTCCAGTGGTTAGACGTGATTGGCCTCGAGAAGCCTCAGCGGAAATGGGCCTCGTCTCGCCTGGAGGGCAAAACCTCCTTCATTTTCTCGAGTTGCGGCAGGTGCTCTCGACTTACGACGGGGACCTCAGGGACCCGCACTGGTGGCCTCAGGAAAGGCCAGTCCCCATGCGAGTTCCTCGGGGGCCTCTCGGGATTCCTCTCCCGTCGATGCCGGGGCCTAAGACCTTGTGTGGAGTCGGGGCCGGAACCTGAGGGTTCCTCTCCAGTGCTGACATGGATCTTATGGTACTTCTGGAGTCTCCCCACGGGAGTCAGTCCTCGCCTCGAATGCGGGCATGCACTTGCGCTTTCCTCCAGAGCGGTAGCAGCAGTGTCACGCAGTCCGCCGCGTGGATCAAAGGATCTATGGTTTTCCCTCGAGTCTTTGCAACGAGGCTTTCCCACGAGGCTTTCCCACAGGGCTGTCCCACGTGCACACGTGGTGGGAGTCGATCATCGGCTTGAACGTCAAGGCAGTGCAGGGAAAACAGGTTCCTCTGGAATGGACTGACACATCTGGGGGACTCTTGGAATGGTGGCACGACCCTGGAGTTCCTCTCGCCTTTCCTGTGGAGAGCGCCTCCTCTTGAGATGCGACGGGAACGCCAGGTATTCTTTCCCTACGAAACAGGGAAAGGATCCCTCATCTCGAGCTAGGAGGCGGAAACGGGGCTCCCCTGGATGTGTGCGGGACCCCACGTGCTTCCTCTCGAGTGGAGACGGGTATGTCGGGGAACTTCTTGAGTTGCAGCAAGGGTGTGAAGGACCCTTTGGAAGTTCCAGTGGTTAGATGTGATTGGCCTCGAGAAGCCTCAGCGGAAAGGGGCCTCATCTCGCCTGGAGGGCAAAACCTCCTGGATTTTCTCAAGTTGCGGCAGGTGCTCTCGACTTACGACGGGGACCTCAGGGACCCGCTCTGGTGGCCTCAGGAAGGGCCGGTCCCCATGCGAGTTCCTCGGGGGCCTCTCGGGATTCCTCTCCCGTCGATGCCGGGGTCTAAGACCTTGTGTGGAGTCGGGGCCGGAACCTGAGGATTCCTCTCCAGTGCTGACATGGATCTTGGGGTACTTCTGGAGTCTCCCCAGGGGAGTCAGTCTTCGTCTCGAATGCGGGCATGCACTTGCGCTTTCCTCCAGAGCGGTAGCAGCAGTGTCACGCAGTCCGACGCGTGGATCAAAGGATCTATGGTTTTCCCTCGAGTCTTTCCCACGAGGCTTTCCCACGAGGCTTTCCCACAGGGCTGTCCCACGTGCACACGTGGTGGGAGTCGATCCTCGGCTTGAACGTCAAGGCAGTGCAGGGAAAACAGGTTCCTCTGGAATGGACTGACACATCTGGGGGACTCTTGGAATGGTGGCACGACCCTGGAGTTCCTCTCGCCTTTCCTGTGGAGAGCGCCTCCTCTTGAGATGCGACGGGAACGCCGGGAATTCTTTCCCTACGAAACAGGGAAAGGATCCCTCATCTCGAGCTAGGAGGCGGAAACGGGGCTCCCCTGGATGTGTGCGGGACCCGACGTGCTTCCTCTCGAGTGGAGACGGGTATGTCGGGGAACTTCTTGAGTTGCAGCAAGGGTGTGAAGGACCCTTGGGAAGTTCCAGTGGTTAGATGTGATTGGCCTCGAGAAGCCTCAGCGGAAATGGGCCTCATCTCGCCTGGTGGGCAAAACCTCCTGGATTTTCTCGAGTTGCGGCAGGTGCTCTCGACTTACGACGGGGACCTCAGGGACCCGCTCTGGTGGCCTCAGGAAAGGCCAGTCCCCATGCGAGTTCCTCGGGGGCGTCTCGGGATTCCTCTCCCGTGGATGCCGGGGCCTAAGACCTTGTGTGGAGTCGGGGCCGGAACCTGAGGATTCCTCTCCAGTGCTGACATGGATCTTGGGGTACTTCTGGAGTCTCCCCAGGGGAGTCAGTCCTCGTTTCGAATGCGGGCATGCACATGCGCTTTCCTCCAGAGCGGTAGCAGCAGTGTCACGCAGTCCGCCGCGTGAATCAAAGGATCTATGGTTTTGCCTCGAGTCTTTCCCACGAGGCTTTCCCACGAGGCTTTCCCACAGGGCTGTCCCACGTGCACACGTGGTGGGAGTCGATCCTCGGCTTGAACGTCAAGGCAGTGCAGGGAAAACAGGTTCCTCTGGAATGGACTGACACATCTGGGGGACTCTTGGAATGGTGGCACGACCCTGGAGTTCCTCTCGCCTTTCCTGTGGAGAGCGCCTCCTCTTGAGATGCGACGGGAACGCCGGGAATTCTTTCCCTACGAAACAGGGAAAGGATCCCTCATCTCGAGCTAGGAGGCGGAAACGGGGCTCCCCTGGATGTGTGCGGGACCCCACGTGCTTCCTCTCAAGTGGAGACGGGTATGTCGGGGAACTTCTTGAGTTGCAGCAATAGTGTGAGGGACCCTTTGGAAGTTCCAGTGGTTAGATGTGATTGGCCTCGAGAAGCCTCAGCGGAAATGGGCCTCATCTCGCCTGGAGGGCAAAACCTCCTGGATTTTCTCGAGTTGCGGCAGGTGCTCTCGACTTACGACGGGGACCTCAGGGACCCGCTCTGGTGGCCTCAGGAAAGGCCAGTCCCCATGCGAGTTCCTCGGGGGCCTCTCGGGATTCCTCTCCCGTCGATGCCGGGGTCTAAGACCTTGTGTGGAGTCGGGGCCGGAACCTGAGGAATCCTCTCCAGTGCTGACATGGATCTTGGGGTACTTCTGGAGTCTCCCCAGGGGAGTCAGTGCTCGTCTCGAATGCGGGCATGCACTTGCGCTTTCCTCCAGAGCGGTAGCAGCAGTGTCACGCAGTCCGCCGCGTGGATCAAAGGATCTATAGTTTTCCCTCGAGTCTTTCCCACGAGGCTTTCCCACGAGGCTTTCCCACAGGGCTGTCCCACGTGCACACGTGGTGGGAGTCGATCATCGGCTTGAACGTCAAGGCAGTGCAGGGAAAACAGGTTCCTCTGGAATGGACTGACACATCTGGGGGACTCTTGGAATGGTGGCACGACCCTGGAGTTCCTCTCGCCTTTCCTGTGGAGAGCGCCTCCTCTTGAGATGCGACGGGAACGCCGGGTATTCTTTCCCTACGAAACAGGGAAAGGATCCCTCATCTCGAGCTAGGAGGCGGAAACGGGGCTCCCCTGGATGTGTGCGGGAACCCACGTGCTTCCTCTCGAGTGGAGACGGGTATGTCGGGGAACTTCTTGAGTTGCAGCAAGGGTGTGAAGGACCCTTTGGAAGTTCCAGTGGTTAGATGTGATTGGCCTCGAGAAGCCTCAGCGGAAAGGGGCCTCATCTCGCCTGGAGGGCAAAACCTCCTGGATTTTCTCAAGTTGCGGCAGGTGCTCTCGACTTACGACGGGGACCTCAGGGACCCGCTCTGGTGGCCTCAGGAAAGGCCGGTCCCCATGCGAGTTCCTCGGGGGCCTCTCGGGATTCCTCTCCCGTCGATGCCGGGGTCTAAGACCTTGTGTGGAGTCGGGGCCGGAACCTGAGGATTCCTCTCCAGTGCTGACATGGATCTTGGGGTACTTCTGGAGTCTCCCCAGGGGAGTCAGTCTTCGTCTCGAATGCGGGCATGCACTTGCGCTTTCCTCCAGAGCGGTAGCAGCAGTGTCACCCAGTCCGCCGCGTGGATCAAAGGATGTATGGTTTTCCCTCGAGTCTTTCTCACGAGGCTTTCCCACGAGGCTTTCCCACAGGGCTGTCCCTCGTGCTCACGTGGTGGGATTCGATCCTCGGCTTGAACGTCAAGGCAGTGCAGGGAAAACAGGTTCCTCTGGAATGGACTGACACATCTGGGGGACTCGTGGAATGGTGGCACGACCCTGGAGTTCCTCTCGCCTTTCCTGTGGAGAGCGCCTCCTCTTGAGATGCGACGGGAACGCCGGGAATTCTTTCCCTACGAAACAGGGAAAGGATCCCTCATCTCGAGCTAGGAGGCGGAAACGGGGCTCCCCTGGATGTGTGCGGGACCCCACGTGCTTCCTCTCGAGTGGAGACGGGTATGTCGGGGAACTTCTTGAGTTGCAGCAAGGGTGTGAAGGACCCTTTGGAAGTTCCATTGGTTAGATGTGATTGGCCCCGAGAAGCCTCAGCGGAAATGGGCCTCATCTCGCCTGGAGGGCAAAACCTCCTGGATTTTCTCGAGTTGCGGCAGGTGCTCTCGACTTACGACGGGGACCTCAGGGACCCGCTCTGGTGGCCTCAGGAAAGGCCAGTCCCCATGCGAGTTCCTCGGGGGCGTCTCGGGATTCCTCTCCCGTGGATGCCGGGGCCTAAGACCTTGTGTGGAGTCGGGGCCGGAACCTGAGGATTCCTCTCCAGTGCTGACATGGATCTTGGGGTACTTCTGGAGTCTCCCCAGGGGAGTCAGTCCTCGTTTCGAATGCGGGCATGCACATGCGCTTTCCTCCAGAGCGGTAGCAGCAGTGTCACGCAGTCCGCCGCGTGGATCAAAGGATCTATGGTTTTGCCTCGAGTCTTTCCCACGAGGCTTTCCCACGAGGCTTTCCCACAGGGCTGTCCCACGTGCACACGTGGTGGGAGTCGATCCTCGGCTTGAACGTCAAGGCAGTGCAGGGAAAACAGGTTCCTCTGCAATGGACTGACACATCTGGGGGACTCTTGGAATGGTGGCACGACCCTGGAGTTCCTCTCGCCTTTCCTGTGGAGAGCGCCTCCTCTTGAGATGCGACGGGAACGCCGGGAATTCTTTCCCTACGAAACAGGGAAAGGATCCCTCATCTCGAGCTAGGAGGCGGAAACGGGGCTCCCCTGGATGTGTGCGGGACCCCACGTGCTTCCTCTCGAGTGGAGACGGGTATGTCGGGGAACTTCTTGAGTTGCAGCAATGGTGTGAAGGACCCTTTGGAAGTTCCAGTGGTTAGATGTGATTGGCCTCGAGAAGCCTCAGCGGAAATGGGCCTCATCTCGCCTGGAGGGCAAAACCTCCTGGATTTTCTCGAGTTGCGGCAGGTGCTCTCGACTTACGACGGGTACCTCAGGGACCGCTCAGGTGGCCTCAGGAAAGGCCAGTTCCCATGCGAGTTCCTCGGGGGCCTCTCGGGATTCCTCTCCCGTCGATGCCGGGGCCTAAGACCTTGTGTGGAGTCGGGGCCGGAACCTGAGGATTCCTCTCCAGTGCTGACATGGATCTTGGGGTACTTCTGGAGTCTCCCCAGGGGAGTCAGTGCTCGTCTCGAATGCGGGCATGCACTTGCGCTTTCCTCCAGAGCGGTAGCAGCAGTGTCACGCAGTCCGCCGCGTGGATCAAAGGATCTATGGTTTTCCCTCGAGTCTTTCCCACGAGGCTTTCCCACGAGGCTTTCCCACAGGGCTGTCCCACGTGCACACGTGGTGGGAGTCGATCCTCGGCTTGAACGTCAAGGCAGTGCAGGGAAAACAGGTTCCTCTGGAATGGACTGACACATCTGGGGGACTCTTGGAATGGTGTCACGACCCTGGAGTTCCTCTCGCCTTTCCTGAGGAGAGCGCCTCCTCTTGAGATGCGACGGCAACGCAGGGAATTCTTTCCCTACGAAACAGGGAAAGGATCCCTCATCTCGAGCTAGGAGGCGGAAACGGGTCTCCCCTGGATGTGTGCGGGACCCCACGTGCTTCCTCTCGAGTGGAGACGGGTATGTCGGGGAACTTCTTGAGTTGCAGCAATGGTGTGAAGGACCCTTTGGAAGTTCCAGTGGTTAGACGTGATTGGCCTCGAGAAGCCTCAGCGGAAATGGGCCTCATCTCGCCTGGAGGGCAAAACCTCCTGGATTTTCTCGAGTTGCGGCAGGTGCTCGCGACTTACGACGGGGACCTCAGGGACCCGCTCTGGTGGCCTCAGGAAAGGCCAGTCCCCATACGAGTTCCTCGGGGGCCCCTCGGGATTCCTCTCCCGTCGATGCCGGGGCCTAAGACCTTTTGTGGAGTCGGGGCCGGAACCTAAGGATTCCTCTCCAGTGCTGACATGGATCTTGGGGTACTTCTGGAGTCTCCCCAGGGGAGTCAGTCCTCGTCTCGAATGCGGGCATGCACTTGCGCTTTCCTCCAGAGCGGTAGCAGCAGTGTCACGCAGTCCGCCGCGTGGAGCAAAGGATCTATGGTTTTCCCTCGAGTCTTTCCCACGAGGCTTTCCCACGAGGCTTTCCCACAGGGCTGTCCCACGTGCACACGTGGTGGGAGTCGATCCTCGGCTTGAACGTCAAGGCAGTGCAGGGAAAACAGGTTCCTCTGGAATGGACTGAGACATCTGGGGGACTCTTGGAATGGTGGCACGACCCTGGATTTCCTCTCGCCTTTCCTGTGGAGAGCGCCTCTTCTTGAGATGCGACGGGAACGCCGGGAATTCTTTCCCTACGAAACAGGGAAAGGATCCCTCATCTCGAGCTAGGAGGCGGAAACGGGGCTCCCCTGGATGTGTGCGGGACCCCACGTGCTTCCTCTCGAGTGGAGACGGGTATGTCGGTGAACTTCTTGAGTTGCAGCAAGGGTGTGAACGACCCTTTGGAAGTTCCAGTGGTTAGACGTGATTGGCCTCGAGAAGCCTCAGCGGAAATGGGCCTCATCTCGCCTGGAGGGCAAAACCTCCTGGATTTTCTCGAGTTGCGGCAGGTGCTCGCGACTTACGACGGGGACCTCAGGGACCCGCTCTGGTGGCCTCAGGAAAGGCCAGTCCCCATACGAGTTCCTCGGGGGCCCCTCGGGATTCCTCTCCCGTCGATGCCGGGGCCTAAGACCTTTTGTGGAGTCGGGGCCGGAACCTAAGGATTCCTCTCCAGTGCTGACATGGATCTTGGGGTACTTCTGGAGTCTCCCCAGGGGAGTCAGTCCTCGTCTCGTATGCGGGCATGCACTTGCGCTTTCCTCCAGAGCGGTAGCAGCAGTGTCACGCAGTCCGCCGCGTGGAGCAAAGGATCTATGGTTTTCCCTCGAGTCTTTCCCACGAGGCTTTCCCACGAGGCTTTCCCACAGGGCTGTCCCACGTGCACAGGTGGTGGGAGTCGATCCTCGGCTTGAACGTCAAGGCAGTGCAGGGAAAACAGGTTCCTCTGGAATGGACTGACACATCTGGGGGACTCTTGGAATGGTGGCACGACCCTGGAGTTCCTCTCGCCTTTCCTGTGGAGAGCGCCTCCTCTTGAGATGCGACGGGAACGCCGTTTATTCTTTCCCTACGAAACAGGGAAAGGATCCCTCATCTCGAGCTAGGAGGCGGAAACGGGGCTCCCCTGGATGTGTGCGGGACCCCACGTGCTTTCTCTCGAGTGGAGATGGGTATGTCGGGGAACTTCTTGAGTTGCAGCAATGGTGTGAAGGACCCTTTGGAAGTTCCAGTGGTTAGATGTGATTGGCCTCGAGAAGCCTCAGCGGAAATGGGCCTCATCTCGCCTGGAGGGCAAAACCTCCTGGATTTTCTCGAGTTGCGGCAGGTGCTCTCGACTTACGACGGGGACCTCAGGGACCCGCTCTGGTGGCCTCAGGAAAGGCCAGTCCCCATGCGAGTTCCTCGGGGGCCTCTCGGGATTCCTCTCCCGTCGATGCCGGGGCCTAAGACCTTGTGTGGAGTCGGGGCCGGAACCTGAGTTTTCCTCTCCAGTGCTGACATGGATCTTGGGGTACTTCTGGAGTCTCCCCAGGGGAGTCAGTCCTCGTCTCGAATGCGGGCATGCACTTGCGCTTTCCTCCAGAGCGGTAGCAGCAGTGTCACGCAGTCCGCCGCGTGGATCAAAGGATCTATGGTTTTCCCTCGAGTCTTTCCCAGGAGGCTTTCCCACGAGGCTTTCCCACAGGGCTGTCCCACGTGCACACGTGGTGGGAGTCGATCCTCGGCTTGAACGTCAAGGCAGTGCAGGGAAAACAGGTTCCTCTGGAATGGACTGACACATCTGGGGGACTCTTGGAATGGTGGCACGACCCTGGAGTTCCTCTCGCCTTTCCTGTGGAGAGCGCCTCCTCTTGAGATGCGACGGGAACGCCGGGAATTCTTTCCCTACAAAACCGGGAAAGGATCCCTCATCTCGAGCTAGGAGGCGGAAACGGGGCTCCCCTGGATGTGTGCAGGACCCCACGTGCTTCCTCTCGAGTGGAGACGGGTATGTCAGGGAACTTCTTGAGTTGCAGCAAGGGTGTGAAGGACCCTTTGGAAGTTCCAGTGGTTAGAAGTATTGGCTTTGAGAAGCCTCAGCGGAAATGGGCCTCGTCTCGCCTGGAGGGCAAAACCTCCTGGATTTTCTCGAGTTGCGGCAGGTGCTCTCGACTTACGACGGGGACCTCAGGGACCCGCTCTGGTGGCCTCAGGAAAGGCCAGTCCCCATGCGAGTTCCTCGGGGGCCTCTCGGGATTCCTCTCCCGTCGATGCCGGGGCCTAAGTCCTTGTGTGGAGTCGGGGCCGGAACCTGATGATTCCTCTCCAGTGCTGACATGGATCTTGGGGTACTTCTGGAGTCTCCCCAGGGGAGTCAGTCCTCGTCTCGAATGCGGGCATGCACTTGCGCTTTCCTCCAGAGCGGTAGCAGCAGTGTCACGCAGTCTGCCGCGTGGATCAAAGGATCTATGGTATTTCCTGGAGTCTTTCCCACGAGGCTTTCCCACGAGGCTTTCCCACAGGGCTGTCCCACGTGCACACGTGGTGGGAGTCGATCCTCGGCTTGAACGTCAAGGCAGTGCAGGGAAAACAGGTTCCTCTGGAATGGACTGACACATCTGGGGGACTCTTGGAATGGTGGCACGACGCTGGAGTTCCTCTCGCCTTTCCTGTGGAGAGTGCCTCCTCTTGAGATGCGACGGGAACGCCGTTTATTCTTTCCCTACGAAACAGGGAAAGGATCCCTCATCTCGAGCTAGGAGGCGGAAACGGGGCTCCCCTGGATGTGTGCGGGACCCCACGTGCTTCCTCTCGAGTGGAGACGGGTATGTCGGGGAACTTCTTGAGTTGCAGCAAGGGTGTGAAGGACCCTTTGGAAGTTCCAGTGGTTAGATGTGATTGGCCTCGAGAAGCCTCAGCGGAAAGGGGCCTCATCTCGCCTGGAGGGCAAAACCTCCTGGATTTTCTCAAGTTGCGGCAGGTGCTCTCGACTTACGACGGGGACCTCAGGGACCCGCTCTGGTGGCCTCAGGAAAGGCCGGTCCCCATGCGAGTTCCTCGGGGGCCTCTCGGGATTCCTCTCCCGTCGATGCCGGGGCCTAAGACCTTGTGTGGAGTCGGGGCCGGAACCTGAGGATTCCTCTCCAGTGCTGACATGGATCTTGGCGTACTTCTGGAGTCTCCCCAGGGGAGTCAGTCCTCGTCTCGAATGCGGGAATGCACTTGCGCTTTCCTCCAGAGCGGTAGCAGCAGTGTCACGCAGTCTGCCGCGTGGATCAAAGGATGTATGGTTTTCCCTCGAGTCTTTCCCACGAGGCTTCCCACGAGGCTTTCTCACAGGGCTGTCCCACGTGCACACGTGGTGGGAATCGATCCTCGGCTTGAACGTCAAGGCAGTGCAGGGAAAACAGGTTCCTCTGGAATGGACTGACACATCTGGGGAACTCTTGAAATGGTGGCACGACCCTGGAGTTCCTCTCGCCTTTCCTGTGGAGAGCGCCTCCTCTTGAGATGCGATGGGAACGCCGGGAATTCTTTCCCTACGAAACAGGGAAAGGATCCCTCATCTCGAGCTAAGAGGCGGAAACGGGGCTCCCCTGGATGTGTGCGGGACCCACGTGCTTCCTCTTGAGTGGAGACGGGTATGTCGGGGAACTTCTTGAGTTGCAGCAAGGGTGTGAAGGACGCTTTGGAAGTTCCAGTGGTTAGATGTGATTGGCCTCGAGAAGCCTCAGCGGAAATGGGCCTCATCTCGCCTGGAGGGCAAAACCTCCTGGATTTTCTCGAGTTGCGGCAGGTGCTCTCGACTTACGACGGGGACCTCAGGGACCCGCTCTGGTGGCCTCAGGAAAGGCCAGTCCCCATGCGAGTTCCTCGGGGGCCTCTCGGGATTCCTCTCCCGTCGATGCCGGGGCCTAAGACCTTGTGTGGAGTCGGGGCCGGAACCTGAGTTTTCCTCTCCAGTGCTGACATGGATCTTGGGGTACTTCTGGAGTCTCCCCAGGGGAGTCAGTCCTCGTCTCGAATGCGGGCATGCACTTGCGCTTTCCTCCAGAGCGGTAGCAGCAGTGTCACGCAGTCCGCCGCGTGGATCAAAGGATCTATGGTTTTCCCTCGAGTCTTTCCCAGGAGACTTTCCCACGAGGCTTTCCCACAGGTCTGTCCCACGTGCACACGTGGTGGGAGTCGATCCTCGGCTTGAACGTCAAGGCAGTGCAGGGAAAACAGGTTCCTCTGGAATGGACTGACACATCTGGGGGACTCTTGGAATGGTGGCACGACCCTGGAGTTCCTCTCGCCTTTCCTGTGGAGAGCGCCTCCTCTTGAGATGCGACGGGAACGCCGGGAATTCTTTCCCTACGAAACCGGGAAAGGATCCCTCATCTCGAGCTAGGAGGCGGAAACGGGGTTCCCCTGGATGTGTGCAGGACCCCACGTGCTTCCTCTCGAGTGGAGACGGGTATGTCAGGGAACTTCTTGAGTTGCAGCAAGGGTGTGAAGGACCCTTTGGAAGTTCCAGTGGTTAGAAGTATTGGCTTGAGAAGCCTCAGCGGAAATGGGCCTCGTCTCGCCTGGAGGGCAAAACCTCCTGGATTTTCTCGAGTTGCGGCAGGTGCTCTCGACTTACGACGGGGACCTCAGGGACCCGCTCTGGTGGCCTCAGGAAAGGCCAGTCCCCATGCGAGTTCCTCGGGGGCCTCTCGGGATTCCTCTCCCGTCGATGCCGGGGCCTAAGTCCTTGTGTGGAGTCGGGGCCGGAACCTGAGGATTCCTCTCCAGTGCTGACATGGATCTTGGGGTACTTCTGGAGTCTCCCCAGGGGAGTCAGTCCTCGTCTCGAATGCGGGCATGCACTTGCGCTTTCCTCCAGAGCGGTAGCAGCAGTGTCACGCAGTCCGCCGCGTGGATCAAAGGATCTATGGTATTTCCTGGAGTCTTTCCCACGAGGCTTTCCCACGAGGCTTTCCCACAGGGCTGTCCCACGTGCACACGTGGTGGGAGTCGATCCTCGGCTTGAACGTCAAGGCAGTGCAGGGAAAACAGGTTCCTCTGGAATGGACTGACACATCTGGGGGACTCTTGGAATGGTGGCACGACGCTGGAGTTCCTCTCGCCTTTCCTGTGGAGAGTGCCTCCTCTTGAGATGCGTCGGGAACGCCGTTTATTCTTTCCCTACGAAACAGGGAAAGGATCCCTCATCTCGAGCTAGGAGGCGGAAACGGGGCTCCCCTGGATGTGTGCGGGACCCCACGTGCTTCCTCTCGAGTGGAGACGGGTATGTCGGGGAACTTCTTGAGTTGCCGCAATGGTGTGAAGGACCCTTTGGAAGTTCCAGTGGTTAAATGTGATTGGCCTCGAGAAACCTCAGCGGAAATGGGCCTCATCTCGCCTGGAGGGCAAAACCTCCTCCATTTTCTCGAGTTGCGGCTGGTGCTCTCGACTTACGACGGGGACCTCAGGGACACGCTCTGGTGGCCTCAGGAAAGGCCAGTCCCCAGACGAGTTCCTCGGGGGCCTCTCGGGATTCCTCTCCCGTCAATGCCGGGGCCTAAGACCTTGTGTGGAGTCGGGGCCGGAACCTGAGTTTTCCTCTCCAGTGCTGACATGGATCTTGGGGTACTTCTGGAGTCTCCCCAGCTGAGTCAGTCCTCGTCTCGAATGCGGGCATGCACTTGCGCTTTCCTCCAGAGCGGTAGCAGCAGTGTCACGCAGTCCGCCGCGTGGATCAAAGGATCTATGGTTTTCCCTCGAGTCTTTCCCACGAGGCTTTCCCACGAGGCTTTCCCACAGGGCTGTCCCACGTGCACACGTGGTGGGAGTCGATCCTCGGCTTGAACGTCAAGGCAGTGCAGGGAAAACAGGTTCCTCTGGAATGGACCGACACATCTGGGGGACTCTTGGAATGGTGTCACGACCCTGGAGTTCCTCTCGCCTTTCCTGTGGAGAGCGCCTCCTCTTGAGATGCGACGGGAACGCCGGGTATTCTTTCCCTACGAAACAGGGAAAGGGTCCCTCATCTCGAGCTAGGAGGCGGAAACGGGGCTCCCCTGGATGTGTGCGGGACCCCACGTGCTTCCTCTCGAGTGGAGACGGGTATGTCGGGGAACTTCTTGAGTTGCAGCAAGGGTGTGAAGGACCCTTTGGAAGTTCCAGTGGTTAGATGTGATTGGCCTCGAGAAGCCTCAGCGGAAATGGGCCTCATCTCGCCTGGAGGGCAAAACCTCCTGGATTTTCTCGAGTTGCGACAGGTGCTCTCGACTTACGATGGGGACATCAGGGACCCGCTCTGGTGGCCTCAGGAAAGGCCAGTCCCCATGAAAGTTCCTCGGGGGCCTCTCGGGATTCCTCTCCCGTCGATGCCGGGGCCTAAGACCTTGTGTGGAGTCGGGGCCGGAACCTGAGGATTCCTCTCCAGTGCTGACATGGATCTTGGGGTACTTCTGGAGTCTCCCCAGGGGAGTCAGTCCTCGTCTCGAATGCGGGCATGCACTTGCGCTTTCCTCCAGAGCGGTAGCAGCAGTGTCACGCAGTCCGCCGCGTGGATCAAAGGATGTATGGTTTTCCCTCGAGTCTTTCCCACGAGGCTTTCCCACGAGGCTTTCCCACAGGGCTGTCCCACGTGCACACGTGGTGGGAGTCGATCCTCGGCTTGAACGTCAAGGCAGTGCAGGGAAAACAGGTTCCTCTGGAATGGACTGACACATCTGGGGGACTCTTGGAATGGTGGCACGACCCTGGAGTTCCTCTCGCCTTTCCTGTGGAGAGCGCCTCCTCTTGAGATGCGACGGGAACGCCGGGAATTCTTTCCCAACGAAACAGGGAAAGGATCCCTCATCTCGAGCTAGGAGGCGGAAACGGGGCTCCCCTGGATGTGTGCGGGACACCACGTGCTTCCTCTCGAGTGGAGACGGGTATGTCGGGGAACTTCTTGAGTTGCAGCAAGGGTGTGAAGGACCCTTTGGAAGTTCCAGTGGTTAGATGTGATTGGCCTCGAGAAGCCTCAGCGGAAATGGGCCTCATCTCGCCTGGAGGGCAAAACCTCGTGGATTTTCTCGAGTTGCGGCAGGTGCTCTCGACTTACGACGGGGACCTCAGGGACCCGCTCTGGTGGCCTCAGGAAAGGCCAGTCCCCATGCGAGTTCCTCGGGGGCCTCTCGGGATTCCTCTCCCGTCGATGCCGGGGCCTAAGACCTTGTGTGGAGTCGGGGCCGGAACCTGAGGATTCCTCTCCAGTGCTGACATGGATCTTGGGGTACTTCTGGAGTCTCCCCAGGGGAGTCAGTCCTCGTCTCGAATGCGGGAATGCACTTGCGCTTTCCTCCAGAGCGGTAGCAGCAGTGTCACGCAGTCTGCCGCGTGGATCAAAGGATGTATGGTTTTCCCTCGAGTCTTTCCCACGAGGCTTTCCCACGAGGCTTTCCCACAGGGCTGTCCCACGTGCACACGTGGTGGGAATCGATCCTCGGCTTGAACGTCAAGGCAGTGCAGGGAAAACAGGTTTCTCTGGAATGGACTGACACATCTGGGGAACTCTTGGAATGGTGGCACGACCCTGGAGTTCCTCTCGCCTTTCCTGTGGAGAGCGCCTCCTCTTGAGATGCGATGGGAACGCCGGGAATTCTTTCCCTACGAAACAGGGAAAGGATCCCTCATCTCGAGCTAGGAGGCGGAAACGGGGCTCCCCTGGATGTGTGCGGGACCCACGTGCTTCCTCTTGAGTGGAGACGGGTATGTCGGGGAACTTCTTGAGTTGCAGCAAGGGTGTGAAGGACGCTTTGGAAGTTCCAGTGGTTAGATGTGATTGGCCTCGAGAAGCCTCAGCGGAAATGGGCCTCATCTCGCCTGGAGGGCAAAACCTCCTGGATTTTCTCGAGTTGCGGCAGGTGCTCTCGACTTACGACGGGGACCTCAGGGACCCGCTCTGGTGGCCTCAGGAAAGGCCAGTCCCCATGCGAGTTCCTCGGGGGCCTCTCGGGATTCCTCTCCCGTCGATGCCGGGGCCTAAGACCTTGTGTGGAGTCGGGGCCGGAACCTGAGTTTTCCTCTCCAGTGCTGACATGGATCTTGGGGTACTTCTGGAGTCTCCCCAGGGGAGTCAGTCCTCGTCTCGAATGCGGGCATGCACTTGCGCTTTCCTCCAGAGCGGTAGCAGCAGTGTCACGCAGTCCGCCGCGTGGATCAAAGGATCTATGGTTTTCCCTCGAGTCTTTCCCAGGAGGCTTTCCCACGAGGCTTTCCCACAGGGCTGTCCCACGTGCACACGTGGTGGGAGTCGATCCTCGGCTTGAACGTCAAGGCAGTGCAGGGAAAACAGGTTCCTCTGGAATGGACTGACACATCTGGGGGACTCTTGGAATGGTGGCACGACCCTGGAGTTCCTCTCGCCTTTCCTGTGGAGAGCGCCTCCTCTTGAGATGCGACGGGAACGCCGGGAATTCTTTCCCTACGAAACCGGGAAAGGATCCCTCATCTCGAGCTAGGAGGCGGAAACGGGGCTCCCCTGGATGTGTGCAGGACCCCACGTGCTTCCTCTCGAGTGGAGACGGGTATGTCAGGGAACTTCTTGAGTTGCAGCAAGGGTGTGAAGGACCCTTTGGAAGTTCCAGTGGTTAGACGTATTGGCCTCGAGAAGCCTCAGCGGAAATGGGCCTCGTCTCGCCTGGAGGGCAAAACCTCCTGGATTTTCTCGAGTTGCGGCAGGTGCTCTCGACTTACGACGGGGACCTCAGGGACCCGCTCTGGTGGCCTCAGGAAAGGCCAGTCCCCATGCGAGTTCCTCGGGGGCCTCTCGGGATTCCTCTCCCGTCGATGCCGGGGCCTAAGTCCTTGTGTGGAGTCGGGGCCGGAACCTGAGGATTCCTCTCCAGTGCTGACATGGATCTTGGGGTACTTCTGGAGTCTCCCCAGGGGAGTCAGTCCTCGTCTCGAATGCGGGCATGCACTTGCGCTTTCCTCCAGAGCGGTAGCAGCAGTGTCACGCAGTCCGCCGCGTGGATCAAAGGATCTATGGTATTCCCTCGAGTCTTTCCCACGAGGCTTTCCCACGAGGCTTTCCCACAGGGCTTTCCCACGTGCACACGTGGTGGGAGTCGATCCTCGGCTTGAACGTCAAGGCAGTGCAGGGAAAACAGGTTCCTCTGGAATGGACTGACACATCTGGGGGACTCTTGGAATGGTGGCACGACGCTGGAGTTCCTCTCGCCTTTCCTGTGGAGAGCGCCTCCTCTTGAGATGCGACGGGAACGCCGGGAATTCTTTCCCTACGAAACAGGGAAAGGATCCCTCATCTCGAGCTAGGAGGCGGAAACGGGGCTCCCCTGGATGTGTGCGGGACCCCACGTGCTTCCTTTCGAGTGGAGACGGGTATGTCGGGGAACTTCTTGAGTTGCAGCAAGGGTGTGAAGGACCCTTTGGAAGTTCCAGTGGTTAGACGTACTGGCCTCGAGAAGCCTCAGCGGAAATGGGCCTCGTCTCGCCTGGAGGGCAAAACCTCCTGGATTTTCTCGAGTTGCGGCAGGTGCTCTCGACTTACGACGGGGACCTCAGGGACCCGCTCTGGTGGCCTCAGGAAAGGCCAGTCCCCATGCGAGTTCCTCTGGGGCCTCTCGGGATTCCTCTCCCGTCGATGCCGGGGCCTAAGACCTTGTGTGGAGTCGGGGCCGGAACCTGAGGATTCCTCTCCAGTGCTGACATGGATCTTGGGGTACTTCTGGAGTCTCCCCATGGGAGTCAGTCCTCGTCTCGAATGCGGGCATGCACTTGCGCTTTCCTCCAGAGCGGTAGCAGCAGTGTCACGCAGTCCGCCGCGTGGATCAAAGGATCTATGTTTTTCCCTCGAGTCTTTCCCACGAGGCTTTCCCACGAGGCTTTCCCACAGGGCTGTCCCACGTGCACACGTGGTGGGAGTCGATCCTCGGCTTGAACGTCAAGGCAGTGCAGGGAAAACAGGTTCCTCTGGAATGGACTGACACATCTGGGGGACTCTTGGAATGGTGGCACGACCCTGGAGTTCCTCTCGCCTTTCCTGTGGAGAGCGCCTCCTCTTGAGATGCGACGGGAACGCCGGGAATTCTTTCCCTACGAAACAGGGAAAGGATCCCTAATCTCGAGCTAGGAGACGGAAACGGGGCTCCCCTAGATGTGTGCGGACCCCACGTGCTTCCTCTCGAGTGGAGACGGGTATGTCGGGGAACTTCTTGAGTTGCAGCAAGGGTGTGAAGGACCCTTTGGAAGTTCCAGTGGTTAGACGTGATTGGCCTCGAGAAGACTCAGCGGAAATGGGCCTCATCTCGCCTGGAGGGCAAAACCTCCTCCATTTTCTCGAGTTGCGGCAGGTGCTCTCGACTTACGACGGGGACCTCAGGGACCCGCTCTGGTGGCCTCAGGAAAGGCCAGTCCCCATGCGAGTTCCTCGGGGGCCTCTCGGGATTCCTCTCCGTCGATCCCGGGGCCTAAGACCTTGTGTGGAGTCGGGGCCGGAACCTGAGGATTCCTCTCCAGTGCTGACATGGATCTTGGGGTACTTCTGGAGTCTCCCCAGGGGAGTCAGTCCTCGTCTCGAATGCGGGCATGCACTTGCGCTTTCCTCCAGAGCGGTAGCAGCAGTGTCACGCAGTCCGCCGCGTGGATCAAAGGATCTATGGTTTTCCCTCGAGTCTTTCCCACGAGGCTTTCCCACGAGGCTTTCCCACAGGGCTGTCCCACGTGCACACGTGGTGGGAGTCGATCCTCGGCTTGAACGTCAAGGCAGTGCAGGGAAAACAGGTTCCTCTGGAATGGACTGACACATCTGGGGGACTCTTGGAATGGTGGCACGACCCTGGAGTTCCTCTCGCCTTTCCTGTGGAGAGCGCCTCCTCTTGAGATGCGACGGGAACGCCGGGAATTCTTTCCCTACGAAACAGGGAAAGGATCCCTCATCTCGAGCTAGGAGGCGGAAACGGGGCTCCCCTGGATGTGTGCGGGACCCCACGTGCTTCCTCTCGAGTGGAGACGGGTATGTCGGGGAACTTCTTGAGTTGAAGCAATGGTGTGAAGGACCCTTTGGAAGTTCCAGTGGTTAGATGTGATTGGCCTCGAGAAGCCTCAGCGGAAATGGGCCTTATCTCGCCTGGAGGGCAAAACCTCCTGGATTTTCTCGAGTTGCGGCAGGTGCTCTCGACTTACGACGGGGACCTCAGGGACCCGCTCTGGTGGCCTCAGGAAAGGCCAGTCCCCATGCGAGTTCCTCGGGGGCCTCTCGGGATTCCTCTCCCGTCGATGCCGGGGCCTAAGACCTTGTGTGGAGTCGGGGCCGGAACCTGAGGATTCCTCTCCAGTGCTGACATGGATCTTGGCGTACTTCTGGAGTCTCCCCAGGGAAGTCAGTCCTCGTCTCGAATGCGTGCATGCACTTGCGCTTTCCTCCAGAGCGGTAGCAGCATTGTCACGCAGTCCGCCGCGTGGATCAAAGGATCTATGGTTTTCCCTCGAGTCTTTCCCACGAGGCTTTCCCACGAGGCTTTCCCACAGGGCTGTCCCACGTGCACACGTGGTGGGAGTCGATCCTCGGCTTGAACGTCAAGGCAGTGCAGGGAAAAAAGGTTCCTCTGGAATGGACTGACACATCTGGGGGACTCTTGGAATGGTGGCACGACCCTGGAATTCATCTCGCCTTTCCTGTGGAGAGCACCTCCTCTTGAGATGCGACGGGAACGCCGGGAATTCTTTCCCTACGAAACAGGGAAAGGATCCCTCATCTCGAGCTAGGAGGCGGAAACGGGGCTCCCCTGGATGTGTGCGGGACACCACGTGCTTCCTCTCGAGTGGAGACGGGTATGTCGGGGAACTTCTTGAGTTGCAGCAAGGGTGTGAAGGACCCTTTGGAAGTTCCTGTGGTTAGACGTGATTGGCCTCGAGAAGCCTCGGCGGAAATGGGCCTCATCTCGGCTGGAGGGCAAAACCTCCTGGATTTTCTCGAGTTGCAGCAGGTGCTCTCGACTTACGACGGGGACCTCAGGGACCCGCTCTGGTGGCCTCAGGAAAGGCCAGTCCCCATGCGAGTTCCTCGGGGGCCTCACGGGATTCCTCTCCCGTCGATGCCGGGGCCTAAGACCTTGTGTGGAGTCGGGGCCGGAACCTGAGGATTCCTCTCCAGTGCTGACATGGATCTTGGGGTACTTCTGGAGTCTCCCCAGGGGAGTCAGTCCTCGTCTCGAATGCGGGCATGCACTTGCGCTTTCCTCCAGAGCGGTAGCAGCAGTGTCACGCAGTCCGCCGCGTGGATCAAAGGATCTATGGTTTTCCCTCGAGTCTTTCCCACGAGGCTTTCCCACGAGGCTTTCCCACAGGGCTGTCCCACGTGCACACGTGGTGGGAGTCGATCCTCGGCTTGAACGTCAAGGCAGTGCAGGGAAAACAGGTTCCTCTGGAATGGACTGACACATCTGGGGGACTCTTGGAATGGTGACACGACCCTGGAGTTCCTCTCGCCTTTCCTGTGGAGAGCGCCTCCTCTTGAGATGCGACGGGAACGCCGGAAATTCTTTCCCTGCGAAACAGGGAAAGGATCCCTCATCTCGAGCTAGTAGGCGGAAACGGGGCTCCCCTGGATGTGTGCGGGACCCCACGTGCTTCCTCTCGAGTGGAGACGGGTATGTCGGGGAACTTCTTGAGTTGCAGCAATGGTGTGAAGGACCCTTTGGAAGTTCCAGTGGTTAGATGTGATTGGCCTCGAGAAGCCTCAGCGGAAATGGGCCTCATCTCGCCTGGAGGGCAAAACCTCCTGGATTTTCTCGAGTTGCGGCAGGTGCTCTCGACTTACGACGGGGACCTCAGGGACCCGCTCTGGTGGCCTCAGGAAAGGCCAGTCCCCATGCGAGTTCCTCGGGGGCCTCTCGGGATTCCTCTCCCATCGATGCCGGGGCCTAAGACCTTGTGTGGAGTCGGGGCCGGAACCTGAGGATTCCTCTCCAGTGCTGACATGGATCTTGGCGTACTTCTGGAGTCTCCCCAGGGGAGTCAGTCCTCGTCTCGAATGCGGGAATGCACTTGCGCTTTCCTCCAGAGCGGTAGCAGCAGTGTCACGCAGTCTGCCGCGTGGATCAAAGGATGTATGGTTTTCCCTCGAGTCTTTCCCACGAGGCTTTCCCACGAGGCTTTCCCACAGGGCTGTCCCACGTGCACACGTGGTGGGAATCGATCCTCGGCTTGAACGTCAAGGCAGTGCAGGGAAAACAGGTTCCTCTGGAATGGACTGACACATCTGGGGAACTCTTGGAATGGTGGCACGACCCTGGAGTTCCTCTCGCCTTTCCTGTGGAGAGCGCCTCCTTTTGAGATGCGATGGGAACGCCGGGAATTCTTTCCCTACGAAACAGGGAAAGGATCCCTCATCTCGAGCTAGGAGGCGGAAACCGGGCTCCCCTGGATGTGTGCGGGACCCACGTGCTTCCTCTTGAGTGGAGACGGGTATGTCGGGGAACTTCTTGAGTTGCAGCAAGGGTGTGAAGGACGCTTTGGAAGTTCCAGTGGTTAGATGTGATTGGCCTCGAGAAGCCTCAGCGGAAATGGGCCTCATCTCGCCTGGAGGGCAAAACCTCCTGGATTTTCTCGAGTTGCGGCAGGTGCTCTCGACTTACGACGGGGACCTCAGGGACCCGCACTGGTGGCCTCAGGAAAGGCCAGTCCCCATGCGAGTTCCTCGGGGGCCTCTCGGGATTCCTCTCCCGTCGATGCCGGGGCCTAAGACCTTGTGTGGATTCGGGGCCGGAACCTGAGTTTTCCTCTCCAGTGCTGACATGGATCTTGGGGTACTTCTGGAGTCTCCCCATGAGAGTCAGTCCTCGTCTCGAATGCGGGCATGCACTTGCGCTTTCCTCCAGAGCGGTAGCAGCAGTGTCACGCAGTCCGCCGCGTGGATCAAAGGATCTATGGTTTTCCCTCGAGTCTTTCCCACGTGGCTTTCCCACGAGGCTTTCCCACAGGGCTGTCCCACGTGCACTCGTGGTGGCAGTCGATCCTCGGCTTGAACGTCAAGGCAGTGCAGGGAAAACAGGTTCCTCTGGAATGGACTGACACATCTGGGGGACTCTTGGAATGGTGGCACGACCCTGGGGTTCCTCTCGCCTTTCCTGTGGAGAGCGCCTCCTCTTGAGATGCGACGGGAACGCCGGGAATTCTTTCCCTACGAAACAGGGAAAGGATCCCTCATCTCGAGCTAGGAGGCGGAAACGGGGCTCCCCTGGATGTGTGCGGGACACCACGTGCTTCCTCTCGAGTGGAGACGGGCATGTCGGGGAACTTCTTGAGTTGCAGCAAGGGTGTGAAGGACCCTTTGGAAGTTCCAGTGGTTAGATGTGATTGGCCTCGAGAAGCCTCAGCGAAAATGGGCCTCATCTCGCCTGGAGGGCAAAACCTCCTGGATTTTCTCGAGTTGCGGCAGGTGCTCTCGACTTACGACGGGGACCTCAGGGACCCGCTCTGGTGGCCTCAGGAAAGGCCAGTCCCCATGCGAGTTCCTCGGGGGCCTCTCGGGATTCCTCTCCCGTCGATGCCGGGGCCTAAGACCTTGTGTGGAGTCGGGGCCGGAACCTGAGGATTCCTCTCCAGTGCTGACATGGATCTTGGGGTACTTCTGGAGTCTCCCCAGGGGAGTCAGTCCTCGTCTCGAATGCGGGCATGCACTTGCGCTTTCCTCCAGAGCGGTAGCAGCAGTGTCACGCAGTCCGCCGCGTGGATCAAAGGATCTATGGTTTTCCCTCGAGTCTTTCCCACGAGGCTTTCCCACGAGGCTTTCCCACAGGGCTGTCCCACGTGCACACGTGGTGGGAGTCGATCCTCGGCTTGAACGTCAAGGCAGTGCAGGGAAAACAGGTTCCTCTGGAATGGACTGACACATCTGGGGGACTCTTGGAATGGTGGCACGACCCTGGAGTTCCTCTCGCCTTTCCTGTGGAGAGCGCCTCCTCTTGAGATGCGACGGGAACGCCGGGAATTCTTTCCCTACGAAACAGGGAAAGGATCCCTCATCTCGAGCTAGGAGGCGGAAACGGGGCTCCCCTGGATGTGTGCGGACCCCACGTGCTTCCTCTCGAGTGGAGACGGGTATGTCGGGGAACTTCTTGAGTTGCAGCAAGGGTGTGAAGGACCCTTTGGAAGTTCCAGTGGTTAGACGTGATTGGCCTCGAGAAGACTCAGCGGAAATGGGCCTCATCTCGCCTGGAGGGCAAAACCTCCTGGATTTTCTCGAGTTGCGGCAGGTGCTCTCGACTTACGACGGGGACCTCAGGGACCCGCTCTGGTGGCCTCAGGAAAGGCCAGTCCCCATGCGAGTTCCTCGGGGGCCTCTCGGGATTCCTCTCCCGTCGATGCCGGGGCCTAAGACCTTGTGTGGAGTCGGGGCCGGAACCTGAGTTTTCCTCTCCAGTGCTGACATGGATCTTGGGGTACTTCTGGAGTCTCCCCAGGGGAGTCAGTCCTCGTCTCGAATGCGGGCATGCACTTGCGCTTTCCTCCAGAGCGGTAGCAGCAGTGTCACGCAGTCCGCCGCGTGGATCAAAGGATCTATGGTTTTCCCTCGAGTCTTTCCCACGAGGCTTTCCCACGAGGCTTTCCCACAGGGCTGTCCCACGTGCACACGTGGTGGGAGTCGATCCTCGGCTTGAACGTCAAGGCAGTGCAGGGAAAACAGGTTCCTCTGGATTGGACTGACACATCTGGGGAACTCTTGGAATGGTGGCACGACCCTGGAGTTCCTCTCGCCTTTCCTGTGGAGAGCGCCTCCTCTTGAGATGCGACGGGAACGCCGGGAATTCTTTCCCTACGAAACAGGGAAAGGATCCCTCATCTCGAGCTAGGAGGCGGAAACGGGGCTCCTCTGGATGTGTGCGGACCCCACGTGCTTCCTCTCGAGTGGAGACGGGTATGTCGGGGAACTTCTTGAGTTGCAGCAATGGTGTGAAGGACCCTTTGGAAGTTCCAGTGGTTAGACGTGATTGGCCTCGAGAAGCCTCAGCGGAAATGGGCCTCATCTCGCCTGGAGGGCAAAACCTCCTGGATTTTCTCGAGTTGCGGCAGGTGCTCTCGACTTACGACGGGGACCTCAGGGACCCGCTCTGGTGGCCTCAGGAAAGGCCAGTCCCCATGCGAGTTCCTCGGGGGCCTCTCGGGATTCCTCTCCCGTCGATGCCGGGGCCTAAGACCTTGTGTGGAGTCGGGGCCGGAACCTGAGGATTCCTCTCCAGTGCTGACATGGATCTTGGGGTACTTCTGGAGTCTCCCCAGGGGAGTCAGTCCTCGTCTCGAATGCGGGCATGCACTTGCGCTTTCCTCCAGAGCGGTAGCAGCAGTGTCACGCAGTCCGCCGCGTGGATCAAAGGATCTATGGTTTTCCCTCGTGTCTTTCCCACGAGGCTTTCCCACGAGGCTTTCCCACAGGGCTGTCCCACGTGCACACGTGGTGGGAGTCGATCCTCGGCTTGAACGTCAAGGCAGTGCAGGGAAAACAGGTTCCTCTGGAATGGACTGACACATCTGGGGGACTCTTGGAATGGTGGCACGACCCTGGAGTTCCTCTCGCCTTTCCTGTGGAGAGCGCCTCCTCTTGAGATGCGACGGGAACGCCGGGAATTCTTTCCCTACGAAACAGGGAAAGGATCCCTCATCTCGAGCTAGGAGGCGGAAACGGGGCTCCCCTGGATGTGTGCGGGACCCCACGTGCTTCCTCTCGAGTGGAGACGGGTATGTCGGGGAACTTCTTGAGTTGCAGCAATGGTGTGAAGGACCCTTTGGAAGTTCCAGTGGTTAGATGTGATTGGCCTCGAGAAGCCTCAGCGGAAATGGGCCTCATCTCGCCTGGAGGGCAAAACCTCCTGGATTTTCTCGAGTTGCGGCAGGTGCTCTCGACTTACGACGGGGACCTCAGGGACCCGCTCTGGTGGCCTCAGGAAAGGCCAGTCCCCATGCGAGATCCTCGGGGGCCTCTCGGGATTCCTCTCCCGTCGATGCCGGGGCCTAAGACCTTGTGTGGAGTCGGGGCCGGAACCTGAGTTTTCCTCTCCAGTGCTGACATGGATCTTGGGGTACTTCTGGAGTCTCCCCAGGGGAGTCAGTCCTCGTCTCGAATGCGGGCATGCACTTGCGCTTTCCTCCAGAGCGGTAGCAGCAGTGTCACGCAGTTCGCCGCGTGGATCAAAGGATGTATGGTTTTCCCTCGAGTCTTTCCCACGAGGCTTTCCCACGAGGCTTTCCCACAGGGCTGTCCCACGTGCACACGTGGTGGGAGTCGATCCTCGGCTTGAACGTCAAGGCAGTGCAGGGAAAACATGTTCCTCTGGAATGGACTGACACATCTGGGGGACTCTTGGAATGGTGGCACGACCCTGGAGTTCCTCTCGCCTTTCCTGTGGAGAGCGCCTCCTCTTGAGATGCGACGGGAACGCCGGGAATTCTTTCCCTACGAAACAGGGAAAGGATCCCTCATCTCGAGCTAGGAGGCGGAAACGGGGCTCCCCTGGATGTGTGCGGGACCCCACGTGCTTCCTCTCGAGTGGAGACGGGTATGTCGATGAACTTCTTGAGTTGCAGCAAGGGTGTGAAGGACTCTTTGGAAGTTCCAGTGGTTAGATGTGATTGGCCTCGAGAAGCCTCAGCGGAAATGGGCCTCATCTCGCCTGGAGGGCAAAACCTCCTGGATTTTCTCGAGTTGCGGCAGGTGCTCTCGACTTACGACCGGGACCTCAGGGACCCGCTCTGGTGGCCTCAGGAAAGGCCAGTCCCCATGCGAGTTCCTCGGGGGCCTCTCGGGATTCCTCTCCCGTCGATGCCGGGGCCTAAGACCTTGTGTGGAGTCGGGGCCGGAACCTGAGTTTTCCTCTCCAGTGCTGACATGGATCTTGGGGTACTTCTGGAGTCTCCCCAGGGGAGTCAGTCCTCGTCTCGAATGCGGGCATGCACTTGCGCTTTCCTCCAGAGCGGTAGCAGCAGTGTCACGCAGTCCGCCGCGTGGATCAAAGGATGTATGGTTTTCCCTCGAGTCTTTCCCACGAGGCTTTCCCACGAGGCTTTCCCACAGGGCTGTCCCACGTGCACACGTGTTGGGAGTCGATCCTCGGCTTGAACGTCAAGGCAGTGCAGGGAAAACAAGTTCCTCTGGAATGGACTGACACATCTGGGGGACTCTTGGAATGGTGGCACGACCCTGGAGTTCCTCTCGCCTTTCCTGTGGAGAGCGCCTCCTCTTGAGATGCGACGGGAACGCCGGGAATTCTTTCCCAACGAAACAGGGAAAGGATCCCTCATCTCGAGCTAGGAGGCGGAAACGGGGCTCCCCTGGATGTGTGCGGGACACCACGTGCTTCCTCTCGAGTGGAGACGGGTATGTCGGGGAACTTCTTGAGTTGCAGCAAGGGTGTGAAGGACCCTTTGGAAGTTCCAGTGGTTAGATGTGATTGGCCTCGAGAAGCCTCAGCGGAAATGGGCCTCATCTCGCCTGGAGGGCAAAACCTCCTGGATTTTCTCGAGTTGCGGCAGGTGCTCTCGACTTACGACGGGGACCTCAGGGACCCGCTCTGGTGGCCTCAGGAAAGGCCAGTCCCCATGCGAGTTCCTCGGGGTCTCTCGGGATTCCTCTCCCGTCGATGCCGGGGCCTAAGACCTTGTGTGGAGTCGGGGCCGGAACCTGAGGATTCCTCTCCAGTGCTGACATGGATCTTGGGGTACTTCTGGAGTCTCCCCAGGGGAGTCAGTCCTCGTCTCGAATGCGGGCATGCACTTGCGCTTTCCTCCAGAGCGGTAGCAGCAGTGTCACGCAGTCCGCCGCGTGGATCAAAGGATCTATGGTTTTCCCTCGAGTCTTTCCCACGAGGCTTTCCCACGAGGCTTTCCCACAGGGCTGTCCCACGTGCACACGTGGTGGGAGTCGATCCTCGGCTTGAACGTCAAGGCAGTGCAGGGAAAACAGGTTCCTCTGGAATGGACTGACACATCTGGGGGACTCTTGGAATGGTGGCACGACCCTGGAGTTCCTCTCGCCTTTCCTGTGGAGAGCGCCTCCTCTTGAGATGCGACGGGAACGCCGGGAATTCTTTCCCTACGAAACCGGGAAAGGATCCCTCATCTCGAGCTAGGAGGCGGAAACGGGGCTCCCCTGGATGTGTGCAGGACCCCACGTGCTTCCTCTCGAGTGGAGACGGGTATGTCAGGGAACTTCTTGAGTTGCAGCAAGGGTGTGAAGGACCCTTTGGAAGTTCCAGTGGTTAGACGTGATTGGCCTCGAGAAGCCTCAGCGGAAATGGGCCTCATCTCGCCTGGAGGGCAAAACCTCCTGGATTTTCTCGAGTTGCGGCAGGTGCTCTCGACTTATGACGGGGACCTCAGGGACCCGCTCTGGTGGCCTCAGGAAAGGCCAGTCCCCATGCGAGTTCCTCGGGGGCCTCTCGGGATTCCTCTCCCGTCGATGCCGGGGCCTAAGACCTTGTGTGGAGTCGGGGCCGGAACCTGAGGATTCCTCTCCAGTGCTGACATGGATCTTGGCGTACTTCTGGAGTCTCCCCAGGGAAGTCAGTCCTCGTCTCGAATGCGTGCATGCACTTGCGCTTTCCTCCAGAGCGGTAGCAGCAGTGTCACGCAGTCCGCCGCGTGGATCAAAGGATCTATGGTTTTCCCTCGAGTCTTTCCCACGAGGCTTTCCCACGAGGCTTTCCCACAGGGCTGTGCCACGTGCACACGTGGTGGGAGTCGATCCTCGGCTTGAACGTCAAGGCAGAGCAGGGAAAACAGGTTCCTCTGGAATGGACTGACACATCTGGGGGACTCTTGGAATGGTGGCACGACCCTGGAATTCATCTCGCCTTTCCTGTGGAGAGCGCCTCCTCTTGAGATGCGACGGGAACGCCGGGAATTCTTTCCCTACGAAACAGGGAAAGGATCCCTCATCTCGAGCTAGGAGGCGGAAACGGGGCTCCCCTGGATGTGTGCGGGACACCACGTGCTTCCTCTCGAGTGGAGACGGGTATGTCAGGGAACTTCTTGAGTTGCAGCAAGGGTGTGAAGGACCCTTTGGAAGTTCCTGTGGTTAGACGTGATTGGCCTCGAGAAGCCTCAGCGGAAATGGGCCTCATCTCGCCTGGAGGGCAAAACCCCCTGGATTTTCTCGAGTTGCGGCAGGTGCTCTCGACTTACGACGGGGACCTCAGGGACCCGCTCTGGTGGCCTCAGGAAAGGCCAGTCCCCATGCGAGTTACTGGGGGCCTCTCAGGATTCCTCTCCCGTCGATGCCGGGGCCTAAGACCTTGTGTGGAGTCGGGGCCGGAACCTGAGGATTCCTCTCCAGTGCTGACATGGATCTTGGGGTACTTCTGGAGTCTCCCCAGGGGAGTCAGTCCTCGTCTCGAATGCGGGCATGCACTTGCGCTTTCCTCCAGAGCGGTAGCAGCAGTGTCACGCAGTCCGCCGCGTGGATCAAAGGATCTATGGTTTTCCCTCGAGTCTTTCCCACGAGGCTTTCCCACGAGGCTTTCCCACAGGGCTGTCCCACGTGCACACGTGGTGGGAGTCGATCCTCGGCTTGAACGTCAAGGCAGTGCAGGGAAAACAGGTTCCTCTGGATTGGACTGACACATCTGGGGAACTCTTGGAATGGTGGCACGACCCTGGAGTTCCTCTCGCCTTTCCTGTGGAGAGCGCCTCCTCTTGAGATGCGACGGGAACGCCGGGAATTCTTTCCCTACGAAACAGGGAAAGGATCCCTCATCTCGAGCTAGGAGGCGGAAACGGGGCTCCTCTGGATGTGTGCGGACCCCACGTGCTTCCTCTCGAGTGGAGACGGGTATGTCGGGGAACTTCTTGAGTTGCAGCAAGGGTGTGAAGGACCCTTTGGAAGTTCCAGTGGTTAGACGTGATTGGCCTCGAGAAGCCTCAGCGGAAATGGGCCTCATCTCGCCTGGAGGGCAAAACCTCCTGGATTTTCTCGAGTTGCGGTAGGTGCTCTCGACTTACGACGGGGACCTCAGGGACCCGCTCTGGTGGCCTCAGGAAAGGCCAGTCCCCATGCGAGTTCCTCGGGGGCCTCTCGGGATTCCTCTCCCGTCGATGCCGGGGCCTAAGACCTTGTGTGGAGTCGGGGCCGGAACCTGAGGATTCCTCTCCAGTGCTGACATGGATCTTGGGGTACTTCTGGAGTCTCCCCAGGGGAGTCAGTCCTCGTCTCGAATGCGGGCATGCACTTGCGCTTTCCTCCAGAGCGGTAGCAGCAGTGTCACGCAGTCCGCCGCGTGGATCAAAGGATCTATGGTTTTCCCTCGTGTCTTTCCCACGAGGCTTTCCCACGAGGCTTTCCCACAGGGCTGTCCCACGTGCACACGTGGTGGGAGTCGATCCTCGGCTTGAACGTCAAGGCAGTGCAGGGAAAACAGTTTCCTCTGGAATGGACTGACACATCTGGGGGACTCTTGGAATGGTGGCACGACCCTGGAGTTCCTCTCGCCTTTCCTGTGGAGAGCGCCTCCTCTTGAGATGCGACGGGAACGCCGGGAATTCTTTCCCTACGAAACAGGGAAAGGATCCCTCATCTCGAGCTAGGAGGCGGAAACGGGGCTCCCCTGGATGTGTGCGGGACCCCACGTGCTTCCTCTCGAGTGGAGACGGGTATGTCGGGGAACTTCTTGAGTTGCAGCAATGGTGTGAAGGACCCTTTGGAAGTTCCAGTGGTTAGATGTGATTGGCCTCGAGAAGCCTCAGCGGAAATGGGCCTCATCTCGCCTGGAGGGCAAAACCTCCTGGATTTTCTCGAGTTGCGGCAGGTGCTCTCGACTTACGACGGGGACCTCAGGGACCCGCTCTGGTGGCCTCAGGAAAGGCCAGTCCCCATGCGAGATCCTCGGGGGCCTCTCGGGATTCCTCTCCCGTCGATGCCGGGGCCTAAGACCTTGTGTGGAGTCGGGGCCGGAACCTGAGGTTTCCTCTCCAGTGCTGACATGGATCTTGGGGTACTTCTGGAGTCTCCCCAGGGGAGTTAGTCCTCGTCTCGAATGCGGGCATGCACTTGCGCTTTCCTCCAGAGCGGTAGCAGCAGTGTCACGCAGTCCGCCGCGTGGATCAAAGGATGTATGGTTTTCCCTCGAGTCTTTCCCACGAGGCTTTCCCACGAGGCTTTCCCACAGGGCTGTCCCACGTGCACACGTGGTGGGAGTCGATCCTCGGCTTGAACGTCAAGGCAGTGCAGGGAAAACATGTTCCTCTGGAATGGACTGACACATCTGGGGGACTCTTGGAATGGTGGCACGACCCTGGAGTTCCTCTCGCCTTTCCTGTGGAGAGCGCCTCCTCTTGAGATGCGACGGGAACGCCGGGAATTCTTTCCCTACGAAACAGGGAAAGGATCCCTCATCTCGAGCTAGGAGGCGGAAACGGGGCTCCCCTGGATGTGTGCGGGACCCCACGTGCTTCCTCTCGAGTGGAGACGGGTATGTCGATGAACTTCTTGAGTTGCAGCAAGGGTGTGAAGGACCCTTTGGAAGTTCCAGTGGTTAGATGTGATTGGCCTCGAGAAGCCTCAGCGGAAATGGGCCTCATCTCGCCTGGAGGGCAAAACCTCCTGGATTTTCTCGAGTTGCGGCAGGTGCTCTCGACTTACGACGGGGACCTCAGGGACCCGCTCTGGTGGCCTCAGGAAAGGCCAGTCCCCATGCGAGTTCCTCGGGGGCCTCTCGGGATTCCTCTCCCGTCGATGCCGGGGCCTAAGACCTTGTGTGGAGTCGGGGCCGGAACCTGAGTTTTCCTCTCCAGTGCTGACATGGATCTTGGGGTACTTCTGGAGTCTCCCCAGGGGAGTCAGTCCTCGTCTCGAATGCGGGCATGCACTTGCGCTTTCCTCCAGAGCGGTAGCAGCAGTGTCACGCAGTCCGCCGCGTGAATCAAAGGATCTATGGTTTTCCCTCGAGTCTTTCCCACGAGGCTTTCCCACGAGGCTTTCCCACAGGGCTGTGCCACGTGCACACGTGGTGGGAGTCGATCCTCGGCTTGAACGTCAAGGCAGTGCAGGGAAAACAGGTTCCTCTGGAATGGACTGACACATCTGGGGGACTCTTGGAATGGTGGCACGACCCTGGAATTCATCTCGCCTTTCCTGTGGAGAGCGCCTCCTCTTGAGATGCGACGGGAACGCCGGGAATTCTTTCCCTACGAAACAGGGAAAGGATCCCTCATCTCGAGCTAGGAGGCGGAAACGGGGCTCCCCTGGATGTGTGCGGGACACCACGTGCTTCCTCTCGAGTGGAGACGGGTATGTCGGGGAACTTCTTGAGTTGCAGCAAGGGTGTGAAGGACACTTTGGAAGTTCCTGTGGTTAGACGTGATTGGCCTCGAGAAGCCTCAGCGGAAATGGGCCTCATCTCGCCTGGAGGGCAAAACCCCCTGGATTTTCTCGAGTTGCGGCAGGTGCTCTCGACTTACGACGGGGACCTCAGGGACCCGCTCTGGTGGCCTCAGGAAAGGCCAGTCCCCATGCGAGTTCCTGGGGGCCTCTCAGGATTCCTCTCCCGTCGATGCCGGGGCCTAAGACCTTGTGTGGAGTCGGGGCCGGAACCTGAGGATTCCTCTCCAGTGCTGACATGGATCTTGGGGTACTTCTGGAGTCTCCCCAGGGGAGTCAGTCCTCGTCTCGAATGCGGGCATGCACTTGCGCTTTCCTCCAGAGCGGTAGCAGCAGTGTCACGCAGTCCGCCGCGTGGATCAAAGGATCTATGGTTTTCCCTCGAGTCTTTCCCACGAGGGTTTCCCACGAGGCTTTCCCACAGGGCTGTCCCACGTGCACACGTGGTGGGAGTCGATAATCGGCTTGAACGTCAAGGCAGTGCAGGGAAAACAGGTTCCTCTGGAATGGACTGACACATCTGGGGGACTCTTGGAATGGTGGCACGACCCTGGAGTTCCTCTCGCCTTTCCTGTGGAGAGCGCCTCCTCTTGAGATGCGACGGGAACGCCGTTTATTCTTTCCCTACGAAACAGGGAAAGGATCCCTCATCTCGAGCTAGGAGGCGGAAACGGGGCTCCCCTGGATGTGTGCGGGACCCCACGTGCTTCCTCTCGAGTGGAGACGGGTATGTCGGGGAACTTCTTGAGTTGCAGCAAGGGTGTGAAGGACCCTTTGGAAGTTCCAGTGGTTAGATGTGATTGGCCTCGAGAAGCCTCAGCGGAAAGGGGCCTCATCTCGCCTGGAGGGCAAAACCTCCTGGATTTTCTCGAGTTGCGGCAGGTGCTCTCGACTTACGACGGGGACCTCAGGGACCCGCTCTGGTGGCCTCAGGAAAGGCCAGTCCCCATGCGAGTTCCTCGGGGGCCTCTCGGGATTCCTCTCCCGTCGATGCCGGGGCCTAAGACCTTGTGTGGAGTCGGGGCCGGAACCTGAGGATTCCTCTCCAGTGCTGACATGGATCTTGGGGTACTTCTGGAGTCTCCCCAGGGGAGTCAGTCCTCGTCTCGAATGCGGGCATGCACTTGCGCTTTCCTCCAGAGCGGTAGCAGCAGTGTCACGCAGTCCGCCGCGTGGATCAAAGGATCTATGGTTTTCCCTCGAGTCTTTCCCACGAGGCTTTCCCACGAGGCTTTCCCACAGGGCTGTCCCACGTGCACACGTGGTGGGAGTCGATCCTCGGCTTGAACGTCAAGGCAGTGCAGGGAAAACAGGTTCCTCTGGAATGGACTGACACATCTGGGGGACTCTTGGAATGGTGGCACGACCCTGGAGTTCCTCTCGCCTTTCCTGTGGAGAGCGCCTCCTCTTGAGATGCGACGGGAACGCCGGGAATTCTTTCCCTACGAAACAGGGAAAGGATCCCTCATCTCGAGCTAGGAGGCGGAAACGGGGCTCCCCTGGATGTGTGCGGGACCCCACGTGCTTCCTCTCGAGTGGAGACGGGTATGTCGGGGAACTTCTTGAGTTGCAGCAATGGTGTGAAGGACCCTTTGGAAGTTCCAGTGGTTAGATGTGATTGGCCTCGAGAAGCCTCAGCGGAAATGGGCCTCATCTCGCCTGGAGGGCAAAACCTCCTGGATTTTCTCGAGTTGCGGCAGGTGCTCTCGACTTACGACGGGGACCTCAGGGACCCGCTCTGGTGGCCTCAGGAAAGGCCAGTCCCCATGCGAGTTCCTCGGGGGCCTCTCGGGATTCCTCTCCCGTCGATGCCAGGGCCTAAGACCTTGTGTGGAGTCGGGGCCGGAACCTGAGTTTTCCTCTCCAGTGCTGACATGGATCTTGGGGTACTTCTGGAGTCTCCCCAGGGGAGTCAGTCCTCGTCTCGAATGCGGGAATGCACTTGCGCTTTCCTCCAGAGCGGTAGCAGCAGTGTCACGCAGTCCGCCGCGTGGATCAAAGGATCTATGGTTTTCCCTCGAGTCTTTCCCACGAGGCTTTCCCACGAGGCTTTCCCACAGGGCTGTCCCACGTGCACACGTGTTGGGAGTCGATCCTCGGCTTGAACGTCAAGGCAGTGCAGGGAAAACAAGTTCCTCTGGAATGGACTGACACATCTGGGGGACTCTTGGAATGGTGGCACGACCCTGGAGTTCCTCTCGCCTTTCCTGTGGAGAGCGCCTCCTCTTGAGATGCGACGGGAACGCCGGGAATTCTTTCCCAACGAAACAGGGAAAGGATCCCTCATCTCGAGCTAGGAGGCGGAAACGGGGCTCCCCTGGATGTGTGCGGGACACCACGTGCTTCCTCTCGAGTGGAGACGGGTATGTCGGGGAACTTCTTGAGTTGCAGCAAGGGTGTGAAGGACCCTTTGGAAGTTCCAGTGGTTAGATGTGATTGGCCTCGAGAAGCCTCAGCGGAAATGGGCCTCATCTCGCCTGGAGGGCAAAACCTCCTGGATTTTCTCGAGTTGCGGCAGGTGCTCTCGACTTACGACGGGGACCTCAGGGACCCGCTCTGGTGGCCTCAGGAAAGGCCAGTCCCCATGCGAGTTCCTCGGGGTCTCTCGGGATTCCTCTCCCGTCGATGCCGGGGCCTAAGACCTTGTGTGGAGTCGGGGCCGGAACCTGAGGATTCCTCTCCAGTGCTGACATGGATCTTGGGGTACTTCTGGAGTCTCCCCAGGGGAGTCAGTCCTCGTCTCGAATGCGGGCATGCACTTGCGCTTTCCTCCAGAGCGGTAGCAGCAGTGTCACGCAGTCCGCCGCGTGGATCAAAGGATCTATGGTTTTCCCTCGAGTCTTTCCCACGAGGCTTTCCCACGAGGCTTTCCCACAGGGCTGTCCCACGTGCACACGTGGTGGGAGTCGATCCTCGGCTTGAACGTCAAGGCAGTGCAGGGAAAACAGGTTCCTCTGGAATGGACTGACACATCTGGGGGACTCTTGGAATGGTGGCACGACCCTGGAGTTCCTCTCGCCTTTCCTGTGGAGAGCGCCTCCTCTTGAGATGCGACGGGAACGCCGGGAATTCTTTCCCTACGAAACCGGGAAAGGATCCCTCATCTCGAGCTAGGAGGCGGAAACGGGGCTCCCCTGGATGTGTGCAGGACCCCACGTGCTTCCTCTCGAGTGGAGACGGGTATGTCAGGGAACTTCTTGAGTTGCAGCAAGGGTGTGAAGGACCCTTTGGAAGTTCCAGTGGTTAGACGTGATTGGCCTCGAGAAGCCTCAGCGGAAATGGGCCTCATCTCGCCTGGAGGGCAAAACCTCCTGGATTTTCTCGAGTTGCGGCAGGTGCTCTCGACTTATGACGGGGACCTCAGGGACCCGCTCTGGTGGCCTCAGGAAAGGCCAGTCCCCATGCGAGTTCCTCGGGGGCCTCTCGGGATTCCTCTCCCGTCGATGCCGGGGCCTAAGACCTTGTGTGGAGTCGGGGCCGGAACCTGAGGATTCCTCTCCAGTGCTGACATGGATCTTGGCGTACTTCTGGAGTCTCCCCAGGGAAGTCAGTCCTCGTCTCGAATGCGTGCATGCACTTGCGCTTTCCTCCAGAGCGGTAGCAGCAGTGTCACGCAGTCCGCCGCGTGGATCAAAGGATCTATGGTTTTCCCTCGAGTCTTTCCCACGAGGCTTTCCCACGAGGCTTTCCCACAGGGCTGTGCCACGTGCACACGTGGTGGGAGTCGATCCTCGGCTTGAACGTCAAGGCAGTGCAGGGAAAACAGGTTCCTCTGGAATGGACTGACACATCTGGGGGACTCTTGGAATGGTGGCACGACCCTGGAATTCATCTCGCCTTTCCTGTGGAGAGCGCCTCCTCTTGAGATGCGACGGGAACGCCGGGAATTCTTTCCCTACGAAACAGGGAAAGGATCCCTCATCTCGAGCTAGGAGGCGGAAACGGGGCTCCCCTGGATGTGTGCGGGACACCACGTGCTTCCTCTCGAGTGGAGACGGGTATGTCGGGGAACTTCTTGAGTTGCAGCAAGGGTGTGAAGGACCCTTTGGAAGTTCCTGTGGTTAGACGTGATTGGCCTCGAGAAGCCTCAGCGGAAATGGGCCTCATCTCGCCTGGAGGGCAAAACCCCCTGGATTTTCTCGAGTTGCGGCAGGTGCTCTCGACTTACGACGGGGACCTCAGGGACCCGCTCTGGTGGCCTCAGGAAAGGCCAGTCCCCATGCGAGTTACTGGGGGCCTCTCAGGATTCCTCTCCCGTCGATGCCGGGGCCTAAGACCTTGTGTGGAGTCGGGGCCGGAACCTGAGGATTCCTCTCCAGTGCTGACATGGATCTTGGGGTACTTCTGGAGTCTCCCCAGGGGAGTCAGTCCTCGTCTCGAATGCGGGCATGCACTTGCGCTTTCCTCCAGAGCGGTAGCAGCAGTGTCACGCAGTCCACCGCGTGGATCAAAGGATCTATGGTTTTCCCTCGAGTCTTTCCCACGAGGCTTTCCCACGAGGCTTTCCCACAGGGCTGTCCCACGTGCACACGTGGTGGGAGTCGATCCTCGGCTTGAACGTCAAGGCAGTGCAGGGAAAACAGGTTCCTCTGGATTGGACTGACACATCTGGGGAACTCTTGGAATGGTGGCACGACCCTGGAGTTCCTCTCGCCTTTCCTGTGGAGAGCGCCTCCTCTTGAGATGCGACGGGAACGCCGGGAATTCTTTCCCTACGAAACCGGGAAAGGATCCCTCATCTCGAGCTAGGAGGCGGAAACGGGGCTCCCCTGGATGTGTGCAGGACCCCACGTGCTTCCTCTCGAGTGGAGACGGGTATGTCAGGGAACTTCTTGAGTTGCAGCAAGGGTGTGAAGGACCCTTTGGAAGTTCCAGTGGTTAGACGTGATTGGCCTCGAGAAGCCTCAGCGGAAATGGGCCTCATCTCGCCTGGAGGGCAAAACCTCCTGGATTTTCTCGAGTTGCGGCAGGTGCTCTCGACTTATGACGGGGACCTCAGGGACCCGCTCTGGTGGCCTCAGGAAAGGCCAGTCCCCATGCGAGTTCCTCGGGGGCCTCTCGGGATTCCTCTCCCGTCGATGCCGGGGCCTAAGACCTTGTGTGGAGTCGGGGCCGGAACCTGAGGATTCCTCTCCAGTGCTGACATGGATCTTGGCGTACTTCTGGAGTCTCCCCAGGGAAGTCAGTCCTCGTCTCGAATGCGTGCATGCACTTGCGCTTTCCTCCAGAGCGGTAGCAGCAGTGTCACGCAGTCCGCCGCGTGGATCAAAGGATCTATGGTTTTCCCTCGAGTCTTTCCCACGAGGCTTTCCCACGAGGCTTTCCCACAGGGCTGTGCCACGTGCACACGTGGTGGGAGTCGATCCTCGGCTTGAACGTCAAGGCAGTGCAGGGAAAACAGGTTCCTCTGGAATGGACTGACACATCTGGGGGACTCTTGGAATGGTGGCACGACCCTGGAATTCATCTCGCCTTTCCTGTGGAGAGCGCCTCCTCTTGAGATGCGACGGGAACGCCGGGAATTCTTTCCCTACGAAACAGGGAAAGGATCCCTCATCTCGAGCTAGGAGGCGGAAACGGGGCTCCCCTGGATGTGTGCGGGACACCACGTGCTTCCTCTCGAGTGGAGACGGGTATGTCGGGGAACTTCTGGAGTTGCAGCAAGGGTGTGAAGGACCCTTTGGAAGTTCCTGTGGTTAGACGTGATTGGCCTCGAGAAGCCTCAGCGGAAATGGGCCTCATCTCGCCTGGAGGGCAAAACCCCCTGGATTTTCTCGAGTTGCGGCAGGTGCTCTCGACTTACGACGGGGACCTCAGGGACCCGCTCTGGTGGCCTCAGGAAAGGCCAGTCCCCATGCGAGTTACTGGGGGCCTCTCAGGATTCCTCTCCCGTCGATGCCGGGGCCTAAGACCTTGTGTGGAGTCGGGGCCGGAACCTGAGGATTCCTCTCCAGTGCTGACATGGATCTTGGGGTACTTCTGGAGTCTCCCCAGGGGAGTCAGTCCTCGTCTCGAATGCGGGCATGCACTTGCGCTTTCCTCCAGAGCGGTAGCAGCAGTGTCACGCAGTCCACCGCGTGGATCAAAGGATCTATGGTTTTCCCTCGAGTCTTTCCCACGAGGCTTTCCCACGAGGCTTTCCCACAGGGCTGTCCCACGTGCACACGTGGTGGGAGTCGATCCTCGGCTTGAACGTCAAGGCAGTGCAGGGAAAACAGGTTCCTCTGGATTGGACTGACACATCTGGGGAACTCTTGGAATGGTGGCACGACCCTGGAGTTCCTCTCGCCTTTCCTGTGGAGAGCACCTCCTCTTGAGATGCGACGGGAACGCCGGGAATTCTTTCCCTACGAAACAGGGAAAGGATCCCTCATCTCGAGCTAGGAGGCGGAAACGGGGCTCCTCTGGATGTGTGCGGACCCCACGTGCTTCCTCTCGAGTGGAGACGGGTATGTCGGGGAACTTCTTGAGTTGCAGCAAGGGTGTGAAGGACCCTTTGGAAGTTCCAGTGGTTAGACGTGATTGGCCTCGAGAAGCCTCAGCGGAAATGGGCCTCATCTCGCCTGGAGGGCAAAACCTCCTGGATTTTCTCGAGTTGCGGTAGGTGCTCTCGACTTACGACGGGGACCTCAGGGACCCGCTCTGGTGGCCTCAGGAAAGGCCAGTCCCCATGCGAGTTCCTCGGGGGCCTCTCGGGATTCCTCTCCCGTCGATGCCGGGGCCTAAGACCTTGTGTGGAGTCGGGGCCGGAACCTGAGGATTCCTCTCCAGTGCTGACATGGATCTTGGGGTACTTCTGGAGTCTCCCCAGGGGAGTCAGTCCTCGTCTCGAATGCGGGCATGCACTTGCGCTTTCCTCCAGAGCGGTAGCAGCAGTGTCACGCAGTCCGCCGCGTGGATCAAAGGATCTATGGTTTTCCCTCGTGTCTTTCCCACGAGGCTTTCCCACGAGGCTTTCCCACAGGGCTGTCCCACGTGCACACGTGGTGGGAGTCGATCCTCGGCTTGAACGTCAAGGCAGTGCAGGGAAAACAGGTTCCTCTGGAATGGACTGACACATCTGGGGGACTCTTGGAATGGTGGCACGACCCTGGAGTTCCTCTCGCCTTTCCTGTGGAGAGCGCCTCCTCTTGAGATGCGACGGGAACGCCGGGAATTCTTTCCCTACGAAACAGGGAAAGGATCCCTCATCTCGAGCTAGGAGGCGGAAACGGGGCTCCCCTGGATGTGTGCGGGACCCCACGTGCTTCCTCTCGAGTGGAGACGGGTATGTCGGGGAACTTCTTGAGTTGCAGCAATGGTGTGAAGGACCCTTTGGAAGTTCCAGTGGTTAGATGTGATTGGCCTCGAGAAGCCTCAGCGGAAATGGGCCTCATCTCGCCTGGAGGGCAAAACCTCCTGGATTTTCTCGAGTTGCGGCAGGTGCTCTCGACTTACGACGGGGACCTCAGGGACCCGCTCTGGTGGCCTCAGGAAAGGCCAGTCCCCATGCGAGATCCTCGGGGGCCTCTCGGGATTCCTCTCCCGTCGATGCCGGGGCCTAAGACCTTGTGTGGAGTCGGGGCCGGAACCTGAGGTTTCCTCTCCAGTGCTGACATGGATCTTGGGGTACTTCTGGAGTCTCCCCAGGGGAGTCAGTCCTCGTCTCGAATGCGGGCATGCACTTGCGCTTTCCTCCAGAGCGGTAGCAGCAGTGTCACGCAGTCCGCCGCGTGGATCAAAGGATGTATGGTTTTCCCTCGAGTCTTTCCCACGAGGCTTTCCCACGAGGCTTTCCCACAGGGCTGTCCCACGTGCACACGTGGTGGGAGTCGATCCTCGGCTTGAACGTCAAGGCAGTGCAGGGAAAACATGTTCCTCTGGAATGGACTGACACATCTGGGGGACTCTTGGAATGGTGGCACGACCCTGGAGTTCCTCTCGCCTTTCCTGTGGAGAGCGCCTCCTCTTGAGATGCGACGGGAACGCCGGGAATTCTTTCCCTACGAAACAGGGAAAGGATCCCTCATCTCGAGCTAGGAGGCGGAAACGGGGCTCCCCTGGATGTGTGCGGGACCCCACGTGCTTCCTCTCGAGTGGAGACGGGTATGTCGATGAACTTCTTGAGTTGCAGCAAGGGTGTGAAGGACCCTTTGGAAGTTCCAGTGGTTAGATGTGATTGGCCTCGAGAAGCCTCAGCGGAAATGGGCCTCATCTCGCCTGGAGGGCAAAACCTCCTGGATTTTCTCGAGTTGCGGCAGGTGCTCTCGACTTACGACGGGGACCTCAGGGACCCGCTCTGGTGGCCTCAGGAAAGGCCAGTCCCCATGCGAGTTCCTCGGGGGCCTCTCGGGATTCCTCTCCCGTCGATGCCGGGGCCTAAGACCTTGTGTGGAGTCGGGGCCGGAACCTGAGTTTTCCTCTCCAGTGCTGACATGGATCTTGGGGTACTTCTGGAGTCTCCCCAGGGGAGTCAGTCCTCGTCTCGAATGCGGGCATGCACTTGCGCTTTCCTCCAGAGCGGTAGCAGCAGTGTCACGCAGTCCGCCGCGTGAATCAAAGGATCTATGGTTTTCCCTCGAGTCTTTCCCACGAGGCTTTCCCACGAGGCTTTCCCACAGGGCTGTCCCACGTGCACACGTGGTGGGAGTCGATCCTCGGCTTGAACGTCAAGGCAGTGCAGGGAAAACAGGTTCCTCTGGAATGGACTGACACATCTGGGGGACTCTTGGAATGGTGGCACGACCCTGGAGTTCCTCTCGCCTTTCCTGTGGAGAGCGCCTCCTCTTGAGATGCGACGGGAACGCCGGGAATTCTTTCCCTACGAAACCGGGAAAGGATCCCTCATCTCGAGCTAGGAGGCGGAAACGGGGCTCCCCTGGATGTGTGCAGGACCCCACGTGCTTCCTCTCGAGTGGAGACGGGTATGTCAGGGAACTTCTTGAGTTGCAGCAAGGGTGTGAAGGACCCTTTGGAAGTTCCAGTGGTTAGACGTGATTGGCCTCGAGAAGCCTCAGCGGAAATGGGCCTCATCTCGCCTGGAGGGCAAAACCTCCTGGATTTTCTCGAGTTGCGGCAGGTGCTCTCGACTTATGACGGGGACCTCAGGGACCCGCTCTGGTGGCCTCAGGAAAGGCCAGTCCCCATGCGAGTTCCTCGGGAGCCTCTCGGGATTCCTCTCCCGTCGATGCCGGGGCCTAAGACCTTGTGTGGAGTCGGGGCCGGAACCTGAGGATTCCTCTCCAGTGCTGACATGGATCTTGGCGTACTTCTGGAGTCTCCCCAGGGAAGTCAGTCCTCGTCTCGAATGCGTGCATGCACTTGCGCTTTCCTCCAGAGCGGTAGCAGCAGTGTCACGCAGTCCGCCGCGTGGATCAAAGGATCTATGGTTTTCCCTCGAGTCTTTCCCACGAGGCTTTCCCACGAGGCTTTCCCACAGGGCTGTGCCACGTGCACACGTGGTGGGAGTCGATCCTCGGCTTGAACGTCAAGGCAGTGCAGGGAAAACAGGTTCCTCTGGAATGGACTGACACATCTGGGGGACTCTTGGAATGGTGGCACGACCCTGGAATTCATCTCGCCTTTCCTGTGGAGAGCGCCTCCTCTTGAGATGCGACGGGAACGCCGGGAATTCTTTCCCTACGAAACAGGGAAAGGATCCCTCATCTCGAGCTAGGAGGCGGAAACGGGGCTCCCCTGGATGTGTGCGGGACACCACGTGCTTCCTCTCGAGTGGAGACGGGTATGTCGGGGAACTTCTTGAGTTGCAGCAAGGGTGTGAAGGACACTTTGGAAGTTCCTGTGGTTAGACGTGATTGGCCTCGAGAAGCCTCAGCGGAAATGGGCCTCATCTCGCCTGGAGGGCAAAACCCCCTGGATTTTCTCGAGTTGCGGCAGGTGCTCTCGACTTACGACGGGGACCTCAGGGACCCGCTCTGGTGGCCTCAGGAAAGGCCAGTCCCCATGCGAGTTCCTGGGGGCCTCTCAGGATTCCTCTCCCGTCGATGCCGGGGCCTAAGACCTTGTGTGGAGTCGGGGCCGGAACCTGAGGATTCCTCTCCAGTGCTGACATGGATCTTGGGGTACTTCTGGAGTCTCCCCAGGGGAGTCAGTCCTCGTCTCGAATGCGGGCATGCACTTGCGCTTTCCTCCAGAGCGGTAGCAGCAGTGTCACGCAGTCCGCCGCGTGGATCAAAGGATCTATGGTTTTCCCTCGAGTCTTTCCCACGAGGGTTTCCCACGAGGCTTTCCCACAGGGCTGTCCCACGTGCACACGTGGTGGGAGTCGATAATCGGCTTGAACGTCAAGGCAGTGCAGGGAAAACAGGTTCCTCTGGAATGGACTGACACATCTGGGGGACTCTTGGAATGGTGGCACGACCCTGGAGTTCCTCTCGCCTTTCCTGTGGAGAGCGCCTCCTCTTGAGATGCGACGGGAACGCCGTTTATTCTTTCCCTACGAAACAGGGAAAGGATCCCTCATCTCGAGCTAGGAGGCGGAAACGGGGCTCCCCTGGATGTGTGCGGGACCCCACGTGCTTCCTCTCGAGTGGAGACGGGTATGTCGGGGAACTTCTTGAGTTGCAGCAAGGGTGTGAAGGACCCTTTGGACGTTCCAGTGGTTAGATGTGATTGGCCTCGAGAAGCCTCAGCGGAAAGGGGCCTCATCTCGCCTGGAGGGCAAAACCTCCTGGATTTTCTCGAGTTGCGGCAGGTGCTCTCGACTTACGACGGGGACCTCAGGGACCCGCTCTGGTGGCCTCAGGAAAGGCCAGTCCCCATGCGAGTTCCTCGGGGGCCTCTCGGGATTCCTCTCCCGTCGATGCCGGGGCCTAAGACCTTGTGTGGAGTCGGGGCCGGAACCTGAGGATTCCTCTCCAGTGCTGACATGGATCTTGGGGTACTTCTGGAGTCTCCCCAGGGGAGTCAGTCCTCGTCTCGAATGCGGGCATGCACTTGCGCTTTCCTCCAGAGCGGTAGCAGCAGTGTCACGCAGTCCGCCGCGTGGATCAAAGGATCTATGGTTTTCCCTCGAGTCTTTCCCACGAGGCTTTCCCACGAGGCTTTCCCACAGGGCTGTCCCACGTGCACACGTGGTGGGAGTCGATCCTCGGCTTGAACGTCAAGGCAGTGCAGGGAAAACAGGTTCCTCTGGAATGGACTGACACATCTGGGGGACTCTTGGAATGGTGGCACGACCCTGGAGTTCCTCTCGCCTTTCCTGTGGAGAGCGCCTCCTCTTGAGATGCGACGGGAACGCCGGGAATTCTTTCCCTACGAAACAGGGAAAGGATCCCTCATCTCGAGCTAGGAGGCGGAAACGGGGCTCCCCTGGATGTGTGCGGGACCCCACGTGCTTCCTCTCGAGTGGAGACGGGTATGTCGGGGAACTTCTTGAGTTGCAGCAATGGTGTGAAGGACCCTTTGGAAGTTCCAGTGGTTAGATGTGATTGGCCTCGAGAAGCCTCAGCGGAAATGGGCCTCATCTCGCCTGGAGGGCAAAACCTCCTGGATTTTCTCGAGTTGCGGCAGGTGCTCTCGACTTACGACGGGGACCTCAGGGACCCGCTCTGGTGGCCTCAGGAAAGGCCAGTCCCCATGCGAGTTCCTCGGGGGCCTCTCGGGATTCCTCTCCCGTCGATGCCAGGGCCTAAGACCTTGTGTGGAGTCGGGGCCGGAACCTGAGTTTTCCTCTCCAGTGCTGACATGGATCTTGGGGTACTTCTGGAGTCTCCCCAGGGGAGTCAGTCCTCGTCTCGAATGCGGGAATGCACTTGCGCTTTCCTCCAGAGCGGTAGCAGCAGTGTCACGCAGTCCGCCGCGTGGATCAAAGGATCTATGGTTTTCCCTCGAGTCTTTCCCACGAGGCTTTCCCACGAGGCTTTCCCACAGGGCTGTCCCACGTGCACACGTGTTGGGAGTCGATCCTCGGCTTGAACGTCAAGGCAGTGCAGGGAAAACAAGTTCCTCTGGAATGGACTGACACATCTGGGGGACTCTTGGAATGGTGGCACGACCCTGGAGTTCCTCTCGCCTTTCCTGTGGAGAGCGCCTCCTCTTGAGATGCGACGGGAACGCCGGGAATTCTTTCCCAACGAAACAGGGAAAGGATCCCTCATCTCGAGCTAGGAGGCGGAAACGGGGCTCCCCTGGATGTGTGCGGGACACCACGTGCTTCCTCTCGAGTGGAGACGGGTATGTCGGGGAACTTCTTGAGTTGCAGCAAGGGTGTGAAGGACCCTTTGGAAGTTCCAGTGGTTAGATGTGATTGGCCTCGAGAAGCCTCAGCGGAAATGGGCCTCATCTCGCCTGGAGGGCAAAACCTCCTGGATTTTCTCGAGTTGCGGCAGGTGCTCTCGACTTACGACGGGGACCTCAGGGACCCGCTCTGGTGGCCTCAGGAAAGGCCAGTCCCCATGCGAGTTCCTCGGGGTCTCACGGGATTCCTCTCCCGTCGATGCCGGGGCCTAAGACCTTGTGTGGAGTCGGGGCCGGAACCTGAGGATTCCTCTCCAGTGCTGACATGGATCTTGGGGTACTTCTGGAGTCTCCCCAGGGGAGTCAGTCCTCGTCTCGAATGCGGGCATGCACTTGCGCTTTCCTCCAGAGCGGTAGCAGCAGTGTCACGCAGTCCGCCGCGTGGATCAAAGGATCTATGGTTTTCCCTCGAGTCTTTCCCACGAGGCTTTCCCACGAGGCTTTCCCACAGGGCTGTCCCACGTGCACACGTGGTGGGAGTCGATCCTCGGCTTGAACGTCAAGGCAGTGCAGGGAAAACAGGTTCCTCTGGAATGGACTGACACATCTGGGGGACTCTTGGAATGGTGGCACGACCCTGGAGTTCCTCTCGCCTTTCCTGTGGAGAGCGCCTCCTCTTGAGATGCGACGGGAACGCCGGGAATTCTTTCCCTACGAAACCGGGAAAGGATCCCTCATCTCGAGCTAGGAGGCGGAAACGGGGCTCCCCTGGATGTGTGCAGGACCCCACGTGCTTCCTCTCGAGTGGAGACGGGTATGTCAGGGAACTTCTTGAGTTGCAGCAAGGGTGTGAAGGACCCTTTGGAAGTTCCAGTGGTTAGACGTGATTGGCCTCGAGAAGCCTCAGCGGAAATGGGCCTCATCTCGCCTGGAGGGCAAAACCTCCTGGATTTTCTCGAGTTGCGGCAGGTGCTCTCGACTTATGACGGGGACCTCATGGACCCGCTCTGGTGGCCTCAGGAAAGGCCAGTCCCCATGCGAGTTCCTCGGGGGCCTCTCGGGATTCCTCTCCCGTCGATGCCGGGGCCTAAGACCTTGTGTGGAGTCGGGGCCGGAACCTGAGGATTCCTCTCCAGTGCTGACATGGATCTTGGCGTACTTCTGGAGTCTCCCCAGGGAAGTCAGTCCTCGTCTCGAATGCGTGCATGCACTTGCGCTTTCCTCCAGAGCGGTAGCAGCAGTGTCACGCAGTCCGCCGCGTGGATCAAAGGATCTATGGTTTTCCCTCGAGTCTTTCCCACGAGGCTTTCCCACGAGGCTTTCCCACAGGGCTGTGCCACGTGCACACGTGGTGGGAGTCGATCCTCGGCTTGAACGTCAAGGCAGTGCAGGGAAAACAGGTTCCTCTGGAATGGACTGACACATCTGGGGGACTCTTGGAATGGTGGCACGACCCTGGAATTCATCTCGCCTTTCCTGTGGAGAGCGCCTCCTCTTGAGATGCGACGGGAACGCCGGGAATTCTTTCCCTACGAAACAGGGAAAGGATCCCTCATCTCGAGCTAGGAGGCGGAAACGGGGCTCCCCTGGATGTGTGCGGGACACCACGTGCTTCCTCTCGAGTGGAGACGGGTATGTCGGGGAACTTCTTGAGTTGCAGCAAGGGTGTGAAGGACCCTTTGGAAGTTCCTGTGGTTAGACGTGATTGGCCTCGAGAAGCCTCAGCGGAAATGGGCCTCATCTCGCCTGGAGGGCAAAACCCCCTGGATTTTCTCGAGTTGCGGCAGGTGCTCTCGACTTACGACGGGGACCTCAGGGACCCGCTCTGGTGGCCTCAGGAAAGGCCAGTCCCCATGCGAGTTACTGGGGGCCTCTCAGGATTCCTCTCCCGTCGATGCCGGGGCCTAAGACCTTGTGTGGAGTCGGGGCCGGAACCTGAGGATTCCTCTCCAGTGCTGACATGGATCTTGGGGTACTTCTGGAGTCTCCCCAGGGGAGTCAGTCCTCGTCTCGAATGCGGGCATGCACTTGCGCTTTCCTCCAGAGCGGTAGCAGCAGTGTCACGCAGTCCACCGCGTGGATCAAAGGATCTATGGTTTTCCCTCGAGTCTTTCCCACGAGGCTTTCCCACGAGGCTTTCCCACAGGGCTGTCCCACGTGCACACGTGGTGGGAGTCGATCCTCGGCTTGAACGTCAAGGCAGTGCAGGGAAAACAGGTTCCTCTGGATTGGACTGACACATCTGGGGAACTCTTGGAATGGTGGCACGACCCTGGAGTTCCTCTCGACTTTCCTGTGGAGAGCGCCTCCTCTTGAGATGCGACGGGAACGCCGGGAATTCTTTCCCTACGAAACAGGGAAAGGATCCCTCATCTCGAGCTAGGAGGCGGAAACGGGGCTCCTCTGGATGTGTGCGGACCCCACGTGCTTCCTCTCGAGTGGAGACGGGTATGTCGGGGAACTTCTTGAGTTGCAGCAAGGGTGTGAAGGACCCTTTGGAAGTTCCAGTGGTTAGACGTGATTGGCCTCGAGAAGCCTCAGCGGAAATGGGCCTCATCTCGCCTGGAGGGCAAAACCTCCTGGATTTTCTCGAGTTGCGGTAGGTGCTCTCGACTTACGACGGGGACCTCAGGGACCCGCTCTGGTGGCCTCAGGAAAGGCCAGTCCCCATGCGAGTTCCTCGGGGGCCTCTCGGGATTCCTCTCCCGTCGATGCCGGGGCCTAAGACCTTGTGTGGAGTCGGGGCCGGAACCTGAGGATTCCTCTCCAGTGCTGACATGGATCTTGGGGTACTTCTGGAGTCTCCCCAGGGGAGTCAGTCCTCGTCTCGAATGCGGGCATGCACTTGCGCTTTCCTCCAGAGCGGTAGCAGCAGTGTCACGCAGTCCGCCGCGTGGATCAAAGGATCTATGGTTTTCCCTCGTGTCTTTCCCACGAGGCTTTCCCACGAGGCTTTCCCACAGGGCTGTCCCACGTGCACACGTGGTGGGAGTCGATCCTCGGCTTGAACGTCAAGGCAGTGCAGGGAAAACAGGTTCCTCTGGAATGGACTGACACATCTGGGGGACTCTTGGAATGGTGGCACGACCCTGGAGTTCCTCTCGCCTTTCCTGTGGAGAGCGCCTCCTCTTGAGATGCGACGGGAACGCCGGGAATTCTTTCCCTACGAAACAGGGAAAGGATCCCTCATCTCGAGCTAGGAGGCGGAAACCGGGCTCCCCTGGATGTGTGCGGGACCCCACGTGCTTCCTCTCGAGTGGAGACGGGTATGTCGGGGAACTTCTTGAGTTGCAGCAATGGTGTGAAGGACCCTTTGGAAGTTCCAGTGGTTAGATGTGATTGGCCTCGAGAAGCCTCAGCGGAAATGGGCCTCATCTCGCCTGGAGGGCAAAACCTCCTGGATTTTCTCGAGTTGCGGCAGGTGCTCTCGACTTACGACGGGGACCTCAGGGACCCGCTCTGGTGGCCTCAGGAAAGGCCAGTCCCCATGCGAGATCCTCGGGGGCCTCTCGGGATTCCTCTCCCGTCGATGCCGGGGCCTAAGACCTTGTGTGGAGTCGGGGCCGGAACCTGAGGTTTCCTCTCCAGTGCTGACATGGATCTTGGGGTACTTCTGGAGTCTCCCCAGGGGAGTCAGTCCTCGTCTCGAATGCGGGCATGCACTTGCGCTTTCCTCCAGAGCGGTAGCAGCAGTGTCACGCAGTCCGCCGCGTGGATCAAAGGATGTATGGTTTTCCCTCGAGTCTTTCCCACGAGGCTTTCCCACGAGGCTTTCCCACAGGGCTGTCCCACGTGCACACGTGGTGGGAGTCGATCCTCGGCTTGAACGTCAAGGCAGTGCAGGGAAAACATGTTCCTCTGGAATGGACTGACACATCTGGGGGACTCTTGGAATGGTGGCACGACCCTGGAGTTCCTCTCGCCTTTCCTGTGGAGAGCGCCTCCTCTTGAGATGCGACGGGAACGCCGGGAATTCTTTCCCTACGAAACAGGGAAAGGATCCCTCATCTCGAGCTAGGAGGCGGAAACGGGGCTCCCCTGGATGTGTGCGGGACCCCACGTGCTTCCTCTCGAGTGGAGACGGGTATGTCGATGAACTTCTTGAGTTGCAGCAAGGGTGTGAAGGACCCTTTGGAAGTTCCAGTGGTTAGATGTGATTGGCCTCGAGAAGCCTCAGCGGAAATGGGCCTCATCTCGCCTGGAGGGCAAAACCTCCTGGATTTTCTCGAGTTGCGGCAGGTGCTCTCGACTTACGACGGGGACCTCAGGGACCCGCTCTGGTGGCCTCAGGAAAGGCCAGTCCCCATGCGAGTTCCTCGGGGGCCTCTCGGGATTCCTCTCCCGTCGATGCCGGGGCCTAAGACCTTGTGTGGAGTCGGGGCCGGAACCTGAGTTTTCCTCTCCAGTGCTGACATGGATCTTGGGGTACTTCTGGAGTCTCCCCAGGGGAGTCAGTCCTCGTCTCGAATGCGGGCATGCACTTGCGCTTTCCTCCAGAGCGGTAGCAGCAGTGTCACGCAGTCCGCCGCGTGAATCAAAGGATCTATGGTTTTCCCTCGAGTCTTTCCCACGAGGCTTTCCCACGAGGCTTTCCCACAGGGCTGTCCCACGTGCACACGTGGTGGGAGTCGATCCTCGGCTTGAACGTCAAGGCAGTGCAGGGAAAACAGGTTCCTCTGGAATGGACTGACACATCTGGGGGACTCTTGGAATGGTGGCACGACCCTGGAGTTCCTCTCGCCTTTCCTGTGGAGAGCGCCTCCTCTTGAGATGCGACGGGAACGCCGGGAATTCTTTCCCTACGAAACCGGGAAAGGATCCCTCATCTCGAGCTAGGAGGCGGAAACGGGGCTCCCCTGGATGTGTGCAGGACCCCACGTGCTTCCTCTCGAGTGGAGACGGGTATGTCAGGGAACTTCTTGAGTTGCAGCAATGGTGTGAAGGACCCTTTGGAAGTTCCAGTGGTTAGATGTGATTGGCCTCGAGAAGCCTCAGCGGAAATGGGCCTCATCTCGCCTGGAGGGCAAAACCTCCTGGATTTTCTCGAGTTGCGGCAGGTGCTCTCGACTTACGACGGGGACCTCAGGGACCCGCTCTGGTGGCCTCAGGAAAGGCCAGTCCCCATGCGAGATCCTCGGGGGCCTCTCGGGATTCCTCTCCCGTCGATGCCGGGGCCTAAGACCTTGTGTGGAGTCGGGGCCGGAACCTGAGGTTTCCTCTCCAGTGCTGACATGGATCTTGGGGTACTTCTGGAGTCTCCCCAGGGGAGTCAGTCCTCGTCTCGAATGCGGGCATGCACTTGCGCTTTCCTCCAGAGCGGTAGCAGCAGTGTCACGCAGTCCGCCGCGTGGATCAAAGGATGTATGGTTTTCCCTCGAGTCTTTCCCACGAGGCTTTCCCACGAGGCTTTCCCACAGGGCTGTCCCACGTGCACACGTGGTGGGAGTCGATCCTCGGCTTGAACGTCAAGGCAGTGCAGGGAAAACATGTTCCTCTGGAATGGACTGACACATCTGGGGGACTCTTGGAATGGTGGCACGACCCTGGAGTTCCTCTCGCCTTTCCTGTGGAGAGCGCCTCCTCTTGAGATGCGACGGGAACGCCGGGAATTCTTTCCCTACGAAACAGGGAAAGGATCCCTCATCTCGAGCTAGGAGGCGGAAACGGGGCTCCCCTGGATGTGTGCGGGACCCCACGTGCTTCCTCTCGAGTGGAGACGGGTATGTCGATGAACTTCTTGAGTTGCAGCAAGGGTGTGAAGGACCCTTTGGAAGTTCCAGTGGTTAGATGTGATTGGCCTCGAGAAGCCTCAGCGGAAATGGGCCTCATCTCGCCTGGAGGGCAAAACCTCCTGGATTTTCTCGAGTTGCGGCAGGTGCTCTCGACTTACGACGGGGACCTCAGGGACCCGCTCTGGTGGCCTCAGGAAAGGCCAGTCCCCATGCGAGTTCCTCGGGGGCCTCTCGGGATTCCTCTCCCGTCGATGCCGGGGCCTAAGACCTTGTGTGGAGTCGGGGCCGGAACCTGAGTTTTCCTCTCCAGTGCTGACATGGATCTTGGGGTACTTCTGGAGTCTCCCCAGGGGAGTCAGTCCTCGTCTCGAATGCGGGCATGCACTTGCGCTTTCCTCCAGAGCGGTAGCAGCAGTGTCACGCAGTCCGCCGCGTGAATCAAAGGATCTATGGTTTTCCCTCGAGTCTTTCCCACGAGGCTTTCCCACGAGGCTTTCCCACAGGGCTGTCCCACGTGCACACGTGGTGGGAGTCGATCCTCGGCTTGAACGTCAAGGCAGTGCAGGGAAAACAGGTTCCTCTGGAATGGACTGACACATCTGGGGGACTCTTGGAATGGTGGCACGACCCTGGAGTTCCTCTCGCCTTTCCTGTGGAGAGCGCCTCCTCTTGAGATGCGACGGGAACGCCGGGAATTCTTTCCCTACGAAACCGGGAAAGGATCCCTCATCTCGAGCTAGGAGGCGGAAACGGGGCTCCCCTGGATGTGTGCAGGACCCCACGTGCTTCCTCTCGAGTGGAGACGGGTATGTCAGGGAACTTCTTGAGTTGCAGCAAGGGTGTGAAGGACCCTTTGGAAGTTCCAGTGGTTAGACGTGATTGGCCTCGAGAAGCCTCAGCGGAAATGGGCCTCATCTCGCCTGGAGGGCAAAACCTCCTGGATTTTCTCGAGTTGCGGCAGGTGCTCTCGACTTATGACGGGGACCTCAGGGACCCGCTCTGGTGGCCTCAGGAAAGGCCAGTCCCCATGCGAGTTCCTCGGGGGCCTCTCGGGATTCCTCTCCCGTCGATGCCGGGGCCTAAGACCTTGTGTGGAGTCGGGGCCGGAACCTGAGGATTCCTCTCCAGTGCTGACATGGATCTTGGCGTACTTCTGGAGTCTCCCCAGGGAAGTCAGTCCTCGTCTCGAATGCGTGCATGCACTTGCGCTTTCCTCCAGAGCGGTAGCAGCAGTGTCACGCAGTCCGCCGCGTGGATCAAAGGATCTATGGTTTTCCCTCGAGTCTTTCCCACGAGGCTTTCCCACGAGGCTTTCCCACAGGGCTGTGCCACGTGCACACGTGGTGGGAGTCGATCCTCGGCTTGAACGTCAAGGCAGTGCAGGGAAAACAGGTTCCTCTGGAATGGACTGACACATCTGGGGGACTCTTGGAATGGTGGCACGACCCTGGAATTCATCTCGCCTTTCCTGTGGAGAGCGCCTCCTCTTGAGATGCGACGGGAACGCCGGGAATTCTTTCCCTACGAAACAGGGAAAGGATCCCTCATCTCGAGCTAGGAGGCGGAAACGGGGCTCCCCTGGATGTGTGCGGGACACCACGTGCTTCCTCTCGAGTGGAGACGGGTATGTCGGGGAACTTCTTGAGTTGCAGCAAGGGTGTGAAGGACACTTTGGAAGTTCCTGTGGTTAGACGTGATTGGCCTCGAGAAGCCTCAGCGGAAATGGGCCTCATCTCGCCTGGAGGGCAAAACCCCCTGGATTTTCTCGAGTTGCGGCAGGTGCTCTCGACTTACGACGGGGACCTCAGGGACCCGCTCAGGTGGCCTCAGGAAAGGCCAGTCCCCATGCGAGTTCCTGGGGGCCTCTCAGGATTCCTCTCCCGTCGATGCCGGGGCCTAAGACCTTGTGTGGAGTCGGGGCCGGAACCTGAGGATTCCTCTCCAGTGCTGACATGGATCTTGGGGTACTTCTGGAGTCTCCCCAGGGGAGTCAGTCCTCGTCTCGAATGCGGGCATGCACTTGCGCTTTCCTCCAGAGCGGTAGCAGCAGTGTCACGCAGTCCGCCGCGTGGATCAAAGGATCTATGGTTTTCCCTCGAGTCTTTCCCACGAGGGTTTCCCACGAGGCTTTCCCACAGGGCTGTCCCACGTGCACACGTGGTGGGAGTCGATAATCGGCTTGAACGTCAAGGCAGTGCAGGGAAAACAGGTTCCTCTGGAATGGACTGACACATCTGGGGGACTCTTGGAATGGTGGCACGACCCTGGAGTTCCTCTCGCCTTTCCTGTGGAGAGCGCCTCCTCTTGAGATGCGACGGGAACGCCGTTTATTCTTTCCCTACGAAACAGGGAAAGGATCCCTCATCTCGAGCTAGGAGGCGGAAACGGGGCTCCCCTGGATGTGTGCGGGACCCCACGTGCTTCCTCTCGAGTGGAGACGGGTATGTCGGGGAACTTCTTGAGTTGCAGCAAGGGTGTGAAGGACCCTTTGGAAGTTCCAGTGGTTAGATGTGATTGGCCTCGAGAAGCCTCAGCGGAAAGGGGCCTCATCTCGCCTGGAGGGCAAAACCTCCTGGATTTTCTCGAGTTGCGGCAGGTGCTCTCGACTTACGACGGGGACCTCAGGGACCCGCTCTGGTGGCCTCAGGAAAGGCCAGTCCCCATGCGAGTTCCTCGGGGGCCTCTCGGGATTCCTCTCCCGTCGATGCCGGGGCCTAAGACCTTGTGTGGAGTCGGGGCCGGAACCTGAGGATTCCTCTCCAGTGCTGACATGGATCTTGGGGTACTTCTGGAGTCTCCCCAGGGGAGTCAGTCCTCGTCTCGAATGCGGGCATGCACTTGCGCTTTCCTCCAGAGCGGTAGCAGCAGTGTCACGCAGTCCGCCGCGTGGATCAAAGGATCTATGGTTTTCCCTCGAGTCTTTCCCACGAGGCTTTCCCACGAGGCTTTCCCACAGGGCTGTCCCACGTGCACACGTGGTGGGAGTCGATCCTCGGCTTGAACGTCAAGGCAGTGCAGGGAAAACAGGTTCCTCTGGAATGGACTGACACATCTGGGGGACTCTTGGAATGGTGGCACGACCCTGGAGTTCCTCTCGCCTTTCCTGTGGAGAGCGCCTCCTCTTGAGATGCGACGGGAACGCCGGGAATTCTTTCCCTACGAAACAGGGAAAGGATCCCTCATCTCGAGCTAGGAGGCGGAAACGGGGCTCCCCTGGATGTGTGCGGGACCCCACGTGCTTCCTCTCGAGTGGAGACGGGTATGTCGGGGAACTTCTTGAGTTGCAGCAATGGTGTGAAGGACCCTTTGGAAGTTCCAGTGGTTAGATGTGATTGGCCTCGAGAAGCCTCAGCGGAAATGGGCCTCATCTCGCCTGGAGGGCAAAACCTCCTGGATTTTCTCGAGTTGCGGCAGGTGCTCTCGACTTACGACGGGGACCTCAGGGACCCGCTCTGGTGGCCTCAGGAAAGGCCAGTCCCCATGCGAGTTCCTCGGGGGCCTCTCGGGATTCCTCTCCCGTCGATGCCAGGGCCTAAGACCTTGTGTGGAGTCGGGGCCGGAACCTGAGTTTTCCTCTCCAGTGCTGACATGGATCTTGGGGTACTTCTGGAGTCTCCCCAGGGGAGTCAGTCCTCGTCTCGAATGCGGGAATGCACTTGCGCTTTCCTCCAGAGCGGTAGCAGCAGTGTCACGCAGTCCGCCGCGTGGATCAAAGGATCTATGGTTTTCCCTCGAGTCTTTCCCACGAGGCTTTCCCACGAGGCTTTCCCACAGGGCTGTCCCACGTGCACACGTGTTGGGAGTCGATCCTCGGCTTGAACGTCAAGGCAGTGCAGGGAAAACAAGTTCCTCTGGAATGGACTGACACATCTGGGGGACTCTTGGAATGGTGGCACGACCCTGGAGTTCCTCTCGCCTTTCCTGTGGAGAGCGCCTCCTCTTGAGATGCGACGGGAACGCCGGGAATTCTTTCCCAACGAAACAGGGAAAGGATCCCTCATCTCGAGCTAGGAGGCGGAAACGGGGCTCCCCTGGATGTGTGCGGGACACCACGTGCTTCCTCTCGAGTGGAGACGGGTATGTCGGGGAACTTCTTGAGTCGCAGCAAGGGTGTGAAGGACCCTTTGGAAGTTCCAGTGGTTAGATGTGATTGGCCTCGAGAAGCCTCAGCGGAAATGGGCCTCATCTCGCCTGGAGGGCAAAACCTCCTGGATTTTCTCGAGTTGCGGCAGGTGCTCTCGACTTACGACGGGGACCTCAGGGACCCGCTCTGGTGGCCTCAGGAAAGGCCAGTCCCCATGCGAGTTCCTCGGGGTCTCTCGGGATTCCTCTCCCGTCGATGCCCGGGCCTAAGACCTTGTGTGGAGTCGGGGCCGGAACCTGAGGATTCCTCTCCAGTGCTGACATGGATCTTGGGGTACTTCTGGAGTCTCCCCAGGGGAGTCAGTCCTCGTCTCGAATGCGGGCATGCACTTGCGCTTTCCTCCAGAGCGGTAGCAGCAGTGTCACGCAGTCCGCCGCGTGGATCAAAGGATCTATGGTTTTCCCTCGAGTCTTTCCCACGAGGCTTTCCCACGAGGCTTTCCCACAGGGCTGTCCCACGTGCACACGTGGTGGGAGTCGATCCTCGGCTTGAACGTCAAGGCAGTGCAGGGAAAACAGGTTCCTCTGGAATGGACTGACACATCTAGGCGACTCTTGGAATGGTGGCACGACCCTGGAGTTCCTCTCGCCTTTCCTGTGGAGAGCGCCTCCTCTTGAGATGCGACGGGAACGCCGGGAATTCTTTCCCTACGAAACCGGGAAAGGATCCCTCATCTCGAGCTAGGAGGCGGAAACGGGGCTCCCCTGGATGTGTGCAGGACCCCACGTGCTTCCTCTCGAGTGGAGACGGGTATGTCAGGGAACTTCTTGAGTTGCAGCAAGGGTGTGAAGGACCCTTTGGAAGTTCCAGTGGTTAGACGTGATTGGCCTCGAGAAGCCTCAGCGGAAATGGGCCTCATCTCGCCTGGAGGGCAAAACCTCCTGGATTTTCTCGAGTTGCGGCAGGTGCTCTCGACTTACGACGGGGACCTCAGGGACCCGCTCTGGTGGCCTCAGGAAAGGCCAGTCCCCATGCGAGTTCCTCGGGGGCCTCTCGGGATTCCTCTCCCGTCGATGCCGGGGCCTAAGACCTTGTGTGGAGTCGGGGCCGGAACCTGAGGATTCCTCTCCAGTGCTGACATGGATCTTGGCGTACTTCTGGAGTCTCCCCAGGGAAGTCAGTCCTCGTCTCGAATGCGTGCATGCACTTGCGCTTTCCTCCAGAGCGGTAGCAGCAGTGTCACGCAGTCCGCCGCGTGGATCAAAGGATCTATGGTTTTCCCTCGAGTCTTTCCCACGAGGCTTTCCCACGAGGCTTTCCCACAGGGCTGTGCCACGTGCACACGTGGTGGGAGTCGATCCTCGGCTTGAACGTCAAGGCAGTGCAGGGAAAACAGGTTCCTCTGGAATGGACTGACACATCTGGGGGACTCTTGGAATGGTGGCACGACCCTGGAATTCATCTCGCCTTTCCTGTGGAGAGCGCCTTCTCTTGAGATGCGACGGGAACGCCGGGAATTCTTTCCCTACGAAACAGGGAAAGGATCCCTCATCTCGAGCTAGGAGGCGGAAACGGGGCTCCCCTGGATGTGTGCGGGACACCACGTGCTTCCTCTCGAGTGGAGACGGGTATGTCGGGGAACTTCTTGAGTTGCAGCAAGGGTGTGAAGGACCCTTTGGAAGTTCCTGTGGTTAGACGTGATTGGCCTCGAGAAGCCTCAGCGGAAATGGGCCTCATCTCGCCTGGAGGGCAAAACCCCCTGGATTTTCTCGAGTTGCGGCAGGTGCTCTCGACTTACGACGGGGACCTCAGGGACCCGCTCTGGTGGCCTCAGGAAAGGCCAGTCCCCATGCGAGTTCCTCGGGGGCCTCTCGGGATTCCTCTCCCGTCGATGCCGGGGCCTAAGACCTTGTGTGGAGTCGGGGCCGGAACCTGAGGATTCCTCTCCAGTGCTGACATGGATCTTGGGGTACTTCTGGAGTCTCCCCAGGGGAGTCAGTCCTCGTCTCGAATGCGGGCATGCACTTGCGCTTTCCTCCAGAGCGGTAGCAGCAGTGTCACGCAGTCCGCCGCGTGGATCAAAGGATCTATGGTTTTCCCTCGAGTCTTTCCCACGAGGGTTTCCCACGAGGCTTTCCCACAGGGCTGTCCCACGTGCACACGTGGTGGGAGTCGATAATCGGCTTGAACGTCAAGGCAGTGCAGGGAAAACAGGTTCCTCTGGAATGGACTGACACATCTGGGGGACTCTTGGAATGGTGGCACGACCCTGGAGTTCCTCTCGCCTTTCCTGTGGAGAGCGCCTCCTCTTGAGATGCGACGGGAACGCCGTTTATTCTTTCCCTACGAAACAGGGAAAGGATCCCTCATCTCGAGCTAGGAGGCGGAAACGGGGCTCCCCTGGATGTGTGCGGGACCCCACGTGCTTCCTCTCGAGTGGAGACGGGTATGTCGGGGAACTTCTTGAGTTGCAGCAAGGGTGTGAAGGACCCTTTGGAAGTTCCAGTGGTTAGACGTGATTGGCCTCGAGAAGCCTCAGCGGAAATGGGCCTCATCTCGCCTGGAGGGCAAAACCCCCTGGATTTTCTCGAGTTGCGGCAGGTGCTCTCGACTTACGACGGGGACCTCAGGGACCCGCTCTGGTGGCCTCAGGAAAGGCCAGTCCCCATGCGAGTTCCTCGGGGGCCTCTCGGGATTCCTCTCCCGTCGATGCCGGGGCCTAAGACCTTGTGTGGAGTCGGGGCCGGAACCTGAGGATTCCTCTCCAGTGCTGACATGGATCTTGGCGTACTTCTGGAGTCTCCCCAGGGAAGTCAGTCCTCGTCTCGAATGCGTGCATGCACTTGCGCTTTCCTCCAGAGCGGTAGCAGCAGTGTCACGCAGTCCGCCGCGTGGATCAAAGGATCTATGGTTTTCCCTCGAGTCTTTCCCACGAGGCTTTCCCACGAGGCTTTCCCACAGGGCTGTGCCACGTGCACACGTGGTGGGAGTCGATCCTCGGCTTGAACGTCAAGGCAGTGCAGGGAAAACAGGTTCCTCTGGAATGGACTGACACATCTGGGGGACTCTTGGAATGGTGGCACGACCCTGGAATTCATCTCGCCTTTCCTGTGGAGAGCGCCTCCTCTTGAGATGCGACGGGAACGCCGGGAATTCTTTCCCTACGAAACAGGGAAAGGATCCCTCATCTCGAGCTAGGAGGCGGAAACGGGGCTCCCCTGGATGTGTGCGGGACACCACGTGCTTCCTCTCGAGTGGAGACGGGTATGTCGGGGAACTTCTTGAGTTGCAGCAAGGGTGTGAAGGACCCTTTGGAAGTTCCTGTGGTTAGACGTGATTGGCCTCGAGAAGCCTCAGCGGAAATGGGCCTCATCTCGCCTGGAGGGCAAAACCCCCTGGATTTTCTCGAGTTGCGGCAGGTGCTCTCGACTTACGACGGGGACCTCAGGGACCCGCTCTGGTGGCCTCAGGAAAGGCCAGTCCCCATGCGAGTTCCTCGGGGGCCTCTCGGGATTCCTCTCCCGTCGATGCCGGGGCCTAAGACCTTGTGTGGAGTCGGGGCCGGAACCTGAGGATTCCTCTCCAGTGCTGACATGGATCTTGGGGTACTTCTGGAGTCTCCCCAGGGGAGTCAGTCCTCGTCTCGAATGCGGGCATGCACTTGCGCTTTCCTCCAGAGCGGTAGCAGCAGTGTCACGCAGTCCGCCGCGTGGATCAAAGGATCTATGGTTTTCCCTCGAGTCTTTCCCACGAGGGTTTCACACGAGGCTTTCCCACAGGGCTGTCCCACGTGCACACGTGGTGGGAGTCGATAATCGGCTTGAACGTCAAGGCAGTGCAGGGAAAACAGGTTCCTCTGGAATGGACTGACACATCTGGGGGACTCTTGGAATGGTGGCACGACCCTGGAGTTCCTCTCGCCTTTCCTGTGGAGAGCGCCTCCTCTTGAGATGCGACGGGAACGCCGTTTATTCTTTCCCTACGAAACAGGGAAAGGATCCCTCATCTCGAGCTAGGAGGCGGAAACGGGGCTCCCCTGGATGTGTGCGGGACCCCACGTGCTTCCTCTCGAGTGGAGACGGGTATGTCGGGGAACTTCTTGAGTTGCAGCAAGGGTGTGAAGGACCCTTTGGAAGTTCCAGTGGTTAGATGTGATTGGCCTCGAGAAGCCTCAGCGGAAAGGGGCCTCATCTCGCCTGGAGGGCAAAACCTCCTGGATTTTCTCGAGTTGCGGCAGGTGCTCTCGACTTACGACGGGGACCTCAGGGACCCGCTCTGGTGGCCTCAGGAAAGGCCAGTCCCCATGCGAGTTCCTCGGGGGCCTCTCGGGATTCCTCTCCCGTCGATGCCGGGGCCTAAGACCTTGTGTGGAGTCGGGGCCGGAACCTGAGGATTCCTCTCCAGTGCTGACATGGATCTTGGGGTACTTCTGGAGTCTCCCCAGGGGAGTCAGTCCTCGTCTCGAATGCGGGCATGCACTTGCGCTTTCCTCCAGAGCGGTAGCAACAGTGTCACGCAGTCCGCCGCGTGGATCAAAGGATCTATGGTTTTCCCTCGAGTCTTTCCCACGAGGCTTTCCCACGAGGCTTTCCCACAGGGCTGTCCCACGTGCACACGTGGTGGGAGTCGATCCTCGGCTTGAACGTCAAGGCAGTGCAGGGAAAACAGGTTCCTCTCGAATGGACTGACACATCTGGGGGACTCTTGGAATGGTGTCACGACCCTGGAGTTCCTCTCGCCTTTCCTGTGGAGAGCGCCTCCTCTTGAGATGCGACGGGAACGCCGGGAATTCTTTCCCTACGAAACAGGGAAAGGATCCCTCATCTCGAGCTAGGAGGCCGAAACGGGGCTCCCCTGGATGTGTGCGGGACCCCACGTGCTTCCTCTCGAGTGGAGACGGGTATGTCGGGGAACTTCTTGAGTTGAAGCAATGGTGTGAAGGACCCTTTGGAAGTTCCAGTGGTTAGATGTGATTGGCCTCGAGAAGCCTCAGCGGAAATGGGCCTTATCTCGCCTGGAGGGCAAAACCTCCTGGATTTTCTCGATTTGCGGCAGGTGCTCTCGACTTACGACGGGGACCTCAGGGACCCGCTCTGGTGGCCTCAGGAAAGGCCAGTCCCCATGCGAGTTCCTCGGGGGCCTCTCGGGATTCCTCTCCCGTCGATGCCGGGGCCTAAGACCTTGTGTGGAGTCGGGGCCGGAACCTGAGGATTCCTCTCCAGTGCTGACATGGATCTTGGCGTACTTCTGGAGTCTCCCCAGGGAAGTCAGTCCTCGTCTCGAATGCGTGCATGCACTTGCGCTTTCCTCCAGAGCGGTAGCAGCAGTGTCACGCAGTCCGCCGCGTGGATCAAAGGATCTATGGTTTTCCCTCGAGTCTTTCCCACGAGGCTTTCCCACGAGGCTTTCCCACAGGGCTGTGCCACGTGCACACGTGGTGGGAGTCGATCCTCGGCTTGAACGTCAAGGCAGTGCAGGGAAAACAGGTTCCTCTGGAATGGACTGACACATCTGGGGGACTCTTGGAATGGTGGCACGACCCTGGAATTCATCTCGCCTTTCCTGTGGAGAGCGCCTCCTCTTGAGATGCGACGGGAACGCCGGGAATTCTTTCCCTACGAAACAGGGAAAGGATCCCTCATCTCGAGCTAGGAGGCGGAAACGGGGCTCCCCTGGATGTGTGCGGGACACCACGTGCTTCCTCTCGAGTGGAGACGGGTATGTCGGGGAACTTCTTGAGTTGCAGCAAGGGTGTGAAGGACCCTTTGGAAGTTCCTGTGGTTAGACGTGATTGGCCTCGAGAAGCCTCAGCGGAAATGGGCCTCATCTCGCCTGGAGGGCAAAACCTCCTGGATTTTCTCGAGTTGCGGCAGGTGCTCTCGACTTACGACGGGGACCTCAGGGACCCGCTCTGGTGGCCTCAGGAAAGGCCAGTCCCCATGCGAGTTGCTCGGGGGCCTCTCGGGATTCCTCTCCCGTCGATGCCGGGGCCTAAGACCTTGTGTGGAGTCGGGGCCGGAACCTGAGGATTCCTCTCCAGTGCTGACATGGATCTTGGCGTACTTCTGGAGTCTCCCCAGGGGAGTCAGTCCTCGTCTCGAATGCGGGCATGCACTTGCGCTTTCCTCCAGAGCGGTAGCAGCAGTGTCACGCAGTCCGCCGCGTGGATCAAAGGATCTATGGTTTTCCCTCGAGTCTTTCTCACGAGGCTTTCCCACGAGGCTTTCCCACAGGGCTGTCCCACGTGCACACGTGTTGGGAGTCGATCCTCGGCTTGAACGTCAAGGCAGTGCAGGGAAAACAGGTTCCTCTGGAATGGACTGACACATCTGGGGGACTCTTGGAATGGTGGCACGACCCTGGAGTTCCTCTCGCCTTTCCTGTGGAGAGCGCCTCCTCTTGAGATGCGACGGGAACGCCGGAAATTCTTTCCCTACGAAACAGGGAAAGGATCCCTCATCTCGAGCTAGGAGGCGGAAACGGGGCTCCCCTGGATGTGTGCGGGACCCCACGTGCTTCCTCTCGAGTGGAGACGGGTATGTCGATGAACTTCTTGAGTTGCAGCAAGGGTGTGAAGGACCCTTTGGAAGTTCCAGTGGTTAGATGTGATTGGCCTCGAGAAGCCTCAGCGGAAATGGGCCTCATCTCGCCTGGAGGGCAAAACCTCCTGGATTTTCTCGAGTTGCGGCAGGTGCTCTCGACTTACGACGGGGACCTCAGGGACCCGCTCTGGTGGCCTCAGGAAAGGCCAGTCCCCATGCGAGTTCCTCGGGGGCCTCTCGGGATTCCTCTCCCGTCGATGCCGGGGCCTAAGACCTTGTGTGGAGTCGGGGCCGGAAACTGAGGATTCCTCTCCAGTGCTGACATGGATCTTGGCGTACTTCTGGAGTCTCCCCAGGGGAGTCAGTCCTCGTCTCGAATGCGGGCATGCACTTGCGCTTTCCTCCAGAGCGGTAGCAGCAGTGTCACGCAGTCCGCCGCGTGGATCAAAGGATCTATGGTTTTCCCTCGAGTCTTTCCCACGAGGCTTTCCCACGAGGCTTTCCCACAGGGCTGTCCCACGTGCACACGTGGTGGGAGTCGATCCTCGGCTTGAACGTCAAGGCAGTGCAGGGAAAACAGGTTCCTCTGGATTGGACTGACACATCTGGGGAACTCTTGGAATGGTGGCACGACCTTGGAGTTCCTCTCGCCTTTCCTGTGGAGAGCGCCTCCTCTTGAGATGCGACGGGAACGCCGGGAATTCTTTCCCTACGAAACAGGGAAAGGATCCCTCATCTCGAGCTAGGAGGCGGAAACGGGGCTCCTCTGGATGTGTGCGGACCCCACGTGCTTCCTCTCGAGTGGAGACGGGTATGTCAGGGAACTTCTTGAGTTGCAGCAAGGGTGTGAAGGACCCTTTGGAAGTTCCAGTGGTTAGACGTGATTGGCCTCGAGAAGCCTCAGCGGAAATGGGCCTCATCTCGCCTGGAGGGCAAAACCTCCTGGATTTTCTCGAGTTGCGGCAGGTGCTCTCGACTTACGACGGGGACCTCAGGGACCCGCTCTGGTGGCCTCAGGAAAGGCCAGTCCCCATGCGAGTTCCTCGGGGGCCTCTCGGGATTCCTCTCCCGTCGATGCCGGGGCCTAAGACCTTGTGTGGAGTCGGGGCCGGAACCTGAGGATTCCTCTCCAGTGCTGACATGGATCTTGGGGTACTTCTGGAGTCTCCCCAGGGGAGTCAGTCCTCGTCTCGAATGCGGGCATGCACTTGCGCTTTCCTCCAGAGCGGTAGCAGCAGTGTCACGCAGTCCGCTGCGTGGATCAAAGGATCTATGGTTTTCCCTCGAGTCTTTCCCACGAGGGTTTCCCACGAGGCTTTCCCACAGGGCTGTCCCACGTGCACACGTGGTGGGAGTCGATAATCGGCTTGAACGTCAAGGCAGTGCAGGGAAAACAGGTTCCTCTGGAATGGACTGACACATCTGGGGGACTCTTGGAATGGTGGCACGACCCTGGAGTTCCTCTCGCCTTTCCTGTGGAGAGCGCCTCCTCTTGAGATGCGACGGGAACGCCGTTTATTCTTTCCCTACGAAACAGGGAAAGGATCCCTCATCTCGAGCTAGGAGGCGGAAACGGGGCTCCCCTGGATGTGTGCGGGACCCCACGTGCTTCCTCTCGAGTGGAGACGGGTATGTCGGGGAACTTCTTGAGTTGCAGCAAGGGTGTGAAGGACCCTTTGGAAGTTCCAGTGGTTAGATGTGATTGGCCTCGAGAAGCCTCAGCGGAAAGGGGCCTCATCTCGCCTGGAGGGCAAAACCTCCTGGATTTTCTCAAGTTGCGGCAGGTGCTCTCGACTTACGACGGGGACCTCAGGGACCCGCTCTGGTGGCCTCAGGAAAGGCCGGTCCCCATGCGAGTTCCTCGGGGGCCTCTCGGGATTCCTCTCCCGTCGATGCCGGGGCCTAAGACCTTGTGTGGAGTCGGGGCCGGAACCTGAGTTTTCCTCTCCAGTGCTGACATGGATCTTGGGGTACTTCTGGAGTCTCCCCAGGGGAGTCAGTCCTCGTCTCGAATGCGGGCATGCACTTGCGCTTTCCTCCAGAGCGGTAGCAGCAGTGTCACGCAGTCCGCCGCGTGGATCAAAGTATCTATGGTTTTCCCTCGAGTCTTTCCCACGAGGCTTTCCCACGAGGCTTTCCCACAGGGCTGTCCCACGTGCACACGTGGTGGGAGTCGATCCTCGGCTTCAACGTCAAGGCACTGCAGGGAAAACTGGTTCCTCTCGAATGGACTGACACATCTGGGGGACTCTTGGAATGGTGGCACGACCCTGGAGATCCTCTCGCCTTTCCTGTGGAGAGCGCCTCCTCTTGAGATGCGATGGGAACGCCGGGAATTCTTTCCCTACGAAACAGGGATAGGATCCCTCATCTCGAGCTAGGAGGCGGAAACGGGGCTCCCCTGGATGTGTGCGGGACCCCACGTGCTTCCTCTCGAGTGGAGACGGGTATGTCGGGGAACTTCTTGAGTTGCAGCAATGGTGTGAAGGACCCTTTGGAAGTTCCAGTGGTTAAATGTGATTGGCCTCGAGAAACCTCAGCGGAAATGGGCCTCATCTCGCCTGGAGGGCAAAACCTCCTCCATTTTCTCGAGTTGCGGCTGGTGCTCTCGACTTACGACGGGGACCTCAGGGACACGCTCTGGTGGCCTCAGGAAAGGCCAGTCCCCAGACGAGTTCCTCGGGGGCCTCTCGGGATTCCTCTCCCGTCAATGCCGGGGCCTAAGACCTTGTGTGGAGTCGGGGCCGGAACCTGAGGATTCCTCTCCAGTGCTGACATGGATCTTGGGGTACTTCTGGAGTCTCCCCAGGGGAGTCAGTCCTCGTCTCGAATGCGGGCATGCACTTGCGCTTTCCTCCAGAGCGGTAGCAGCAGTGTCACGCAGTCCGCCGCGTGGATCAAAGGATCTATGGTTTTCCCTCGAGTCTTTCCCACGAGGCTTTCCCACGAGGCTTTCCCACAGGGCTGTCCCACGTGCACACGTGGTGGGAGTCGATCCTCGGCTTGAACGTCAAGGCAGTGCAGGGAAAACAGGTTCCTCTGGAATGGACCGACACATCTGGGAGACTCTTGGAATGGTGTCACGACCCTGGAGTTCCTCTCGCCTTTCCTGTGGAGAGCGCCTCCTCTTGAGATGCGACGGGAACGCCGGGTATTCTTTCCCTACGAAACAGGGAAAGGGTCCCTCATCTCGAGCTAGGAGGCGGAAACGGGGCTCCCCTGGATGTGTGCGGGACCCCACGTGCTTCCTCTCGAGTGGAGACGGGTATGTCGGGGAACTTCTTGAGTTGCAGCAAGGGTGTGAAGGACCCTTTGGAAGTTCCAGTGGTTAGATGTGATTGGCCTCGAGAAGCCTCAGCGGAAATGGGCCTCATCTCGCCTGGAGGGCAAAACCTCCTGGATTTTCTCGAGTTGCGACAGGTGCTCTCGACTTACGATGGGGACATCAGGGACCCGCTCTGGTGGCCTCAGGAAAGGCCAGTCCCCATGAAAGTTCCTCGGGGGCCTCTCGGGATTCCTCTCCCGTCGTTGCCGGGGCCTAAGACCTTGTGTGGAGTCGGGGCCGGAACCTGAGGATTCCTCTCCAGTGCTGACATGGATCTTGGGGTACTTCTGGAGTCTCCCCAGGGGAGTCAGGCCTCGTCTCGAATGCGGGCATGCACTTGCGCTTTCCTCCAGAGCGGTAGCAGCAGTGTCACGCAGTCCGCCGCGTGGATCAAAGGATGTATGGTTTTCCCTCGAGTCTTTCCCACGAGGCTTTCCCACGAGGCTTTCCCACAGGGCTGTCCCACGTGCACACGTGGTGGGAGTCGATCCTCGGCTTGAACGTCAAGGCAGTGCAGGGAAAACAGGTTCCTCTGGAATGGACTGACACATCTGGGGGACTCTTGGAATGGTGGCACGACCCTGGAGTTCCTCTCGCCTTTCCTGTGGAGAGCGCCTCCTCTTGAGATGCGACGGGAACGCCGGGAATTCTTTCCCAACGAAACAGGGAAAGGATCCCTCATCTCGAGCTAGGAGGCGGAAACGGGGCTCCCCTGGATGTGTGCGGGACACCACGTGCTTCCTCTCGAGTGGAGACGGGTATGTCGGGGAACTTCTTTAGTTGCAGCAAGGGTGTGAAGGACCCTTTGGAAGTTCCAGTGGTTAGATGTGATTGGCCTCGAGAAGCCTCAGCGGAAATGGGCCTTATCTCGCCTGGAGGGCAAAACCTCGTGGATTTTCTCGAGTTGCGGCAGGTGCTCTCGACTTACGACGGGGACCTCAGGGACCCGCTCTGGTGGCCTCAGGAAAGGCCAGTCCCCATGCGAGTTCCTCGGGGGCCTCTCGGGATTCCTCTCCCGTCGATGCCGGGGCCTAAGACCTTGTGTGGAGTCGGGGCCGGAACCTGAGGATTCCTCTCCAGTGCTGACATGGATCTTGGGGTACTTCTGGAGTCTCCCCAGGGGAGTCAGTCCTCGTCTCGAATGCGGGAATGCACTTGCGCTTTCCTCCAGAGCGGTAGCAGCAGTGTCACGCAGTCTGCCGCGTGGATCAAAGGATGTATGGTTTTCCCTCGAGTCTTTCCCACGAGGCTTTCCCACGAGGCTTTCCCACAGGGCTGTCCCACGTGCACACGTGGTGGGAGTCGATCCTCGGCTTGAACGTCAAGGCAGTGCAGGGAAAACAGGTTCCTCTGGAATGGACTGACACATCTGGGGGACTCTTGGAATGGTGGCACGACGCTGGAGTTCCTCTCGCCTTTCCTGTGGAGAGCGCCTCCTCTTGAGATGCGACGGGAACGCCGGGAATTCTATCCCTACGAAACAGGGAAAGGATCCCTCATCTCGAGCTAGGAGGCGGAAACGGGGCTCCCCTGGATGTGTGCGGGACCCCACGTGCTTCCTTTCGAGTGGAGACGGGTATGTCGGGGAACTTCTTGAGTTGCAGCAAGGGTGTGAAGGACCCTTTGGAAGTTCCAGTGGTTAGACGTATTGGCCTCGAGAAGCCTCAGCGGAAATGGGCCTCGTCTCGCCTGGAGGGCAAAACCTCCTGGATTTTCTCGAGTTGCGGCAGGTGCTCTCGACTTACGACGGGGACCTCAGGGACCCGCTCTGGTGGCCTCAGGAAAGGCCAGTCCCCATGCGAGTTCCTCTGGGGCCTCTCGGGATTCCTCTCCCGTCGATGCCGGGGCCTAAGACCTTGTGTGGAGTCGGGGCCGGAACCTGAGGATTCCTCTCCAGTGCTGACATGGATCTTGGGGTACTTCTGGAGTCTCCCCATGGGAGTCAGTCCTCGTCTCGAATGCGGGCATGCACTTGCGCTTTCCTCCAGAGCGGTAGCAGCAGTGTCACGCAGTCCGCCGCGTGGATCAAAGGATCTTTGGTTTTCCCTCGAGTCTTTCCCACGAGGCTTTCCCACGAGGCTTTCCCACAGGGCTGTCCCACGTGCACTCGTGGTGGGAGTCGATCCTCGGCTTGAACGTCAAGGCAGTGCAGGGAAAACAGGTTCCTCTGGAATGGACTGACACATCTGGGGGACTCTTGGAATGGTGGCACGACCCTGGAGTTCCTCTCGCCTTTCCTGTGGAGAGCGCCTCCTCTTGAGATGCGACGGGAACGCCGGGAATTCTTTCCCTACGAAACAGGGAAAGGATCCCTCATCTCGAGCTAGGAGGCGGAAACGGGGCTCCCCTGGATGTGTGCGGGACCCCACGTGCTTCCTCTCGAGTGGAGACGGGTATGTCGGGGAACTTCTTGAGTTGCAGCAATGGTGTGAAGGACCCTTTGGAAGTTCCAGTGGTTAGATGTGATTGGCCTCGAGAAGCCTCAGCGGAAATGGGCCTCATCTCGCCTGGAGGGCAAAACCTCCTGGATTTTCTCGAGTTGCGGCAGGTGCTCTCGACTTACGACGGGGACCTCAGGGACCCGCTCTGGTGGCCTCAGGAAAGGCCAGTCCCCATGCGAGATCCTCGGGGGCCTCTCGGGATTCCTCTCCCGTCGATGCCGGGGCCTAAGACCTTGTGTGGAGTCGGGGCCGGAACCTGAGGTTTCCTCTCCAGTGCTGACATGGATCTTGGGGTACTTCTGGAGTCTCCCCAGGGGAGTCAGTCCTCGTCTCGAATGCGGGCATGCACTTGCGCTTTCCTCCAGAGCGGTAGCAGCAGTGTCACGCAGTCCGCCGCGTGGATCAAAGGATGTATGGTTTTCCCTCGAGTCTTTCCCACGAGGCTTTCCCACGAGGCTTTCCCACAGGGCTGTCCCACGTGCACACGTGGTGGGAGTCGATCCTCGGCTTGAACGTCAAGGCAGTGCAGGGAAAACATGTTCCTCTGGAATGGACTGACACATCTGGGGGACTCTTGGAATGGTGGCACGACCCTGGAGTTCCTCTCGCCTTTCCTGTGGAGAGCGCCTCCTCTTGAGATGCGACGGGAACGCCGGGAATTCTTTCCCTACGAAACAGGGAAAGGATCCCTCATCTCGAGCTAGGAGGCGGAAACGGGGCTCCCCTGGATGTGTGCGGGACCCCACGTGCTTCCTCTCGAGTGGAGACGGGTATGTCGATGAACTTCTTGAGTTGCAGCAAGGGTGTGAAGGACCCTTTGGAAGTTCCAGTGGTTAGATGTGATTGGCCTCGAGAAGCCTCAGCGGAAATGGGCCTCATCTCGCCTGGAGGGCAAAACCTCCTGGATTTTCTCGAGTTGCGGCAGGTGCTCTCGACTTACGACGGGGACCTCAGGGACCCGCTCTGGTGGCCTCAGGAAAGGCCAGTCCCCATGCGAGTTCCTCGGGGGCCTCTCGGGATTCCTCTCCCGTCGATGCCGGGGCCTAAGACCTTGTGTGGAGTCGGGGCCGGAACCTGAGTTTTCCTCTCCAGTGCTGACATGGATCTTGGGGTACTTCTGGAGTCTCCCCAGGGGAGTCAGTCCTCGTCTCGAATGCGGGCATGCACTTGCGCTTTCCTCCAGAGCGGTAGCAGCAGTGTCACGCAGTCCGCCGCGTGAATCAAAGGATCTATGGTTTTCCCTCGAGTCTTTCCCACGAGGCTTTCCCACGAGGCTTTCCCACAGGGCTGTCCCACGTGCACACGTGGTGGGAGTCGATCCTCGGCTTGAACGTCAAGGCAGTGCAGGGAAAACAGGTTCCTCTGGAATGGACTGACACATCTGGGGGACTCTTGGAATGGTGGCACGACCCTGGAGTTCCTCTCGCCTTTCCTGTGGAGAGCGCCTCCTCTTGAGATGCGACGGGAACGCCGGGAATTCTTTCCCTACGAAACCGGGAAAGGATCCCTCATCTCGAGCTAGGAGGCGGAAACGGGGCTCCCCTGGATGTGTGCAGGACCCCACGTGCTTCCTCTCGAGTGGAGACGGGTATGTCAGGGAACTTCTTGAGTTGCAGCAAGGGTGTGAAGGACCCTTTGGAAGTTCCAGTGGTTAGACGTGATTGGCCTCGAGAAGCCTCAGCGGAAATGGGCCTCATCTCGCCTGGAGGGCAAAACCTCCTGGATTTTCTCGAGTTGCGGCAGGTGCTCTCGACTTATGACGGGGACCTCAGGGACCCGCTCTGGTGGCCTCAGGAAAGGCCAGTCCCCATGCGAGTTCCTCGGGAGCCTCTCGGGATTCCTCTCCCGTCGATGCCGGGGCCTAAGACCTTGTGTGGAGTCGGGGCCGGAACCTGAGGATTCCTCTCCAGTGCTGACATGGATCTTGGCATACTTCTGGAGTCTCCCCAGGGAAGTCAGTCCTCGTCTCGAATGCGTGCATGCACTTGCGCTTTCCTCCAGAGCGGTAGCAGCAGTGTCACGCAGTCCGCCGCGTGGATCAAAGGATCTATGGTTTTCCCTCGAGTCTTTCCCACGAGGCTTTCCCACGAGGCTTTCCCACAGGGCTGTGCCACGTGCACACGTGGTGGGAGTCGATCCTCGGCTTGAACGTCAAGGCAGTGCAGGGAAAACAGGTTCCTCTGGAATGGACTGACACATCTGGGGGACTCTTGGAATGGTGGCACGACCCTGGAATTCATCTCGCCTTTCCTGTGGAGAGCGCCTCCTCTTGAGATGCGACGGGAACGCCGGGAATTCTTTCCCTACGAAACAGGGAAAGGATCCCTCATCTCGAGCTAGGAGGCGGAAACGGGGCTCCCCTGGATGTGTGCGGGACACCACGTGCTTCCTCTCGAGTGGAGACGGGTATGTCGGGGAACTTCTTGAGTTGCAGCAAGGGTGTGAAGGACACTTTGGAAGTTCCTGTGGTTAGACGTGATTGGCCTCGAGAAGCCTCAGCGGAAATGGGCCTCATCTCGCCTGGAGGGCAAAACCCCCTGGATTTTCTCGAGTTGCGGCAGGTGCTCTCGACTTACGACGGGGACCTCAGGGACCCGCTCTGGTGGCCTCAGGAAAGGCCAGTCCCCATGCGAGTTCCTGGGGGCCTCTCAGGATTCCTCTCCCGTCGATGCCGGGGCCTAAGACCTTGTGTGGAGTCGGGGCCGGAACCTGAGGATTCCTCTCCAGTGCTGACATGGATCTTGGGGTACTTCTGGAGTCTCCCCAGGGGAGTCAGTCCTCGTCTCGAATGCGGGCATGCACTTGCGCTTTCCTCCAGAGCGGTAGCAGCAGTGTCACGCAGTCCGCCGCGTGGATCAAAGGATCTATGGTTTTCCCTCGAGTCTTTCCCACGAGGGTTTCACACGAGGCTTTCCCACAGGGCTGTCCCACGTGCACACGTGGTGGGAGTCGATAATCGGCTTGAACGTCAAGGCAGTGCAGGGAAAACAGGTTCCTCTGGAATGGACTGACACATCTGGGGGACTCTTGGAATGGTGGCACGACCCTGGAGTTCCTCTCGCCTTTCCTGTGGAGAGCGCCTCCTCTTGAGATGCGACGGGAACGCCGTTTATTCTTTCCCTACGAAACAGGGAAAGGATCCCTCATCTCGAGCTAGGAGGCGGAAACGGGGCTCCCCTGGATGTGTGCGGGACACCACGTGCTTCCTCTCGAGTGGAGACGGGTATGTCGGGGAACTTCTTGAGTTGCAGCAAGGGTGTGAAGGACCCTTTGGAAGTTCCAGTGGTTAGATGTGATTGGCCTCGAGAAGCCTCAGCGGAAAGGGGCCTCATCTCGCCTGGAGGGCAAAACCTCCTGGATTTTCTCGAGTTGCGGCAGGTGCTCTCGACTTACGACGGGGACCTCAGGGACCCGCTCTGGTGGCCTCAGGAAAGGCCAGTCCCCATGCGAGTTCCTCGGGGGCCTCTCGGGATTCCTCTCCCGTCGATGCCGGGGCCTAAGACCTTGTGTGGAGTCGGGGCCGGAACCTGAGGATTCCTCTCCAGTGCTGACATGGATCTTGGGGTACTTCTGGAGTCTCCCCAGGGGAGTCAGTCCTCGTCTCGAATGCGGGCATGCACTTGCGCTTTCCTCCAGAGCGGTAGCAGCAGTGTCACGCAGTCCGCCGCGTGGATCAAAGGATCTATGGTTTTCCCTCGAGTCTTTCCCACGAGGCTTTCCCACGAGGCTTTCCCACAGGGCTGTCCCACGTGCACACGTGGTGGGAGTCGATCCTCGGCTTGAACGTCAAGGCAGTGCAGGGAAAACAGGTTCCTCTGGAATGGACTGACACATCTGGGGGACTCTTGGAATGGTGGCACGACCCTGGAGTTCCTCTCGCCTTTCCTGTGGAGAGCGCCTCCTCTTGAGATGCGACGGGAACGCCGGGAATTCTTTCCCTACGAAACAGGGAAAGGATCCCTCATCTCGAGCTAGGAGGCGGAAACGGGGCTCCCCTGGATGTGTGCGGGACCCCACGTGCTTCCTCTCGAGTGGAGACGGGTATGTCGGGGAACTTCTTGAGTTGCAGCAATGGTGTGAAGGACCCTTTGGAAGTTCCAGTGGTTAGATGTGATTGGCCTCGAGAAGCCTCAGCGGAAATGGGCCTCATCTCGCCTGGAGGGCAAAACCTCCTGGATTTTCTCGAGTTGCGGCAGGTGCTCTCGACTTACGACGGGGACCTCAGGGACCCGCTCTGGTGGCCTCAGGAAAGGCCAGTCCCCATGCGAGTTCCTCGGGGGCCTCTCGGGATTCCTCTCCCGTCGATGCCAGGGCCTAAGACCTTGTGTGGAGTCGGGGCCGGAACCTGAGTTTTCCTCTCCAGTGCTGACATGGATCTTGGGGTACTTCTGGAGTCTCCCCAGGGGAGTCAGTCCTCGTCTCGAATGCGGGAATGCACTTGCGCTTTCCTCCAGAGCGGTAGCAGCAGTGTCACGCAGTCCGCCGCGTGGATCAAAGGATCTATGGTTTTCCCTCGAGTCTTTCCCACGAGGCTTTCCCACGAGGCTTTCCCACAGGGCTGTCCCACGTGCACACGTGTTGGGAGTCGATCCTCGGCTTGAACGTCAAGGCAGTGCAGGGAAAACAAGTTCCTCTGGAATGGACTGACACATCTGGGGGACTCTTGGAATGGTGGCACGACCCTGGAGTTCCTCTCGCCTTTCCTGTGGAGAGCGCCTCCTCTTGAGATGCGACGGGAACGCCGGGAATTCTTTCCCAACGAAACAGGGAAAGGATCCCTCATCTCGAGCTAGGAGGCGGAAACGGGGCTCCCCTGGATGTGTGCGGGACACCACGTGCTTCCTCTCGAGTGGAGACGGGTATGTCGGGGAACTTCTTGAGTTGCAGCAAGGGTGTGAAGGACCCTTTGGAAGTTCCAGTGGTTAGATGTGATTGGCCTCGAGAAGCCTCAGCGGAAATGGGCCTCATCTCGCCTGGAGGGCAAAACCTCCTGGATTTTCTCGAGTTGCGGCAGGTGCTCTCGACTTACGACGGGGACCTCAGGGACCCGCTCTGGTGGCCTCAGGAAAGGCCAGTCCCCATGCGAGTTCCTCGGGGTCTCACGGGATTCCTCTCCCGTCGATGCCGGGGCCTAAGACCTTGTGTGGAGTCGGGGCCGGAACCTGAGGATTCCTCTCCAGTGCTGACATGGATCTTGGGGTACTTCTGGAGTCTCCCCAGGGGAGTCAGTCCTCGTCTCGAATGCGGGCATGCACTTGCGCTTTCCTCCAGAGCGGTAGCAGCAGTGTCACGCAGTCCGCCGCGTGGATCAAAGGATCTATGGTTTTCCCTCGAGTCTTTCCCACGAGGCTTTCCCACGAGGCTTTCCCACAGGGCTGTCCCACGTGCACACGTGGTGGGAGTCGATCCTCGGCTTGAACGTCAAGGCAGTGCAGGGAAAACAGGTTCCTCTGGAATGGACTGACACATCTGGGGGACTCTTGGAATGGTGGCACGACCCTGGAGTTCCTCTCGCCTTTCCTGTGGAGAGCGCCTCCTCTTGAGATGCGACGGGAACGCCGGGAATTCTTTCCCTACGAAACCGGGAAAGGATCCCTCATCTCGAGCTAGGAGGCGGAAACGGGGCTCCCCTGGATGTGTGCAGGACCCCACGTGCTTCCTCTCGAGTGGAGACGGGTATGTCAGGGAACTTCTTGAGTTGCAGCAAGGGTGTGAAGGACCCTTTGGAAGTTCCAGTGGTTAGACGTGATTGGCCTCGAGAAGCCTCAGCGGAAATGGGCCTCATCTCGCCTGGAGGGCAAAACCTCCTGGATTTTCTCGAGTTGCGGCAGGTGCTCTCGACTTATGACGGGGACCTCATGGACCCGCTCTGGTGGCCTCAGGAAAGGCCAGTCCCCATGCGAGTTCCTCGGGGGCCTCTCGGGATTCCTCTCCCGTCGATGCCGGGGCCTAAGACCTTGTGTGGAGTCGGGGCCGGAACCTGAGGATTCCTCTCCAGTGCTGACATGGATCTTGGCGTACTTCTGGAGTCTCCCCAGGGAAGTCAGTCCTCGTCTCGAATGCGTGCATGCACTTGCGCTTTCCTCCAGAGCGGTAGCAGCAGTGTCACGCAGTCCGCCGCGTGGATCAAAGGATCTATGGTTTTCCCTCGAGTCTTTCCCACGAGGCTTTCCCACGAGGCTTTCCCACAGGGCTGTGCCACGTGCACACGTGGTGGGAGTCGATCCTCGGCTTGAACGTCAAGGCAGTGCAGGGAAAACAGGTTCCTCTGGAATGGACTGACACATCTGGGGGACTCTTGGAATGGTGGCACGACCCTGGAATTCATCTCGCCTTTCCTGTGGAGAGCGCCTCCTCTTGAGATGCGACGGGAACGCCGGGAATTCTTTCCCTACGAAACAGGGAAAGGATCCCTCATCTCGAGCTAGGAGGCGGAAACGGGGCTCCCCTGGATGTGTGCGGGACACCACGTGCTTCCTCTCGAGTGGAGACGGGTATGTCGGGGAACTTCTTGAGTTGCAGCAAGGGTGTGAAGGACCCTTTGGAAGTTCCTGTGGTTAGACGTGATTGGCCTCGAGAAGCCTCAGCGGAAATGGGCCTCATCTCGCCTGGAGGGCAAAACCCCCTGGATTTTCTCGAGTTGCGGCAGGTGCTCTCGACTTACGACGGGGACCTCAGGGACCCGCTCTGGTGGCCTCAGGAAAGGCCAGTCCCCATGCGAGTTACTGGGGGCCTCTCAGGATTCCTCTCCCGTCGATGCCGGGGCCTAAGACCTTGTGTGGAGTCGGGGCCGGAACCTGAGGATTCCTCTCCAGTGCTGACATGGATCTTGGGGTACTTCTGGAGTCTCCCCAGGGGAGTCAGTCCTCGTCTCGAATGCGGGCATGCACTTGCGCTTTCCTCCAGAGCGGTAGCAGCAGTGTCACGCAGTCCACCGCGTGGATCAAAGGATCTATGGTTTTCCCTCGAGTCTTTCCCACGAGGCTTTCCCACGAGGCTTTCCCACAGGGCTGTCCCACGTGCACACGTGGTGGGAGTCGATCCTCGGCTTGAACGTCAAGGCAGTGCAGGGAAAACAGGTTCCTCTGGATTGGACTGACACATCTGGGGAACTCTTGGAATGGTGGCACGACCCTGGAGTTCCTCTCGCCTTTCCTGTGGAGAGCGCCTCCTCTTGAGATGCGACGGGAACGCCGGGAATTCTTTCCCTACGAAACAGGGAAAGGATCCCTCATCTCGAGCTAGGAGGCGGAAACGGGGCTCCTCTGGATGTGTGCGGACCCCACGTGCTTCCTCTCGAGTGGAGACGGGTATGTCGGGGAACTTCTTGAGTTGCAGCAAGGGTGTGAAGGACCCTTTGGAAGTTCCAGTGGTTAGACGTGATTGGCCTCGAGAAGCCTCAGCGGAAATGGGCCTCATCTCGCCTGGAGGGCAAAACCTCCTGGATTTTCTCGAGTTGCGGTAGGTGCTCTCGACTTACGACGGGGACCTCAGGGACCCGCTCTGGTGGCCTCAGGAAAGGCCAGTCCCCATGCGAGTTCCTCGGGGGCCTCTCGGGATTCCTCTCCCGTCGATGCCGGGGCCTAAGACCTTGTGTGGAGTCGGGGCCGGAACCTGAGGATTCCTCTCCAGTGCTGACATGGATCTTGGGGTACTTCTGGAGTCTCCCCAGGGGAGTCAGTCCTCGTCTCGAATGCGGGCATGCACTTGCGCTTTCCTCCAGAGCGGTAGCAGCAGTGTCACGCAGTCCGCCGCGTGGATCAAAGGATCTATGGTTTTCCCTCGTGTCTTTCCCACGAGGCTTTCCCACGAGGCTTTCCCACAGGGCTGTCCCACGTGCACACGTGGTGGGAGTCGATCCTCGGCTTGAACGTCAAGGCAGTGCAGGGAAAACAGGTTCCTCTGGAATGGACTGACACATCTGGGGGACTCTTGGAATGGTGGCACGACCCTGGAGTTCCTCTCGCCTTTCCTGTGGAGAGCGCCTCCTCTTGAGATGCGACGGGAACGCCGGGAATTCTTTCCCTACGAAACAGGGAAAGGATCCCTCATCTCGAGCTAGGAGGCGGAAACCGGGCTCCCCTGGATGTGTGCGGGACCCCACCTGCTTCCTCTCGAGTGGAGACGGGTATGTCGGGGAACTTCTTGAGTTGCAGCAATGGTGTGAAGGACCCTTTGGAAGTTCCAGTGGTTAGATGTGATTGGCCTCGAGAAGCCTCAGCGGAAATGGGCCTCATCTCGCCTGGAGGGCAAAACCTCCTGGATTTTCTCGAGTTGCGGCAGGTGCTCTCGACTTACGACGGGGACCTCAGGGACCCGCTCTGGTGGCCTCAGGAAAGGCCAGTCCCCATGCGAGATCCTCGGGGGCCTCTCGGGATTCCTCTCCCGTCGATGCCGGGGCCTAAGACCTTGTGTGGAGTCGGGGCCGGAACCTGAGGTTTCCTCTCCAGTGCTGACATGGATCTTGGGGTACTTCTGGAGTCTCCCCAGGGGAGTCAGTCCTCGTCTCGAATGCGGGCATGCACTTGCGCTTTCCTCCAGAGCGGTAGCAGCAGTGTCACGCAGTCCGCCGCGTGGATCAAAGGATGTATGGTTTTCCCTCGAGTCTTTCCCACGAGGCTTTCCCACGAGGCTTTCCCACAGGGCTGTCCCACGTGCACACGTGGTGGGAGTCGATCCTCGGCTTGAACGTCAAGGCAGTGCAGGGAAAACATGTTCCTCTGGAATGGACTGACACATCTGGGGGACTCTTGGAATGGTGGCACGACCCTGGAGTTCCTCTCGCCTTTCCTGTGGAGAGCGCCTCCTCTTGAGATGCGACGGGAACGCCGGGAATTCTTTCCCTACGAAACAGGGAAAGGATCCCTCATCTCGAGCTAGGAGGCGGAAACGGGGCTCCCCTGGATGTGTGCGGGACCCCACGTGCTTCCTCTCGAGTGGAGACGGGTATGTCGATGAACTTCTTGAGTTGCAGCAAGGGTGTGAAGGACCCTTTGGAAGTTCCAGTGGTTAGATGTGATTGGCCTCGAGAAGCCTCAGCGGAAATGGGCCTCATCTCGCCTGGAGGGCAAAACCTCCTGGATTTTCTCGAGTTGCGGCAGGTGCTCTCGACTTACGACGGGGACCTCAGGGACCCGCTCTGGTGGCCTCAGGAAAGGCCAGTCCCCATGCGAGTTCCTCGGGGGCCTCTCGGGATTCCTCTCCCGTCGATGCCGGGGCCTAAGACCTTGTGTGGAGTCGGGGCCGGAACCTGAGTTTTCCTCTCCAGTGCTGACATGGATCTTGGGGTACTTCTGGAGTCTCCCCAGGGGAGTCAGTCCTCGTCTCGAATGCGGGCATGCACTTGCGCTTTCCTCCAGAGCGGTAGCAGCAGTGTCACGCAGTCCGCCGCGTGAATCAAAGGATCTATGGTTTTCCCTCGAGTCTTTCCCACGAGGCTTTCCCACGAGGCTTTCCCACAGGGCTGTCCCACGTGCACACGTGGTGGGAGTCGATCCTCGGCTTGAACGTCAAGGCAGTGCAGGGAAAACAGGTTCCTCTGGAATGGACTGACACATCTGGGGGACTCTTGGAATGGTGGCACGACCCTGGAGTTCCTCTCGCCTTTCCTGTGGAGAGCGCCTCCTCTTGAGATGCGACGGGAACGCCGGGAATTCTTTCCCTACGAAACCGGGAAAGGATCCCTCATCTCGAGCTAGGAGGCGGAAACGGGGCTCCCCTGGATGTGTGCAGGACCCCACGTGCTTCCTCTCGAGTGGAGACGGGTATGTCAGGGAACTTCTTGAGTTGCAGCAATGGTGTGAAGGACCCTTTGGAAGTTCCAGTGGTTAGATGTGATTGGCCTCGAGAAGCCTCAGCGGAAATGGGCCTCATCTCGCCTGGAGGGCAAAACCTCCTGGATTTTCTCGAGTTGCGGCAGGTGCTCTCGACTTACGACGGGGACCTCAGGGACCCGCTCTGGTGGCCTCAGGAAAGGCCAGTCCCCATGCGAGATCCTCGGGGGCCTCTCGGGATTCCTCTCCCGTCGATGCCGGGGCCTAAGACCTTGTGTGGAGTCGGGGCCGGAACCTGAGGTTTCCTCTCCAGTGCTGACATGGATCTTGGGGTACTTCTGGAGTCTCCCCAGGGGAGTCAGTCCTCGTCTCGAATGCGGGCATGCACTTGCGCTTTCCTCCAGAGCGGTAGCAGCAGTGTCACGCAGTCCGCCGCGTGGATCAAAGGATGTATGGTTTTCCCTCGAGTCTTTCCCACGAGGCTTTCCCACGAGGCTTTCCCACAGGGCTGTCCCACGTGCACACGTGGTGGGAGTCGATCCTCGGCTTGAACGTCAAGGCAGTGCAGGGAAAACATGTTCCTCTGGAATGGACTGACACATCTGGGGGACTCTTGGAATGGTGGCACGACCCTGGAGTTCCTCTCGCCTTTCCTGTGGAGAGCGCCTCCTCTTGAGATGCGACGGGAACGCCGGGAATTCTTTCCCTACGAAACAGGGAAAGGATCCCTCATCTCGAGCTAGGAGGCGGAAACGGGGCTCCCCTGGATGTGTGCGGGACCCCACGTGCTTCCTCTCGAGTGGAGACGGGTATGTCGATGAACTTCTTGAGTTGCAGCAAGGGTGTGAAGGACCCTTTGGAAGTTCCAGTGGTTAGATGTGATTGGCCTCGAGAAGCCTCAGCGGAAATGGGCCTCATCTCGCCTGGAGGGCAAAACCTCCTGGATTTTCTCGAGTTGCGGCAGGTGCTCTCGACTTACGACGGGGACCTCAGGGACCCGCTCTGGTGGCCTCAGGAAAGGCCAGTCCCCATGCGAGTTCCTCGGGGGCCTCTCGGGATTCCTCTCCCGTCGATGCCGGGGCCTAAGACCTTGTGTGGAGTCGGGGCCGGAACCTGAGTTTTCCTCTCCAGTGCTGACATGGATCTTGGGGTACTTCTGGAGTCTCCCCAGGGGAGTCAGTCCTCGTCTCGAATGCGGGCATGCACTTGCGCTTTCCTCCAGAGCGGTAGCAGCAGTGTCACGCAGTCCGCCGCGTGAATCAAAGGATCTATGGTTTTCCCTCGAGTCTTTCCCACGAGGCTTTCCCACGAGGCTTTCCCACAGGGCTGTCCCACGTGCACACGTGGTGGGAGTCGATCCTCGGCTTGAACGTCAAGGCAGTGCAGGGAAAACAGGTTCCTCTGGAATGGACTGACACATCTGGGGGACTCTTGGAATGGTGGCACGACCCTGGAGTTCCTCTCGCCTTTCCTGTGGAGAGCGCCTCCTCTTGAGATGCGACGGGAACGCCGGGAATTCTTTCCCTACGAAACCGGGAAAGGATCCCTCATCTCGAGCTAGGAGGCGGAAACGGGGCTCCCCTGGATGTGTGCAGGACCCCACGTGCTTCCTCTCGAGTGGAGACGGGTATGTCAGGGAACTTCTTGAGTTGCAGCAAGGGTGTGAAGGACCCTTTGGAAGTTCCAGTGGTTAGACGTGATTGGCCTCGAGAAGCCTCAGCGGAAATGGGCCTCATCTCGCCTGGAGGGCAAAACCTCCTGGATTTTCTCGAGTTGCGGCAGGTGCTCTCGACTTATGACGGGGACCTCAGGGACCCGCTCTGGTGGCCTCAGGAAAGGCCAGTCCCCATGCGAGTTCCTCGGGGGCCTCTCGGGATTCCTCTCCCGTCGATGCCGGGGCCTAAGACCTTGTGTGGAGTCGGGGCCGGAACCTGAGGATTCCTCTCCAGTGCTGACATGGATCTTGGCGTACTTCTGGAGTCTCCCCAGGGAAGTCAGTCCTCGTCTCGAATGCGTGCATGCACTTGCGCTTTCCTCCAGAGCGGTAGCAGCAGTGTCACGCAGTCCGCCGCGTGGATCAAAGGATCTATGGTTTTCCCTCGAGTCTTTCCCACGAGGCTTTCCCACGAGGCTTTCCCACAGGGCTGTGCCACGTGCACACGTGGTGGGAGTCGATCCTCGGCTTGAACGTCAAGGCAGTGCAGGGAAAACAGGTTCCTCTGGAATGGACTGACACATCTGGGGGACTCTTGGAATGGTGGCACGACCCTGGAATTCATCTCGCCTTTCCTGTGGAGAGCGCCTCCTCTTGAGATGCGACGGGAACGCCGGGAATTCTTTCCCTACGAAACAGGGAAAGGATCCCTCATCTCGAGCTAGGAGGCGGAAACGGGGCTCCCCTGGATGTGTGCGGGACACCACGTGCTTCCTCTCGAGTGGAGACGGGTATGTCGGGGAACTTCTTGAGTTGCAGCAAGGGTGTGAAGGACACTTTGGAAGTTCCTGTGGTTAGACGTGATTGGCCTCGAGAAGCCTCAGCGGAAATGGGCCTCATCTCGCCTGGAGGGCAAAACCCCCTGGATTTTCTCGAGTTGCGGCAGGTGCTCTCGACTTACGACGGGGACCTCAGGGACCCGCTCAGGTGGCCTCAGGAAAGGCCAGTCCCCATGCGAGTTCCTGGGGGCCTCTCAGGATTCCTCTCCCGTCGATGCCGGGGCCTAAGACCTTGTGTGGAGTCGGGGCCGGAACCTGAGGATTCCTCTCCAGTGCTGACATGGATCTTGGGGTACTTCTGGAGTCTCCCCAGGGGAGTCAGTCCTCGTCTCGAATGCGGGCATGCACTTGCGCTTTCCTCCAGAGCGGTAGCAGCAGTGTCACGCAGTCCGCCGCGTGGATCAAAGGATCTATGGTTTTCCCTCGAGTCTTTCCCACGAGGGTTTCCCACGAGGCTTTCCCACAGGGCTGTCCCACGTGCACACGTGGTGGGAGTCGATAATCGGCTTGAACGTCAAGGCAGTGCAGGGAAAACAGGTTCCTCTGGAATGGACTGACACATCTGGGGGACTCTTGGAATGGTGGCACGACCCTGGAGTTCCTCTCGCCTTTCCTGTGGAGAGCGCCTCCTCTTGAGATGCGACGGGAACGCCGTTTATTCTTTCCCTACGAAACAGGGAAAGGATCCCTCATCTCGAGCTAGGAGGCGGAAACGGGGCTCCCCTGGATGTGTGCGGGACCCCACGTGCTTCCTCTCGAGTGGAGACGGGTATGTCGGGGAACTTCTTGAGTTGCAGCAAGGGTGTGAAGGACCCTTTGGAAGTTCCAGTGGTTAGATGTGATTGGCCTCGAGAAGCCTCAGCGGAAAGGGGCCTCATCTCGCCTGGAGGGCAAAACCTCCTGGATTTTCTCGAGTTGCGGCAGGTGCTCTCGACTTACGACGGGGACCTCAGGGACCCGCTCTGGTGGCCTCAGGAAAGGCCAGTCCCCATGCGAGTTCCTCGGGGGCCTCTCGGGATTCCTCTCCCGTCGATGCCGGGGCCTAAGACCTTGTGTGGAGTCGGGGCCGGAACCTGAGGATTCCTCTCCAGTGCTGACATGGATCTTGGGGTACTTCTGGAGTCTCCCCAGGGGAGTCAGTCCTCGTCTCGAATGCGGGCATGCACTTGCGCTTTCCTCCAGAGCGGTAGCAGCAGTGTCACGCAGTCCGCCGCGTGGATCAAAGGATCTATGGTTTTCCCTCGAGTCTTTCCCACGAGGCTTTCCCACGAGGCTTTCCCACAGGGCTGTCCCACGTGCACACGTGGTGGGAGTCGATCCTCGGCTTGAACGTCAAGGCAGTGCAGGGAAAACAGGTTCCTCTGGAATGGACTGACACATCTGGGGGACTCTTGGAATGGTGGCACGACCCTGGAGTTCCTCTCGCCTTTCCTGTGGAGAGCGCCTCCTCTTGAGATGCGACGGGAACGCCGGGAATTCTTTCCCTACGAAACAGGGAAAGGATCCCTCATCTCGAGCTAGGAGGCGGAAACGGGGCTCCCCTGGATGTGTGCGGGACCCCACGTGCTTCCTCTCGAGTGGAGACGGGTATGTCGGGGAACTTCTTGAGTTGCAGCAATGGTGTGAAGGACCCTTTGGAAGTTCCAGTGGTTAGATGTGATTGGCCTCGAGAAGCCTCAGCGGAAATGGGCCTCATCTCGCCTGGAGGGCAAAACCTCCTGGATTTTCTCGAGTTGCGGCAGGTGCTCTCGACTTACGACGGGGACCTCAGGGACCCGCTCTGGTGGCCTCAGGAAAGGCCAGTCCCCATGCGAGTTCCTCGGGGGCCTCTCGGGATTCCTCTCCCGTCGATGCCAGGGCCTAAGACCTTGTGTGGAGTCGGGGCCGGAACCTGAGTTTTCCTCTCCAGTGCTGACATGGATCTTGGGGTACTTCTGGAGTCTCCCCAGGGGAGTCAGTCCTCGTCTCGAATGCGGGAATGCACTTGCGCTTTCCTCCAGAGCGGTAGCAGCAGTGTCACGCAGTCCGCCGCGTGGATCAAAGGATCTATGGTTTTCCCTCGAGTCTTTCCCACGAGGCTTTCCCACGAGGCTTTCCCACAGGGCTGTCCCACGTGCACACGTGTTGGGAGTCGATCCTCGGCTTGAACGTCAAGGCAGTGCAGGGAAAACAAGTTCCTCTGGAATGGACTGACACATCTGGGGGACTCTTGGAATGGTGGCACGACCCTGGAGTTCCTCTCGCCTTTCCTGTGGAGAGCGCCTCCTCTTGAGATGCGACGGGAACGCCGGGAATTCTTTCCCAACGAAACAGGGAAAGGATCCCTCATCTCGAGCTAGGAGGCGGAAACGGGGCTCCCCTGGATGTGTGCGGGACACCACGTGCTTCCTCTCGAGTGGAGACGGGTATGTCGGGGAACTTCTTGAGTCGCAGCAAGGGTGTGAAGGACCCTTTGGAAGTTCCAGTGGTTAGATGTGATTGGCCTCGAGAAGCCTCAGCGGAAATGGGCCTCATCTCGCCTGGAGGGCAAAACCTCCTGGATTTTCTCGAGTTGCGGCAGGTGCTCTCGACTTACGACGGGGACCTCAGGGACCCGCTCTGGTGGCCTCAGGAAAGGCCAGTCCCCATGCGAGTTCCTCGGGGTCTCTCGGGATTCCTCTCCCGTCGATGCCCGGGCCTAAGACCTTGTGTGGAGTCGGGGCCGGAACCTGAGGATTCCTCTCCAGTGCTGACATGGATCTTGGGGTACTTCTGGAGTCTCCCCAGGGGAGTCAGTCCTCGTCTCGAATGCGGGCATGCACTTGCGCTTTCCTCCAGAGCGGTAGCAGCAGTGTCACGCAGTCCGCCGCGTGGATCAAAGGATCTATGGTTTTCCCTCGAGTCTTTCCCACGAGGCTTTCCCACGAGGCTTTCCCACAGGGCTGTCCCACGTGCACACGTGGTGGGAGTCGATCCTCGGCTTGAACGTCAAGGCAGTGCAGGGAAAACAGGTTCCTCTGGAATGGACTGACACATCTAGGCGACTCTTGGAATGGTGGCACGACCCTGGAGTTCCTCTCGCCTTTCCTGTGGAGAGCGCCTCCTCTTGAGATGCGACGGGAACGCCGGGAATTCTTTCCCTACGAAACCGGGAAAGGATCCCTCATCTCGAGCTAGGAGGCGGAAACGGGGCTCCCCTGGATGTGTGCAGGACCCCACGTGCTTCCTCTCGAGTGGAGACGGGTATGTCAGGGAACTTCTTGAGTTGCAGCAAGGGTGTGAAGGACCCTTTGGAAGTTCCAGTGGTTAGACGTGATTGGCCTCGAGAAGCCTCAGCGGAAATGGGCCTCATCTCGCCTGGAGGGCAAAACCTCCTGGATTTTCTCGAGTTGCGGCAGGTGCTCTCGACTTACGACGGGGACCTCAGGGACCCGCTCTGGTGGCCTCAGGAAAGGCCAGTCCCCATGCGAGTTCCTCGGGGGCCTCTCGGGATTCCTCTCCCGTCGATGCCGGGGCCTAAGACCTTGTGTGGAGTCGGGGCCGGAACCTGAGGATTCCTCTCCAGTGCTGACATGGATCTTGGCGTACTTCTGGAGTCTCCCCAGGGAAGTCAGTCCTCGTCTCGAATGCGTGCATGCACTTGCGCTTTCCTCCAGAGCGGTAGCAGCAGTGTCACGCAGTCCGCCGCGTGGATCAAAGGATCTATGGTTTTCCCTCGAGTCTTTCCCACGAGGCTTTCCCACGAGGCTTTCCCACAGGGCTGTGCCACGTGCACACGTGGTGGGAGTCGATCCTCGGCTTGAACGTCAAGGCAGTGCAGGGAAAACAGGTTCCTCTGGAATGGACTGACACATCTGGGGGACTCTTGGAATGGTGGCACGACCCTGGAATTCATCTCGCCTTTCCTGTGGAGAGCGCCTTCTCTTGAGATGCGACGGGAACGCCGGGAATTCTTTCCCTACGAAACAGGGAAAGGATCCCTCATCTCGAGCTAGGAGGCGGAAACGGGGCTCCCCTGGATGTGTGCGGGACACCACGTGCTTCCTCTCGAGTGGAGACGGGTATGTCGGGGAACTTCTTGAGTTGCAGCAAGGGTGTGAAGGACCCTTTGGAAGTTCCTGTGGTTAGACGTGATTGGCCTCGAGAAGCCTCAGCGGAAATGGGCCTCATCTCGCCTGGAGGGCAAAACCCCCTGGATTTTCTCGAGTTGCGGCAGGTGCTCTCGACTTACGACGGGGACCTCAGGGACCCGCTCTGGTGGCCTCAGGAAAGGCCAGTCCCCATGCGAGTTCCTCGGGGGCCTCTCGGGATTCCTCTCCCGTCGATGCCGGGGCCTAAGACCTTGTGTGGAGTCGGGGCCGGAACCTGAGGATTCCTCTCCAGTGCTGACATGGATCTTGGGGTACTTCTGGAGTCTCCCCAGGGGAGTCAGTCCTCGTCTCGAATGCGGGCATGCACTTGCGCTTTCCTCCAGAGCGGTAGCAGCAGTGTCACGCAGTCCGCCGCGTGGATCAAAGGATCTATGGTTTTCCCTCGAGTCTTTCCCACGAGGGTTTCCCACGAGGCTTTCCCACAGGGCTGTCCCACGTGCACACGTGGTGGGAGTCGATAATCGGCTTGAACGTCAAGGCAGTGCAGGGAAAACAGGTTCCTCTGGAATGGACTGACACATCTGGGGGACTCTTGGAATGGTGGCACGACCCTGGAGTTCCTCTCGCCTTTCCTGTGGAGAGCGCCTCCTCTTGAGATGCGACGGGAACGCCGTTTATTCTTTCCCTACGAAACAGGGAAAGGATCCCTCATCTCGAGCTAGGAGGCGGAAACGGGGCTCCCCTGGATGTGTGCGGGACCCCACGTGCTTCCTCTCGAGTGGAGACGGGTATGTCGGGGAACTTCTTGAGTTGCAGCAAGGGTGTGAAGGACCCTTTGGAAGTTCCAGTGGTTAGACGTGATTGGCCTCGAGAAGCCTCAGCGGAAATGGGCCTCATCTCGCCTGGAGGGCAAAACCCCCTGGATTTTCTCGAGTTGCGGCAGGTGCTCTCGACTTACGACGGGGACCTCAGGGACCCGCTCTGGTGGCCTCAGGAAAGGCCAGTCCCCATGCGAGTTCCTCGGGGGCCTCTCGGGATTCCTCTCCCGTCGATGCCGGGGCCTAAGACCTTGTGTGGAGTCGGGGCCGGAACCTGAGGATTCCTCTCCAGTGCTGACATGGATCTTGGCGTACTTCTGGAGTCTCCCCAGGGAAGTCAGTCCTCGTCTCGAATGCGTGCATGCACTTGCGCTTTCCTCCAGAGCGGTAGCAGCAGTGTCACGCAGTCCGCCGCGTGGATCAAAGGATCTATGGTTTTCCCTCGAGTCTTTCCCACGAGGCTTTCCCACGAGGCTTTCCCACAGGGCTGTGCCACGTGCACACGTGGTGGGAGTCGATCCTCGGCTTGAACGTCAAGGCAGTGCAGGGAAAACAGGTTCCTCTGGAATGGACTGACACATCTGGGGGACTCTTGGAATGGTGGCACGACCCTGGAATTCATCTCGCCTTTCCTGTGGAGAGCGCCTCCTCTTGAGATGCGACGGGAACGCCGGGAATTCTTTCCCTACGAAACAGGGAAAGGATCCCTCATCTCGAGCTAGGAGGCGGAAACGGGGCTCCCCTGGATGTGTGCGGGACACCACGTGCTTCCTCTCGAGTGGAGACGGGTATGTCGGGGAACTTCTTGAGTTGCAGCAAGGGTGTGAAGGACCCTTTGGAAGTTCCTGTGGTTAGACGTGATTGGCCTCGAGAAGCCTCAGCGGAAATGGGCCTCATCTCGCCTGGAGGGCAAAACCCCCTGGATTTTCTCGAGTTGCGGCAGGTGCTCTCGACTTACGACGGGGACCTCAGGGACCCGCTCTGGTGGCCTCAGGAAAGGCCAGTCCCCATGCGAGTTCCTCGGGGGCCTCTCGGGATTCCTCTCCCGTCGATGCCGGGGCCTAAGACCTTGTGTGGAGTCGGGGCCGGAACCTGAGGATTCCTCTCCAGTGCTGACATGGATCTTGGGGTACTTCTGGAGTCTCCCCAGGGGAGTCAGTCCTCGTCTCGAATGCGGGCATGCACTTGCGCTTTCCTCCAGAGCGGTAGCAGCAGTGTCACGCAGTCCGCCGCGTGGATCAAAGGATCTATGGTTTTCCCTCGAGTCTTTCCCACGAGGGTTTCACACGAGGCTTTCCCACAGGGCTGTCCCACGTGCACACGTGGTGGGAGTCGATAATCGGCTTGAACGTCAAGGCAGTGCAGGGAAAACAGGTTCCTCTGGAATGGACTGACACATCTGGGGGACTCTTGGAATGGTGGCACGACCCTGGAGTTCCTCTCGCCTTTCCTGTGGAGAGCGCCTCCTCTTGAGATGCGACGGGAACGCCGTTTATTCTTTCCCTACGAAACAGGGAAAGGATCCCTCATCTCGAGCTAGGAGGCGGAAACGGGGCTCCCCTGGATGTGTGCGGGACCCCACGTGCTTCCTCTCGAGTGGAGACGGGTATGTCGGGGAACTTCTTGAGTTGCAGCAAGGGTGTGAAGGACCCTTTGGAAGTTCCAGTGGTTAGATGTGATTGGCCTCGAGAAGCCTCAGCGGAAAGGGGCCTCATCTCGCCTGGAGGGCAAAACCTCCTGGATTTTCTCGAGTTGCGGCAGGTGCTCTCGACTTACGACGGGGACCTCAGGGACCCGCTCTGGTGGCCTCAGGAAAGGCCAGTCCCCATGCGAGTTCCTCGGGGGCCTCTCGGGATTCCTCTCCCGTCGATGCCGGGGCCTAAGACCTTGTGTGGAGTCGGGGCCGGAACCTGAGGATTCCTCTCCAGTGCTGACATGGATCTTGGGGTACTTCTGGAGTCTCCCCAGGGGAGTCAGTCCTCGTCTCGAATGCGGGCATGCACTTGCGCTTTCCTCCAGAGCGGTAGCAACAGTGTCACGCAGTCCGCCGCGTGGATCAAAGGATCTATGGTTTTCCCTCGAGTCTTTCCCACGAGGCTTTCCCACGAGGCTTTCCCACAGGGCTGTCCCACGTGCACACGTGGTGGGAGTCGATCCTCGGCTTGAACGTCAAGGCAGTGCAGGGAAAACAGGTTCCTCTCGAATGGACTGACACATCTGGGGGACTCTTGGAATGGTGTCACGACCCTGGAGTTCCTCTCGCCTTTCCTGTGGAGAGCGCCTCCTCTTGAGATGCGACGGGAACGCCGGGAATTCTTTCCCTACGAAACAGGGAAAGGATCCCTCATCTCGAGCTAGGAGGCCGAAACGGGGCTCCCCTGGATGTGTGCGGGACCCCACGTGCTTCCTCTCGAGTGGAGACGGGTATGTCGGGGAACTTCTTGAGTTGAAGCAATGGTGTGAAGGACCCTTTGGAAGTTCCAGTGGTTAGATGTGATTGGCCTCGAGAAGCCTCAGCGGAAATGGGCCTTATCTCGCCTGGAGGGCAAAACCTCCTGGATTTTCTCGATTTGCGGCAGGTGCTCTCGACTTACGACGGGGACCTCAGGGACCCGCTCTGGTGGCCTCAGGAAAGGCCAGTCCCCATGCGAGTTCCTCGGGGGCCTCTCGGGATTCCTCTCCCGTCGATGCCGGGGCCTAAGACCTTGTGTGGAGTCGGGGCCGGAACCTGAGGATTCCTCTCCAGTGCTGACATGGATCTTGGCGTACTTCTGGAGTCTCCCCAGGGAAGTCAGTCCTCGTCTCGAATGCGTGCATGCACTTGCGCTTTCCTCCAGAGCGGTAGCAGCAGTGTCACGCAGTCCGCCGCGTGGATCAAAGGATCTATGGTTTTCCCTCGAGTCTTTCCCACGAGGCTTTCCCACGAGGCTTTCCCACAGGGCTGTGCCACGTGCACACGTGGTGGGAGTCGATCCTCGGCTTGAACGTCAAGGCAGTGCAGGGAAAACAGGTTCCTCTGGAATGGACTGACACATCTGGGGGACTCTTGGAATGGTGGCACGACCCTGGAATTCATCTCGCCTTTCCTGTGGAGAGCGCCTCCTCTTGAGATGCGACGGGAACGCCGGGAATTCTTTCCCTACGAAACAGGGAAAGGATCCCTCATCTCGAGCTAGGAGGCGGAAACGGGGCTCCCCTGGATGTGTGCGGGACACCACGTGCTTCCTCTCGAGTGGAGACGGGTATGTCGGGGAACTTCTTGAGTTGCAGCAAGGGTGTGAAGGACCCTTTGGAAGTTCCTGTGGTTAGACGTGATTGGCCTCGAGAAGCCTCAGCGGAAATGGGCCTCATCTCGCCTGGAGGGCAAAACCTCCTGGATTTTCTCGAGTTGCGGCAGGTGCTCTCGACTTACGACGGGGACCTCAGGGACCCGCTCTGGTGGCCTCAGGAAAGGCCAGTCCCCATGCGAGTTGCTCGGGGGCCTCTCGGGATTCCTCTCCCGTCGATGCCGGGGCCTAAGACCTTGTGTGGAGTCGGGGCCGGAACCTGAGGATTCCTCTCCAGTGCTGACATGGATCTTGGCGTACTTCTGGAGTCTCCCCAGGGGAGTCAGTCCTCGTCTCGAATGCGGGCATGCACTTGCGCTTTCCTCCAGAGCGGTAGCAGCAGTGTCACGCAGTCCGCCGCGTGGATCAAAGGATCTATGGTTTTCCCTCGAGTCTTTCTCACGAGGCTTTCCCACGAGGCTTTCCCACAGGGCTGTCCCACGTGCACACGTGTTGGGAGTCGATCCTCGGCTTGAACGTCAAGGCAGTGCAGGGAAAACAGGTTCCTCTGGAATGGACTGACACATCTGGGGGACTCTTGGAATGGTGGCACGACCCTGGAGTTCCTCTCGCCTTTCCTGTGGAGAGCGCCTCCTCTTGAGATGCGACGGGAACGCCGGAAATTCTTTCCCTACGAAACAGGGAAAGGATCCCTCATCTCGAGCTAGGAGGCGGAAACGGGGCTCCCCTGGATGTGTGCGGGACCCCACGTGCTTCCTCTCGAGTGGAGACGGGTATGTCGATGAACTTCTTGAGTTGCAGCAAGGGTGTGAAGGACCCTTTGGAAGTTCCAGTGGTTAGATGTGATTGGCCTCGAGAAGCCTCAGCGGAAATGGGCCTCATCTCGCCTGGAGGGCAAAACCTCCTGGATTTTCTCGAGTTGCGGCAGGTGCTCTCGACTTACGACGGGGACCTCAGGGACCCGCTCTGGTGGCCTCAGGAAAGGCCAGTCCCCATGCGAGTTCCTCGGGGGCCTCTCGGGATTCCTCTCCCGTCGATGCCGGGGCCTAAGACCTTGTGTGGAGTCGGGGCCGGAAACTGAGGATTCCTCTCCAGTGCTGACATGGATCTTGGGGTACTTCTGGAGTCTCCCCAGGGGAGTCAGTCCTCGTCTCGAATGCGGGCATGCACTTGCGCTTTCCTCCAGAGCGGTAGCAGCAGTGTCACGCAGTCCGCCGCGTGGATCAAAGGATCTATGGTTTTCCCTCGAGTCTTTCCCACGAGGCTTTCCCACGAGGCTTTCCCACAGGGCTGTCCCACGTGCACACGTGGTGGGAGTCGATCCTCGGCTTGAACGTCAAGGCAGTGCAGGGAAAACAGGTTCCTCTGGATTGGACTGACACATCTGGGGAACTCTTGGAATGGTGGCACGACCTTGGAGTTCCTCTCGCCTTTCCTGTGGAGAGCGCCTCCTCTTGAGATGCGACGGGAACGCCGGGAATTCTTTCCCTACGAAACAGGGAAAGGATCCCTCATCTCGAGCTAGGAGGCGGAAACGGGGCTCCTCTGGATGTGTGCGGACCCCACGTGCTTCCTCTCGAGTGGAGACGGGTATGTCAGGGAACTTCTTGAGTTGCAGCAAGGGTGTGAAGGACCCTTTGGAAGTTCCAGTGGTTAGACGTGATTGGCCTCGAGAAGCCTCAGCGGAAATGGGCCTCATCTCGCCTGGAGGGCAAAACCTCCTGGATTTTCTCGAGTTGCGGCAGGTGCTCTCGACTTACGACGGGGACCTCAGGGACCCGCTCTGGTGGCCTCAGGAAAGGCCAGTCCCCATGCGAGTTCCTCGGGGGCCTCTCGGGATTCCTCTCCCGTCGATGCCGGGGCCTAAGACCTTGTGTGGAGTCGGGGCCGGAACCTGAGGATTCCTCTCCAGTGCTGACATGGATCTTGGGGTACTTCTGGAGTCTCCCCAGGGGAGTCAGTCCTCGTCTCGAATGCGGGCATGCACTTGCGCTTTCCTCCAGAGCGGTAGCAGCAGTGTCACGCAGTCCGCTGCGTGGATCAAAGGATCTATGGTTTTCCCTCGAGTCTTTCCCACGAGGGTTTCCCACGAGGCTTTCCCACAGGGCTGTCCCACGTGCACACGTGGTGGGAGTCGATAATCGGCTTGAACGTCAAGGCAGTGCAGGGAAAACAGGTTCCTCTGGAATGGACTGACACATCTGGGGGACTCTTGGAATGGTGGCACGACCCTGGAGTTCCTCTCGCCTTTCCTGTGGAGAGCGCCTCCTCTTGAGATGCGACGGGAACGCCGTTTATTCTTTCCCTACGAAACAGGGAAAGGATCCCTCATCTCGAGCTAGGAGGCGGAAACGGGGCTCCCCTGGATGTGTGCGGGACCCCACGTGCTTCCTCTCGAGTGGAGACGGGTATGTCGGGGAACTTCTTGAGTTGCAGCAAGGGTGTGAAGGACCCTTTGGAAGTTCCAGTGGTTAGATGTGATTGGCCTCGAGAAGCCTCAGCGGAAAGGGGCCTCATCTCGCCTGGAGGGCAAAACCTCCTGGATTTTCTCAAGTTGCGGCAGGTGCTCTCGACTTACGACGGGGACCTCAGGGACCCGCTCTGGTGGCCTCAGGAAAGGCCGGTCCCCATGCGAGTTCCTCGGGGGCCTCTCGGGATTCCTCTCCCGTCGATGCCGGGGCCTAAGACCTTGTGTGGAGTCGGGGCCGGAACCTGAGTTTTCCTCTCCAGTGCTGACATGGATCTTGGGGTACTTCTGGAGTCTCCCCAGGGGAGTCAGTCCTCGTCTCGAATGCGGGCATGCACTTGCGCTTTCCTCCAGAGCGGTAGCAGCAGTGTCACGCAGTCCGCCGCGTGGATCAAAGTATCTATGGTTTTCCCTCGAGTCTTTCCCACGAGGCTTTCCCACGAGGCTTTCCCACAGGGCTGTCCCACGTGCACACGTGGTGGGAGTCGATCCTCGGCTTCAACGTCAAGGCACTGCAGGGAAAACTGGTTCCTCTCGAATGGACTGACACATCTGGGGGACTCTTGGAATGGTGGCACGACCCTGGAGATCCTCTCGCCTTTCCTGTGGAGAGCGCCTCCTCTTGAGATGCGATGGGAACGCCGGGAATTCTTTCCCTACGAAACAGGGATAGGATCCCTCATCTCGAGCTAGGAGGCGGAAACGGGGCTCCCCTGGATGTGTGCGGGACCCCACGTGCTTCCTCTCGAGTGGAGACGGGTATGTCGGGGAACTTCTTGAGTTGCAGCAATGGTGTGAAGGACCCTTTGGAAGTTCCAGTGGTTAAATGTGATTGGCCTCGAGAAACCTCAGCGGAAATGGGCCTCATCTCGCCTGGAGGGCAAAACCTCCTCCATTTTCTCGAGTTGCGGCTGGTGCTCTCGACTTACGACGGGGACCTCAGGGACACGCTCTGGTGGCCTCAGGAAAGGCCAGTCCCCAGACGAGTTCCTCGGGGGCCTCTCGGGATTCCTCTCCCGTCAATGCCGGGGCCTAAGACCTTGTGTGGAGTCGGGGCCGGAACCTGAGGATTCCTCTCCAGTGCTGACATGGATCTTGGGGTACTTCTGGAGTCTCCCCAGGGGAGTCAGTCCTCGTCTCGAATGCGGGCATGCACTTGCGCTTTCCTCCAGAGCGGTAGCAGCAGTGTCACGCAGTCCGCCGCGTGGATCAAAGGATCTATGGTTTTCCCTCGAGTCTTTCCCACGAGGCTTTCCCACGAGGCTTTCCCACAGGGCTGTCCCACGTGCACACGTGGTGGGAGTCGATCCTCGGCTTGAACGTCAAGGCAGTGCAGGGAAAACAGGTTCCTCTGGAATGGACCGACACATCTGGGAGACTCTTGGAATGGTGTCACGACCCTGGAGTTCCTCTCGCCTTTCCTGTGGAGAGCGCCTCCTCTTGAGATGCGACGGGAACGCCGGGTATTCTTTCCCTACGAAACAGGGAAAGGGTCCCTCATCTCGAGCTAGGAGGCGGAAACGGGGCTCCCCTGGATGTGTGCGGGACCCCACGTGCTTCCTCTCGAGTGGAGACGGGTATGTCGGGGAACTTCTTGAGTTGCAGCAAGGGTGTGAAGGACCCTTTGGAAGTTCCAGTGGTTAGATGTGATTAGCCTCGAGAAGCCTCAGCGGAAATGGGCCTCATCTCGCCTGGAGGGCAAAACCTCCTGGATTTTCTCGAGTTGCGACAGGTGCTCTCGACTTACGATGGGGACATCAGGGACCCGCTCTGGTGGCCTCAGGAAAGGCCAGTCCCCATGAAAGTTCCTCGGGGGCCTCTCGGGATTCCTCTCCCGTCGTTGCCGGGGCCTAAGACCTTGTGTGGAGTCGGGGCCGGAACCTGAGGATTCCTCTCCAGTGCTGACATGGATCTTGGGGTACTTCTGGAGTCTCCCCAGGGGAGTCAGGCCTCGTCTCGAATGCGGGCATGCACTTGCGCTTTCCTCCAGAGCGGTAGCAGCAGTGTCACGCAGTCCGCCGCGTGGATCAAAGGATGTATGGTTTTCCCTCGAGTCTTTCCCACGAGGCTTTCCCACGAGGCTTTCCCACAGGGCTGTCCCACGTGCACACGTGGTGGGAGTCGATCCTCGGCTTGAACGTCAAGGCAGTGCAGGGAAAACAGGTTCCTCTGGAATGGACTGACACATCTGGGGGACTCTTGGAATGGTGGCACGACCCTGGAGTTCCTCTCGCCTTTCCTGTGGAGAGCGCCTCCTCTTGAGATGCGACGGGAACGCCGGGAATTCTTTCCCAACGAAACAGGGAAAGGATCCCTCATCTCGAGCTAGGAGGCGGAAACGGGGCTCCCCTGGATGTGTGCGGGACACCACGTGCTTCCTCTCGAGTGGAGACGGGTATGTCGGGGAACTTCTTTAGTTGCAGCAAGGGTGTGAAGGACCCTTTGGAAGTTCCAGTGGTTAGATGTGATTGGCCTCGAGAAGCCTCAGCGGAAATGGGCCTTATCTCGCCTGGAGGGCAAAACCTCGTGGATTTTCTCGAGATGCGGCAGGTGCTCTCGACTTACGACGGGGACCTCAGGGACCCGCTCTGGTGGCCTCAGGAAAGGCCAGTCCCCATGCGAGTTCCTCGGGGGCCTCTCGGGATTCCTCTCCCGTCGATGCCGGGGCCTAAGACCTTGTGTGGAGTCGGGGCCGGAACCTGAGGATTCCTCTCCAGTGCTGACATGGATCTTGGGGTACTTCTGGAGTCTCCCCAGGGGAGTCAGTCCTCGTCTCGAATGCGGGAATGCACTTGCGCTTTCCTCCAGAGCGGTAGCAGCAGTGTCACGCAGTCTGCCGCGTGGATCAAAGGATGTATGGTTTTCCCTCGAGTCTTTCCCACGAGGCTTTCCCACGAGGCTTTCCCACAGGGCTGTCCCACGTGCACACGTGGTGGGAGTCGATCCTCGGCTTGAACGTCAAGGCAGTGCAGGGAAAACAGGTTCCTCTGGAATGGACTGACACATCTGGGGGACTCTTGGAATGGTGGCACGACGCTGGAGTTCCTCTCGCCTTTCCTGTGGAGAGCGCCTCCTCTTGAGATGCGACGGGAACGCCGGGAATTCTATCCCTACGAAACAGGGAAAGGATCCCTCATCTCGAGCTAGGAGGCGGAAACGGGGCTCCCCTGGATGTGTGCGGGACCCCACGTGCTTCCTTTCGAGTGGAGACGGGTATGTCGGGGAACTTCTTGAGTTGCAGCAAGGGTGTGAAGGACCCTTTGGAAGTTCCAGTGGTTAGACGTATTGGCCTCGAGAAGCCTCAGCGGAAATGGGCCTCGTCTCGCCTGGAGGGCAAAACCTCCTGGATTTTCTCGAGTTGCGGCAGGTGCTCTCGACTTACGACGGGGACCTCAGGGACCCGCTCTGGTGGCCTCAGGAAAGGCCAGTCCCCATGCGAGTTCCTCTGGGGCCTCTCGGGATTCCTCTCCCATCGATGCCGGGGCCTAAGACCTTGTGTGGAGTCGGGGCCGGAACCTGAGGATTCCTCTCCAGTGCTGACATGGATCTTGGGGTACTTCTGGAGTCTCCCCATGGGAGTCAGTCCTCGTCTCGAATGCGGGCATGCACTTGCGCTTTCCTCCAGAGCGGTAGCAGCAGTGTCACGCAGTCCGCCGCGTGGATCAAAGGATCTTTGGTTTTCCCTCGAGTCTTTCCCACGAGGCTTTCCCACGAGGCTTTCCCACAGGGCTGTCCCACGTGCACTCGTGGTGGGAGTCGATCCTCGGCTTGAACGTCAAGGCAGTGCAGGGAAAACAGGTTCCTCTGGAATGGACTGACACATCTGGGGGACTCTTGGAATGGTGGCACGACCCTGGAGTTCCTCTCGCCTTTCCTGTGGAGAGCGCCTCCTCTTGAGATGCGACGGGAACGCCGGGAATTCTTTCCCTACGAAACAGGGAAAGGATCCCTCATCTCGAGCTAGGAGGCGGAAACGGGGCTCCCCTGGATGTGTGCGGGACACCACGTGCTTCCTCTCGAGTGGAGACGGGTATGTCGGGGAACTTCTTGAGTTGCAGCAAGGGTGTGAAGGACCCTTTGGAAGTTCCAGTGGTTAGATGTGATTGGCCTCGAGAAGCCTCAGCGGAAATGGGCCTCATCTCGCCTGGAGGGCAAAACCTCCTGGATTTTCTCGAGTTGCGGCAGGTGCTCTCGACTTACGACGGGGACCTCAGGGACCCGCTCTGGTGGCCTCAGGAAAGGCCAGTCCCCATGCGAGTTCCTCGGGGGCCTCTCGGGATTCCTCTCCCGTCGATGCCGGGGCCTAAGACCTTGTGTGGAGTCGGGGCCGGAACCTGAGGATTCCTCTCCAGTGCTGACATGGATCTTGGGGTACTTCTGGAGTCTCCCCAGGGGAGTCAGTCCTCGTCTCGAATGCGGGCATGCACTTGCGCTTTCCTCCAGAGCGGTAGCAGCAGTGTCACGCAGTCCGCCGCGTGGATCAAAGGATCTATGGTTTTCCCTCGAGTCTTTCCCACGAGGCTTTCCCACGAGGATTTCCCACAGGGCTGTCCCACGTGCACACGTGGTGGGAGTCGATCCTCGGCTTGAACGTCAAGGCAGTGCAGGGAAAACAGGTTCCTCTGGAATGGACTGACACATCTGGGGGACTCTTGGAATGGTGGCACGACCCTGGAGTTCCTCTCGCCTTTCCTGTGGAGAGCGCCTCCTCTTGAGATGCGACGGGAACGCCGGGAATTCTTTCCCTACGAAACAGGGAAAGGATCCCTAATCTCGAGCTAGGAGACGGAAACGGGGCTCCCCTAGATGTGTGCGGACCCCACGTGCTTCCTCTCGAGTGGAGACGGGTATGTCGGGGAACTTCTTGAGTTGCAGCAAGGGTGTGAAGGACCCTTTGGAAGTTCCAGTGGTTAGACGTGATTGGCCTCGAGAAGACTCAGCGGAAATGGGCCTCATCTCGCCTGGAGGGCAAAACCTCCTCCATTTTCTCGAGTTGCGGCAGGTGCTCTCGACTTACGACGGGGACCTCAGGGACCCGCTCTGGTGGCCTCAGGAAAGGCCAGTCCCCATGCGAGTTCCTCGGGGGCCTCTCGGGATTCCTCTCCCGTCGATCCCGGGGCCTAAGACCTTGTGTGGAGTCGGGGCCGGAACCTGAGGATTCCTCTCCAGTGCTGACATGGATCTTGGGGTACTTCTGGAGTCTCCCCAGGGGAGTCAGTCCTCGTCTCGAATGTGGGCATGCACTTGCGCTTTCCTCCAGAGCGGTAGCAGCAGTGTCACGCAGTCCGCCGCGTGGATCAAAGGATCTATGGTTTTCCCTCGAGTCTTTCCCACGAGGCTTTCCCACGAGGCTTTCCCACAGGGCTGTCCCACGTGCACACGTGGTGGGAGTCGATCCTCGGCTTGAACGTCAAGGCAGTGCAGGGAAAACAGGTTCCTCTGGAATGGACTGACACATCTGGGGGACTCTTGGAATGGTGGCACGACCCTGGAGTTCCTCTCGCCTTTCCTGTGGAGAGCGCCTCCTCTTGAGATGCGACGGGAACGCCGGGAATTCTTTCCCTACGAAACAGGGAAAGGATCCCTCATCTCGAGCTAGGAGGCGGAAACGGGGCTCCCCTGGATGTGTGCGGGACCCCACGTGCTTCCTCTCGAGTGGAGACGGGTATGTCGGGGAACTTCTTGAGTTGAAGCAATGGTGTGAAGGACCCTTTGGAAGTTCCAGTGGTTAGATGTGATTGGCCTCGAGAAGCCTCAGCGGAAATGGGCCTTATCTCGCCTGGAGGGCAAAACCTCCTGGATTTTCTCGAGTTGCGGCAGGTGCTCTCGACTTACGACGGGGACCTCAGGGACCCGCTCTGGTGGCCTCAGGAAAGGCCAGTCCCCATGCGAGTTCCTCGGGGGCCTCTCGGGATTCCTCTCCCGTCGATGCCGGGGCCTAAGACCTTGTGTGGAGTCGGGGCCGGAACCTGAGGATTCCTCTCCAGTGCTGACATGGATCTTGGCGTACTTCTGGAGTCTCCCCAGGGAAGTCAGTCCTCGTCTCGAATGCGTGCATGCACTTGCGCTTTCCTCCAGAGCGGTAGCAGCAGTGTCACGCAGTCCGCCGCGTGGATCAAAGGATCTATGGTTTTCCCTCGAGTCTTTCTCACGAGGCTTTCCCACGAGGCTTTCCCACAGGGCTGTGCCACGTGCACACGTGGTGGGAGTCGATCCTCGGCTTGAACGTCAAGGCAGTGCAGGGAAAACAGGTTCCTCTGGAATGGACTGACACATCTGGGGGACTCTTGGAATGGTGGCACGACCCTGGAATCCATCTCGCCTTTCCTGTGGAGAGCACCTCCTCTTGAGATGCGACGGGAACGCCGGGAATTCTTTCCCTACGAAACAGGGAAAGGATCCCTCATCTCGAGCTAGGAGGCGGAAACGGGGCTCCCCTGGATGTGTGCGGGACACCACGTGCTTCCTCTCGAGTGGAGACGGGTATGTCGGGGAACTTCTTGAGTTGCAGCAAGGGTGTGAAGGACCCTTTGGAAGTTCCTGTGGTTAGACGTGATTGGCCTCGAGAAGCCTCAGCGGAAATGGGCCTCATCTCGGCTGGAGGGCAAAACCTCCTGGATTTTCTCGAGTTGCAGCAGGTGCTCTCGACTTACGACGGGGACCTCAGGGACCCGCTCTGGTGGCCTCAGGAAAGGCCAGTCCCCATGCGAGTTCCTCGGGGGCCTCACGGGATTCCTCTCCCGTCGATGCCGGGGCCTAAGACCTTGTGTGGAGTCGGGGCCGGAACCTGAGGATTCCTCTCCAGTGCTGACATGGATCTTGGGGTACTTCTGGAGTCTCCCCAGGGGAGTCAGTCCTCGTCTCGAATGCGGGCATGCACTTGCGCTTTCCTCCAGAGCGGTAGCAGCAGTGTCACGCAGTCCGCCGCGTGGATCAAAGGATCTATGGTTTTCCCTCGAGTCTTTCCCACGAGGCTTTCCCACGAGGCTTTCCCACAGGGCTGTCCCACGTGCACACGTGGTGGGAGTCGATCCTCGGCTTGAACGTCAAGGCAGTGCAGGGAAAACAGGTTCCTCTGGAATGGACTGACACATCTGGGGGACTCTTGGAATGGTGGCACGACCCTGGAGATCCTCTCGCCTTTCCTGTGGAGAGCGCCTCCTCTTGAGATGCGACGGGAACGCCGGGAATTCTTTCCCTGCGAAACAGGGAAAGGATCCCTCATCTCGAGCTAGTAGGCGGAAACGGGGCTCCCCTGGATGTGTGCGGGACCCCACGTGCTTCCTCTCGAGTGGAGACGGGTATGTCGGGGAACTTCTTGAGTTGCAGCAATGGTGTGAAGGACCCTTTGGAAGTTCCAGTGGTTAGATGTGATTGGCCTCGAGAAGCCTCAGCGGAAATGGGCCTCATCTCGCCTGGAGGGCAAAACCTCCTGGATTTTCTCGAGTTGCGGCAGGTGCTCTCGACTTACGACGGGGACCTCAGGGACCCGCTCTGGTGGCCTCAGGAAAGGCCAGTCCCCATGCGAGTTCCTCGGGGGCCTCTCGGGATTCCTCTCCCGTCGATGCCGGGGCCTAAGACCTTGTGTGGAGTCGGGGCCGGAACCTGAGGATTCCTCTCCAGTGCTGACATGGATCTTGGCGTACTTCTGGAGTCTCCCCAGGGGAGTCAGTCCTCGTCTCGAATGCGGGAATGAACTTGCGCTTTCCTCCAGAGCGGTAGCAGCAGTGTCACGCAGTCTGCCGCGTGGATCAAAGGATGTATGGTTTTCCCTCGAGTCTTTCCCACGAGGCTTTCCCACGAGGCTTTCCCACAGGGCTGTCCCACGTGCACACGTGGTGGGAATCGATCCTCGGCTTGAACGTCAAGGCAGTGCAGGGAAAACAGGTTCCTCTGGAATGGACTGACACATCTGGGGAACTCTTGGAATGGTGGCACGACCCTGGAGTTCCTCTCGCCTTTCCTGTGGAGAGCGCCTCCTCTTGAGATGCGATGTGAACGCCGGGAATTCTTTCCCTACGAAACAGGGAAAGGATCCCTCATCTCGAGCTAGGAGGCGGAAACCGGGCTCCCCTGGATGTGTGCGGGACCCACGTGCTTCCTCTTGAGTGGAGACGGGTATGTCGGGGAACTTCTTGAGTTGCAGCAAGGGTGTGAAGGACCCTTTGGAAGTTCCAGTGGTTAGACGTGATTGGCCTCGAGAAGCCTCAGCGGAAATGGGCCTCATCTCGCCTGGAGGGCAAAACCTCCTGGATTTTCTCGAGTTGCGGCAGGTGCTCTCGACTTACGACGGGGACCTCAGGGACCCGCTCTGGTGGCCTCAGGAAAGGCCAGTCCCCATGCGAGTTCCTCGGGGGCCTCTCGGGATTCCTCTCCCGTCGATGCCGGGGCCTAAGACCTTGTGTGGAGTCGGGGCCGGAACCTGAGGATTCCTCTCCAGTGCTGACATGGATCTTGGCGTACTTCTGGAGTCTCCCCAGGGAAGTCAGTCCTCGTCTCGAATGCGTGCATGCACTTGCGCTTTCCTCCAGAGCGGTAGCAGCAGTGTCACGCAGTCCGCCGCGTGGATCAAAGGATCTATGGTTTTCCCTCGAGTCTTTCCCACGAGGCTTTCCCACGAGGCTTTCCCACAGGGCTGTGCCACGTGCACACGTGGTGGGAGTCGATCCTCGGCTTGAACGTCAAGGCAGTGCAGGGAAAACAGGTTCCTCTGGAATGGACTGACACATCTGGGGGACTCTTGGAATGGTGGCACGACCCTGGAATTCATCTCGCCTTTCCTGTGGAGAGCGCCTCCTCTTGAGATGCGACGGGAACGCCGGGAATTCTTTCCCTACGAAACAGGGAAAGGATCCCTCATCTCGAGCTAGGAGGCGGAAACGGGGCTCCCCTGGATGTGTGCGGGACACCACGTGCTTCCTCTCGAGTGGAGACGGGTATGTCGGGGAACTTCTTGAGTTGCAGCAAGGGTGTGAAGGACCCTTTGGAAGTTCCTGTGGTTAGACGTGATTGGCCTCGAGAAGCCTCAGCGGAAATGGGCCTCATCTCGCCTGGAGGGCAAAACCTCCTGGATTTTCTCGAGTTGCGGCAGGTGCTCTCGACTTACGACGGGGACCTCAGGGACCCGCTCTGGTGGCCTCAGGAAAGGCCAGTCCCCATGCGAGTTCCTCGGGGGCCTCTCGGGATTCCTCTCCCGTCGATGCCGGGGCCTAAGACCTTATGTGGAGTCGGGGCCGGAACCTGAGGATTCCTCTCCAGTGCTGACATGGATCTTGGGGTACTTCTGGAGTCTCCCCAGGGGAGTCAGTCCTCGTCTCGAATGCGGGCATGCACTTGCGCTTTCCTCCAGAGCGGTAGCAGCAGTGTCACGCAGTCCGCCGCGTGGATCAAAGGATGTATGGTTTTCCCTCGAGTCTTTCCCACGAGGCTTTCCCACGAGGCTTTCCCACAGGGCTGTCCCACGTGCACACGTGGTGGGAGTCGATAATCGGCTTGAACGTCAAGGCAGTGCAGGGAAAACAGGTTCCTCTGGAATGGACTGACACATCTGGGGGACTCTTGGAATGGTGGCACGACCCTGGAGTTCCTCTCGCCTTTCCTGTGGAGAGCGCCTCCTCTTGAGATGCGACGGGAACGCCGTTTATTCTTTCCCTACGAAACAGGGAAAGGATCCCTCATCTCGAGCTAGGAGGCGGAAACGGGGCTCCCCTGGATGTGTGCGGGACCCCACGTGCTTCCTCTCGAGTGGAGACGGGTATGTCGGGGAACTTCTTGAGTTGCAGCAAGGGTGTGAAGGACCCTTTGGAAGTTCCAGTGGTTAGATGTGATTGGCCTCGAGAAGCCTCAGCGGAAAGGGGCCTCATCTCGCCTGGAGGGCAAAACCTCCTGGATTTTCTCAAGTTGCGGCAGGTGCTCTCAACTTACGACGGGGACCTCAGGCACCCGCTCTGGTGGCCTCAGGAAAGGCCGGTCCCCATGCGAGTTCCTCGGGGGCCTCTCGGGATTCCTCTCCCGTCGATGCCGGGGCCTAAGACCTTGTGTGGAGTCGGGGCCGGAACCTGAGTTTTCCTCTCCAGTGCTGACATGGATCTTGGGGTACTTCTGGAGTCTCCCCAGGGGAGTCAGTCCTCGTCTCGAATGCGGGCATGCACTTGCACTTTCCTCCAGAGCGGTAGCAGCAGTATCACGCAGTCCGCCGCGTGGATCAAAGTATCTAGGTTTTCCCTCGAGTCTTTCCCACGAGGCTTTCCCACGAGGCTTTCCCACAGGGCTGTCCCACGTGCACACGTGGTGGGAGTCGATCCTCGGCTTCAACGTCAAGGCACTGCAGGGAAAACTGGTTCCTCTCGAATGGACTGACACATCTGGGGGACTCTTGGAATGGTGGCACGACCCTGGAGTTCCTCTCGCCTTTCCTGTGGAGAGCGCCTCCTCTTGAGATGCGATGGGAACGCCGGGAATTCTTTCCCTACGAAACAGGGATAGGATCCCTCATCTCGAGCTAGGAGGCGGAAACGGGGCTCCCCTGGATGTGTGCGGGACCCCACGTGCTTCCTCTCGAGTGGAGACGGGTATGTCGGGGAACTTCTTGAGTTGCAGTAATGGTGTGAAGGACCCTTTGGAAGTTCCAGTGGTTAAATGTGATTGGCCTCGAGAAACCTCAGCGGAAATGGGCCTCATCTCGCCTGGAGGGCAAAACCTCCTCCATTTTCTCGAGTTGCGGCTGGTGCTCTCGACTTACGACGGGGACCTCAGGGACACGCTCTGGTGGCCTCAGGAAAGGCCAGTCCCCAGACGAGTTCCTCGGGGGCCTCTCGGGATTCCTCTCCCGTCAATGCCGGGGCCTAAGACCTTGTGTGGAGTCGGGGCCGGAACCTGAGGATTCCTCTCCAGTGCTGACATGGATCTTGGGGTACTTCTGGAGTCTCCCCAGGGGAGTCAGTCCTCGTCTCGAATGCGGGCATGCACTTGCGCTTTCCTCCAGAGCGGTAGCAGCAATGTCACGCAGTCCGCCGCGTGGATCAAAGGATCTATGGTTTTCCCTCGAGTCTTTCCCACGAGGCTTTCCCACGAGGCTTTCCCACAGGGCTGTCCCACGTGCACACGTGGTGGGAGTCGATCCTCGGCTTGAACGTCAAGGCAGTGCAGGGAAAACAGGTTCCTCTGGAATGGACTGACACATCTGGGGGACTCTTGGAATGGTGGCACGACCCTGGAGTTCCTCTCGCCTTTCCTGTGGAGAGCGCCTCCTCTTGAGATGCGACGGGAACGCCGGGAATTCTTTCCCTACGAAACAGGGAAAGGATCCCTCATCTCGAGCTAGGAGGCGGAAACGGGGCTCCCCTGGATGTGTGCGGGACACCACGTGCTTCCTCTCGAGTGGAGACGGGCATGTCGGGGAACTTCTTGAGTTGCAGCAAGGGTGTGAAGGACCCTTTGGAAGTTCCAGTGGTTAGATGTGATTGGCCTCGAGAAGCCTCAGCGGAAATGGGCCTCATCTCGCCTGGATGGCAAAACCTCCTGGATTTTCTCGAGTTGCGGCAGGTGCTCTCGACTTACGACGGGGACCTCAGGGACCCGCTCTGGTGGCCTCAGGAAAGGCCAGTCCCCATGCGAGTTCCTCGGGGGCCTCTCGGGATTCCTCTCCCGTCGATGCCGGGGCCTAAGACCTTGTGTGGAGTCCGGGCCGGAACCTGAGGATTCCTCTCCAGTGCTGACATGGATCTTGGGGTACTTCTGGAGTCTCCCCAGGGGAGTCAGTCCTCGTCTCGAATGTGGGCATGCACTTGCGCTTTCCTCCAGAGCGGTAGCAGCAGTGTCACGCAGTCCGCCGCGTGGATCAAAGGATCTATGGTTTTCCCTCGAGTCTTTCCCACGAGGCTTTCCCACGAGGCTTTCCCACAGGGCTGTCCCACGTGCACACGTGGTGGGAGTCGATCCTCGGCTTGAACGTCAAGGCAGTGCAGGGAAAACAGGTTCCTCTGGAATGGACTGACACATCTGGGGGACTCTTGGAATGGTGGCACGACCCTGGAGTTCCTCTCGCCTTTCCTGTGGAGAGCGCCTCCTCTTGAGATGCGACGGGAACGCCGGGAATTCTTTCCCTACGAAACAGGGAAAGGATCCCTAATCTCGAGCTAGGAGACGGAAACGGGGCTCCCCTAGATGTGTGCGGACCCCACGTGCTTCCTCTCGAGTGGAGACGGGTATGTCGGGGAACTTCTTGAGTTGCAGCAAGGGTGTGAAGGACCCTTTGGAAGTTCCAGTGGTTAGATGTGATTGGCCTCGAGAAGCCTCAGCGGAAATGGGCCTCATCTCGCCTGGATGGCAAAACCTCCTGGATTTTCTCGAGTTGCGGCAGGTGCTCTCGACTTACGACGGGGACCTCAGGGACCCGCTCTGGTGGCCTCAGGAAAGGCCAGTCCCCATGCGAGTTCCTCGGGGGCCTCTCGGGATTCCTCTCCCGTCGATGCCGGGGCCTAAGACCTTGTGTGGAGTCCGGGCCGGAACCTGAGGATTCCTCTCCAGTGCTGACATGGATCTTGGGGTACTTCTGGAGTCTCCCCAGGGGAGTCAGTCCTCGTCTCGAATGCGGGCATGCACTTGCGCTTTCCTCCAGAGCGGTAGCAGCAGTGTCACGCAGTCCGCCGCGTGGATCAAAGGATCTATGGTTTTCCCTCGAGTCTTTCCCACGAGGCTTTCCCACGAGGCTTTCCCACAGGGCTGTCCCACGTGCACACGTGGTGGGAGTCGATCCTCGGCTTGAACGTCAAGGCAGTGCAGGGAAAACAGGTTCCTCTGGAATGGACTGACACATCTGGGGGACTCTTGGAATGGTGGCACGACCCTGGAGTTCCTCTCGCCTTTCCTGTGGAGAGCGCCTCCTCTTGAGATGCGACGGGAACGCCGGGAATTCTTTCCCTACGAAACAGGGAAAGGATCCCTAATCTCGAGCTAGGAGACGGAAACGGGGCTCCCCTAGATGTGTGCGGACCCCACGTGCTTCCTCTCGAGTGGAGACGGGTATGTCGGGGAACTTCTTGAGTTGCAGCAAGGGTGTGAAGGACCCTTTGGAAGTTCCAGTGGTTAGACGTGATTGGCCTCGAGAAGACTCAGCGGAAATGGGCCTCATCTCGCCTGGAGGGCAAAACCTCCTCCATTTTCTCAAGTTGCGGCAGGTGCTCTCGACTTACGACGGGGACCTCAGGGACCCGCTCTGGTGGCCTCAGGAAAGGCCAGTCCCCATGCGAGTTCCTCGGGGGCCTCTCGGGATTCCTCTCCCGTCGATCCCGGGGCCTAAGACCTTGTGTGGAGTCGGGGCCGGAACCTGAGGATTCCTCTCCAGTGCTGACATGGATCTTGGGGTACTTCTGGAGTCTCCCCAGGGGAGTCAGTCCTCGTCTCGAATGCGGGCATGCACTTGCGCTTTCCTCCAGAGCGGTAGCAGCAGTGTCACGCAGTCCGCCGCGTGGATCAAAGGATCTATGGTTTTCCCTCGAGTCTTTCCCACGAGGCTTTCCCACGAGGCTTTCCCACAGGGCTGTCCCACGTGCACACGTGGTGGGAGTCGATCCTCGGCTTGAACCTCAAGGCAGTGCAGGGAAAACTGGTTCCTCTCGAATGGACTGACACATCTGGGGGACTCTTGGAATGGTGGCACGACCCTGGAGTTCCTCTCGCCTTTCCTGTGGAGAGCGCCTCCTCTTGAGATGCGACGGGAACGCCGGGAATTCTTTCCCTACGAAACAGGGAAAGGATCCCTCATCTCGAGCTAGGAGGCGGAAACGGGGCTCCCCTGGATGTGTGCGGGACACCACGTGCTTCCTCTCGAGTGGAGACGGGTATGTCGGGGAACTTCTTGAGTTGCAGCAAGGGTGTGAAGGACCCTTTGGAAGTTCCAGTGGTTAGATGTGATTGGCCTCGAGAAGCCTCAGCGGAAATGGGCCTCATCTCGCCTGGAGGGCAAAACCTCCTGGATTTTCTCGAGTTGCGGCAGGTGCTCTCGACTTACGACGGGGACCTCAGGGACCCGCTCTGGTGGCCTCAGGAAAGGCCAGTCCCCATGCGAGTTCCTCGGGGGCCTCTCGGGATTCCTCTCCCGTCGATGCCGGGGCCTAAGACCTTGTGTGGAGTCGGGGCCGGAACCTGAGGATTCCTCTCCAGTGCTGACATGGATCTTGGGGTACTTCTGGAGTCTCCCCAGGGGAGTCAGTCCTCGTCTCGAATGCGGGCATGCACTTGCGCTTTCCTCCAGAGCGGTAGCAGCAGTGTCACGCAGTCCGCCGCGTGGATCAAAGGATCTATGGTTTTCCCTCGAGTCTTTCCCACGAGGCTTTCCCACGAGGCTTTCCCACAGGGCTGTCCCACGTGCACACGTGGTGGGAGTCGATCCTCGGCTTGAACGTCAAGGCAGTGCAGGGAAAACAGGTTCCTCTGGAATGGACTGACACATCTGGGGGACTCTTGGAATGGTGGCACGACCCTGGAGTTCCTCTCGCCTTTCCTGTGGAGAGCGCCTCCTCTTGAGATGCGACGGGAACGCCGGGAATTCTTTCCCTACGAAACAGGGAAAGGATCCCTAATCTCGAGCTAGGAGACGGAAACGGGGCTCCCCTAGATGTGTGCGGACCCCACGTGCTTCCTCTCGAGTGGAGACGGGTATGTCGGGGAACTTCTTGAGTTGCAGCAAGGGTGTGAAAGACCCTTTGGAAGTTCCAGTGGTTAGACGTGATTGGCCTCGAGAAGACTCAGCGGAAATGGGCCTCATCTCGCCTGGAGGGCAAAACCTCCTCCATTTTCTCGAGTTGCGGCAGGTGCTCTCGACTTACGACGGGGACCTCAGGGACCCGCTCTGGTGGCCTCAGGAAAGGCCAGTCCCCATGCGAGTTCCTCGGGGGCCTCTCGGGATTCCTCTCCCGTCGATGCCGGGGCCTAAGACCTTGTGTGGAGTCGGGGCCGGAACCTGAGGATTCCTCTCCAGTGCTGACATGGATCTTGGGGTACTTCTGGAGTCTCCCCAGGGGAGTCAGTCCTCGTCTCGAATGCGGGCATGCACTTGCGCTTTCCTCCAGAGCGGTAGCAGCAGTGTCACGCAGTCCGCCGCGTGGATCAAAGGATCTATGGTTTTCCCTCGAGTCTTTCCCACGAGGCTTTCCCACGAGGCTTTCCCACAGGGCTGTCCCACGTGCACACGTGGTGGGAGTCGATCCTCGGCTTGAACGTCAAGGCAGTGCAGGGAAAACAGGTTCCTCTGGAATGGACTGACACATCTGGGGGACTCTTGGAATGGTGGCACGACCCTGGAGTTCCTCTCGCCTTTCCTGTGGAGAGCGCCTCCTCTTGAGATGCGACGGGAACGCCGGGAATTCTTTCCCTACGAAACAGGGAAAGGATCCCTCATCTCGAGCTAGGAGGCGGAAACGGGGCTCCCCTGGATGTGTGCGGGACCCCACGTGCTTCCTCTCGAGTGGAGACGGGTATGTCGGGGAACTTCTTGAGTTGAAGCAATGGTGTGAAGGACCCTTTGGAAGTTCCAGTGGTTAGATGTGATTGGCCTCGAGAAGCCTCAGCGGAAATGGGCCTTATCTCGCCTGGAGGGCAAAACCTCCTGGATTTTCTCGAGTTGCGGCAGGTGCTCTCGACTTACGACGGGGACCTCAGGGACCCGCTCTGGTGGCCTCAGGAAAGGCCAGTCCCCATGCGAGTTCCTCGGGGGCCTCTCGGGATTCCTCTCCCGTCGATGCCGGGGCCTAAGACCTTGTGTGGAGTCGGGGCCGGAACCTGAGGATTCCTCTCCAGTGCTGACATGGATCTTGGCGTACTTCTGGAGTCTCCCCAGGGAAGTCAGTCCTCGTCTCGAATGCGTGCATGCACTTGCGCTTTCCTCCAGAGCGGTAGCAGCAGTGTCACGCAGTCCGCCGCGTGGATCAAAGGATCTATGGTTTTCCCTCGAGTCTTTCCCACGAGGCTTTCCCACGAGGCTTTCCCACAGGGCTGTGCCACGTGCACACGTGGTGGGAGTCGATCCTCGGCTTGAACGTCAAGGCAGTGCAGGGAAAACAGGTTCCTCTGGAATGGACTGACACATCTGGGGGACTCTTGGAATGGTGGCACGACCCTGGAATTCATCTCGCCTTTCCTGTGGAGAGCACCTCCTCTTGAGATGCGACGGGAACGCCGGGAATTCTTTCCCTACGAAACAGGGAAAGGATCCCTCATCTCGAGCTAGGAGGCGGAAACGGGGCTCCCCTGGATGTGTGCGGGACACCACCTGCTTCCTCTCGAGTGGAGACGGGTATGTCGGGGAACTTCTTGAGTTGCAGCAAGGGTGTGAAGGACCCTTTGGAAGTTCCTGTGGTTAGACGTGATTGGCCTCGAGAAGCCTCAGCGGAAATGGGCCTCATCTCGGCTGGAGGGCAAAACCTCCTGGATTTTCTCGAGTTGCAGCAGGTGCTCTCGACTTACGACGGGGACCTCAGGGACCCGCTCTGGTGGCCTCAGGAAAGGCCAGTCCCCATGCGAGTTCCTCGGGGGCCTCACGGGATTCCTCTCCCGTCGATGCCGGGGCCTAAGACCTTGTGTGGAGTCGGGGCCGGAACCTGAGGATTCCTCTCCAGTGCTGACATGGATCTTGGGGTACTTCTGGAGTCTCCCCAGGGGAGTCAGTCCTCGTCTCGAATGCGGGCATGCACTTGCGCTTTCCTCCAGAGCGGTAGCAGCAGTGTCACGCAGTCCGCCGCGTGGATCAAAGGATCTATGGTTTTCCCTCGAGTCTTTCCCACGAGGCTTTCCCACGAGGCTTTCCCACAGGGCTGTCCCACGTGCACACGTGGTGGGAGTCGATCCTCGGCTTGAACGTCAAGGCAGTGCAGGGAAAACAGGTTCCTCTGGAATGGACTGACACATCTGGGGGACTCTTGGAATGGTGGCACGACCCTGGAGTTCCTCTCGCCTTTCCTGTGGAGAGCGCCTCCTCTTGAGATGCGACGGGAACGCCGGGAATTCTTTCCCTGCGAAACAGGGAAAGGATCCCTCATCTCGAGCTAGTAGGCGGAAACGGGGCTCCCCTGGATGTGTGCGGGACCCCACGTGCTTCCTCTCGAGTGGAGACGGGTATGTCGGGGAACTTCTTGAGTTGCAGCAATGGTGTGAAGGACCCTTTGGAAGTTCCAGTGGTTAGATGTGATTGGCCTCGAGAAGCCTCAGCGGAAATGGGCCTCATCTCGCCTGGAGGGCAAAACCTCCTGGATTTTCTCGAGTTGCGGCAGGTGCTCTCGACTTACGACGGGGACCTCAGGGACCCGCTCTGGTGGCCTCAGGAAAGGCCAGTCACCATGCGAGATCCTCGGGGGCCTCTCGGGATTCCTCTCCCGTCGATGCCGGGGCCTAAGACCTTGTGTGGAGTCGGGGCCGGAACCTGAGGATTCCTCTCCAGTGCTGACATGGATCTTGGCGTACTTCTGGAGTCTCCCCAGGGGAGTCAGTCCTCGTCTCGAATGCGGGAATGCACTTGCGCTTTCCTCCAGAGCGGTAGCAGCAGTGTCACGCAGTCTGCCGCGTGGATCAAAGGATGTATGGTTTTCCCTCGAGTCTTTCCCACGAGGCTTTCCCACGAGGCTTTCCCACAGGGCTGTCCCACGTGCACACGTGGTGGGAATCGATCCTCGGCTTGAACGTCAAGGCAGTGCAGGGAAAACAGTTTCCTCTGGAATGGACTGACACATCTGGGGAACTCTTGGAATGGTGGCACGACCCTGGAGTTCCTCTCGCCTTTCCTGTGGAGAGCGCCTCCTCTTGAGATGCGATGGGAACGCCGGGAATTCTTTCCCTACGAAACAGGGAAAGGATCCCTCATCTCGAGCTAGGAGGCGGAAACCGGGCTCCCCTGGATGTGTGCGGGACCCACGTGCTTCCTCTTGAGTGGAGACTGGTATGTCGGGGAACTTCTTGAGTTGCAGCAAGGGTGTGAAGGACCCTTTGGAAGTTCCAGTGGTTAGACGTGATTGGCCTCGAGAAGCCTCAGCGGAAATGGGCCTCATCTCGCCTGGAGGGCAAAACCTCCTGGATTTTCTCGAGTTGCGGCAGGTGCTCTCGACTTACGACGGGGACCTCAGGGACCCGCTCTGGTGGCCTCAGGAAAGGCCAGTCCCCATGCGAGTTCCTCGGGGGCCTCTCGGGATTCCTCTCCCGTCGATGCCGGGGCCTAAGACCTTGTGTGGAGTCGGGGCCGGAACCTGAGGATTCCTCTCCAGTGCTGACATGGATCTTGGCGTACTTCTGGAGTCTCCCCAGGGAAGTCAGTCCTCGTCTCGAATGCGTGCATGCACTTGCGCTTTCCTCCAGAGCGGTAGCAGCAGTGTCACGCAGTCCGCCGCGTGGATCAAAGGATCTATGGTTTTCCCTCGAGTCTTTCCCACGAGGCTTTCCCACGAGGCTTTCCCACAGGGCTGTGCCACGTGCACACGTGGTGGGAGTCGATCCTCGGCTTGAACGTCAAGGCAGTGCAGGGAAAACAGGTTCCTCTGGAATGGACTGACACATCTGGGGGACTCTTGGAATGGTGGCACGACCCTGGAATTCATCTCGCCTTTCCTGTGGAGAGCGCCTCCTCTTGAGATGCGACGGGAACGCCGGGAATTCTTTCCCTACGAAACAGGGAAAGGATCCCTCATCTCGAGCTAGGAGGCGGAAACGGGGCTCCCCTGGATGTGTGCGGGACACCACGTGCTTCCTCTCGAGTGGAGACGGGTATGTCGGGGAACTTCTTGAGTTGCAGCAAGGGTGTGAAGGACCCTTTGGAAGTTCCTGTGGTTAGACGTGATTGGCCTCGAGAAGCCTCAGCGGAAATGGGCCTCATCTCGCCTGGAGGGCAAAACCTCCTGGATTTTCTCGAGTTGCGGCAGGTGCTCTCGACTTACGACGGGGACCTCAGGGACCCGCTCTGGTGGCCTCAGGAAAGGCCAGTCCCCATGCGAGTTCCTCGGGGGCCTCTCGGGATTCCTCTCCCGTCGATGCCGGGGCCTAAGACCTTGTGTGGAGTCGGGGCCGGAACCTGAGGATTCCTCTCCAGTGCTGACATGGATCTTGGGGTACTTCTGGAGTCTCCCCAGGGGAGTCAGTCCTCGTCTCGAATGCGGGCATGCACTTGCGCTTTCCTCCAGAGCGGTAGCAGCAGTGTCACGCAGTCCGCCGCGTGGATCAAAGGATCTATGGTTTTCCCTCGAGTCTTTCCCACGAGGGTTTCCCACGAGGCTTTCCCACAGGGCTGTCCCACGTGCACACGTGGTGGGAGTCGATAATCGGCTTGAACGTCAAGGCAGTGCAGGGAAAACAGGTTCCTCTGGAATGGACTGACCCATCTGGGGGACTCTTGGAATGGTGGCACGACCCTGGAGTTCCTCTCGCCTTTCCTGTGGAGAGCGCCTCCTCTTGAGATGCGACGGGAACGCCGTTTATTCTTTCCCTACGAAACAGGGAAAGGATCCCTCATCTCGAGCTAGGAGGCGGAAACGGGGCTCCCCTGGATGTGTGCGGGACCCCACGTGCTTCCTCTCGAGTGGAGACGGGTATGTCGGGGAACTTCTTGAGTTGCAGCAAGGGTGTGAAGGACCCTTTGGAAGTTCCAGTGGTTAGATGTGATTGGCCTCGAGAAGCCTCAGCGGAAAGGGGCCTCATCTCGCCTGGAGGGCAAAACCTCCTGGATTTTCTCAAGTTGCGGCAGGTGCTCTCCACTTACGACGGGGACCTCAGGCACCCGCTCTGGTGGCCTCAGGAAAGGCCGGTCCCCATGCGAGTTCCTCGGGGGCCTCTCGGGATTCCTCTCCCGTCGATGCCGGGGCCTAAGACCTTGTGTGGAGTCGGGGCCGGAACCTGAGTTTTCCTCTCCAGTGCTGACATGGATCTTGGGGTACTTCTGGAGTCTCCCCAGGGGAGTCAGTCCTCGTCTCGAATGCGGGCATGCACTTGCGCTTTCCTCCAGAGCGGTAGCAGCAGTGTCACGCAGTCCGCCGCGTGGATCAAAGTATCTATGGTTTTCCCTCGAGTCTTTCCCACGAGGCTTTCCCACGAGGCTTTCCCACAGGGCTGTCCCACGTGCACACGTGGTGGGAGTCGATCCTCGGCTTCAACGTCAAGGCACTGCAGGGAAAACTGGTTCCTCTCGAATGGACTGACACATCTGGGGGACTCTTGGAATGGTGGCACGACCCTGGAGTTCCTCTCGCCTTTCCTGTGGAGAGCGCCTCCTCTTGAGATGCGATGGGAACGCCGGGAATTCTTTCCCTACGAAACAGGGATAGGATCCCTCATCTCGAGCTAGGAGGCGGAAACGGGGCTCCCCTGGATGTGTGCGGGACCCCACGTGCTTCCTCTCGAGTGGAGACGGGTATGTCGGGGAACTTCTTGAGTTGCAGTAATGGTGTGAAGGACCCTTTGGAAGTTCCAGTGGTTAAATGTGATTGGCCTCGAGAAACCTCAGCGGAAATGGGCCTCATCTCGCCTGGAGGGCAAAACCTCCTCCATTTTCTCGAGTTGCGGCTGGTGCTCTCGACTTACGACGGGGACCTCAGGGACACGCTCTGGTGGCCTCAGGAAAGGCCAGTCCCCAGACGAGTTCCTCGGGGGCCTCTCGGGATTCCTCTCCCGTCAATGCCGGGGCCTAAGACCTTGTGTGGACTCGGGGCCGGAACCTGAGGATTCCTCTCCAGTGCTGACATGGATCTTGGGGTACTTCTGGAGTCTCCCCAGGGGAGTTAGTCCTCGTCTCGAATGCGGGCATGCACTTGCGCTTTCCTCCAGAGCGGTAGCAGCAATGTCACGCAGTCCGCCGCGTGGATCAAAGGATCTATGGTTTTCCCTCGAGTCTTTCCCACGAGGCTTTCCCACGAGGCTTTCCCACAGGGCTGTCCCACGTGCACACGTGGTGGGAGTCGATCCTCGGCTTGAACGTCAAGGCAGTGCAGGGAAAACAGGTTCCTCTGGAATGGACTGACACATCTGGGGGACTCTTGGAATGGTGGCACGACCCTGGAGTTCCTCTCGCCTTTCCTGTGGAGAGCGCCTCCTCTTGAGATGCGACGGGAACGCCGGGAATTCTTTCCCTACGAAACAGGGAAAGGATCCCTCATCTCGAGCTAGGAGGCGGAAACGGGGCTCCCCTGGATGTGTGCGGGACACCACGTGCTTCCTCTCGAGTGGAGACGGGCATGTCGGGGAACTTCTTGAGTTGCAGCAAGGGTGTGAAGGACCCTTTGGAAGTTCCAGTGGTTAGATGTGATTGGCCTCGAGAAGCCTCAGCGGAAATGGGCCTCATCTCGCCTGGATGGCAAAACCTCCTGGATTTTCTCGAGTTGCGGCAGGTGCTCTCGACTTACGACGGGGACCTCAGGGACCCGCTCTGGTGGCCTCAGGAAAGGCCAGTCCCCATGCGAGTTCCTCGGGGGCCTCTCGGGATTCCTCTCCCGTCGATGCCGGGGCCTAAGACCTTGTGTGGAGTCCGGGCCGGAACCTGAGGATTCCTCTCCAGTGCTGACATGGATCTTGGGGTACTTCTGGAGTCTCCCCAGGGGAGTCAGTCCTCGTCTCGAATGCGGGCATGCACTTGCGCTTTCCTCCAGAGCGGTAGCAGCAGTGTCACGCAGTCCGCCGCGTGGATCAAAGGATCTATGGTTTTCCCTCGAGTCTTTCCCACGAGGCTTTCCCACGAGGCTTTCCCACAGGGCTGTCCCACGTGCACACGTGGTGGGAGTCGATCCTCGGCTTGAACGTCAAGGCAGTGCAGGGAAAACAGGTTCCTCTGGAATGGACTGACACATCTGGGGGACTCTTGGAATGGTGGCACGACCCTGGAGTTCCTCTCGCCTTTCCTGTGGAGAGCGCCTCCTCTTGAGATGCGACGGGAACGCCGGGAATTCTTTCCCTACGAAACAGGGAAAGGATCCCTAATCTCGAGCTAGGAGACGGAAACGGGGCTCCCCTAGATGTGTGCGGACCCCACGTGCTTCCTCTCGAGTGGAGACGGGTATGTCGGGGAACTTCTTGAGTTGCAGCAAGGGTGTGAAGGACCCTTTGGAAGTTCCAGTGGTTAGACGTGATTGGCCTCGAGAAGACTCAGCGGAAATGGGCCTCATCTCGCCTGGAGGGCAAAACCTCCTCCATTTTCTCGAGTTGCGGCAGGTGCTCTCGACTTACGACGGGGACCTCAGGGACCCGCTCTGGTGGCCTCAGGAAAGGCCAGTCCCCATGCGAGTTCCTCGGGGGCCTCTCGGGATTCCTCTCCCGTCGATCCCGGGGCCTAAGACCTTGTGTGGAGTCGGGGCTGGAACCTGAGGATTCCTCTCCAGTGCTGACATGGATCTTGGGGTACTTCTGGAGTCTCCCCAGGGGAGTCAGTCCTCGTCTCGAATGCGGGCATGCACTTGCGCTTTCCTCCAGAGCGGTAGCAGCAGTGTCACGCAGTCCGCCGCGTGGATCAAAGGATCTATGGTTTTCCCTCGAGTCTTTCCCACGAGGCTTTCCCACGAGGCTTTCCCACAGGGCTGTCCCACGTGCACACGTGGTGGGAGTCGATCCTCGGCTTGAACCTCAAGGCAGTGCAGGGAAAACAGGTTCCTCTGGAATGGACTGACACATCTGGGGGACTCTTGGAATGGTGGCACGACCCTGGAGTTCCTCTCGCCTTTCCTGTGGAGAGCGCCTCCTCTTGAGATGCGACGGGAACGCCGGGAATTCTTTCCCTACGAAACAGGGAAAGGATCCCTCATCTCGAGCTAGGAGGCGGAAACGGGGCTCCCCTGGATGTGTGCGGGACCCCACGTGCTTCCTCTCGAGTGGAGACGGGTATGTCGGGGAACTTCTTGAGTTGAAGCAATGGTGTGAAGGACCCTTTGGAAGTTCCAGTGTTTAGATGTGATTGGCCTCGAGAAGCCTCAGCGGAAATGGGCCTTATCTCGCCTGGAGGGCAAAACCTCCTGGATTTTCTCGAGTTGCGGCAGGTGCTCTCGACTTACGACGGGGACCTCAGGGACCCGCTCTGGTGGCCTCAGGAAAGGCCAGTCCCCATGCGAGTTCCTCGGGGGCCTCTCGGGATTCCTCTCCCGTCGATGCCGGGGCCTAAGACCTTGTGTGGAGTCGGGGCCGGAACCTGAGGATTCCTCTCCAGTGCTGACATGGATCTTGGCGTACTTCTGGAGTCTCCCCAGGGAAGTCAGTCCTCGTCTCGAATGCGTGCATGCACTTGCGCTTTCCTCCAGAGCGGTAGCAGCAGTGTCACGCAGTCCGCCGCGTGGATCAAAGGATCTATGGTTTTCCCTCGAGTCTTTCCCACGAGGCTTTCCCACGAGGCTTTCCCACAGGGCTGTCCCACGTGCACACGTGGTGGGAGTCGATCCTCGGCTTGAACGTCAAGGCAGTGCAGGGAAAACAGGTTCCTCTGGAATGGACTGACACATCTGGGGGACTCTTGGAATGGTGGCACGACCCTGGAATTCATCTCGCCTTTCCTGTGGAGAGCACCTCCTCTTGAGATGCGACGGGAACGCCGGGAATTCTTTCCCTACGAAACAGGGAAAGGATCCCTCATCTCGAGCTAGGAGGCGGAAACGGGGCTCCCCTGGATGTGTGCGGGACCCCACGTGCTTCCTCTCGAGTGGAGACGGGTATGTCGGGGAACTTCTTGAGTTGCAGCAAGGGTGTGAAGGACCCTTTGGAAGTTCCTGTGGTTAGACGTGATTGGCCTCGAGAAGCCTCAGCGGAAATGGGCCTCATCTCGGCTGGAGGGCAAAACCTCCTGGATTTTCTCGAGTTGCAGCAGGTGCTCTCGACTTACGACGGGGACCTCAGGGACCCGCTCTGGTGGCCTCAGGAAAGGCCAGTCCCCATGCGAGTTCCTCGGGGGCCTCACGGGATTCCTCTCCCGTCGATGCCGGGGCCTAAGACCTTGTGTGGAGTCGGGGCCGGAACCTGAGGATTCCTCTCCAGTGCTGACATGGATCTTGGGGTACTTCTGGAGTCTCCCCAGGGGAGTCAGTCCTCGTCTCGAATGCGGGCATGCACTTGCGCTTTCCTCCAGAGCGGTAGCAGCAGTGTCACGCAGTCCGCCGCGTGGATCAAAGGATCTATGGTTTTCCCTCGAGTCTTTCCCACGAGGCTTTCCCACGAGGCTTTCCCACAGGGCTGTCCCACGTGCACACGTGGTGGGAGTCGATCCTCGGCTTGAACGTCAAGGCAGTGCAGGGAAAACAGGTTCCTCTGGAATGGACTGACACATCTGGGGGACTCTTGGAATGGTGGTACGACCCTGGAGTTCCTCTCGCCTTTCCTGTGGAGAGCGCCTCCTCTTGAGATGCGACGGGAACGCCGGAAATTCTTTCCCTGCGAAACAGGGAAAGGATCCCTCATCTCGAGCTAGTAGGCGGAAACGGGGCTCCCCTGGATGTGTGCGGGACCCCACGTGCTTCCTCTCGAGTGGAGACGGGTATGTCGGGGAACTTCTTGAGTTGCAGCAATGGTGTGAAGGACCCTTTGGAAGTTCCAGTGGTTAGATGTGATTGGCCTCGAGAAGCCTCAGCGGAAATGGGCCTCATCTCGCCTGGAGGGCAAAACCTCCTGGATTTTCTCGAGTTGCGGCAGGTGCTCTCGACTTACGACGGGGACCTCAGGGACCCGCTCTGGTGGCCTCAGGAAAGGCCAGTCCCCATGCGAGTTCCTCGGGGGCCTCTCGGGATTCCTCTCCCGTCGATGCCGGGGCCTAAGACCTTGTGTGGAGTCGGGCCGGAACCTGAGGATTCCTCTCCAGTGCTGACATGGATCTTGGCGTACTTCTGGAGTCTCCCCAGGGGAGTCAGTCCTCGTCTCGAATGCGGGAATGCACTTGCGCTTTCCTCCAGAGCGGTAGCAGCAGTGTCACGCAGTCTGCCGCGTGGATCAAAGGATGTATGGTTTTCCCTCGAGTCTTTCCCACGAGGCTTTCCCACGAGGCTTTCCCACAGGGCTGTCCCACGTGCACACGTGGTGGGAATCGATCCTCGGCTTGAACGTCAAGGCAGTGCAGGGAAAACAGGTTCCTCTGGAATGGACTGACACATCTGGGGAACTCTTGGAATGGTGGCACGACCCTGGAGTTCCTCTCGCCTTTACTGTGGAGAGCGCCTCCTCTTGAGATGCGATGGGAACGCCGGGAATTCTTTCCCTACGAAACAGGGAAAGGATCCCTCATCTCGAGCTAGGAGGCGGAAACCGGGCTCCCCTGGATGTGTGCGGGACCCACGTGCTTCCTCTCGAGTGGAGACGGGTATGTCGGGGAACTTCTTGAGTTGCAGCAAGGGTGTGAAGGACGCTTTGGAAGTTCCAGTGGTTAGATGTGATTGGCCTCGAGAAGCCTCAGCGGAAATGGGCCTCATCTCGCCTGGAGGGCAAAACCTCCTGGATTTTCTCGAGTTGCGGCAGGTGCTCTCGACTTACGACGGGGACCTCAGGGACCCGCACTGGTGGCCTCAGGAAAGGCCAGTCCCCATGCGAGTTCCTCGGGGGCCTCTCGGGATTCCTCTCCCGTCGATGCCGGGGCCTAAGACCTTGTGTGGAGTCGGGGCCGGAACCTGAGTTTTCCTCTCCAGTGCTGACATGGATCTTGGGGTACTTCTGGAGTCTCCCCAGGGGAGTCAGTCCTCGTCTCGAATGCGGGCATGCACTTGCGCTTTCCTCCAGAGCGGTAGCAGCAGTGTCACGCAGTCCGCCGCGTGGATCAAAGGATCTATGGTTTTCCCTCGAGTCTTTCCCACGAGGCTTTCCCACGAGGCTTTCCCACAGGGCTGTCCCACGTGCACACGTGGTGGGAGTCGATCCTCGGCTTGAACGTCAAGGCAGTGCAGGGAAAACAGGTTCCTCTGGAATGGACTGACACATCTGGGGGACTCTTGGAATGGTGGCACGACCCTGGAGTTCCTCTCGCCTTTCCTGTGGAGAGCGCCTCCTCTTGAGATGCGACGGGAACGCCGGGAATTCTTTCCCTAAGAAACAGGGAAAGGATCCCTCATCTCGAGCTAGGAGGCGGAAACGGGGCTCCCCTGGATGTGTGCGGGACCCACGTGCTTCCTCTCGAGTGGAGACGGGTATGTCGATGAACTTCTTGAGTTGCAGCAAGGGTGTGAAGGACCCTTTGGAAGTTCCAGTGGTTAGATGTGATTGGCCTCGAGAAGCCTCAGCGGAAATGGGCCTCATCTCGCCTGTAGGGCAAAACCTCCTGGATTTCCTCGAGTTGCGGCAGGTGCTCTCGACTTACGACGGGGACCTCAGGGACCCGCTCTGGTGGCCTCAGGAAAGGCCAGTCCCCATGCGAGTTCCTCGGGGGCCTCACGGGATTCCTCTCCCGTCGATGCCGGGGCCTAAGACCTTGTGTGGAGTCGGGGCCGGAACCTGAGGATTCCTCTCCAGTGATGACATGGATCTTGGGGTACTTCTGGAGTCTCCCCAGGGGAGTCAGTCCTCGTCTCGAATGCGGGCATGCACTTGCGCTTTCCTCCAGAGCGGTAGCAGCAGTGTCACGCAGTCCGCCGCGTGGATCAAAGGATCTATGGTTTTCCCTCGAGTCTTTCCCACGAGGCTTTCCCACGAGGCTTTCCCACAGGGCTGTCCCACGTGCACACGTGGTGGGAGTCGATCCTCGGCTTGAACGTAAAGGCAGTGCAGGGAAAACAGGTTCCTCTTGAATGGACTGACACATCTGGGGGACTCTTGGAATGGTGGCACGACCCTGGAGTTCCTCTCGCCTTTCCTGTGCAGAGCGCCTCCTCTTGAGATGCGACGGGAACGCCGGGAATTCTTTCCCTACGAAACAGGGAAAGGATCCCTCATCTCGAGCTAGGAGGCGGAAACGGGGCTCCCCTGGATGTGTGCGGGACCCCACGTGCTTCCTCTCGAGTGGAGACGGGTATGTCGGGGAACTTCTTGAGTTGCAGCAATGGTGTGAAGGACCCTTTGGAAGTTCCAGTGGTTAGATGTGATTGGCCTCGAGAAGCCTCAGCGGAAATGGGCCTCATCTCGCCTGGAGGGCAAAACCTCCTGGATTTTCTCGAGTTGCGGCAGGTGCTCTCGACTTACGACGGGGACCTCAGGGACCCGCTCTGGTGGCCTCAGGAAAGGCCAGTCCCCATGCGAGTTCCTCGGGGGCCTCTCGGGATTCCTCTCCCGTCGATGCCGGGGCCTAAGACCTTGTGTGGAGTCGGGGCCGGAACCTGAGGATTCCTCTCCAGTGCTGACATGGATCTTGGGGTACTTCTGGAGTCTCCCCAGGGGAGTCAGTCCTCGTCTCGAATGTGGGCATGCACTTGCGCTTTCCTCCAGAGCGGTAGCAGCAGTGTCACGCAGTCCGCCGCGTGGATCAAAGGATCTATGGTTTTCCCTCGAGTCTTTCCTAAGAGGCTTTCCCACGAGGCTTTCCCACAGGGCTGTCCCACATGCACACGTGGTGGGAGTCGATCCTCGGCTTGAACGTCAAGGCAGTGCAGGGAAAACAGGTTCCTCTGGAATGGACTGACACATCTGGGGGACTCTTGGAATGGTGGTACGACCCTGGAGTTCCTCTCACCTTTCCTGTGGAGAGCGCCTCCTCTTGAGATGCGACGGGAACGCCGGGAATTCTTTCCCTACGAAACAGGGAAGGGATCCCTCATCTCGAGCTAGGAGGCGGAAACGGGGCTCCCCTGGATGTGTGCGGGACACCACGTGCTTCCTCTCGAGTGGAGACGGGTATGTCGGGGAACTTCTTGAGTTGCAGCAAGGGTGTGAAGGACCCTTTGGAAGTTCCAGTGGTTAGATGTGATTGGCCTCGAGAAGCCTCAGCGGAAATGGGCCTCATCTCCCCTGGAGGGCAAAACCTCCTGGATTTTCTCGAGTTGCGGCAGGTGCTCTCGACTTACGACGGGGACCTCAGGGACCCGCTCTGGTGGCCTCAGGAAAGGCCAGTCCCCATGCGAGTTCCTCGGGGGCCTCTCGGGATTCCTCTCCCGTCGATGCCGGGGCCTAAGACCTTGTGTGGAGTCGGGGCCGGAACCTGAGGTTTCCTCTCCAGTGCTGACATGGATCTTGGGGTACTTCTGAAGTCTCCCCAGGGGAGTCAGTCCTCGTCTCGAATGCGGGCATGCACTTGCGCTTTCCTCCAGAGCGGTAGCAGCAGTGTCACGCAGTCCGCCGCGTGGATCAAAGGATCTATGGTTTTCCCTCGAGTCTTTCCCACGAGGCTTTCCCACGAGGCTTTCCCACAGGGCTGTCCCACGTGCACACGTGGTGGGAGTGGATCCTCGGCTTGAACGTCAAGGCAGTGCAGGGAAAACAGGTTCCTCTGGAATGGATTGACACATCTGGGGGACTCTTGGAATGGTGGCACGACCGTGGAGTTCCTCTCGCCTTTCCTGTGGAGAGCGCCTCCTCTTGAGATGCGACGGGAACGCCGGGAATTCTTTCCCTTAGAAACAGGGAAAGGATCCCTCATCTCGAGCTAGGAGGCGGAAACGGGGCTCCCCTGGATGTGTGCGGGACCCACGTGCTTCCTCTCGAGTGGAGACGGGTATGTCGATGAACTTCTTGAGTTGCAGCAAGGGTGTGAAGGACCCTTTGGAAGTTCCAGTGGTTAGATATGATTGTCCTCGAGAAGCCTCAGCGGAAATGGGCCTCATCTCGCCTGGAGGGCAAAACCTCCTGGATTTTCTCGCGTTGCGGCAGGTGCTCTCGACTTACGACGGGGACCTCAGGGACCCGCTCTGGTGGCCTCAGGAAAGGCCAGTCCCCATGCGAGTTCCTCGGGGGCCTCTCGGGATTCCTCTCCCGTCGATGCCGGGGCCTAAGACCTTGTGTGGAGTCGGGGCCGGAACCTGAGGATTCCTCTCCAGTGCTGACATGGATCTTGGGGTAATTCTGGAGTCTCCCCAGGGGAGTCAGTCCTCGTCTCGAATGCGGGCATGCACTTGCGCTTTCCTCCAGAGCGGTAGCAGCAGTGTCACGCAGTCCGCCGCGTGGATCAAAGGATCTATGGTTTTCCCTCGAGTCTTTCCCACGAGGCTTTCCCACGAGGCTTTCCCACAGGGCTGTCCCACGTGCACACGTGGTGGGAGTCGATCCTCGGCTTGAACGTCAAGGCAGTGCAGGGAAAACAGGTTCCTCTGGAATGGACTGACACATCTGGGGGACTCTTGGAATGGTGGCACGACCCTGGAGTTCCTCTCACCTTTCCTGTGGAGAGCGCCTCCTCTTGAGATGCGACGGGAAAGCCGGGAATTCTTTCCCTACGAAACAGGGAAAGGATCCCTCATCTCGAGCTAGGAGGCGGAAACGGGGCTCCCCTGGATGTGTGCGGGCACCACGTGCTTCCTCTCGAGTGGAGACGGGTATGTCGGGGAACTTCTTGAGTTGCAGCAAGGGTGTGAAGGACCCTTTGGAAGTTCCAGTGGTTAGATGTGATTGGCCTCGAGAAGCCTCAGCGGAAATGGGCCTCATCTCCCCTGGAGGGCAAAACCTCCTGGATTTTCTCGAGTTGCGGCAGGTGCTCTCGACTTACGACGGGGACCTCAGGGACCCGCTCTGGTGGCCTCAGGAAATGCCAGTCCCTATGCGAGTTCCTCGGGGGCCTCTCGGGATTCCTCTCCCGTCGATGCCGGGGCCTAAGACCTTGTGTGGAGTGGGGGCCGGAACCTGAGGTTTCCTTTCCAGTGATGACATGGATCTTGGGGTACTTCTGGAGTCTCCCCAGGGGAGTCAGTCCTCGTCTCGAATGCGGGAATGCATTTGTGCTTTCCTCCAGAGCGGTAGCAGCAGTGTCACGCAGTCCGCCGCGTGGATCAAAGGATCTATGGTTTTCCCTCGAGTCTTTCCCACGAGGCTTTCCCACGAGGCTTTCCCACAGGGCTGTCCCACGTGCACACGTGGTGGGAGTCGATCCTCGGCTTGAACGTCAAGGCAGTGCAGGGAAAACAGGTTCCTCTGGAATGGACTGACACATCTGGGGGACTCTTGGAATGGTGTAACGACCCTGGAGTTCCTCTCGCCTTTCCTGTGGAGAGCGCCTCCTCTTGAGATGCGACGGGAACGCCGGGAATTCTTTCCCTACGAAACAGGGAAAGGATCCCTCATCTCGAGCTAGGAGGCGGAAACGGGGCTCCCCTGGATGTGTGCGGGACCCACGTGCTTCCTCTCGAGTGGAGACGGGTATGTCGATGAACTTCTTGAGTTGCAGCAAGGGTGTGAAGGACCCTTTGGAAGTTCCAGTGGTTAGATGTGATTGGCCTCGAGAAGCCTCAGCGGAAATGGGCCTCATCTCGCCTGGAGGGCAAAACCTCCTGGATTTTCTCGAGTTGCGGCAGGTGCTCTCGACTTACGACGGGGACCTCAGGGACCCGCTCTGGTGGCCTCAGGAAAGGCCAGTCCCCATGCGAGTTCCTCGGGGGCCTCTCGGGATTCCTCTCCCGTCGATGCCGGGGCCTAAGACCTTGTGTGGAGTCGGGCCGGAAACTGAGGATTCCTCTCCAGTGCTGACATGGATCTTGGGGTACTTCTGGAGTCTCCCCAGGGGAGTCAGTCCTCGTCTCGAATGCGGGCATGCACTTGCGCTTTCCTCCAGAGCGGTAGCAGCAGTGTCACGCAGTCCGCCGCGTGGATCAAAGGATCTATGGTTTTCCCTCGAGTCTTTCCCACGAGGCTTTCCCACGAGGCTTTCCCACAGGGCTGTCCCACGTGCACACGTGGTGGGAGTCGATCCTCGGCTTGAACGTCAAGGCAGTGCAGGGAAAACAGGTTCCTATGGATTGGACTGACACATCTGGGGGACTCTTGGAATGGTGGCACGACCCTGGAGTTCCTCTCGCCTTTCCTGTGGAGAGCGCCTCCTCTTGAGATGCGATGGGAACGCCGGGAATTCTTTCCCTACGAAACAGGGAAAGGATCCCTCATCTCGAGCTAGGAGGCGGAAACGGGGCTCCTCTGGATGTGTGCGGACCCCACGTGCTTGCTCTCGAGTGGAGACGGGTATGTCGGGGAACTTCTTGAGTTGCAGCAAGGGTGTGAAGGACCCTTTGGAAGTTCCAGTGGTTAGACGTGATTGGCCTCGAGAAGCCTCAGCGGAAATGGGCCTCATCTCGCCTGGAGGGCAAAACCTCCTGGATTTTCTCGAGTTGCGGCAGGTGCTCTCGACTTACGACGGGGACCTCAGGGACCCGCTCTGGTGGCCTCAGGAAAGGCCAGTCCCCATGCGAGTTCCTCGGGGGCCTCTCGGGATTCCTCTCCCGTCGATGCCGGGGCCTAAGACCTTGTGTGGAGTCGGGGCCGGAACCTGAGGATTCCTCTCCAGTGCTGACATGGATCTTGGGGTACTTCTGGAGTCTCCCCAGGGGAATCAGTCCTCGTCTCGAATGCGGGCATGCACTTGCGCTTTCCTCCAGAGCGGTAGCAGCAGTGTCACGCAGTCCGCCGCGTGGATCAAAGGATCTATGGTTTTCCCTCGAGTCTTTCCCTCGAGGCTTTCCCACGAGGCTTTCCCACAGGGCTGTCCCTCGTGCACACGTGGTGGGAGTCGATCCTCGGCTTGAACGTCAAGGCAGTGCAGGGAAAACAGGTTCCTCTGGAATGGACTGACACATCTGGGGGACTCTTGGAATGGTGTCACGACCCTGGAGTTCCTCTCGCCTTTCCTGAGGAGAGCGCCTCCTCTTGAGATGCGACGGGAACGCCGGGAATTCTTTCCCTACGAAACAGGGAAAGGATCCCTCATCTCGAGCTAGGAGGCGGAAACGGGGCTGCCCTGGAAGTGTGCGTGACCCCACGTGCTTCCTTTCGAGTGGAGACGGGTATGTCGGGGAACTTCTTGAGTTGCAGCAATGGTGTGAAGGACCCTTTGGAAGTTCCAGTGGTTAGATGTGATTGGCCTCGAGAAGCCTCAGCGGAAATGGGCCTCATCTCGCCTGGAGGGCAAAACCTCCTGGATTTTCTCGAGTTGCGGCAGGTGCTCTCGACTTACGACGGGGACCTCAGGGACCCGCTCTGGTGGCCTCAGGAAAGGCCAGTCCCCATGCGAGTTCCTCGGGGGCCTCTCGGGATTCCTCTCCCGTCGATGCCGGGGCCTAAGCCTTGTGTGGAGTCGGGGCCGGAACCTGAGGATTCCTCTCCAGTGCTGACATGGATCTTGGGGTACTTCTGGAGTCTCCCCAGGGGAGTCAGTCCTCGTCTCGAATGCGGGCATGCACTTGCGCTTTCCACCAGAGCGGTAGCAGCAGTGTCACGCAGTCCGACGCGTGGATCAAAGGATCTATGGTTTTCCCTCGAGTCTTTCCCACGAGGCTTTCCCACGAGGCTTTCCCACAGGGCTGTCCCACGTGCACACGTGGTGGGAGTCGATCCTCGGCTTGAACGTCAAGGCAGTGCAGGGAAAACAGGTTCCTCTGGAATGGACTGACACATCTGGGGGACTCTTGGAATGGTGGCACGACCCTGGAGTTCCTCTCGCCTTTCCTGTGGAGAGAGCCTCCTCTTGAGATGCGACGGGAACGCAGGGAATTCTTTCCCTACGAAACAGGGAAAGGATCCCTCATCTCGAGCTCGGAGGCGGAAACGGGGCTCCCCTGGATGTGTGCGGGACACCACGTGCTTCCTCTCGAGTGCAGACGGGTGTGTCGGGGAACTTCTTGAGTTGCAGCAAGGGTGTGAAGGACCCTTTGGAAGTTCCAGTGGTTAGATGTGATTGGCCTCGAGAAGCCTCAGCAGAAATGGGCCTCATCTCGCCTGGAGGGCAAAACCTCCTGGATTTTCTCGAGTTGGGGCAGGTGCTCTCGACTTACGACGGGGACCTCAGGGACCCGCTCTGGTGGCCTCAGGAAAGGCCAGTCCCCATGCGAGTTCCTCGGGGGCCTCTCGGGATTCCTCTCCCGTCGATGCCGGGGCCTAAGACCTTGTGTGGAGTCGGGGCCGGAACCTGAGGATTCCTCTCCAGTGCTGACATGGATCTTGGGGTACTTCTGGAGTCTCCCCAGGGGAGTCAGTCCTCGTCTCGAATGCGGGCATGCACTTGCGCTTTCCTCCAGAGCGGTAGCAGCAGTGTCACGCAGTCCGCCGCGTGGATCAAAGGATCTATGGTTTTCCCTCGAGTCTTTCCCACGAGGCTTTCCCACGAGGTTTTCCCACAGTGCTGTCCCACGTGCACACGTGGTGGGAGTCGATCCTCGGCTTGAACGTCAAGGCAGTGCAGGGAAAACAGGTTCCTCTGGAATGGATTGACACATCTGGGGGACTCTTGGAATGGTGACACGACCCTGGAGTTCCTCTCGCCTTTCCTGTGGAGAGCGCCTCCTCTTGAGATGCGACGGGAACGCCGGGAATTCTTTCCCTACGAAACAGGGAAAGGATCCCTCATCTCAAGCTAGGAGGCGGAAAAGGGCTCCCCTGGGTGTGTGCGGGACCCCACGTGCTTCCTCTCGAGTGGAGACGGGTATGTCGGGGAACTTCTTGAGTTGCAGCAGTGGTGTGAAGGACCCTTTGGAAGTTCCAGTGGTTAGATGTGATTGGCCTCGAGAAGCCTCAGCGGAAATGCGCCTCATCTCGCCTGGAAGGCAAAACCTCCTGGATTTTCTCGAGTTGCGGCAGGTGCTCTCGACTTACGACGGGGACCTCAGGGACCCGCTCTGGTGGCCTCAGGAAAGGCCAGTCCCCATGCGAGTTCCTCGGGGGCCTCTCGGGATTCCTCTCCCGTCGATGCCGGGGCCTAAGACCTTGTGTGGAGTCGGGGCCGGAACCTGAGGATTCCTCTCCAGTGCTGACATGGATCTTGGGGTACTTCTGGAGTCTCCCCAGGGGAGTCAGTCCTCGTCTCGAATGCAGGCATGCACTTGCGCTTTCCTCCAGAGCGGTTGCAGCAGTGTCACGCAGTCCGCCGCGTGGATCAAAGGATCTATGGTTTTCCCTCGAGTCTTTCCCACGAGTCTTTCTCACGAGGCTTTCCCACAGGGCTGTCCCACGTGCACACGTGGTGGGAGTCGATCCTCGGCTTGAACGTCAAGGCAGTGCAGGGAAAACAGGTTCCTCGGGAATGGACTGACACATCTGGGGGACTCTTGGAATGGTGGCATGACCCTGGAGTTCCTCTCGCCTTTCCTGTGGAGAGCGCCTCCTCTTGAGATGCGACGGGAACGCCGGGAATTCTTTCCCTACGAAACAGGGAAAGGATCCCTCATCTCGAGCTAGGAGGCGGAAACGGGGCTCCCCTGGATGTGTGCGGGACACCACGTGCTTCCTCTCGAGTGCAGACGGGTATGTCGGGGAACTTCTTGAGTTGCAGCAAGGGTGTGAAGGACCCTTTGGAAGTTCCAGTGGTTAGATGTGATTGGCCTCAAGAAGCCTCAGCGGAAATGGGCCTCATCTCGCCTGGTGGGCAAAACCTCCTGGATTTTCTCGAGTTGCGGCAGGTGCTCTCGACTTACGACGGGGACCTCAGGGACCCGCTCTGGTGGCCTCAGGAAAGGCCAGTCCCCATGCGAGTTCCTCGGGGGCCTCTCGGGATTCCTCTCCCGTCGATGCCGGGGCCTAAGACCTTGTGTGGAGTCGGGGCCGGAACCTGAGGATTCCTCTCCAGTGCTGACATGGATCTTGGGGTACTTCTGGAGTCTCCCCAGGGGCGTCAGTCCTCGTCTCGAATGCGGGCATGCACTTGCGCTTTCCTCCAGAGCGGTAGCAGCAGTGTCACGCAGTCCGCCGCGTGGATCAAAGGATCTATGGTTTTCCCTCGAGTCTTTCCCACGAGGCTTTCCCACGAGGCTTTCCCACAGGGCTGTCCCACGTGCACACGTGGTGGGAGTCGATCCTCGGCTTGAACGTCAAGGCAGTGCAGGGAAAACAGGTTCCTCTGGAATGGACTGACACATCTGGGGGACTCTTGGAATGGTGGCACGACCCTGGAGTTCCTCTCGCCTTTCCTGTGGAGAGCGCCTCCTCTTGAGATGCGACGGGAACACCGGGAATTCTTTCCCTACGAAACAGGGAAAGGATCCCTCATCTCGAGCTAGGAGGCGGAAACGGGGCTCCCCTGGATGTGTGCGGGACCCCACGTGCTTCCTCTCGAGTGGAGACGGGTATGTCGGGGAACTTCTTGTGTTGCAGTAATGGTGTGAAGGACCCTTTGGAAGATCCAGTGGTTAGATGTGATTGGCCTCGAGAAGCCTCAGCGGAAATGGGCCTCATCTCGCCTGGAGGGCAAAACCTCCTGGATTTTCTCGAGTTGCGGCAGGTGCTCTCGACTTACGACGGGGACCTCAGGGACCCGCTCTGGTGGCCTCAGGAAAGGCCAGTCCCCATGCGAGTTCCTCGGGGGCCTCTCGGGATTCCTCTCCCGTCGATGCCGGGGCCTAAGACCTTGTGTGGAGTCGGGGCTGGAACCTGAGGTTTCCTCTCCAGTGCTGACATGGATCTTGGGGTACTTCTGGAGTCTCCCCAGGGGAGTCAGTCCTCGTCTCGAATGCGGGCATGCACTTGCGCTTTCCTCCAGAGCGGTAGCAGCAGTGTCACGCAGTCCGCCGCGTGGATCAAAGGATCTATGGTTTTCCCTCGAGTCTTTCCCACGAGGCTTTCCCACGAGGCTTTCCCACAGGGCTGTCCCACGTGCACACGTGGTGGGAGTGGATGCTCGGCTTGAACGTCAAGGCAGTGCAGGGAAAACAGGTTCCTCTGGAATGGATTGACACATCTGGGGGACTCTTGGAATGGTGGCACGACCGTGGAGTTCCTCTCGCCTTTCCTGTGGAGAGCGCCTCCGCTTGAGATGCGACGGGAACGCCGGGAATTCTTTCCCTACGAAACAGGGAAAGGATCCCACATCTCGAGCTAGGAGGCGGAAACGGGGCTCCCCTGGATGTGTGCGGGACCCACGTGCTTCCTCTCGAGTGGAGACGGGTATGTCGGGGAACTTCTTGAGTTGCAGCAAGGGTGTGAAGGACCCTTTGGAAGTTCCAGTGGTTAGATGTGATTGGCCTCCAGAAGCCTCAGCGGAAATGGGCCTCATCTCGCCTGGAGGGCAAAACCTCCTGGATTTTCTCGAGTTGCGGCAGGTGCTCTCGACTTACGACGGGGACCTCAGGGACCCGCTCTGGTGGCCTCAGGAAAGGCCAGTCCCATGCGAGTTCCTCGGGGGCCTCTCGGGATTCATCTCCCGTCGATGCCGGGGCCTAAGACCTTGTGTGGAGTCGGGGCCGGAACCTGAGGATTCCTCTCCAGTGCTGACATGGATCTTGGGGTACTTCTGGAGTCTCCCCAGGGGAGTCAGTCCTCGTCTCGAATGCGGGCATGCACTTGCGCTTTCCTCCAGAGCGGTAGCAGCAGTGTCACGCAGTCCGCCACGTGGATCAAAGGATCTATGGTTTTCCCTCGAGTCTTTCCCACGAGGCTTTCCCACGTAGCTTTCCCACAGGGCTGTCCCACGTGCACACGTGGTGGGAGTCGATCCTCGGCTTGAACGTCAAGGCAGTGCAGGGAAAACAGGTTCCTCTGGAATGGACTGACACATCTGGGGGACTCTTGGAATGGTGTCATGACCCTGGAGTTCCTCTCGCCTTTCCTGAGGAGAGCGCCTCCTCTTGAGATGCGACGGGAACGCCGGGAATTCTTTCCCTACGAAACAGGGAAAGGATCCCTCATCTCGAGCTAGGAGGCGGAAACGGGGCTCCCCTGGATGTGTGCGGGACCCCACCTGCTTCCTCTCGAGTGGAGACGGGTATGTCGGGGAACTTCTTGAGTTGCAGCAATGGTGTGAAGGACCCTTTGGAAGTTTCAGTGGTTAGATGTGATTGGCCTCGAGAAGCCTCAGCGGAAATGGGCCTCATCTCGCCTGGAGGGCAAAACCTCCTGGATTTTCTCGAGTTGCGGCAGGTGCTCTCGACTTACGATGGGGACCTCAGGGACCCGCTCTGGTGGCCTCAGGAAAGGCCAGTCCCCATGCGAGTTCCTTGGGGGCCTCTCGGGATTCCTCTCCCGTCGATGCCGGGGCCTAAGACCTTGTGTGGAGTCGGGGCCAGAACCTGAGGATTCCTCTCCAGTGCTGACATGGATCTTGGGGTACTTCTGGAGCTTCCCCAGGGGAGTCAGTCCTCGTCTCGAATGCGGGCATGCACTTGCGCTTTCCTCCAGAGCGGTAGCAGCAGTGTCACGCAGTCCGCCGCGTGGATCAAAGGATCTATGGTTTTCCCTCGAGTTTTTCCCACGAGGCTTTCCCACGAGGCTTTCCCACAGGGCTGTCCAACGTGCACACGTGGTGGGAGTCGATCCTCGGCTTGAACGTCAAGGCAGTGCAGGGAAAACAGGTTCCTCTGGAATGGACTGACACATCTGGGGGACTCTTGGAATGGTGGCACGACCCTGGAGTTCCTCGCGCCTTTCCTGTGGAGAGCGCCTCCTCTTGAGATGCGACGGGAACGCCGGGAATTCTTTCCCTACGAAACAGGGAAAGGATCCCTCATCTCGAGCTAGGAGGCGGAAACGGGGCTCCCCTGGATGTGTGCGGGACCCACGTGCTTCCTCTCGAGTGGAGACGGGTATGTCGGGGAACTTCTTGAGTTGCAGCAAGGGTGTGAAGGACCCTTTGGAAGTTCCAGTGGTTAGATGTGATTGGCCTCGAGAAGCCTCAGCGGAAATGGGCCTCATCTCGCCTGGAGGGCAAAACCTCCTGGATTTTCTCGAGTTGCGGCAGGTGCTCTCGACTTACGACGGGGACCTCAGGGACCCGCTCTGGTGGCCTCAGGAAAGGCCAGTCCCATGCGAGTTCCTCGGGGGCCTCTCGGGATTCCTCTCCCGTCGTTGCCGGGGCCTAAGACCTTGTGTGGAGTCGGGGCCGGAACCTGAGGTTTCCTCTCCAGTGCTGACATGGATCTTGGGGTACTTCTGGAGTCTGCCCAAGGGAGTCAGTCCTCGTCTCGAATGCGGGAACGCACTTGCGCTTTCCTCCAGAGCGGTAGCAGCAGTGTCACGCAGTCCGCCGCGTGGATCAAAGGATCTATGGTTTTCCCTCGAGTCTTTCCCACGAGGCTTTCCCACGAGGCTTTCCCACAGGGCTGTCCCACGTGCACACGTGGTGGGAGTCGATCCTCGGCTTGAACGTCAAGGCAGTGCAGGGAAAACAGGTTCCTCTGGAATGGACTGACACATCTGGGGGACTCCTGGAATGGTGGTAACACCCTGGAGTTCCTCTCGCCTTTCCTCTGGAGAGCGCCTCCTCTTGAGATGCGACGGGAAAGCCGGGAATTCTTTCCCTACGAAACAGGGAAAGGATCCCTCATCTCGAGCTAGGAGGCGGAAACGGGGCTCCCCTGGATGTGTGCGGGAAACCACGTGCTTCCTCTCGAGTAGAGAAGGGTATGTCGGGGAATTTCTTGAGTTGCAGCAAGGGTGTGAAGGACCCTTTGGAAGTTCCAGTGGTTAGATGTGATTGGCCTCGAGAAGCCTCAGCGGAAATGGGCCTCATCTCGCCTTGAGGGCAAAACCTCCTGGATTTTCTCGAGTTGCGGCAGGTGCTCTCGACTTACGACGGGGACCTCAGGACCCGCTCTGGTGGCCTCAGGAAAGGCCAGTCCCCATGCGAGTTCCTCGGGGGCCTCTCGGGATTCCTTTCCCGTCGATGCCGGGGCCTAAGACCTTGTGTGGAGTCGGGGCCGGAACCTGAGGATTCCTCTCCAGTGCTGACATGGATCTTGGGGTACTTCTGGAGTCTCCCCAGGGGAGTCAGTCCTCGTCTCGAATGCGGGCATGCACTTGCGCTTTCCTCCAGAGCGGTAGCAGCAGTGTCACGCAGTCCGCCGCGTGGATCAAAGGATCTATGGTTTTCCCTCGAGTCTTTCCCACGAGGCTTTCCCACGAGGCGTTCCCACAGGGCTGTCCCACGTGCACACGTGGTGGGAGTCGATCCTCGGCTTGAACGTCAAGGCAGTGCAGGGAAAACAGGTTCCTATGGATTGGACTGACACATCTGGGGGACTCTTGGAATGGTGGCACGACCCTGGAGTTCCTCTCGCCTTTCCTGTGGAGAGCGCCTCCTCTTGAGATGCGATGGGAACGCCGGGAATTCTTTCCCTACGAAACAGGGAAAGGATCCCTCATCTCGAGCTAGGAGGCGGAAACGGGGCTCCTCTGGATGTGTGCGGACCCCACGTGCTTGCTCTCGAGTGGAGACGGGTATGTCGGGGAACTTCTTGAGTTGCAGCAAGGGTGTGAAGGACCCTTTGGAAGTTCCAGTGGTTAGACGTGATTGGCCTCGAGAAGCCTCAGCGGAAATGGGCCTCATCTCGCCTGGAGGGCAAAACCTCCTGGATTTTCTCGAGTTGCGGCAGGTGCTCTCGACTTACGACGGGGACCTCAGGGACCCGCTCTGGTGGCCTCAGGAAAGGCCAGTCCCCATGCGAGTTCCTCGGGGGCCTCTCGGGATTCCTCTCCCGTCGATGCCGGGGCCTAAGACCTTGTGTGGAGTCGGGGCCGGAACCTGAGGATTCCTCTCCAGTGCTGACATGGATCTTGGGGTACTTCTGGAGTCTCCCCAGGGGAATCAGTCCTCGTCTCGAATGCGGGCATGCACTTGCGCTTTCCTCCAGAGCGGTAGCAGCAGTGTCACGCAGTCCGCCGCGTGGATCAAAGGATCTATGGTTTTCCCTCGAGTCTTTCCCTCGAGGCTTTCCCACGAGGCTTTCCCACAGGGCTGTCCCTCGTGCACACGTGGTGGGAGTCGATCCTCGGCTTGAACGTCAAGGCAGTGCAGGGAAAACAGGTTCCTCTGGAATGGACTGACACATCTGGGGGACTCTTGGAATGGTGTCACGACCCTGGAGTTCCTCTCGCCTTTCCTGAGGAGAGCGCCTCCTCTTGAGATGCGACGGGAACGCCGGGAATTCTTTCCCTACGAAACAGGGAAAGGATCCCTCATCTCGAGCTAGGAGGCGGAAACGGGGCTGCCCTGGAAGTGTGCGTGACCCCACGTGCTTCCTTTCGAGTGGAGACGGGTATGTCGGGGAACTTCTTGAGTTGCAGCAATGGTGTGAAGGACCCTTTGGAAGTTCCAGTGGTTAGATGTGATTGGCCTCGAGAAGCCTCAGCGGAAATGGGCCTCATCTCGCCTGGAGGGCAAAACCTCCTGGATTTTCTCGAGTTGCGGCAGGTGCTCTCGACTTACGACGGGGACCTCAGGGACCCGCTCTGGTGGCCTCAGGAAAGGCCAGTCCCCATGCGAGTTCCTCGGGGGCCTCTCGGGATTCCTCTCCCGTCGATGCCGGGGCCTAAGCCTTGTGTGGAGTCGGGGCCGGAACCTGAGGATTCCTCTCCAGTGCTGACATGGATCTTGGGGTACTTCTGGAGTCTCCCCAGGGGAGTCAGTCCTCGTCTCGAATGCGGGCATGCACTTGCGCTTTCCACCAGAGCGGTAGCAGCAGTGTCACGCAGTCCGACGCGTGGATCAAAGGATCTATGGTTTTCCCTCGAGTCTTTCCCACGAGGCTTTCCCACGAGGCTTTCCCACAGGGCTGTCCCACGTGCACACGTGGTGGGAGTCGATCCTCGGCTTGAACGTCAAGGCAGTGCAGGGAAAACAGGTTCCTCGGGAATGGACTGACACATCTGGGGGACTCTTGGAATGGTGGCACGACCCTGGAGTTCCTCTCGCCTTTCCTGTGGAGAGAGCCTCCTCTTGAGATGCGACGGGAACGCAGGGAATTCTTTCCCTACGAAACAGGGAAAGGATCCCTCATCTCGAGCTAGGAGGCGGAAACGGGGCTCCCCTGGATGTGTGCGGGACACCACGTGCTTCCTCTCGAGTGCAGACGGGTGTGTCGGGGAACTTCTTGAGTTGCAGCAAGGGTGTGAAGGACCCTTTGGAAGTTCCAGTGGTTAGATGTGATTGGCCTCGAGAAGCCTCAGCAGAAATGGGCCTCATCTCGCCTGGAGGGCAAAACCTCCTGGATTTTCTCGAGTTGGGGCAGGTGCTCTCGACTTACGACGGGGACCTCAGGGACCCGCTCTGGTGGCCTCAGGAAAGGCCAGTCCCCATGCGAGTTCCTCGGGGGCCTCTCGGGATTCCTCTCCCGTCGATGCCGGGGCCTAAGACCTTGTGTGGAGTCGGGGCCGGAACCTGAGGATTCCTCTCCAGTGCTGACATGGATCTTGGGGTACTTCTGGAGTCTCCCCAGGGGAGTCAGTCCTCGTCTCGAATGCGGGCATGCACTTGCGCTTTCCTCCAGAGCAGTAGCAGCAGTGTCACGCAGTCCGCCGCGTGGATCAAAGGATCTATGGTTTTCCCTCGAGTCTTTCCCACGAGGCTTTCCCACGAGGTTTTCCCACAGTGCTGTCCCACGTGCACACGTGGTGGGAGTCGATCCTCGGCTTGAACGTCAAGGCAGTGCAGGGAAAACAGGTTCCTCTGGAATGGATTGACACATCTGGGGGACTCTTGGAATGGTGACACGACCCTGGAGTTCCTCTCGCCTTTCCTGTGGAGAGCGCCTCCTCTTGAGATGCGACGGGAACGCCGGGAATTCTTTCCCTACGAAACAGGGAAAGGATCCCTCATCTCAAGCTAGGAGGCGGAAAAGGGCTCCCCTGGGTGTGTGCGGGACCCCACGTGCTTCCTCTCGAGTGGAGACGGGTATGTCGGGGAACTTCTTGAGTTGCAGCAGTGGTGTGAAGGACCCTTTGGAAGTTCCAGTGGTTAGATGTGATTGGCCTCGAGAAGCCTCAGCGGAAATGCGCCTCATCTCGCCTGGAAGGCAAAACCTCCTGGATTTTCTCGAGTTGCGGCAGGTGCTCTCGACTTACGACGGGGACCTCAGGGACCCGCTCTGGTGGCCTCAGGAAAGGCCAGTCCCCATGCGAGTTCCTCGGGGGCCTCTCGGGATTCCTCTCCCGTCGATGCCGGGGCCTAAGACCTTGTGTGGAGTCGGGGCCGGAACCTGAGGATTCCTCTCCAGTGCTGACATGGATCTTGGGGTACTTCTGGAGTCTCCCCAGGGGAGTCAGTCCTCGTCTCGAATGCAGGCATGCACTTGCGCTTTCCTCCAGAGCGGTTGCAGCAGTGTCACGCAGTCCGCCGCGTGGATCAAAGGATCTATGGTTTTCCCTCGAGTCTTTCCCACGAGTCTTTCTCACGAGGCTTTCCCACAGGGCTGTCCCACGTGCACACGTGGTGGGAGTCGATCCTCGGCTTGAACGTCAAGGCAGTGCAGGGAAAACAGGTTCCTCGGGAATGGACTGACACATCTGGGGGACTCTTGGAATGGTGGCATGACCCTGGAGTTCCTCTCGCCTTTCCTGTGGAGAGCGCCTCCTCTTGAGATGCGACGGGAACGCCGGGAATTCTTTCCCTACGAAACAGGGAAAGGATCCCTCATCTCGAGCTAGGAGGCGGAAACGGGGCTCCCCTGGATGTGTGCGGGACACCACGTGCTTCCTCTCGAGTGCAGACGGGTATGTCGGGGAACTTCTTGAGTTGCAGCAAGGGTGTGAAGGACCCTTTGGAAGTTCCAGTGGTTAGATGTGATTGGCCTCAAGAAGCCTCAGCGGAAATGGGCCTCATCTCGCCTGGTGGGCAAAACCTCCTGGATTTTCTCGAGTTGCGGCAGGTGCTCTCGACTTACGACGGGGACCTCAGGGACCCGCTCTGGTGGCCTCAGGAAAGGCCAGTCCCCATGCGAGTTCCTCGGGGGCCTCTCGGGATTCCTCTCCCGTCGATGCCGGGGCCTAAGACCTTGTGTGGAGTCGGGGCCGGAACCTGAGGATTCCTCTCCAGTGCTGACATGGATCTTGGGGTACTTCTGGAGTCTCCCCAGGGGCGTCAGTCCTCGTCTCGAATGCGGGCATGCACTTGCGCTTTCCTCCAGAGCGGTAGCAGCAGTGTCACGCAGTCCGCCGCGTGGATCAAAGGATCTATGGTTTTCCCTCGAGTCTTTCCCACGAGGCTTTCCCACGAGGCTTTCCCACAGGGCTGTCCCACGTGCACACGTGGTGGGAGTCGATCCTCGGCTTGAACGTCAAGGCAGTGCAGGGAAAACAGGTTCCTCTGGAATGGACTGACACATCTGGGGGACTCTTGGAATGGTGGCACGACCCTGGAGTTCCTCTCGCCTTTCCTGTGGAGAGCGCCTCCTCTTGAGATGCGACGGGAACACCGGGAATTCTTTCCCTACGAAACAGGGAAAGGATCCCTCATCTCGAGCTAGGAGGCGGAAACGGGGCTCCCCTGGATGTGTGCGGGACCCCACGTGCTTCCTCTCGAGTGGAGACGGGTATGTCGGGGAACTTCTTGTGTTGCAGTAATGGTGTGAAGGACCCTTTGGAAGATCCAGTGGTTAGATGTGATTGGCCTCGAGAAGCCTCAGCGGAAATGGGCCTCATCTCGCCTGGAGGGCAAAACCTCCTGGATTTTCTCGAGTTGCGGCAGGTGCTCTCGACTTACGACGGGGACCTCAGGGACCCGCTCTGGTGGCCTCAGGAAAGGCCAGTCCCCATGCGAGTTCCTCGGGGGCCTCTCGGGATTCCTCTCCCGTCGATGCCGGGGCCTAAGACCTTGTGTGGAGTCGGGGCTGGAACCTGAGGTTTCCTCTCCAGTGCTGACATGGATCTTGGGGTACTTCTGGAGTCTCCCCAGGGGAGTCAGTCCTCGTCTCGAATGCGGGCATGCACTTGCGCTTTCCTCCAGAGCGGTAGCAGCAGTGTCACGCAGTCCGCCGCGTGGATCAAAGGATCTATGGTTTTCCCTCGAGTCTTTCCCACGAGGCTTTCCCACGAGGCTTTCCCACAGGGCTGTCCCACGTGCACACGTGGTGGGAGTGGATCCTCGGCTTGAACGTCAAGGCAGTGCAGGGAAAACAGGTTCCTCTGGAATGGATTGACACATCTGGGGGACTCTTGGAATGGTGGCACGACCGTGGAGTTCCTCTCGCCTTTCCTGTGGAGAGCGCCTCCGCTTGAGATGCGACGGGAACGCCGGGAATTCTTTCCCTACGAAACAGGGAAAGGATCCCACATCTCGAGCTAGGAGGCGGAAACGGGGCTCCCCTGGATGTGTGCGGGACCCACGTGCTTCCTCTGGAGTGGAGACGGGTATGTCGGGGAACTTCTTGAGTTGCAGCAAGGGTGTGAAGGACCCTTTGGAAGTTCCAGTGGTTAGATGTGATTGGCCTCCAGAAGCCTCAGCGGAAATGGGCCTCATCTCGCCTGGAGGGCAAAACCTCCTGGATTTTCTCGAGTTGCGGCAGGTGCTCTCGACTTACGACGGGGACCTCAGGGACCCGCTCTGGTGGCCTCAGGAAAGGCCAGTCCCATGCGAGTTCCTCGGGGGCCTCTCGGGATTCATCTCCCGTCGATGCCGGGGCCTAAGACCTTGTGTGGAGTCGGGGCCGGAACCTGAGGATTCCTCTCCAGTGCTGACATGGATCTTGGGGTACTTCTGGAGTCTCCCCAGGGGAGTCAGTCCTCGTCTCGAATGCGGGCATGCACTTGCGCTTTCCTCCAGAGCGGTAGCAGCAGTGTCACGCAGTCCGCCACGTGGATCAAAGGATCTATGGTTTTCCCTCGAGTCTTTCCCACGAGGCTTTCCCACGTAGCTTTCCCACAGGGCTGTCCCACGTGCACACGTGGTGGGAGTCGATCCTCGGCTTGAACGTCAAGGCAGTGCAGGGAAAACAGGTTCCTCTGGAATGGACTGACACATCTGGGGGACTCTTGGAATGGTGTCATGACCCTGGAGTTCCTCTCGCCTTTCCTGAGGAGAGCGCCTCCTCTTGAGATGCGACGGGAACGCCGGGAATTCTTTCCCTACGAAACAGGGAAAGGATCCCTCATCTCGAGCTAGGAGGCGGAAACGGGGCTCCCCTGGATGTGTGCGGGACCCCACCTGCTTCCTCTCGAGTGGAGACGGGTATGTCGGGGAACTTCTTGAGTTGCAGCAATGGTGTGAAGGACCCTTTGGAAGTTTCAGTGGTTAGATGTGATTGGCCTCGAGAAGCCTCAGCGGAAATGGGCCTCATCTCGCCTGGAGGGCAAAACCTCCTGGATTTTCTCGAGTTGCGGCAGGTGCTCTCGACTTACGATGGGGACCTCAGGGACCCGCTCTGGTGGCCTCAGGAAAGGCCAGTCCCCATGCGAGTTCCTTGGGGGCCTCTCGGGATTCCTCTCCCGTCGATGCCGGGGCCTAAGACCTTGTGTGGAGTCGGGGCCAGAACCTGAGGATTCCTCTCCAGTGCTGACATGGATCTTGGGGTACTTCTGGAGCTTCCCCAGGGGAGTCAGTCCTCGTCTCGAATGCGGGCATGCACTTGCGCTTTCCTCCAGAGCGGTAGCAGCAGTGTCACGCAGTCCGCCGCGTGGATCAAAGGATCTATGGTTTTCCCTCGAGTTTTTCCCACGAGGCTTTCCCACGAGGCTTTCCCACAGGGCTGTCCAACGTGCACACGTGGTGGGAGTCGATCCTCGGCTTGAACGTCAAGGCAGTGCAGGGAAAACAGGTTCCTCTGGAATGGACTGACACATCTGGGGGACTCTTGGAATGGTGGCACGACCCTGGAGTTCCTCGCGCCTTTCCTGTGGAGAGCGCCTCCTCTTGAGATGCGACGGGAACGCCGGGAATTCTTTCCCTACGAAACAGGGAAAGGATCCCTCATCTCGAGCTAGGAGGCGGAAACGGGGCTCCCCTGGATGTGTGCGGGACCCACGTGCTTCCTCTCGAGTGGAGACGGGTATGTCGGGGAACTTCTTGAGTTGCAGCAAGGGTGTGAAGGACCCTTTGGAAGTTCCAGTGGTTAGATGTGATTGGCCTCGAGAAGCCTCAGCGGAAATGGGCCTCATCTCGCCTGGAGGGCAAAACCTCCTGGATTTTCTCGAGTTGCGGCAGGTGCTCTCGACTTACGACGGGGACCTCAGGGACCCGCTCTGGTGGCCTCAGGAAAGGCCAGTCCCATGCGAGTTCCTCGGGGGCCTCTCGGGATTCCTCTCCCGTCGTTGCCGGGGCCTAAGACCTTGTGTGGAGTCGGGGCCGGAACCTGAGGTTTCCTCTCCAGTGCTGACATGGATCTTGGGGTACTTCTGGAGTCTGCCCAAGGGAGTCAGTCCTCGTCTCGAATGCGGGAACGCACTTGCGCTTTCCTCCAGAGCGGTAGCAGCAGTGTCACGCAGTCCGCCGCGTGGATCAAAGGATCTATGGTTTTCCCTCGAGTCTTTCCCACGAGGCTTTCCCACGAGGCTTTCCCACAGGGCTGTCCCACGTGCACACGTGGTGGGAGTCGATCCTCGGCTTGAACGTCAAGGCAGTGCAGGGAAAACAGGTTCCTCTGGAATGGACTGACACATCTGGGGGACTCCTGGAATGGTGGTAACACCCTGGAGTTCCGCTCGCCTTTCCTCTGGAGAGCGCCTCCTCTTGAGATGCGACGGGAAAGCCGGGAATTCTTTCCCTACGAAACAGGGAAAGGATCCCTCATCTCGAGCTAGGAGGCGGAAACGGGGCTCCCCTGGATGTGTGCGGGAAACCACGTGCTTCCTCTCGAGTAGAGAAGGGTATGTCGGGGAATTTCTTGAGTTGCAGCAAGGGTGTGAAGGACCCTTTGGAAGTTCCAGTGGTTAGATGTGATTGGCCTCGAGAAGCCTCAGCGGAAATGGGCCTCATCTCGCCTTGAGGGCAAAACCTCCTGGATTTTCTCGAGTTGCGGCAGGTGCTCTCGACTTACGACGGGGACCTCAGGACCCGCTCTGGTGGCCTCAGGAAAGGCCAGTCCCCATGCGAGTTCCTCGGGGGCCTCTCGGGATTCCTTTCCCGTCGATGCCGGGGCCTAAGACCTTGTGTGGAGTCGGGGCCGGAACCTGAGGATTCCTCTCCAGTGCTGACATGGATCTTGGGGTACTTCTGGAGTCTCCCCAGGGGAGTCAGTCCTCGTCTCGAATGCGGGCATGCACTTGCGCTTTCCTCCAGAGCGGTAGCAGCAGTGTCACGCAGTCCGCCGCGTGGATCAAAGGATCTATGGTTTTCCCTCGAGTCTTTCCCACGAGGCTTTCCCACGAGGCTTTCCCACAGGGCTGTCCCACGTGCACACGTGGTGGGAGTCGATCCTCGGCTTGAACGTCAAGGCAGTGCAGGGAAAACAGGTTCCTCTGGAATGGACTGACACATCTGGGGGACTCTTGGAATGGTGTCATGACCCTGGAGTTCCTCTCGCCTTTCCTGAGGAGAGCGCCTCCTCTTGAGATGCGACGGGAACGCCGGGAATTCTTTCCCTACGAAACAGGGAAAGGATCCCTCATCTCGAGCTAGGAGGCGGAAACGGGGCACCCCTGGATGTGTGCGGGACCCCACGTGCTTCCTCTCGAGTGGAGACGGGTATGTCGGGGAACTTCTTGAGTTGCAGCAAGGGTGTGAAGGACCCTTTGGAAGTTCCAGTGGTTAGATGTGATTGGCCTCGAGAAGCCTCAGCGGAAATGGGCCTCATCTCGCCTGGAGGGCAAAACCTCCTGGATTTTCTCGAGTTGCGGCAGGTGCTCTCGACTTACGACGGGGACCTCAGGGACCCGCTCTGGTGGCCTCAGGAAAGGCCAGTCCCATGCGAGTTCCTCGGGGGCCTCTCGGGATTCCTCTCCCGTCGTTGCCGGGGCCTAAGACCTTGTGTGGAGTCGGGGCCGGAACCTGAGGTTTCCTCTCCAGTGCTGACATGGATCTTGGGGTACTTCTGGAGTCTGCCCAGGGGAGTCAGTCCTCGTCTCGAATGCGGGAACGCACTTGCGCTTTCCTCCAGAGCGGTAGCAGCAGTGTCACGCATTTCGCCGCGTGGATCAAGGGATCTATGGTTTTCCCTCGAGTCTTTCCCACGAGGCTTTCCCACGTGGCTTTCCAACAGGGCTGTCCCACAGGGCTCTCCCACGTGCACACGTGGTGGGAGTCGATCCTAGGCTTGAACGTCAAGGCAGTACAGGGAAAACAGGTTCCTCTGGAATGGACTGACACATCTGGGGGACTCTTGCAATGGCGGCACGACCCTGGATTTCCTCTCGCCTTTCCTGTGGAGAGCGCCTCCTCTTGAGATGCGACGGAAACGCCGGGAATTCTTTCCCTACGAAACAGGGAAAGGATCCCTCATCTCGAGCTAGGAGGCGGAAACGGGGCTACCCTTGATGTGTTCGGGACCATCGTGCTTCCTCTCGCGTATAGACGGGTATGTCGGGGAACTTCTTGAGTTGCAGCAAGGGTGTGAAGGACCCTTTGGAAGTTCCAGTGGTTAGATGTGATTAGCCTCGAGAAGCCTCAGCGGAAATGGGCCTCATCTCGCCTGGAGGGCAAAACCTCCTGGATTTTCTCTAGTTGCGGCTGGTGTTCTCGACTTACGACGGGGACAAGTGGGACACGCTCTGGTGGCCTCAGAAAAGGCCAGCTCCCATGCGAGTTCCTCGGGGGCCCCTCGGGATTCCTCTCCCGTCGATGCCGGGGCCTAAGACCTTGTGTGGAGTCGGGGCCGGAACCTGAGGATTCCTCTCCAGTGCTGACATGGATCTTGGGGTACTTCTGGAAGCTCCCGAGGGGAGTCAGTCCTCGTCTCGAATGCGGGCATGCACTTGCGCTTTCCTCCAGAGCGGTAGCAGCAGTGTCACGAATTCCGCAGCGTGGATCAAGGGATCTATGGCTTTCCCTCGAGGCTTTCCCACGAGGTTTTCACACAGGGCTGTCCCACGTGCCACCGTGGGGGCAGTCGATCCTCGGCTTGAACGTCAAGGCAGTGCAGGGAAAACAGGTTCCTCTGGAATGGACTGACACATCTGGGGGACTCTTGGAATGGTGGCACGACCCTGGAGTTCCTCTCGCCTTTCCTGTGGAGAGCGCCTCCTCTTGAGATGCGACGGGAACGCCGGGAATTCTTTCCCTACGAAACAGGGAAAGGATCCCTCATCTCGAGCTAGGAGGCGGAGGCGGGGCTCCCCTGGATGTTTGTGGGACCCTCGTGCTTCCTCTCGAGTGGAGACGGGTATGTCTATGTCGGGGAACTTCTTGAGTTGCATCAAGGGTGTGAAGGACCCTTTGGAATTTCCAGTTGTTAGATGTGATTAGCCTCGAGTAGCCTCAGCGGAAATGGGCCTCATCTCGCCTGTAGGGCAAAACCTCCTGGATTTTCTCGAGTTGCGGCAGGTGCTCTCGACTTCCGACGGGGACCTCGGGGATCCGCTCTGGTGGCCTCAGGAAAGGCCAGTCCCCATGCGAGTTCCTCGGGGGCCTCTCGGGATTCCACTCCCGTCGATGCTGGGACCTAAGACCTTGTGTGGAGTAGGGGCCAGAACCTGAGGATTCCTCTCCAGTGCTGACATGGATCTTGGGGTACTTCTGGAGTCTCCCCAGGGAGTCAGTCCTCGTCTCGTATGTGGGCATGCACTTGCGCTTTCCTCCAGAGCGGTAGCAGCAGTGTCACGCAGTCCGCCGCGTGGATCAAAGGATCTATGGTTTTCCCTCGAGTCTTTCCCACTAGGCTTTCCCACGAGGCTTTCCCACAGGGCTGTCCAAGGGGGAACACGTGGTGGGAGTCGATCCTCGGCTTGAACGTCAAGGCAGTGCAGGGAAAACAGGTTCCTCTGGAATGGACTGACACATCTGGGGGACTCTTGGAATGGTGGCACGACCCTGGAGTTCCTCTCGCCTTTCCTGTGGAGAGCGCCTCCTCTTGAGATGCGACGGGAACGCCGGGAATTCTTTCCCTACGAAACAGGGAAAGGATCCCTCATCTCGAGCTAGGAGGCGGAAACGGGGCTCCCCTGGATGTGTGCGGGACCCACGTGCTTCCTCTCGAGTGGAGACGGGTATGTCGGGGAACTTCTTGAGTTGCAGCAAGGGTGTGAAGGACCCTTTGGAAGTTCCAGTGGTTAGATGTGATTGGCCTCGAGAAGCCTCAGCGGAAATGGGCCTCATCTCGCCTGGAGGGCAAAACCTCCTGGATTTTCTCGAGTTGCGGCAGGTGCTCTCGACTTACGACTGGGACCTCAGGGACCCGCTCTGGTGGCCTCAGGAAAGGCCAGTCCCATGCGAGTTCCACGGGGGCCTCTCGGGATTCCTCTCCCGTCGATGCCGGGGCCTAAGACCTTGTGTGGAGTCGGGGCCGGAACCTGAGGTTTCCTCTCCAGTGCTGACATGGATCTTGGCGTACTTCTGGAGTCTCCCCAGGGGAGTCAGTCCTCGTCTCGAATGCGGGAACGCACTTGCGCTTTCCTCCAGAGCGGTAGCAGCAGTGTCACGCATTCCTCCCCGTGGATCACCGGATCTATGGTTTTCCCTCGAGTCTTTCCCACGAGGCTTTCTCACGAGGCTTTCCCTCAGGGCTGTCCCACGTGCCACCGTGGTGGAAGTCGATACCCGGCATGAACGTCGAGGCAGTGCAGGGAAAACAGGTTCCTCTGGAATGGACTGACAATTCTGGGAGACTCTTGGAATGGTGGCACGACCCTGGAGTTCCTCTCGCCTTTCCTGTGGAGAGCGCCTCCTCTTGAGATTCGACGGGGACGCCGGGAATTCTTTCCCTACGAAACAGGGAAAGGATCCCTCATCTCGAGCTAGGAGGCGGAAACGGGGCTCCCCTGGATGTGTGCGGGACCTTCTTGCTTCCTCTCGAGTGGAGACGGGTATGTCGGGGAACTTCTTGAGTTGCAGCAAGGGTGTGAAGGACCCTTTGGAAGTTCCAGTGGTTAGATGTGATTAGCCTCGAGAAGCCTCAGCGGAAATGGGCCTCATCTCGCCTGGAGGGCAAAACCTCCTGGATTTTCTCTAGTTGCGATGGTGCTCTCGACTTACGACGGGGACAAGAGGGACACGCTCTGGTGGCCTCAGAAAAGGCCAGGTCCCATGCGATTCCTCGGGGGCCTCTCGGGATTCCTCTCCCGTCGATGCCGGGGCCTAAGACCTTGTGTGGAGTCGGGGCCTGAACCTGAGTATTCCTCTCCAGTGCTGACATGGATCTTGGGGTACTTCTGGAAGCTCCCGAGGGGAGTCAGTCCTCATCTCGAATGCGGGCATGCACTTGCGCTTTCCTACAGAGCGGTAGCAGCAGTGTCATGAATTCCGCAGCGTGGATCAAGGGATCTATGGCTTTCCCTCGAGGCTTTCCCACCAGGCTTTCCCACAGGGCTGTCCCAGGTGCACACGTGGTGGGAGTCGATCCTCGGCTTGAACGTCAAGGCAGTGCGGGGAAAACACGTTCCTCTGGAATGGACTGACACATCTGGGGGACTCTTGGAATGGTGGCATGACCCTGGAGTTCGTCTCGCCTTTCCTGTGGAGAGCCCCTCCTCTTGAGATGTGACGGGAACGCCGGGAATTCTTTCCCTACGAAACAGGGAAAGGATCCCTCATCTCGAGCTAGGAGGCGGAAACGGGGCTCCCCTGTATGTGTGCGGGACCCTCGTGCTTCCTCTCGAGTGGAGACGGGTGTGTCAGGGAATATCTTGAGTTGAGGCAAGAGTGTGAAGGACCCTTTGGAAGTTCCAGTGGTTAGATGTGATTAGCCTCTAGAAACCTCAGCGGAAATGGGCCTCATCTCGCCTGGAGGGCAAAACCTCCTGGATTTTCTCGAGTTGCGGCAGGTGCTCTCGACTTACGACGGGGACCTCAGGGCCCCTCTCTGGTGGCCTGAGGAAAGGCCAGTCCCCATGCGAGTTCCTCGGGGGCCTCTCGGGATTCCTCTCCCGTCGATGCCGGGGCCTAAGACCTTGTGTGGAGTCGGGGTCGGAACCTGAGGATTCCTCTCCAGTGCTGACATGGATCTTGGGGTACTTCTGGAGTCTCCCCAGGGGAGTCAGTCCTCGTCTCGAATGCGGGCATATACTTGCGCTTTCCTCCAGAGGGTTAGCAGCAGTGTCACGCAGTCTGCCCCGTGGATCAAAGGATGTATGGTTTTCCCTCGAGTCTTTCCCACGAGGCTTTCCCACGAGGCTTTCCCACAGGGCTGTCCCACGTGCACACGTGGTGGGAGTCGATCCTAGGCTTGAACGTCAAGGCAGTGCAGGAAAAACAGGTTCCTCTGGAATGGACTGACACATCTGGCGGACTCTTGGAATGGTGGCACGACCCTGGAGTTCCTCTCGCCTTTCCTGTGGAGAGCACCTCCTCTTGAGATGCGACGGGAACGCCGGGAATTCTTTCCCTACGAAAAAGGGATAGGATCCCTCAACTCGGGCTAGGAGGCAGAAACGGGGCTCCCCTGGATGTGTGCGGCACCCCACGTGCTTCCTCTCGAGTGGAGACGGATATGTCGGGGAACTTCTTGAGTTGCAGCAAGGGTGTGAAGGACCCTTTGGAAGTTCCAGTGGTTAGATGTGATTAGCCTCGAGAAGCCTCAGCGGAAATGGGCCTCATCTCGCCTGGAGGGCAAAACCTCCTGGATTTTCTCGAGTTGCGGCAGGTGCTCTCCACTTACGACGGGGACCTCGGGGACCCGCTCTGGTGGCCTCAGGAAAGGCCAGTCCCCATGCGAGTTCCTCGCGGGCCTCTCGGGATTCCTCTCCCGTCGATGCCGGGGCCTAAGACCTTGTGCGGAGACGGGGCCGGAAACTGAGGATTCCTCTCCAGTGCTGACATGGATCTTGGGGTAGTTCTGGAGTCTCCCTAGGGGAGTCAGTCCTCGTCTCGAATGCGGGCATGCACTTGCGCTTTCCTCCAGAGCGGTAGCAGCAGTGTCACGCATTTCGCCGCGTGGATCAAGGGATCTATGGTTTTCCCTCGAGTCTTTCCCACGAGGCTTTCCCACGTGGCTTTCCAACAGGGCTGTCCCACAGGGCTCTCCCACGTGCACACGTGGTGGGAGTCGATCCTAGGCTTGAACGTCAAGGCAGTGCAGGGAAAAAAGTTTCCTCTGGAATGAACTGACACATCTGGGGGACTCTTGGAATCGTGGCACGACCCTGGAGTTCCTCTCGCCTTTCCTGTGGAGAGCGCCTCCTCTTGAGATGCGACGGGAACGCCGGGAATTCTTTCCCTAAGAAACAGGGAAAGGATCCCTCATCTCGAGCTAGGAGGCGGAAACGGGGCTCCCCTGGATGTGTGCGGGACCCTCGTGCTTCCTATCGAGTGGAGACGGGTATGTCGGGGAACTTCTTGAGTTGCAGCAAGGGTGTGAAGGACCCTTTGGAAGTTCCAGTGGTTAGATGTGATTAGCCTCGAGAAGCCGCAGCGGAAATGGGCCTCATCTCGCCTGGAGGGCAAAACCTCCTGGATTTTCTCGAGTTGCGGCAGGTGCTCTGGACTTACGACTGGGACCTCAGGGACCCGCTCTGGTGGCCTCAGAAAAGGCCAGTCCCCATGCGAGTTCCTCGGGGGCCTCTCGGGATTCCTCTCCCGTCGATGCCGGGGCCTAAGACCTTGTGTGGAGCCGGGGCCGGAACCTGAGGATTCCTCTCCAGTGCTGACATGGATCTTGGGATACTTCTGGAGTCACCTCAGGGGAGTCAGTCCTCGTCTCGAATGCGGGCATGCACTTGCGCTTTCCTCCACAGCGGTAGCAGCAGTGTCACGCATTCCGCCGCGTGGATCAAAGATTCTATGGTTTTCCCTAGAGTCTTTCCCACGAGGCTTTCCCACAGGGCTGTCCCACGTGCACACGTGGTGGGAGTCGATCCTCGGCTTGAACGTCAAGGCAGTACAGGGAAAACAGGTTCCTCTGGAATGGACTGACACATCTGGGGGACTCTTGCAATGGCGGCACGACCCTGGATTTCCTCTCGCCTTTCCTGTGGAGAGCGCCTCCTCTTGAGATGCGACGGAAACGCCGGGAATTCTTTCCCTACGAAACAGGGAAAGGATCCCTCATCTCGAGCTAGGAGGCGGAAACGGGGCTACCCTTGATGTGTTCGGGACCATCGTGCTTCCTCTCGCGTATAGACGGGTATGTTGGGGAACTTCTTGAGTTGCAGCAAGGGTGTGAAGGACCCTTTGGAAGTTCCAGTGGTTAGATGTGATTAGCCTCGAGAAGCCTCAGCGGAAATGGGCCTCATCTCGCCTGGAGGGCAAAACCTCCTGGATTTTCTCTAGTTGCGGCTGGTGCTCTCGACTTACGACGGGGACAAGTGGGACACGCTCTGGTGGCCTCAGAAAAGGCCAGTTCCCATGCGAGTTCCTCGGGGGCCCCTCGGGATTCCTCTCCCGTCGATGCCGGGACCTAAGACCTTGTGTGGAGTCGGGGCCGGAACCTGAGGATTCCTCTCCAGTGCTGACATGGATCTTGGGGTACTTCTGGAAGCTCCCGAGGGGAGTCAGTCCTCGTCTCGAATGCGGGCATGCACTTGCGCTTTCCTCCAGAGCGGTAGCAGCAGTGTCACGCAGTCCGCCGCGTGGATCAAAGGATCTATGGTTTTCCCTCGAGGCTTTCCCACGAGGTTTTCCCACAGGGCTGTCCCACGTGCCACCGTGGGGGCAGTCGATCCTCGGCTTGAACGTCAAGGCAGTGCAGGGAAAACAGGTTCCTCTGGAATGGACTGACACATCTGGGGGACTCTTGGAATGGTGGCACGACCCTGGAGTTCCTCTCGCCTTTCCTGTGGAGAGCGCCTCCTCTTGAGATGCGACGGGAACGCCGGGAATTCTTTCCCTACGAAACAGGGAAAGGATCCCTCATCTCGAGCTAGGAGGCGGAGGCGGGGCTCCCCTGGATGTTTGTGGGACCCTCGTGCTTCCTCTCGAGTGGAGACGGGTATGTCTATGTCGGGGAACTTCTTGAGTTGCATCAAGGGTGTGAAGGACCCTTTGGAATTTCCAGTTGTTAGATGTGATTAGCCTCGAGTAGCCTCAGCGGAAATGGGCCTCATCTCGCCTGGAGGGCAAAACCTCCTGGATTTTCTCGAGTTGCGGCAGGTGCTCTCGACTTCCGACGGGGACCTCGGGGATCCGCTCTGGTGGCCTCAGGAAAGGCCAGTCCCCATGCGAGTTCCTCGGGGGCCTCTCGGGATTCCTCTCCCGTCGATGCTGGGACCTAAGACCTTGTGTGGAGTAGGGGCCGGAACCTGAGGATTCCTCTCCAGTGCTGACATGGATCTTGGGGTACTTCTGGAGTCTCCCCAGGGAGTCAGTCCTCGTCTCGTATGTGGGCATGCACTTGCGCTTTCCTCCAGAGCGGTAGCAGCAGTGTCACGCAGTCCGCCACGTGGATCAAAGGATCTATGGTTTTCCCTCGAGTCTTTCCCACTAGGCTTTCCCACGAGGCTTTCCCACAGGGCTGTCCAAGGGGGAACACGTTGTGGGAGTCGATCCTCGGCTTGAACGTCAAGGCAGTGCAGGGAAAACAGGTTCCTCTGGAATGGACTGACACATCTGGCCGACTCTTGAAATGGTGGCACGACCTTGGAGTTCCTCTAGCCTTTCCTGTGGAGAGTGCCTCCCCTTGAGATGCGACGGGAACGCCGGGAAATCTTTCCCTACGAAACAGGGAAAGGATCCCTCATCTCGAGCTAGGAGGCGGAAACGGGGCTCACCTGGATGTGTGCGGCACCCTCGTGCTTTCTCTCGAGGGAAGACGGGTATATCGGGGAACTTCTTGAGTTGCAGCAAGGGTGTGAAGGACCCTTTGGAAGTTCCAGTGGTTAGATGTGATGAGCCTCTAGAAGCCTCAGCGGAAATGGGACTCATCTCGCCTGGAGGGCAAAACCTCCTGGATTTTCTCGAGTTGCGGCAGGTGCTCTCGACTTACGACGGGGACCTCAGGGATCCGCTCTGGTGGCAACCGGAAAGGCCAGTCCCCATGCGAGTACCACATGGGCCTCTCGGGATTTCTCTCCCGTCGATGCCGGGGCGTAAGACCTTGTGTGGAGTGGGGGCCGGAACCTGAGGATTCCTCTCCAGTGCTGACATGGATCTTGGGGTACTTCTGGAGTCTCCCCAGGGGAGTCAGTCCTCGCCTCTAATGCGGGCATGCACTTGCGCTTTCCTAAAGAGCGGTAGCAGCAGTGTCACGCAGTCCGCCGCGTGGATCAAAGGATCTATGGTTTTCCCTCGAGTCCTTCCCACGAGGTTTCCCACGAGCCTTTCCCACAGGGCTGTCCCACGTGCACACGTGGTGGGAGTCGATCCTCGGCTTGAACGTCAAGGCAGTGCAATGAAAACAGGTTCCTCTGGAACGGACTGACACATCTGGGGGACTCTTGGAATGGTGGCACGACCCTGGAGTTCCTCTCGCCTTTCCTGTGGAGAGCGCCTCCTCTTGAGATGCGACGGGAACGCAGGGAAGTCTTTCCCTACGAAACAGGGAAAGGATCCCTCATCTCGAGCTAGGAGGCAGAAACGGGTCTCCCCTGGATGTGTGCGGGACACTCGTGCTTCCTCTCGAGTGGACACGGGTATGTCGGGGAACTTCTTGAGTTGCAGCAAGGGTGTGAAGGACCCTTTGGAATTTCCAGTGGTTAAATGTGATTAGCCTCGAGAAGCCTCAGCGGAAATGGGCCTCATCTCGCCTGGAGGGCAAAACCTCCTGGATTTTCTCGAGTTTCGGCAGGTTCTCTCGACTTACGACGGGGACCTCGGGGACATCAGGGACCCGCTCTGGTGGCCTCAGGAAAGGCCAGTCCCCATGCGAGTTCCTCGGGGGCCTCTCGGGATTCCTCTCCCGTCGATGCCGGGGCCTAAGACCTTGTGTGGAGTCGGGGCCGGAACCTGAGGATTCCTCTCCAGTGCTGCCATGGATCTTGGGGTACTTCTCGAGTCTCCCCAGGGGAGTCAGTCCTTGTCTCGAATGCGGGCATGCACTTGTGCTTTCCTCCAGAGCGGTAGCAGCAGTGTCACGCAGTCCGCTGCGTGGATCAAAGGATCTATGGTTTTCCCTCGAGTCTTTCCCACGAGGCTTTCCCACGAGGCTTTCCCACAGGGCTGTCCCACGTGCACACGTGGTGGGAGTCGATCCTCGGCTTGAACGTCAAGGCAGTGCAGGGAAAAGAGGTTCCTCTGGAATGGACTGACACATCTGGGGGACTCTTGGAATGGTGGCACGACCCTGGAGTTCCTCTCGCCTTTCCTGTGGAGAGCGCCTCCTCTTGAGATACGACGGGAACGCCGGGAATTCTTTCCCTACGAAACAGGGAAAGGATCCCTCATCTCGAGCTAGGAGGCGGAAACGGGGCTCCCCTGGATGTGTGCGGGACCCTCGTGCTTCCTCTCGAGTGGAGACGGGTATGTCGGGGAACTTCTGGACTTGCAGCAAGGGTGTGAAGGACCCTTTGGAAGTTCCAGGGGTTAGATGTGATTAGCCTCGAGAAGCCTCAGCGGAAATGGGCCTCATCTCGCCTGGAGGGCAAAACCTCCTGGATTTTCTCGAGTTGAGGCAGGTGCTTTCGACTTACGACGGGGACCTCAGGGACCCGCTCTGGTGGCCTCAGGAAAGGCCAGTCCTCATGCCAGTTCCTCGGGGGCTTCTCGGGATTCCTCTCCCGTTGATGTCGGGGCCTAAGACCTTGTGTGGAGTCGGGGCCGGAACCTGAGGATTCCTCTCCAGTGCTGACATGGAACTTGGGGTACTTCTGGAGTCTCCAAAGGGGAGTCAGTCGTCGTCTCGAATGCGGGCATGCACTTGCGCTTTCCTCCAGAGCGGTAACAGCAGAGTCACGCAGTCCGCCGCGTGGATCAAAGGATCTATGGTTTTCCCTCGAGTCTTTCCCACGAGGCTTTCCCACGCGGCTTTCCCACAGGTCTGTCCCACGTGCACACGTGGTGGTAGTCGATCCTCGGCTTGAACGTCGAGGCAGTGTAGGGAAAACAGGTTCCTCTGGAATGGACTGACACATCTGGGGGACTCTTGGAATGGTGGCACGACCCTGGAGTTCCTCTCGCCTTTCCTGTGGAGAGCGCCTCCTCTTGAGATGCGACGGGAACGCCGGGAATTCTTTCCCTACGAAAAAGGGAAAGGATCCCTCATCTCGAGCTAGGAGGCGGAAACGGGGCTCCCCTGGATGTGTGCGGGACCCTCTTGCTCCCTCTCGAGTGGAGACGGGTATGTCGCGGAACTTCTTGAGTTGCAGCAAGTGTGTGAAGGACCCTTTGAAAATTCCAGTGGTTAGATGTGATTAGCCTCGAGAAGCCTCAGCGGAAATGGGCCTCATCTCGCCTGGAGGGCAAAACCTCCTGGATTTTCTCGAGTTGGTGCAGGTGCTCTCGACTTACGACGGGGACCTCAGGGACCCGCTCTGGTGGCCTCAGGAAAGGCCAGTCCCCATGCGAGTTCCTCGGGGTCGTCTCGGGATTCCTCTCCCGTCCATGCCGGGGCCTAAGACCTTGTGTGGAGTCGGGGCCGGAACCTGAGGATTCCTCTCAGGTGCTGACATGGATCTTGGGGTACTTCTGGAGTTTCCCCAGGGGAATCAGTCCTCGTCTCGAATGCGGGCATGCACTTGCGCTTTCCTCCAGAGCGGTAGCAGCAGTATCACGCAGTCCGCCGCGTGGATCAAAGGATCTATGGTTTTCCTTCGAGTCTATCCCACTAGGCTTTCCCACGAGGCTTTCCCACAGGGCTGTCCCACGTGCACACGTGGTGGGAGTCGATCCTCAGCTTGAACATCAAGGCAGTGCAGGGAAAACAGGTTCCTCTGGAATGGACTGACACATCTGGGCGACTCTTGGAATGGAGGCACGACCCTGGAGTTCCTCTCGCCTTTCCTGTGGAGAGCGACTCCTCTTGAGATGCGACGGGAACGCCGGGAATTCTTTCCCTACGAAACAGGGAAAGGATCCCTCATCTCGAGCTAGGAGGCGGAAACGGGGCTCCCCTGGATGTGTGCGGGACCCCACGTGCTTCCTCTCGAGTGGAGACGGGTATGTAGGGGAACTTCTTGAGTTGCAGCAAAGGTGTGAAGGACCCTTTGGAAGTTCCAGTGGTTAGATGTGATTAGCCTCGAGAAGCCTCAGCGGAAATGGGCCTCATCTCGCCTGGAGGGCAAAACCTCCTGGATTTTCTCGAGTTGCGGCAGGTGCTCTCGACTTACGACGGGGACCTCAGGGACCCGCTCTGGTGGCCTCAGGATAGGCCAGTCCCCATGCGAGTTCCTCGGGGTCCTCTCGGGATTCCTCTCCCGTCGATGCCGGGGCCTAAGACCTTGTGTGGAGTCGGGGCCGGAACCTGAGGATTCCTCTCCAGTGCTGCCATGGATCTTGGGGTACTTCTGGAGTCTCCCCAGGGGAGTCAGTCCTCGTCTCGAATGCGGGCATGCACTTGCGCTTTCCTCCAGAGCGGTAGCAGCAGTGTCACGCAGTCCGCCTCGTCATCAAAGGATCTATGGTTTTCCCTCGAGTCTTTCCCACGAGGCTTTCCCACGAGGCTTTCCCACAGGGCTGTCCCACGTGCACACGTGGTGGTAGTCGATCCTCGGCTTGAACGTCGAGGCAGTGCAGGGAAAACAGGTTCCTCTGGAATGGACTGACACTTCTGGGGGACTCTTGGAATGGTGGCACGACCCTGGAGTTCCTCTCGCCTTTCCTGTGGAGAGCGCCTCCTCTTGAGATGCGACGGGAACCCCGGGAATTTTTTCCCTACGAAACAGGGAAAGGATCCCTCATCTCGAGCTAGGAGGCGGAAACGGGGCTCCCCTGGATGTGTGCGGGACCCTCTTGCTCCCTCTCGAGTGGAGACGGGTATGTCGGGGAACTTCTTGAGTTGCAGCAAGTGTGTGAAGGACCCTTTGAAAATTCCAGTGGTTAGATGTGATTAGCCTCGAGAAGCCTCAGCGGAAATGGGCCTCATCTCGCCTGGAGGGCAAAACCTCCTGGATTTTCTCGAGTTGGGGCAGGTGCTCTCGACTTACGACGGGGACCTCAGGGACCCGCTCTGGTGGCCTCAGGAAAGGCCAGTCCCCACGCGAGTTCCTCGGGGTCCTCTCGGGATTCCTCTCCCGTCGATGCCGGGGCCTAAGACCTTGTGTGGAGTCGGGGACGGAACCTGAGGATTCCTCTCCAGTGCTGACATGGATCTTGGGGTACTTCTGGAGTCTCCCCAGGGGAGTCAGTCCTCGTCTCGAATGCGGGCATGCACTTGCGCTTTCCTCCAGAGCGGTAGCAGCAGTGTCACGCAGTCCGCCGCGTGGATCAAAGGATCTATGGTTTTCCCTCGAGTCTTTCCCACGAGGCTTTCCCAGGAGGCTTTCCAACAGGGCTGTCCCACTTGCACACGTGGTGGGAGTCAATCCTCGGCTTCTACGTCAAGGCAGTGCAGGAAAAAGAGGTTCCTCTGGAATGGACTGACACTTCCGGGGGACTCTTGGAATGGTGGCACGACCCTGGAGTTCCTCTCGCCTTTCCTGTGGAGAGCGCCTCCTCTTGAGATGTGACGGGAACGCCTTGAATTCTTTCCCTATGAAACAGGGAAAGGATCCCTCATCTCGAGCTAGGAGGCGGAAAGGGGCTCCCCTTGATGTGTGCGGTACCCTCGTGCTTCCTCTCGAGTGGAGACGGGTAAGTCGGGGAACTTCTTGAGTTGCAGCAAGGGTGTGAAGGACCCTTTGGAAGTTCCAGTGGTTAGATGTGATTAGCCTCGAGAAGCCTCAGCGGAAATGGGCCTCATCTCGCCTGGAGGCCAAAACCTCCTGGATTTTCTCGAGTTGCGGCAGGTGCTCTCGACTTACGACGGGGACCTCGGGGCCCTCTCTGGTGGCCTAAGGAAAGACCAGTCCCCATGAGAGTTCCTCGGGGGCCTCTCGGGATTCCTCTCCCGTCGATGCCGGGGCCTAAGTCCTTGTGTGGAGTCGGGGCCGGAACCTGAGGATTCCTCTCCAGTGCTGACATGGATCTTGGGGTACTTCTGGAGTCTCCCAGGGGAGTCAGTCCTCGTCTCGAATGCTGGGATGCACTTGCACTTTCCTCCAGAGCGGTAGCAGCAGTGTCTCGCAGTCCGCCGCGTGAATCAAAGGATCTATGGTTTTCCCTCAAGTCTTTCCCACGAGGCTTTCCCACGAGCCTTTCCCACAGCGCTGTCCCACTTGCACATGTGGTGGGAGTGGATCCTCGGCTTGAACGTCAAGGCAGGGCAGGGAAAACAGGTTCGTCTGGAATGGACTGACATATCTGGGGGACTCTTGGAATGGTGGCACGACCCTGGAGTTCCTCTCGTCTTTCCTGTGGAGAGCGCCTCCTCTTGAGATGCGACGGGAACGCCGGGAATTCTTTCCCTACGAAACAGGGAAAGGATCCCTCATCTCGAGCTAGGAGGCGGAAACGGGGCTCCCCTGGATGTGTGCACGACCCTCGTGCTTCCTCTCGAGTGGACACGGGTATGTCGGGGAACTTCTTGAGATGCAGCAAGGGTGTGAAGGACCCTTTGGAAGTTCCAGTGGTTAGATGTGATTCGCCTCCAGAAGCCTCAGCGGAAATGGGCCTCATCTCGCCTGGAGGGCAAAACCTCTTGGATTTTCTCGAGTTGCGGCAGGTGCTCTCGACTTACGACGGGGACCTCAGGGACCCGCTCTGGTGGCCTCAGGAAAGGCCAGTCCCCATGAGAGTTCCTCGGGGTCCTCTCGGGATTCCTCTCCCTTCGATGCCGGGGCCTAAGACCTTGTGTGGAGTCTGGGCCGGAACCTGAGGATTCCTCTCCAGTGCTGCCATGGATCTTGGGGTATTTCTCGAGTCTCCCCAGGGGAGTCAGTCTTCGTCTCGAATGCGGGCATGCACTTGTGCTTTCCTCCAGAGCGGTAGCAGCAGTGTCACGCAGTCCGCCGCGTGGATCAAAGGATGTATGGTTTTCCCTCGAGTCTTTCCCACGAGGCTTTCCCACGAGGCTTTCCCACAGGGCTCTCCCACGTGCACACGTGGTGGGAGTCGATCCTCGGCTTGAACGTCAAGGCAGTGAAGGGAAAAGAGGTTCCTCTGGAATGGACTGACACATCTGGGGGACTCTTGGAATGGTGGCACGACCCTGGAGTTCCTCTCGCCTTTCCTGTGGAGAGCGCCTCCTCTTGAGATGCGACGGGAACGCCGGGAATTCTTTCCCTACGAAACAGGGAAAGGATCCCTCATCTCGAGCTAGGAGGCGGAAACGGGGCTCCCCTGGATGTGTGCGGGACCCTCTTGCTCCCTCTCGAGTGGAGACGGGTATGTCGGGGAACTTCTTGAGTTGCAGCAAGGGTGTGAAGGACCCTTTGGAAGTTCCAGGGGTTAGATGTGATTGGCCTCGAGAAGCCTCAGCGGAAATGGGCCTCATCTCGCCTGGAGGGCAAAACCTCCTGGATTTTCTCGAGTTGGGGCAGGTGCTCTCGACTTACGACGGGGACCTCATGGACCCGCTCTGGGGGCCTCAGGAAAGGCCAGTCCCCATGCGAGTTCCTCGGGGGCCTCTCGGGATTCCTCTCCCGTCTATGCCGGGGCCTAAGACCTTGTGTGGAGTCGGGGACGGAACCTGAGGATTCCTCTCCAGTGCTGACATGGATCTTGGGGTACTTCTGGAGTTTCCCATGGGAGTCAGTCCTCGTCTCGAATGCGGGCATGCACTTGCGCTTTCCTCCAGAGCGGTAGCAGCAGTATCACGCAGTCCGCCGCGTGGATCAAAGGATCTATGGTTTTCCTTCGAGTCTTTCCCACTAGGCTTTCCCACGAGGCTTTCCCACAGGGCTGTCCCACGTGCACACGTGGTGGGAGACGATCCTCAGCTTGAACGTCAAGGCAGTGCAGGGAAAACAGGTTCCTCTGGAATGGACTGACACATCTGGGGGACTCTTGGAATGGAGGCACGACCCTGGAGTTCCTCTCGCCTTTCCTGTGGAGAGCGCATCCTCTTGAGATGCGACGGGAACGCCGGGAATTCATTCCCTAGGAAACAGTGAAAGGATCCCTCATCTCGAGCTAGGAGGCGGAAACGGGTCTCCCCTGGATGTGTGCGGGACCCTCGTGCTTCCTCTCGAGTGGAGACGGGTGTGTCGGGGAACTTCTTGAGTTGCAGCAAAGGTGTGAAGGACCCTTTGGAAGTTCCAGTGGTTAGATGTGATTAGCCTCGAGAAGCCTCAGCGGAAATGGGCCTCATCTCGCCTGGAGGGCAAAACCTCCTGGATTTTCTCGAGTTGCGGCAGGTGCTCTCGACTTACGACGGGGACCTCGGGGCCCTCTCTGGTGGCCTAAGGAAAGGCCAGTCCCCATGCGAGTTCCTCGGGGGCCTCTCGGGATTCCTCTCCCGTCGATGCCGGGGCCTAAGTCCTTGTGTGGAGTCCGGGCCGGAACCTGAGGATTCCTCTCCAGTGCTGACATGTATCTTGGGGTACTTCTGGAGTCTCCCAGGGGAGTCAGTCCTCGTCTCGAATGCTGGGATGCACTTGCACTTTCCTCCAGAGCGGTAGCAGCAGTGACTCGCAGTCCGTCGCGTGAATCAAAGGATCTATGGTTTTCCCTCAAGTCTTTCCCACGAGGCTTTCCCACGAGGCTTTCCCACAGCGCTGTCCCACTTGCACATGTGGTGGGAGTGGATCCTCGGCTTGAACGTCAAGGCAGGGCAGGGAAAACAGGTTCGTCTGGAATGGACTGACATATCTGGGGGACTCTTGGAATGGTGGCACGACCCTGGAGTTCCTCTCGTCTTTCCTGTGGAGAGCGCCTCCTCTTGAGATGCGACGGGAACGCCGGGAATTCTTTCCCTACGAAACAGGGAAAGGATCCCTCATCTCGAGCTAGGAGGCGGAAACGGGGCTCCCCTGGATGTGTGCGCGACCCTCGTGCTTCCTCTCGAGTGGACACGGGTATGTCGGGGAACTTCTTGAGATGAAGCAAGGGTGTGAAGGACCCTTTGGAAGTTCCAGTGGTTAGATGTGATTAGCCTCGAGAAGCCTCAGCGGAAATGGGCCTCATCTCGACTGGAGGGCAAAACCTCTTGGATTTTCTCGAGTTGCGGCAGGTGCTCTCGACTTACGACGGGGACCTCAGGGACCCGCTCTGGTGGCCTCAGGAAAGGCCAGTCCCCATGAGAGTTCCTCGGGGTCCTCTCGGGATTCCTCTCCCTTCGATGCCGGGGCCTAAGACCTTGTGTGGAGTCGGGGCCGGAACCTGAGGATTCCTCTCCAGTGCTGACATGGATCTTGGGTTACTTCTGGAGTTTCCCCAGGGGAGTCAATCCTCGTCTCGAATGCGGGCATGCACTTGTGCTTTCCTCCAGAGCGGTAGCAGCAGTATCACGCAGTCCGCCGCGTGGATCAAAGGATCTATGGTTCCTTCGAGTTTTCCCACTAGGCTTTCCCACGAGGCTTTCCCACAGGGCTGTCCCACGTGCACACGTGGTGAGAGTCGATCCTCGGCTTGAACGTCAAGGCAGTGCAGGGAAAACAGGTTCCTCTGGAATGGACTGACACATCTGGGGGACTCTGGAATGGAGGCACGACCCTGGAGTTCCTCTCGCCTTTCCTGTGGAGAGCGCATCCTCTTGAGATGCGACGGGAACGCCGGGAATTCTTTCCCTACGAAACAGGGAAAGGATCCCTCATCTCGAGCTAGGAGGCGAAAACGGGGCTCCCCTGGATGTGTGCGGGACCCTCCTGCTTCCTCTCGAGTGGAGACGGGTATGTCGGGGAACTTCTGGACTTGCAGCAAGGGTGTGAAGGACCCTTTGGAAGTTCCAGTGGTTAGATGTGATTAGCCTCGAGAAGCCTCAGTGGAAATGGGCCTCATCTCGCCTGGAGGGCAAAACCTCCTGGATTTTCTCGAGTTGCGGCAGGTGCTCTCGACTTACGACGGTGACCAAAGGGACGCGCTCTGGTGCCCTCAGGACTGGCCAGTCCCCATTCCAATGGCTCGGGAGCCTCTCGGGATTCCGCTCCCTTCGATGCCAGAGCCTAAGTCCTTGTGTGGGTCGTGTCTGGAACATGAGGTTTCCTCTCCAGTGCTGACATGGATCGTGGAGTACTTCTGGTGTTTCCCCAGGGGAGTAAGTCCCCGTCTCGAATGGGGGCATGCACGTGCGCTTTCCTCCAGAGCTGTAACAACACTGTCATGCCTCCCGGCGCGCCGATCATGGGATCTGTGGCTTTCCCACGAGGCTTTCCCACGAGGCTTTCCCACAGGACTGTCCCACGTGTCACCGTGGTGTGAGTCGATGCTCGGCGTGAAACTCGAGGCAGTGCAGGGATAACAGGTTCCTCTGGAATGGACTGAGATATCTGGGGGACTCTGGGAACGGTGGCACGACCCTGGAGTTCCTCTCGCCTTTCCTGTGAGGAGCGCCTCCACTTGAGATGCAACGGGAACTCCCAGAATTATTTCCCGAAAAAGCTGTGAAAGGATCCCTCATCTTGAGCTACGAGGCGAACACGGGGCTCCCCTGGATGTGGGCGGGACCCTCGTGCTTCCTATCGAGTGGAGACGGGTATGTTAGGGAACTTCTTGAGTTGCAGCAAGGGTGTGAAGGACCTTTTAGAAGTTCCAGAGGTTAGGTGTGATTAGCTTCCAGAAGCCTCAGCGGAAATGGGCCTCACTCAGCTGGAGTGCAAAACCTCCTTGATTTTCTCGAGTTGCGGCAGGTGCTCTTGACTTACGACGGGGACTTTAGGGACCCGCTCTGGTGGCCTCAATACTGGCCCGTCCCCATTCGAATTGCTCGGGGTCCTCTCGGGATTCATCTTCCGTCGATGCCGGGGCCTAAGTCCTTGTGTGGAGTCGGGGCCGGAACCTGAGGATTCCTCTCCAGTACTGACATGGATCTTGGAGTACTTTTGGAGTCTCCCCAGGGGAGTCAGTCTTCGTCTCGAATGGGGGCATGCACGTGCGCTTTCCTCCGAGCTGTAGCACCAGCGTCACGATTCCTGTCACGTGGATCAAGGGATCTGTGGCTTTCCCTCGAGGCTTTCCCACGAGGCTTTCCCACAGGGCTGTCCCACGTGAGACCGTGGTGGGAGTCGATCCTCCTCGTTAAAGTCAAGGCAGTGCAGGGAAAACAGTATCCTCAGGAATGGACTGAGACATCTGGGGGACTCTTGGAATGGTGGCACGACGCTGGAGTTGCTCTCACCTTTCCTGTGGAGAGCCCCTACACTTGAGATGCGATGGGAACGCCAAGGAATCTCTCCTGAACAAGCAGCGAACGGATCCCTCATCTCGACCTACGAGGCGGAAACGGAGCTCTTCTGGATGTGGGTGGGACATGCGTGCTTCCTCTCGAGTGGAGAGGGGTATATAGGGGAACTTCTTGAGTTGCAGCAAGGGTGTCAAGGACCCTTTGGAAGTTCCAGAGCTTAGGTGTGATTAGCCTTGAGAAGCCTCAGCGGAAATGGGCCTCATCTCGCCTGCAGGGTAAAACCTCCTGGATTTTCTCGAGTTGCGGCAGGTGCTCTCGACTTACGACGGGGACCTCAGGAAACCCGCTCTGGTGGCCTCAGGAAAGGCCAGTCCCCATGCGAGTTCCTCGGGGGCCTCTCGGGATTCCTCTCCCCTCGATGCCGGGGCCTAAGACCTTGTGTGGAGTCGGGGCCGGAACCTGGGGATTCCTCTCCAGTGCTGACATGGATCTTGGGGTACTTCTGGAGTCATCCCAGGGGAGTCATTCCTCGTCTCGAATGCTGGCATGCACTTGCTCTTTCCTCCAGAGCCGTAGCAGCAGTGTCACGCAGTCCGCCGCGTGGATCAAAGGATCTATGGTTTTCCCTCGAGTCTTTCCCACGAGGCTTTCCCACAGGTCTGTCCCACGTGCACACGTGGTGGGAGTCGATCCTCGGCTTGAACGTCAAGGCAGTGCAGGGAAAGCAGGTTCCTCTGGAATGGACTGACACATCTGGGGGACTCTTGGAATGGTGGAACGACCCTGGAGTTCCTCTCGCCTTTCCTGTGGAGAGCGCCTCCTCTTGAGATGCGACGGGAACGCCGCGAATTCTTTCCCTACGAAACAGGGAAAGGATCCCTCATCTCGAGCTAGGAGGCGGAAACGGGGTCCCCTGGATGTGTGCGGGACCCTCGTGCTTCCTCTCGAGTGGAGACGGGTATGTGGGGGTACTTCTTGAGTTGCAGCAAGGGCGTGAAGGACCCTTTGGAAGTTCCAGTGGTTAGATGTGATTAGCCTCGAGAAGCCTCAGCGGAAATGGGCCTCATCTCGCCTGGAGTGCAAAACCTCCTGGATTTTCTCGAGTTGCGGCAGGTGCTCTCGACTTACGACGGGGACCTCAGGGACCCGCTCTGGTGGCCTCAGGAAAGGCCAGTCCCCATGCGAGTTCCTCGGGGTCCTCTCGGGATTCCTCTCCCGTCCATGCCGGGGCCTAAGACGTTGTGTGGAGTCGGGAACGGAACCTGAGGATTCCTCTCCAGTGCTGATATGGATCTTGGGGTACTTCTGGAGTCTCCCCAGGGGAGTCAGTCCTCGTCTCGAATGCGGGCATGCACTTGCGCTTTCCTCCAGAGCGGTAGCAGCAGTGTCACGCTGTCCGCCGCGTGGATCAAAGGATCTATGGTTTTCCCTCGAGTCTATCCCATGAGGCTTTCCCACGAGGCTTTCCCACAGGGCTGTCCCACAGGGCTGTCCCACGTGCCAGCGTGGTGGGAGTCGATCCTCGGCGTGGGAGTCGATCCTCGGCGTGAAAGCCGAGGTAGTGCAGGGCAAACAGGTTCCTCTGAATGGACTGAGACATCTGGGGGACTCTTGGAATGGTGGCACGATGCTGGAGTTCCTCTCGCCTTTCCTGTGGAGAGCGCCTCCTCTTGAGGTGAGAGGGAAACGTCGGGATTTCTTTCCGGACAAAGCAGCGAAATGTCCCTCATCTCGAGCTACGAGGCGGAAACGGGGCTCCTCTGGATGTGGATGGGATCCTCGTGCTTCTTCTAGAGTGGAGACGGGTATGTCAGGCAACTTCTTGAGTTGCAGCAAGGGTGTGAAGGACCTTTTGGAAGTTCCAGAGGCTAGACGTGATTAGCCTGGAGAAGCCTCAGCGGAAATGGGCCTCATCTCGCCTGGAGGGAAAAACCTCCTGGATTTTCTCGAGTTGCGGCAGGTGCTCTCGACTTACGACGGTGACCTAAGGGACGCGCTCTGGTGGCCTCAGTACTGGCCAGTCCCCATTCCAGTGGCTCGGGAGCCTCTCGGGATTCCGCTCCCTTCGATGCCAGAGCCTAAGACCTTGTGTGGATTCGTGTCTGGAACATGAGGTTTCCTCTCCAGTGCTGACATGGATCGTGGAGTACTTCTGGTGTTTCCCCAGGGGAGTAAGTCCCCGTCTCGAATGGGGGCATGCACGTGCGCTTTCCTCCAGAGCTGTAACAACACTGTCATGCCTCCCGGCGCGCCGATCATGGGATCTGTGGCTTTCCCACGAGGCTTTCCCACGAGGCTTTCCCACAGGACTGTCCCACGTGTCACCGTGGTGTGAGTCGATGCTCGGCGTGAAACTCGAGGCAGTGCAGGGATAACAGGTTCCTCTGGAATGGACTGAGATATCTGGGGTACTCTGGGAATGGTGGCACGACCCTGGCGTTCCTCTCGCCTTTCCTGTGAGGAGCGCCTCCACTTGAGATGCAACGGGAACTCCCAGAATTATTTCCCGAAAAAGCTGTGAAAGGATCCCTCATCTTGAGCTACGAGGCGGACACGGGGCTCCCCTGGATGTGGGCGGGACCCTCGTGCTTCCTCTCGAGTGGAGACGGGTATGTTAGGGAACTTCTTGAGTTGCAGCAAGGGTGTGAAGGACCTTTTAGAAGTTCCAGAGGTTAGGTGTGATTAGCTTCCAGAAGCCTCAGCGGAAATGGGCCTCACTCAGCTGGAGTGCAAAACCTCCTTGATTTTCTCGAGTTGCGGCAGGTGCTCTTGACTTACGACGGGGACTTTAGGGACCCGCTCTGGTGGCCTCAATACTGGCCCGTCCCCATTCGAATTGCTCGGGGTCCTCTCGGGATTCATCTTCCGTCGATGCCGGGGCCTAAGTCCTTGTGTGGAGTCGGGGCCGGAACCTGAGGATTCCTCTCCAGTACTGACATGGATCTTGGAGTACTTTTGGAGTCTCCCCAGGGGAGTCAGTCTTCGTCTCGAATGGGGGCATGCACGTGCGCTTTCCTCCGAGCTGTAGCACCAGCGTCACGATTCCTGTCGCGTGGATCAAGGGATCTGTGGCTTTCCCTCGAGGCTTTCCCATGAGGCTTTCCCACAGGGCTGTCCCACGTGAGACCGTGGTGGGAGTCGATCCTCCTCGTTAAAGTCAAGGCAGTGCAGGGAAAACAGTATCCTCAGGAATGGACTGAGACATCTGGGGGACTCTTGGAATGGTGGCACGACGCTGGAGTTGCTCTCACCTTTCCTGTGGAGAGCCCCTACACTTGAGATGCGATGGGAACGCCAAGGAATCTCTCCTGAACAAGCAGCGAACGGATCCCTCATCTCGACCTACGAGGCGGAAACGGAGCTCTTCTGGATGTGGGTGGGACATGCGTGCTTCCTCTCGAGTGGAGAGGGGTATATAGGGGAACTTCTTGAGTTGCAGCAAGGGTGTCAAGGACCCTTTGGAAGTTCCAGAGCTTAGGTGTGATTAGCCTTGAGAAGCCTCAGCGGAAATGGTCCTCATCTCGCCTGGAGGGCAAATCCTAATGGATTTTCTCGAGTTGCGGCAGGTGCTCTCGACATACGACGGGGACCCCTGGGACCCGCTCTGGTTGCCTCAGGAAAGGCCAGTCCACATGCGAATTGCTCGAGGGCCTCTCTGGATTCCTCTCCCTTCAATGCCGGGGCCAAAGACCTTGTGTGGATGCGGGACCGGAACCTGAGGATTCCTCTCCAGTGCTGACATGGTTCTTGGGCTACTTCTGGAGTCTCCCCAGCGGAGTAAGTCCTCCTCTCGAAGGGGGCATGCACGTGCACTTTCCTCCAGAGGGGTAGCAGCAGTGTCATGCTTCCAGTCGCGTGGATCAAGGGATCTGTGGATTTCCCTCGACGCTTTCCCACGAGGATTTCCCACAGGGCTGTCGAACATGACACCATGGTTGGAGGCGATCCTCCGCGTGAAAGTCGAGGCAGTGCAGGGAAAACAGGTTCCTCTGGAATGGACTGAGACTTCTGGGGGACTCTTGGAATGGTGGCACGATGCTGGAGTTTCTCTCGCCTTTCCTGTGGAGAGCTCCTCCCCTTGAGATGGGACGGGAATGCCCAGAATTCTTTCCCGACAAAGCAGCGAATGTTCCCTCATATCGAGCAACGAGTCGGAAACAGGGCTCCTCTGGATGTGGCAGGGACCCTCGTACTTCCTCTAGAATGGAGTCGGGTATGTCAGGAACCTGCTTGAATTGCAGCAAGGGTGTGAAGGACCTTTTGGAAGTTCCAGAGGTTAGGTGTGATTAGCTTCGAGAAGCCTCAGCGGAAATGGGCCTCATCTCGCCTGGAGGGAAAAAACCTCCTGGATTTTCTCGAGTTGCGGCACGTGCTCTTGACTTATGACGGGGACCTCAGGGACCCGCTCTGGTGGGCTCAGGAAAGGCCAGTCCGCATGCGAGTTGCTCGGGGTCCTCTCGGGATTCCTCTCTCTTCGATGCCCGGCCTAAGACCTTGTGTGGAGTCGGGCCCAGAACCTGAGGATTCCTCTGCAGTGCTGACATGGACCTTGGGGTACGTCTGGAGTCTCCCCAGGGGTTAAGTCCTCGTGTCGAATGGGGGCATGCACGTGCACTTTCCTCAGGAGCTTTAGCAGCAGTGTCAGGCTTCCCATCGCCTGGATCAAGGGATCTGTGGCTTATCCTCGAGGCTTCCCACGAGGCTTTCCCACAGGGCTGTCCCACGTGCCACCATGGTGTGAGTTGATCCTCGACGTGAAAGTCGAGGCAGTGCAGGGAAAACAGGTTCCTCTGGAAAGGACTGAAACATCTGGGGGACTCCTGGAATGGTGGTACGACGCTGGAGTTCCTCTCGCCTTTCCTGTGGAGAGCGCCTCCTCTTGAAATGAGACGGGAACGCGGGAAATTCTTTCCCGACCAAGCAGGGAAAGGATCCCTCATCACGAGCTACGAGTTGGAAACGGGGCTCCTCTCGATGTGGGCGGGACCCTCGTGTTTCCTCTAGAGTGGAGACGGGGATGTTGGGGTACTTCTTCAGTTGCAGCAAGTGTGTGAAGGACCTTTTGGAAATTCCAGAGGTTAGGTGTGAATAGTCTCAAGACGCCTCAGTGGAAATGGGCCTGATCTCGCCTGGAGGGCAAAATCTCCTGGATTTTCTCGAGTTGCAGCAGGTGCTCTCAACTTACGACGGGGACCGCAGGGACCCGCTCTGGTGGCCTCAGGAAAAGACAGTCCACATGCGAATTACTCGCGGGCCTCTCTGGATTCCTCTCCCTTCAATGCCAGGACCAAAGACCTTGTGTGGATGCGGCACCGGAACCTGAGGATTCCTCTCCAGTGCTGACATGGATCTTGGGCTAATTCTGGAGTCTCCCCAGGGGAGTAAGTCCTCCTCTCGAAGGGGGCATGCACGTGCGCTTTCCTCCATAGCGGTAGCAGCAGTGTCACGCTTCCCGATGCGTGGATCAAGGGATCTGTGGCTTTCCCTCGAGGCTTTCCCACTGGGCTTTCCCACGTGCCACCGTTGTGGGAGTCGATCCTCGGGTGAAAGTCGAGGCAGTGCAGAGAAAACATGTTCCTCTGGAATGGACTAAGGCATCTGGGGGACTCTTGGAATGGTGGCACGACGCTGGAGTTCCACTCGCCTTTCCTGTGGAGAGCGGCTCCTCTTGAGATGCGACGGGAATGCCCAGAACTCTTTCCCGACCAAGCAGCGAAAGGATCCCTTATCTCGAGTTACGAGGCGGAAACGGGGCTCCCATGGATGTGTGCGGGACCCTCGTGCTTCCTCTAGAGTGGAGACGGGTATGTGAGGGAACTTCTTGAGTTGCAGCAAGGGTGTGAAGAACCTTTTGGAAATTCCAGAGGTTAGGTGTGATTAGCCTCGAGAAGCCTCACTGGAAATGGGCCTGATCTCGCCTGGAGAGTAAAACCTCCTGGATTTTCTCGAGTTGCGGCAGGTGCACTCGACTTCCGACGGGGACCGCAGGGACCCACTCTGGTGGCCTCAGGAAAGGACAGTCCGCATGCGAGTTGCTCGGGGGCCTCTCGGGATTCCTTTCCCGTCGATGCCGGGGCCTAAGACCTTGTGTGGAGTCGGGCCCGGAACCTGAGGATTCCTCTCCAGTACTGCCATGGATCTTGGGGTACTTCTTGAGTCTCCCCAGGGGAGTAAGTCCTCGTCTGGAATGGGCGCATGCACGTGATCTTTCCTCAAGACTGTAGCAGCAGTGTCACGTTTCCCATCGCCTGGATCAAGGGATCTGTAGCTTTCCCTCGAGACTTTCCCACGAGGCTTTCCCACAGGGCTTTCCCACAGGGCTGTCCCACGTGCCACCTTGGTGTGAGTCGATCCTCTGCATGAAAGTCGAGGCAGTGCAGGGAAAACAGGTTCCGTTGGAACGAACTGAGACATCTAGGGGACTCTGGGAATGTTGGCACGACCCTGGAGTTCCTCTCCCATTTCCTGTGGAGAGCACCTCCACTTGAGATGCGACGGGAACGCCGGGAAATCTTTCCCGACCACGCAGGGAAAGGATCCCTCATCTCGAGCTGCGAGGCGGCAACGGGGCTCCTCTGGATGTTCGCGGGACCATCGTGCTTCCTCTCGAATGGAGACTGTATGTCGGGGAACTCTTGAGTGGCAGCAAGGGTGTGAAGGACTTTTTGGAGATTCCAGAGGTTAGGCGTGATTAGACTCGAGAAGCCTCAGCGGAAATGGGCCTCATCTGGCCTGGAGGGCAAATCCTCCGGAATTTCTCGTGTTGCGGTAGGTGCTCTAGACTTTGGTCGGGGACTTCAGGGACCCGCTCTGGTGGCCTCAGGAAAGGCCAGTCCCATTGCGAGTTGTTCGCGGGCCTCTCGGGATTCCTCTCCCTTCGATGCCAGAGCCTAAGACTTTGTGTGGAGTCGGGGCCCGAACCTGAGGATTCCTCTCCAGTGCTCTCATGGAACTTGCGGTACTTCGGGAGTCTCCCCAGGAGAGTAAGTTCTCGTTTCGAGAGGGTGCATGCACGTGTGCTTTCCTCCCGAGCTGTAGCACCAGTATCATGCTTTCCGTCGCGTCAGTCATGGGATCTGTGTCTTTTCCTCAAGGATTTTCCACGAAGCTTTCCCACGAGGCTTTCCCACAGGGCTGTCCCACGTGCCACTGTGGTGTGAGTTGATCCTCGGCGTGAAAGTAAAGGCAGTGCAGGGAAAACAGGTTCCTCTGGAATGGACTGAGACATCTGGGGGACTCTGGGAATGGTGGCACGACCTTGGAGTTCCTGTCGCCTTTCCTGTGGAGAGTGCCTCCTCTTGAGATACGCCGGGAAACCCAGGAATTATTTCCCGACCAAGCAGGGAAAGGATCCCCCATGTCCAGTTACAAGGCGGAAACTGGGCTCCTCTGGATGTGGGCGGGACCCTCTTGCTTCCTCTCGAGTGGAGACGGGTATGTCGGGGAACTTCTTGAGTTGCAGCAAGGGTGTGAAGGGCCTTTTGGAAGATCCAGAGGTTAGATGTGATTAGCCTCGAGAAGCCTCAGCGGAAATGGGACTCATCTCGCCTGCAGGGCAAAACCTCATGGATTTTCTCGAGTTTTGGCAGGTGCTCTCGACTTACGACGGGGACCTCAGGGACCTGCTCTGGTGGCCTCACGAAATGCCAGTCCCCATGCAAGTGGCTCGCAGGCCTCTCGGGATTCCTCTCCCTTCGATGCCCGGGCCTAAGACCTTGTGTTGAGTCGGGGCCGGTACCTGAGGATTCCTCTCCAGTGCTGACATGGATCTTGGTGTACATCTGGAGTCTCCCCTGGGGAGTAAGTCCTCGTCTCGAATAGGGGCATGCACGTGCGCTTTCCTCCAGAGCGGTAGCAGCAGTGTCACGCTTCCCATCACCTGGATTAAGGGATCTCTGGCTTTCCTTCGAGGCTTTCCCTCGAGGCTTTCCCACGAGGCTTTCTGACGAGGCTTTCACACAGGGATGTCCCACGTGCCACCGTGGTGGGAGTCGATCCTCGGCATGAAATTCGAGGCAGTGCAGGGAAAACAGGTTCCTCTGGAATGGACTGAGACATCCGGGGGACTCTTGGAATGGTGGCAGGACGCTGGAGTTCCTCTCGCCTTCCCTGTGGAGAACGCCTTCTCTTGAGAAGCGACGGGAACGCCGGGAATTCTTTCGCGACCAAGAAGGGAAAGGATCCCGCATCTCGAGCTACGAGGTGGATACGGGGCTCCTCTGGATGTGAGTGGGACCCTCATGCTTCCACTAGAGTGGAGACCGGGATGTCCGGGAACTTCTTGAGTTGCAGCAAGGGTGTGAAGGACCTTTTGGAAGTTCCAGAGATTAGATGTGATTAGCCTTGAGAAGCCTCAGTGGAAATGGGCCTCATCTGACCTGGAGGGCAAAACCTCCTGGATTTTCTCGAGTTGCGGCAGGTGCTCTCGACTCACGACGGGGACCTCAGGGACCCGCTCTGGTGGCCTCAGGAAAGGCCAGTCCCCATGCGAGTTGCTCGGGGGCCTCTCGGGGTTCCTCTACCTTCGATGCCAGGGCCTAAGTCCTTGTGTGGAGTCAGGTCCGGGACCTGAGGGTTCCTCTCCAGTGCTCACATTGATCTTGGGGTACTTCTGGAGTCTCCCCAGGGGAGTAAGTCCTCGTTTCGAATGGGGGCATGCACGTGTGCTTTCCTCCAGATCGGCAGCAGCCGTGTCATGCTTCCCTTCGCCTTGATCAAGGGATCTGTGGCTTTCCCTCGAGACTTTCCCACGAGGCTTACCCACAGGGCTGTCCCACGTGCCACCATGGTGGGAGTCGATCCTCACCGTGAAAGTCGAGGCAGTGCAGGGAAAACAGGTTCCTCTGCAATGGACTGAGACTTCTGGGGGACTCTTGGAATGGTGGCACGACCCTGGAGTTCCTCTCGCCTTTCCTGTGGAGAGCGCCTCCTCTTGAGATGCGAGGGGAATGCCCAGAATTCTTTCCCGACCAAGCAGGGAAAGAATCCCTCATCTCAAGCTACGAGGCGGAAACGGGGCTCCTCTCGATGTGGGCGGGACCCTCGTGCTTCCTCTATAGTGGAGACGGGTATGTCAGGGAACTTCTTGATTTGCAGCAAGGGTGTGATGGACCTTTTGGAATTCCAGAGCTTAGATGTGATTAGCATTGTGAAGCCTCTGCGAAAATGGGCCTCATCTCGCCTGGAGGGCAAAACCTCCTGGATCTTCTCGAGTTTTGGAAGGTGCTCTCGACTTACGACGGGGAACTCAGGGACACGCTCTGGTGGCCTCAGGCAAGGCCAGTTCCCATGTGAGTTCCTCCGGGCCTCTCGGGATTCCTCTTCCTTCGATGCCGGCGCCAAAGAACTTGAGTGGAGGCGGCGCCGGAAACTGAGGATTCCTCTCCAGTGCTGACATGGATCTTGGGGTACTTCTGGAGTATCCCCAGGGGAGTAAGTCCTCGTCTCGAATGGGGGCATGCACGTGCACTTTCCTCCCGATCTGTAGCAGCAGTGTCACACTTCCTGTCGCGAGGATCAAGGGATCTGTGGCTTTCCCTCGCTGCTTTCCCACGTGGCTTTCCCACAGGGCTGTCCCACGTGCCACCTTGATGGGAGTGGATCCTCGGCGCGAAAGTCGAGACAGTGCAGGGAAAACAGGTTCTTTTGGGATAGAGTGAGATATCTGGGGGACTCTTGGCATGGTGGCATGACGCCTGAGTTCCTCTCGACTTTCCTGTCGAGAGCGGCTTCTCTTGAGATGGGACGGGAATGCCCAGAATTCTTTCCCGACAAAGCAGCGAAAGGAATCCTCATCTTGAGCTACGAGGCGGAAACGGCGCTACTTTGGATGTGGGCGGGACCCTCGTGCTTCCTCTAAAGCGGAGACAGGGATGTCGGGGAACTTCTTGAGTTGCAGCAAGGGTGTGAAGGACCTTTTGGAAGTTCCAGATGTTAGGTGTGATTAGCCTCGAGAAGCCTCAGCGGAAATGGGCCTCATCCCGCCTGGAGGGCAAAACCTCGTGGATTATCTCGAGTTGTGGCAGGTGCTCTCGACTTATGACGGGGACCTCAGAGACCCGCTCTGGTGGTCTCAGGAAAGGCCAGTCCCCAGGCGAGTTGCTCGGGGGCCTCTTGGGATTCATCTCCCTTTGATGCCGGGGCCTAAGACCTTGTGTGCAGGCGGGACTGGAACCTGAGGATTCCTCTCCAGTGCTGACATGGACCTTGGGGATACTTCTGGAGTCTCCTCAGGGGAGTAAGTCCTCATCTCGAATGGGGGCATGCACGTGCGCTTTCCTCCAGAGTGGCAGCAGCAATGTCTCGCTTCCCGTCGCGTGGATCAAGGGATCTGTGGCTTTGCCTCGAGGCTTTCCCACGAGGCTTTCCCACAGGTCTGTCCCACGTGCCACCGTGGTGGGAGTCGATCCTCGGCGTGAAAGTCGAGGCAGTGCAGGGAAAACAGGTTCCGCTGGAATGGACTGAGACATCTGGGGGACTCCGGAATGGCGCAACGACCCTGGAGTTCCTCTCACCTTTCCTGTGGAGAGCGCCTCCTCTTGAGATGCGCCAGGAACGCCCAGAAATCTTTCCCGGGCAAGCAGCGAAAGGATCCCTCATCTCGAGCTACGAGGCGGAAACGGGGCTCCTCTGGATGTGTGCGGGACCCTCGTGCTTCCTCTAGAGTGGAGACGGGTATGTGAGGGAACTTCTTGAGTTGCAGCAAGGGTGTGAAGAACCTTTTGGAAATTCCAGAGGTTAGGTGTGATTAGCCTCGAGAAGCCTCACTGGAAATGGGCCTGATCTCGCCTGGAGAGTAAAACCTCCTGGATTTTCTCGAGTTGCGGCAGGTGCACTCGACTTCCGACGGGGACCGCAGGGACCCACTCTGGTGGCCTCAGGAAAGGACAGTCCGCATGCGAGTTGCTCGGGGGCCTCTCGGGATTCCTTTCCCGTCGATGCCGGGGCCTAAGACCTTGTGTGGAGTCGGGCCCGGAACCTGAGGATTCCTCTCCAGTACTGCCATGGATCTTGGGGTACTTCTTGAGTCTCCCCAGGGGAGTAAGTCCTCGTCTGGAATGGGCGCATGCACGTGATCTTTCCTCAAGACTGTAGCAGCAGTGTCACGTTTCCCATCGCCTGGATCAAGGGATCTGTAGCTTTCCCTCGAGACTTTCCCACGAGGCTTTCCCACAGGGCTTTCCCACAGGGCTGTCCCACGTGCCACCTTGGTGTGAGTCGATCCTCTGCATGAAAGTCGAGGCAGTGCAGGGAAAACAGGTTCCGTTGGAACGAACTGAGACATCTAGGGGAATCTGGGAATGTTGGCACGACCCTGGAGTTCCTCTCCCATTTCCTGTGGAGAGCACCTCCACTTGAGATGCGACGGGAACGCCGGGAAATCTTTCCCGACCACGCAGGGAAAGGATCCCTCATCTCGAGCTGCGACGCGGCAACGGGGCTCCTCTGGATGTTCGCGGGACCATCGTGCTTCCTCTCGAATGGAGACTGTATGTCGGGGAACTCTTGAGTGGCAGCAAGGGTGTGAAGGACTTTTTGGAGATTCCAGAGGTTAGGTGTGATTAGACTCGAGAAGCCTCAGCGGAAATGGGCCTCATCTGGCCTGGAGGGCAAATCCTCCGGAATTTCTCGTGTTGCGGTAGGTGCTCTAGACTTTGGTCGGGGACTTCAGGGACCTGCTCTGGTGGCCTCAGGAAAGGCCAGTCCCATTGCGAGTTGTTCGCGGGCCTCTCGGGATTCCTCTCCCTTCGATGCCAGAGCCTAAGACTTTGTGTGGAGTCGGGGCCCGAACCTGAGGATTCCTCTCCAGTGCTCTCATGGAACTTGCGGTACTTCGGGAGTCTCCCCAGGAGAGTAAGTTCTCGTTTCGAGAGGGTGCATGCACGTGTGCTTTCCTCCCGAGCTGTAGCACCAGTATCATGCTTTCCGTCGCGTCAGTCATGGGATCTGTGTCTTTTCCTCAAGGATTTTCCACGAAGCTTTCCCACGAGGCTTTCCCACAGGGCTTTCCCACGTGCCACTGTGGTGTGAGTCGATCCTCGGCGTGAAAGTAAAGGCAGTGCAGGGAAAACAGGTTCCTCTGGAATGGACTGAGACATCTGGGGGACTCTGGGAATGGTGGCACGACCTTGGAGTTCCTGTCGCCTTTCCTGTGGAGAGTGCCTCCTCTTGAGATACGCCGGGAAACCCAGGAATTATTTCCCGACCAAGCAGGGAAAGGATCCCCCATGTCCAGTTACAAGGCGGAAACTGGGCTCCTCTGGATGTGGGCGGGACCCTCTTGCTTCCTCTCGAGTGGAGACGGGGATGTAGGAGAACTTCTTGAATTGCAGCAAGGGTGTGAAGGACCTTTTGGAAGATCCAGAGGTTAGATGTGATTAGCCTCGAGAAGCCTCAGCGGAAATGGGACTCATCTCGCCTGCAGGGCAAAACCTCGTGGATTTTCTCGAGTTTTGGCAGGTGCTCTCGACTTACGACGGGGACCTCAGGGACCTGCTCTGGTGGCCTCACGAAATGCCAGTCCCCATGCAAGTGGCTCGCGGGCCTCTCGGGATTCCTCTCCCTTCGATGCCCGGGCCTAAGACCTTGTGTTGAGTCGGGGCCGGTACCTGAGGATTCCTCTCCAGTGCTGACATGGATCTTGGTGTACTTCTGGAGTCTCCCCTGGGGAGTAACTCCTCGTCTCGAATAGGGGCATGCACGTGCACTTTCCTCCAGAGCGGTAGCAGCAGTGTCACGCTTCCCATCACCTGGATTAAGGGATCTCTGGCTTTCCTTCGAGGCTTTCCCTCGAGGCTTTCCCACGAGGCTTTCTGACGAGGCTTTCACACAGGGATGTCCCACGTGCCACCGTGGTGGGAGTCGATCCTCGGCGTGAAAGTCGAGGCAGTGCAGGGAAAACAGGTTCCGCTGGAATGGACTGAGACATCTGGGGGACTCCGGAATGGCGCAACGACCCTGGAGTTCCTCTCACCTTTCCTGTGGAGAGCGCCTCCTCTTGAGATGCGCCAGGAATGCCCAGAAATCTTTCCCGGGCAAGCAGCGAAAGGATCCCTCATCTCGAGCTAGGAGGCGGAAACGGGGCTCCTCTGGATGTGTGCAGGACCCGCGTGCTTCCTCTCGAGTGGACACGGGTATGTCGGGGAGCTTCTTGAGTTGCAGCAAGGGTGTGAAGGACCTTTTGGAAGTTCCAGAGGTTAGGTGTGAGTAGCCTTCAAAAGGAACAGCGGAAATGGGCCTCATCTTGCCTGGAGGGCAAAACCTCCTGGATTTTCTCGAGTTGTGGCAGGTGCTCTGTACTTATGATAGGGACCTCAGGGACCCGCTCTGGTGGCCTCAGGAAAGGCCTGTCCCCATGTGAGTTGGTCGCGGGCCTCTCGGGATTCCTCTCCCTTGGATGCTGGAGCCTAAGACCTTGTGTGGAGTCGGGCCCGGAACCTGAGGATTCCTCTCCAGTGCTGACATGGATCTTGGGGTACTTCTGGAGTCTCCCCAGGGAAGTAAGTCCTCGTTTCGAATGGGGGCATGCACGTGCCCTTTCCTCCAGAGCTGTAGCAGCAGTGTCACGCTTCCTATCAACTGCATCATGGTATCTGTGGCTTTCCCTCGAGGTTTTCCCACAAGGCTTTCCCATGAGGCTTTCCCACAGGGCTGTCCCATGTGCCACCGTGGTGTGAGTCGATCTGCGGCGTGAAAGTCGAGGCAGTGGAGGGAAAACACCTTCCTCTGGAATGGACTGGGACATCTGGGGGACTCTGAGAATGGTGGCACGACCCTGGAGTTCCTCTCGCCTTTCCTGTGGAGAGCGCCTCCTCTTGAGATGCGACAGGAACGCCCAGAATTCTTTCCCGACCAAGCAGGGAAAGGATCCCTCATCTGGAACTACAATGCGGAAACGGGGCTCCTCTTGATGTGGGCGGGACCATTGTGCTTCCTCTAGAGTGGACAGGGGTAGTCGGGGAACTTCTTGAGTTGCAGCAAGGGTGTGAAGGACCTTTTGGAAGTTCCAGAGGTTAGTTGCGATTAGTGTCGAGAAGCATCGGCGGAAATGGGCCTCATTTCGCCTGGAGGGGAGTACCTCCTGGATTTTCTCGAGTTGCGGCAGGTGCTCTCGTCTTACGACGGTGACTTAAGGCACCCGCTCTGGTGGCCTCAGGACTGGCCAGTCCCCATTCGAGTTGCTCGGGGGCCGCTCGGGATTCCTCTCCCTTCGATGCCGGGGCCTAAGACCTTGTGTGGAGTCGGAGGCGGAACCTGAGGATTCCTCTCCAGTGCTGACATGGATCTTGCGGTACTTCTGGAGTCTGCCCAGGAGAGTCAGTCCTCGTCTCGAGAGGGGGCATGCACGTGCGCTTTCCTCCCGAGCTGTAGTAGCAGTGTCACGCTTCCCGTCGTGTCGATCATGGGATCTGTGGCTTTCCCTCGAGGCTTTCCCATGAGGCTTTCCCACGAGGCTTTCCCACAGGGCTGTCTCACGTGCCACCCTGGTGTGAGTCGATCCTCGGCGTGAAAGTCGAGGCAGTGCAGGGAAAGGAGGTTCCTCAGGAATGGACTGGGACATCTGGGGGACTCTGGGAATGGTGGCACGACCCTGGAGTTCCTCTCGCCTTTCCTTTGGAGAGTGCCTGCTCTTGAGATGCGACGGGAACGCCGGGAATTCTTTACCGACCAAGCAGGGAAAGGATCCCTCATCTCGAGCTACGAGGTGGAAACGGGGCTCCTCTGGATGTGGGCCGAACGCCGTGCTTTCTTTCGACTGGAGACGGGTATGTCGGGGAACTTCTTGAGTTGCAGTAAGGGTGTCAAGGACCCTTTGGAAGTTCCAGAGGTTAGATGTGATTAGCCTCGAGACGCCTCAGCCAAAATGGGCCACATCTCGCCCGGAGGGGGGAACCTCCTGGTTTTCTCGAGTTGCGGCTTGTGCTCTCGACTTACGACGGGGACCTCATGGACCCGCTCTGTTGGCCTCAGGAAAGGTCATTCCCCATGCGAGTTGCTCGGTGGCCTCTCAGGATTCCTCGCCCGTCGATGCCGGCGCCTAAGACCTTGTGTGGAGTCGGACCAGAACCTGAGGATTCCTCTCCCGTGCTCACATGGATCTTGGCGTACTTCTGGAGTCTCCCAAGGGGCGTCAGTCCTCGTCTCGAGTGGGGTCATGCAGGTGTGCTTTCCTCCTGAGCAGTAGCAGCAGTGTCTCGCTTCCCGTCTTGTGGATCAAGGGATCTGTGTCTTTCCCTCGAGGCTTTTCCATGGGCTTTCCCACAGGGCTATTCCACGTGCCACCATGCAGTGCTGGGAAAACAGGAACCTCCTTCCCCACATAGGGGGTACACTGTCCCCTTGGGCGTGTATCTCCGGGGCATTCGCGCTTGGGGGTTGCCACGGATGTTGGCCTCAGGCTCCACATGAGAAAAGCCCCTAATGGCATTAGCTGCCGGTCCAGACGCTGGCCCCTCAGGTCTCTGGCCGGAGCCTTGGGCTCCAGGCAACTCAAAGCCCTCGGGGCTGGTGCTCTGGGACTGCTGTAGGGAAAGGACGCCAGGAGCCCACGGAGGAGTTGGGGAGGCGCAGGTGGCATATGGAGGCGAGGACAGCGTGGGATCTAGGTGGAGGCGCTGGAGAGAGCGTCCGTTGTCCCGGAATGCCTCGGAGGAGCCAGCGGGGGACAGTCCAGGCCCAGGGACCTGTGGTATGTGAAAAGGTGGGAAACCCCAGAACAAGGCAGGCTGGGAAAGGGGGCGTGGGCGGCCAATTCAAAGGGACCTAGGGGGCGTTTCCTGGGCGGTGAGCTCCCTTGGCACTGCTGAGGGCCCCTGATTGATCCACCCGGGGTTGATCCCACCATCCGCTGCGAGGGAGGGCCACAAACCAAAGCCCCCGAACTGCCCACCCACCCCAACGGGGATCTTGGCGGTCCGGGGCACAGCTGTGCCCGGGAAAAGCCCACTCACTCCACGGGACTCCGTCCAGGGTCTCTGCTTGGAAAGAGGCCAGGGGCGGCCCCCTCCATCTACGCACCCAAACCCTATTGACGTCAATGGGGGTGGAGACGCCTCCCGCTCTCCAGAGTCCTGGGCTGCTGGGTCCCCGCCCACTCGGCCAGCAGTCTGCAGCGCTCCTGTGTGCCTCTCCCACCATGGCTTCGTCCAGCTCCTCCAGCACCTCAAGCGGTACGTTTGCCCTCGGTCCCTGGGGTCGGATCACGTCTCAGGGGATTTGCGGGTGGCCCGGGCAAGGGCTCTCGGCCCACGTGTCGACCCCCGCTCCCGCCCGAGAACGGCGGGGACCCATCGGCCGGGCCCGGGGTTCCCAGGCGTCAGGTGTGCCCAAAGTTGGAGGGCGTTGCATCGTTCGTTCATCTTGCTCCTTTGGCACACACATGGCTTCTCCGTTCTCTTTTCTGGGAAGACAGTGTTGTTTTAGGGGGCGTGCTGCGGGAGTCAGGGGCCGGTGGGAGCGGGTGCTGTGCTGGGATGAGGCCCTTTATCCTCACATCTTCCTGTGGGCATTGACTTTGACCTTGAACTTGAACTTGAACTTGAACTTGAACTTGAACTTGACCTTGACTTTGACCTTGAACTTGAACTTGAACTTGACCTTGAACTTGAACTTGAACTTGAACTTGACCTTGACTTTGACCTTGAACTTGAACTTGAACTTGACCTTGACCTTGACTTTGACCTTGAACTTGAACTTGAACTTGAACTTGACCTTGAACTTGAACTTGAACTTGAACTTGACCTTGAACTTGACCTTGAACTTGAACTTGAACTTGAACTTGAACTTGACCTTGACTTTGACCTTGACCTTGAACTTGAACTTGACCTTGACTTTGACCTTGAACTTGAACTTGAACTTGAACTTGACCTTAACTTTGACCTTGACCTTGACCTTGAACTTGAACTTGACCTTGACTTTGACCTTGAACTTGAACTTGAACTTGACCTTGAATTTTACCTTGAACTTGAACTTGAACTTGAACTTGACCTTGAACTTGAACTTGAACTTGAACTTGACCTTGACTTTGACCTTGAACTTGAACTTGAACTTGACCTTGACTTTGACCTTGAACTTGAACTTGACCTTGACCTTGACTTTGACCTTGAACTTGAACTTGAACTTGAACTTGACCTTGACCTTGACCTTGAACTTGAACTTGAACTTGAACTTGACCTTGACTTTGACCTTGAACTTGAACTTGAACTTGACCTTGACTTTGACCTTGAACTTGAACTTGAACTTGACCTTGACTTTGACTTTGACCTTGACCTTGAACTTGAACTTGAACTTGAACTTGACCTTGACTTTGACCTTGACCTTGACCTTGAACTTGAACTTGAACTTGACCTTGACTTTGACCTTGACCTTGAACTTGAATTTGACCTTGACTTTGACCTTGACCTTGAACTTGAACTTGACCTTGACTTTGACCTTGACCTTGAACTTGAACTTGAACTTGAACTTGAACTTGAACTTGACTTTGACCTTGAACTTGAACTTGAACTTGACTTTGACCTTGAACTTGAACTTGAACTTGAACTTGAACTTGAACTTGACTTTGACCTTGAACTTGAACTTGAACTTGAACTTGACTTTGACCTTGAACTTGAACTTGAACTTGAACTTGACTTTGACCTTGACTTTGACCTTGAACTTGAACTTGAACTTGAACTTGAACTTGACCTTGACTTTGACCTTGACCTTGAACTTGAACTTGACCTTGAACTTGAACTTGACCTTGAACTTGAACTTGAACTTGAACTTGACCTTGACTTTGACCTTGAACTTGAACTTGACCTTGACTTTGACCTTGAACTTGAACTTGAACTTGAACTTGACCTTGACCTTGAACTTGAACTTGAACTTGAACTTGAACTTGACCTTGACCTTGACCTTGAACTTGACCTTGACCTTGACTTTGACCTTGAACTTGAACTTGACCTTGACCTTGAACTTGAACTTGACCAACAACGGGAGACCAGATTTGCTCAGAGCACCGGAGGTCCAGAGGCAGGGCTGTGTATCTCCCCTTCCCTTTGTGATCATTGCAAAGACATTCCTAGCTGATAGCGGGAGTGCCCATGAAGAAGCAAGCAGTGGGAGTGTGTTTGACACGACTGTGTGCCTCAACTCCACAAGGGGCCTTTCCTCTCGAAGTAGGCCCCGTGTCCCCTTGGGGAGGGTGTCATGCCTCTTTTCTCCACACTGCCAAAGGGTGGAGCAAAGCTCGCTCTGTCAGAGGTACAAAAACAGCAATTGAATGGATTTTCAAGCTCTTGCTAGGCTGCACCCTTTCAGGGCCCACTTTACTGAAACAGGTGCTCTGTGGCCCCCGGTTGGGTATGCAGGTTCACAAACAGGGTGAGATCCTGTCCAAGCCAACAATTTTCCTGAAAGACCTAGGCTCACTAAAGCTCTCCTCCAGAGCAAAGGGGATAGAGGAGATGTATGGAGGAGTCTTTGCCTTTCCCTGTGAGTGTGGGGCTACTCCCTACGGCCCCAAGCTCAGGGATAACTGCCTCTAAGAAAGGAATGGCAAGAAGCGCTAATCTTGGAGGTTGGGACAGGGAGTTCGCAGCATGTGGGGAAAGAAAGACTTCTTCGGGGAAGAAGAGGCAACCACCGGGGGTGTGTTCACAAGCCTCTATTTGGAAGGAACACGTTTGCTTATACAACTCAAGACCTCCAGATCTGCTCAGAGGACTGAAGTTCCAGAGACAGGGCCATGTATCTCCCCTTCCCTTTGAGATCCTTGCCAAGACATTCCTAGCAGATTGTCGGAGTGCCCATGAAGAAGCAAGCAGCGGGAGTGTGCTTGACATCACTGGCTGCCTACCTGGGCTCAGCTCCTCAAGGGGCCTTTCTCTCCTGGTAGGCCCTATGTCCCCTTTGGGAGAGGGTTGTGCCCTCTTCCCTCCACACTGCCAAAGGGTGGAGGTGGAGCAAACTCGTTCTCTCCGAGGTAAAAGAAAGACAAATTGGATGGATCTTTAAGCTCTTGCTATGCTGCACCCCTCCAGGACCCACTCGAGCAAAACAGGTGCCCTGTGGCCCCTAGGTCGGGTATGCAGGTTCACACACCGGGTGTGATCCCGTCAAAGCCAAGAATTTTCCTGACAGACCTAGGCTCACTAGAGCTCTCCTCCAGAGGAAAGGGGACAGAAAAGATGTGTGTGTGGAGGTGGCTCTGCCTTTCCAGGTCCCAATCTCAGGGATAACTGCCCCTAAGAAAGGAACTGCTGCTGCTGCTGCTGCTGCTGCTGCTGCTGCTGCTGCTGCTGCTGCTGCTGCTGCTGCTGCTGCTAAGTTGGTTCAGTCGTGTTCGACTCTGTGCGACGCCATAGACGGTAGCCCACTAGGCTCCCCCGTCCCTGGGATTCTCCAGGCAAGAACAGTAAGTGGGTTGCCATTGCCTTCTCCAATGCATGAAAGTGAAAATGAAAGTGCAGTCGCTCAGTCGTGTCCGACCCTCAGCGACCCCATGGACTGCAGCCTACCAGGCTTCTCTGTCCATAGGATTTTCTGAAAGGAACTGCAAGAAGCACTTTTCCAGGAGGCTGGGAAAGGGAGTTTGCAGGATGTGGGGAAAGAGAGCCTCCTTCGGGGAAGAATAGGCGGCCACTTGTTTTGTGTTGCAAACCTCTATTTGGAAGGAACAGGTTAGCTTATACAAAGGGAGACCTCCAGATCTGCTCAGAGGACCGAAGTTGCAGAGGCAGGTCGGTGTATCTTCCCTTCACTTTGCGATCCTTGCAAAGACATTCCTTGCTGCTAGATGACTCAGCAAGGGCCTTTGAGACTGTTGTTTTCTTTCCTAGGTTCAAAGATTCCTTCAGTTCCTAATATAGATATCCTAGAAATGATATGACATCCGTGAAAATCTGATATGTCCTGGTCAAATGCTGTCAGTTATCATTCTAGTTATCATATTAAAGCATTTCAAGTCGCAGCAGTGACCAGATGACATTGTCAATTTCTATTTCGTCAGGTTTTAACCATGTCCTCTGTGGTTTCACACTGATGCCTTTGCAGAAATACTGCTACTTCAAGATACATGGAAAATACTTTTTTTAAGCTTACTGATAATTTGTTTGTTTGTTTGCTTGTCTTCTGGTAAGCTGCTACCAGATGGAATTTAGTCTCCTCTCTAGGTTAAGAGAACTAAGTTTTCTTAGAATGCAATTTTTGATCACAGACTATGAGTTTCTCTACCTTTCATTGATTTATAATTGTTTTCATCATCTGTTTTTTTACTTCGGTAAAGTAAATAAGCCTTATTTAAGATTTTGGTACATGTAGGATGGACTAAGCTTTCCCCACTCTTGCAAGTTCCCTTAACCCTTCAGATTCTTCTCGTGGGACCAAGATCTCACTTTCCTCCAGAGGGACAATCCAAGATTTTTATCAGTTGATCTGCCCCTGACATCAGAGTCAAGTTGAGCACGAGTTGGCCTATAATTTAGGCATGAAACTATGACTACATAAAGAAAAGGTGACTTTATGATTCAGGGATGGCCATGATATGCCTTGCACTTCAGAGAAAATGGGTTAAAATGATTTTTTTTTCCTTCAAAACTGCACACCCAGTTCTTTCAGCATATGCAATTGAAAACATCTAGTCATTAGGTCAGTTTTCATTCCAATCCCAAAGAAAGGCAATGACAAACACTATTCAAGCTGCTGCACAATTGCACTCATCTCACACACTAGTAAAGTAATGCTCAAAATTCTCCAAGTTCACATGAACTGTGAACTTCCAGATGTTCAAGAGGGATTTAAAAAATGCAGAGAAACCAGAGATCAAATTGCCAACATCCACTGGATCATTGAAAAAGCAAGAGAGTTCCGGAAAAAAAAAAACCATCTATTTCTGCTTTATTGACAATGCCAAAGCCTTTGACTGTGTGGATCACAAGAAACTGGGAAAAATTCTGAAAGAGATGGGAATACCAGACCACCTGACCTGTCTCTTGAGAAACCTGTATGCAGGTCAGGAAGAAACAGTTCGAACTGGACATGGAACAACAGACTGGTTCTACATAGAAAAAGGAACATGTCAAGGCTGTATATTGTCACCCTGCTTATTTAACTTATATGCAGAGTACAGCATGAGAAACACTGGGCTGGAGGAAGCACACGCTGGAATCAAGGTTGCTGGGAGAAATATCAATAATCTCAGATATTCAGATGACACCACCCTTATGGCAGAAAGTGAAGAAGAGCTAAAGAGTCTCCTGATGAAAGTGAAAGAGGAGAGTGAAAAAGTTAGCTTAAAGCTCAGCATTCAGAAAACTACAATCATTGCATCCAGTCTCATCACTTCATGGCAAATAGATGGGAAAACATTGGAAACAGCAGCAGACTATTTTGGGGGGCTTGGAAATCACTGCAGGTGATGGCTGCCTCCATGAACTTAAAACATATTTATGACTTGGAAGAAAAGTGATGACCAAACTAGACAGCATATTAAAAAGCCGAGACGTTGCTTTGCCAACAAAGACCCATCCGGTCAAGGCTATGGTTTTTCCATATGTCATGGATGGATATGAAAGATGTACTATAAAGAAAGTGACAGCTGAAAATTTGATGCTTTTGAACAGTGGTGTTGGAGAAGATGCTTGTAGGTCGCTTAGACTACAAGGAGACGCAACCACTCCATCCTAAAGGAAATCAGGTCTGAATATCCATTGGAAGGACTAATACTGAACCTGAAACTCCAATACTTTGGCCACTTGATGTGAAGAGCTGACTCACTTGGAAGTTGCTTTGATTTGCCTATGAGTGTGGGAGCCCTCCCTGGGCAAAGGGCCTCAGGGGTCATTGCCACTGAATCATGACATCCAAGCAAGCGCATTCCAGCTGTGTGACATGCAGGAAGCAGGAGACTGGGAAAACTGTCTTCCTTAGAGGAAGGAAAGTCATCCACAGAGAGTGTGTTTTCAGGCCTCTCTTTGCAGCAAGTGTTTTGCTTCTCAGACATCAGAGCTGCAGGCTTGCTCTGAGGGCCTCAATTCCAGAGTCAGGGCTGTGTGTCTCACTGCACTTTCCAAGCATTGCAGACACATTCCTAGGTTGGAGCAGTGCTTCCCATGAGAAAGAAGCCTCGGGAGTGTGTCTGAGCGGGCTGAGTGCCATGCTAGGGTCACCTAGTCGAGGGCACCTTGCACATCCAATGGGCCCCAGGCGAGTAGCTATGGACCGGCCCCTCGGTTGAGATATCCCAAAGCAGGGAACAAAGCTAGCTCTGTCTGTCAGAAGGAGGAAAACAGCAATGGGATGGATTTTCAAGCAGTTGCTCAGTCACACCACGTGAGGGCTCCGCGGGAAAGAAATGCGAATTTTGGCCTCTAGGCCCAGTATCCAGATGTGTGCACAGGATATTTTCCCCACAGGATCCAAGAATGTTCCAGACAGACCTAAGCTCACTAGCTCTCTCCTGCAGAGGAAATGAAATATTGTTGCTGAACCACGAAAAGATGCTGGGATTCTTGGCTTATGGAGGAGAAGAATTCAATCCAGGGCCCAAGACGAGGCTTGATTGCTCAGAGCTTTTGTGCAATCGAGTCTTATTCAAGTAGAAAGGAGATAGAGAAAGCTTCTGACAGAGACATCACAAGGGGCAGAAAGTGTACCCCCTTGCTAGTGTTAGTAATGGAGTTATATACTCTCCAATAAGTTATTACAACGAACAAAAGAATGTCTGGAGGTTGTAAAGACTCACTAGACCTACTCCCATCATTTACATTTTAAGATAACAGGATTAGCCAGAAGGTTTTTCCAGAGACCGTCCTCAAGAAGGATGCATGATTGTTATGTAATCCGAAGGAATGTAGAGGGAAAAAAGTGTGCCCTTTCTTCCTCCTTGAGAATTCTAGACCCCTCTCTCCTTGGTGTTAGTAATGGAGTTATATACTCTCCAATAAGTTATTACAACGAACAAAAGAATGTCTGGAGGTTGTAAAGACTCACTAGACCTACTCCCATCATTTACATTTTAAGATAACAGGATTAGCCAGAAGGTTTTTCCAGAGACCGTCCTCAAGAAGGATGCATGATTGTTATGTAATCCGAAGGAATGTAGAGGGAAAAAAGTGTGCCCTTTCTTCCTCCTTGAGAATTCTAGACCCCTCTCTCCTTGGGGACCCTGGAACTTCTTATAAACCTGCCTTGGCAATGACTCTCTCCGAAACATGATTGAACAGCCGTTTGGAGCTTCCTTTGACTTTCCCTGGGAGGGAGGGAGCCCTCCCTGAGCACAGGGCCTCAGGGGCCATGGCCAATGAAAACTAATCTCCCAGTAAGTGCTTTTCAGCCCTGTGTGACTCTCAGCCCACAGGAGGCTGAGAAAACTCTCTTCCTTGGAGGAAGGAAAGGCAGCCCAAGAGTGTGTTTTCAGGCCTGTATCTTGCAGCAAGTGTTTGGCTTGTTAGACATAAGACCTGCAGGCCTGCTCCAACAGACTCCATTCCAGAATCAGGGCCTTGTGTCTCCCTGCAGTTTCCTGGCCTCGCAAACACATTCCTAGGGGAGAGCAGTCCTGCCCATGGGGAAGCAGGCTGCGGGAGTGTGTCTGAGGGGGCCAGGTGCCATGCTGGGGTCACCTGGTCGAGGGCACCTTGCACCTCCAATGGACCCCAGGCAAGGAGTTGCAGGCCACCACCTTGCTTCTGAAATCCCAAAGTGGGGAGCAAAGCTCGCTCTGTCAGAGGGAAGAAAACAGCAACAGGATGGATTTTCAAGCAGTTGCTAGGCTGTACTGCGTTAGGGCTCCAAGGAAGAAAAATGCAGATGTTAGCCCCTACGACTGGTATCCAGGTGGGCTCCCAGGATGATTTCCCCGCAGGATCCAAGAACGTTCCAGACAGACCTGGGCTCACTAGCTCCCTCCTGCAGAGGAAACATGATAGAACAGCTGTTTGGAGGTTGCTTTGACTTCCCCTGGGAGGGTAGGATCCCTCCCTGGGTGCAGGGCCTCAGGGGCCATTGCCGCTGAGAAATGCCCTCTAAGCCAGACCTTTCCAGCCTTGTATGACTCAGCACGGAGGAGACTGGAAAAGCTATCTTCCTTGGAGGAAGGAAAGGCAGCCCCAGAGAGTGTGTTTTCACACCTGTATCTCGCAGCAAGCGTTTGCCGTCTCAGACGTCAGACCTCCAGGCCTGCTCCAACGGCCTCAGTTCCAGAGTCAGGGCCGTGTGTCTCCCTGCATTTTCTGAGCCTTGGGAACACATTCCTAGGTCAGAACAGTCCTGCCCATGGGGAAGGAGGCTGCGGGAGTGTGTCTGAGGGGGTCGGGTGCCATGCTGGGGTCCAGTAGACCTGGTACCTCCAATAGACCCCAGGACAACAGCGGTGGGGCTCCCCCTGGCTTCCGAAATGCCAAAGCGAGAAGCAAAGCTAGCTCTATCAGAAGGAAGAAAAGAGCAATTAGATGGATGTTCAGGCTGTTGCTGGGCCGCACCACTTCAGGTTACCCCCCGAGAGGAGCAGGCGCCCTGTGGCCCCTCGGTCCCATATGCAGGTTAACACACAGGATGTGTCCCCATAGGAGCCAAGAATTTTCCTGACAGACCTAGGCTCACTAGAGCTCTCCTACAGGGCAAAAGGGATAGAACAGACTGTGGATGTGACTCTGCCTTTCCCAGCGAGCATGGGGCCCTCCCTACGGCCCCGGGCTCCAGGGAAAATTGTCCCTGAAAAATGACCTCCAAGAAGCGCTTTTCCAGCAGGCTGGGATGCAGAGTTCACAGGATGTGGGGAAAGTGATCGTCCTTCAGGGAAGAAGAGGCAGCCACCCAGTGTGTGTTTGCAAGCCTGTATTTGGAAGAAACTGGTTTGCTTCTTCAAGGGGAGACCTCCAGGTCTGCTCAGAGGACCGAAATTCCAGAGGCAGCACCATGCATCTCCCCTGTCCTTTCTGAGCCTTGGAAAGACATTCCTAGCTTATAGCGGTATTGCTCATGAAGAAGCAGGATGCAGGAATGTGTCAGACATGACTGGGTGCCTTCCTGGGTTCAGCTCCGTGAGGGGCCTTTCCACTCAAAGTAGGTCCCATGCCTCCTTGGGGAGGAAGTGGGGCCCGCTTGCCTCCAAATTGCCAAAGGCTGGAACAAAGCTAGTTCTATCAGAGGTAAGAAAAGAGCAATTGGATGGATGTGGAAGCTGTTGCTGGGCCGCACTGCTTCAGGCCCCCCACCCCTCCGGCCCCGAGAGAAACAGGCGCCCTGTGGCCCCTCGGTCCTGTATGCAGTTTCACACATAGAATGTGTCCCCATAGGAGCCAAGAATTTTCCTGACAGACCTAGGCTCACTAGAGCTCTCCTACAGAGCAAAGGGGATGGGACAGATGTGTGGCTGTGGCTCTGCCTTTCCCTGGGAGTGTGGAGCCACTCCCTATGGCCCCGGGCTCCAGGGGAAATTGCCCCTGAATAATGACCTCCAAGAAGCGCTTTTCCAACTGGCTGAGACGTGGAGTTCTCAGGATGCAGGGAAAGCGAGTGTCCCTTCGGGGAAGCAAAGGCAGTCACCTGTTATCATTACTTACTAGAATAGTAGGTACCTTCTCTGGTTGGGCAGAGGCCTTCCCTACCTGATCTGAAAAAGAAAATGAAGTAGCTCGCTGATTTGAGAAATAATTCCCAGACTTGGGTTTCCAACCAGTATAGAATCCGACAATGGCCCTGTCTTTGTAGCCGCGTTAATTAACAGGTATGTGAAGCTCTAAATATCAGTGGAAATTACATACAGCATATAGGCCCCAGTGTTCTGGAATGGTGGAAAGAAACAACCAAACTCTTGAAGAGACTCTTTCAAAATGGATCATAGAGACTGACTGTACATGGATGGGCTTACTTCTGGCAGACTTACTCATATTACGGGTAACTGCACGTTCCCATTGTTGTTGTCCTTATGAAATTTTCTATGGGAGAACCCCCCACCCCAAATGAGGCAGGTGTTAGCAGATTTGCCACAAGTAAGGAGGTGGGATTTCACAGCAGCTGGAACAATTAGGTAAGGTAATAAATCAGGTAACTAAGTTTGTGTAAAAAAAAATATCATTCCCCCTTGAGGAACAGATTCATGAATTTGTGCTCAGTGATCAGGTGTGGCTCAATGACTGGAAACACAATTCCTTGGCCTGACATCGGAAAGGTCCTTATACTGTTGTTTTAGCCACAATTCTGAAAGAGAAGGGAATACTAGACCACCTAACCTGCCTCTTGAGAAATCTGTATGACGGTCAGGAAGCAACAGTTAGAGCAGGACATGGAACAACATACTGGTTCCAAAAAGGAAAAGGAGTATGTCAAGGCTGTATATTGTCACCCTGTTTATTTAGCTTATATGCAGACTACATCATGAAAAATGCTGGGATGGAAGATACCTGAGCTGGAATCAAGATTGCCGGAAGAAATAGCAATAAACTTAGATATGCAGATGTCACCACCATTATGGGAGAATGGGAAGAGGAACGCGTATGTCGGGGAACTTCTTGAGTTGCAGCAAAGGTGTGAAGGACCCTTTCGAAGTTCCAGAGGTTAGGTGTGGTTAGTCTCGAGATGCCTCAGCAGAAATGGGCCTCATGGCGCCTGGAATGGAGAGGCTTCTAGATATTCCCCAGTTTCAGCAGGTGCTCTCAAGTTACCACGGGGACTTCAGGGACCCGCTCTGGCGGCCTCAGGAAAGGCCAGTCATCATGCGTGTTGCTTGGGGGCCTCTCGTGATTCCTCTCCCGTCGGTGCCGGGGCCTAAGACGTTGTGTGGAGTCGGGGCCGGAACCTGAGGATTCCTCACCAATGCCGACATGGATCTTGGGGTAATTATGGAGTCTCCCCAGGGGAGTCAGTCCTCGTCTCGAGAGGGGGCATGCAGGTGCGCTTTCCTCCTGATCTGTAGCAGCAGTGTCACGCTTCCCATCTCGTGAGTCATGGGATCTGTGGCTTTCCCTCCAGGATTTTCCACGAGTCTTTCCCACGAGGCTTTCCCACAGGGCTGTCCCACGAGGCTTTCGCACAGGGCTGACTCACGTGCCACCTTGGTGGCAGTCGATCCTTGGCGTGAAAGTCGAGGCAGTGCAGGGAAAACAGGTTCCTCTGGAATGGACTGAGACATCTGGGGGACTCTTGGAATGGTGGAACGACGCTGGCGTACCTCTCGCCTTTCCTGTGGAGAGCGCCTCCTCTTGAGATGCGACGGGAACGCCCAGAATTCTTTCCCGGCCACCAGCGAAAGGATCCCTCATCACGAGCTACGAGCGGAAATGGGGCTCTTCTGGATGTGGGCCGGACCCTCGTGCTTCCTCCCGAGTGGAGACGGGTATGTCAGGCAACTTCTTGAGTTGCAGCAAGGGTGTGAAGGGCCTTTTGGAAGTTACAGACTGTAGGTTTGATTAGCTTCGAGAAGCCTCAACGGAAATGGGCCTCATCTCGCCTGGAGGGCAAAACCTCCTGGATTTTCTCGAGTTGCGGCAGGTGCTCTCGAATTACGACGGGGACCTCAGGGACCCTCTCTGGTGGCCTCAGGAAAGGCCAATCCCCATGCGAGTTGCTCGGGGGCCTCTAGGCATTCCTCTCCTTTCGATGCCGGGGCCTAAGACCTTGTGTGGAGTCGGGGCCAGAACCTGAGGATTCCTCTCCAGGGCTGACATGGATCTTGGGGTACTTCTGGAGTCTCCCCAGGGGAGTAAGTCCTCGTCTCGAATGGGGGCATGCACGTGCGCTTTCCTCCAGAGCAGTAGCAGCAGTGTCACCCTTCCTGTCGCGTGGATCAAGTAATCTGTGGCTTTCCCACGAGGCTTTCCCACAGGGCTGTCCCACGTGCCACCGTGGTGGGAGTCGATCCTCGGCGTGAAACTCGAGGCAGTGCAGGGAAAACAGGTTCCGCTGGAATGGACTGAGACATCTGGGGGACTCTGGGAATGGCGCAAAGACCCTGGAGTTCCTCTCGCCTTTCCTGTGGCGAGCGCCTCCTCTTGACATGCGCCAGGAACGCCCAGAAATCTTTCCCGGGCAAGCAGCGAAAGGATCCCTCATCTCGAGCTACGAGGCGGAAACGGGGCTCCCCTGGATGTGTGCGGGACCCCACGTGCTTCCTCTCGAGTGGAGACGGGTAAGTCCGGGAACTTCTTGAGTTGCAGCAAGGGTGTGAAGGATCCTTTGGAAGTTCCAGTGGTTAGATGTGATTGGCCTCGAGAAGCCTCAGCGGAAATGGGCCTCATCTCGCCTGGAGGGCCAAACATCCTGGATTTTCTCGAGTTGCGGCAGGTGCTCTCGACTTTCGACGGGGACCTCAGGGACCCGCTCTGGTGGCCTCAGGAAAGGCCAGTCCCCATGCGAGTTCCTCGGGGGCCTCTCGGGATTCCTCTCCCGTCGATGCCGGGGCCTAAGACCTTGTGTGGAGTCGGGGCCGGAACCTAAGGATTCCTCTCCAGTGCTGACATGGATCTTGGGGTACTTCTGGAGTCTCCCCAGGGGAGTCAGTCCTCGTCTCGAATGCGGGCATGCACTTGCGCTTTCCTCCAGAGCGGTAGCAGCAGTGTCACACAGTCCGCCCCGTGGATCACAGGATCTATGGTTTTCCCTCGAGTCTTTCCCACGAGGCTTTCCCACGAGGCTTTCCCACAGGGCTGTCCCACGTGCACACGTGGTGGGAGTCGATCCTCGGCTTGAACGTCAAGGCAGTGCAGGGAAAACAGGTTCCTCTGGAATGGACTGACACATCTGGGGGACTCTTGGAATGGTGGCACGACCCTGGAGTTCCTCTCGCCTTTCCTGTGGAGAGCGCCTCCTCTTGAGATGCGACGGGAACGCCGGGAATTCTTTCCCTACGAAACAGGGAAAGGATCCCTCATCTCGTGCTAGGAGGCGGAAACGGGGCTCCCCTGGGTGTGTGCGGGACACCACGTGCTTCCTCTCGAGTGCAGACGGGTATGTCGGGGAACTTCTTGAGTTGCAGCAAGGGTGTGACGGACCCTTTGGAAGTTCCAGTGGTTAGATGTGATTGGCCTCGAGAAGCCTCAGCGGAAATGGGCCTCATCTCGCCTGGAGGGCATAACCTCCTGGATTTTCTCGAGTTGCAGCAGGTGCTCTCGACTTACGACGGGGACCTCAGGGACCCGCTCTGGTGGCCTCAGGAAAGGCCAGTCACCATGCGAGTTCCTCGGGGGCCTCTCGGGATTCCTCTCCCGTCGATGCCGGGGCCTAAGACCTTGTGTGGTGTCGGGGCCGGAACATGAGGATTCCTCTCCAGTGCAGACATGGATCTTGGGGTACTTCTGGAGTCTCCCCAGGGGAGTCAGTCCTCGTCTCGAATGCGGGCATGCACTTGCGCTTTCCTCCAGAGCGGTAGCAGCAGTGTCACGCAGTCCGCCGCGTGGATCAAAGGATCTATGGTTTTCCCTCGAGTCTTTCCCACGAGGCTTTCCCACGAGGCTTTCCCACAGGGCTGTCCCACGTGCACACGTGGTGGGAGTCGATCCTCGGCTTGAACGTCAAGGCAGTGCAGGGAAAACAGGTTCCTCTGGAATGGACTGACACATCTGGGGGATTCTTGGAATGGTGTCTCGACACTGGAGTTCCTCTCGCCTTTCCTGTGGAGAGCGCCTCCTCTTGAGATGCAACGGGAACGCCGGGAATTCTTTCCCTAGGAAACAGGGAAAGGATCCCTCATCTCGAGCTAGGAGGCAGAAACGGGGCTCCACTGGATGTGTGCGGGACCCCACGTGCTTCCTCTCGAGTGGAGACGGGTATGTCGGGGAAATTCTGGAGTTGCAGCAATGGTGTGAAGGACCCTTTGGAAGTTCCAGTGGTTAGATGTGATTGGCCTCGAGAAGCCTCAGCGGAAATGGGCCTCATCTCGCCTGGAGGGCAAAACCTCCTGGATTTTCTCGAGTTGCGGCAGGTGCTCTCGACTTACGACGGGGACCTCAGGGACCCGCTCTGGTGGCCTCAGGAAAGGCCAGTCCCCATGCGAGTTCCTCGGGGGCGTCTCGGGATTCCTCTCCCGTCGATGCCGGGGCCTAAGACCTTGTGTGGAGTCGGGGCAGGAACCTGAGGATTCCTCTCCAGTGCTGACATGGATCTTGGGGTACTTCTGGAGTCTCCCCAGGGGAGTCAGTCCTCGTCTCGAATGCGGGCATGCACTTGCGCTTTCCTCCAGAGCGGTAGCAGAAGTGTCACGCAGTCCGCCGTGTGGATCAAAGGATCTATGGTTTTCCCTCGAGTCTTTCCCACGAGGCTTTCCCACGAGGCTTTCCCACAGGGCTGTCCCACGTGCACACGTGGTGGGAGTCGATCCTCGGCTTGAACGTCAAGGCAGTGCAGGGAAAACAGGTTCCTCAGCAATGGACTGACACATCTGGGGGACTCTTGGAATGGTGGCACGACCCTGGAGTTCCTCTCGCCTTTCCTGTGGAGAGAGCCTCCTCTTGAGATGCGACGGGAACGCCGGGAATTCTTTCCCTACGAAACAGGGAAAGGATCCCTCATCTCGAGCTAGGAGGCGGAAACGGGGCTCCCCTGGAAGTGTGCGGGACCCCACGTGCTTCCTCTCGAGTGGAGACGGGTATGTCGGGGAACTTCTTGAGTTGCAGCAATGATGTGAAGGACCCTTTGGAAGTTCCAGTGGTTAGATGTGATTGGCCTCGAGAAGCCTCAGCGGAAATGGGCCTCATCTCGCCTGGAGGGCAAAACCTCCTGGATTTTCTCGAGTTGCGGCAGGTGCTCTCGACTTACGACGGGGACCTCAGGGACCCGCTCTGGTGGCCTCAGGAAAGGCCAGTCCCCATGCGAGTTCCTCGGGGGCCTCTGGGGATTCCTCTACCGTCGATGCCGGGGCCTAAGACCTTGTGTGGAGTCGGGGCCGGAACCTGAGGATTCCTCTCCAGTGCTGACATGGATCTTGGGGTACTTCTGGAGTCTCCCCAGGGGAGTCAGTCCTCGTCTCGAATGCGGGCATGCACTTGCGCTTTCCTCCAGAGCGGTAGCAGAAGTGTCACGCAGTCCGCCGCGTGGATCAAAGGATCTATGGTTTTCCCTCGAGTCTTTCCCACGAGGCTTTACCACGAGGCTTTCCCACAGGGCTGTCCCACGTGCACACGTGGTGGGAGTCGATCCTCGGCTTGAACGTCAAGGCAGTGCAGGGAAAACAGGTTCCTCTGGAGTGGACTGACACATCTGGGGGACTCTTGGAATGGTGGCACGACCCTGGAGTTCCTCTCGCCTTTCCTGTGGAGAGCGCCTCCTCTTGAGATGCGACGGCAACGCCGGGAATTCTTTCCCTACGAAACAGGGAAAGGATCCCTCATCTCGAGCTAGGAGGCGGAAACGGGGCTCCCCTGGATGTGTGCGGGACCCCACGTGCTTCCTCTCGAGTGCAGACGGGTATGTCGGGGAACTTCTTGAGTTGCAGCAATGGTGTGAAGGACCCTTTGGAATTTCCAGTGGTTAGATGTGATTGGCCTCGAGAAGCCTCAGCGGAAATGGGCCTCATCTCGCCTGGAAGGCAAAACCTCCTGGATTTTCTCGAGTTGCGGCAGGTGCTCTCGACTTACGACGGGGACCTCAGGGAACCGCTCTGGTGGCCTCAGGAAAGGCCAGTCCCCATGCGAGTTCCTCGGGGGCGTCTGGGGATTCCTCTCCCGTCGATGCCGGGGCCTAAGACCTTGTGTGGAGTCGGGGCCGGAACCTGAGGATTCCTCTCCAGTGCTGACATGGATTTGGGGTACTTCTGGAGTCTCCCCAGGGGAGTCAGTCCTCGTCTCGAATGCGGGCATGCACTTGCGCTTTCCTCCAGAGCGGTAGCAGCAGTGTCACGCAGTCCGCCGCGTGGATCAAAGGATCTATGGTTTTCCCTCGAGTCTTTCCCACGAGGCTTTCCCACGAGGCTTTCCCACAGGGCTGTCCCACGTGCACACGTGGTGGGAGTCGATTCTCGGCTTGAACGTCAAGGCAGTGCAGGGAAAACTGGTTCCTCTGGAATGGACTGACACATCTGGGGGACTCTTGGAATGGTGGCATGACTCTGGAGTTCCTCTCGCCTTTCCTGTGGAGAGCGCCTCCTCTTGAGATGCGACGGGAACGCCGGGAATTCTTTCCCTACGAAACAGGGAAAGGATCCCTCATCTCGAGCTAGGAGGCGGAAACGGGGCTCCCCTGGATGTTTGCGGGACACCACGTGCATCCTCTCGAGGGCAGACGGGTATGTCGGGGAACTTCTTGAGTTGCAGCAGTGGTGTGAAGGACCCTTTGGAAGTTCCAGTGGTTAGATGTGATTGGCCTCGAGAAGCCTCAGCGGAAATGGGCCTCATCTCGCCTGGAGGGCCAAACATCCTGGATTTTCTCGAGTTGCGGCAAGTGCTCTCGACTTTCGACGGGGACCTCAGGGACCGGCTCTGGTGGCCTCAGGAAAGGCCAGTCCCCATGCGAGTTCCTCGGGGGCCTCTCGGGATTCCTCTCCCGTCGATGCCGGGGCCTAAGACCTTGTGTGGAGTCGGGGCTGGAACCTGAGGATTCCTCTCCAGTGCTGACATGGATCTTGGGGTACTTCTGGAGTCTCCCCAGGGGAGTCAGTCCTCGTCTCGAATGCGGGCATGCACTTGCGCTTTCCTCCAGAGCGGTAGCAGCAGTGTCACGCAGTCCGCCGCGTGGATCAAAGGATCTATGGTTTTCCCTCGAGTCTTTCCCACGAGGCTTTCCCACGAGGCTTTCCCACAGGGCTGTCCCACGTGCACACGTGGTGGGAGTCGATCCTCGGCTTGAACGTCAAGGCAGTGCAGGGAAAACAGGTTCCTCTGGAATGGACTGACACACCTGGGGGACTCTTGGAATGGTGGCATGACCCTGGAGTTCCTCTCGCCTTTCCTGTGGAGAGCGCCTCCTCTTGAGATGCGACGGGAACGCCGGGAATTCTTTCCCTACGAAACAGGGAAAGGATCCCTCATCTCGAGCTAAGAGGCGGAAACGGGGCTCCCCTGGATGTGTGCGGGACCCCACGTGCTTCCCCTCGAGTGGAGACGGGTATGTCGGGGAACTTCTTGAGTTGCAGCAATGGTTTGAAGGACCCTATGGAGGTTCCAGTGGTTAGATGTGATTGGCCTCGAGAAGCCTCAGTGGAAATGGGCCTCATCTCGCCTGGAGGGCAAAACCTCCTGGATTTTCTCGAGTTGCGGCAGGTGCTCTCGACTTACGACGGGGACCTCAGGGAACCGCTCTGGTGGCCTCAGGAAAGGCCAGTCCCCATGCAAGTTCCTCGGGGGCCTCTCGGGATTCCTCTCCCGTCGATGCCGGGGCCTAAGACCTTGTGTGGAGTCGGGGCCGGAACCTGAGGATTCCTCTCCAGTGCTGACATGGATCTTGGGGTACTTCTGGAGTCTCCCCAGGGGAGTCAGTCCTCGTCTCGAATGCGGGCATGCACTTGCGCTTTCCTCCAGAGCGGTAGCAGCAGTGTCACGCAGTCCGCCGCGTGGATCAAAGGATCTATGGTTTTCCCTCGAGTCTTTCCCACGAGGCTTTCCCACGAGGCTTTCCCACAGGGCTGTCCCACGTGCACACGTGGTGGGAGTCGATCCTCGGCTTGAACGTCAAGGCAGTGCAGGGAAAACAGGTTCCTCTGGAATGGACTGACACATCTGGGGGACTCTTGGAATGGTGGCATGACTCTGGAGTTCCTCTCGCCTTTCCTGTGGAGAGCGCCTCCTCTTGAGATGCGACGGGAACGCCGGGAATTCTTTCCCTACGAAACAGGGAAAGGATCCCTCATCTCGAGCTAGGAGGCGGAAACGGGGCTCCCCTGGATGTGTGCGGGACACACCTGCTTCCTCTCGAGTGGAGACGGGTATGTCGGGGAATTTCTTGAGTTGCAGCAAGGGTGTGAAGGACCCTTTGGAAGTTCCAGTGGTTAGATGTGATTGGCCTCGAGAAGCCTCAGCGGAAATGGGCCTCATCTCGCCTGGAGGGCAAAACCTCATGGATTTTCTCGAGTTGCGGCAGGTGCTCTCGACTTACGACGGGGACCTCAGGGACCCGCTCTGGTGGCCTCAGGAAAGGCCAGTCCCCATGCGAGTTCCTCGGGGGCGTCTCGGGATTCCTCTCCCGTCGATGCCGGGGCCTAAGACCTTGTGTGGAGTCGGGGCCGGAACCAGAGGATTCCTCTCCAGTGCTGACATGGATCTTGGGGTACTTCTGGAGTCTCCCCAGGGGAGTCAGTCCTCGTCTCGAATGCGGGCATGCACTTGCGCTTTCCTCCAGAGCGGTAGCAGCAGTGTCACGCAGTCCGCCGCGTGGATCAAAGGATCTATGGTTTTCCCTCGAGTCTTTCCCACGAGGCTTTCCCACGAGGCTTTCCCACAGGGCTGTCCCACGTGCACACGTGGTGGGAGTCGATCCTCGGCTTGAACGTCAAGGCAGTGCAGGGAAAACAGGTTCCTCTGGAATGGACTGACACACCTGGGGGACTCTTGGAATGGTGGCATGACCCTGGAGTTCCTCTCGCCTTTCCTGTGGAGAGCGCCTCCTCTTGAGATGCGACGGGAACGCCGGGAATTCTTTCCCTACGAAACAGGGAAAGGATCCCTCATCTCGAGCTAAGAGGCGGAAACGGGGCTCCCCTGGATGTGTGCGGGACCCCACGTGCTTACCCTCGAGTGGAGACGGGTATGTCGGGGAACTTCTTGAGTTGCAGCAATGGTTTGAAGGACCCTATGGAGGTTCCAGTGGTTAGATGTGATTGGCCTCGAGAAGCCTCAGTGGAAATGGGCCTCATCTCGCCTGGAGGGCAAAACCTCCTGGATTTTCTCGAGTTGCGGCAGGTGCTCTCAACTTACGACGGGGACCTCAGGGAACCGCTCTGGTGGCCTCAGGAAAGGCCAGTCCCCATGCGAGTTCCTCGGGGGCCTCTCGGGATTCCTCTCCCGTCGATGCCGGGGCCTAAGACCTTGTGTGGAGTCGGGGCCGAAACCTGAGGATTCCTCTCCAGTGCTGACATGGATCTTGGGGTACTTCTGGAGTCTCCCCAGGGGAGTCAGTCCTCGTCTCGAATGCGGGCATGCACTTGCGCTTTCCTCCAGAGCGGTAGCAGCAGTGTCACGCAGTCCGCCGCGTGGATCAAAGGATCTATGGTTTTCCCTCGAGTCTTTCCCACGAGGCTTTCCCACGAGGCTTTCCCACAGGGCTGTACCACGTGCACACGTGGTGGGAGTCGATCCTCGGCTTGAACGTCAAGGCAGTGCAGGGAAAACAGGTTCCTCTGGAATGGACTGACACATCTGGGGGACTCTTGGAATGGTGGCACGACCCTGGAGTTCCTCTCGCCTTTCCTGTGGAGAGCGCCTCCTCTTGAGATGCGACGGGAACGCCGGGAAATCTTTCCCTACGAAACAGGGAAAGGATCCCTCATCTCGAGTTAGGAGTCGGAAACGGGGCTCCCCTGGATGTGTGCGGGACCCCACGTGCTTCCCCTCGAGTGGAGACGGGTATGTCGGGGAACTTCTTGAGTTGCAGCAATGGTGTGAAGGACCCTTTGGAAGTTCCAGTGGTTAGATGTGATTGGCCTCGAGAAGCCTCAGCGGAAATGGGCCTCATCTCGCCTGGAGGGCAAAACCTCCTGGATTTTCTCGAGTTGCGGCAGGTGCTCTCGACTTACGACGGGGACCTCAGGGAACCGCTCTGGTGGCCTCAGGAAAGGCCAGTCCCCATGCGAGTTCCTCGGGGGCGTCTCGGGATTCCTCTCCCGTCGATGCCGGGGCCTAAGACCTTGTGTGGAGTCGGGGCCGGAACCTGAGGATTCCTCTCCAGTGCTGACATGGATCTTGGGGTACTTCTGGAGTCTCCCCAGGGGAGTCAGTCCTCGTCTCGAATGCGGGCATGCACTTGCGCTTTCCTCCAGAGCGGTAGCAGCAGTGTCACGCAGTCCGCCGCGTGGATCAAAGGATCTATGGTTTTCCCTCGAGTCTTTCCCACGAGGCTTTCCCACGAGGCTTTCCCACATCGCTGTCCCACGTGCACACGTGGTGGGAGTCGATCCTCGGCTTGAACGTCAAGGCAGTGCAGGGAAAACAGGTTCCTCTGGAATGGACTGACACATCTGGGGGACTCTTGGAATGGTGGCACGACCCTGGAGTTCCTCTCGCCTTTCCTGTGGAGAGCGCCTCCTCTTGAGATGCGACGGGAACGCCGGGAAATCTTTCCCTACGAAACAGGGAAAGGATCCCTCATCTCGAGTTAGGAGTCGGAAACGGGGCTCCCCTGGATGTGTGCGGGACCCCACGTGCTTCCCCTCGAGTGGAGACGGGTATGTCGGGGAACTTCTTGAGTTGCAGCAATGGTGTGAAGGACCCTTTGGAAGTTCCAGTGGTTAGATGTGATTGGTCTCGAGAAGCCTCAGCGGAAATGGGCCTCATTTCGCCTGGAGGGCAAAACCTCCTGGATTTTCTCGAGTTGCGGCAGGTGCTCTCGACTTACGACGGGGACCTCAGGGAACCGCTCTGGTGGCCTCAGGAAAGGCCAGTCCCCATGCGAGTTCCTCGGGGGCGTCTCGGGATTCCTCTCCCGTCGATGCCGGGGCCTAAGACCTTGTGTGGAGTCGGGGCCGGAACCTGAGGATTCCTCTCCAGTGCTGACATGGATTTGGGGTACTTCTGGAGTCTCCCCAGGGGAGTCAGTCCTCGTCTCGAATGCGGGCATGCACTTGCGCTTTCCTCCAGAGCGGTAGCAGCAGTGTCACGCAGTCCGCCGCGTGGATCAAAGGATCTATGGTTTTCCCTCGAGTCTTTCCCACGAGGCTTTCCCACGAGGCTTTCCCACAGGGCTGTCCCACGTTCACACGTGGTAGGAGTCGATCCTCGGCTTGAACGTCAAGGCAGTGCAGGGAAAACAGGTTCCTCTGGAATGGAGTGACACATCTGGGGGACTCTTGGAATGGTGGCACGACCCTGGAGTTCCTCTCGCCTTTCCTGTGGAGAGCGCCTCCTCTTGAGATGCGACGGGAACGCTGGGAATTCTTTCCCTACGAAACAGGGAAAGGATCCCTCATCTCGAGCTAGGAGGCGGAAACGGGGCTCCCCTGGATGTGTGCGGGACCCCACGTGCTTCCTCTCGAGTGGAGACGGGTATGTCGGGTAACTTCTTGAGTTGCAGCAATGGTGTGAAGGATCTTTGGAAGTTCCAGTGGTTAGATGTGATTGGCCTCGAGAAGCCTCAGCAGAAATGGGCCTCATCGCGACTGGAGGGCAAAATCTCCTGGATTTTCTCGAGTTGCGGCAGGTGCTCTCGACTTACGACGGGGACCTCAGGGAACCGCTCTGGTGGCCTCAGGAAAGGCCAGTCCCCATGCGAGTTCCTCGGGGGCGTCTCGGGATTCCTCTCCCGTCGATGCCGGGGCCTAAGACCTTGTGTGGAGTCGGGACCGGAACCTGAGGATTCCTCTCCAGTGCTGACATGGATCTTGGGGTACTTCTGGAGTCTCCCCAGGGGAGTCAGTCCTCGTCTCGAATGCGGGCATGCACTTGCGCTTTCCTCCAGAGCGGTAGCAGCAGTGTCACGCAGTCCGCCGCGTGGATCAAAGGATCTATGGTTTTCGCTCGAGTCTTTCCCACGAGGCTTTCCCACGAGGCTTTCCCACAGGGCTGTCCCACGTGCACACGTGGTGGGAGTCGATCCTCGGCTTGAACGTCAAGGCAGTGCAGGGAAAACAGGTTCCTCTGGAATGGACTGACACATCTGGGGGACTCTTGGAATGGTGGCATGACTCTGGAGTTCCTCTCGCCTTTCCTGTGGAGAGCGCCTCCTCTTGAGATGCGACGGGAACGCCGGGAATTCTTTCCCTACGAAACAGGGAAAGGATCCCTCATCTCGAGCTAGGAGGCGGAAACGGGGCTCCCCTGGATGTGTGCGGGACACCACGTGCTTCCTCTCGAGGGCAGACGGGTATGTCCTGGAACTTCTTGAGTTGCAGCAAGGGTGTGAAGGACCCTTTGGAAGTTCCAGTGGTTAGATGTGATTGGCCTCGAGAAGCCTCAGCGGAAATGGGCCTCATCTCGCCTGGAGGGCAAAACCTCCTGGATTTTCTCGAGTTGCGGCAGGTGCTCTCGACTTACGACGGGGACCTCAGGGACCCGCTCTGGTGGCCTCAGGAAAGGCCAGTCCCCATGCGAGTTCCTCGGGGGCCCCTCGGGATTCCTCTCCCGTCGATGCCGGGGCCTAAGACCTTGTGTGGAGTGGGGGCCGGAACCTGAGGATTCCTCTCCAGTGCTGACATGGATCTTGGGGTACTTCTGGAGTCTCCCCAGGGGAGTCAGTCCTCGTCTCGAATGCGGGCATGTACTTGCGCTTTCCTCCAGAGCGGTAGCAACAGTGTCACGCAGTCCGCCGCGTGGATCAAAGGATCTATGGTTTTCCCTCGAGTCTTTCCCACGATGCTTTCCCACGAGGCTTTCCCACAGGGCTGTCCCACGTGCACACGTGTTGGGAGTCGATCTTCGGCATGAACGTCAAGGCAGTGCAGGGAAAACAGGTTCCTCTGGAATGGACTGACACATCAGGGGGACTCTTGGAATGGTGGCACGACCCTGGAGTTCCTCTCGCCTTTCCTGTGGAGAGCGCCTCCTCTTGAGATGCGACGGGAACGCCGGGAAATCTTTCCCTACGAAACAGGGAAAGGATCCCTCATCTCGAGTTAGGAGTCGGAAACGGGGCTCCCCTGGATGTGTGCGGGACCCCACGTGCTTCCCCTCGAGTGGAGACGGGTATGTCGGGGAACTTCTTGAGTTGCAGCAATGGTGTGAAGGATCTTTGGAAGTTCCAGTGGTTAGATGTGATTGGCCTCGAGAAGCCTCAGCGGAAATGGGCCTCATCGCGCCTGGAGGGCAAAATCTCCTGGATTTTCTCGAGTTGCGGCAGGTGCTCTCGACTTACGACGGGGACCTCAGGGAACCGCTGTGGTGGCCTCAGGAAAGGCCAGTCCCCATGCGAGTTCCTCGGGGGCATCTCGGGATTCCTCTCCCGTCGATGCCGGGGCCTAAGACCTTGTGTGGAGTCGGGACCGGAACCTGAGGATTCCTCTCCAGTGCTGACATGGATCTTGGGGTACTTCTGGAGTCTCCCCAGGGGAGTCAGTCCTCGTCTCGAATGCGGGCATGCACTTGCGCTTTCCTCCAGAGCGGTAGCAGCAGTGTCACGCAGTCCGCCGCGTGGATCAAAGGATCTATGGTTTTCCCTCGAGTCTTTCCCACGAGGCTTTCCCACGAGGCTTTCCCACAGGGCTGTCCCACGTGCACACGTGGTGGGAGTCGATCCTCGGCTTGAACGTCAAGGCAGTGCAGGGAAAACAGGTTCCTCTGGAATGGACTGACACATCTGGGGGACTCTTGGAATGGTGGCACGACCCTGGAGTTCCTCTCGACTTTCCTGTGGAGAGCGCCTCCTCTTGAGATGCGACGGGAACGCCGGGAATTCTTTCCCTACGAAACAGGGAAAGGATCCCTCATCTCGAGCTAGGAGGCGGAAACGGGGCTCCCCTGGATGTGTGCGGGACCCACGTGCTTCCTCTCGAGTGGAGACGGGTATGTCGGGGAACTTCTTGAGTTGCAGCAAGGGTGTGAAGGACCCTTTGGAAGTTCCAGTTGTTAGACGTGATTAGCCTCGAGAAGCCTCAGCGGAAATGGGCCTCATCTCGCCTGGAGGGCAAAACCTCCTGGATTTTCTCGAGTTGCGGCAGGTCCTCTCGACTTACGACGGGGACCTCAGGGACCCGCTCTGGTGGCCTCAGGAAAGGCCAGTCCACATGCGAGTTCCTCGGGGGCCTCTCGGGATTCCTCTCCCGTCGATGCCAGGGCCTAAAACCTTGTGTGGAGTCGGGGCCGGAACCTGAGGATTCCTCTCCAGTGCTGACATGGATCTTGGGGTACTTCTGGAGTCTCCCCAGGGGAGTCTGTCCTCGTCTCGAATGCGGGCATGCACTTGCGCTTTCCTCCAGAGCGGTAGCAGCAGTGTCACACAGTCCGCCGCGTGGATCAAAGGATCTATGGTTTTCCCTCGAGTCTTTCCCACGATGCTTTCCCACTAGGCTTTCCCACAGGGCTGTCCCACGTGCACACGTGGTGGGAGTCGATCCTCGGCTTGAACGTCAAGGCAGTGCAGGGAAAACAGGTTCCTCTGGAATGGACTGACACATCTGGGGGACTCTTGGAATGGTGGCATGACCCTGGTGTTCCTCTCGCCTTTCCTGTGGAGAGCGCCTCCTCTTGAGATGCGACGGGAACGCCGGGAATTCTTTCCCTACGAAACAGGGAAAGGATCCCTCATCTCGAGCTAGGAGGCGGAAACGGGTCTCCCCTTGATGTGTGCGGGACCCCACGTGCTTCCTCTCGAGTGCACACGGGTATGTCGGGGAACTTCTTGAGTTGCAGCAAGGGTGTGAAGGTCCCTTTGGAAGTTCCAGTTGTTAGACGTGATTAGCCTCGAGAAGCCTCAGCGGAAATCGGCCTCATCTCGCCTGGAGGGCAAAACCTCCTGGATTTTCTCGAGTTGCGGCAGGTGCTCTCGACTTACGACGGGGACCTCAGGGACCCGCTCTGGTGGCCTCAGGAAAGGCCAGTCCCCATGCGAGTTCCTCGGGGGCCTCTCGGGATTCCTCTCCCGTCGATGCCGGGGCCTAAGACCTTGTGTGGAGTCGGGGCCGGAACCTGAGGATTCCTCTCCAGTGCTGACATGGATCTTGGGGTACTTCTGGAGTCTCCCCAGGGGAGTCAGTCCTCGTCTCGAATGCGGGCATGCACTTGCGCTTTCCTCCAGAGCGGTAGCAGCAGTGTCACGCAGTCCGCCGCGTGGATCAAAGGATCTATTGTTTTCCCTCGAGTCTTTCCCACGAGGCTTTCCCACGAGGCTTTCCCACAGGGCTGTACCACGTGCACACGTGGTGGGAGTCGATCCTCGGCTTGAACGTCAAGGCAGTGCAGGGAAAACAGGTTCCTCTGGAATGGACTGACACATCTGGGGGACTCTTGGAATGGTGGCACGACCCTGGAGTTCCTCTCGCCTTTCCTGTGGAGAGCGCCTCCACTTGAGATGCGACGGGAACGCCGGGAATTCTTTCCCTACGAAACAGGGAAAGGATCCCTCATCTCGAGCTAGGAGGCGGAAACGGGGCTCCCCTGGATGTGTGCGGGACCCCACGTGCTTCCTCTCGAGTGGAGACGGGTATGTCGGGGAACTTCTTGAGTTGCAGCAATGGTGTGAAGGATCTTTGGAAGTTCCAGTGGTTAGATGTGATTGGCCTCGAGAAGCCTCAGCGGAAATGGGCCTCATCGCGCCTGGAGGGCAAAATCTCCTGGATTTTCTCGAGTTGCGGCAGGTGCTCTCGACTTACGACGGGGACCTCAGGGAACCGCTCTGGTGGCCTCAGGAAAGGCCAGTCCCCATGCGAGTTCCTCGGGGGCGTCTCGGGATTCCTCTCCCGTCGATGCTGGGGCCTCAGACCTTGTGTGGAGTCGGGACCGGAACCTGAGGATTCCTCTCCAGTGCTGACATGGATCTTGGGGTACTTCTGGAGTCTCCCCAGGGGAGTCAGTCCTCGTCTCGAATGCGGGCATGCACTTGCGCTTTCCTCCAGAGCGGTAGCAGCAGTGTTACGCAGTCCGCTGCGTGGATCAAAGGATCTATGGTTTTCCCTCGAGTCTTTCCCACGAGGCTTTCCCACGAGGCTTTCCCACAGGGCTGTCCCACGTGCACACGTGGTGGGAGTCGATCCTCGGCTTGAACGTCAAGGCAGTGCAGGGAAAAGAGTTTCCTCTGGAATGGACTGACACATCTGGGGGACTCTTGGAATGGTGGCATGACCCTGGAGTTCCTCTCGCCTTTCCTGTGGAGAGCGCCTCCTCTTGAGATACGACGGGAACGCCGGGAATTCTTTCCCTACGAAACAGGGAAAGGATCCCTCATCTCGAGCTAGGAGGCGGAAACGGGTCTCCCCTGGATGTGTGCGGGACACCACGTGCTTCCTCTCGAGTGCACACGGGTATGTCGGGGAACTTCTTGAGTTGCAGCAAGGGTGTGAAGGACCCTTTGGAAGTTCCAGTTGTTAGACGTGATTAGCCTCGAGAAGACTCAGCGGAAATGGGCCTCATCTCGCCTGGAGGGCAAAATCTCCTGGATTTTCTCGAGTTGCGGCAGGTGCTCTCGACTTACGACGGGGACCTCAGGGACCCGCTCTGGTGGCCTCAGGAAAGGCCAGTCCACATGCGAGTTCCTCGGGGGCCTCTCGGGATTCCTCTCCCGTCGATGCCGGGGCCTAAGACCTTGTGTGGAGTTGGGACCGGAACCTGAGGATTCCTCTCCAGTGCTGACATGGATCTTGGGGTACTTCTGGAGTCTCCCCAGGGGAGTCAGTCCTCGTCTCGAATGCGGGCATGCACTTGCGCTTTCCTCCAGAGCGGTAGCAGCAGTGTCACGCAGTCCGCCGCGTGGATCAAAGGATCTATGGTTTTCCCTCGAGTCTTTCCCACGAGGCTTTCCCACGAGGCTTTCCCACAGGGCTGTCCCACGTGCACACGTGGTGGGAGTCGATCCTCGGCTTGAACGTCAAGGCAGTGCAGGGAAAACAGGTTCCTCTGGAATCGACTGACACATCTGGGGGACTCTTGGAATGGTGGCACGACCCTGGAGTTCCTCTCGCCTTTCCTGTGGAGAGCGCCTCCTCTTGAGATGCGACGGGAACGCCGGGAATTCTTTCCCTACGAAACAGGGAAAGGATCCCTCATCTCGAGCTAGGAGGCGGAAACGGGGCTCCCCTGGATGTGTGCGGGACCCACGTGCTTCCTCTCGAGTGGAGACGGGTATGTCGGGGAACTTCTTGAGTTGCAGCAAGGGTGTGAAGGACCCTTTGGAAGTTCCAGTTGTTAGACGTGATTAGCCTCGAGAAGCCTCAGCGGAAATGGGCCTCATCTCGCCTGGAGGGCAAAACCTCCTGGATTTTCTCGAGTTGCGGCAGGTCCTCTCGACTTACGACGGGGACCTCAGGGACCCGCTCTGGTGGCCTCAGGAAAGGCCAGTCCACATGCGACTTCCTCGGGGGCCTCTCGGGATTCCTCTCCCGTCGATGCCAGGGCCTAAAACCTTGTGTGGAGACGGGGCCGGAACCTGAGGATTCCTCTCCAGTGCTGACATGGATCTTGGGGTACTTCTGGAGTCTCCCCAGGGGAGTCTGTCCTCGTCTCGAATGCGGGCATGCACTTGCGCTTTCCTCCAGAGCGGTAGCAGCAGTGTCACACAGTCCGCCGCGTGGATCAAAGGATCTATGGTTTTCCCTCGAGTCTTTCCCACGATGCTTTCCCACTAGGCTTTCCCACAGGGCTGTCCCACGTGCACACGTGGTGGGAGTCGATCCTCGGCTTGAACGTCAAGGCAGTGCAGGGAAAACAGGTTCCTCTGGAATGGACTGACACATCTGGGGGACTCTTGGAATGGTGGCATGACCCTGGAGTTCCTCTCGCCTTTCCTGTGGAGAGCGCCTCCTCTTGAGATGCGACGGGAACGCCGGGAATTCTTTCCCTACGAAACAGGGAAAGGATCCCTCATCTCGAGCTAGGAGGCGGAAACGGGTCTCCCCTGGATGTGTGCGGGACCCCACGTGCTTCCTCTCGAGTGGAGACGGGTATGTCGGGGAACTTCTTGAGTTGCAGCAAGGGTGTGAAGGTCCCTTTGGAAGTTCCAGTTGTTAGACGTGATTAGCCTCGAGAAGCCTCAGCGGAAATCGGCCTCATCTCGCCTGGAGGGCAAAACCTCCTGGATTTTCTCGAGTTGCGGCAGGTGCTCTCGACTTACGACGGGGACCTCAGGGACCCGCTCTGGTGGCCTCAGGAAAGGCCAGTCCCCATGCGAGTTCCTCGGGGGCCTCTCGGGATTCCTCTCCCGTCGATGCCGGGGCCTAGGACCTTGTGTGGAGTCGGGTCCGGAACCTGAGGATTCCTCTCCAGTGCTGACATGGATCTTGGGGTACTTCTGGAGTCTCCCCAGGGGAGTCAGTCCTCGTCTCGAATGCGGGCATGCACTTGCGCTTTCCTCCAGAGCGGTAGCAGCAGTGTCACGCAGTCCGCCGCGTGGATCAAAGGATCTATTGTTTTCCCTCGAGTCTTTCCCACGAGGCTTTCCCACGAGGCTTTCCCACAGGGCTGTCCCATGTGCACACGTGGTGGGAGTCGATCCTCGGCTTGAACGTCAAGGCAGTGCAGGGAAAACAGGTTCCTCTGGAATGGACTGACACATCTGGGGGACTCTTGGAATGGTGGCACGACCCTGGAGTTCCTCTCGCCTTTCCTGTGGAGAGCGCCTCCACTTGAGATGCGACGGGAACGCCGGGAATTCTTTCCCTACGAAACAGGGAAAGGATCCCTCATCTCGAGCTAGGAGGCGGAAACGGGGCTCCCCTGGATGTGTGCGGGACCCCACGTGCTTCCTCTCGAGTGGAGACGGGTATGTCGGGTAACTTCTTGAGTTGCAGCAATGGTGTGAAGGATCTTTGGAAGTTCCAGTGGTTAGATGTGATTGGCCTCGAGAAGCCTCAGCGGAAATGGGCCTCATCGCGCCTGGAGGGCAAAATCTCCTGGATTTTCTCGAGTTGCGGCAGGTGCTCTCGACTTACGACGGGGACCTCAGGGAACCGCTCTGGTGGCCTCAGGAAAGGCCAGTCCCCATGCGAGTTCCTCGGGGGCGTCTCGGGATTCCTCTCCCGTCGATGCTGGGGCCTCAGACCTTGTGTGGAGTCGGGACCGGAACATGAGGATTCCTCTCCATTGCTGACATGGATCTTGGGGTACTTCTGGAGTCTCCCCAGGGGAGTCAGTCCTCGTCTCGAATGCGGGCATGCACTTGCGCTTTCCTCCAGAGCGGTAGCAGCAGTGTCACGCAGTCCGCCGCGTGGATCAAAGGATCTATGGTTTTCCCTCGAGTCTTTCCCACGAGGCTTTCCCACGAGGCTTTCCCACAGGGCTGTCCCACGTGCACACGTGGTGGGAGTCGATCCTCGGCTTGAATGTCAAGGCAGTGCAGGGAAAAGAGTTTCCTCTGGAATGGACTGACACATCTGGGGGACTCTTGGAATGGTGGCATGACCCTGGAGTTCCTCTCGCCTTTCCTGTGGAGAGCGCCTCCTCTTGAGATGCGACGGGAACGCCGGGAAATCTTTCCCTACGAAACAGGGAAAGGATCCCTCATCTCGAGTTAGGAGTCGGAAACGGGGCTCCCCTGGATGTGTGCGGGACCCCACGTGCTTTCCCTCGAGTGGAGACGGGTATGTCGGGGAACTTCTTGAGTTGCAGCAATGGTGTGAAGGACCCTTTGGAAGTTCCAGTGGTTAGATTTGATTGGCCTCGAGAAGCCTCAGCGGAAATGGGCCTCATCTCGCCTGGAGGGCAAAACCTCCTGGATTTTCTCGAGTTGCGGCAGGTGCTCTCGACTTACGACGGGGACCTCAGGGAACCGCTCTGGTGGCCTCAGGAAAGGCCAGTCCCCATGCGAGTTCCACGGGGGCGTCTCGGGATTCCTCTCCCGTCGATGCCGGGGCCTAAGACCTTGTGTGGAGTCGGGGCCGGAACCTGAGGATTCCTCTCCAGTGCTGACATGGATCTTGGGGTACTTCTGGAGTCTCCCCAGGGGATTCAGTCCTCGTCTCGAATGCGGGCATGCACTTGCGCTTTCCTCCAGAGCGGTAGCAGCAGTGTCACGCAGTCCGCCGCGTGGATCAAAGGATCTATGGTTTTCCCTCGAGTCTTTCCCACGAGGCTTTCCCACGAGGCTTTCCCACAGGGCTGTCCCACGTGCACACGTGGTGGGAGTCGATCCTCGGCTTGAACGTCAAGGCAGTGCAGGGAAAACAGGTTCCTCTGTAATGGACTGACACATCTGGGGGACTCTTGGAATGGTGGCACGACCCTGGAGTTCCTCTCGCCTTTCCTGTGGAGAGCGCCTCCTCTTGAGATGCGACGGGAACGCCGGGAATTCTTTCCCTACGAAACAGGGAAAGGATCCCTCATCTCGAGCTAGGAGGCGGAAACGGGTCTCCCCTGGATGTGTGCGGGACACCACGTGCTTCCTCTCGAGTGCACACGGGTATGTCGGGGAACTTCTTGAGTTGCAGCAAGGGTGTGAAGGACCCTTTGGAAGGTCCAGTGGTTAGATGTGATTGGCCTCGAGAAGCCTCAGCGGAAATGGGCCTCATCTCGCCTGGAGGGCAAAACCTCCTGGATTTTCTCGAGTTGCGGCAGGTGCTCTCGACTTACAACGGGGACCTCTGTGAACCGCTCTGGTGGCCTCAGGAAAGGCCAGTCCCCATGCGAGTTCCTCGGGGGCGTCTCGGGATTCCTCTCCCGTCGATGCCGGGGCCTAAGACCTTGTGTGGAGTCGGGGCCAGAACCTGAGGAATCCTCTCCAGTGCTGACATGGATTTGGGGTACTTCTGGAGTCTCCCCAGGGGAGGCAGTCCTCGTCTCGAATGCGGGCATGCACTAGCGCTTTCCTCCAGAGCGGTAGCAGCAGTGTCACGCAGTCCGCCGCATGGATCAAACGATCTATGGTTTTCCCTCGAGTCTTTCCCACGAGGCTTTCCCACGAGGCTTTCCACAGGGCTGTCCCACGTGCACACGTGGTGGGAGTCGATCCTCGGCTTGAACGTCAAGGCAGTGCAGGGAAAACAGGTTCCTGTGGAATGGAGTGACACATCTGGGGGACTCTTGGAATGGTGGCACGACCCTGGAGTTCCTCTCGCCTTTCCTGTGGAGAGCGCCTCCTCTTGAGATGCGACGGGAACGCCGGGAATTCATTCCCTACGAAACAGGGAAAGGATCCCTTATCTCGAGCTAGGAGGCGGAAACGGGGCTCCCCTGGATGTGTGCGGGACCCCACGTGCTTCCTCTCGAGTGCAGACGGTTATGTCGGGGAACTTCTTGAGTTGCAGCAATGGTGTGAAGGATCTTTGGAAGTTCCAGTGGTTAGATGTGATTGGCCTCGAGAAGCCTCAGCGGAAATGGGCCTCATCGCGCCTGGAGGGCAAAACCTCCTGGATTTTCTCGAGTTGCGGCAGGTGCTCTCGACTTACGACGGGGACCTCAGGGACCCGCTCTGGTGGCCTCAGGAAAGGCCAGTCCCCATGCGAGTTCCTCGGGGGCCTCTCCGGATTCCTCTCCCGTCGATGCCGGGGCCTAAGACTTTGTGTGGAGTCGGGGCCGGAACCTGAGGATTCCTCTCCAGTGCTGACATGGATCTTGGGGTACTTCTGGAGTCTCCCCAGGGGAGTCACTCCTCGTCTCGAATGCGGGCATGCACTTGCGCTTTCCTCCAGAGCGGTAGCAGCAGTGTCACGCAGACTGCCGCGTGGATCAAAGGATCTATGGTTTTCCCTCGAGTCTTTCCCACGAGGCTTTCCCACGAGGCTTTCCCACAGGGCTGTCCCACGTGCACACGTGGTGGGAGTTGATCCTCGGCTTGAACGTCAAGGCAGTGCAGGGAAAACAGGTTCCTCTGGAATGGACTGACACATCTGGGGGACTCTTGGAATGGTGTCACGACCCTGGAGTTCCTCTCGCCTTTCCTGTGGAGAGCGCCTCCTCTTCAGATGCGACGGGAACGCCGGGAATTCTTTCCCTTCGAAACAGGGAAAGGATCCCTCATCTCGAGCTAGGAGGCGGAAACGGGGCTCCCCTGGATGTGTGCGGGACACCACGTGCTTCCTCTCGAGTGCAGACGGGTATGTCGGGGAACTTCTTGAGTTGCAGCAAGGGTGTGAAGGACCCTTTGGAAGTTCCAGTGGTTAGATGCGATTGGCCTCGAGAAGCCTCAGCGGAAATGGGCCTCATCTCGCCTGGAGGGCAAAACCTCCTGGATTTTCTCGAGTTGCGGTAGGTGCTCTCGACTTACGACGGGGAACTCAGGGACCCGCTCTGGTGGCCTCAGGAAAGGCCAGTCCCCATGCGAGTTCCTCGGGGGCCTCTCGGGATTCCTCTCCCGTCGATGCCGGGGCCTAAGACCTTGTGTGGAGTCGGGGCCGGAACCTGAGGATTCCTCTCCAGTGCTGACATGGATCTTGGGGTATTTCTGGAGTCTCCCCAGGGGAGTCAGTCCTCGTCTCGAATGCGGGCATGCACTTGCGCTTTCCTCCAGAGCGGTAGCAGCAGTGTCACGCAGTCCGCCGCGTGGATCAAAGGATCTATGGTTTTCCCTCGAGTCTTTCCCACGAGGCTTTCCCACGAGGCTTTCCCACAGGGCTGTCCCACGTGCACACGTGGTGGGAGTCGATCCTCGGCTTGAACGTCAAGGCAGTGCAGGGAAAACAGGTTCCTCTGGAATGGACTGACACATCTGGGGGACTCTTGGAATGGTGGCACGACCCTGGAGTTCCTCTCGCCTTTCCTGTGGAGAGCGCCTCCTCTTGAGATGCGACGGGAACGCCGGGAATTCTTTCCCTACGAAACAGGGAAAGGATCCCTCATCTCGAGCTAGGAGGCGGAAACGGGGCTCCCCTGGATGTGTGCGGGACACCACGTGCTTCCTCTCGAGTGCAGATGGGTATGTCGGGGAACTTCTTGAGTTGCAGCAAGGGTGTGAAGGACCCTTTGGAAGTTCCAGTGGTTAGATGTGATTCGCCTCGAGAAGCCTCAGCGGAAATGGGCCTCATCTCGCCTGGAGGTGAAAACCTCCTGGATTTACTCGAGTTGCGGCAGGTGCTCTCGACTTACGACGGGGACCTCAGGGACCCGCTCTGGTGGCCTCAGGAAAGGCCAGTCCCCATGCGAGTTCCTCGGGGGCGTCTCGGGATTCCTCTCCCGTCGATGCCGGGGCCTAAGACCTTGTGTGGAGTCGGGGCCGGAACCTGAGGATTCCTCTCCAGTGGTGACATGGATCTTGGGGTACTTCTGGAGTCTCCCCAGGGGAGTCAGTCCTCGTCTCGAATGCGGGCATGCACTTGCGCTTTCCTCCAGAGCGGTAGCAGCAGTGTCACGCAGTCCGCCGCGTGGATCAAAGGATCTATGGTTTTCCCTCGAGTCTTTCCCACGAGGCTTTCCCACGAGGCTTTCCCACAGGGCTGTCCCACGTGCACACGTGGTGGGAGTCGATCCTCGGCTTGAACGTCAAGGCAGTGCAGGGAAAACAGGTTCCTCTGGAATGGACTGACACATCTGGGGGACTCTTGGAATGGTGGCACGACCCTGGAGTTCCTCTCGCCTTTCCTGTGGAGAGCGCCTCCTCTTGAGATGCGACGGGAATGCCGGGAATTCTTTCCCTACGAAACAGGGAAAGGATCCCTCATCTCGAGCTAGGAGGCGGAAACGGGGCTCCCCTGGATGTGTGCGGGACACCACGTGCTTCCTCTCGAGTGGAGACGGGTATGTCGGGGAACTTCTTGAGTTGCAGCAAGGGTGTGAAGGACCCTTTGGAAGTTCCATTGGTTAGATGTGATTGGCCTCGAGAAGCCTCAGCGGAAATGGGCCTCATCTCGCCTGGAGGGCAAAACCTCCTGGATTTTCTTGAGTTGTGGCAGGTGCTCTCGACTTACGATGGGGACCTCAGGGACCCGCTCTGGTGGCCTCAGGAAAGGCCAGTCCCCATGCGAGTTCCTCGGGGGCGTCTCGGGATTCCTCTCCCGTCGATGCCGGGGCCTAAGACCTTGTGTGGAGTCGGGGCAGGAAACTGAGGATTCCTCTCCAGTGCTGACATGGATCTTGGGGTACTTCTGGAGTCTCCCCAGGGGAGTCAGTCCTCGTCTCGAATGCGGGCATGCCCTTGCGCTTTAATCCAGAGCGGTAGCAGCAGTGTCACGCAGTCCGCCACGTGGATCAAAGGATCTATGGTTTTCCCTCGAGTCTTTCCCACGAGGCTTTCCCACGAGGCTTTCCCACAGGGCTGTCCCACGTGCACACGTGGTGGGAGTCGATCCTCGGCTTGAACGTCAAGGCAGTGCAGGGAAAACAGGTTCCTCTGGAATGGACTGACACATCTGGGGGACTCTTGGAATGGTGTCACGACCCTGGAGTTCCTCTCGCCTTTCCTGTGGAGAGCGCCTCCTCTTGAGATGCGACGGGAACGCCGGGAATTCTTTCCCTACGAAACAGGGAAAGGATCCCTCATCTCGAGCTAGGAGGCGGAAACGGGGCTCCCCTGGATGTGTGCGGGACCCACGTGCTTCCTCTCGAGTGGAGACGGGTATGTCGGGGAACTTCTTGAGTTGCAGCAATGGTGTGAAGGACCCTTAGGAAGTTCCAGTGGTTAGATGTGATTGGCCTCGAGAAGCCTCAGCGGAAATGGGCCTCATCTCGCCTGGAGGGCAAAATCTCCTGGATTTTCTCGAGTTGCGGCAGGTGCTCTCGACTTACGACGGTGACCTCAGGGAACCGCTCTGGTGGCCTCAGGAAAGGCCAGTCCCCATGCGAGTTCCTCGGGGGCCTCTCGGGATTCCTCTCCCGTCGATGCCGGGGCCTAAGACCTTGTGTGGAGTCGGGGCCGGAACCTGAGGATTCCTCTCCAGTGCTGACATGGATCTTGGGGTACTTCTGGAGTCTCCCCAGGGGAGTCAGTCCTCGTCTCGAATGCGGGCATGCACTTGCGCTTTCCTCCAGAGCGGTAGCAGCAGTGTCACGCAGTCCGCCGCGTGGATCAAAGGATCTATGGTTTTCCTTCGAGTCTTTCCCACGAGGCTTTCCCACGAGGCTTTCCCACAGGGCTGTCCCACGTGCACACGTGGTGGGAGTCGATCCTCGGCTTGAACGTCAAGGCAGTGCAGGGAAAACAGGTTCCTCTGGAATGGACTGACACATCTGGGGGACTCTTGGAAAGGTGTCACGACCCTGGAATTCCTCTCGACTTTCCTGTGGAGAGCGCCTCCTCTTGAGATGCGACGGGAACGCCGGGAATTCTTTCCCTACGAAACAGGGAAAGGATCCCTCACCTCGAGCTAGGGGGCGGAAACGGAGCTCCCCTGGATGTGTGCGGGACCCCACGTGCTTCCTCTCGAGTGGAGACGGGTATGTCGGGGAACTTCTTGAGTTGCAGCAATGGTGTGAAGGACCCTTTGGAAGTTCCAGTGGTTAGATGTGATTGGCCTCGAGAAGCCTCAGCGGAAATGGGCCTCCTCTCGCCTGCAGGGCAAAACCTCCTGGATTTTCTCGAGTTGCGGCAGGTGCTCTCGACTTACGACGGGGACCTCAGGGAACCGCTCTGGTGGCCTCAGGAAAGGCCAGTCCCCATGCGAGTTCCACGGGGGCCTCTCGGGATTCCTCTCCCGTCGATGCCGGGGCCTAAGACCTTGTGTGGAGTCGGGGCCGGAACCTGAGGATTCCTCTCCAGTGCTGACATGGATCTTGGGGTACTTCTGGAGTCTCCACAGGGGAGTCAGTCCTCGTCTCGAATGCGGGCATGCACTTGCGCTTTCCTCCACAGCGGTAGCAGCAGTGTCATGCAGTCCGCCGCGTGGATCAAAGGATCTATGGTTTTCCCTCGAGTCTTTCCCACGAGGCTTTCCCACGAGGCTTTCCCACAGGGCTGTCCCACGTGCACACGTGGTGGGAGTCGATCCTCGGCTTGAACGTCAAGGCAGTGCAGGGAAAACAGGTTCCTCTGGAATGGACTGACACTTCTGGGGGACTCTTGGAATGGTGTCACGACCCTGGAGTTCCTCTCGCCCTTCCTGTGGAGAGCGCCTCCTTTTGAGATGCGACGGGAACGCCGGGAATTCTTTCCCTAAGAAACAGGGAAAGGATCCCTCATCTCGAGCAGGAGGCGGAAACAGGGCTCCCCTGGATGTGTGCGGGACACCACGTGCTTCCTCTCGAGTGCAGACGGGTATGTCGGGGAACTTCTTGAGTTGCAGCAAGGGTGTGAAGGACCCTTTGGAAGTTCCAGTGGTTAGATGTGATTGGCCTCGAGAAGCCTCAGCGGAAATGGGCCTCATCTCGCCTGGAGGGCAAAACCTCCTGGATTTTCTCGAGGTGCGGCAGGTGCTCTCGACTTACGACGGGGACCTCAGGGACCCGCTCTGGAGGCCTCAGGAAAGGCCAGTCCCCATGCGAGTTCCTCGGGGGCCTCTCGGGATTCCTCTCCCGTCGATGCCGGGGCCTAAGACCTTGTGTGGAGTCGGGGCCGGAACCTGAGGATTCCTCTCCAGTGCTGACATGGATCTTGGGGTACTTCTGGAGTCTCCCCAGGGGAGTCAGTCCTCGTCTCGAATGCGGGCATGCACTTGCGCTTTCCTCCATAGCGGTAGCAGCAGTGTCACGCAGTCCGCCGCGTGGATCAAAGGATCTATGGTTTTCCCTCGAGTCTTTCCGACGAGGCTTTCCCACGAGGCTTTCCCTCAGGGCTGTCCCACGTGCACACGTGGTGGGAGTCGATCCTCGGCTTGAACGTCAAGGCAGTGCAGGGAAAACAGGTTCCTCTGGAACGGACTGACACATCTGGGGGACTCTTGGAATGGTGGCACGACCCTGGAGTTCCTCTCGCCTTTCCTGTGGAGAGCGCCTCCTCTTGAGATGCGACGGGAACGCCGGGAATTCTTTCCCTACGAAACAGGGAAAGGATCCCTCATCTCGAGCTAGGAGGCGGAAAAGGGTTCCCCTGGATGTGTGCGGGACCCCACGTGCTTCCTCTCGAGTGGAGACGGGTATGTCGGGGAAGTTCTTGAGTTGCAGCAAGGGTGTGAAGGACCCTTTGGAAGTTCCAGCGGTTAGACGTGATTAGCCTCGAGAAGCCTCAGCGGAAATGGGCCTCATCTCGCCTGGAGGGCAAAACCTCCTGGAATTTCTCGAGTTGCGGCAGGTGCTCTAGACTTACGACGGGGACCTCAGGGACCCGCTCTGGTGGCCTCAGGAAAGGCCAGTCCCCATGCGAGTTCCTCGGGGGCCTCTCGGGATCCCTCTCCCGTCGATGCCGGGGCCTAAGTATTTGTGTGGAGACGGGGCCGGATCCTGAGGATTCCTCTCCAGTGCTGACATGGATCTTGGGGTACTTCTGGAGTCTCCCCAGGGGAGTCAGTCCTCGTCTCGAATGCGGGCATGCACTTGCGCTTTCCTCCAGAGCGGTAGCAGCAGTGTCACGCAGTCCGCCGCGTGGATCAAAGGATCTATGGTTTTCCCTCCAGTCTTTCCCACGAGGCTTTCCCACGAGGCTTTCCCACAGGGCAGTCCCACGTGCACACGTGGTGGGAGTCGATCCTCGGCTTGAACGTCAAGGCAGTGCAGGGAAAACAGGTTCCTCTGGATTGGACTGACACATCTGGGGGACTCTTGGAATGGTGGCACGACCCTGGAGTTCCTCTCGCCTTTCCTGTGGAGAGCGCCTCCTCTTGAGATGCGACGGGAACGCCGGGAATTCTTTCCCTACGAAACAGGGAAAGGATCCCTCATCTCGAGCTAGGAGGCGGAAAGGGTTCCCCTGGATGTGTGCGGGACCCCACGTGCTTCCTCTCGAGTGGAGACGGGTATGTCGGGGAACTTCTTGAGTTGCAGCAAGGGTGTGAAGGACCCTTTGGAAGTTCCAGTGGTTAGATGTGATTGGCCTCGAGAAGCCTCAGCGGAAATGGGCCTCATCTCTCCTGGAAGGCAAAACCTCCTGGATTTTCTCGAGTTGCGGCAGGTGCACTCGACTTACGACGGGGACCTCAGGGACCCGCTCTGGTGGCCTCAGGAAAGGCCAGTCCCCATGCGAGTTCCTCGGGGGCCTCTCGGGATTCCTCTCCCGTCGATGCCGGGGCCTAAGACCTTGTGTGGAGTCGGGGCCGGAACCTGAGGATTCCTCTCCAGTGCTGACATGGATCTTGGGGTACTTCTGGAGTCTCCCCAGGGGAGTCAATCCTCGTCTCGAATGCGGACATGCACTTGCGCTTTCCTCCAGAGTGGTAGCAGCAGTGTCACGCAGTCCGCCGCGTGGATCAAAGGATGTTTGCTTTTCCCTCGAGTCTTTCCCACGAGGCTTTCCCACGAGGCTTTCCCACAGGGCTGTCCCACGTGCACACGTGGTGGGAGTCGATCCTCGGCTTGAACGTCAAGGCAGTGCAGGGAAAACAGGTTCCTCTGGAATGGACTGACACATCTGGGGGACTCTTGGAATGGTGGCATGACCCTGGAGTTCCTCTCGCCTTTCCTGTGGAGAGCGCCTCCTCTTGAGATGCGACGGGAACGCCGGGAATTCTTTCCTTACGAAACAGGGAAATGATCCCTCATCTCGAGCTAGGAGGCGGAAAAGGGTTCCCCTGGATGTGTGGGGGCCCCACGTGCTTCCTCTCGAGTGGAGACGGGTATGTCGGGGAACTTCTTGAGTTGCAGCAAGGGTGTGAAGGACCCTTTGGAAGTTCCAGTGGTTAGACGTGACTAGCCTCGAGAAGCCTCAGCGGAAATGGGCCTCATCTCGCCTGGAGGGCAAAACCTCCTGGATTTTCTCGAGTTGCGGCAGCTGCTCTCGACTTACGACGGGGACCTCAGGGACCCGCTCTGGTGGCCTCAGGAAAGGCCAGTCCCCATGCGAGTTCCACGGGGGCCTCTCAGGATTCCTCTCCCGTCGATGCCGGGGCCTAAGACCTTGTGTGGAATCGGGGCCGGAACCTGAGGATTCCTCTCCTGTGCTGACATGGATCTTGGGGTACTTCTGGAGTCTCCCCAGGGGAGTCAGTCCTCGTCTCGAATGCGGGCATGCACTTGCGCTTTCCTCCAGAGCGGTAGCAGCAGTGTCACGCAGTCCGCCGCGTGGATCAAAGGATCTATGGTTTTCCCTCGAGTCTTTCCCACGAGGCTTTCCCACGAGGCTTTCCCACAGGGCTGTCCCACGTGCACGCGTGGTGGGAGTCGATCCTCGGCTTGAACGTCAAGGCAGTGCAGGGAAAACAGGTTCCTCTGGAATGGACTGACACATCTGGGGGACTCTTGGAATGTTGACATGACCCTGGAGTTCCTCTCGCCTTTCCTGTGGAGAGCGCCTCCTCTTGAGATGCGACGGGAACGCCGGGAATTCTTTCCCTACGAAACAGGGAAAGGATCCCTCATCTCGAGCTAGGAGGCGGAAACGGGGCTCCCCTGGATGTGTGCGGGACACCACGTGCTTCCTCTCGAGTGCAGACGGGTATGTCGGGGAACTTCTTGAGTTGCAGCAAGGGTGTGAAGGACCCTTTGGAAGTTCCAGTGGTTAGATGTGATTGGCCTCGAGAAGCCTCAACGGAAATGGGCCTCATCTCGCCTGGAGGGCAAAACCTCCTGGATTTTCTCGAGTTGCGGCAGGTGCTCTCGACTTACGACGGGGACCTCAGGGACCCGCTCTGGTGGCCTCAGGAAAGGCCAGTCCCCATGCGAGTTCCTCGGGGGCCTCTCGGGATTCCTCTCCCGTCGATGCCGGGGCCTAAGACCTTGTGTGGAGTCGGGGCCTGAACCTGAGGATTCCTCTCCAGTGCTGACATGGATCTTGGGGTACTTCTGGAGTCTCCCCCGGGGAGTCAGTCCTCGTCTCGAATGCGGGCATGCACTTGCGCTTTCCTCCAGTGCGGTAGCAGCAGTGTCACGCAGTCTACCGCGTGGATCAAAGGATCTATGGTTTTCCCTCGAGTCTTTCCCACGAGGGTTTCCCACAGGGCTCTCCCACGTGCACACGTGGTGGGAGTCGATCCTCGGCTTGAACGTCAAGGCAGTGCAGGGAAAACAGGTTCCTCTGGAATGGCCTGACACATCTGGGGGACTCTTGGAATGGTGGCACGACCCTGGAGTTCCTCTCGCCTTTCCTGTGGAGAGCGCCTCCTCTTGAGATGCGACGGGAACGCCGGGAATTCTTTCCCTACGAAACAGGGAAAGGATCCCTCATCTCGAGCTAGGAGGGGGAAACGGGGCTTCCCTGGATGTGTGCGGGACCCACGTGCTTCCTCTCGAGTGGAGACGGGTATGTCGGGGAACTTCTTGAGTTGCAGCAAGGGTGTGAAGGACCCTTTGGAAGTTCCAGTGGTTAGAGGTGATTGGCCTCGAGAAGCCTCAGCGGAAATGGGCCTCATCTCGCCTGGAGAGCAAAACCTCCTGGATTTTCTCGAGTTGCGGCAGGTGCTCTCGACTTACGACGGGGACCTCAGGGACCCGCTCTGGTGGCCTCAGGAAAGGCCAGTCCCCATGCGAGTTCCTCGGGGGCCTCTCGGGATTCCTCTCCCGTCGATGCCCGGGCCTAAGACCTTGTGTGGAGTCGGGGCCGGAACCTGAGGATTCCTCTCCAGTGCTGACATGGATCTAGGGGTACTTCTGGAGTCTCCCCAGGGGAGTCAGTCCTCGTCTCGAATGCGGGCATGCACTTGCGCTTTCCTCCAGAGCGGTAGCAGCAGTGTCACGCAGTCCGCCGCGTGGATCAAAGGATCTATGGTTTTCCCTCGAGTCTTTCCCACGAGGCTTTCCCACAGGGCTGTGCCACGTGCACACGTGGTGGGAGTCGATCCTCGGCTTGAACGTCAAGGCAGTGCAGGGAAAACAGGTTCCTCTGGAATGGACTGACACATCTGGGGGACTCTTGGAATAGTGGCATGACCCTGGAGTTCCTCTCGCCTTTCCTGTGGAGAGCGCCTCCTCTTGAGATGCGACGGGAACGCCGGGAATTCTTTCCCTACGAAACAGGGAAAGGATCCCTCATCTCGAGCTAGGAGGCGGAAACGGGGCTCCCCTGGATGTTTGCGGGACACCACGTGCTTCCTCTCGAGTGCAGACGGGTATGTCGGGGAACTTCTTGAGTTGCAGCAAGGGTGTGAAGGACCCTTTGGAAGTTCCAGTGGTTAGATGTGATTGGCCTCGAGAAGCCTCAGCGGAAATGGGCCTCATCTCGCCTGGAGGGCAAAACCTCCTGGATTTTCTCGAGTTGCGGCAAGTGCTCTCGACTTACGACGGGGACCTCAGGGACCCGCTCTGGTGGCCTCAGGAAAGGCCAGTCCCCATGCGAGTTCCTCGGGGGCCTCTCGGGATTCCTCTCCCGTCGATGCCGGGGCCTAAGACCTTGTGTGGAGTCGGGGCCGGAACCTGAGAATTCCTCTCCAGTGCTGACATGGATCTTGGGGTAATTCTGGAGTCTCCCCAGGGGAGTCAGTCCTCGTCTCGAATGCGGGCATGCACTTGCGCTTTCCTCCAGAGCGGTAGCAGCAGTGTCACGCAGTCCGCCGCGTGGATCAAAGGATCTATGGTTTTCCCTCGAGTCTTTCCCACGAGGCTTTCCCACGAGGCTTTCCCACAGGGCTGTCCCACGTGCACACGTGGTGGGAGTCGATCCTCGGCTTGAACGTCAAGGCAGTGCAGGGAAAACAGGTTCCTCTGGAATGGACTGACACATCAGGGGGACTCTTGGAATGGTGGCACGACCCTGGAGTTCCTCTCGCCTTTCCTGTGGAGAGCGCCTCCTCTTGAGATGCGACGGGAACGCCGGGAATTCTTTCCCTACGAAACAGGGAAAGGATCCCTCATCTCGAGCTAGGAGGCGGAAACGGGGCTCCCCTGGATGTGTGCGGGACCCACGTGATTCCTCTCGAGTGGAGACGGGTATGTCGGGGAACTTCTTGAGTTGCAGCAAGGGTGTGAAGGACCCTTTGGAAGTTCCAGTGGTTAGACGTGATTAGCCTCGAGAAGCCTCAGCGGAAATGGGCCTCATCTCGCCTGGAGGGCAAAATCTCCTGGATTTTCTCGAGTTACGGCAGGTGCTCTCGACTTACGACGGGGACCTCAGGGACCCGCTCTGGTGGCCTCAGGAAAGGCCAGTCCCCATGCGAGTTCCTCGGGGGCCTCTCGGGATACCTCTCCCGTCGATGCCGGGGCCTAAGACCTTGTGTGGAGTCGGGGCCGGAACCTGAGGATTCCTCTCCAGTGCTGACATGGATCTTGGGGTACTTCTGGAATCTCCCCAGGGGAGTCAGTCCTCGTCTCGAATGCGGGCATGCACTTGCGCTTTCCTCCAGAGCGGTAGCAGCAGTGTCACGCAGTCCGCCGCGTGGATCAAAGGATCTATGGTTTTCCCTCGAGTCTTTCCCACGAGGCTTTCCCACGAGGCTTTCCCACAGGGCTGTCCCACGTGCACACGTGGTGGGAGTCGATCCTCGGCTTGAACGTCAAGGCAGTGCAGGGAAAACAGGTTCCTCTGGAATGGACTGACACATCTGGGGGACTCTTGGAATGGTGGCACGACCCTGGAGTTCCTCTCGCCTTTCCTGTGGAGAGCGCCTCCTCTTGAGATGCGACGGGAACGCCGGGAATTCTTTTCCTACGAAACAGGGCAAGGATCCCTCATCTCGAGCTAGGAGGCGGAAACGGGGCTCCCCTGGATGTGTGCGGGACCCCACGTGCTTCCTCTCGAGTGGAGACGGGTATGTCGGGGAACTTCTTGAGTTGCAGCAATGGTGTGAAGGACCCTTTGGAAGTTCCAGTGGTAAGATGTGATTGGCCTCGAGAAGCCTCAGCGGAAATGGGCCTCATCTCGCCTGGAGGGCAAAACCTCCTGGATTTTCTCGAGTTGCGGCAGGTGCTCTCGACTTACGACGGGGACCTCAGGGAACCGATCTGGTGGCCTCAGGAAAGGCCAGTCCCCATGCGAGTTCCTCGGGGGCCTCTCGGGATTCCTCTCCCGTCGATGCCGGGGCCTAAGACCTTGTGTGGAATCGGGGCCGGAACCTGAGGATTCCTCTCCAGTGCTGACATGGATCTTGGGGTACTTCTGGAATCTCCCCAGGGGAGTCAGTCCTCGTCTCGAATGCGGGCATGCACTTGCGCTTTCCTCCAGAGCGGTAGCAGCAGTGTCACCCAGTCTGCCGCGTGGATCAAAGGATCTATTGTTTTCCCTCGAGTCTTTCCCACGAGGCTTTCCCACAGGGCTGTCCCACGTGCACACGTGGTGGGAGTCGATCCTCGGCTTGAACGTCAAGGCAGTGCAGGGAAAACAGGTTCCTCTGGAATGGACTGACACATCTGGGGGACTCTTGGAATGGTGGCACGACCCTGGAGTTCCTCTCGCCTTTCCTGTGGAGAGCGCCTCCTCTTGAGATGCGACGGGAACGCCGGGAATTCTTTCCCTACGAAACAGGGAAAGGATCCCTCATCTCGAGCTAGGAGGCGGAAACGGGGCTCCCCTGGATGTGTGAGAGACCCACGTGCTTCCTCTCGAGTGGAGACGGGTATGTCGGGGAACTTCTTGAGTTGCAGCAAGGGTGTGAAGGACCCTTTGGAAGTTCCAGTGGTTAGACGTGATTAGCCTCGAGAAGCCTCAGCGGAAATGGGCCTCATCTCGCCTGGAGGGCAAAACCTCCTGGATTTTCTCGAGTTGCGGCAGGTGCTCTCGACTTACGACGGGGACCTCAGGGACCCGCTCTGGTGGCCTCAGGAAAGGCCAGTCCCCATGCGAGTTCCTAGGGGGCCTCTCGGGATTCCTCTCCCGTCGATGCCGGGGCCTAAGACCTTGTGTGGAGTCGGGGCCGGAACCTGAGGATTCCTCTCCAGTGCTGACATGGATCTTGGGGTACTTCTGGAGTCTCCCCAGGGGAGTTAGTCCTCGTCTCGAATGCGGGCATGCACTTGCGCTTTCCTCCAGAGCGGTAGCAGCAGTGTCACGCAGTCCGCCGCGTGGATCAAAAGATCTATGGTTTTCCCTCGAGTCTTTCCCACGAGGCTTTCCCACGAGACTTTCCCACAGGGCTGTCCCACGTGCACACGTGGTGGGAGTCGATCCTCGGCTTGAACGTCAAGGCAGTGCAGGGAAAACAAGTTCCTCTGGAATGGACTGACACATCTGGGGGACTCTTGGAATGGTGGCACGACCCTGGAGTTCCTCTCGCCTTTCCTGTGGAGAGCGCCTCCTCTTGAGATGCGACGGGAACGCCGGGAATTCTTTCCCTACGAAACAGGGAAAGGATCCCTCATCTCGAGCTAGGAGGCGGAAACGGGGCTCCCCTGGATGTGTGCGGGACACCACGTGCTTCCTCTCGAGTGCAGACGGGTATGTCGGGGATCTTCTTGAGTTGCAGCAAGGGTGTGAAGGACCCTTTGGAAGTTCCAGTGGTTAGATGTGATTGGCCTCCAGAAGCCTCAGCGGAAATGGGCCTCATCTCGCCTGGAGGGCAAAACCTCCTGGATTTTCTCGAGTTGCGGCAGGTGCTCTCGACTTACGACGGGGACCTCAGGGACCCGCTCTGGTGGCCTCAGGAAAGGCCAGTCCCCATGCGAGTTCCTCGGGGGCCTCTCGGGATTCCTCTCCCGTCGATGCCGGGGCCTAAGACCTTGTGTGGAGTCGGGGCCGGAACCTGAGGATTCCTCTCCAGTGCTGACATGGATCTTGGGGTACTTCTGGAGTCTCCCCAGTGGAGTCAGTCCTCGTCTCGAATGCGGGCATGCACTTGCGCTTTCCTCCAGAGCGGTAGCAGCAGTGTCACGAAGTCCGCCGCGTGGATCAAAGGATCTATGGTTTTCCCTCGAGTCTTTCCCACGAGGCTTTCCCACGAGGCTTTCCCACAGGGCTGTCCCACGTGCACACGTGGTGGGAGTCGATCCTCGGCTTGAACGTCAAGGCAGTGCAGGGAAAACAGGTTCCTCTGGAATGGACTGACACATCTGGGGGACTCTTGGAATGGTGGCACGACCCTGGAGTTCCTCTCGCCTTTCCTGTGGAGAGCGCCTCCTCTTGAGATGCGACGGGAATCCCGGGAATTCTTTCCCTACGAAACAGGGAAAGGATCCCTCATCTCGAGCTAGGAGGCGGAAACGGGGCTCCCCTGGATGTGTGCGGGACCCCACGTGCTTCCTCTCGAGTGGAGACGGGTATGTCGGGGAACTTCTTGAGTTGCAGCAAGGGTGTGAAGGACCATTTGGAAGTTCCAGTGGTTAGATGTGATTGGCCTCGAGAAGCCTCAGCGGAAATGGGCCTCATCTCGCCTGGAGGGCAAAACCTCCTGGATTTTCTCGAGTTGCGGCAGGTGCTCTCGACTTACGACGGGGACCTCAGGGACACGCTCTGGTGGCCTCAGGAAAGGCCAGTCCCCATGCGAGTTCCTCGGGGGCCTCTCGGGATTCCTCTACCGTCGATGCCGGGGCCTAAGACCTTGTGTGGAGTCGGGGCCGGAACCTGAGGATTCCTCTCCAGTGCTGACATGGATCTCGGGGTACTTCTGGAGTCTCCCCAGGGGAGTCAGTCCTCGTCTCGAATGCGGGCATGCATTTGCTCTTTCCTCCAGAGCGGTAGCAGCAGTGTCACGCAGTCTGCTGCGTGGATCAAAGGATCTATGGTTTTCCCTCGAGTCTTTCCCACGAGGCTTTCCCACGAGGCTTTCCCACAGGGCTGTCCCACGTGCTCACGTGGTGGGAGTCGATCCTCGGCTTGAACGTCAAGGCAGTGCAGGGAAAACAGGTTCCTCTGGAATGGACTGACACATCTGGGGGACTCTTGGAATGGTGTCACGACCCTGGAGTTCCTCTCGCCTTTCCTGTGGAGAGCGCCTCCTCTTGAGATGCGACGGGAACGCCGGGAATTCTTTCCCTACGAAACAGGGAAAGGATCCCTCATCTCGAGCTAGGAGGCGGAAACGGGGCTCCCCTGGATGTGTGCGGGACCCACGTGCTTCCTCTCGAGTGGAGACGGGTATGTCGGGGAACTTCTTGAGTTGCAGCAAGGGTGTGAAGGACCCTTTGGAAGTTCCAGTGGTTAGACGTGATTAGCCTCGAGAAGCCTCAGCGGAAATGGGCCTCATCTCGCCTGGAGGGCAAAACCTCCTGGATTTTCTCGAGTTGCGGCAGGTGCTCTCGACTTACGACGGGGACCTCAGGGACCCGCTCTGGTGGCCTCAGGAAAGGCCAGTCCCCATGCGAGTTCCTAGGGGGCCTCTCGGGATTCCTCTCCCGTCGATGCCGGGGCCTAAGACCTTGTGTGGAGTCGGGGCCGGAACCTGAGGATTCCTCTCCAGTGCTGACATGGATCTTGGGGTACTTCTGGAGTCTCCCCAGGGGAGTTAGTCCTCGTCTCGAATGCGGGCATGCACTTGCGCTTTCCTCCAGAGCGGTAGCAGCAGTGTCACGCAGTCCGCCGCGTGGATCAAAAGATCTATGGTTTTCCCTCGAGTCTTTCCCACGAGGCTTTCCCACGAGGCTTTCCCACAGGGCTGTCCCACGTGCACACGTGGTGGGAGTCGATCCTCGGCTTGAACGTCAAGGCAGTGCAGGGAAAACAAGTTCCTCTGGAATGGACTGACACATCTGGGGGACTCTTGGAATGGTGGCACGACCCTGGAGTTCCTCTCGCCTTTCCTGTGGAGAGCGCCTCCTCTTGAGATGCGACGGGAACGCCGGGAATTCTTTCCCTACGAAACAGGGAAAGGATCCCTCATCTCGAGCTAGGAGGCGGAAACGGGGCTTCCCTGGATGTGTGCGGGACACCACGTGCTTCCTCTCGAGTGCAGACGGGTATGTCGGGGATCTTCTTGAGTTGCAGCAAGGGTGTGAAGGACCCTTTGGAAGTTCCAGTGGTTAGATGTGATTGGCCTCGAGAAGCCTCAGCGGAAATGGGCCTCATCTCGCCTGGAGGGCAAAACCTCCTGGATTTTCTCGAGTTGCGGCAGGTGCTCTCGACTTACGACGGGGACCTCAGGGACCCGCTCTGGTGGCCTCAGGAAAGGCCAGTCCCCATGCGAGTTCCTCGGGGGCCTCTCGGGATTCCTCTCCCGTCGATGCCGGGGCCTAAGACCTTGTGTGGAGTCGGGGCCGGAACCTGAGGATTCCTCTCCAGTGCTGACATGGATCTTGGGGTACTTCTGGAGTCTCCCCAGGGGAGTCAGTCCTCGTCTCGAATGCGGGCATGCACTTGCGCTTTCCTCCAGAGCGGTAGCAGCAGTGTCACGAAGTCCGCCGCGTGGATCAAAGGATCTATGGTTTTCCCTCGAGTCTTTCCCACGAGGCTTTCCCACGAGGCTTTCCCACAGGGCTGTCCCACGTGCACACGTGGTGGGAGTCGATCCTCGGCTTGAACGTCAAGGCAGTGCAGGGAAAACAGGTTCCTCTGGAATGGACTGACACATCTGGGGGACTCTTGGAATGGTGGCACGACCCTGAGTTCCTCTCGCCTTTCCTGTGGAGAGCGCCTCCTCTTGAGATGCGACGGGAACCCCGGGAATTCTTTCCCTACGAAACAGGGAAAGGATCCCTCATCTCGAGCTAGGAGGCGGAAACGGGGCTCCCCTGGATGTGTGCGGGACCCCACGTGCTTCCTCTCGAGTGGAGACGGGTATGTCGGGGAACTTCTTGAGTTGCAGCAAGGGTGTGAAGGACCATTTGGAAGTTCCAGTGGTTAGATGTGATTGGCCTCGAGAAGCCTCAGCGGAAATGGGCCTCATCTCGCCTGGAGGGCAAAACCTCCTGGATTTTCTCGAGTTGCGGCAGGTGCTCTCGACTTACGACGGGGACCTCAGGGACACGCTCTGGTGGCCTCAGGAAAGGCCAGTCCCCATGCGAGTTCCTCGGGGGCCTCTCGGGATTCCTCTACCGTCGATGCCGGGGCCTAAGACCTTGTGTGGAGTCGGGGCCGGAACCTGAGGATTCCTCTCCAGTGCTGACATGGATCTCGGGGTACTTCTGGAGTCTCCCCAGGGGAGTCAGTCCTCGTCTCGAATGCGGGCATGCACTTGCTCTTTCCTCCAGAGCGGTAGCAGCAGTGTCACGCAGTCTGCTGCGTGGATCAAAGGATCTATGGTTTTCCCTCGAGTCTTTCCCACGAGGCTTTCCCACGAGGCTTTCCCACAGGGCTGTCCCACGTGCTCACGTGGTGGGAGTCGATCCTCGGCTTGAACGTCAAGGCAGTGCAGGGAAAACAGGTTCCTCTGGAATGGACTGACACATCTGGGGGACTCTTGGAATGGTGGCATGACCCTGAAGTTCCTCTCGCCTTTCCTGTTTAGAGCGCCTCCTCTTGAGATGCGACGGGAACGCCGGGAATTCTTTCCCTACGAAACAGGGAAAGGATCCCTCATCTCGAGCTAGGAGGCGGAAACGGGGCTCCCCTGGATGTGTGCGGGACCCACGTGCTTCCTCTCGAGTGGAGACGGGTATGTCGGGGAACTTCTTGAGTTGCAGCAAGGGTGTGAAGGACCCTTTGGAAGTTCCAGTGGTTAGATGTGATTGGCCTCGAGAAGCCTCAGCGGAAATGGGCCTCATCTCGCCTGGAGGGCAAAACCTCCTGGATTTTCTCGAGTTGCGGCAGGTGCTCTCGACTTACGACGGGGACCTCAGGGAACCGCTCTGGTGGCCTCAGGAAAAGCCAGTCCCCATGCCAGTTCCTCGGGGGCCTCTCGGGATTCCTCTCCCGTCGATGCCGGGGCCTAAGACCTTGTGTGGAGTCGGGGCCGGAACCTGAGGATTCCTCTCCAGTGCTGACATGAATCTTGGGGTACTTCTGGAGTCTCCCCAGGGGAGTCAGTCCTCGTCTCGAATGCGGGCATGCACTTGCGCTTTCCTCCAGAGCGGTAGCAGCAGTGTCACGCAGTCCGCCGCGTGGATCAAAGGATCTATGGTTTTCCCTCGAGTCTTTCCCACGAGGCTTTCCCACGAGGCTTTCCGACAGGGCTGTCCCACGTGCACACGTGGTGGGAGTCGATCCTCGGTTTGAACGTCAAGGCAGTGCAGGGAAAACAGGTTCCTCTGAAATGGACTGACACATCTGGGGGACTCTTGGAATGGTGGCATGACCCTGGAGTTCCTCTCGCCTTTCCTGTGGAGAGCGCCTCCTCTTGAGATGCGACGGGAACGCCGGGAATTCTTTCCCTACGAAACAGGGAAAGGATCCCTCATCTCGAGCTAGGAGGCGGAAACGGGGCTCCCCTGGATGTGTGCGGGACACCACGTGCTTCCTCTCGAGTTCAGACGGGTATGTCGGGTAACTTCTTGAGTTGCAGCAATGGTGTGAAGGACCCTTTGGAAGTTCCAGTGGTTAGATGTGATTGGACTCGAGAAGCCTCAGCAGAAATGGGCCTCATCTCGCCTGGAGGGCAAAACCTCCTGGATTCTCTCGAGTTGCGGCAGGTGCTCTCGACTTACGACGGGGACCTCAGGGACCCGCTCTGGTGGCCTCAGGAAAGGCCAGTCCCCATGCGAGTTCCTCGGGGGCCTCTCGGGATTCCTCTAACGTCGATGCCGGGGCCTAAGACCTTGTGTGGAGTCGGGGCCGGAACCTGAGGTTTCCTCTCCAGTGCTGACATGGATCTTGGGGTACTTCTGGAGTCTCCCCAGGGGAGTCAGTCCTCGTCTCAAATGCGGGCATGGACTTGCGCTTTCCTCCAGAGCGGTAGCAGCAGTGTCACGTAGTCCGCCGCGTGGATCAAAGGATCTATGGTTTTCCCTCGAGTCTTTCCCACGAGGCTTTCCCACGACGCTTTCCCACAGGGCTGTCCCACGTGCACACGTGGTGGGAGTCGATCCTCGGCTTGAACGTCAAGGCAGTGCAGGGAAAACAGGTTCCTCTGGAATGGACTGACACATCTGGGGGACTCTTGGAATGGTGTCATGACCCTGGAGTTCCTCTCGCCTTTCCTGTGGAGAGCGCCTCCTCTTGAGATGCGACGGGAACGCCGGGAATTCTTTCCCTACGAAACAGGGAAAGGATCCTTCATCTGGAGCTAGGAGGCGGAAACGGGGCTCCCCTGGATGTGTGCGGGACCCCACGTGCTTCCTCTCGAGTGGAGACGGGTATGTCGGGGAACTTCTTGAGTTGCAGCAATGGTGTGAAGGACCCTTTGGAAGTTCCAGTGGTTAGATGTGATTGGCCTCGAGAAGCCTCAGCGGAAATGGGCCTCATCTCGCCTGGAGGGCAAAACCTCCTGGATTTTCTCGAGTTGCGGCAGGTGCTCTCGACTTACGACGGGGACCTCAGGGACCCGCTCTGGTGGCCTCAGGAAAGGCCAGTCCCCATGCGAGTTCCTCGGGGGCCTCTCGGGATTACTCTCCCGTCGATGCCGGGGCCTAAGCCCTTGTGTGGAGTCGGGGCCGGAACCTGAGGATTCTTCTCCAGTGCTGACATGGATCTTGGGGTACTTCTGGAGTCTCCCCAGGGGAGTCAGTCCTCGTCTCGAATGCGGGCATGCACTTGCTCTTTCCTCCAGAGCGGTAGCAGCAGTGTCACGCAGTCCGCCGCGTGGATCAAAGGATCTATTGTTTTCCCTCGAGTCTTTCCCACGAGGCTTTCCCACGAGGCTTTCCCACAGGGCTGTCCCACGTGCACACGTGGTGGGAGTCGATCCTCGGCTTGAACGTCAAGGCAGTGCAGGGAAAACAGGTTCCTCTGGAATGGACTGACACATCTGGGGGACTCTTGGAATGGTGGCATGACCCTGGAGTTCCTCTCGCCTTTCCTGTGGAGAGCGCCTCCTCTTGAGATGCGACGGGAACGCCGGGAATTCTTTCCCTACGAAACAGGGAAACGATCCCTCATCTCGAGCTAGGAGGCGGAAACGGGGCTCCCCTGGATGTGTGCGGGACCCCACGTGCTTCCTCTCGAGTGGAGATGGGTATGTCGGGGAACTTCTTGAGTTGCAGCAATGGTGTGAAGGACCCTTTGGAAGTTCCAGTGGTTAGATGTGATTGGCCTCGAGAAGCCTCAGCGGAAATGGGCCTCCTCTCGCCTGGAGGGCAAAACCTCCTGGATTTTCTCGAGTTGCGACAGGTGCTCTCGTCTTACGACGGGGACCTCAGCGAACCGCTCTGGTGGCCTCAGGAAAGGCCAGTCCCTATGCGAGTTCCTCGGGGGCGTCTCGGGATTCCTCTCCCGTCGATGCCGGGGCCTAAGACCTTGTGTGGAGTCGGGGCCGGAACCTGAGGATTCCTCTCCAGTGGTTACATGGATCTTGGGGTATTCTGGAGTCTCCCCAGGGGAGTCAGTCCTCGTCTCGGATGCGGGCATGCACTTGCGCTTTCCTCCAGAGCGGTAGCAGCAGTGTCACGTAGTCCGCCGCGTGGATCAAAGGATCTATGGTTTTCCCTCGCGTCTTTCCCACGAGGCTTTCCCACGAGGCTTTCCCACAGGGCTGTCCCACGTGCACACGTGGTGGGAGTCGAATCTCGGCTTGAACGTCAAGGCAGTGCAGGGAAAACAGGTTCCTCTGGAATGGACTGACACATCTGGGGGACTCTTGGAATGGTGGCACGACCCTGGAGTTCCTCTCGCCTTTCCTGTGGAGAGCGCCTCCTCTTGAGATGCGACGGGAACGCCGGGAATTCTTTCCCTACGAAACAGGGCAAGGATCCCTCATCTCGAGCTAGGAGGCGGAAACGGGGCTCCCCTGGATGTGTGCGGGACCCACGTGATTCCTCTCGAGTGGAGACGGGTATGTCGGGGAACTTCTTGAGTTGCAGCAAGGGTGTGAAGGACCCTTTGGAAGTTCCAGTGGTTAGATTTGATTGGCCTCGAGAAGCCACAGCGGAAATGGGCCTCATCTCGCCTGGAGGGCAAAACCTCCTGGATTTTCTCGAGTTGCGGCAGGTGCTCTCGACTTACGACGGGGACCTCAGGGACCCGCTCTGGTGGCCTCAGGAAAGGCCAGTCCCCATGCGAGTTCCTCGGGGGCCTCTCGGGATTCCTCTCCCGTCGATGCCGGGGCCTAAGACCTTGTGTGGAGTCGGGGCCGGAACCTGAGGATTCCTCTCAAGTGCTGACATGGATCTTGGGGTACTTCTGGAGTCTCCCCAGGGGAGTCAGTCCTCGTCTCGAATGCGGGCATGCACTTGCGCTTTCCTCCAGAGCGGTAGCAGCATTGTCACGCAGTCCGCCGCGTGGATCAAAGGATCTATGGTTTTCCCTCGAGTCTTTCCCACGAGGCTTTCCCACGAGGCTTTCCCACAGGGCTGTCCCACGTGCACACGTGGTGGGAGTCGATCCTCGGCTTGAACGTCAAGGCAGTGCAGGGAAAACAGGTTCCTCTGGAATGGACTGACACATCTGGGGGACTCTTGGAATGGTGTCACGACCCTGGAGTTCCTCTCGCCTTTCCTGTGGAGAGCGCCTCCTCTTGAGATGCGACGGGAACGCTGGGAATTCTTTCCCTACGATACAGGGAAAGGATCCCTCATCTCGAGCTAGGAGGCGGAAACGGGGCTCCCCTGGATGTGTGCGGGACACCACGTGCTTCCTCTCGAGTTGAGACGGGTATGTCGGGGAACTTCTTGAGTTGCAGCAATGGTGTGAAGGACCCTTTGGAAGTTCCAGTGGTTAGATGTGATTGGCCTCGAGAAGCCTCAGCGGAAATGGGCCTCATGCCTGGAGGGCAAAACCTCCTGGATTTTCTAGAGTTGCGGCAGGTGCTCTCGACTTACGACGGGGACCTCAGGGACCCGCTCTGGTGGCCTCAGGAAAGGCCAGTCCCCATGCGAGTTCCTCGGGGGCCTCTCCGGATTCCTCTCCCGTCGATGCCGGGGCCTAAGACCTTGTGTGGGGTCGGGGCCGGAACCTGAGGATTCCTCTCCAGTGCTGACATGGATCTTGGGGTACTTCTGGAGTCTCCCCAGGGGAATCAGTCCTCGACTCGAATGCGGGCATGCATTGCGCTTTCCACCAGAGCGGTAGCAGCAGTGTCACGCAGTCCGCCGCGTGGATCAAAGGATCTATGGTTTTCCCTCGAGTCTTTCCCACGAGTCTTTCCCACGAGGCTTTCCCACAGGGCTGTCCCACGTGCACACGTGGTGGGAGTCGATCCTCGGCTTGAACGTCAAGGCAGTGCAGGGAAAACAGGTTCCTCTGAAATGGACTGACACATCTGGGGGACTCTTGGAATGGTGGCACGACCCTGGAGTTCCTCTCGCCTTTCCTGTGGAGAGCGCCTCCTCTTGAGATGCGACGGGAACGCCGGGAATTCTTTCCCTACGAAACAGGGAAAGGATCCTTCATCTGGAGCTAGGAGGCGGAAACGGGGCTCCCCTGGATGTGTGCGGGACCCCACGTGCTTCCTCTCGAGTGGAGACGGGTATGTCGGGGAACTTCTTGAGTTGCAGCAATGGTGTGAAGGACCCTTTGGAAGTTCCAGTGGTTAGATGTGATTGGCCTCGAGAAGCCTCAGCGGAAATGGGCCTCATCTCGCCTGGAGGGCAAAACCTCCTGGATTTTCTCGAGTTGCGGCAGGTGCTCTCGACTTACGACGGGGACCTCAGGGACCCGCTCTGGTGGCCTCAGGAAAGGCCAGTCCCCATGCGAGTTCCTCGGGGGCCTCTCGGGATTACTCTCCCGTCGATGCCGGGGCCTAAGCCCTTGTGTGGAGTCGGGGCCGGAACCTGAGGATTCTTCTCCAGTGCTGACATGGATCTTGGGGTACTTCTGGAGTCTCCCCAGGGGAGTCAGTCCTCGTCTCGAATGCGGGCATGCACTTGCTCTTTCCTCCAGAGCGGTAGCAGCAGTGTCACGCAGTCCGCCGCGTGGATCAAAGGATCTATTGTTTTCCCTCGAGTCTTTCCCACGAGGCTTTCCCACGAGGCTTTCCCACAGGGCTGTCCCACGTGCACACGTGGTGGGAGTCGATCCTCGGCTTGAACGTCAAGGCAGTGCAGGGAAAACAGGTTCCTCTGGAATGGACTGACACATCTGGGGGACTCTTGGAATGGTGGCATGACCCTGGAGTTCCTCTCGCCTTTCCTGTGGAGAGCGCCTCCTCTTGAGATGCGACGGGAACGCCGGGAATTCTTTCCCTACGAAACAGGGAAACGATCCCTCATCTCGAGCTAGGAGGCGGAAACGGGGCTCCCCTGGATGTGTGCGGGACCCCACGTGCTTCCTCTCGAGTGGAGATGGGTATGTCGGGGAACTTCTTGAGTTGCAGCAATGGTGTGAAGGACCCTTTGGAAGTTCCAGTGGTTAGATGTGATTGGCCTCGAGAAGCCTCAGCGGAAATGGGCCTCCTCTCGCCTGGAGGGCAAAACCTCCTGGATTTTCTCGAGTTGCGACAGGTGCTCTCGTCTTACGACGGGGACCTCAGCGAACCGCTCTGGTGGCCTCAGGAAAGGCCAGTCCCTATGCGAGTTCCTCGGGGGCGTCTCGGGATTCCTCTCCCGTCGATGCCGGGGCCTAAGACCTTGTGTGGAGTCGGGGCCGGAACCTGAGGATTCCTCTCCAGTGGTTACATGGATCTTGGGGTATTCTGGAGTCTCCCCAGGGGAGTCAGTCCTCGTCTCGGATGCGGGCATGCACTTGCGCTTTCCTCCAGAGCGGTAGCAGCAGTGTCACGTAGTCCGCCGCGTGGATCAAAGGATCTATGGTTTTCCCTCGCGTCTTTCCCACGAGGCTTTCCCACGAGGCTTTCCCACAGGGCTGTCCCACGTGCACACGTGGTGGGAGTCGAATCTCGGCTTGAACGTCAAGGCAGTGCAGGGAAAACAGGTTCCTCTGGAATGGACTGACACATCTGGGGGACTCTTGGAATGGTGGCACGACCCTGGAGTTCCTCTCGCCTTTCCTGTGGAGAGCGCCTCCTCTTGAGATGCGACGGGAACGCCGGGAATTCTTTCCCTACGAAACAGGGCAAGGATCCCTCATCTCGAGCTAGGAGGCGGAAACGGGGCTCCCCTGGATGTGTGCGGGACCCACGTGATTCCTCTCGAGTGGAGACGGGTATGTCGGGGAACTTCTTGAGTTGCAGCAAGGGTGTGAAGGACCCTTTGGAAGTTCCAGTGGTTAGATTTGATTGGCCTCGAGAAGCCACAGCGGAAATGGGCCTCATCTCGCCTGGAGGGCAAAACCTCCTGGATTTTCTCGAGTTGCGGCAGGTGCTCTCGACTTACGACGGGGACCTCAGGGACCCGCTCTGGTGGCCTCAGGAAAGGCCAGTCCCCATGCGAGTTCCTCGGGGGCCTCTCGGGATTCCTCTCCCGTCGATGCCGGGGCCTAAGACCTTGTGTGGAGTCGGGGCCGGAACCTGAGGATTCCTCTCAAGTGCTGACATGGATCTTGGGGTACTTCTGGAGTCTCCCCAGGGGAGTCAGTCCTCGTCTCGAATGCGGGCATGCACTTGCGCTTTCCTCCAGAGCGGTAGCAGCATTGTCACGCAGTCCGCCGCGTGGATCAAAGGATCTATGGTTTTCCCTCGAGTCTTTCCCACGAGGCTTTCCCACGAGGCTTTCCCACAGGGCTGTCCCACGTGCACACGTGGTGGGAGTCGATCCTCGGCTTGAACGTCAAGGCAGTGCAGGGAAAACAGGTTCCTCTGGAATGGACTGACACATCTGGGGGACTCTTGGAATGGTGTCACGACCCTGGAGTTCCTCTCGCCTTTCCTGTGGAGAGCGCCTCCTCTTGAGATGCGACGGGAACGCTGGGAATTCTTTCCCTACGATACAGGGAAAGGATCCCTCATCTCGAGCTAGGAGGCGGAAACGGGGCTCCCCTGGATGTGTGCGGGACACCACGTGCTTCCTCTCGAGTTGAGACGGGTATGTCGGGGAACTTCTTGAGTTGCAGCAATGGTGTGAAGGACCCTTTGGAAGTTCCAGTGGTTAGATGTGATTGGCCTCGAGAAGCCTCAGCGGAAATGGGCCTCATGCCTGGAGGGCAAAACCTCCTGGATTTTCTAGAGTTGCGGCAGGTGCTCTCGACTTACGACGGGGACCTCAGGGACCCGCTCTGGTGGCCTCAGGAAAGGCCAGTCCCCATGCGAGATCCTCGGGGGCCTCTCGGGATTCCTCTCCCGTCGATGCCGGGGCCTAAGACCTTGTGTGGGGTCGGGGCCGGAACCTGAGGATTCCTCTCCAGTGCTGACATGGATCTTGGGGTACTTCTGGAGTCTCCCCAGGGGAATCAGTCCTCGACTCGAATGCGGGCATGCATTGCGCTTTCCACCAGAGCGGTAGCAGCAGTGTCACGCAGTCCGCCGCGTGGATCAAAGGATCTATGGTTTTCCCTCGAGTCTTTCCCACGAGTCTTTCCCACGAGGCTTTCCCACAGGGCTGTCCCACGTGCACACGTGGTGGGAGTCGATCCTCGGCTTGAACGTCAAGGCAGTGCAGGGAAAACAGGTTCCTCTGAAATGGACTGACACATCTGGGGGACTCTTGGAATGGTGGCACGACCCTGGAGTTCCTCTCGCCTTTCCTGTGGAGAGCGCCTCCTCTTGAGATGCGACGGGAACGCCGGGAATTCTTTCCCTACGAAACAGGGAAAGGATCCCTCATCTCGAGTTAGGAGGCGGAAACGGGGCTCCCCTGGATGTGTGCGGGACACCACGTGCTTCCTCTCGAGTGCAGACGGGTATGTCGGGGAACTTCTTGAGTTGCAGCAAGGGTGTGAAGGACCCTTTGGAAGTTCCAGTGGTTAGATGTGATTGGCCTCGAGAAGCCTCAGCGGAAATGGGCCTCATCTCGCCTGGAGGGCAAAACCTCCTGGATTTTCTCGAGTTGCGGCAGGTGCTCTCGACTTACGACGGGGACCTCAGGGACACGCTCTGGTGGCCTCAGGAAAGGCCAGTCCCCATGCGAGTTCCTCGGGGGCCTCTCGGGATTCCTCTCCCGTCGATGCCGGGGCCTAAGACCTTGTGTGGAGTCGGGGCCGGAACCTGAGGATTCCTCTCCAGTGCTGACATGGATCTCGGGGTAATTCTGGAGTCTCCCCAGGGGAGTCAGTCCTCGTCTCGAATGCGGGCATGCACTTGCGCTTTCCTCCAGAGCGGTAGCAGCAGTGTCACGCAGTCTGCTGCGTGGATCAAAGGATCTATGGTTTTCCCTCGAGTCTTTCCCACGAGGCTTTCCCACGAGGCTTTCCCACAGGGCTGTCCCACGTGCACACGTGGTGGGAGTCGATCCTCGGCTTGAACGTCAAGGCAGTGCAGGGAAAACAGGTTCCTCTGGAATGGACTGACACATCTGGGGGACTCTTGGAATGGTGGCATGACCCTGGAGTTCCTCTCGCCTTTCCTGTTTAGAGCGCCTCCTCTTGAGATGCGACGGGAACGCCGGGAATTCTTTCCCTACGAAACAGGGAAAGGATCCCTCATCTCGAGCTAGGAGGCGGAAACGGGGCTCCCCTGGATGTTTGCGGGACACCACGTGCTTCCTCTCGAGTTCAGACGGGTATGTCGGGGAACTTCTTGATTTGCAGCAAGGGTGTGAAGGACCCTTTGGAAGTTCCAGTGGTTAGATTTGATTGGCCTCGAGAAGCCACAGCGGAAATGGGCCTCATCTCGCCTGGAGGGCAAAACCTCCTGGATTTTCTCGAGTTGCGGCAGGTGCTCTCGACTTACGACGGGGACCTCAGGGACCCGCTCTGGTGGCCTCAGGAAAGGCCAGTCCCCATGCGAGTTCCTCGGGGGCCTCTCGGGATTCCTCTCCCGTCGATGCCGGGGCCTAAGACCTTGTGTGGAGTCGGGGCCGGAACCTGAGGATTCCTCTCAAGTGCTGACATGGATCTTGGGGTACTTCTGGAGTCTCCCCAGGGGAGTCAGTCCTCGTCTCGAATGCGGGCATGCACTTGCGCTTTCCTCCAGAGCGGTAGCAGCATTGTCACGCAGTCCGCCGCGTGGATCAAAGGATCTATGGTTTTCCCTCGAGTCTTTCCCACGAGGCTTTCCCACGAGGCTTTCCCACAGGGCTGTCCCACGTGCACACGTGGTGGGAGTCGATCCTCGGCTTGAACGTCAAGGCAGTGCAGGGAAAACAGGTTCCTCTGGAATGGACTGACACATCTGGGGGACTCTTGGAATGGTGGCACGACCCTGGAGTTCCTCTCGCCTTTCCTGTGGAGAGCGCCTCCTCTTGAGATGCGACGGGAACGCCGGGAATTCTTTCCCTACGAAACAGGGAAAGGATCCCTCATCTCGAGCTAGGAGGCGGAAACGGGGCTCCCCTGGATGTGTGCGGGACACCACGTGCTTCCTCTCGAGTGCAGACGGGTATGTCGGGGATCTTCTTGAGTTGCAGCAAGGGTGTGAAGGACCCTTTGGAAGTTCCAGTGGTTAGATGTGATTGGCCTCCAGAAGCCTCAGCGGAAATGGGCCTCATCTCGCCTGGAGGGCAAAACCTCCTGGATTTTCTCGAGTTGCGGCAGGTGCTCTCGACTTACGACGGGGACCTCAGGGACCCGCTCTGGTGGCCTCAGGAAAGGCCAGTCCCCATGCGAGTTCCTCGGGGGCCTCTCGGGATTCCTCTCCCGTCGATGCCGGGGCCTAAGACCTTGTGTGGAGTCGGGGCCGGAACCTGAGGATTCCTCTCCAGTGCTGACATGGATCTTGGGGTACTTCTGGAGTCTCCCCAGGGGAGTCAGTCCTCGTCTCGAATGCGGGCATGCACTTGCGCTTTCCTCCAGTGCGGTAGCAGCAGTGTCACGCAGTCTACCGCGTGGATCAAAGGATCTATGGTTTTCCCTCGAGTCTTTCCCACGATGGTTTCCCACAGGGCTCTCGCACGTGCACACGTGGTGGGAGTCGATCCTCGGCTTGAACGCCAAGGCAGTGCAGGGAAAACAGGTTCCTCTGGAATGGCCTGACACATCTGGGGGACTCTTGGAATGGTGGCACGACCCTGGAGTTCCTCTCGCCTTTCCTGTGGAGAGCGCCTCCTCTTGAGATGGGACGGGAACGCCGGGAATTCTTTCCCTACGAAACAGGGAAAGGATCCCTCATCTCGAGCTAGGAGGCGGAAACGGGGCTTCCCTGGATGTGTGGGGGACCCACGTGCTTCCTCTCGAGTGGAGACGGGTATGTCGGGGAACTTCTTGAGTTGCAGCAAGGGTGAGAAGGACCCTTTGGAAGTTCCAGTGGTTAGAGGTGATTGGCCTCGAGAAGCCTCAGCGGAAATGGGCCTCATCTCGCCTGAAGAGCAAAACCTCCTGGATTTTCTCGAGTTGCGGCAGGTGCTCTCGACTTACGACGGGGACCTCAGGGACCCGCTCTGGTGGCCTCAGGAAAGGCCAGTCCCCATGCGAGTTCCTCGGGGGCCTCTCGGGATTCCTCTCCCGTCGATGCCCGGGCCTAAGACCTTGTGTGGAGTCGGGGCCGGAACCTGAGGATTCCTCTCCAGTGCTGACATGGATCTAGGGGTACTTCTGGAGTCTCCCCAGGGGAGTCAGTCCTCGTCTCGAATGCGGGCATGCACTTGCGCTTTCCTCCAGAGCGGTAGCAGCAGTGTCACGCAGTCCGCCGCGTGGATCAAAGGATCTATGGTTTTCCCTCGAGTCTTTCCCACGAGGCTTTCCCACGAGGCTTTCCCACAGGGCTGTCCCACGTGCACACGTGGTGGGAGTCGATCCTCGGCTTGAACGTCAAGGCAGTGCAGGGAAAACAGGTTCCTCTGGAATGGACTGACACATCAGGGGGACTCTTGGAATGGTGGCACGACCCTGGAGTTCCTCTCGCCTTTCCTGTGGAGAGCGCCTCCTCTTGAGATGCGACGGGAACGCCGGGAATTCTTTCCCTACGAAACAGGGAAAGGATCCCTCATCTCGAGCTAGGAGGCGGAAACGGGGCTCCCCTGGATGTGTGCGGGACCCACGTGATTCCTCTCGAGTGGAGACGGGTATGTCGGGGAACTTCTTGAGTTGCAGCAAGGGTGTGAAGGACCCTTTGGAAGTTCCAGTGGTTAGACGTGATTAGCCTCGAGAAGCCTCAGCGGAAATGGGCCTCATCTCGCCTGGAGGGCAAAATCTCCTGGATTTTCTCGAGTTACGGCAGGTGCTCTCGACTTACGACGGGGACCTCAGGGACCCGCTCTGGTGGCCTCAGGAAAGGCCAGTCCCCATGCGAGTTCCTCGGGGGCCTCTCGGGATACCTCTCCCGTCGATGCCGGGGCCTAAGACCTTGTGTGGAGTCGGGGCCGGAACCTGAGGATTCCTCTCCAGTGCTGACATGGATCTTGGGGTACTTCTGGAATCTCCCCAGGGGAGTCAGTCCTCGTCTCGAATGCGGGCATGCACTTGCGCTTTCCTCCAGAGCGGTAGCAGCAGTGTCACGCAGTCCGCCGCGTGGATCAAAGGATCTATGGTTTTCCCTCGAGTCTTTCCCACGAGGCTTTCCCACGAGGCTTTCCCACAGGGCTGTCCCACGTGCACACGTGGTGGGAGTCGATCCTCGGCTTGAACGTCAAGGCAGTGCAGGGAAAACAGGTTCCTCTGGAGTGGACTGACACATCTGGGGGACTCTTGGAATGGTGGCACGACCCTGGAGTTCCTCTCGCCTTTCCTGTGGAGAGCGCCTCCTCTTGAGATGCGACGGGAACGCCGGGAATTCTTTCCCTACGAAACAGGGAAAGGATCCCTCATCTCGAGCTAGGAGGCGGAAACGGGGCTCCCCTGGATGTGTGAGGGACCCACGTGCTTCCTCTCGAGTGGAGACGGGTATGTCGGGGAACTTCTTGAGTTGCAGCAAGGGTGTGAAGGACCCTTTGGAATTTCCAGTGGTTAGACGTGATTAGCCTCGAGAAGCCTCAGCGGAAATGGGCCTCATCTCGCCTGGAGGGCAAAACCTCCTGGATTTTCTCGAGTTGCGGCAGGTGCTCTCGACTTACGACGGGGACCTCAGGGACCCGCTCTGGTGGCCTCAGGAAAGGCCAGTCCCCATGCGAGTTCCTAGGGGGCCTCTCGGGATTCCTCTCCCGTCGATGCCGGGGCCTAAGACCTTGTGTGGAGTCGGGGCCGGAACCTGAGGATTCCTCTCCAGTGCTGACATGGATCTTGGGGTACTTCTGGAGTCTCCCCAGGGGAGTTAGTCCTCGTCTCGAATGCGGGCATGCACTTGCGCTTTCCTCCAGAGCGGTAGCAGCAGTGTCACGCAGTCCGCCGCGTGGATCAAAAGATCTATGGTTTTCCCTCGAGTCTTTCCCACGAGGCTTTCCCACGAGGCTTTCCCACAGGGCTGTCCCACGTGCACACGTGGTGGGAGTCGATCCTCGGCTTGAACGTCAAGGCAGTGCAGGGAAAACAAGTTCCTCTGGAATGGACTGACACATCTGGGGGACTCTTGGAATGGTGGCACGACCCTGGAGTTCCTCTCGCCTTTCCTGTGGAGAGCGCCTCCTCTTGAGATGCGACGGGAACGCCGGGAATTCTTTCCCTACGAAACAGGGAAAGGATCCCTCATCTCGAGCTAGGAGGCGGAAACGGGGCTCCCCTGGATGTGTGCGGGACACCACGTGCTTCCTCTCGAGTGCAGACGGGTATGTCGGGGATCTTCTTGAGTTGCAGCAAGGGTGTGAAGGACCCTTTGGAAGTTCCAGTGGTTAGATGTGATTGGCCTCCAGAAGCCTCAGCGGAAATGGGCCTCATCTCGCCTGGAGGGCAAAACCTCCTGGATTTTCTCGAGTTGCGGCAGGTCCTCTCGACTTACGACGGGGACCTCAGGGAACCGCTCTGGTGGCCTCAGGAAAGGCCAGTCCCCATGCGAGTTCCTCGGGGGCCTCTCGGGATTCCTCTCCCGTCGATGCCGGGGCCTAAGACCTTGTGTGGAGTCGGGGCCGGAACCTGAGGATTCCTCTCCAGTGCTGACATGGATCTTGGGGTACTTCTGGAGTCTCCCCAGGGGAGTCAGTCCTCGTCTCGAATGCGGGCATGCACTTGCGCTTTCCTCCAGAGCGGTAGCAGCAGTGTCACGAAGTCCGCCGCGTGGATCAAAGGATCTATGGTTTTCCCTCGAGTCTTTCCCACTAGGCTTTCCCACGAGGCTTTCCCACAGGGCTGTCCCACGTGCACACGTGGTGGGAGTCGATCCTCGGCTTGAACGTCAAGGCAGTGCAGGGAAAACAGGTTCCTCTGGAATGGACTGACACATCTGGGGGACTCTTGGAATGGTGGCACGACCCTGGAGTTCCTCTCGCCTTTCCTGTGGAGAGCGCCTCCTCTTGAGATGCGACGGGAACCCCGGGAATTCTTTCCCTACGAAACAGGGAAAGGATCCCTCATCTCGAGCTAGGAGGCGGAAACGGGGCTCACCTGGATGTGTGCGGGACCCCACGTGCTTCCTCTCGAGTTCAGACGGGTATGTCGGGGAACTTCTTGAGTTGCAGCAAGGGTGTGAAGGACCCTTTGGAAGTTCCAGTGGTTAGATGTGATTGGCCTCGAGAAGCCTCAGCGGAAATGGGCCTCATCTCGCCTGGAGGGCAAAACCTCCTGGATTTTCTCGAGTTGCGGCAGGTGCTCTCGACTTACGACGGGGACCTCAGGGACACGCTCTGGTGGCCTCAGGAAAGGCCAGTCCCCATGCGAGTTCCTCGGGGGCCTCTCGGGATTCCTCTCCCGTCGATGCCGGGGCCTAAGACCTTGTGTGGAGTCGGGGCCGGAACCTGAGGATTCCTCTCCAGTGCTGACATGGATCTCGGGGTAATTCTGGAGTCTCCCCAGGGGAGTCAGTCCTCGTCTCGAATGCGGGCATGCACTTGCGCTTTCCTCCAGAGCGGTAGCAGCAGTGTCACGCAGTCTACTGCGTGGATCAAAGGATCTATGGTTTTCCCTCGAGTCTTTCCCACGAGGCTTTCCCACGAGGCTTTCCCACAGGGCTGTCCCACGTGCACACGTGGTGGGAGTCGATCCTCGGCTTGAACGTCAAGGCAGTGCAGGGAAAACAGGTTCCTCTGGAATGGACTGACACATCTGGGGGACTCTTGGAATGGTGGCATGACCCTGGAGTTCCTCTCGCCTTTCCTGTTTAGAGCGCCTCCTCTTGAGATGCGACGGGAACGCCGGGAATTCTTTCCCTACGAAACAGGGAAAGGATCCCTCATCTCGAGCTAGGAGGCGGAAACGGGGCTCCCCTGGATGTTTGCGGGACACCACGTGCTTCCTCTCGAGTTCAGACGGGTATGTCGGGGAACTTCTTGATTTGCAGCAAGGGTGTGAAGGACCCTTTGGAAGTTCCAGTGGTTAGATTTGATTGGCCTCGAGAAGCCACAGCGGAAATGGGCCTCATCTCGCCTGGAGGGCAAAACCTCCTGGATTTTCTCGAGTTGCGGCAGGTGCTCTCGACTTACGACGGGGACCTCAGGGACCCGCTCTGGTGGCCTCAGGAAAGGCCAGTCCCCATGCGAGTTCCTCGGGGGCCTCTCGGGATTCCTCTCCCGTCGATGCCGGGGCCTAAGACCTTGTGTGGAGTCGGGGCCGGAACCTGAGGATTCCTCTCAAGTGCTGACATGGATCTTGGGGTACTTCTGGAGTCTCCCCAGGGGAGTCAGTCCTCGTCTCGAATGCGGGCATGCACTTGCGCTTTCCTCCAGAGCGGTAGCAGCATTGTCACGCAGTCCGCCGCGTGGATCAAAGGATCTATGGTTTTCCCTCGAGTCTTTCCCACGAGGCTTTCCCACGAGGCTTTCCCACAGGGCTGTCCCACGTGCACACGTGGTGGGAGTCGATCCTCGGCTTGAACGTCAAGGCAGTGCAGGGAAAACAGGTTCCTCTGGAATGGACTGACACATCTGGGGGACTCTTGGAATGGTGGCACGACCCTGGAGTTCCTCTCGCCTTTCCTGTGGAGAGCGCCTCCTCTTGAGATGCGACGGGAACGCCGGGAATTCTTTCCCTACGAAACAGGGAAAGGATCCCTCATCTCGAGCTAGGAGGCGGAAACGGGGCTCCCCTGGATGTGTGCGGGACACCACGTGCTTCCTCTCGAGTGCAGACGGGTATGTCGGGGATCTTCTTGAGTTGCAGCAAGGGTGTGAAGGACCCTTTGGAAGTTCCAGTGGTTAGATGTGATTGGCCTCCAGAAGCCTCAGCGGAAATGGGCCTCATCTCGCCTGGAGGGCAAAACCTCCTGGATTTTCTCGAGTTGCGGCAGGTGCTCTCGACTTACGACGGGGACCTCAGGGACCCGCTCTGGTGGCCTCAGGAAAGGCCAGTCCCCATGCGAGTTCCTCGGGGGCCTCTCGGGATTCCTCTCCCGTCGATGCCGGGGCCTAAGACCTTGTGTGGAGTCGGGGCCGGAACCTGAGGATTCCTCTCCAGTGCTGACATGGATCTTGGGGTACTTCTGGAGTCTCCCCAGGGGAGTCAGTCCTCGTCTCGAATGCGGGCATGCACTTGCGCTTTCCTCCAGTGCGGTAGCAGCAGTGTCACGCAGTCTACCGCGTGGATCAAAGGATCTATGGTTTTCCCTCGAGTCTTTCCCACGATGGTTTCCCAAAGGGCTCTCGCACGTGCACACGTGGTGGGAGTCGATCCTCGGCTTGAACGCCAAGGCAGTGCAGGGAAAACAGGTTCCTCTGGAATGGCCTGACACATCTGGGGGACTCTTGGAATGGTGGCACGACCCTGGAGTTCCTCTCGCCTTTCCTGTGGAGAGCGCCTCCTCTTGAGATGGGACGGGAACGCCGGGAATTCTTTCCCTACGAAACAGGGAAAGGATCCCTCATCTCGAGCTAGGAGGCGGAAACGGGGCTTCCCTGGATGTGTGGGGGACCCACGTGCTTCCTCTCGAGTGGAGACGGGTATGTCGGGGAACTTCTTGAGTTGCAGCAAGGGTGAGAAGGACCCTTTGGAAGTTCCAGTGGTTAGAGGTGATTGGCCTCGAGAAGCCTCAGCGGAAATGGGCCTCATCTCGCCTGAAGAGCAAAACCTCCTGGATTTTCTCGAGTTGCGGCAGGTGCTCTCGACTTACGACGGGGACCTCAGGGACCCGCTCTGGTGGCCTCAGGAAAGGCCAGTCCCCATGCGAGTTCCTCGGGGGCCTCTCGGGATTCCTCTCCCGTCGATGCCCGGGCCTAAGACCTTGTGTGGAGTCGGGGCCGGAACCTGAGGATTCCTCTCCAGTGCTGACATGGATCTAGGGGTACTTCTGGAGTCTCCCCAGGGGAGTCAGTCCTCGTCTCGAATGCGGGCATGCACTTGCGCTTTCCTCCAGAGCGGTAGCAGCAGTGTCACGCAGTCCGCCGCGTGGATCAAAGGATCTATGGTTTTCCCTCGAGTCTTTCCCACGAGGCTTTCCCACGAGGCTTTCCCACAGGGCTGTCCCACGTGCACACGTGGTGGGAGTCGATCCTCGGCTTGAACGTCAAGGCAGTGCAGGGAAAACAGGTTCCTCTGGAATGGACTGACACATCAGGGGGACTCTTGGAATGGTGGCACGACCCTGGAGTTCCTCTCGCCTTTCCTGTGGAGAGCGCCTCCTCTTGAGATGCGACGGGAACGCCGGGAATTCTTTCCCTACGAAACAGGGAAAGGATCCCTCATCTCGAGCTAGGAGGCGGAAACGGGGCTCCCCTGGATGTGTGCGGGACCCACGTGATTCCTCTCGAGTGGAGACGGGTATGTCGGGGAACTTCTTGAGTTGCAGCAAGGGTGTGAAGGACCCTTTGGAAGTTCCAGTGGTTAGACGTGATTAGCCTCGAGAAGCCTCAGCGGAAATGGGCCTCATCTCGCCTGGAGGGCAAAATCTCCTGGATTTTCTCGAGTTACGGCAGGTGCTCTCGACTTACGACGGGGACCTCAGGGACCCGCTCTGGTGGCCTCAGGAAAGGCCAGTCCCCATGCGAGTTCCTCGGGGGCCTCTCGGGATACCTCTCCCGTCGATGCCGGGGCCTAAGACCTTGTGTGGAGTCGGGGCCGGAACCTGAGGATTCCTCTCCAGTGCTGACATGGATCTTGGGGTACTTCTGGAATCTCCCCAGGGGAGTCAGTCCTCGTCTCGAATGCGGGCATGCACTTGCGCTTTCCTCCAGAGCGGTAGCAGCAGTGTCACGCAGTCCGCCGCGTGGATCAAAGGATCTATGGTTTTCCCTCGAGTCTTTCCCACGAGGCTTTCCCACGAGGCTTTCCCACAGGGCTGTCCCACGTGCACACGTGGTGGGAGTCGATCCTCGGCTTGAACGTCAAGGCAGTGCAGGGAAAACAGGTTCCTCTGGAATGGACTGACACATCTGGGGGACTCTTGGAATGGTGGCACGACCCTGGAGTTCCTCTCGCCTTTCCTGTGGAGAGCGCCTCCTCTTGAGATGCGACGGGAACGCCGGGAATTCTTTCCCTACGAAACAGGGAAAGGATCCCTCATCTCGAGCTAGGAGGCGGAAACGGGGCTCCCCTGGATGTGTGAGGGACCCACGTGCTTCCTCTCGAGTGGAGACGGGTATGTCGGGGAACTTCTTGAGTTGCAGCAAGGGTGTGAAGGACCCTTTGGAAGTTCCAGTGGTTAGACGTGATTAGCCTCGAGAAGCCTCAGCGGAAATGGGCCTCATCTCGCCTGGAGGGCAAAACCTCCTGGATTTTCTCGAGTTGCGGCAGGTGCTCTCGACTTACGACGGGGACCTCAGGGACCCGCTCTGGTGGCCTCAGGAAAGGCCAGTCCCCATGCGAGTTCCTAGGGGGCCTCTCGGGATTCCTCTCCCGTCGATGCCGGGGCCTAAGACCTTGTGTGGAGTCGGGGCCGGAACCTGAGGATTCCTCTCCAGTGCTGACATGGATCTTGGGGTACTTCTGGAGTCTCCCCAGGGGAGTTAGTCCTCGTCTCGAATGCGGGCATGCACTTGCGCTTTCCTCCAGAGCGGTAGCAGCAGTGTCACGCAGTCCGCCGCGTGGATCAAAAGATCTATGGTTTTCCCTCGAGTCTTTCCCACGAGGCTTTCCCACAGGGCTGTCCCACGTGCACACGTGGTGGGAGTCGATCCTCGGCTTGAACGTCAAGGCAGTGCAGGGAAAACAAGTTCCCCTGGAATGGACTGACACATCTGGGGGACTCTTGGAATGGTGGCACGACCCTGGAGTTCCTCTCGCCTTTCCTGTGGAGAGCGCCTCCTCTTGAGATGCGACGGGAACGCCGGGAATTCTTTCCCTACGAAACAGGGAAAGGATCCCTCATCTCGAGCTAGGAGGCGGAAACGGGGCTCCCCTGGATGTGTGCGGGACACCACGTGCTTCCTCTCGAGTGCAGACGGGTATGTCGGGGATCTTCTTGAGTTGCAGCAAGGGTGTGAAGGACCCTTTGGAAGTTCCAGTGGTTAGATGTGATTGGCCTCCAGAAGCCTCAGCGGAAATGGGCCTCATCTCGCCTGGAGGGCAAAACCTCCTGGATTTTCTCGAGTTGCGGCAGGTCCTCTCGACTTACGACGGGGACCTCAGGGAACCGCTCTGGTGGCCTCAGGAAAGGCCAGTCCCCATGCGAGTTCCTCGGGGGCCTCTCGGGATTCCTCTCCCGTCGATGCCGGGGCCTAAGACCTTGTGTGGAGTCGGGGCCGGAACCTGAGGATTCCTCTCCAGTGCTGACATGGATCTTGGGGTACTTCTGGAGTCTCCCCAGGGGAGTCAGTCCTCGTCTCGAATGCGGGCATGCACTTGCGCTTTCCTCCAGAGCGGTAGCAGCAGTGTCACGAAGTCCGCCGCGTGGATCAAAGGATCTATGGTTTTCCCTCGAGTCTTTCCCACTAGGCTTTCCCACGAGGCTTTCCCACAGGGCTGTCCCACGTGCACACGTGGTGGGAGTCGATCCTCGGCTTGAACGTCAAGGCAGTGCAGGGAAAACAGGTTCCTCTGGAATGGACTGACACATCTGGGGGACTCTTGGAATGGTGGCACGACCCTGGAGTTCCTCTCGCCTTTCCTGTGGAGAGCGCCTCCTCTTGAGATGCGACGGGAACCCCGGGAATTCTTTCCCTACGAAACAGGGAAAGGATCCCTCATCTCGAGCTAGGAGGCGGAAACGGGGCTCACCTGGATGTGTGCGGGACCCCACGTGCTTCCTCTCGAGTTCAGACGGGTATGTCGGGGAACTTCTTGAGTTGCAGCAAGGGTGTGAAGGACCCTTTGGAAGTTCCAGTGGTTAGATGTGATTGGCCTCGAGAAGCCTCAGCGGAAATGGGCCTCATCTCGCCTGGAGGGCAAAACCTCCTGGATTTTCTCGAGTTGCGGCAGGTGCTCTCGACTTACGACGGGGACCTCAGGGACACGCTCTGGTGGCCTCAGGAAAGGCCAGTCCCCATGCGAGTTCCTCGGGGGCCTCTCGGGATTCCTCTCCCGTCGATGCCGGGGCCTAAGACCTTGTGTGGAGTCGGGGCCGGAACCTGAGGATTCCTCTCCAGTGCTGACATGGATCTCGGGGTACTTCTGGAGTCTCCCCAGGGGAGTCAGTCCTCGTCTCGAATGCGGGCATGCACTTGCTCTTTCCTCCAGAGCGGTAGCAGCAGTGTCACGCAGTCTGTTGCGTGGATCAAAGGATCTATGGTTTTCCCTCGAGTCTTTCCCACGAGGCTTTCCCACGAGGCTTTCCCACAGGGCTGTCCCACGTGCTAACGTGGTGGGAGTCGATCCTCGGCTTGAACGTCAAGGCAGTGCAGGGAAAACAGGTTCCTCTGGAATGGACTGACACATCTGGGGGACTCTTGGAATGGTGGCATGACCCTGAAGTTCCTCTCGCCTTTCCTGTTTAGAGCGCCTCCTCTTGAGATGCGACGGGAACGCCGGGAATTCTTTCCCTACGAAACAGGGAAAGGATCCCTCATCTCGAGCTAGGAGGCGGAAACGGGGCTCCCCTGGATGTGTGCGGGACCCACGTGCTTCCTCTCGAGTGGAGACGGGTATGTCGGGGAACTTCTTGAGTTGCAGCAAGGGTGTGAAGGACCCTTTGGAAGTTCCAGTTGTTAGACGTGATTAGCCTCGAGAAGCCTCAGCGGAAATGGGCCTCATCTCGCCTGGAGGGCAAAACCTCCTGGATTTTCTCGAGATGCGGCAGGTGCTCTCGACTTACGACGGCGACCTCAGGGACCCGCTCTGGTGGCCTCAGGAAAGGCCAGTCCCCATGCGAGTTCCTCGGGGGCGTCTCGGGATTGCTCTCCCGTCGATGCCGGGGCCTAAGACCTTGTGTGGAGTCGGGGCCGGAACCTGAGGATTCCTCTCCAGTGCTGACATGGATCTTGGGGTACTTCTGGAGTCTCCCCAGGGGAGTCAGTCCTCGTCTCGAATGCGGGCATGCACTTGCGCTTTCCTCCAGAGCGGTAGCAGCAGTGTCACGCAGTCCGCCGCTTGGATCAAAGGATCTATGGTTTTCCCTCGAGTCTTTCCCACGAGTCTTTCCCACGAGGCTTTCCCACAGGGCTGTCCCACGTGCACACGTGGTGGGAGTCGATCCTCGGCTTGAACGTCAAGGCAGTGCAGGGAAAACAGGTTCCTCTGGAATGGACTGACACATCTGGGGGACTCTTGGAATGGTGGAACGACCCTGGAGTTCCTCTCGCCTTTCCTGTGGAGAGCGCCCCTCTTGAGATGCGACGGGAACGCCGGGAATTCTTTCCCTACGAAACAGGGAAAGGATCCCTCATCTCGTGCTAGGAGGCGGAAACGGGGCTCCCCTGGATGTGTGCGGGACCCACGTGCTTCCTCTCGAGTGGAGACGGGTATGTCGGGGAACTTCTTGAGTTGCAGCAAGGGTGTGAAGGACCCTTTGGAAGTTCCAGTGGTTAGATGTGATTGGCCTCTAGAAGCCTCAGCGGAAATGGGCCTCATCTCGCCTGGAGGGCAAAACCTACTGGATTTTCTCGAGTTGCGGCAGGTGCTCTCGACTTACGACGGGGACCTCAGGGAAACGATCTGGTGGCCTCAGGAAAGGCCAGTCCCCATGCGAGTTCCTCGGGGGCGTCTCGGGATTCCTCTCCCGTCGATGCCGGGGCCTAAGACCTTGTGTGGAGTCGGGGCCGGAACCTGAGGATTCCTCTCCAGTGCTGACATGGATCTTGGGGTACGTCTGGAGTCTCCTCAGGGGAGTCAGTCCACGTCTCGAATGCGGGCATGCATTGCGCTTTCCTCCAGAGCGGTAGCAGCAGTGTCACGCAGTCCGCCGCGTGGATCAAAGGATCTATGGTTTTCCCTCGAGTCTTTCCCACGAGGCTTTCATACGAGGCTTTCCCACAGGGCTGTCCCACGTGCACACGTGGTGGGAGTCGATCCTCGGCTTGAACGTCAAGGCAGTGCAGGGAAAACAGTTTCCTCTGGAATGGACTGACACATCTGGGGGACTCTTGGAATGGTGGCACGACCCTGGAGTTCCTCTCGCCTTTCCTGTGGAGAGCGCCTCCTCTTGAGATGCGACGGGAACGCCGGGAATTCTTTCCCTACGAAACAGGGAAAGGATACCTCATCTCGAGCTAGGAGGCGGAAACGGGGCTCCCCTGGATGTGTGCGGGACACCACGTGCTTCCTCTCGAGTGGAGACGGGTATGTCGGGGAACTTCTTGAGTTGCAGCAAGGGTGTGAAGGACCCTTTGGAAGTTCCAGTGGTTAGATGTGATTGGCCTCGAGAAGCCTCAGCGGAAATGGGCCTCATCTCGCCTGGAGGGCAAAACCTCCTGGATTTTCTCGAGTTGCGGCAGGTGCTCTCGACTTACGACGGGGACCTCCGGGACCCGCTCTTGTGGCCTCAGGAAAGGCCAGTCCCCATGCGAGTTCCTCGGGGGCCTCTCGGGATTCCTCTCCCGTCGATGCCGGGGCCTAAGACATTGTGTGGAGTCGGGGCCGGAACCTGAGGATTCCTCTCCAGTGCTGACATGGATCTTGGGGTACTTCTGGAGTCTCCCCAGGGGAGTCAGTCCTCGTCTCGAATGCGGGCATGCACTTGCTCTTTCCTCCAGAGCGGTAGCAGCAGTGTCACACAGTCCGCCGCGTGGATCAAAGGATCTATGGTTTTCCCTCGAGTCTTTCCCACGAGGCTTTCCCACGAGGCTTTCCCACAGGGCTGTCCCACGTGCACACGTGGTGGGAGTCGATCCTCGGCGTGAACGTCAAGGCAGTGCAGGGAAAACAGGTTCCTCTGGAATGGACTGACACATCTGGGGGACTCTTGGAATGGTGGCACGACTCTGGAGTTCCTCTCGCATTTCCTGTGGAGAGCGCCTCCTCTTGAGATGCGTCGGGAATGCCGGGAATTCTTTCCCTACGAAACAGGGAAAGGATCCCTCATCTCGAGCTAGGAGGCGGAAACGGGGCTCCCCTGGATGTGTGCGGGACCCCACGTGCTTCCTTTCGAGTGGAGACGGGTATGTCGGGGAACTTCTTGAGTTGCAGCAAGGGTGTGAAGGACCCTTTGGAAGTTCCAGTGGTTAGATGTGATTGGCCTCGAGAAGCCTCAGCGGAAATGGGCCTCATCTCGCCTGGAGGGCAAAACCTCCTGGATTTTCTCGAGGTGCGGCAGGTGCTCTCGACTTACGACGGGGACCTCAGGGAACCGCTCTGGTGGCCTCAGGAAAAGCCAGTCCCCATGCCAGTTCCTCGGGGGCCTCTCGGGATTCCTCTCCCGTCGATGCCGGGGCCTAAGACCTTGTGTGGAGTCGGGGCCGGAACCTGAGGATTCCTCTCCAGTGCTGACATGGATCTTGGGGTACTTCTGGAGTCTCCCCAGGGGAGTCAGTCCTCGTCTCGAATGCGGGCATGCACTTGCGCTTTCCTCCAGAGCGGTAGCAGCAGTGTCACGCAGTCCGCCGCGTGGATCAAAGGATCTATGGTTTTCCCTCGAGTCTTTCCCACGAGGCTTTCCCACGAGGCTTTCCGACAGGGCTGTCCCAAGTGCACACGTGGTGGGAGTCGATCCTCGGTTTGAACGTCAAGGCAGTGCAGGGAAAACAGGTTCCTCTGAAATGGACTGACACATCTGGGGGACTCTTGGAATGGTGGCATGACCCTGGAGTTCCTCTCGCCTTTCCTGTGGAGAGCGCCTCCTCTTGAGATGCGACGGGAACGCCGGGAATTCTTTCCCTACGAAACACTGAAAGGATCCCTCATCTCGAGCTAGGAGGCGGAAACGGGGCTCCCCTGGATGTGTGCGGGACACCACGTGCTTCCTCTCGAGTGCAGACGGGTATGTCGGGGAACTTCTTGAGTTGCAGCAATGGTGTGAAGGACCCTTTGGAAGTTCCAGTGGTTGGATGTGATTGGACTCGAGAAGCCTCAGCAGAAATGGGCCTCATCTCGCCTGGAGGGCAAAACCTCCTGGATTCTCTCGAGTTGCGGCAGGTGCTCTCGACTTACGACGGGGACCTCAGGGACCCGCTCTGGTGGCCTCAGGAAAGGCCAGTCCCCATGCGAGTTCCTCGGGGGCCTCTCGGGATTCCTCTAACGTCGATGCCGGGGCCTAAGACCTTGTGTGGAGTCGGGGCCGGAACCTGAGGTTTCCTCTCCAGTGCTGACATGGATCTTGGGGTACTTCTGGAGTCTCCCCAGGGGAGTCAGTCCTCGTCTCAAATGCGGGCATGCACTTGCGCTTTCCTCCAGAGCGGTAGCAGCAGTGTCACGTAGTCCGCCGCGTGGATCAAAGGATCTATGGTTTTCCCTCGAGTCTTTCCCACGAGGCTTTCCCACGACGCTTTCCCACAGGGCTGTCCCACGTGCACACGTGGTGGGAGTCGATCCTCGGCTTGAACGTCAAGGCAGTGCAGGGAAAACAGGTTCCTCTGGAATGGACTGACACATCTGGGGGACTCTTGGAATGGTGTCATGACCCTGGAGTTCCTCTCGCCTTTCCTGTGGAGAGCGCCTCCTCTTGAGATGCGACGGGAACGCCGGGAATTCTTTCCCTACGAAACAGGGAAAGGATCCTTCATCTGGAGCTAGGAGGCGGAAACGGGGCTCCCCTGGATGTGTGCGGGACCCCACGTGCTTCCTCTCGAGTGGAGACGGGTATGTCGGGGAACTTCTTGAGTTGCAGCAATGGTGTGAAGGACCCTTTGGAAGTTCCAGTGGTTAGATGTGATTGGCCTCGAGAAGCCTCAGCGGAAATGGGCCTCATCTCGCCTGGAGGGCAAAACCTCCTGGATTTTCTCGAGTTGCGGCAGGTGCTCTCGACTTACGACGGGGACCTCAGGGACCCGCTCTGGTGGCCTCAGGAAAGGCCAGTCCCCATGCGAGTTCCTCGGGGGCCTCTCGGGATTCCTCTCCCGTCGATGCCGGGGCCTAAGACCTTGTGTGGAGTCGGGGCCGGAACCTGAGGATTCCTCTCCAGTGCTGACATGGATCTTGGGGTACTTCTGGAGTCTCCCCAGGGGAGTCAGTCCTCGTCTCGAATGCGGGCATGCACTTGCTCTTTCCTCCAGAGCGGTAGCAGCAGTGTCACGCAGTCCGCCGCGTGGATCAAAGGATCTATTGTTTTCCCTCGAGTCTTTCCCACGAGGCTTTCCCACGAGGCTTTCCCACAGGGCTGTCCCACGTGCACACGTGGTGGGAGTCGATCCTCGGCTTGAACGTCAAGGCAGTGCAGGGAAAACAGGTTCCTCTGGAATGGACTGACACATCTGGGGGACTCTTGGAATGGTGGCATGACCCTGGAGTTCCTCTCGCCTTTCCTGTGGAGAGCGCCTCCTCTTGAGATGCGACGGGAACGCCGGGAATTCTTTCCCTACGAAACAGGGAAACGATCCCTCATCTCGAGCTAGGAGGCGGAAACGGGGCTCCCCTGGATGTGTGCGGGACCCCACGTGCTTCCTCTCGAGTGGAGATGGGTATGTCGGGGAACTTCTTGAGTTGCAGCAATGGTGTGAAGGACCCTTTGGAAGTTCCAGTGGTTAGATGTGATTGGCCTCGAGAAGCCTCAGCGGAAATGGGCCTCCTCTCGCCTGGAGGGCAAAACCTCCTGGATTTTCTCGAGTTGCGACAGGTGCTCTCGTCTTACGACGGGGACCTCAGCGAACCGCTCTGGTGGCCTCAGGAAAGGCCAGTCCCTATGCGAGTTCCTCGGGGGCGTCTCGGGATTCCTCTCCCGTCGATGCCGGGGCCTAAGACCTTGTGTGGAGTCGGGGCCGGAACCTGAGGATTCCTCTCCAGTGGTGACATGGATCTTGGGGTATTCTGGAGTCTCCCCAGGGGAGTCAGTCCTCGTCTCGGATGCGGGCATGCACTTGCGCTTTCCTCCAGAGCGGTAGCAGCAGTGTCACGTAGTCCGCCGCGTGGATCAAAGGATCTATGGTTTTCCCTCGCGTCTTTCCCACGAGGCTTTCCCACGAGGCTTTCCCACAGGGCTGTCCCACGTGCACACGTGGTGGGAGTCGAATCTCGGCTTGAACGTCAAGGCAGTGCAGGGAAAACAGGTTCCTCTGGAATGGACTGACACATCTGGGGGACTCTTGGAATGGTGGCACGACCCTGGAGTTCCTCTCGCCTTTCCTGTGGAGAGCGCCTCCTCTTGAGATGCGACGGGAACGCCGGGAATTCTTTCCCTACGAAACAGGGCAAGGATCCCTCATCTCGAGCTAGGAGGCGGAAACGGGGCTCCCCTGGATGTGTGCGGGACCCACGTGATTCCTCTCGAGTGGAGACGGGTATGTCGGGGAACTTCTTGAGTTGCAGCAAGGGTGTGAAGGACCCTTTGGAAGTTCCAGTGGTTAGACGTGATTAGCCTCGAGAAGCCTCAGCGGAAATGGGCCTCATCTCGCCTGGAGGGCAAAACCTCCTGGATTTTCTCGAGTTGCGGCAGGTGCTCTCGACTTACGACGGGGACCTCAGGGACCCGCTCTGGTGGCCTCAGGAAAGGCCAGTCCCCATGCGAGTTCCTCGGGGGCCTCTCGGGATTCCTCTCCCGTCGATGCCGGGGCCTAAGACCTTGTGTGGAGTCGGGGCCGGAACCTGAGGATTCCTCTCCAGTGCTGACATGGATCTCGGGGTACTTCTGGAGTCTCCCCAGGGGAGTCAGTCCTCGTCTCGAATGCGGGCATGCACTTGCGCTTTCCTCCAGAGCGGTAGCAGCAGTGTCACGCAGTCTGCTGCGTGGATCAAAGGATCTATGGTTTTCCCTCGAGTCTTTCCCACGAGGCTTTCCCACGAGGCTTTCCCACAGGGCTGTCCCACGTGCACACGTGGTGGGAGTCGATCCTCGGCTTGAACGTCAAGGCAGTGCAGGGAAAACAGGTTCCTCTGGAATGGACTGACACATCTGGGGGACTCTTAAAATGTTGGCATGACCCTGGAGTTCCTCTCGCCTTTCCTGTTTAGAGCGCCTCCTCTTGAGATGCGACGGGAACGCCGGGAATTCTTTCCCTAAGAAACAGGGAGAGGATCCCTCATCTCGAGCTAGGAGGCGGAAACGGGGCTCCCCTGGAAGTTTGCGGGACACCACGTGCTTCCTCTCGAGTTGAGACTGGTATGTCGGGGAACTTCTTGAGTTGCAGCAATGGTGTGAAGGACCCTTTGGAAGTTCCAGTGGTTAGATGTGATTGGCCTCGAGAAGCCTCAGCGGAAATGGGCCTCATGCCTGGAGGGCAAAACCTCCTGGATTTTCTAGAGTTGCGGCAGGTGCTCTCGACTTACGACGGGGACCTCAGGGACCCGCTCTGGTGGCCTCAGGAAAGGCCAGTCCCCATGCGAGTTCCTCGGGGGCCTCTCGGGATACCTCTCCCGTCGATGCCGGGGCCTAAGACCTTGTGTGGAGTCGGGGCCGGAACCTGAGGATTCCTCTCCAGTGCTGACATGGATCTTGGGGTACTTCTGGAATCTCCCCAGGGGAGTCAGTCCTCGTCTCGAATGCGGGCATGCACTTGCGCTTTCCTCCAGAGCGGTAGCAGCAGTGTCACGCAGTCCGCCGCGTGGATCAAAGGATCTATGGTTTTCCCTCGAGTCTTTCCCACGAGGCTTTCCCACGAGGCTTTCCCACAGGGCTGTCCCACGTGCACACGTGGTGGGAGTCGATCCTCGGCTTGAACGTCAAGGCAGTGCAGGGAAAACAGGTTCCTCTGGAATGGACTGACACATCTGGGGGACTCTTGGAATGGTGGCACGACCCTGGAGTTCCTCTCGCCTTTCCTGTGGAGAGCGCCTCCTCTTGAGATGCGACGGGAACGCCGGGAATTCTTTCCCTACGAAACAGGGAAAGGATCCCTCATCTCGAGCTAGGAGGCGGAAACGGGTCTCCCCTGGATGTGTGAGGGACCCACGTGCTTCCTCTCGAGTGGAGACGGGTATGTCGGGGAACTTCTTGAGTTGCAGCAAGGGTGTGAAGGACCCTTTGGAAGTTCCAGTGGTTAGACGTGATTAGCCTCGAGAAGCCTCAGCGGAAATGGGCCTCATCTCGCCTGGAGGGCAAAACCTCCTGGATTTTCTCGAGTTGCGGCAGGTGCTCTCGACTTACGACGGGGACCTCAGGGACCCGCTCTGGTGGCCTCAGGAAAGGCCAGTCCCCATGCGAGTTCCTAGGGGGCCTCTCGGGATTCCTCTCCCGTCGATGCCGGGGCCTAAGACCTTGTGTGGAGTCGGGGCCGGAACCTGAGGATTCCTCTCCAGTGCTGACATGGATCTTGGGGTACTTCTGGAGGCTCCCCAGGGGAGTTAGTCCTCGTCTCGAATGCGGTCATGCACTTGCGCTTTCCTCCAGAGCGGTAGCAGCAGTGTCACGCAGTCCGCCGCGTGGATCAAAAGATCTATGGTTTTCCCTCGAGTCTTTCCCACGAGGCTTTCCCACGAGGCTTTCCCACAGGGCTGTCCCACGTGCACACGTGGTGGGAGTCGATCCTCGGCTTGAACGTCAAGGCAGTGCAGGGAAAACAAGTTCCTCTGGAATGGACTGACACATCTGGGGGACTCTTGGAATGGTGGCACGACCCTGGAGTTCCTCTCGCCTTTCCTGTGGAGAGCGCCTCCTCTTGAGATGCGACGGGAACGCCGGGAATTCTTTCCCTACGAAACAGGGAAAGGATCCCTCATCTCGAGCTAGGAGGCGGAAACGGGGCTCCCCTGGATGTGTGCGGGACACCACGTGCTTCCTCTCGAGTGCAGACGGGTATGTCGGGGATCTTCTTGAGTTGCAGCAAGGGTGTGAAGGACCCTTTGGAAGTTCCAGTGGTTAGATGTGATTGGCCTCGAGAAGCCTCAGCGGAAATGGGCCTCATCTCGCCTGGAGGGCAAAACCTCCTGGATTTTCTCGAGTTGCGGCAGGTGCTCTCGACTTACGACGGGGACCTCAGGGAACCGCTCTGGTGGCCTCAGGAAAGGCCAGTCCCCATGCGAGTTCCTCGGGGGCCTCTCGGGATTCCTCTCCCGTCGATGCCCGGGCCTAAGACCTTGTGTGGAGTCGGGGCCGGAACCTGAGGATTCCTCTCCAGTGCTGACATGGATCTTGGGGTACTTCTGGAGTCTCCCCAGGGGAGTCAGTCCTCGTCTCGAATGCGGGCATGCACTTGCGCTTTCCTCCAGAGCGGTAGCAGCAGTGTCACGAAGTCCGCCGCGTGGATCAAAGGATCTATGGTTTTCCCTCGAGTCTTTCCCACGAGGCTTTCCCACGAGGCTTTCCCACAGGGCTGTCCCACGTGCACACGTGGTGGGAGTCGATCCTCGGCTTGAACGTCAAGGCAGTGCAGGGAAAACAGGTTCCTCTGGAATGGACTGACACATCTGGGGGACTCTTGGAATGGTGGCACGACCCTGGAGTTCCTCTCGCCTTTCCTGTGGAGAGCGCCTCCTCTTGAGATGCGACGGGAACCCCGGGAATTCTTTCCCTACGAAACAGGGAAAGGATCCCTCATCCCGAGCTAGGAGGCGGAAACGGGGCTCCCCTGGATGTGTGCGGGACCCCACGTGCTTCCTCTCGAGTGGAGACGGGTATGTCGGGGAACTTCTTGAGTTGCAGCAAGGGTGTGAAGGACCATTTGGAAGTTCCAGTGGTTAGATGTGATTGGCCTCGAGAAGCCTCAGCGGAAATGGGCCTCATCTCGCCTGGAGGGCAAAACCTCCTGGATTTTCTCGAGTTGCGGCAGGTGCTCTCGACTTACGACGGGGACCTCAGGGACACGCTCTGGTGGCCTCAGGAAAGGCCAGTACCCATGCGAGTTCCTCGGGGGCCTCTCGGGATTCCTCTCCCGTCGATGCCGGGGCCTAAGACCTTGTGTGGAGTCGGGGCCGGAACCTGAGGATTCCTCTCCAGTGCTGACATGGATCTCGGGGTACTTCTGGAGTCTCCCCAGGGGAGTCAGTCCTCGTCTCGAATGCGGGCATGCACTTGCTCTTTCCTCCAGAGCGGTAGCAGCAGTGTCACGCAGTCTGCTGCGTGGATCAAAGGATCTATGGTTTTCCCTCGAGTCTTTCCCACGAGGCTTTCCCACGAGGCTTTCCCACAGGGCTGTCCCACGTGCTCACGTGGTGGGAGTCGATCCTCGGCTTGAACGTCAAGGCAGTGCAGGGAAAACAGGTTCCTCTGGAATGGACTGACACATCTGGGGGACTCTTGGAATGGTGGCATGACCCTGAAGTTCCTCTCGCCTTTCCTGTTTAGAGCGCCTCCTCTTGAGATGCGACGGGAACCCCGGGAATTCTTTCCCTACGAAACAGGGAAAGGATCCCTCATCTCGAGCTAGGAGGCGGAAACGGGGCTCCCCTGGATGTGTGCGGGACCCACGTGCTTCCTCTCGAGTGGAGACGGGTATGTCGGGGAACTTCTTGAGTTGCAGCAAGGGTGTGAAGGACCCTTTGGAAGTTCCAGTTGTTAGACGTGATTAGCCTCGAGAAGCCTCAGCGGAAATGGGCCTCATCTCGCCTGGAGGGCAAAACCTCCTGGATTTTCTCGAGATGCGGCAGGTGCTCTCGACTTACGACGGCGACCTCAGGGACCCGCTCTGGTGGCCTCAGGAAAGGCCAGTCCCCATGCGAGTTCCTCGGGGGCGTCTCGGGATTGCTCTCCCGTCGATGCCGGGGCCTAAGACCTTGTGTGGAGTCGGGGCCGGAACCTGAGGATTCCTCTCCAGTGCTGACATGGATCTTGGGGTACTTCTGGAGTCTCCCCAGGGGAGTCAGTCCTCGTCTCGAATGCGGGCATGCACTTGCGCTTTCCTCCAGAGCGGTAGCAGCAGTGTCACGCAGTCCGCCGCTTGGATCAAAGGATCTATGGTTTTCCCTCGAGTCTTTCCCACGAGTCTTTCCCACGAGGCTTTCCCACAGGGCTGTCCCACGTGCACACGTGGTGGGAGTCGATCCTCGGCTTGAACGTCAAGGCAGTGCAGGGAAAACAGGTTCCTCTGGAATGGACTGACACATCTGGGGGACTCTTGGAATGGTGGAACGACCCTGGAGTTCCTCTCGCCTTTCCTGTGGAGAGCGCCCCTCTTGAGATGCGACGGGAACGCCGGGAATTCTTTCCCTACGAAACAGGGAAAGGATCCCTCATCTCGTGCTAGGAGGCGGAAACGGGGCTCCCCTGGATGTGTGCGGGACCCACGTGCTTCCTCTCGAGTGGAGACGGGTATGTCGGGGAACTTCTTGAGTTGCAGCAAGGGTGTGAAGGACCCTTTGGAAGTTCCAGTGGTTAGATGTGATTGGCCTCTAGAAGCCTCAGCGGAAATGGGCCTCATCTCGCCTGGAGGGCAAAACCTACTGGATTTTCTCGAGTTGCGGCAGGTGCTCTCGACTTACGACGGGGACCTCAGGGAAACGATCTGGTGGCCTCAGGAAAGGCCAGTCCCCATGCGAGTTCCTCGGGGGCGTCTCGGGATTGCTCTCCCGTCGATGCCGGGGCCTAAGACCTTGTGTGGAGTCGGGGCCGGAACCTGAGGATTCCTCTCCAGTGCTGACATGGATCTTGGGGTACGTCTGGAGTCTCCTCAGGGGAGTCAGTCCACGTCTCGAATGCGGGCATGCATTGCGCTTTCCTCCAGAGCGGTAGCAGCAGTGTCACGCAGTCCGCCGCGTGGATCAAAGGATCTATGGTTTTCCCTCGAGTCTTTCCCACGAGGCTTTCATACGAGGCTTTCCCACAGGGCTGTCCCACGTGCACACGTGGTGGGAGTCGATCCTCGGCTTGAACGTCAAGGCAGTGCAGGGAAAACAGTTTCCTCTGGAATGGACTGACACATCTGGGGGACTCTTGGAATGGTGGCACGACCCTGGAGTTCCTCTCGCCTTTCCTGTGGAGAGCGCCTCCTCTTGAGATGCGACGGGAACGCCGGGAATTCTTTCCCTACGAAACAGGGAAAGGATACCTCATCTCGAGCTAGGAGGCGGAAACGGGGCTCCCCTGGATGTGTGCGGGACACCACGTGCTTCCTCTCGAGTGGAGACGGGTATGTCGGGGAACTTCTTGAGTTGCAGCAAGGGTGTGAAGGACCCTTTGGAAGTTCCAGTGGTTAGATGTGATTGGCCTCGAGAAGCCTCAGCGGAAATGGGCCTCATCTCGCCTGGAGGGCAAAACCTCCTGGATTTTCTCGAGTTGCGGCAGGTGCTCTCGACTTACGACGGGGACCTCCGGGACCCGCTCTTGTGGCCTCAGGAAAGGCCAGTCCCCATGCGAGTTCCTCGGGGGCCTCTCGGGATTCCTCTCCGGTCGATGCCGGGGCCTAAGACATTGTGTGGAGTCGGGGCCGGAACCTGAGGATTCCTCTCCAGTGCTGACATGGATCTTGGGGTACTTCTGGAGTCTCCCCAGGGGAGTCAGTCCTCGTCTCGAATGCGGGCATGCACTTGCTCTTTCCTCCAGAGCGGTAGCAGCAGTGTCACACAGTCCGCCGCGTGGATCAAAGGATCTATGGTTTTCCCTCGAGTCTTTCCCACGAGGCTTTCCCACGAGGCTTTCCCACAGGGCTGTCCCACGTGCACACGTGGTGGGAGTCGATCCTCGGCGTGAACGTCAAGGCAGTGCAGGGAAAACAGGTTCCTCTGGAATGGACTGACACATCTGGGGGACTCTTGGAATGGTGGCACGACTCTGGAGTTCCTCTCGCATTTCCTGTGGAGAGCGCCTCCTCTTGAGATGCGTCGGGAATGCCGGGAATTCTTTCCCTACGAAACAGGGAAAGGATCCCTCATCTCGAGCTAGGAGGCGGAAACGGGGCTCCCCTGGATGTGTGCGGGACCCCACGTGCTTCCTTTCGAGTGGAGACGGGTATGTCGGGGAACTTCTTGAGTTGCAGCAAGGGTGTGAAGGACCCTTTGGAAGTTCCAGTGGTTAGATGTGATTGGCCTCGAGAAGCCTCAGCGGAAATGGGCCTCATCTCGCCTGGAGGGCAAAACCTCCTGGATTTTCTCGAGGTGCGGCAGGTGCTCTCGACTTACGACGGGGACCTCAGGGAACCGCTCTGGTGGCCTCAGGAAAAGCCAGTCCCCATGCCAGTTCCTCGGGGGCCTCTCGGGATTCCTCTCCCGTCGATGCCGGGGCCTAAGACCTTGTGTGGAGTCGGGGCCGGAACCTGAGGATTCCTCTCCAGTGCTGACATGGATCTTGGGGTACTTCTGGAGTCTCCCCAGGGGAGTCAGTCCTCGTCTCGAATGCGGGCATGCACTTGCGCTTTCCTCCAGAGCGGTAGCAGCAGTGTCACGCAGTCCGCCGCGTGGATCAAAGGATCTATGGTTTTCCCTCGAGTCTTTCCCACGAGGCTTTCCCACGAGGCTTTCCCACAGGGCTGTCCCACGTGCACACGTGGTGGGAGTCGATCCTCGGTTTGAACGTCAAGGCAGTGCAGGGAAAACAGGTTCCTCTGAAATGGACTGACACATCTGGGGGACTCTTGGAATGGTGGCATGACCCTGGAGTTCCTCTCGCCTTTCCTGTGGAGAGCGCCTCCTCTTGAGATGCGACGGGAACGCCGGGAATTCTTTCCCTACGAAACACTGAAAGGATCCCTCATCTCGAGCTAGGAGGCGGAAACGGGGCTCCCCTGGATGTGTGCGGGACACCACGTGCTTCCTCTCGAGTGCAGACGGGTATGTCGGGGAACTTCTTGAGTTGCAGCAATGGTGTGAAGGACCCTTTGGAAGTTCCAGTGGTTGGATGTGATTGGACTCGAGAAGCCTCAGCAGAAATGGGCCTCATCTCGCCTGGAGGGCAAAACCTCCTGGATTCTCTCGAGTTGCGGCAGGTGCTCTCGACTTACGACGGGGACCTCAGGGACCCGCTCTGGTGGCCTCAGGAAAGGCCAGTCCCCATGCGAGTTCCTCGGGGGCCTCTCGGGATTCCTCTAACGTCGATGCCGGGGCCTAAGACCTTGTGTGGAGTCGGGGCCGGAACCTGAGGTTTCCTCTCCAGTGCTGACATGGATCTTGGGGTACTTCTGGAGTCTCCCCAGGGGAGTCAGTCCTCGTCTCAAATGCGGGCATGCACTTGCGCTTTCCTCCAGAGCGGTAGCAGCAGTGTCACGTAGTCCGCCGCGTGGATCAAAGGATCTATGGTTTTCCCTCGAGTCTTTCCCACGAGGCTTTCCCACGACGCTTTCCCACAGGGCTGTCCCACGTGCACACGTGGTGGGAGTCGAATCTCGGCTTGAACGTCAAGGCAGTGCAGGGAAAACAGGTTCCTCTGGAATGGACTGACACATCTGGGGGACTCTTGGAATGGTGGCACGACCCTGGAGTTCCTCTCGCCTTTCCTGTGGAGAGCGCCTCCTCTTGAGATGCGACGGGAACGCCGGGAATTCTTTCCCTACGAAACAGGGCAAGGATCCCTCATCTCGAGCTAGGAGGCGGAAACGGGGCTCCCCTGGATGTGTGCGGGACCCACGTGATTCCTCTCGAGTGGAGACGGGTATGTCGGGGAACTTCTTGAGTTGCAGCAAGGGTGTGAAGGACCCTTTGGAAGTTCCAGTGGTTAGACGTGATTAGCCTCGAGAAGCCTCAGCGGAAATGGGCCTCATCTCGCCTGGAGGGCAAAACCTCCTGGATTTTCTCGAGTTGCGGCAGGTGCTCTCGACTTACGACGGGGACCTCAGGGACCCGCTCTGGTGGCCTCAGGAAAGGCCAGTCCCCATGCGAGTTCCTCGGGGGCCTCTCGGGATTCCTCTCCCGTCGATGCCGGGGCCTAAGACCTTGTGTGGAGTCGGGGCCGGAACCTGAGGATTCCTCTCCAGTGCTGACATGGATCTCGGGGTACTTCTGGAGTCTCCCCAGGGGAGTCAGTCCTCGTCTCGAATGCGGGCATGCACTTGCGCTTTCCTCCAGAGCGGTAGCAGCAGTGTCACGCAGTCTGCTGCGTGGATCAAAGGATCTATGGTTTTCCCTCGAGTCTTTCCCACGAGGCTTTCCCACGAGGCTTTCCCACAGGGCTGTCCCACGTGCACACGTGGTGGGAGTCGATCCAGGCTTGAACGTCAAGGCAGTGCAGGGAAAACAGGTTCCTCTGGAATGGACTGACACATCTGGGGGACTCTTAAAATGTTGGCATGACCCTGGAGTTCCTCTCGCCTTTCCTGTTTAGAGCGCCTCCTCTTGAGATGCGACGGGAACGCCGGGAATTCTTTCCCTACGAAACAGGGAAAGGATCCCTCATCTCGAGCTAGGAGGCGGAAACGGGGCTCCCCTGGAAGTTTGCGGGACACCACGTGCTTCCTCTCGAGTTGAGACGGGTATGTCGGGGAACTTCTTGAGTTGCAGCAATGGTGTGAAGGACCCTTTGGAAGTTCCAGTGGTTAGATGTGATTGGCCTCGAGAAGCCTCAGCGGAAATGGGCCTCATGCCTGGAGGGCAAAACCTCCTGGATTTTCTAGAGTTGCGGCAGGTGCTCTCGACTTACGACGGGGACCTCAGGGACCCGCTCTGGTGGCCTCAGGAAAGGCCAGTCCCCATGCGAGTTCCTCGGGGGCCTCTCGGGATTCCTCTCCCGTCGATGCCGGGGCCTAAGACCTTGTGTGGGGTCGGGGCCGGAACCTGAGGATTCCTCTCCAGTGCTGACATGGATCTTGGGGTACTTCTGGAGTCTCCCCAGGGGAATCAGTCCTCGTCTCGAATGCGGGCATGCATTGCGCTTTCCACCAGAGCGGTAGCAGCAGTGTCACGCAGTCCGCCGCGTGGATCAAAGGATCTATGGTTTTCCCTCGAGTCTTTCCCACGAGGCTTTCGCACGAGGCTTTCCCACAGGGCTGTCCCACGTGCACACGTGGTGGGAGTCGATCCTCGGCTTGAACGTCAAGGCAGTGCAGGGAAAACAGGTTCCTCTGGAATGGACTGACACATCTGGGGGACTCTTGGAATGGTGTCACGACCCTGGAGTTCCTCTCGCCTTTCCTGTGGAGAGCGCCTCTTCTTGAGATGCGACGGGAACGCCGGGAATTCTTTCCCTACGAAACAGGGAAAGGATCCCTCATCTCGAGCTAGGAGGCGGAAACGGGGCTCCCCTGGATGTGTGCGGGACCCACGTGCTTCCTCTCGAGTGGAGACGGGTATGTCGGGGAACTTCTTGAGTTGCAGCAAGGGTGTGAAGGACCCTTTGGAAGTTCCAGTTGTTAGACGTGATTAGCCTCGAGAAGCCTCAGCGGAAATGGGCCTCATCTCGCCTGGAGGGCAAAACCTCCTGGATTTTCTCGAGTTGCGGCAGGTGCTCTCGACTTACGACGGCGACCTCAGGGACCCGCTCTGGTGGCCTCAGGAAAGGCCAGTCCCCATGCGAGTTCCTCGGGGGCGTCTCGGGATTCCTCTCCCGTCGATGCCGGGGCCTAAGACCTTGTGTGGAGTCGGGGCCGGAACCTGAGGATTCCTCTCCAGTGCTGACATGGATCTTGGGGTACTTCTGGAGTCTCCCCAGGGGAGTCAGTCCTCGTCTCGAATGCGGGCATGCACTTGCGCTTTCCTCCAGAGCGGTAGCAGCAGTGTCACGCAGTCCGCCGCGTGGATCAAAGGATCTATGGTTTTCCCTCGAGTCTTTCCCACGAGTCTTTCCCACGAGGCTTTCCCACAGGGCTGTCCCACGTGCACACGTGGTGGGAGTCGATCCTCGGCTTGAACGTCAAGGCAGTGCAGGGAAAACAGGTTCCTCTGAAATGGACTGACACATCTGGGGGACTCTTGGAATGGTGGCACGACCCTGGAGTTCCTCTCGCCTTTCCTGTGGAGAGCGCCTCCTCTTGAGATGCGACGGGAACGCCGGGAATTCTTTCCCTACGAAACAGGGAAAGGATCTCTCATCTCGAGCTAGGAGGCGGAAACGGGGCTCCCCTGGATGTGTGCGGGACACCACGTGCTTCCTCTCGAGTGCAGACGGGTATGTCGGGGAACTTCTTGAGTTGCAGCAAGGGTGTGAAGGACCCTTTGGAAGTTCCAGTGGTTAGATGTGATTGGCCTCGAGAAGCCTCAGCGGAAATGGGCCTCATCTCGCCTGGAGGGCAAAACCTCCTGGATTTTCTCGAGTTGCGGCAGGTGCTCTCGACTTACGACGGGGACCTCAGGGACCCGCTCTGGTGGCCTCAGGAAAGGCCAGTCCCCATGCGAGTTCCTCGGGGGCCTCTCGGGATTCCTCTCCCGTCGATGCCGGGGCCTAAGACCTTGTGTGGAGTCGGGGCCGGAACCTGAGGATTCCTCTCCAGTGCTGACATGGATCTTGGGGTACTTCTGGAGTCTCCCCAGGGGAGTCAGTCCTCGTCTCGAATGCGGGCATGCACTTGCGCTTTCCTCCAGAGCGGTAGCAGCAGTGTCACGCAGTCCGCCGCGTGGATCAAAGGATCTATGGTTTTCCCTCGAGTCTTTCCCACGAGTCTTTCCCACGAGGCTTTCCCACAGGGCTGTCCCACGTGCACACGTGGTGGGAGTCGATCCTCGGCTTGAACGTCAAGGCAGTGCAGGGAAAACAGGTTCCTCTGAAATGGACTGACACATCTGGGGGACTCTTGGAATGGTGGCACGACCCTGGAGTTCCTCTCGCCTTTCCTGTGGAGAGCGCCTCCTCTTGAGATGCGACGGGAACGCCGGGAATTCTTTCCCTACGAAACAGGGAAAGGATCCCTCATCTCGAGCTAGGAGGCGGAAACGGGGCTCCCCTGGATGTGTGCGGGACACCACGTGCTTCCTCTCGAGTGCAGACGGGTATGTCGGGGAACTTCGTGAGTTGCAGCAAGGGTGTGAAGGACCCTTTGGAAGTTCCAGTGGTTAGATGTGATTGGCCTCGAGAAGCCTCAGCGGAAATGGGCCTCATCTCGCCTGGAGGGCAAAACCTCCTGGATTTTCTCGAGTTGCGGCAGGTGCTCTCGACTTACGACGGGGACCTCAGGGACACGCTCTGGTGGCCTCAGGAAAGGCCAGTCCCCATGCGAGTTCCTCGGGGGCCTCTCGGGATTCCTCTCCCGTCGATGCCGGGGCCTAAGACCTTGTGTGGAGTCGGGGCCGGAACCTGAGGATTCCTCTCCAGTGCTGACATGGATCTCGGGGTACTTCTGGAGTCTCCCCAGGGGAGTCAGTCCTCGTCTCGAATGCGGGCATGCACTTGCGCTTTCCTCCAGAGCGGTAGCAGCAGTGTCACGCAGTCTGCTGCGTGGATCAAAGGTTCTATGGTTTTCCCTCGAGTCTTTCCCACGAGGCTTTCCCACGAGGCTTTCCCACAGGGCTGTCCCACGTGCACACGTGGTGGGAGTCGATCCTCGGCTTGAACGTCAAGGCAGTGCAGGGAAAACAGGTTCCTCTGGAATGGACTGACACATCTGGGGGACTCTTGGAATGGTGGCATGACCCTGGAGTTCCTCTCGCCTTTCCTGTTTAGAGCGCCTCCTCTTGAGATGCGACGGGAACGCCGGGAATTCTTTCCCTACGAAACAGGGAAAGGATCCCTCATCTCGAGCTAGGAGGCGGAAACGGGGCTCCCCTGGATGTTTGCGGGACACCACGTGCTTCCTCTCGAGTGCAGACAGGTATGTCGGGGAACTTCTTGATTTGCAGCAAGGGTGTGAAGGACCCTTTGGAAGTTCCAGTGGTTAGATGTGATTGGCCTCGAGAAGCCACAGCGGAAATGGGCCTTATCTCGCCTGGAGGGCAAAACCTCCTGGATTTTCTCGAGTGCGGCAGGTGCTCTCGACTTATGACGGGGACCTCAGGGACCCGCTCTGGTGGCCTCAGGAAAGGCCAGTCCCCATGCGAGTTCCTCGGGGGCCTCTCGGGATTCCTCTCCCGTCGATGCCGGGGCCTAAGACCTTGTGTGGAGTCGGGGCCGGAACCTGAGGATTCCTCTCAAGTGCTGACATGGATCTTGGGGTACTTCTGGAGTCTCCCCAGGGGAGTCAGTCCTCGTCTTGAATGCGGGCATGCACTTGCGCTTTCCTCCAGAGCGGTAGCAGCATTGCCACGCAGTCCGCCGCGTGGATCAAAGGATCTATGGTTTTCCCTCGAGTCTTTCCCACGAGGCTTTCCCACGAGGCTTTCCCACAGGGCTGTCCCACGTGCACACGTGGTGGGAGTCGATCCTCGGCTTGAACGTCAAGGCAGTGCAGGGAAAACAGGTTCCTCTGGAATGGACTGACACATCTGGGGGACTCTTGGAATGGTGGCACGACCCTGGAGTTCCTCTCGCCTTTCCTGTGGAGAGCGCCTCCTCTTGAGATGCGACGGGAACGCTGGGAATTCTTTCCCTACGAAACAGGGAAAGGATCCCTCATCACGAGCTAGGAGGCGGAAACGGGGCTCCCCTGGATGTGTGCGGGACACCACGGGCTTCCTCTCGAGTGGAGACGGGTATGTCGGGGAACTTCTTGAGTTGCAGCAATGGTGTGAAGGACCCTTTGGAAGTTCCAGTGGTTAGATGTGATTGGCCTCGAGAAGCCTCAGCGGAAATGGGCCTCATGCCTGGAGGGCAAAACCTCCTGGATTTTCTAGAGTTGCGGCAGGTGCTCTCGACTTACGACGGGGACCTCAGGGAACCGCTCTGGTGGCCTCAGGAAAGGCCAGTCCCCATGCGAGTTCCTCGGGGGCGTCTCGGGATTCCTCTCCCGTCGATACCGGGGCCTAAGACCTTGTGTGGAGTCGGGGCCGGAACCTGAGGATTCCTCTCCAGTGCTGACATGGATCTTGGGGTACTTCTGGAGTCTCCCCAGGGGAATCAGTCCTCGTCTCGAATGCGGGCATGCATTGCGCTTTCCTCCAGAGCGGTAGCAGCAGTGTCACGCAGTCCGCCGCGTGGATCAAAGGATCTATGGTTTTCCCTCGAGTCTTTCCCACGAGGCTTTCCCACGAGGCTTTCCCACAGGGTTGTCCCACGTGCACACGTGGTGGGAGTCGATCCTCGGCTTGAACGTCAAGGCAGTGCAGGGAAAACAGGTTCCTCTGGAATGGACTGACACATCTGGGGGACTCTTGGAATGGTGGCACGACCCTGGAGTTCCTCTCGCCTTTCCTGTGGTGAGCGCCTCCTCTTGAGATGCGACGGGAACGCCGGGAATTCTTTCCCTACGAAACAGGGAAAGGATCCCTCATCTCGAGCTAGGAGGCGGAAACGGGGCTCCCCTGGATGTGTGCGGGACCCACGTGCTTCCTCTCGAGTGGAGACGGGTATGTCGGGGAACTTCTTGAGTTGCAGCAAGGGTGTGAAGGACCCTTTGGAATTTCCAGTGGTTAGACGTGATTAGCCTCGAGAAGCCTCAGCGGAAATGGGCCTCATCTCGCCTGGAGGGCAAAACCTCCTGGATTTTCTCGAGTTGCGGCAGGTGCTCTCGACTTACGACGGGGACCTCAGGGACCCGCTCTGGTGGCCTCAGGAAAGGCCAGTCCCCATGCGAGTTCCTAGGGGGCCTCTCGGGATTCCTCTCCCGTCGATGCCGGGGCCTAAGACCTTGTGTGGAGTCGGGGCCGGAACCTGAGGATTCCTCTCCAGTGCTGACATGGATCTTGGGGTACTTCTGGAGTCTCCCCAGGGGAGTTAGTCCTCGTCTCGAATGCGGGCATGCACTTGCGCTTTCCTCCAGAGCGGTAGCAGCAGTGTCACGCAGTCCGCCGCGTGGATCAAAAGATCTATGGTTTTCCCTCGAGTCTTTCCCACGAGGCTTTCCCACGAGGCTTTCCCACAGGGCTGTCCCACGTGCACACGTGGTGGGAGTCGATCCTCGGCTTGAACGTCAAGGCAGTGCAGGGAAAACAAGTTCCTCTGGAATGGACTGACACATCTGGGGGACTCTTGGAATGGTGGCACGACCCTGGAGTTCCTCTCGCCTTTCCTGTGGAGAGCGCCTCCTCTTGAGATGCGACGGGAACGCCGGGAATTCTTTCCCTACGAAACAGGGAAAGGATCCCTCATCTCGAGCTAGGAGGCGGAAACGGGGCTCCCCTGGATGTGTGCGGGACACCACGTGCTTCCTCTCGAGTGCAGACGGGTATGTCGGGGATCTTCTTGAGTTGCAGCAAGGGTGTGAAGGACCCTTTGGAAGTTCCAGTGGTTAGATGTGATTGGCCTCCAGAAGCCTCAGCGGAAATGGGCCTCATCTCGCCTGGAGGGCAAAACCTCCTGGATTTTCTCGAGTTGCGGCAGGTCCTCTCGACTTACGACGGGGACCTCAGGGAACCGCTCTGGTGGCCTCAGGAAAGGCCAGTCCCCATGCGAGTTCCTCGGGGGCCTCTCGGGATTCCTCTCCCGTCGATGCCGGGGCCTAAGACCTTGTGTGGAGTCGGGGCCGGAACCTGAGGATTCCTCTCCAGTGCTGACATGGATCTTGGGGTACTTCTGGAGTCTCCCCAGGGGAGTCAGTCCTCGTCTCGAATGCGGGCATGCACTTGCGCTTTCCTCCATAGCGGTTACAGCAGTGTCACGCAGTCCGCCGCGTGGATCAAAGGATCTATGGTTTTCCCTCGAGTCTTTCCCACGAGGCTTTCCCACAGGGCTGTCCCACGTGCACACGTGGTGGGAGTCGATCCTTGGCTTGAACGTCAAGGCAGTGCAGGGAAAACAGGTTCCTCTGGAATGGACTGACACATCTGGGGGACTCTTGGAATGGTGGCACGACCCTGGAGTTCCTCTCCCCTTTCCTGTGGAGAGCACCTCCTCTTGAGATGCGACGGGAACGCCGGGAATTGTTTCCCTACGAAACAGGGAAAGGATCCCTCATCTCGAGCTAGGAGGCGGAAACGGGGCTCCCCTGGATGTGTGCGGGGCCCCACGTGCTTCCTCTCGAGTGGAGACGGGTATGTCGGGGAACTTCTTGAGTTGCAGCAAGGGTGTGAAAGACCCGTTGGACGTTCCAGTATTTAGACGTGATTAGCCTCGAGAAGCCTCAGCGGAAATGGGCCTCATCTCGCCTGGAGGGCAAAACCTCCTGGATTTTCTCGATTTGCGGAAGGTGCTCTCGACTTACGACGGGGACCTCAGGGACCCGCTCTGGTGGCCTCAGGAATGGCCAGTCCCATGCGAGTTCCTCGGGGGCCTCTGGGGATTCCTCTCCCGTCGATGCCGGGGCCTAAGTCCTTGTGTGGAATCGGGGCCGGAACCTAAGGATTCCTCTCCAGTGCTGACATGGATCTTGGGGTACTTCTGGAGTCTCCCCAGGGGAGTCAGTCTTCGTCTCGAATGGGGTCATGCAATTGCGCTTTCCTCCAGAGCGGTAGCAGCATTGTCACGCAGTCCGCCTCGTGGATCAAATGATCTATGATTTTCCCTCGAGTCTTTTCCACGAGGCTTTCCCACGACGCTTTCCCACAGGGCTGTCCCAAGTGCACACGTGGTGGGAGTCGATCCTTGGCTTGAACGTCAAGGCAGTGCAGGGAAAACAGGTTCCTCTGGAATGTACTGACACATCTGGGGGACTCTTGGAATGGTGGCACGACCCTGGAGTTCCTCTCGCCTTTCCTTTGAGAGCGTCTCCTCTTGAGATGCGACGGGAACGCCGGGAATTCTTTCCCTACGAAACAGGGAAAGGATCCCTCATCTCGAACTAGGAGTCGGAAACGGAGCTCCCCTGGATGTGGGCGTGACACCACGTGCTTCCTCTTGAGGGGAGACGGGTATGTCGGGGAACTTCTTGAGTTGCAGCAAGGGTGTGAAGTACCCTTTGGAAGTTCCAGTGGTTAGATGTGATTAGCCTCGAGAAGCCTCAGCGGAAATGGGCCTCATCTCGCCGGAGGTCAAAACCTCCTGGATTTTCTCGAGTTGTTGCAGGTGCTCTCGACTTACGACGGGGACCACGGGGACCCGCTCTGATGGCCTCAGGAAAGGCCAGTCCCCATGCGAGTTCCTAGGGGGCCTCTGGGGATTCCTCTCCCGTCGATGCCGGGGCCTAAGACCTTGTGTGGAGTCGGGGCCGGAACCTGAGGATTCCTCTCCAGTGCTGACATGGATCTTGGGGTACTTCTGGAGTCTCCCCAGGGGAGTCAGTCCTCGTCTCGAATGCGGGCATGCACTTGCGCTTTCCACCAGAGCGGTAGCAGCAGTGTCACGCAGTCCGTCGCGTGGATCAAAGGATCTATGGTTTTCCCTCGAGTTTTTCCCAGGAGGCTTTCCCACGAGGCTTTCCCACAGGGCTGTCCCACGTGCACACGTGGTGGGAGTCGATCTTCGGCTTGAACGTCAAGGCAGTGCAGGGAAAACAGGTTCCTCTGGAATGGACTGACACATCTGGGGGACTCTTGGAATGGTGTCACGATCCTGGAGTTCCTCTCGCCTTTCCTGTGGAGAGCGCCTCCTCTTGAGATGCGACGGGAACGCCGGGAATTCTTTTCCTACGAAACAGGGAAAGGATCCCTCATCTCGAGCTAGGAGGCGGAAACGGGGCTCCCCTGGATGTGTGTGGGACCCCACGTGCTTCCTCTCGAGTGGAGACGGGTATGTCGGGGAACTTCTTGAGTTGCAGCAATGGTGTGAAGCACCCTTTGGAAGTTCCAGTGGTTAGATGTGATTAGCCTCGAGAAGCCTCAGCGGAAATGGGCCTCATCTCGCCTGGAGGGAAAACCTCCTGGATTTTCTCGAGTTGCGGCAGGTGCTCTCGACTTACGACGGGGACCTCAGGGACCCGCTCTGGTGGCCTCAGGAAAGGCCAGTCCCGATGCGAGTTCCTCGGGGGCCTCTGGGGATTCCTCTCCCGTCGATGCCGGTGCCTAAGACCTTGTGTGGAGTCGGGGCCGAAACCTGAGGGTTCCTCTCCAGTGCTGACATGGATCTTGGTGTATTTCTGGAGTCTCCCCAGGAGAGTCAGTCCTCGTCTCGAATGCGGTCATGCACTTGCGCTTTCCTCCAGAGCGGTAGCAGCAGTGTCACGCAGTCCGCCGCGTGGATCAAAGGATCTATGTTTATCCCTCGAGTCTTTCAAACGAGGCTTTCCCACGAGGCTTTCCCACAGGGCTGTCCCACGTGCACACGTGGTGGGAGTCGATCCTCGGCTTGAACGTCAAGGCAGTGCAGGGAAAACAGGTTCCTCTGGAATGGACTGACACATCTGGGGGACTCTTGGAATGGTGGCACGACCCTTCAGTTCCTCTCGCCTTTCCTGTGGAGAGCGCCTCCTCTTGAGATGCGACGGGAACGCCGGGAATTCTTTCCCTACGAAACAGGGAAAGGATCCCTCATCTCGAGCTAGGAGGCGGAAACGGGGCTCCCCTGGATGTGTGCGGGACCCCACGTGCTTCCTCTCGAGTGGAGACGGGTATGTCGGGGAACTTCTTGAGTTGCAGCAAGGGTGTGAAGGACCCTTTGGAAGTTCCAGTGGTTAGATGTGATTGGCCTCGAGAAGCCTCAGCGGAAATGGGCCTCATCTCGCCTGGAGGGCAAAACCGCCTGGATTTTCTCGAGTTGCGGCAGGTGCTCTCGACTTAGGACGAGGACCTCAGGGACCCGCTCTGGTGGCCTCAGGAAAGGCCAGTCCCCATGCGAGTTCCTCTGGGGATTCCATTCCCATCGATTCCGGGGCCTAAGACCTTGTGTGGAGTCGGGGCCGGAACCTGAGGATTCCTCTCCAGTGCTGACATGGATCTTGGGGTACTTCTGGAGTCTCCCCAGGGGAGTCAGTCCTCGTCTCGAATGCGGGCATGCACTTGCGCTTTCCTCCAGAGCGGTAGCAGCAGTGTCACGCAGTCCGCCGCGTGGATCAAAGGATCTATGGTTTTCCCTCGAGTCTTTCCCACGAGGCTTTCCCACGAGGCTTTCCCACAGGGCTGTCCCACGTGCACACGTGGTGGGAGTCGATCCTCGGCTTGAACGTCAAGGCAGTGCAGGGAAAACAGGTTCCTCTGGAATGGACTGACACATCTGGGGGACTCTTGGAATGGTGGCACGACCCTGGAGTTCCTCTCGCCTTTCCTGTGGAGAGCGCCTCCTCTTGAGATGCGACGGGAACGCCGGGAATTCTTTCCCTACGAAACAGGGAAAGGATCCCTCATCTCGAGCTAGGAGGCGGAAACGGGGCTCCCCTGGATGTGTGCGGGACCCCACGTGCTTCCTCTCGAGTGGAGACGGGTATGTCGGAGAACTTCTTGAGTTGCAGCAAGGGTGTGAAGGACCTGTTGGACGTTCCAGTATTTAGACGTGATTAGCCTCGAGAAGCCTCAGCGGAAATGGGCCTCATCTCGCCTGGAGGGCAAAACCTCCTGGATTTTCTCGAGTTGCGGCAGGTGCTCTCGACTTACGACGGGGACCTCAGGGACCCGCTCTGGTGGCCTCAGGAAAGGCCAGTCCCCATGCGAGTTCCTCGGGGGCCTCTCGGGATTCCTCTACCGTCGATGCCGGGGCCTAAGACCTTGTGTGGAGTCGGGGCCGGATCCTGAGGATTCCTCTCCAGTGCTGACATGGATCTTGGGGTACTTCTGGAGTCTCCCCAGGGGAGTCAGTCCTCGTCTCGAATGCGGGCATGCACTTGCGCTTTCCTCCAGAACGGTAGCAGCAGTGTCACGCATTCCGCCGCGTGGATCAAAGGATCTATGGTTTTCCCTCGAGTCTTTCCCACGAGGCTTTCCCACGAGGCTTTCCCACAGGGCTGGCCCACGTGCACACGTGGTGGGAGTCGATCCTCGGCTTGAACGTCAAGGCAGTGCAGGGAAAACAGGTTCCTCTGGAATGGACTGACACATCTGGGGGACTCTTGGAATGGTGGCACGACCCTGGAGTTCCTCTCGCCTTTCCTGTGGAGAGCGCCTCCTCTTGAGATGCGACGGGAACGCCGGGAATTCTTTCCCTACGAAATAGGGAAAGGATCCCTCATCTCGAGCTAGGAGGCGGAAACGGGGCTCCCCTGGATGTGTGCGGGACCCCACGTGCTTCCTCTCGAGTGCAGACGGGTATGTCGGGGAACTTCTTGAGTTGCAGCAATGGTGTGAAGGACCCTTTGGAAGTTCCAGTGGTTAGATGTGATTGGCCTCGAGAAGCCTCAGCGGAAATGGGCCTCATCTCGCCTGGAGGGCAAAACCTCCTGGATTTTCTCGAGTTGCGGCAGGTGCTTTCGACTTACGACGGGGACCTCAGGGACCCGCTCTGGTGGCCTCAGGAAAGGCCAGTCCCCATGCGAGTTCCTCGGGGGCGTCTCGGGATTCCTCTCCCGTCGATGCCGGGGCCTAAGACCTTGTGTGGAGTCGGGGCCGGAACCTGAGGATTCCTCTCCAGTGCTGACATGGATCTTGGGGTACTTCTGGAGTCTCCCCAGGGGAGTCAGTCCTCGTCTCGAATGCGGGCATGCACTTGCGCTTTCCTCCAGAGCGGTAGCAGCAGTGTCAAGCAGTCCGTCGCGTGGATCAAAGGATCTATGGTTTTCCCTCGAGTCTTTCCCACGAGGCTTTCCCACGAGGCTTTCCCACAGGGCTGTCCCACGTGCACACGTGGTGGGAGTCGATCATCGGCTTGAACGTCAAGGCAGTGCAGGGAAAACAGGTTCCTCTGGAATGGACTGACACATCTGGGGGACTCTTGGAATGGTGTCACGACCCTGGAGTTCCTCTCGCCTTTCCTGTGGAGAGCGCCTCCTCTTGAGATGCGACTGGAACGCCGGGAATTCTTTCCCTACGAAACAGGGAAAGGATCCCTCATCTCGAGCTAGGAGGCGGAAACCGGGCTCCCCTGGATGTGTGCGGGACCCCACGTGCTTCCTCTCGAGTGGAGACGGGTATGTCGGGGAACTTCTTGAGTTGCAGTAAGTGTGTGAAGGACCCTTTGGAAGTTCCAGTGGTTAGATGTGATTGGCCTCGAGAAGACTCAGCGGAAATGGGCCTCATCTCGCCTGGAGGGCAAAACCTCCTGGATTTTCTCGAGTTGCGGCAGGTGCTCTCGACTTACGACGGGGACCTCAGGGACCCGCTCTGGTGGCCTGAGGAAAGGCCAGTCCCCATGCGAGTTCCTCGGGGGCCTCTCGGGATTCCTCTCCCGTCGATGCCGGGGCCTAAGACCTTGTGTGGAGTCGGGGCCGGATCCTGAGGATTCCTCTCCAGTGCTGACATGGATCTTGGGGTACTTCTGGAGTCTCCCCAGGGGAGTCAGTCCTCGTCTCGAATGTGGGCATGCACTTGCGCTTTCCTCCAGAGCGGTAGGAGCAGTGTCACGCAGTCCGCCGCGTGGATCAAAGGATCTATGGTTTTCCCTCGAGTCTTTCCCACGAGGCTTTCCCACGAGGCTTTCCCACAGGGCTGTCCCACATGCACACGTGGTGGGACTCGATCCTCGGCTTGAACGTCAAGGCAATGCAGGGAAAACAGGTTCCTCTGGAATGGACTGACACATCTGGGGGACTCTTGGAATGGTGGCACGACCCTGGAGTTCCTCTCGACTTTCCTGTGGAGAGCGCCTCCTCTTGAGATGCGACGGGAACGCCGGGAATTCTTTCCCTACGAAACAGGGAAAGGATCCCTCATCTTGAGCTAGGAGGCGGAAACGGGGCTCCCCTGGATGTGTGCGGGACCCCACGTGCTTCCTCTCGAGTGGAGACGGGTATGTCGGGGAACTTCTTGAGTTGCAGCAAGGGTGTGAAGGACCCTTTGGAAGTTCCAGTGGTTAGATGTGATTGGCCTCGAGAAGCCTCAGCGGAAATGGGCCTCATCTCGCCTGGAGGGCAAAACCGCCTGGATTTTCTCGAGTTGCGGCAGGTGCTCTCGACTTACGACGAGGACCTCAGGGACCCGCTCTGGTGGCCTCAGGAAAGGCCAGTCCCCATGCGAGTTCCTCTGGGGATTCCATTCCCATCGATTCCGGGGCCTAAGACCTTGTGTGGAGTCGGGGCCGGAACCTGAGGATTCCTCTCCAGTGCTGACATGGATTTTGGGGTACTTCTGGAGTCTCCCCAGGGGAGTCAGTCCTCGTCTCGAATGCGGGCATGCACTTGCGCTTTCCTCCAGAGCGGTAGCAGCAGTGTCACGCAGTCCGCCGCATGGATCAAAGGATCCATGGTTTTCCCTCGAGTCTTTCCCACGAGGCTTTCCCACAGGGCTGTCCCACGTGCACACGTGGTGGTAGTCGATCCTTGGCTTGAACGTCAAGGCAGTGCAGGGAAAACAGGTTCCTCTGGAATGGACTGACACATCTGGGGGACTCTTGGAATGGTGTCTCGACCCTGGAGTTCCTCTCGCCTTTCCTGTGGAGAGCGCCTCCTCTTGAGATGCGACGGGAACACCGGGAATTCTTTCCCTACGAAACAGGGAAAGGATCCCTCATCTCGAGCTAGGAGGCGGAAACGGGGCTCCCCTGGATGTGTGCGATACCCCACGTGCTTCCTCTCGAGTGGAGACGGGTATGTCGGTGAACTTCTTGAGTTGCAGCAAGGGTGTGAAGGACCCTTTGGAAGTTCCAGTGGTTAGATGTGATTGGCCTCGAGAAGCCTCAGCGGAAATCGGCCTCATCTCGCCTGGAGGGCAAAACCTCCTGGATTTTCTCGAGTTGAGGCAGGTGCTCTCGACTTACGACGGGGACCTCAGGGACCCCCTCTGGTGGCCTCAGGAAAGGCCAGTCCCGATGGGAGTTCCTCGGGGGCCTCTCTGGATTCCTCTCCCGTCGATGCCGGGGCCTAAGACCTTGTGTGGAGTCGGGGCCGGAACCTGAGGATTCCTCTCCAGTGCTGACATGGATCTTGGGGTACTTCTGGAGTCTGCCCAGGGGAGTCAGTCCTCGTCTCGAATGCGGGCATGCACTTGCGCTTTCCTCCAGAGCGGTAGCAGCAGTGTCACGCAGTCCGCCGCGTGGATCAAAGGATCTATGGTTTTCCCTCGAGTCTTTCCCACGAGGCTTTCCCACGAGGCTTTCCCACAGGGCTGTCCCACGTGCATACGTGGTGGGAGTCGATCCTCGGCTTGAACGTCAAGGCAGTGCAGGGAAAACAGGTTCCTCTGGAATGGACTGACACATCTGTGGGACTCTTGGAATGGTGTCTCGACCCTGGAGTTCCTCTCGCCTTTCCTGTGGAGAGCGCCTCCTCTTGAGATGCGACCGGATCGCCGGGAATTCTTTCCCTTCGATACAGGGAAAGGATCCCTCATCTCGAGCTAGGAGGCGGAAACGGGGCTCCCCTGGATGTGTGCGGGAAACCACGTGCTTCCTCTCGAGTGGAGACGGGTATGTCGGGGAACTTCTTGAGTTGCAGCAAGGGTGTGAAGGACCCTTTGGAAGTTCCAGTGGTTAGATGTGATTGGCCTCGAGAAGCCTCAGCGGAAATGGGCATCATCTCGCCTGGAGGGCAAAACCTCCTGGATTTTCTCGAGTTGCGGCAGGTGCTCTCGACTTACGACGGGGACCTCAGGGACCCGCTCTGGTGGCCTCAGGAAAGGCCAGTCCCCATGCGAGTTCCTCGGGGGCCTCTCGGGATTCCTCTCCCGTCGATGCCGGGGCCTAAGACCTTGTGTAGAGTCGGGGCCGGATCCTGAGGATTCCTCTCCAGTGCTGACATGGATCTTGGGGTACTTCTGGAGTCTCCCCAGGGGAGTCAGTCCTCGTCTCGAATGCGGGCATGCACTTGCGCTTTCCTCCAGAGCGGTAGCAGCAGTGTCACGCAGTCCGCCGCGTGGATCAAAGGATCTATGGTTTTCCCTCGAGTCTTTCCCACGAGGCTTTCCCACGATGCTTTCCCACAGGGCTGGCCCACGTGCACACGTGGTGGGAGTCGATCCTCGGCTTGAACGTCAAGGCAGTGCAGGGAAAACAGTTTCCTCTGGAATGGACTGACACATCTGGGGGACTCTTGGAATGGTGTCACGACCCTGGAGTTCCTCTCGCCTTTCCTGTGGAGAGCGCCTCCTCTTGAGATGCGACGGGAACGCCGGGAATTCTTTCCCTACGAAACAGGGAAAGGATCCCTCATCTCGAGCTAGGAGGCGGAAACGGGGCTCCCCTGGATGTGTGCGGGACACCACGTGCTTCCTCTCGAGTGGAGACGGGTATGTCGGGGAACTTCTTGAGTTGCAGCAAGGGTGTGAAGGACCCTTTGGAAGTTCCAGTGGTTAGATGTGATTGGCCTCGAGAAGCCTCAGCGGAAATGGGCATCATCTCGCCTGGAGGGCAAAACCTCCTGGATTTTCTCGAGTTGCGGCAGGTGCTCTCGACTTACGACGGGGACCTCAGGGACCAGCTCTGGTGGCCTAAGGAAAGGCCAGTCCCCATGCGAGTTCCTCGGGGGCCTTTCGGAATTCCTCTCCCGCTGATGCCGGGGCCTAAGACCTTGTGTGAACTCAGGGCCGGATCCTGAGGATTCCTCTCCAGTGCTGACATGGATCTTGGGGTAATTCTGGAGTCTCCCCAGGGGAGTCAGTCCTCGTCTCGAATGCGGGCATGCACTTGCGCTTTCCTCCAGAGCGGTAGCAGCATTGTCACGCAGTCCGCCGCGTGGATCAAAGGATCTATGGTTTTCCCTCGAGTCTTTCCCACGAGGCTTTCCCACGAGGCTTTCCCACAGGGCTGTCCCACGTGCACACGTGGTGGGAGTCGATCCTCGGCTTGAACGTCAAGGCAGTGCAGGGAAAACAGGTTCCTCTGGAATGGACTGACACATCTGGGGGACTCTTGGAATGGTGTCTCGACCCTGGAGTTCCTCTCGCCTTTCCTGTGGAGAGCGCCTCCTCTTGAGATGCGACGGGAACACCGGGAATTCTTTCCCTACGAAACAGGGAAAGGATCCCTCATCTCGAGCTAGGAGGCGGAAACGAGGCTCCTCTGGATGTGTGCGATACCCCACGTGCTTCCTCTCGAGTGGAGACGGGTATGTCGGGGAACTTCTTGAGTTGCAGCAAGGGTGTGAAGGACCCTTTGGAAGTTCCAGTGGTTAGATGTGATTGGCCTCGAGAAGCCTCAGCGCAAATCGGCCTCATCTCGCCTGGAGGGCAAAACCTCCTGGATTTTCTCGAGTTGAGGCAGGTGCTCTCGACTTACGACGGGGACCTCAGGGACCCCCTCTGGTGGCCTCAGGAAAGGCCAGTCCCGATGGGAGTTCCTCGGGGGCCTCTCTGGATTCCTCTCCCGTCGATGCCGGGGCCTAAGACCTTGTGTGGAGTCGGGGCCGGAACCTGAGGATTCCTCTCCAGTGCTGACATGGATCTTGGGGTACTTCTGGAGTCTGCCCAGGGGAGTCAGTCCTCGTCTCGAATGCGGGCATGCACTTGCGCTTTCCTCCAGAGCGGTAGCAGCAGTGTCACGCAGTCCGCCGCGTGGATCAAAGGATCTATGGTTTTCCCTCGAGTCTTTCCCACGAGGCTTTCCCACGAGGCTTTCCCACAGGGCTGGCCCACGTGCACACGTGGTGGGAGTCGATCCTCGGCTTGAACGTCAAGGCAGTGCAGGGAAAACAGGTTCCTCTGGAATGGACTGACACATCTGGGGGACTCTTGGAATGGTGTCACGACCCTGGAGTTCCTCTCGCCTTTCCTGTGGAGAGCGCCTCCTCTTGAGATGCGACGGGAACGCCTGGAATTCTTTTCCTACGAAACAGGGAAAGGATCCCTCATCTCGAGCTAGGAGGCGGAAACGGGGCTCCCCTGGATGTGTGCGGGAAACCACGTGCTTCCTCTCGAGTGGAGACGGGTATGTCGGGGAACTTCTTGAGTTGCAGCAAGGGTGTGAAGGACCCTTTGGAAGTTTCAGTGGTTAGATGTGATTGGCCTCGAGAAGCCTCAGCGGAAATGGGCCTCATCTCGCCTGGAGGGCAAAACCTCCTGGATTTTCTCGAGTTGCGGCAGGTGCTCTCGACTTACGACGGGGACCTCAGGGAACCGCTCTGGTGGCCTCAGGAAAGGCCAGTCCCCATGCGAGTTCCTCGGGGGCGTCTCGGAAATCCTCTCCCATCGATGCCGGGGCCTAAGCCCTTGTGTGGAGTCGGGGCCGGAACCTGAGGATACCTCTCAAGTGCTGACATGGATCTTGGGCTACTTCTGGAGTCTCCCCAGGGGAGTCAGTCCTCGTCTCGAATGCGGGCATGCACTTGCGCTTTCCTCCAGAGCGGTAGCAGCAGTGTCACGCAGTCCGCCGCGTGGATCAAAGGATCTATGGTTTTCCCTCGAGTCTTTCCCACGAGGCTATCCCACGAGGCTTTCCCACAGGGCTGTCCCACGTGCACACGTGGTGGGAGTCGATCCTCGGCTTGAACGTCAAGGCAGTGCAGGGAAAACAGGTTCCTCTGGAATGGACTGACACATCTGGGGGACTCTTGGAATGGTGGCACGACCCTGGAGTTCCTCTCGCCTTTCCTGTGGAGAGCGCCTCCTCTTGAGATGCGACGGGAACGCCGGGAATTCTTTCCCTACGAAACAGGGAAAGGATCCCTCATCTCGAGCTAGGAGGCGGAAACGGGGCTCCCCTGGATGTGTGCGGGACACCACGTGCTTCCTCTCGAGTGGAGACGGATATGTCGGGGAACTTCTTGAGTTTCAGCAAGGGTGTGAAGGACCCTTTGGAAGTTCCAGTGGTTAGATGTGATTGGCCTCGAGAAGACTCAGCGGAAATGGGCCTCATCTCGCCTGGAGGGCAAAACCTCCTGGATTTTCTCGAGTTGCGGCAGGTGCTCTCGACTTACGACGGGGACCTCAGGGACCCGCTCTGGTGGCCTCAGGAAAGGCCAGTCCCCATGTGAGTTCCTCGGGGGCCTCTCGGGATTCCTCTCCCATCGATGCCGGGGCCTAAGACCTTGTGTGGAGTCGGGGCAGGAACCTGAGGATTCCTCTCCAGTGCTGACATGGATCTAGGGGGAACTTCTGCAGTCTCCCCAGGGGAGTCAGTCCTCGTCTCGAATGCGGGCATGCACTTGCGCTTTCCTCCAGAGCGGTAGCAGCAGTGTCACGCAGTCCGCCGCGTGGATCAAAGGATCTATGGTTTTCCCTCGAGTCTTTCCCACGAGGCTATCACACGACGCTTTCCCACAGGGCTGTCCCACGTGCACCCGTGGTGGGAGTCGATCCTCGGCTTGAACGTCAAGGCAGTGCAGGGAAAACAGGTTCCTCTGGAATGGACTGACACATCTGGGGGACTCTTGGAATGGTGGCACGACCCTGGAGTTCCTCTCGCCTTTCCTGTGGAGAGCGCCTCCTCTTGAGATGCGACGGGAACGCCGGGAATTCTTTCCCTACGAAACAGGGAAAGGATCCCTCATCTCGAGCTAGGAGGCGGAAACGGGGCTCCCCTGGATGTGTGCGGGACACCACGTGCTTCCTCTCGAGTGGAGACGGATATGTCGGGGAACTTCTTGAGTTTCAGCAAGGGTGTGAAGGACCCTTTGGAAGTTCCAGTGGTTAGATGTGATTGGCCTCGAGAAGCCTCAGCGGAAATGGGCCTCATCTCGCCTGGAGGGCAAAACCTCCTGGATTTTCTCGAGTTGCGGCAGGTGCTCTCGACTTACGACGGGGACCTCAGGGACCCGCTCTGGTGGCCTCAGGAAAGGCCAGTCCCCATGTGAGTTCCTCGGGGGCCTCTCGGGATTCCTCTCCCATCGATGCCGGGGCCTAAGACCTTGTGTGGAGTCGGGGCAGGAACCTGAGGATTCCTCTCCAGTGCTGACATGGATCTAGGGGGAACTTCTGCAGTCTCCCCAGGGGAGTCAGTCCTCGTCTCGAATGCGGGCATGCACTTGCGCTTTCCTCCAGAGCGGTAGCAGCAGTGTCACGCAGTCCGCCGCGTGGATCAAAGGATCTATGGTTTTCCCTCGAGTCTTTCCCACGAGGCTTTCCCACGACGCTTTCCCACAGGGCTGTCCCACGTGCACACGTGGTGGGAGTCGATCCTCGGCTTGAACGTCAAGGCAGTGCAGGGAAAACAGGTTCCTCTGGAATGGACTGACACATCTGGGGGACTCTTGGAATGGTGGCATGACCCTGGAGTTCCTCTCGCATTTCCTGTGGAGAGCGCCTCCTCTTGAGATGTGACGGGAACGCCGGGAATTCTTTCCCTACGAAACAGGGAAAGGATCCCTCATCTCGAGCTAGGAGGCGGAAACGGGGCTCCCCTGGATGTGTGAGGGACCCCACGTGCTTCCTCTCGAGTGGAGACGGGTATGTCGGGGAACTTCTTGAGTTGCAGCAAGGGTGTGAAGGACCCTTTGGAAGTTCCAGTGGTTAGATGTGATTGGCCTCGAGAAGCCTCAGCGGAAATGGGCCTCATCTCGCCTGGAGGGCAAAACCTCCTGGATTTTCTCGAGTTGCGGCAGGTGCTCTCGACTTACGACGGGGACCTCAGGGACCCGCTCTGGTGGCCTCAGGAAAGGCCAGTCCAAATGCGAGTTCCTCGGGGGCCTCTCGGGATTCCTCTCCCGTCGATGCCGGGGCCTAAGACCTTGTGTGGAGTCGGGGCCGGAACCTGAGGATTTCTCTCCAGTGCTGACATGGATCTAGGGGGAACTTCTGGAGTCTCCCCAGGGGAGTCAGTCCTCGTCTCGAATGCGGGCATGCACTTTCGCTTTCCTCCAGAGTGGTAGCAGCAGTGTCACGCAGTCCGCCGCGTGGATCAAAGGATCTATGGTTTTCCCTCGAGTCTTTCCCACGAGGCTTTCACACGAGGCTTTCCCACAGGGCTGTCCCACGTGCACACGTGGTGGGACTCGATCCTCGGCTTGAACGTCAAGGCAGTGCAGGGAAAACAGGTTCCTCTGGAATGGACTGACACATCTGGGGGACTCTTGGAATGGTGGCATGACCCTGGAGTTCCTCTCGCCTTTCCTGTGGAGAGCGCCTCCTCTTGAGATGCGACGGGAACGCCGGGAATTCTTTCCCTACGAAACAGATAAAGGATCCCTCATCTCGAGCTATGAGGCGGAAACGGGGCTCCCCTGGATGTGTGCGGGACCCCACGTGCTTCCCCTCGAGTGGAGACGGGTATGTCGGGGAACTTCTTGAGTTGCAGCAATGGTGTGAAGGACCCTTTGGAAGTTCCAGTGGTTAGATGTGATTGGCCTCGAGAAGCCTCAGCGGAAATGGGCCTCATCTCGCCTGGAGGGCAAAACCTCCTGGATTTTCTCGACTTGCGGCAGGTGCTCTCGACTGACGACGGGGACCTCAGGGACCCGCTCTGGTGGCCTCAGGAAAGGCCAGTCCCCATGCGAGTTCCTCGGGGGCGTCTCGGGATTCCTCTCCCGTCGATGCCGGGGCCTAAGACCTTGTGTGGAGTCGGGGCCGGAACCTGAGGATTCCTCTCCAGTGCTGACATAGATCTTGGGGTACTTCTGGAGTCTCCCCAGGGGAGTCAGTCCTCGTCTCGAATGCGGGCATGCACTTGCGCTTTCCTCCAGAGCGATAGCAGCAGTGTCACGCAGTCCGCCGCGTGGATCAAAGGATCTATGGTTTTCCCTCGAGTCTTTCCCACGAGGCTTTCCCACGAGGCTTTCCCACAGGGCTGTCCCACGTGCACACGTGGTGGGAGTCGATCCTCGGCTTGAACGTCAAGGCAGTGCAGGGAAAACAGGTTCCTCTGGAATGGACTGACACATCTGGGGGACTCTTGGAATGGTGGCACGACCCTGGAGTTCCTCTCGCCTTTCCTGTGGAGAGCGCCTCCTCTTGAGATGCGACGGGAACGCCGGGAATTCTTTCCCTACGAAACAGGGAAAGGATCCCTCATCTCGAGCTAGGAGGCGGAAACGGGGCTCCCCGGGATGTGTGCGGGACCCCACGTGCTTCCTCTCGAGTGCAGACTGGTATGTCGGGGAACTTCTTGAGTTGCAGCAAGGGTGTGAAGGACCCTTTGGAAGTTCCAGTGGTTAGATGTGATTGGCCTCGAGAAGCCTCAGCGGAAATGGGCCTCATCTCGCCTGGAGGGCAAAACCTCCTGGATTTTCTCGAGTTGCGGCAGGTGCTCTCGACTTACGACGGGGACCTCAGGGACCCGCTCTGGTGGCCTCAGGAAAGGCCAGTCCCCTTGCGAGTTCCTCGGGGGCCTCTCGGGATTCCTCTCCCGTCGATGCCGGGGCCTAAGACCTTGTGTGGAGTCGGGTCCGGAACCTGAGGATTCCTCTCCAGTGCTGACATGGATCTTGGGGTACTTCTGGAGTCTCCCCAGGGGAGTCAGTCCTCGTCTCGAATGCGGGCATGCACTTGCGCTTTCCTCCAGAGCGGTAGCAGCAGTGTCACGCAGTCCGCCGCGTGGATCAAAGGATCTATGGTTTTCCCTCGAGTCTTTCCCACGAGGCTTTCCCACGACGCTTTCCCACAGGGCTGTCCCACGTGCACACGTGGTGGGAGTCGATCCTCGGCTTGAACGTCAAGGCAGTGCAGGGAAAACAGGTTCCTCTGGAATGGACTGACACATCTGGGGGACTCTTGGAATGGTGTCACGACCCTGGAGTTCATCTCGCCTTTCCTGTGGAGAACGCCTCCTCTTGAGATGCGACGGGAACGCCGGGAATTCTTTCCCTACGAAACAGGGAAAGGATCCCTCATCTCGAGCTAGGAGGCGGAAACGGGTCTCCCCTGGATGTGTGCGGGACCCCACGTGCTTCCTCTCGAGTGGAGACGGGTATGTGGGGGAACTTCTTGAGTTGCACCAATGGTGTGAAGGACCCTTTGGAAGTTCCAGTGGTTAGATGTGATTGGCCTCGAGAAGCCTCAGCGGAAATGGGCCTCATCTGGCCTGGAGGGCAAAACCTCCTGGATTTTCTCGAGTTGCGGCAGGTGCTCTCGACTTACGACGGGGACCTCAGGGACCCGCTCTGGTGGCCTCAGGAAAGGCCAGTCCCCATGCGAGTTCCTCGGGGGCGTCTCGGGATTCCTCTCCCGTCGATGCCGGGGCCTAAGACCTTGTGTGGAGTCGGGGCCGGAACCTGAGGATTCCTCTCCAGTGCTGACATGGATCTTGGGGTACTTCTGGAGTCTCCCCAGGGGAGTCAGTCCTCGTCTCGAATGCGGGCATGCACTTGCGCTTTCCTCCAGAGCGGTAGCAGCAGTGTCACGCAGTCCGCCGCGTGGATCAAAGGATCTATGGTTTTCCCTCGAGTCTTTCCCACGAGGCTTTCCCACGAGGCTTTCCCACAGGGCTGTCCCACGTGCACACGTGGTGGGAGTCGATCCTCGGCTTGAACGTCAAGGCAGTGCAGGGAAAACAGGTTCCTCTGGAATGGACTGACACATCTGGGGGACTCGTGGAATGGTGGCATGACCCTGGAGTTCCTCTCGCCTTTCCTGTGGAGAGCGCATCCTCTTGAGATGCGACGGGAACTCCGGGAATTCTTTCCCTACGAAACAGGGAAAGGATCCCTCATCTCGAGCTAGGAGGCGGAAACGGGGCTCCCCTGGATATGTGCGGGACCCCACGTGCTTCCTCTCAAGTGCAGACGGGTATGTCGGGGAACTTCTTGAGTTGCAGCAAGGGTGTGAAGGACCCTTTGGAAGTTCCAGTGGTTAGATGTGATTGGCTTCGAGAAGCCTCAGCGGAAATGGGCCTCATCTCGCCTGGAGGGCAAAACCTCCTGGATTTTCTCGAGTTGCGGCAGGTGCTCTCGACTTACGATGTGGACCTCAGGGACCCGCTCTGGTGGCCTCAGGAAAGGCCAGTCCCCATGCGAGTTCCTCGGGGGCCTCTCGGGATTCCTCTCCCGTCGATGCCGGGGCCTAAGACCTTGTGTGGAGTCGGGGCCGGAACCTGAGGATTCCTCTCCAGTGCTGACATGGATCTTGGGGTACTTCTGGAGTCTCCCCAGGGGAGTCAGTCCTCGTCTCGAATGCGGGATGCACTTGCGCTTTCCTCCAGAGCGGTAGCAGCAGTGTCACGCAGTCCGCCGCGTGGATCAAAGGATCTATGGTTTTCCCTCGTGTCTTTCCCACGATGCTTTCCCACGAGGCTTTCCCACAGGGCTGTCCCACGTGCACACGTGGTGGGAGTCGATCCTCGGCTTGAACGTCAAGGCAGTGCAGGGAAAACAGGTTCCTCTGGAATGGACTGACACATCTGGGGGACTCTTGGAATGGTGGCACGACCCTGGAGTTCCTCTCGCCTTTCCTGTGGAGAGCGCCTCCTCTTGAGATGCGACGGGAACGCCGGGAATTCTTTCCCTACGAAACAGGGAAAGGATCCCTCATCTCGAGCTAAGAGGCGGAAACGGGGCTCCCCTGGATGTGTGCGGGACCCCACGTGCTTCCTCTCGAGTGGAGACGGGTATGTCGGGGAACTTCTTGAGTTGCAGCAAGGGTGTGAAGGACCCTTTGGAAGTTCCAGTGGTTAGATGTGATTGGCCTCGAGAAGCCTCAGCGGAAATGGGCCTCATCTCGCCTGGAGGGCAAAACCGCCTGGATTTTCTCGAGTTGCGGCAGGTGCTCTCGACTTACGACGAGGACCTCAGGGACCCGCTCTGGTGGCCTCAGGAAAGGCCAGTCCCCATGCGAGTTCCTCTGGGGATTCCTCTCCCATCGATTCCGGGGCCTAAGACCTTGTGTGGAGTCGGGGCCGGAACCTGAGGATTCCTCTCCAGTGCTGACATGGATCTTGGGGTACTTCTGGAGTCTCCCCAGGGGAGTCAGTCCTCGTCTCGAATGCGGGCATGCACTTGCGCTTTCCTCCAGAGCGGTAGCAGCAGTGTCACGCAGTCCGCCGCGTGGATCAAAGGATCTATGGTTTTCCCTCGAGTCTTTCCCACGAGGCTTTCCCACGAGGCTTTCCCACAGGGCTGTCCCACGTGCACACGTGGTGGGAGTCGATCCTCGGCTTGAACGTCAAGGCAGTGCAGGGAAAACAGGTTCCTCTGGAATGGACTGACACATCTGGGGGACTCTTGGAATGGTGGCATGACCCTGGAGTTCCTCTCGCATTTCCTGTGGAGAGCGCCTCCTCTTGAGATGTGACGGGAACGCCGGGAATTCTTTCCCTACGAAACAGGGAAAGGATCCCTCATCTCGAGCTAGGAGGCGGAAACGGGGCTCCCCTGGATGTGTGAGGGACCCCACGTGCTTCCTCTCGAGTGGAGACGGGTATGTCGGGGAACTTCTTGAGTTGCAGAAAGGGTGTGAAGGACCCTTTGGAAGTTCCAGTGGTTAGATGTGATTGGCCTCGAGAAGCCTCAGCGGAAATGGGCCTCATCTCGCCTGGAGGGCAAAACCTCCTGGATTTTCTCGAGTTGCGGCAGGTGCTCTCGACTTACGACGGGGACCTCAGGGACCCGCTCTGGTGGCCTCAGGAAAGGCCAGTCCAAATGCGAGTTCCTCGGGGGCCTCTCGGGATTCCTCTCCCGTCGATGCCGGGGCCTAAGACCTTGTGTGGAGTCGGGGCCGGAACCTGAGGATTTCTCTCCAGTGCTGACATGGATCTAGGAGGAACTTCTGGAGTCTCCCCAGGGGAGTCAGTCCTCGTCTCGAATGCGGGCATGCACTTGTGCTTTCCTCCAGAGTGGTAGCAGCAGTGTCACGCAGTCCGCCGCGTGGATCAAAGGATCTATGGTTTTCCCTCGAGTCTTTCCCACGAGGCTTTCACACGAGGCTTTCCCACAGGGCTGTCCCACGTGCACACGTGGTGGGACTCGATCCTCGGCTTGAACGTCAAGGCAGTGCAGGGAAAACAGGTTCCTCTGGAATGGACTGACACATCTGGGGGACTCTTGGAATGGTGGCATGACCCTGGAGTTCCTCTCGCCTTTCCTGTGGAGAGCGCCTCCTCTTGAGATGCGACGGGAACGCCGGGAATTCTTTCCCTACGAAACAGATAAAGGATCCCTCATCTCGAGCTAGGAGGCGGAAACGGGGCTCCCCTGGATGTGTGCGGGACCCCACGTGCTTCCCCTCGAGTGGAGACGGGTATGTCGGGGAACTTCTTGAGTTGCAGCAATGGTGTGAAGGACCCTTTGGAAGTTCCAGTGGTTAGATGTGATTGGCCTCGAGAAGCCTCAGCGGAAATGGGCCTCATCTCGCCTGGAGGGCAAAACCTCCTGGATTTTCTCGAGTTGCGGCAGGTGCTCTCGACTTACGACGGGGACCTCAGGGGCCCGCTCTGGTGGCCTCAGGAAAGGCCAGTCCCCATGCGAGTTCCTCGGGGGCATCTCGGGATTCCTCTCCCTTCGATGCCGGGGCCTAAGACCTTGTGTGGAGTCGGGGCCGGAAACTGAGGATTCCTCTCCAGTGCTGACATGGATCTTGGGGTACTTCTGGAGTCTCCCCAGGGGAGTCAGTCCTCGTCTCGAATGCGGGCATGCACTTGCGCTTTCCTCCAGAGCGGTAGCAGCAGTGTCACGCAGTCCGCCGCGTGGATCAAAGGATCTATGATTTTCCCTCGAGTCTTTCCCACGAGGCTTTCCCACGAGGCTTTCCCACAGGGCTGTCCCACGTGCACACGTGGTGGGAGTCGATCCTCGGCTTGAACGTCAAGGCAGTGCAGGGAAAACAGGTTCCTCTGGAATGGACTGACACATCTGGGGGACTCTTGGAATGGTGGCACGACCCTGGAGTTCCTCTCGCCTTTCCTGTGGAGAGCGCCTCCTCTTGAGATGCGACGGGAACGCCGGGAATTCTTTCGCTACGAAACAGGGAAAGGATCCCTCATCTCGAGCTAGGAGGCGGAAACGGGGCTCCCCTGGATGTGTGCGGGACCCCACGTGCTTCCTCTCGAGTGCAGACTGGTATGTCGGGGAACTTCTTGAGTTGCAGCAAGGGTGTGAAGGACCCTTTGGAAGTTCCAGTGGTTAGATGTGATTGGCCTCGAGAAGCCTCAGCGGAAATGGGCCTCATCTCGCCTGGAGGGCAAAACCTCCTGGATTTTCTCGAGTTGCGGCAGGTGCTCTCGACTTACGACGGGGACCTCAGGGACCCGCTCTGGTGGCCTCAGGAAAGGCCAGTCCCCTTGCGAGTTCCTCGGGGGCCTCTCGGGATTCCTCTCCCGTCGATGCCGGGGCCTAAGACCTTGTGTGGAGTCGGGGCCGGAACCTGAGGATTCCTCTCCAGTGCTGACATGGATCTTGGGGTACTTCTGGAGTCTCCTCAGGGGAGTCAGTCCTCGTCTCGAATGCGGGCATGCACTTGCGCTTTCCTCCAGAGCGGTAGCAGCAGTGTCACGCAGTCCGCCGCGTGGATCAAAGGATCTATGGTTTTCCCTCGAGTCTTTCCCACGAGGCTTTCCCACGACGCTTTCCCACAGGGCTGTCCCACGTGCACACGTGGTGGGAGTCGATCCTCGGCTTGAACGTCAAGGCAGTGCAGGGAAAACAGGTTCCTCTGGAATGGACTGACACTTCTGGGGGACTCTTGGAATGGTGTCACGACCCTGGAGTTCCTCTCGCCTTTCCTGTGGAGAGCGCCTCCTCTTGAGATGCGACGGGAACGCCGGGAATTCTTTCCCTACGAAACAGGGAAAGGAACCCTCATCTCGAGCTAGGAGGCGGAAACGGGTCTCCCCTGGATGTGTGCGGGACCCCACGTGCTTCCTCTCGAGTGGAGACGGGTATGTCGGGGAACTTCTTGAGTTGCAGCAATGGTGTGAAGGACCCTTTGGAAGTTCCAGTGGTTAGATGTGATTGGCCTCGAGAAGCCTCAGCGGAAATGGGCCTCATCTGGCCTGGAGGGCAAAACCTCCTGGATTTTCTCGAGTTGCGGCAGGTGCTCTCGACTTACGATGGGGACCTCAGGGAACCGCTCTGGTGGCCTCAGGAAAGGCCAGTCCCCATGCGAGTTCCTCGGGGGCGTCTCGGGATTCCTCTCCCGTCGATGCCGGGGCCTAAGACCTTGTGTGGAGTCGGGGCCGGAACCTGAGGATTCCTCTCCAGTGCTGACATGGATCTTGGGGTACTTCTGGAGTCTCCCCAGGGGAGTCAGTCCTCGTCTCGAATGCGGGCATGCACTTGCGCTTTCCTCCAGAGCGGTAGCAGCAGTGTCACGCAGTCCGCCGCGTGGATCAAAGGATCTATGGTTTTCCCTCGAGTCTTTCCCACGAGGCTTTCCCACGAGGCTTTCCCACAGGGCTGTCCCACGTGCACACGTGGTGGGAGTCGATCCTCGGCTTGAACGTCACGGCAGTGCAGGGAAAACAGGTTCCTCTGGAATGGACTGACACATCTGGGGGACTCTTGGAATGGTGGCACGACCCTGGAGTTCCTCTCGCCTTTCCTGTGGAGAGCGCCTCCTCTTGAGATGCGACGGGAACGCCGGGAATTCTTTCCCTACGAAACAGGGAAAGGATCCCTCATCTCGAGCTAGGAGGCGGAAACGGGGCTCCCCGGGATGTGTGCGGGACCCCACGTGCTTCCTCTCGAGTGCAGACTGGTATGTCGGGGAACTTCTTGAGTTGCAGCAAGGGTGTGAAGGACCCTTTGGAAGTTCCAGTGGTTAGATGTGATTGGCCTCGAGAAGCCTCAGCGGAAATGGGCCTCATCTCGCCTGGAGGGCAAAACCTCCTGGATTTTCTCGAGTTGCGGCAGGTGCTCTCGACTTACGACGGGGACCTCAGGGACCCGCTCTGGTGGCCTCAGGAAAGGCCAGTCCCCTTGCGAGTTCCTCGGGGGCCTCTCGGGATTCCTCTCCCGTCGATGCCGGGGCCTAAGACCTTGTGTGGAGTCGGGTCCGGAACCTGAGGATTCCTCTCCAGTGCTGACATGGATCTTGGGGTACTTCTGGAGTCTCCCCAGGGGAGTCAGTCCTCGTCTCGAATGCGGGCATGCACTTGCGCTTTCCTCCAGAGCGGTAGCAGCAGTGTCACGCAGTCCGCCGCGTGGATCAAAGGATCTATGGTTTTCCCTCGAGTCTTTCCCACGAGGCTTTCCCACGACGCTTTCCCACAGGGCTGTCCCACGTGCACACGTGGTGGGAGTCGATCCTCGGCTTGAACGTCAAGGCAGTGCAGGGAAAACAGGTTCCTCTGGAATGGACTGACACATCTGGGGGACTCTTGGAATGGTGTCACGACCCTGGAGTTCATCTCGCCTTTCCTGTGGAGAACGCCTCCTCTTGAGATGCGACGGGAACGCCGGGAATTCTTTCCCTACGAAACAGGGAAAGGATCCCTCATCTCGAGCTAGGAGGCGGAAACGGGTCTCCCCTGGATGTGTGCGGGACCCCACGTGCTTCCTCTCGAGTGGAGACGGGTATGTGGGGGAACTTCTTGAGTTGCACCAATGGTGTGAAGGACCCTTTGGAAGTTCCAGTGGTTAGATGTGATTGGCCTCGAGAAGCCTCAGCGGAAATGGGCCTCATCTGGCCTGGAGGGCAAAACCTCCTGGATTTTCTCGAGTTGCGGCAGGTGCTCTCGACTTACGACGGGGACCTCAGGGACCCGCTCTGGTGGCCTCAGGAAAGGCCAGTCCCCATGCGAGTTCCTCGGGGGCGTCTCGGGATTCCTCTCCCGTCGATGCCGGGGCCTAAGACCTTGTGTGGAGTCGGGGCCGGAACCTGAGGATTCCTCTCCAGTGCTGACATGGATCTTGGGGTACTTCTGGAGTCTCCCCAGGGGAGTCAGTCCTCGTCTCGAATGCGGGCATGCACTTGCGCTTTCCTCCAGAGCGGTAGCAGCAGTGTCACGCAGTCCGCCGCGTGGATCAAAGGATCTATGGTTTTCCCTCGAGTCTTTCCCACGAGGCTTTCCCACGAGGCTTTCCCACAGGGCTGTCCCACGTGCACACGTGGTGGGAGTCGATCCTCGGCTTGAACGTCAAGGCAGTGCAGGGAAAACAGGTTCCTCTGGAATGGACTGACACATCTGGGGGACTCGTGGAATGGTGGCATGACCCTGGAGTTCCTCTCGCCTTTCCTGTGGAGAGCGCATCCTCTTGAGATGCGACGGGAACTCCGGGAATTCTTTCCCTACGAAACAGGGAAAGGATCCCTCATCTCGAGCTAGGAGGCGGAAACGGGGCTCCCCTGGATATGTGCGGGACCCCACGTGCTTCCTCTCAAGTGCAGACGGGTATGTCGGGGAACTTCTTGAGTTGCAGCAAGGGTGTGAAGGACCCTTTGGAAGTTCCAGTGGTTAGATGTGATTGGCTTCGAGAAGCCTCAGCGGAAATGGGCCTCATCTCGCCTGGAGGGCAAAACCTCCTGGATTTTCTCGAGTTGCGGCAGGTGCTCTCGACTTACGATGTGGACCTCAGGGACCCGCTCTGGTGGCCTCAGGAAAGGCCAGTCCCCATGCGAGTTCCTCGGGGGCCTCTCGGGATTCCTCTCCCGTCGATGCCGGGGCCTAAGACCTTGTGTGGAGTCGGGGCCGGAACCTGAGGATTCCTCTCCAGTGCTGACATGGATCTTGGGGTACTTCTGGAGTCTCCCCAGGGGAGTCAGTCCTCGTCTCGAATGCGGGATGCACTTGCGCTTTCCTCCAGAGCGGTAGCAGCAGTGTCACGCAGTCCGCCGCGTGGATCAAAGGATCTATGGTTTTCCCTCGTGTCTTTCCCACGATGCTTTCCCACGAGGCTTTCCCACAGGGCTGTCCCACGTGCACACGTGGTGGGAGTCGATCCTCGGCTTGAACGTCAAGGCAGTGCAGGGAAAACAGGTTCCTCTGGAATGGACTGACACATCTGGGGGACTCTTGGAATGGTGGCACGACCCTGGAGTTCCTCTCGCCTTTCCTGTGGAGAGCGCCTCCTCTTGAGATGCGACGGGAACGCCGGGAATTCTTTCCCTACGAAACAGGGAAAGGATCCCTCATCTCGAGCTAAGAGGCGGAAACGGGGCTCCCCTGGATGTGTGCGGGACCCCACGTGCTTCCTCTCGAGTGGAGACGGGTATGTCGGGGAACTTCTTGAGTTGCAGCAAGGGTGTGAAGGACCCTTTGGAAGTTCCAGTGGTTAGATGTGATTGGCCTCGAGAAGCCTCAGCGGAAATGGGCCTCATCTCGCCTGGAGGGCAAAACCGCCTGGATTTTCTCGAGTTGCGGCAGGTGCTCTCGACTTACGACGAGGACCTCAGGGACCCGCTCTGGTGGCCTCAGGAAAGGCCAGTCCCCATGCGAGTTCCTCTGGGGATTCCTCTCCCATCGATTCCGGGGCCTAAGACCTTGTGTGGAGTCGGGGCCGGAACCTGAGGATTCCTCTCCAGTGCTGACATGGATCTTGGGGTACTTCTGGAGTCTCCCCAGGGGAGTCAGTCCTCGTCTCGAATGCGGGCATGCACTTGCGCTTTCCTCCAGAGCGGTAGCAGCAGTGTCACGCAGTCCGCCGCGTGGATCAAAGGATCTATGGTTTTCCCTCGAGTCTTTCCCACGAGGCTTTCCCACGAGGCTTTCCCACAGGGCTGTCCCACGTGCACACGTGGTGGGAGTCGATCCTCGGCTTGAACGTCAAGGCAGTGCAGGGAAAACAGGTTCCTCTGGAATGGACTGACACATCTGGGGGACTCTTGGAATGGTGGCATGACCCTGGAGTTCCTCTCGCATTTCCTGTGGAGAGCGCCTCCTCTTGAGATGTGACGGGAACGCCGGGAATTCTTTCCCTACGAAACAGGGAAAGGATCCCTCATCTCGAGCTAGGAGGCGGAAACGGGGCTCCCCTGGATGTGTGAGGGACCCCACGTGCTTCCTCTCGAGTGGAGACGGGTATGTCGGGGAACTTCTTGAGTTGCAGAAAGGGTGTGAAGGACCCTTTGGAAGTTCCAGTGGTTAGATGTGATTGGCCTCGAGAAGCCTCAGCGGAAATGGGCCTCATCTCGCCTGGAGGGCAAAACCTCCTGGATTTTCTCGAGTTGCGGCAGGTGCTCTCGACTTACGACGGGGACCTCAGGGACCCGCTCTGGTGGCCTCAGGAAAGGCCAGTCCAAATGCGAGTTCCTCGGGGGCCTCTCGGGATTCCTCTCCCGTCGATGCCGGGGCCTAAGACCTTGTGTGGAGTCGGGGCCGGAACCTGAGGATTTCTCTCCAGTGCTGACATGGATCTAGGAGGAACTTCTGGAGTCTCCCCAGGGGAGTCAGTCCTCGTCTCGAATGCGGGCATGCACTTGTGCTTTCCTCCAGAGTGGTAGCAGCAGTGTCACGCAGTCCGCCGCGTGGATCAAAGGATCTATGGTTTTCCCTCGAGTCTTTCCCACGAGGCTTTCACACGAGGCTTTCCCACAGGGCTGTCCCACGTGCACACGTGGTGGGACTCGATCCTCGGCTTGAACGTCAAGGCAGTGCAGGGAAAACAGGTTCCTCTGGAATGGACTGACACATCTGGGGGACTCTTGGAATGGTGGCATGACCCTGGAGTTCCTCTCGCCTTTCCTGTGGAGAGCGCCTCCTCTTGAGATGCGACGGGAACGCCGGGAATTCTTTCCCTACGAAACAGATAAAGGATCCCTCATCTCGAGCTAGGAGGCGGAAACGGGGCTCCCCTGGATGTGTGCGGGACCCCACGTGCTTCCCCTCGAGTGGAGACGGGTATGTCGGGGAACTTCTTGAGTTGCAGCAATGGTGTGAAGGACCCTTTGGAAGTTCCAGTGGTTAGATGTGATTGGCCTCGAGAAGCCTCAGCGGAAATGGGCCTCATCTCGCCTGGAGGGCAAAACCTCCTGGATTTTCTCGAGTTGCGGCAGGTGCTCTCGACTTACGACGGGGACCTCAGGGACCCGCTCTGGTGGCCTCAGGAAAGGCCAGTCCCCATGCGAGTTCCTCGGGGGCATCTCGGGATTCCTCTCCCTTCGATGCCGGGGCCTAAGACCTTGTGTGGAGTCGGGGCCGGAAACTGAGGATTCCTCTCCAGTGCTGACATGGATCTTGGGGTACTTCTGGAGTCTCCCCAGGGGAGTCAGTCCTCGTCTCGAATGCGGGCATGCACTTGCGCTTTCCTCCAGAGCGGTAGCAGCAGTGTCACGCAGTCCGCCGCGTGGATCAAAGGATCTATGATTTTCCCTCGAGTCTTTCCCACGAGGCTTTCCCACGAGGCTTTCCCACAGGGCTGTCCCACGTGCACACGTGGTGGGAGTCGATCCTCGGCTTGAACGTCAAGGCAGTGCAGGGAAAACAGGTTCCTCTGGAATGGACTGACACATCTGGGGGACTCTTGGAATGGTGGCACGACCCTGGAGTTCCTCTCGCCTTTCCTGTGGAGAGCGCCTCCTCTTGAGATGCGACGGGAACGCCGGGAATTCTTTCGCTACGAAACAGGGAAAGGATCCCTCATCTCGAGCTAGGAGGCGGAAACGGGGCTCCCCTGGATGTGTGCGGGACCCCACGTGCTTCCTCTCGAGTGCAGACTGGTATGTCGGGGAACTTCTTGAGTTGCAGCAAGGGTGTGAAGGACCCTTTGGAAGTTCCAGTGGTTAGATGTGATTGGCCTCGAGAAGCCTCAGCGGAAATGGGCCTCATCTCGCCTGGAGGGCAAAACCTCCTGGATTTTCTCGAGTTGCGGCAGGTGCTCTCGACTTACGACGGGGACCTCAGGGACCCGCTCTGGTGGCCTCAGGAAAGGCCAGTCCCCTTGCGAGTTCCTCGGGGGCCTCTCGGGATTCCTCTCCCGTCGATGCCGGGGCCTAAGACCTTGTGTGGAGTCGGGGCCGGAACCTGAGGATTCCTCTCCAGTGCTGACATGGATCTTGGGGTACTTCTGGAGTCTCCTCAGGGGAGTCAGTCCTCGTCTCGAATGCGGGCATGCACTTGCGCTTTCCTCCAGAGCGGTAGCAGCAGTGTCACGCAGTCCGCCGCGTGGATCAAAGGATCTATGGTTTTCCCTCGAGTCTTTCCCACGAGGCTTTCCCACGACGCTTTCCCACAGGGCTGTCCCACGTGCACACGTGGTGGGAGTCGATCCTCGGCTTGAACGTCAAGGCAGTGCAGGGAAAACAGGTTCCTCTGGAATGGACTGACACTTCTGGGGGACTCTTGGAATGGTGTCACGACCCTGGAGTTCCTCTCGCCTTTCCTGTGGAGAGCGCCTCCTCTTGAGATGCGACGGGAACGCCGGGAATTCTTTCCCTACGAAACAGGGAAAGGAACCCTCATCTCGAGCTAGGAGGCGGAAACGGGTCTCCCCTGGATGTGTGCGGGACCCCACGTGCTTCCTCTCGAGTGGAGACGGGTATGTCGGGGAACTTCTTGAGTTGCAGCAATGGTGTGAAGGACCCTTTGGAAGTTCCAGTGGTTAGATGTGATTGGCCTCGAGAAGCCTCAGCGGAAATGGGCCTCATCTGGCCTGGAGGGCAAAACCTCCTGGATTTTCTCGAGTTGCGGCAGGTGCTCTCGACTTACGATGGGGACCTCAGGGAACCGCTCTGGTGGCCTCAGGAAAGGCCAGTCCCCATGCGAGTTCCTCGGGGGCGTCTCGGGATTCCTCTCCCGTCGATGCCGGGGCCTAAGACCTTGTGTGGAGTCGGGGCCGGAACCTGAGGATTCCTCTCCAGTGCTGACATGGATCTTGGGGTACTTCTGGAGTCTCCCCAGGGGAGTCAGTCCTCGTCTCGAATGCGGGCATGCACTTGCGCTTTCCTCCAGAGCGGTAGCAGCAGTGTCACGCAGTCCGCCGCGTGGATCAAAGGATCTATGGTTTTCCCTCGAGTCTTTCCCACGAGGCTTTCCCACGAGGCTTTCCCACAGGGCTGTCCCACGTGCACACGTGGTGGGAGTCGATCCTCGGCTTGAACGTCACGGCAGTGCAGGGAAAACAGGTTCCTCTGGAATGGACTGACACATCTGGGGGACTCTTGGAATGGTGGCACGACCCTGGAGTTCCTCTCGCCTTTCCTGTGGAGAGCGCCTCCTCTTGAGATGCGACGGGAACGCCGGGAATTCTTTCGCTACGAAACAGGGAAAGGATCCCTCATCTCGAGCTAGGAGGCGGAAACGGGGCTCCCCTGGATGTGTGCGGGACCCCACGTGCTTCCTCTCGAGTGCAGACTGGTATGTCGGGGAACTTCTTGAGTTGCAGCAAGGGTGTGAAGGACCCTTTGGAAGTTCCAGTGGTTAGATGTGATTGGCCTCGAGAAGCCTCAGCGGAAATGGGCCTCATCTCGCCTGGAGGGCAAAACCTCCTGGATTTTCTCGAGTTGCGGCAGGTGCTCTCGACTTACGACGGGGACCTCAGGGACCCGCTCTGGTGGCCTCAGGAAAGGCCAGTCCCCTTGCGAGTTACTCGGGGGCCTCTCGGGATTCCTCTCCCGTCGATGCCGGGGCCTAAGACCTTGTGTGGAGTCGGGGCCGGAACCTGAGGATTCCTCTCCAGTGCTGACATGGATCTTGGGGTACTTCTGGAGTCTCCTCAGGGGAGTCAGTCCTCGTCTCGAATGCGGGCATGCACTTGCGCTTTCCTCCAGAGCGGTAGCAGCAGTGTCACGCAGTCCGCCGCGTGGATCAAAGGATCTATGGTTTTCCCTCGAGTCTTTCCCACGAGGCTTTCCCACGACGCTTTCCCACAGGGCTGTCCCACGTGCACACGTGGTGGGAGTCGATCCTCGGCTTGAACGTCAAGGCAGTGCAGGGAAAACAGGTTCCTCTGGAATGGACTGACACTTCTGGGGGACTCTTGGAATGGTGTCACGACCCTGGAGTTCCTCTCGCCTTTCCTGTGGAGAGCGCCTCCTCTTGAGATGCGACGGGAACGCCGGGAATTCTTTCCCTACGAAACAGGGAAAGGAACCCTCATCTCGAGCTAGGAGGCGGAAACGGGTCTCCCCTGGATGTGTGCGGGACCCCACGTGCTTCCTCTCGAGTGGAGACGGGTATGTCGGGGAACTTCTTGAGTTGCAGCAATGGTGTGAAGGACCCTTTGGAAGTTCCAGTGGTTAGATGTGATTGGCCTCGAGAAGCCTCAGCGGAAATGGGCCTCATCTGGCCTGGAGGGCAAAACCTCCTGGATTTTCTCGAGTTGCGGCAGGTGCTCTCGACTTACGATGGGGACCTCAGGGAACCGCTCTGGTGGCCTCAGGAAAGGCCAGTCCCCATGCGAGTTCCTCGGGGGCGTCTCGGGATTCCTCTCCCGTCGATGCCGGGGCCTAAGACCTTGTGTGGAGTCGGGGCCGGAACCTGAGGATTCCTCTCCAGTGCTGACATGGATCTTGGGGTACTTCTGGAGTCTCCCCAGGGGAGTCAGTCCTCGTCTCGAATGCGGGCATGCACTTGCGCTTTCCTCCAGAGCGGTAGCAGCAGTGTCACGCAGTCCGCCGCGTGGATCAAAGGATCTATGGTTTTCCCTCGAGTCTTTCCCACGAGGCTTTCACACGAGGCTTTCCCACAGGGCTGTCCCACGTGCACACGTGGTGGGACTCGATCCTCGGCTTGAACGTCAAGGCAGTGCAGGGAAAACAGGTTCCTCTGGAATGGACTGACACATCTGGGGGACTCTTGGAATGGTGGCATGACCCTGGAGTTCCTCTCGCCTTTCCTGTGGAGAGCGCCTCCTCTTGAGATGCGACGGGAACGCCGGGAATTCTTTCCCTACGAAACAGATAAAGGATCCCTCATCTCGAGCTAGGAGGCGGAAACGGGGCTCCCCTGGATGTGTGCGGGACCCCACGTGCTTCCCCTCGAGTGGAGACGGGTATGTCGGGGAACTTCTTGAGTTGCAGCAATGGTGTGAAGGACCCTTTGGAAGTTCCAGTGGTTAGATGTGATTGGCCTCGAGAAGCCTCAGCGGAAATGGGCCTCATCTCGCCTGGAGGGCAAAACCTCCTGGATTTTCTCGAGTTGCGGCAGGTGCTCTCGACTTACGACGGGGACCTCAGGGACCCGCTCTGGTGGCCTCAGGAAAGGCCAGTCCCCATGCGAGTTCCTCGGGGGCATCTCGGGATTCCTCTCCCTTCGATGCCGGGGCCTAAGACCTTGTGTGGAGTCGGGGCCGGAAACTGAGGATTCCTCTCCAGTGCTGACATGGATCTTGGGGTACTTCTGGAGTCTCCCCAGGGGAGTCAGTCCTCGTCTCGAATGCGGGCATGCACTTGCGCTTTCCTCCAGAGCGGTAGCAGCAGTGTCACGCAGTCCGCCGCGTGGATCAAAGGATCTATGATTTTCCCTCGAGTCTTTCCCACGAGGCTTTCCCACGAGGCTTTCCCACAGGGCTGTCCCACGTGCACACGTGGTGGGAGTCGATCCTCGGCTTGAACGTCAAGGCAGTGCAGGGAAAACAGGTTCCTCTGGAATGGACTGACACATCTGGGGGACTCTTGGAATGGTGGCACGACCCTGGAGTTCCTCTCGCCTTTCCTGTGGAGAGCGCCTCCTCTTGAGATGCGACGGGAACGCCGGGAATTCTTTCGCTACGAAACAGGGAAAGGATCCCTCATCTCGAGCTAGGAGGCGGAAACGGGGCTCCCCTGGATGTGTGCGGGACCCCACGTGCTTCCTCTCGAGTGCAGACTGGTATGTCGGGGAACTTCTTGAGTTGCAGCAAGGGTGTGAAGGACCCTTTGGAAGTTCCAGTGGTTAGATGTGATTGGCCTCGAGAAGCCTCAGCGGAAATGGGCCTCATCTCGCCTGGAGGGCAAAACCTCCTGGATTTTCTCGAGTTGCGGCAGGTGCTCTCGACTTACGACGGGGACCTCAGGGACCCGCTCTGGTGGCCTCAGGAAAGGCCAGTCCCCTTGCGAGTTCCTCGGGGGCCTCTCGGGATTCCTCTCCCGTCGATGCCGGGGCCTAAGACCTTGTGTGGAGTCGGGGCCGGAACCTGAGGATTCCTCTCCAGTGCTGACATGGATCTTGGGGTACTTCTGGAGTCTCCTCAGGGGAGTCAGTCCTCGTCTCGAATGCGGGCATGCACTTGCGCTTTCCTCCAGAGCGGTAGCAGCAGTGTCACGCAGTCCGCCGCGTGGATCAAAGGATCTATGGTTTTCCCTCGAGTCTTTCCCACGAGGCTTTCCCACGACGCTTTCCCACAGGGCTGTCCCACGTGCACACGTGGTGGGAGTCGATCCTCGGCTTGAACGTCAAGGCAGTGCAGGGAAAACAGGTTCCTCTGGAATGGACTGACACTTCTGGGGGACTCTTGGAATGGTGTCACGACCCTGGAGTTCCTCTCGCCTTTCCTGTGGAGAGCGCCTCCTCTTGAGATGCGACGGGAACGCCGGGAATTCTTTCCCTACGAAACAGGGAAAGGAACCCTCATCTCGAGCTAGGAGGCGGAAACGGGTCTCCCCTGGATGTGTGCGGGACCCCACGTGCTTCCTCTCGAGTGGAGACGGGTATGTCGGGGAACTTCTTGAGTTGCAGCAATGGTGTGAAGGACCCTTTGGAAGTTCCAGTGGTTAGATGTGATTGGCCTCGAGAAGCCTCAGCGGAAATGGGCCTCATCTGGCCTGGAGGGCAAAACCTCCTGGATTTTCTCGAGTTGCGGCAGGTGCTCTCGACTTACGATGGGGACCTCAGGGAACCGCTCTGGTGGCCTCAGGAAAGGCCAGTCCCCATGCGAGTTCCTCGGGGGCGTCTCGGGATTCCTCTCCCGTCGATGCCGGGGCCTAAGACCTTGTGTGGAGTCGGGGCCGGAACCTGAGGATTCCTCTCCAGTGCTGACATGGATCTTGGGGTACTTCTGGAGTCTCCCCAGGGGAGTCAGTCCTCGTCTCGAATGCGGGCATGCACTTGCGCTTTCCTCCAGAGCGGTAGCAGCAGTGTCACGCAGTCCGCCGCGTGGATCAAAGGATCTATGGTTTTCCCTCGAGTCTTTCCCACGAGGCTTTCCCACGAGGCTTTCCCACAGGGCTGTCCCACGTGCACACGTGGTGGGAGTCGATCCTCGGCTTGAACGTCACGGCAGTGCAGGGAAAACAGGTTCCTCTGGAATGGACTGACACATCTGGGGGACTCTTGGAATGGTGGCACGACCCTGGAGTTCCTCTCGCCTTTCCTGTGGAGAGCGCCTCCTCTTGAGATGCGACGGGAACGCCGGGAATTCTTTCGCTACGAAACAGGGAAAGGATCCCTCATCTCGAGCTAGGAGGCGGAAACGGGGCTCCCCTGGATGTGTGCGGGACCCCACGTGCTTCCTCTCGAGTGCAGACTGGTATGTCGGGGAACTTCTTGAGTTGCAGCAAGGGTGTGAAGGACCCTTTGGAAGTTCCAGTGGTTAGATGTGATTGGCCTCGAGAAGCCTCAGCGGAAATGGGCCTCATCTCGCCTGGAGGGCAAAACCTCCTGGATTTTCTCGAGTTGCGGCAGGTGCTCTCGACTTACGACGGGGACCTCAGGGACCCGCTCTGGTGGCCTCAGGAAAGGCCAGTCCCCTTGCGAGTTACTCGGGGGCCTCTCGGGATTCCTCTCCCGTCGATGCCGGGGCCTAAGACCTTGTGTGGAGTCGGGGCCGGAACCTGAGGATTCCTCTCCAGTGCTGACATGGATCTTGGGGTACTTCTGGAGTCTCCTCAGGGGAGTCAGTCCTCGTCTCGAATGCGGGCATGCACTTGCGCTTTCCTCCAGAGCGGTAGCAGCAGTGTCACGCAGTCCGCCGCGTGGATCAAAGGATCTATGGTTTTCCCTCGAGTCTTTCCCACGAGGCTTTCCCACGACGCTTTCCCACAGGGCTGTCCCACGTGCACACGTGGTGGGAGTCGATCCTCGGCTTGAACGTCAAGGCAGTGCAGGGAAAACAGGTTCCTCTGGAATGGACTGACACTTCTGGGGGACTCTTGGAATGGTGTCACGACCCTGGAGTTCCTCTCGCCTTTCCTGTGGAGAGCGCCTCCTCTTGAGATGCGACGGGAACGCCGGGAATTCTTTCCCTACGAAACAGGGAAAGGAACCCTCATCTCGAGCTAGGAGGCGGAAACGGGTCTCCCCTGGATGTGTGCGGGACCCCACGTGCTTCCTCTCGAGTGGAGACGGGTATGTCGGGGAACTTCTTGAGTTGCAGCAATGGTGTGAAGGACCCTTTGGAAGTTCCAGTGGTTAGATGTGATTGGCCTCGAGAAGCCTCAGCGGAAATGGGCCTCATCTGGCCTGGAGGGCAAAACCTCCTGGATTTTCTCGAGTTGCGGCAGGTGCTCTCGACTTACGATGGGGACCTCAGGGAACCGCTCTGGTGGCCTCAGGAAAGGCCAGTCCCCATGCGAGTTCCTCGGGGGCGTCTCGGGATTCCTCTCCCGTCGATGCCGGGGCCTAAGACCTTGTGTGGAGTCGGGGCCGGAACCTGAGGATTCCTCTCCAGTGCTGACATGGATCTTGGGGTACTTCTGGAGTCTCCCCAGGGGAGTCAGTCCTCGTCTCGAATGCGGGCATGCACTTGCGCTTTCCTCCAGAGCGGTAGCAGCAGTGTCACGCAGTCCGCCGCGTGGATCAAAGGATCTATGGTTTTCCCTCGAGTCTTTCCCACGAGGCTTTCCCACGAGGCTTTCCCACAGGGCTGTCCCACGTGCACACGTGGTGGGAGTCGATCCTCGGCTTGAACGTCAAGGCAGTGCAGGGAAAACAGGTTCCTCTGGAATGGACTGACACATCTGGGGGACTCTTGGAATGGTGGCACGACCCTGGAGTTCCTCTCGCCTTTCCTGTGGAGAGCGCCTCCTCTTGAGATGCGACGGGAACGCCTTGAATTCTTTCCCTACGAAACAGGGAAAGGATCCCTCATCTCGAGCTAGGAGGCGGAAACGGGGCTCCCCTGGATGTGTGCGGGACCCCACGTGCTTCCTCTCGAGTGGAGACGGGTATGTCGGGTAACTTCTTGAGTTGCAGCAAGGGTGTGAAGGACCCTTTGGAAGTTCCAGTGGTTAGATGTGATTGGCCTCGAGAAGCCTCAGCGGAAATGGGCCTCATCTCGCCTGGAGGGCAAAACCTCCTGGATTTTCTCGAGTTGCGGCAGGTGCTCTCGACTTACGACGGGGACCTCAGGGACCCGCTCTGGTGGCCTCAGGAAAGGCCAGTCCCCATGCGAGTTCCTCGGGGGCCTCTCGGGTTTCCTCTCCCGTCGATGCCGGGGCCTAAGACCTTGTGTGGAGTCGGGGCCGGAACCTGAGGATTCCTCTCCAGTGCTGACATGGATCTTGGGGTACTTCTGGAGTCTCCCCAGGGGAGTCAGTCCTCGTCTCGAATGCGGGCATGCACTTGCGCTTTCCTCCAGAGCGGTAGCAGCAGTGTCACGCAGTCCGCCGCGTGGATCAAAGGATCTATGGTTTTCCCTCGAGTCTTTCCCACGAGGCTTTCCCACGAGGCTTTCCCACAGGGCTGTCCCACGTGCACACGTGGTGGGAGTCGATCCTCGGCTTGAACGTCAAGGCAGTGCAGGGAAAACAGGTTCCTCTGGAATGGACTGACACATCTGGGGGACTCTTGGAATGGTGGCATGACCCTGGAGTTCCTCTCGCCTTTCCTGTGGAGAGCGCCTCCTCTTGAGATGCGACGGGAACGCCGGGAATTCTTTCCCTACGAAACAGGGAAAGGATCCCTCATCTCGAGCTAGGAGGCGGAAACGGGTCTCCGCTGGATGTGTGCGGGACCCCACGTGCTTCCTCTCGCGTGGAGACGGGTATGTGGGGGAACTTCTTGAGTTGCAGCAATGGTGTGAAGGACCCTTTGGAAGTTCCAGTGGTTAGATGTGATTGGCCTCGAGAAGCCTCAGCGGAAATGGGCCTCATCTCGCCTGGAGGGCAAAACCTCCTGGATTTTCTCGAGTTGCGGCAGGTGCTCTCGACTTACGACGGGGACCTCAGGGACCCGCTCTGGTGGCCTCAGGAAAGGCCAGTCCCCATGCGAGTTCCTCGGGGGCCTCTCGGGTTTCCTCTCCCGTCGATGCCGGGGCCTAAGACCTTGTGTGGAGTCGGGGCCGGAACCTGAGGATTCCTCTCCAGTGCTGACATGGATCTTGGGGTACTTCTGGAGTCTCCCCAGGGGAGTCAGTCCTCGTCTCGAATGCGGGCATGCACTTGCGCTTTCCTCCAGAGCGGTAGCAGCAGTGTCACGCAGTCCGCCGCGTGGATCAAAGGATCTATGGTTTTCCCTCGAGTCTTTCCCACGAGGCTTTCCCACGAGGCTTTCCCACAGGGCTGTCCCACGTGCACACGTGGTGGGAGTCGATCCTCGGCTTGAACGTCAAGGCAGTGCAGGGAAAACAGGTTCCTCTGGAATGGACTGACACATCTGGGGGACTCTTGGAATGGTGGCACGACCCTGGAGTTCCTCTCGCCTTTCCTGTGGAGAGCGCCTCCTCTTGAGATGCGACGGGAACGCCGGGAATTCTTTCCCTACGAAACAGGGAAAGGATCCCTCATCTCGAGCTAGGAGGCGGAAACGGGTCTCCCCTGGATGTGTGCGGGACCCCACGTGCTTCCTCTCGCGTGGAGACGGGTATGTGGGGGAACTTCTTGAGTTGCAGCAATGGTGTGAAGGACCCTTTGGAAGTTCCAGTGGTTAGATGTGATTGGCCTCGAGAAGCCTCAGCGGAAATGGGCCTCATCTCGCCTGGAGGGCAAAACCTCCTGGATTTTCTCGAGTTGCGGCAGGTGCTCTCGACTTACGACGGGGACCTCAGGGACCCGCTCTGGTGGCCTCAGGAAAGGCCAGTCCCCATGCGAGTTCCTCGGGGGCCTCTCGGGTTTCCTCTCCCGTCGATGCCGGGGCCTAAGACCTTGTGTGGAGTCGGGGCCGGAACCTGAGGATTCCTCTCCAGTGCTGACATGGATCTTGGGGTACTTCTGGAGTCTCCCCAGGGGAGTCAGTCCTCGTCTCGAATGCGGGCATGCACTTGCGCTTTCCTCCAGAGCGGTAGCAGCAGTGTCACGCAGTCCGCCGCGTGGATCAAAGGATCTATGGTTTTCCCTCGAGTCTTTCCCACGAGGCTTTCCCACGAGGCTTTCCCACAGGGCTGTCCCACGTGCACACGTGGTGGGAGTCGATCCTCGGCTTGAACGTCAAGGCAGTGCAGGGAAAACAGGTTCCTCTGGAATGGACTGACACATCTGGGGGACTCTTGGAATGGTGGCATGACCCTGGAGTTCCTCTCGCCTTTCCTGTGGAGAGCGCCTCCTCTTGAGATGCGACGGGAACGCCGGGAATTCTTTCCCTACGAAACAGGGAAAGGATCCCTCATCTCGAGCTAGGAGGCGGAAACGGGGCTCCCCTGGATGTGTGCGGGACACCACGTGCTTCCTCTCGAGTGCAGACGGGTATGTCGGGGAACTTCTTGAGTTGCAGCAAGGGTGTGAAGGACCCTTTGGAAGTTCCAGTGGTTAGATGTGATTGGCCTCGAGAAGCCTCAGCGGAAATGGGCATCATCTCGCCTGGAGGGCAAAACCTCCTGGATTTTCTCGAGTTGCGGCAGGTGCTCTCGACTTACGACGGGGACCTCAGGGACCCGCTCTGGTGGCCTCAGGAAAGGCCAGTCCCCATGCGAGTTCCTCGGGGGCCTCTCGGGATTCCTCTCCCGTCGATGCCGGGGCCTAAGACCTTGTGTAGAGTCGGGGCCGGATCCTGAGGATTCCTCTCCAGTGCTGACATGGATCTTGGGGTACTTCTGGAGTCTCCCCAGGGGAGTCAGTCCTCGTCTCGAATGCGGGCATGCACTTGCGCTTTCCTCCAGAGCGGTAGCAGCATTGTCACGCAGTCCGCCGCGTGGATCAAAGGATCTATGGTTTTCCCTCGAGTCTTTCCCACGAGGCTTTCCCACGAGGCTTTCCCACAGGGCTGTCCCACGTGCACACGTGGTGGGAGTCGATCCTCGGCTTGAACGTCAAGGCAGTGCAGGGAAAACAGGTTCCTCTGGAATGGACTGACACATCTGGGGGACTCTTGGAATGGTGTCTCGACCCTGGAGTTCCTCTCGCCTTTCCTGTGGAGAGCGCCTCCTCTTGAGATGCGACGGGAACACCGGGAATTCTTTCCCTACGAAACAGGGAAAGGATCCCTCATCTCGAGCTAGGAGGCGGAAACGGGGCTCCCCTGGATGTGTGCGATACCCCACGTGCTTCCTCTCGAGTGGAGACGGGTATGTCGGTGAACTTCTTGAGTTGCAGCAAGGGTGTGAAGGACCCTTTGGAAGTTCCAGTGGTTAGATGTGATTGGCCTCGAGAAGCCTCAGCGGAAATCGGCCTCATCTCGCCTGGAGGGCAAAACCTCCTGGATTTTCTCGAGTTGAGGCAGGTGCTCTCGACTTACGACGGGGACCTCAGGGACCCCCTCTGGTGGCCTCAGGAAAGGCCAGTCCCGATGGGAGTTCCTCGGGGGCCTCTCTGGATTCCTCTCCCGTCGATGCCGGGGCCTAAGACCTTGTGTGGAGTCGGGGCCGGAACCTGAGGATTCCTCTCCAGTGCTGACATGGATCTTGGGGTACTTCTGGAGTCTGCCCAGGGGAGTCAGTCCTCGTCTCGAATGCGGGCATGCACTTGCGCTTTCCTCCAGAGCGGTAGCAGCAGTGTCACGCAGTCCGCCGCGTGGATCAAAGGATCTATGGTTTTCCCTCGAGTCTTTCCCACGAGGCTTTCCCACGAGGCTTTCCCACAGGGCTGTCCCACGTGCACACGTGGTGGGAGTCGATCCTCGGCTTGAACGTCAAGGCAGTGCAGGGAAAACAGGTTCCTCTGGAATGGACTGACACATCTGTGGGACTCTTGGAATGGTGTCACGACCCTGGAGTTCCTCTCGCCTTTCCTGTGGAGAGCGCCTCCTCTTGAGATGCGACCGGATCGCCGGGAATTCTTTCCCTTCGAAACAGGGAAAGGATCCCTCATCTCGAGCTAGGAGGCGGAAACGGGGCTCCCCTGGATGTGTGCGGGAAACCACGTGCTTCCTCTCGAGTGGAGACGGGTATGTCGGGGAACTTCTTGAGTTGCAGCAAGGGTGTGAAGGACCCTTTGGAAGTTCCAGTGGTTAGATGTGATTGGCCTCGAGAAGCCTCAGCGGAAATGGGCATCATCTCGCCTGGAGGGCAAAACCGCCTGGATTTTCTCGAGTTGCGGCAGGTGCTCTCGACTTACGACGGGGACCTCAGGGACCCGCTCTGGTGGCCTCAGGAAAGGCCAGTCCCCATGCGAGTTCCTCGGGGGCCTCTCGGGATTCCTCTCCCGTCGATGCCGGGGCCTAAGACCTTGTGTAGAGTCGGGGCCGGATCCTGAGGATTCCTCTCCAGTGCTGACATGGATCTTGGGGTACTTCTGGAGTCTCCCCAGGGGAGTCAGTCCTCGTCTCGAATGCGGGCATGCACTTGCGCTTTCCTCCAGAGCGGTAGCAGCATTGTCACGCAGTCCGCCGCGTGGATCAAAGGATCTATGGTTTTCCCTCGAGTCTTTCCCACGAGGCTTTCCCACGAGGCTTTCCCACAGGGCTGTCCCACGTGCACACGTGGTGGGAGTCGATCCTCGGCTTGAACGTCAAGGCAGTGCAGGGAAAACAGGTTCCTCTGGAATGGACTGACACATCTGGGGGACTCTTGGAATGGTGTCTCGACCCTGGAGTTCCTCTCGCCTTTCCTGTGGAGAGCGCCTCCTCTTGAGATGCGACGGGAACACCGGGAATTCTTTCCCTACGAAACAGGGAAAGGATCCCTCATCTCGAGCTAGGAGGCGGAAACGAGGCTCCCCTGGATGTGTGCGATACCCCACGTGCTTCCTCTCGAGTGGAGACGGGTATGTCGGGGAACTTCTTGAGTTGCAGCAAGGGTGTGAAGGACCCTTTGGAAGTTCCAGTGGTTAGATGTGATTGGCCTCGAGAAGCCTCAGCGGAAATCGGCCTCATCTCGCCTGGAGGGCAAAACCTCCTGGATTTTCTCGAGTTGCGGCAGGTGCTCTCGACTTACGACGGGGACCTCAGGGACCCCCTCTGGTGGCCTCAGGAAAGGCCAGTCCCGATGGGAGTTCCTCGGGGGCCTCTCTGGATTCCTCTCCCGTCGATGCCGGGGCCTAAGACCTTGTGTGGAGTCGGGGCCGGAACCTGAGGATTCCTCTCCAGTGCTGACATGGATCTTGGGGTACTTCTGGAGTCTGCCCAGGGGAGTCAGTCCTCGTCTCGAATGCGGGCATGCACTTGCGCTTTCCTCCAGAGCGGTAGCAGCAGTGTCACGCAGTCCGCCGCGTGGATCAAAGGATCTATGGTTTTCCCTCGAGTCTTTCCCACGAGGCTTTCCCACGAGGCTTTCCCACAGGGCTGGCCCACGTGCACACGTGGTGGGAGTCGATCCTCGGCTTGAACGTCAAGGCAGTGCAGGGAAAACAGGTTCCTCTGGAATGAACTGACACATCTGGGGGACTCTTGGAATGGTGTCACGACCCTGGAGTTCCTCTCGCCTTTCCTGTGGAGAGCGCCTCCTCTTGAGATGCGACGGGAACGCCTGGAATTCTTTTCCTACGAAACAGGGAAAGGATCCCTCATCTCGAGCTAGGAGGCGGAAACGGGGCTCCCCTGGATGTGTGCGGGAAACCACGTGCTTCCTCTCGAGTGGAGACGGGTATGTCGGGGAACTTCTTGAGTTGCAGCAAGGGTGTGAAGGACCCTTTGGAAGTTTCAGTGGTTAGATGTGATTGGCCTCGAGAAGCCTCAGCGGAAATGGGCCTCATCTCGCCTGGAGGGCAAAACCTCCTGGATTTTCTCGAGTTGCGGCAGGTGCTCTCGACTTACGACGGGGACCTCAGGGAACCGCTCTGGTGGCCTCAGGAAAGGCCAGTCCCCATGCGAGTTCCTCGGGGGCGTCTCGGAATTCCTCTCCCGTCGATGCCGGGGCCTAAGACCTTGTGTGGAGTCGGGGCCGGAACCTGAGGATTTCTCTCCAGTGCTGACATGGATCTAGGGGGAACTTCTGGAGTCTCCCCAGGGGAGTCAGTCCTCGTCTCGAATGCGGGCATGCACTTGCGCTTTCCTCCAGAGTGGTAGCAGCAGTGTCACGCAGTCCGCCGCGTGGATCAAAGGATCTATGGTTTTCCCTCGAGTCTTTCCCACGAGGCTTTCACACGAGGCTTTCCCACAGGGCTGTCCCACGTGCACACGTGGTGGGACTCGATCCTCGGCTTGAACGTCAAGGCAGTGCAGGGAAAACAGGTTCCTCTGGAATGGACTGACACATCTGGGGGACTCTTGGAATGGTGGCATGACCCTGGAGTTCCTCTCGCCTTTCCTGTGGAGAGCGCCTCCTCTTGAGATGCGACGGGAACGCCGGGAATTCTTTCCCTACGAAACAGATAAAGGATCCCTCATCTCGAGCTAGGAGGCGGAAACGGGGCTCCCCTGGATGTGTGCGGGACCCCACGTGCTTCCCCTCGAGTGGAGACGGGTATGTCGGGGAACTTCTTGAGTTGCAGCAATGGTGTGAAGGACCCTTTGGAAGTTCCAGTGGTTAGATGTGATTGGCCTCGAGAAGCCTCAGCGGAAATGGGCCTCATCTCGCCTGGAGGGCAAAACCTCCTGGATTTTCTCGAGTTGCGGCAGGTGCTCTCGACTGACGACGGGGACCTCAGGGACACGCTCTGGTGGCCTCAGGAAAGGCCAGTCCCGATGGGAGTTCCTCGGGGGCGTCTCGGGATTCCTCTCCCGTCGATGCCGGGGCCTAAGACCTTGTGTGGAGTCGGGGCCGGAATCTGAGGATTCCTCTCCAGTGCTGACATAGATCTTGGGGTACTTCTGGAGTCTCCCCAGGGGAGTCAGTCCTCGTCTCGAATGCGGGCATGCACTTGCGCTTTCCTCCAGAGCGGTAGCAGCAGTGTCACGCAGTCCGCCGCGTGGATCAAAGGATCTATGGTTTTCCCTCGAGTCTTTCCCACGAGGCTTTCCCACGAGGCTTTCCCACAGGGCTGTCCCACGTGCACACGTGGTGGGAGTCGATCCTCGGCTTGAACGTCAAGGCAGTGCAGGGAAAACAGGTTCCTCTGGAATGGACTGACACATCTGGGGGACTCTTGGAATGGTGGCACGACCCTGGAGTTCCTCTCGCCTTTCCTGTGGAGAGCGCCTCCTCTTGAGATGCGACGGGAACGCCGGGAATTCTTTCCCTACGAAACAGGGAAAGGATCCCTCATCTCGAGCTAGGAGGCGGAAACGGGGCTCCCCTGGATGTGTGCGGGACCCCACGTGCTTCCTCTTGAGTGCAGACTGGTATGTCGGGGAACTTCTTGAGTTGCAGCAAGGGTGTGAAGGACCCTTTGGAAGTTCCAGTGGTTAGATGTGATTGGCCTCGAGAAGCCTCAGCGGAAATGGGCCTCATCTCGCCTGGAGGGCAAAACCTCCTGGATTTTCTCGAGTTGCGGCAGGTGCTCTCGACTTACGACGGGGACCTCAGGGACCCGCTCTGGTGGCCTCAGGATAGGCCAGTCCCCTTGCGAGTTCCTCGGGGGCCTCTCGGGATTCCTCTCCCGTCGATGCCGGGGCCTAAGACCTTGTGTGGAGTCGGGGCCGGAACCTGAGGATTCCTCTCCAGTGCTGACATGGATCTTGGGGTACTTCTGGAGTCTCCCCAGGGGAGTCAGTCCTCGTCTCGAATGCGGGCAGGCACTTGCGCTTTCCTCCAGAGCGGTAGCAGCAGTGTCACGCAGTCCGCCGCGTGGATCAAAGGATCTATGGTTTTCCCTCGAGTCTTTCCCACGAGGCTTTCCCACGACGCTTTCCCACAGGGCTGTCCCACGTGCACACGTGGTGGGAGTCGATCCTCGGCTTGAACGTCAAGGCAGTGCAGGGAAAACAGGTTCCTCTGGAATGGACTGACACATCTGGGGGACTCTTGGAATGGTGGCATGACCCTGGAGTTCCTCTCGCATTTCCTGTGAAGAGCGCCTCCTCTTGAGATGTGACGGGAACGCCGGGAATTCTTTCCCTACGAAACAGGGAAAGGATCCCTCATCTCGAGCTAGGAGGCGGAAACGGGGCTCCCCTGGATGTGTGAGGGACCCCACGTGCTTCCTCTCGAGTGGAGACGGGTATGTCGGGGAACTTCTTGAGTTGCAGCAAGGGTGTGAAGGACCCTTTGGAAGTTCCAGTGGTTAGATGTGATTGGCCTCGAGAAGCCTCAGCGGAAATGGGCCTCATCTCGCCTGGAGGGCAAAACCTCCTGGATTTTCTCGAGTTGCGGCAGGTGCTCTCGACTTACGACGGGGACCTCAGGGACCCGCTCTGGTGGCCTCAGGAAAGGCCAGTCCAAATGCGAGTTCCTCGGGGGCCTCTCGGGATTCCTCTCCCGTCGATGCCGGGGCCTAAGACCTTGTGTGGAGTCGGGGCCGGAACCTGAGGATTTCTCTCCAGTGCTGACATGGATCTAGGGGGAACTTCTGGAGTCTCCCCAGGGGAGTCAGTCCTCGTCTCGAATGCGGACATGCACTTTCGCTTTCCTCCAGAGTGGTAGCAGCAGTGTCACGCAGTCCGCCGCGTGGATCAAAGGATCTATGGTTTTCCCTCGAGTCTTTCCCACGAGGCTTTCACACGAGGCTTTCCCACAGGGCTGTCCCACGTGCACACGTGGTGGGACTCGATCCTCGGCTTGAACGTCAAGGCAGTGCAGGGAAAACAGGTTCCTCTGGAATGGACTGACACATCTGGGGGACTCTTGGAATGGTGGCATGACCCTGGAGTTCCTCTCGCCTTTCCTGTGGAGAGCGCCTCCTCTTGAGATGCGACGGGAACGCCGGGAATTCTTTCCCTACGAAACAGATAAAGGATCCCTCATCTCGAGCTAGGAGGCGGAAACGGGGCTCCCCTGGATGTGTGCGGGACCCCACGTGCTTCCCCTCGAGTGGAGACGGGTATGTCGGGGAACTTCTTGAGTTGCAGCAATGGTGTGAAGGACCCTTTGGAAGTTCCAGTGGTTAGATGTGATTGGCCTCGAGAAGCCTCAGCGGAAATGGGCCTCATCTCGCCTGGAGGGCAAAACCTCCTGGATTTTCTCGACTTGCGGCAGGTGCTCTCGACTGACGACGGGGACCTCAGGGACCCGCTCTGGTGGCCTCAGGAAAGGCCAGTCCCCATGCGAGTTCCTCGGGGGCGTCTCGGGATTCCTCTCCCGTCGATGCCGGGGCCTAAGACCTTGTGTGGAGTCGGGGCCGGAACCTGAGGATTCCTCTCCAGTGCTGACATAGATCTTGGGGTACTTCTGGAGTCTCCCCAGGGGAGTCAGTCCTCGTCTCGAATGCGGGCATGCACTTGCGCTTTCCTCCAGAGCGATAGCAGCAGTGTCACGCAGTCCGCCGCGTGGATCAAAGGATCTATGGTTTTCCCTCGAGTCTTTCCCACGAGGCTTTCCCACGAGGCTTTCCCACAGGGCTGTCCCACGTGCACACGTGGTGGGAGTCGATCCTCGGCTTGAACGTCAAGGCAGTGCAGGGAAAACAGGTTCCTCTGGAATGGACTGACACATCTGGGGGACTCTTGGAATGGTGGCACGACCCTGGAGTTCCTCTCGCCTTTCCTGTGGAGAGCGCCTCCTCTTGAGATGCGACGGGAACGCCGGGAATTCTTTCCCTACGAAACAGGGAAAGGATCCCTCATCTCGAGCTAGGAGGCGGAAACGGGGCTCCCCTGGATGTGTGCGGGACCCCACGTGCTTCCTCTCGAGTGCAGACTGGTATGTCGGGGAACTTCTTGAGTTGCAGCAAGGGTGTGAAGGACCCTTTGGAAGTTCCAGTGGTTAGATGTGATTGGCCTCGAGAAGCCTCAGCGGAAATGGGCCTCATCTCGCCTGGAGGGCAAAACCTCCTGGATTTTCTCGAGTTGCGGCAGGTGCTCTCGACTTACGACGGGGACCTCAGGGACCCGCTCTGGTGGCCTCAGGAAAGGCCAGTCCCCTTGCGAGTTCCTCGGGGGCCTCTCGGGATTCCTCTCCCGTCGATGCCGGGGCCTAAGACCTTGTGTGGAGTCGGGTCCGGAACCTGAGGATTCCTCTCCAGTGCTGACATGGATCTTGGGGTACTTCTGGAGTCTCCCCAGGGGAGTCAGTCCTCGTCTCGAATGCGGGCATGCACTTGCGCTTTCCTCCAGAGCGGTAGCAGCAGTGTCACGCAGTCCGCCGCGTGGATCAAAGGATCTATGGTTTTCCCTCGAGTCTTTCCCACGAGGCTTTCCCACGACGCTTTCCCACAGGGCTGTCCCACGTGCACACGTGGTGGGACTCGATCCTCGGCTTGAACGTCAAGGCAGTTCAGGGAAAACAGGTTCCTCTGGAATGGACTGACACATCTGGGGGACTCTTGGAATGGTGTCACGACCCTGGAGTTCCTCTCGCCTTTCCTGTGGAGAGCGCCTCCTCTTGAGATGCGACGGGAACGCCGGGAATTCTTTCCCTACGAAACAGGGAAAGGATCCCTCATCTCGAGCTAAGAGGCGGAAACGGGGCTCCCCTGGATGTGTGCGGGACCCCACGTGCTTCCTCTCGAGTGGAGACGGGTATGTCGGGGAACTTCTTGAGTTGCAGCAAGGGTGTGAAGGACCCTTTGGAAGTTCCAGTGGTTAGATGTGATTGGCCTCGAGAAGCCTCAGCGGAAATGGGCCTCATCTCGCCTGGAGGGCAAAACCGCCTGGATTTTCTCGAGTTGCGGCAGGTGCTCTCGACTTACGACGAGGACCTCAGGGACCCGCTCTGGTGGCCTCAGGAAAGGCCAGTCCCCATGCGAGTTCCTCTGGGGATTCCTCTCCCATCGATTCCGGGGCCTAAGACCTTGTGTGGAGTCGGGGCCGGAACCTGAGGATTCCTCTCCAGTGCTGACATGGATCTTGGGGTACTTCTGGAGTCTCCCCAGGGGAGTCAGTCCTCGTCTCGAATGCGGGCATGCACTTGCGCTTTCCTCCAGAGCGGTAGCAGCAGTGTCACGCAGTCCGCCGCGTGGATCAAAGGATCTATGGTTTTCCCTCGAGTCTTTCCCACGAGGCTTTCCCACCAGGCTTTCCCACAGGGCTGTCCCACGTGCACACGTGGTGGGAGTCGATCCTCGGCTTGAACGTCAAGGCAGTGCAGGGAAAACAGGTTCCTCTGGAATGGACTGACACATCTGGGGGACTCTTGGAATGGTGGCATGACCCTGGAGTTCCTCTCGCATTTCCTGTGGAGAGCGCCTCCTCTTGAGATGTGACGGGAACGCCGGGAATTCTTTCCCTACGAAACAGGGAAAGGATCCCTCATCTCGAGCTAGGAGGCGGAAACGGGGCTCCCCTGGATGTGTGAGGGACCCCACGTGCTTCCTCTCGAGTGGAGACGGGTATGTCGGGGAACTTCTTGAGTTGCAGAAAGGGTGTGAAGGACCCTTTGGAAGTTCCAGTGGTTAGATGTGATTGGCCTCGAGAAGCCTCAGCGGAAATGGGCCTCATCTCGCCTGGAGGGCAAAACCTCCTGGATTTTCTCGAGTTGCGGCAGGTGCTCTCGACTTACGACGGGGACCTCAGGGACCCGCTCTGGTGGCCTCAGGAAAGGCCAGTCCAAATGCGAGTTCCTCGGGGGCCTCTCGGGATTCCTCTCCCGTCGATGCCGGGGCCTAAGACCTTGTGTGGAGTCGGGGCCGGAACCTGAGGATTTCTCTCCAGTGCTGACATGGATCTAGGAGGAACTTCTGGAGTCTCCCCAGGGGAGTCAGTCCTCGTCTCGAATGCGGGCATGCACTTGTGCTTTCCTCCAGAGTGGTAGCAGCAGTGTCACGCAGTCCGCCGCGTGGATCAAAGGATCTATGGTTTTCCCTCGAGTCTTTCCCACGAGGCTTTCCCACGAGGCTTTCCCACAGGGCTGTCCCACGTGCACACGTGGTGGGACTCGATCCTCGGCTTGAACGTCAAGGCAGTGCAGGGAAAACAGGTTCCTCTGGAATGGACTGACACATCTGGGGGACTCTTGGAATGGTGGCATGACCCTGGAGTTCCTCTCGCCTTTCCTGTGGAGAGCGCCTCCTCTTGAGATGCGACGGGAACGCCGGGAATTCTTTCCCTACGAAACAGATAAAGGATCCCTCATCTCGAGCTAGGAGGCGGAAACGGGGCTCCCCTGGATGTGTGCGGGACCCCACGTGCTTCCCCTCGAGTGGAGACGGGTATGTCGGGGAACTTCTTGAGTTGCAGCAATGGTGTGAAGGACCCTTTGGAAGTTCCAGTGGTTAGATGTGATTGGCCTCGAGAAGCCTCAGCGGAAATGGGCCTCATCTCGCCTGGAGGGCAAAACCTCCTGGATTTTCTCGAGTTGCGGCAGGTGCTCTCGACTTACGACGGGGACCTCAGGGACCCGCTCTGGTGGCCTCAGGAAAGGCCAGTCCCCATGCGAGTTCCTCGGGGGCATCTCGGGATTCCTCTCCCTTCGATGCCGGGGCCTAAGACCTTGTGTGGAGTCGGGGCCGGAAACTGAGGATTCCTCTCCAGTGCTGACATGGATCTTGGGGTACTTCTGGAGTCTCCCCAGGGGAGTCAGTCCTCGTCTCGAATGCGGGCATGCACTTGCGCTTTCCTCCAGAGCGGTAGCAGCAGTGTCACGCAGTCCGCCGCGTGGATCAAAGGATCTATGGTTTTCCCTCGAGTCTTTCCCACGAGGCTTTCCCACGAGGCTTTCCCACAGGGCTGTCCCACGTGCACACGTGGTGGGAGTCGATCCTCGGCTTGAACGTCAAGGCAGTGCAGGGAAAACAGGTTCCTCTGGAATGGACTGACACATCTGGGGGACTCTTGGAATGGTGGCACGACCCTGGAGTTCCTCTCGCCTTTCCTGTGGAGAGCGCCTCCTCTTGAGATGCGACGGGAACGCCGGGAATTCTTTCGCTACGAAACAGGGAAAGGATCCCTCATCTCGAGCTAGGAGGCGGAAACGGGGCTCCCCTGGATGTGTGCGGGACCCCACGTGCTTCCTCTCGAGTGCAGACTGGTATGTCGGGGAACTTCTTGAGTTGCAGCAAGGGTGTGAAGGACCCTTTGGAAGTTCCAGTGGTTAGATGTGATTGGCCTCGAGAAGCCTCATCGGAAATGGGCCTCATCTCGCCTGGAGGGCAAAACCTCCTGGATTTTCTCGAGTTGCGGCAGGTGCTCTCGACTTACGACGGGGACCTCAGGGACCCGCTCTGGTGGCCTCAGGAAAGGCCAGTCCCCTTGCGAGTTCCTCGGGGGCCTCTCGGGATTCCTCTCCCGTCGATGCCGGGGCCTAAGACCTTGTGTGGAGTCGGGGCCGGAACCTGAGGATTCCTCTCCAGTGCTGACATGGATCTTGGGGTACTTCTGGAGTCTCCTCAGGGGAGTCAGTCCTCGTCTCGAATGCGGGCATGCACTTGCGCTTTCCTCCAGAGTGGTAGCAGCAGTGTCACGCAGTCCGCCGCGTGGATCAAAGGATCTATGGTTTTCCCTCGAGTCTTTCCCACGAGGCTTTCCCACGAGGCTTTCCCACAGGGCTGTCCCACGTGCACACGTGGTGGGAGTCGATCCTCGGCTTGAATGTCAAGGCAGTGCAGGGAAAACAGGTTCCTCTGGAATGGACTGACACATCTGGGGGACTCTTGGAATGGTGTCACGACCCTGGAGTTCCTCTCGCCTTTCCTGTGGAGAGCGCCTCCTCTTGAGATGCGACGGGAACGCCGGGAATTCTTTCCCTACGAAACAGGGAAAGGAACCCTCATCTCGAGCTAGGAGGCGGAAACGGGTCTCCCCTGGATGTGTGCGGGACCCCACGTGCTTCCTCTCGAGTGGAGACGGGTATGTGGGGGAACTTCTTGAGTTGCAGCAATGGTGTGAAGGACCCTTTGGAAGTTCCAGTGGTTAGATGTGATTGGCCTCGAGAAGCCTCAGCGGAAATGGGCCTCATCTGGCCTGGAGGGCAAAACCTCCTGGATTTTCTCGAGTTGCGGCAGGTGCTCTCGACTTACGACGGGGACCTCAGGGAACCGCTCTGGTGGCCTCAGGAAAGGCCAGTCCCCATGCGAGTTCCTCGGGGGCGTCTCGGGATTCCTCTCCCGTCGATGCCGGGGCCTAAGACCTTGTGTGGAGTCGGGGCCGGAACCTGAGGATTCCTCTCCAGTGCTGACATGGATCTTGGGGTACTTCTGGAGTCTCCCCAGGGGAGTCAGTCCTCGTCTCGAATGCGGGCATGCACTTGCGCTTTCCTCCAGAGCGGTAGCAGCAGTGTCACGCAGTCCGCCGCGTGGATCAAAGGATCTATGGTTTTCCCTCGAGTCTTTCCCACGAGGCTTTCCCACGAGGCTTTCCCACAGGGCTGTCCCACGTGCACACGTGGTGGGAGTCGATCCTCGGCTTGAACGTCAAGGCAGTGCAGGGAAAACAGGTTCCTCTGGAATGGACTGACACATCTGGGGGACTCTTGGAATGGTGTCACGACCCTGGAGTTCCTCTCGCCTTTCCTGTGGAGAGCGCCTCCTCTTGAGATGCGACGGGAACGCCGGGAATTCTTTCCCTACGAAACAGGGAAAGGATCCCTCATCTCGAGCTAGGAGGCGGAAACGGGGCTCCCCTGGATGTGTGCGGGACCCCACGTGCTTCCTCTCGAGTGGAGACGGGTATGTCGGGTAACTTCTTGAGTTGCAGCAAGGGTGTGAAGGACCCTTTGGAAGTTCCAGTGGTTAGATGTGATTGGCCTCGAGAAGCCTCAGCGGAAATGGGCCTCATCTCGCCTGGAGGGCAAAACCTCCTGGATTTTCTCGAGTTGCGGCAGGTGCTCTCGACTTACGACGGGGACCTCAGGGACCCGCTCTGGTGGCCTCAGGAAAGGCCAGTCCCCATGCGAGTTCCTCGGGGGCCTCTCGGGTTTCCTCTCCCTTCGATGCCGGGGCCTAAGACCTTGTGTGGAGTCGGGGCCGGAACCTGAGGATTCCTCTCCAGTGCTGACATGGATCTTGGGGTACTTCTGGAGTCTCCCCAGGGGAGTCAGTCCTCGTCTCGAATGCGGGCATGCACTTGCGCTTTCCTCCAGAGCGGTAGCAGCAGTGTCACGCAGTCCGCCGCGTGGATCAAAGGATCTATGGTTTTCCCTCGAGTCTTTCCCACGAGGCTTTCCCACGAGGCTTTCCCACAGGGCTGTCCCACGTGCACACGTGGTGGGAGTCGATCCTCGGCTTGAACGTCAAGGCAGTGCAGGGAAAACAGGTTCCTCTGGAATGGACTGACACATCTGGGGGACTCTTGGAATGGTGGCATGACCCTGGAGTTCCTCTCGCCTTTCCTGTGGAGAGCGCCTCCTCTTGAGATGCGACGGGAACGCCGGGAATTCTTTCCCTACGAAACAGGGAAAGGACCCTCATCTCGAGCTAGGAGGCGGAAACGGGGCTCCCCTGGATGTGTGCGGGACACCACGTGCTTCCTCTCGAGTGCAGACGGGTATGTCGGGGAACTTCTTGAGTTGCAGCAAGGGTGTGAAGGACCCTTTGGAAGTTCCAGTGGTTAGATGTGATTGGCCTCGAGAAGCCTCAGCGGAAATGGGCCTCATCTCGCCTGGAGGGCAAAACCTCTTGGATTTTCTCGAGTTGCGGCAGGTGCTCTCGACTTACGACGGGGACCTCAGGGACCCGCTCTGGTGGCCTCAGGAAAGGCCAGTCCCCATGCGAGTTCCTCGGGGGCCTCTAGGGATTCCTCTCACGTCGATGCCGGGGCCTAAGACCTTGTGTGGAGTCGTGGCCGGAACCTGAGGATTCCTCTCCAGTGCTGACATGGATCTTGGGGTACTTCTGGAGTCTCCCCAGGGGAGTCAGTCCTCGTCTCGAATGCGGGCCTGCACTTGCGCTTTCCTCCAGAGCGGTAGCAGCAGTGTCACGCAGTCCGCCGCGTGGATCAAAGGATCTATGGTTTTCCCTCGAGTCTTTCCCACGAGGCTTTCCCACGAGGCTTTCCCACAGGGCTGTCCCACGTGCACACGTGGTGGGACTCGATCCTCGGCTTGAACGTCAAGGCAGTGCAGGGAAAACAGGTTCCTCTGGAATGGACTGACACATCTGGGGGACTCTTGGAATGGTGGCACGACCCTGGAGTTCCTCTCGCCTTTCCTGTGGAGAGCGCCTCCTCTTGAGATGCGACGGGAACGCCGGGAATTCTTTCCCTACGAAACAGGGAAAGGATCCCTCATCTCGAGCTAGGAGGCGGAAACGGGTCTCCCCTGGATGTGTGCGGGACCCCACGTGCTTCCTCTCGCGTGGAGACGGGTATGTGGGGGAACTTCTTGAGTTGCAGCAATGGTGTGAAGGACCCTTTGGAAGTTCCAGTGGTTAGATGTGATTGGCCTCGAGAAGCCTCAGCGGAAATGGGCCTCATCTCGCCTGGAGGGCAAAACCTCCTGGATTTTCTCGAGTTGCGGCAGGTGCTCTCGACTTACGACGGGGACCTCAGGGACCCGCTCTGGTGGCCTCAGGAAAGGCCAGTCCCCATGCGAGTTCCTCGGGGGCCTCTCGGGTTTCCTCTCCCGTCGATGCCGGGGCCTAAGACCTTGTGTGGAGTCGGGGCCGGAACCTGAGGATTCCTCTCCAGTGCTGACATGGATCTTGGGGTACTTCTGGAGTCTCCCCAGGGGAGTCAGTCCTCGTCTCGAATGCGGGCATGCACTTGCGCTTTCCTCCAGAGCGGTAGCAGCAGTGTCACGCAGTCCGCCGCGTGGATCAAAGGATCTATGGTTTTCCCTCGAGTCTTTCCCACGAGGCTTTCCCACGAGGCTTTCCCACAGGGCTGTCCCACGTGCACACGTGGTGGGAGTCGATCCTCGGCTTGAACGTCAAGGCAGTGCAGTGAAAACAGGTTCCTCTGGAATGGACTGACACATCTGGGGGACTCTTGGAATGGTGGCACGACCCTGGAGTTCCTCTCGCCTTTCCTGTGGAGAGCGCCTCCTCTTGAGATGCGACGGGAACGCCGGGAATTCTTTCCCTACGAAACAGGGAAAGGATCCCTCATCTCGAGCTAGGAGGCGGAAACGGGTCTCCCCTGGATGTGTTCGGGACCCCACGTGCTTCCTCTCGCGTGGAGACGGGTATGTGGGGGAACTTCTTGAGTTGCAGCAATGGTGTGAAGGACCCTTTGGAAGTTCCAGTGGTTAGATGTGATTGGCCTCGAGAAGCCTCAGCGGAAATGGGCCTCATCTCGCCTGGAGGGCAAAACCTCCTGGATTTTCTCGAGTTGCGGCAGGTGCTCTCGACTTACGACGGGGACCTCAGGGACCCGCTCTGGTGGCCTCAGGAAAGGCCAGTCCCCATGCGAGTTCCTCGGGGGCCTCTCGGGTTTCCTCTCCCGTCGATGCCGGGGCCTAAGACCTTGTGTGGAGTCGGGGCCGGAACCTGAGGATTCCTCTCCAGTGCTGACATGGATCTTGGGGTACTTCTGGAGTCTCCCCAGGGGAGTCAGTCCTCGTCTCGAATGCGGGCATGCACTTGCGCTTTCCTCCAGAGCGGTAGCAGCAGTGTCACGCAGTCCGCCGCGTGGATCAAAGGATCTATGGTTTTCCCTCGAGTCTTTCCCACGAGGCTTTCCCACGAGGCTTTCCCACAGGGCTGTCCCACGTGCACACGTGGTGGGAGTCGATCCTCGGCTTGAACGTCAAGGCAGTGCAGGGAAAACAGGTTCCTCTGGAATGGACTGACACATCTGGGGGACTCTTGGAATGGTGGCATGACCCTGGAGTTCCTCTCGCCTTTCCTGTGGAGAGCGCCTCCTCTTGAGATGCGACGGGAACGCCGGGAATTCTTTCCCTACGAAACAGGGAAAGGATCCCTCATCTCGAGCTAGGAGGCGGAAACGGGGCTCCCCTGGATGTGTGCGGGACCCCACGTGCTTCCTCTCGAGTGGAGACGGGTATGTGGGGGAACTTCTTGAGTTGCAGCAATGGTGTGAAGGACCCTTTGGAAGTTCCAGTGGTTAGATGTGATTGGCCTCGAGAAGCCTCAGCGGAAATGGGCCTCATCTGGCCTGGAGGGCAAAACCTCCTGGATTTTCTCGAGTTGCGGCACGTGCTCTCGACTTACGACGGGGACCTCAGGGAACCGCTCTGGTGGCCTCAGGAAAGGCCAGTCCCCATGCGAGTTCCTCGGGGGCGTCTCGGGATTCCTCTCCCGTCGATGCCGGGGCCTAAGACCTTGTGTGGAGTCGGGGCCGGAACCTGAGGATTCCTCTCCAGTGCTGACATGGATCTTGGGGTACTTCTGGAGTCTCCCCAGGGGAGTCAGTCCTCGTCTCGAATGCGGGCATGCACTTCCGCTTTCCTCCAGAGCGGTAGCAGCAGTGTCACGCAGTCCGCCGCGTGGATCAAAGGATCTATGGTTTTCCCTCGAGTCTTTCCCACGAGGCTTTCCCACGAGGCTTTCCCACAGGGCTGTCCCAAGTGCACACGTGGTGGGAGTCGATCCTCGGCTTGAACGTCAAGGCAGTGCAGGGAAAACAGGTTCCTCTGGAATGGACTGACACATCTGGGGGACTCTTGGAATGGTGGCATGACCCTGGAGTTCCTCTCGCCTTTCCTGTGGAGAGCGCATCCTCTTGAGATGCGACGGGAACGCCGGGAATTCTTTCCCTACGAAACAGGGAAAGGATCCCTCATCTCGAGCTAGGAGGCGGAAACGGGGCTCCCCTGGATATGTGCGGGACCCAACGTGCTTCCTCTCGAGTGGAGACGGGTATGTCGGGGAACTTCTTGAGTTGCAGCAAGGGTGTGAAGGACCCTTTGGAAGTTCCAGTGGTTAGATGTGATTGGCCTCGAGAAGCCTCAGCGGAAATGGTCCTCATCTCGCCTGGAGGGCAAAACCTCCTGGATTTTCTCGAGTTGCGGCAGGTGCTCTCGACTTATGACGGGGACATCAGGGACCCGCTCTGGTGGCCTCAGGAAAGGCCAGTCCCCATGCGAGTTCCTCGGGGGCGTCTCCGGATTCCTCTCCCGTCGATGGCGGGGCCTAAGACCTTGTGTGGAGTCGGGGCCGGAACCTGAGTATTCCTCTCCAGTGCTGACATGGATCTTGGGGTACTTCTGGAGTCTCCCCAGGGGAGTAAGTCCTCGTCTCGAATGCGGGCATGCACTTGCGCTTTCCTCCAGAGCGGTAGCAGCAGTGTCACGCAGTCCGCCGCGTGGATCAAAGGATCTATGTTTTTCCCTCGAATCTTTCCCACGAGGCTTTCCCACGAGGCTTTCCCACAGGGCTGTCCCACGTGCACACGTGGTGGGAGTCGATCCTCGGCTTGAACGTCAAGGCAGTGCAGGGAAAACAGGTTCCTCTGGAATGGACTGACACATCTGGGGGACTCTTGGAATGGTGGCACGACCCTGGAGTTCCTCTCGCCTTTCCTGTGGAGAGCGCCTCCTCTTGAGATGCGACGGGAACGCCGGGAATTCTTTCCCTACGAAACAGGGAAAGGATCCCTCATCTCGAGCTAGGAGGCGGAAACGGGGCTCCCCTGGATGTGTGCGGGACCCCACGTGCTTCCTCTCGAGTGGAGACGGGTATGTCGGGTAACTTCTTGAGTTGCAGCAAGGGTGTGAAGGACCCTTTGGAAGTTCCAGTGGTTAGATGTGATTGGCCTCGAGAAGCCTCAGCGGAAATGGGCCTCATCTCGCCTGGAGGGCAAAACCTCCTGGATTTTCTCGAGTTGCGGCAGGTGCTCTCGACTTACGACGGGGACCTCAGGGACCCGCTCTGGTGGCGTCAGGAAAGGCCAGTCCCCATGCGAGTTCCTCGGGGGCCTCTCGGGTTTCCTCTCCCGTCGATGCCGGGGCCTAAGACCTTGTGTGGAGTCTGGGCCGGAACCTGAGGATTCCTCTCCAGTGCTGACATGGATCTTGGGGTACTTCTGGAGTCTGCCCAGGGGAGTCAGTCCTCGTCTCGAATGCGGGCATGCACTTGCGCTTTCCTCCAGAGCGGTAGCAGCAGTGTCACGCAGTCCGCCGCGTGGATCAAAGGATCTATGGTTTTCCCTCGAGTCTTTCCCACGAGGCTTTCCCACGAGGCTTTCCCACAGGGCTGTCCCACGTGCACACGTGGTGGGAGTCGATCCTCGGCTTGAACGTCAAGTCAGTGCAGGGGAAACAGGTTCCTCTGGAATGGACTGACACATCTGGGGGACTCTTGGAATGGTGGCATGACCCTGGAGTTCCTCTCGCCTTTCCTGTGGAGAGCGCCTCCTCTTGAGATGCGACGGGAACGCCGGGAATTCTTTCCCTACGAAACAGGGAAAGGATCCCTCATCTCGAGCTAGGAGGCGGAAACGGGGCTCCCCTGGATGTGTGCGGGACACCACGTGCTTCTTCTCGAGTGCAGACGGGTATGTCGGGGAACTTCTTGAGTTGCAGCAAGGGTGTGAAGGACCCTTTGGAAGTTCCAGTGGTTAGATGTGATTGGCCTCGAGAAGCCTCAGCGGAAATGGGCCTCATCTCGCCTGGAGGGCAAAACCTCCGGGATTTTCTCGAGTTGCGGCAGGTGCTCTCGACTTACGACGGGGACATCAGGGACCCGCTCTGGTGGCGTCAGGAAAGGCCAGTCCCCATGCGAGTTCCTCGGGGGCCTCTCGGGATTCCTCTCCCGTCGATGCCGGGGCCTAAGACCTTGTGTGGAGTCGGGGCCGGAACCTGAGGATTCCTCTCCAGTGCTGACATGGATCTTGGGGTACTTCTGGAGTCTCCCCAGGGGAGTCAGTCCTCGTCTAGAATGCGGGCATGCACTTGCGCTTTCCTCCAGAGCGGTAGCAGCAGTGTCACACAGTCCGCCGCGTGGATCAAAGGATCTATGGTTTTCCCTCGAGTCTTTCCCACGAGGCTTTCCCACGAGGCTTTCCCACAGGGCTGTCCCACGTGCACACGTGGTGGGAGTCGATCCTCGGCTTGAACGTCAAGGCAGTGCAGGGAAAACAGGTTCCTCTGGAATGGACTGACACATCTGGGGGACTCTTGGAATGGTGGCATGACCCTGGAGTTCCTCTCGCCTTTCCTGTGGAGAGCGCCACCTCTTGAGATGCGACAGGAACGCCGGGAATTCTTTCCCTACGAAACAGGGAAAGGATCCCTCATCTCGAGCTAGGAGGCGGAAACGGGGCTCCCCTGGATGTGTGCGGAACACCACGTGCTTCCTCTCGAGTGCAGACGGGTATGTCGGGGAACTTCTTGAGTTGCAGCAAGGGTGTGAAGGACCCTTTGGAAGTTCCAGTGGTTAGATGTGATTGGCCTCGAGAAGCCTCAGCGGAAATGGGCCTCATCTCGCCTGGAGGGCAAAACCTCCTGGATTTTCTCGAGTTGCGGCAGGTGCTCTCGACTTACGACGGGGACCTCAGGGACCCGCTCTGGTGGCCTCAGGAAAGGCCAGTCCCCATGCGAGTTCCTCGGGGGCCTCTCGAGATTCCTCTCCCGTCGATGCCGGAGCCTAAGACCTTGTGTGGAGTCGGGGCCGGAACCTGAGGATTCCTCTCCAGTGCTGACATGGATCTTGGGGTACTTCTGGAGTCTCCCCAGGGGAGTCAGTCCTTGTCTCGAATGCGGGCATGCACTTGCGCTTTCCTCCAGAGCGGTAGCAGCAGTGTCACGCAGTCCGCCGCGTGGATCAAAGGATCTATGGTTTTCCCTCGAGTCTTTCCCACGAGGCTTTCCCACGAGGCTTTCCCACAGGGCTGTCCCACGTGCACACGTGGTGGGAGTCGATCCTCAGCTTGAACGTCAAGGCAGTGCAGGGAAAACAGGTTCCTCTGGAATGGACTGACACATCTGGGGGACTCTTGGAATGGTGTCACGACCCTGGAGTTCCTCTCGCCTTTCCTGTGGAGAGCGCCTCCTCTTGAGATGCGACGGGAACGCCGGGAATTCTTTCCCTACGAAACAGGGAAAGATTCCCTCATCTCGAGCTAGGAGGCGGAAACGGAGCACCCCTGGATGTGTGCGGGACCCCACGTGCTTCCTCTCGAGTGGAGACGGGTATGTCGGGGAACTTCTTGAGTTGCAGCAATGGTGTGAAGGACCCTTTGGAAGTTCCAGTGGTTAGATGTGATTGGCCTCGAGAAGACTCAGCGGAAATGGGCCTCATCTCGCCTGGAGGGCAAAACCTCCTGGATTTTCTCGAGTTGCGGCAGGTCCTCTCGACTTACGACAGGGACCTCAGGGAACCGCTCGGGTGGCCTCAGAAAAGGCCAGTCCCCATGCGAGTTCCACGGGGGCCTCTCGGGATTCCTCTCCCGTCGATGCCGGGGCCTAAGACCTTGTGTGGAGTCGGGGCCGGAACCTGAGGATTCCTCTCCAGTGCTGACATGGATCTTGGGGTACTTCTGGAGTCTCCCCAGGGGAGTCAGTCCTCGTCTCGAATGCGGGCATGCACTTGCGCTTTCCTCCAGAGCGGTAGCAGCAGTGTCACGCAGTCTGCCGCGTGGATGAAAGGATCTATGGTTTTCCCTCGAGTCTTTCCCACGAGGCTTTCCCACGAGGCTTTCCCACAGGGCTGTCCAACGTGCACACGTGGTGGGAGTCGATCCTCGGCTTGAACGTCAAGGCAGTGCAGGGAAAACAGGTTCCTCTGGAATGGACTGACACATCTGTTGTCTCTTGGAATGGTGGCACGACCCTGGAGTTCCTTTCGCCTTTCCTGTGGAGAGCGCCTCCTCTTGAGTTGCGACGGGAACGCCGGGAATTCATTCCCTACGAAACAGGGAAAGGATCCCTCATCTCTAGCTAGGAGGCGGAAACGGGGCTCCCCTGGATGTGTGCGGGACACCACGTGCTTCCTCTCGAGTGCAGACGGGTATGTCGGGGAACTTCTTGAGTTGCAGCAAGGGTGTGAAGGACCCTTTGGAAGTTCCAGTGGTTAGATGTGATTGGCCTCGAGAAGCCTCAGCGGAAATGGGCCTCATCTCGCCTGGAGGGCAAAACCTCCTGGATTTTCTCGAGTTGCGGCAGGTGCTCTCGACTTACGACGGGGACCTCAGGGACCCGCTCTGGTGGCCTCAGGAAAGGCCAGTCCCCATGTGAGTTCCTCGGGGACCTCTCGGGATTCCTCTCCCGTCGATGCCGGGGCCTAAGACCTTGTGTGGAGTCGGGGCCGGAACCTGAGGATTCCTCTCCAGTGCTGACATGGATCTTGGGGTACTTCTGGAGTCTCCCCAGGGGAGTCAGTCCTCGTCTCGAATGCGGGCATGCACTTGCGCTTTCCTCCAGAGCGGTAGCAGCAGTGTCACGCAGTCCGCCGCGTGGATCAAAGGATCTATGGTTTTCCCTCGAGTCTTTCCCACGAGGCTTTCCCACGAGGCTTTCCCACAGGGCTGTCCCACGTGCACACGTGGTGGGAGTCGATCCTCGGCTTGAACGTCAAGGCAGTGCAGGGAAAACAGGTTCCTCTGGAATGGACTGACACATCTGGGGGACTCTTGGAATGGTGGCACGACCCTGGAGTTCCTCTCGCCTTTCCTGTGGAGAGCGCCTCTTCTTGAGATGCGACGGGAACGCCGGGAATTCTTTCGCTACGAAACAGGGAAAGGATCCCTCATCTCGAGCTAGGAGGCGGAAACGGGGCTCCCCTGGATGTGTGAGGGACACCACGTGCTTCCTCTCGAGTGCAGACGGGTATGTCGGGGAACTTCTTGAGTTGCAGCAAGGGTGTGAAGGACCCTTTGGAAGTTCCAGTGGTTAGATGTGATTGGCCTCGAGAAGCCTCAGCGGAAATGGGCCTCATCTCGCCTGGAGGGCAAAACCTTCTGGATTTTCTCGAGTTGCGGCAGGTGCTCTCGACTTACGACGGGGACCTCAGGGACCCGCTCTGGTGGCCTCAGGAAAGGCCAGTCCCCATGCGAGTTCCTCGGGGGCCTCTAGGGATTCCTCTCCCGTCGATGCCGGGGCCTAAGACCTTGTGTGGAGTCGGGGCCGGAACCTGAGGATTCCTCTCCAGTGCTGACATGGATCTTGGGGTACTTCTGGAGTCTCCCCAGGGGAGTCAGTCCTCGTCTCGAATGCGGGCATGCACTTGCGCTTTCCTCCAGAGCGGTAGCAGCAGTGTCACTCAGTCCGGCGCGTGGATCAAAGGATCTATGGTTTTCCCTCGAGTCTTTCCCACGAGGCTTTCCCACGAGGCTTTCCCACAGGGCTGTCCCACGTGCACACGTGGTGGGACTCGATCCTCGGCTTGAAAGTCAAGGCAGTGCAGGGAAAACAGGTTCCTCTGGAATGGACTGACACATCTGGGGGACTCTTGGAATGGTGGCACGACCCTGGAGTTCCTCTCGCCTTTCCTGTGGAGAGCGCCTCCTCTTGAGATGCGACGGGAACGCCGGGAATTCTTTCCCTACGAAACAGGGAAAGGATCCCTCATCTCGAGCTAGGAGGCGGAAACGGCGCTCCCCTGGATGTGTGCGGGACCCCACGTGCTTCCTCTCGAGTGCAGACGGGTATGTCGGGGAACTTCTTGAGTTGCAGCAAGGGTGTGAAGGACCCTTTGGAAGTTCCAGTGGTTAGATGTGATTGGCCTCGAGAAGCCTCAGCGGAAATGGGCCTCATCTCGCCTGGAGGGCAAAACCTCCTGGATTTTCTCGAGTTGCGGCAGGTCCTCTCGACTTACGACAGGGACCTCAGGGAACCGCTCGGGTGGCCTCAGGAAAGGCCAGTCCCCATGTGAGTTCCACGGGGGCCTCTCGGGATTCCTCTCCCGTCGATGCTGGGGCCTAAGACCTTGTGTGGAGTCGGGGCCGGAACCTGAGGATTCCTCTCCAGTGCTGACATGGATCTTGGGGTACTTCTGGAGTCTCCCCAGGGGAGTCAGTCCTCGTCTCGAATGCGGGCATGCACTTGCGCTTTCCTCCAGAGCGGTAGCAGCAGTGTCACGCAGTCCGCCGCGTGGATCAAAGGATCTATGGTTTTCCCTCGAGTCTTTCCCACGAGGCTTTCCCACGAGGCTTTCCCACAGGGCTGTCCCACGTGCACACGTGGTGGGAGTCGATCCTCGGCTTGAACGTCAAGGCAGTGCAGGGAAAACAGGTTCCTCTGGAATGGACTGACACATCTGGGGGACTCTTGGAATGGTGGCACGACCCTGGAGTTCCTCTCGCCTTTCCTGTGGAGAGCGCCTCCTCTTGAGATGCGACGGGAACCCCGGGAATTCTTTCCCTACGAAACAGGGAAAGGATCCCTCATCTCGAGCTAGGAGGCGGAAACGGGGCTCCCCTGGATGTGTGCGGGACCCACGTGCTTCCTCTCGAGTGGAGACGTGTATGTCGGGGAACTTCTTGAGTTGCAGCAAGGGTGTGAAGGACCCTTTGGAAGTTCCAGTGGTTAGATGTGATTAGCCTCGAGAAGCCTCAGCGGAAATGGGACTCATCTCGCCTGGAGGGCAAAACCTCCTGGATTTTCTCGAGTTGCGGCAGGTGCTCTCGACTTACGACGGGGACCTCAGGGACCCGCTCTGGTGGCCTCAGGAAAGGCCAGTCCCCATGCGAGTTCCTCGGGGGCCTCTGGGGATTCCTCTCCCGTCGATGCCGGGGCCTAAGACCTTGTGTGGAGTCGGGGCCGGAACCTGAGGATTCCTCTCCAGTGCTGACATGGATCTTGGGGTACTTCTGGAGTCTCCCCAGGGGAGTCAGTCCTCGTCTCGAATGCGGGCATGCACTTGCGCTTTCCTCCAGAGCGGTAGCAGCAGTGTCACGCAGTCCGCCGCGTGGATCAAAGGATCTATGGTTTTCCCTCGAGTCTTTCCCACGAGGCTTTCCCACGAGGCTTTCCCACAGGGCTGTCCCACGTGCACACGTGGTGGGAGTCGATCCTCGGCTTGAACGTCAAGGCAGTGCAGGGAAAACAGGTTCCTCTGGAATGGACTGACACATCTGGGGGACACTTGGAATGGTGGCACGACCCTAGAGTTCCTCTCGCCTTTCCTGTGGAGAGCGCCTCCTCTTGAGATGCGACGGGAACGCCGGGAATTCTTTCCCTACGAAACAGGGAAAGGATCCCTCATCTCGAGCTAGGAGGCGGAAACGGGGCTCCCCTGGATGTGTGCGGGACCCACGTGCTTCCTCTCGAGTGGAGACGGGTATGTCGGGGAACTTCTTGAGTTGCAGCAAGGGTGTGAAGGACCCTTTGGAAGTTCCAGTGGTTAGATGTGATTAGCCTCGAGAAGCCTCAGCGGAAATGGGCCTCATCTCGCCTGGAGGGCAAAACCTCCTGGATTTTCTCGAGTTGCGGCAGGTGCTCTCGACTTACGACGGGGACCTCAGGGACCCGCTCTGGTGGCCTCAGGAAAGGCCAGTCCCCATGCGAGTTCCTCGGGGGCCTCTCGGGATTCCTCTCCCGTCGATGCCGGGGCCTAAGACCTTGTGTGGAGTCGGGGCCGGAACCTGAAGATTCCTCTCCAGTGCTGACATGGATCTTGGGGTACTTCTGGAGTCTCCCCAGGGGAGTCAGTCCTCGTCTCGAATGCGGGCATGCACTTGCGCTTTCCTCCAGAGCGGAAGCAGCAGTGTCACGCAGTCCTCCGCGTGGATCAAAGGATCTATGGTTTTCCCTCGAGTCTTTCCCACGAGGCTTTCCCACGAGGCTTTCCCACAGGGCTGTCCCACGTGCACACGTGGTGGGAGTCGATCCTCGGCTTGAACGTCAAGGCAGTGCAGGGAAAACAGGTTCCTCTGGAATGGACTGACACATCTGGGGGACTCTTGGAATGGTGGCACGACCCTGGAGTTCCTCTCGCCTTTCCTGTGGAGAGCGCCTCCTCTTGAGATGCGACGGGAACGCCGGGAATTCTTTCCCTACGAAACAGGGAAAGGATCCCTCATCTCGAGCTAGGAGGCGGAAACGGGGCTCCCCTGGATGTGTGAGGGACCCCACGTGCTTCCTCTCGAGTGCAGACGGGTATGTCGGGGAACTTCTTGAGTTGCAGCAACGGTGTGAAGGACCCTTTGGAAGTTCCAGTAGTTAGATGTGATTGGCCTCGAGAAGCCTCAGCGGAAATGGGCCTCATCTCGCCTGGAGGGCAAAACCTCCTGGATTTTCTCGAGTTGCGGCAGGTGCTCTCGACTTACGACGGGGACCTCAGGGAACCGCTCGGGTGGCCTCAGGAAAGGCCAGTCCCCATGCGAGTTCCACGGGGGCCTCTCGGGATTCCTCTCCCGTCGATGCCGGGGCCTAAGACCTTGTGTGGAGTCGGGGCCGGAACCTGAGGATTTCTCTCCAGTGCTGACATGGATATTGGGGTACTTCTGGAGTCTCCCCAGGGGAGTCAGTCCTCGTCTCGAATGCGGGCATGCACTTGCACTTTCCTCCAGAGCGGTAGCAGCAGTGTCACGCAGTCCGCCGCGTGGATCAAAGGATCTATTGTTTTCCCTCGAGTCTTTCCCACGAGGCTTTCCCACGAGGCTTTCCCACAGGGCTGTCCCACGTGCACACGTGGTGGGAGTCGATCCTCGGCTTGAACGTCAAGGCAGTGCAGGGAAAACAGGTTCCTCTGGAATGGACTGACACATCTGGGGTCTCTTGGAATGGTGTAACGACCCTGGAGTTCCTCTCGCCTTTCCTGTGGAGAGCGCCTCCTCTTGAGATGCGACGGGAACGCCGGGAATTCTTTCCCTACGAAACAGGGAAAGGATCCCTCATCTCGAGGTAGGAGGCGGAAACGGGGCTCCCCTGGATGTGTGCGGGACCCACGTGCTTCCTCTCTAGTGGAGACGGGTATGTCGGGGAACTTCTTGAGTTGCAGCAAGGGTGTGAAGGACCCTTTGGAAGTTCCAGTGGTTAGACGTGATTAGCCTCGAGAAGCCTCAGCGGAAATGGGCCTCATCTCGCCTGGAGGGCAAAACCTCCTGGATTTTCTCGAGTTGCGGCAGGTGCTCTCGACTTACGACGGTGACCTCAGGGAACCGCTCTGGTGGCCTCAGGAAAGGCCAGTCCCCATGCGAGTTCCTCGAGGGCCTCTCGGGATTCCTCTCCCGTCGATGCCGGGGCCTAAGACCTTGTGTGGAGTCGGGGCCGGAACCTGAGGATTCCTCTCCAGTGCTGACATGGATCTTGGGGTACTTCTGGAGTCTCCCCAGGGGAGTCAGTCCTCGTCTCGAATGCGGGCATGCACTTGCGCTTTCCTCCAGAGCGGTAGCAGCAGTGTCACGCAGTCCGCCGCGTGGATCAAAGGATCTATGGTTTTCCCTCGAGTCTTTCCCACGAGGCTTTCCCACAGGGCTGTCCCACGTGCACACGTGGTGGGAGTGGATCCTCGGCTTGAACGTCAAGGCAGTGCAGGGAAAACAGGTTCCTCTGGAATGGACTGACACATCTGGGGGACTCTTGGAATGGTGGCACGACCCTGGAGTTCCTCTCGCCTTTCCTGTGGAGAGCGCCTCCTCTTGAGATGCGACGGGAACGCCGGGAATTCTTTCCCTACGAAACAGGGAAAGGATCCCTCATCTCGAGCTAGGAGGCGGAAACGGGGCTCCCCTGGATGTGTGCGGGACCCCACGTGCTTCCTCTCGAGTGGAGACGGTATGTCGGGGAACTTCTTGAGTTGCAGCAAGGGTGTGAAGGACCCTTTGGAAGTTCCAGTGGTTAGACGTGATTAGCCTCGAGATGCCTCACTGGAAATGGGCCTCATCTCGCCTGGAGGGCAAAACCTCCTGGATTTTCTCGAGTTGCGGCAGGTGCTCTCGACTTACGACGGGGACGTCAGGGACCCGCTCTGGTGGCCTCAGGATAGGCCAGTCCCCATGCGAGTTCCACGGGGGCCTCTCGGGATTCCTCTCCCGTCGATGCCGGGGCCTAAGACCTTGTGTGGAGTCGGGGCCGGAACCTGAGGATTCCTCTCCAGTGCTGACATGGATCTTGGGGTACTTCTGGAGTCTCCCCAGGGGAGTCAGTCCTCGTCTCGAATGCGGGCATGTACTTGCGCTTTCCTCCAGAGCGGTAGCAGCAGTGTCACGCAGTCCGCCGCGTGGATCAAAGGATCTATGGTTTTCCCTCGAGTCTTTCCCACGAGGCTTTCCCACGAGGCTTTCCCACAGGGCTGTCCCACGTGCACACGTGGTGGGAGTCGATCCTCGGCTTGAACGTCAAGGCAGTGCAGGGAAAACAGGTTCCTCTGGAATGGACTGACACATCTGGGGGACACTGGGAATGGTGGCATGACCCTGGAGTTCCTCTCGCCTTTCCTGTGGAGAGCGCCTCCTCTTGAGATGCGACGGGAACCCCGGGAATTCTTTCCCTACGAAACAGGGAAAGGATACCTCATCTCGAGCTAGGAGGCGGAAACGGGGCTCCCCTGGATGTGTGCGGGACCCACGTGCTTCCTCTCGAGTGGAGACGGGTATGTCGGGGAACTTCTTGAGTTGCAGCAAGGGTGTGAAGGACCCTTTGGAAGTTCCAGTGGTTAGATGTGATTAGCCTCGAGAAGCCTCAGCGGAAATGGGACTCATCTCGCCTGGAGGGCAAAACCTCCTGGATTTTCTCGAGTTGCGGCAGGTGCTCTCGACTTACGACGGGGACCTCAGGGACCCGCTCTGGTGGCCTCAGGAAAGGCCAGTCCCCATGCGAGTTCCTCGGGGGCCTCTGGGGATTCCTCTCCCGTCGATGCCGGGGCCTAAGACCTTGTGTGGAGTCGGGGCCGGAACCTGAGGATTCCTCTCCAGTGCTGACATGGATCTTGGGGTACTTCTGGAGTCTCCCCAGGGGAGTCAGTCCTCGTCTCGAATGCGGGCATGCACTTGCGCTTTCCTCCAGAGCGGTAGCAGCAGTGTCACGCAGTCCGCCGCGTGGATCAAAGGATCTATGGTTTTCCCTCGAGTCTTTCCCACGAGGCTTTCCCACGACGCTTTCCCACAGGGCTGTCCCACGTGCACACGTGGTGGGAGTCGATCCTCGGCTTGAACGTCAAGGCAGTGCAGGGAAAACAGGTTCCTCTGGAATGGACTGACACATCTGGGGGACACTTGGAATGGTGGCACGACCCTAGAGTTCCTCTCGCCTTTCCTGTGGAGAGCGCCTCCTCTTGAGATGCGACGGGAACGCCGGGAATTCTTTCCCTACGAAACAGGGAAAGGATCCCTCATCTCGAGCTAGGAGCGGAAACGGGGCTCCCCTGGATGTGTGCGGGACCCACGTGCTTCCTCTCGAGTGGAGACGGGTATGTCGGGGAACTTCTTGAGTTGCAGCAAGGGTGTGAAGGACCCTTTGGAAGTTCCAGTGGTTAGATGTGATTAGCCTCGAGAAGCCTCAGCGGAAATGGGCCTCATCTCGCCTGGAGGGCAAAACCTCCTGGATTTTCTCGAGTTGCGGCAGGTGCTCTCGACTTACGACGGGGACCTCAGGGACCCGCTCTGGTGGCCTCAGGAAAGGCCAGTCCCCATGCGAGTTCCTCGGGGGCCTCTCGGGATTCCTCTCCCGTCGATGCCGGGGCCTAAGACCTTGTGTGGAGTCGGGGCCGGAACATGAGGATTCCTCTCCAGTGCTGACATGGATCTTGGGGTACTTCTGGAGTCTCCCCAGGGGAGTCAGTCCTCGTCTCGAATGCGGGCATGCACTTGCGCTTTCCTCCAGAGCGGAAGCAGCAGTGTCACGCAGTCCTCCGCGTGGATCAAAGGATCTATGGTTTTCCCTCGAGTCTTTCCCACGAGGCTTTCCCACGAGGCTTTCCCACAGGGCTGTCCCACGTGCACACGTGGTGGGAGTCGATCCTCGGCTTGAACGTCAAGGCAGTGCAGGGAAAACAGGTTCCTCTGGAATGGACTGACACATCTGGGGGACTCTTGGAATGGTGGCACGACCCTGGAGTTCCTCTCGCCTTTCCTGTGGAGAGCGCCTCCTCTTGAGATGCGACGGGAACGCCGGGAATTCTTTCCCTACGAAACAGGGAAAGGATCCCTCATCTCGAGCTAGGAGGCGGAAACGGGGCTCCCCTGGATGTGTGAGGGACCCCACGTGCTTCCTCTCGAGTGCAGACGGGTATGTCGGGGAACTTCTTGAGTTGCAGCAACGGTGTGAAGGACCCTTTGGAAGTTCCAGTGGTTAGACGTGATTAGCCTCGAGAAGCCTCAGCGGAAATGGGCCTCATCTCGCCTGGAGGGCAAAACCTCCTGGATTTTCTCGAGTTGCGGCAGGTGCTCTCGACTTACGACGGTGACCTCAGGGAACCGCTCTTGTGGCCTCAGGAAAGGCCAGTCCCCATGCGAGTTCCTCGAGGGCCTCTCGGGATTCCTCTCCCGTCGATGCCGGGGCCTAAGACCTTGTGTGGAGTCGGGGCCGGAACCTGAGGATTCCTCTCCAGTGCTGACATGGATCTTGGGGTACTTCTGGAGTCTCCCCAGGGGAGTCAGTCCTCGTCTCGAATGCGGGCATGCACTTGCGCTTTCCTCCAGAGCGGTAGCAGCAGTGTCACGCAGTCCGCCGCGTGGATCAAAGGATCTATGGTTTTCCCTCGAGTCTTTCCCACGAGGCTTTCCCACAGGGCTGTCCCACGTGCACACGTGGTGGGAGTGGATCCTCGGCTTGAACGTCAAGGCAGTGCAGGGAAAACAGGTTCCTCTGGAATGGACTGACACATCTGGGGGACTCTTGGAATGGTGGCACGACCCTGGAGTTCCTCTCGCCTTTCCTGTGGAGAGCGCCTCCTCTTGAGATGCGACGGGAACGCCGGGAATTCTTTCCCTACGAAACAGGGAAAGGATCCCTCATCTCGAGCTAGGAGGCGGAAACGGGGCTCCCCTGGATGTGTGCGGGACCCCACGTGCTTCCTCTCGAGTGGAGACGGTATGTCGGGGAACTTCTTGAGTTGCAGCAAGGGTGTGAAGGACCCTTTGGAAGTTCCAGTGGTTAGACGTGATTAGCCTCGAGATGCCTCACTGGAAATGGGCCTCATCTCGCCTGGAGGGCAAAACCTCCTGGATTTTCTCGAGTTGCGGCAGGTGCTCTCGACTTACGACGGGGACGTCAGGGACCCGCTCTGGTGGCCTCAGGATAGGCCAGTCCCCATGCGAGTTCCACGGGGGCCTCTCGGGATTCCTCTCCCGTCGATGCCGGGGCCTAAGACCTTGTGTGGAGTCGGGGCCGGAACCTGAGGATTCCTCTCCAGTGCTGACATGGATCTTGGGGTACTTCTGGAGTCTCCCCAGGGGAGTCAGTCCTCGTCTCGAATGCGGGCATGTACTTGCGCTTTCCTCCAGAGCGGTAGCAGCAGTGTCACGCAGTCCGCCGCGTGGATCAAAGGATCTATGGTTTTCCCTCGAGTCTTTCCCACGAGGCTTTCCCACGAGGCTTTCCCACAGGGCTGTCCCACGTGCACACGTGGTGGGAGTCGATCCTCGGCTTGAACGTCAAGGCAGTGCAGGGAAAACAGGTTCCTCTGGAATGGACTGACACATCTGGGGGACACTGGGAATGGTGGCATGACCCTGGAGTTCCTCTCGCCTTTCCTGTGGAGAGCGCCTCCTCTTGAGATGCGACGGGAACGCCGGGAATTCTTTCCCTATGAAACAGGGAAAGGATCCCTCATCTCGAGCTAGGAGGCGGAAACGGGGCTCCCCTGGATGTGTGCGGGACACCACGTGCTTCCTCTCGAGTGCAGACGGGTATGTCGGGGAACTTCTTGAGTTGCAGCAAGGGTGTGAAGGACCCTTTGGAAGTTCCAGTGGTTAGATGTGATTGGCCTCGAGCAGCCTCAGCGGAAATGGGCCTCATCTCGCCTTGAGGTGAAAACCTCCTGGATTTTCTCGAGTTGCGGCAGGTGCTCTCGACTTACGACGGGGACCTCAGGGACGCGCTCTGGTGGCCTCAGGAAAGGCCAGTCCCCATGCGAGTTCCACGGGGGCCTCTCGGGATTCCCCTGCCGTCGATGCCGGGGCCTAAGACCTTGTGTGGAGTCGGGGCCGGAACCTGAGGATTCCTCTCCAGTGCTGACATGGATCTTGGGGTACTTCTGGAGTCTCCCCAGGGGAGTCAGTCCTCGTCTCGAATGCGGGCATGCACTTGCGCTTTCCTCCAGAGCGGTAGCAGCAGTGTCACGCAGTCCGCCGCGTGGATCAAAGGATCTATGGTTTTCCCTCGAGTCTTTCCCACGAGGCTTTCCCACGAGGCTTTCCCACAGGGCTGTCCCACGTGCACACGTGGTGGGAGTCGATCCTCGGCTTCAACATCAAGGCAGTGCAGGGAAAACAGTTTCCTCTGGAATGGACTGACACATCTGGGGGACTCTTGGAATGGTGTCACGACCCTGGAGTTCCTCTCGCCTTTCCTGTGGAGAGCACCTCCTCTTGAGATGCGACGGGAACGCCGGGAATTCTTTCCCTACGAAACAGGGAAAGGATCCCTCATCTCGAGCTAGGAGGCGGAAACGGGGCTCCCCTGGATGTGTGCGGGACCCACGTGCTTCCTCTCGAGTGGAGACGGGTATGTCGGGGAACTTCTTGAGTTGCAGCAAGGGTGTGATGGAACCTTTGGAAGTTCCAGTGGTTAGACGTGATTAGCCTCGAGAAGCCTCAGCGGAAATGGGCCTCATCTCGCCTGGAGGGCAAAACCTCCTGGATTTTCTCGAGTTGCGGCAGGTGCTCTCGACTTACGACGGGGACGTCAGGGACCCGCTCTGGTGGCCTCAGGAAAGGCCAGTCCCCATGCGAGTTCCTCGGGGGCCTCTCGGGATTCCTATCCCGTCGATGCCGGGGCCTAAGACCATGTGTGGAGTCGGGGCCGGAACCTGAGGATTCCTCTCCAGTGCTGACATGGATCTTGGGGTACTTCTGGAGTCTCCCCAGGGGAGTCAGTCCTCGTCTCGAATGCGGGCATGCACTTGCGCTTTCCTCCAGAGCGGTAGCAGCAGTGTCACGCAGTCCGCCGCGTGGATCAAAGGATCTATGGTTTTCCCTGGAGTCTTTCCCACGAGGCTTTCCCACGAGGCTTTCCCACAGGGCTGTCCCACGTGCACACGTGGTGGGAGTCGATCCTCGGCTTGAACGTCAAGGCAGTGCAGGGAAAACAGGTTCCTCTGGAATGGACTGACACATCTGGGGGACTCTTGGAATGGTGGCACGACCCTGGAGTTCCTCTCGCCTTTCCTGTGGAGAGCGCCTCCTCTTGAGATGCGACGGGAACGCCGGGAATTCTTTCCCTACGAAACAGGGAAAGGATCCCTCATCTCGAGCTAGGAGGCGGAAACGGGGCTCCCCTGGATGTGTGCGGGACCCCACGTGCTTCCTCTCGAGTGGAGACGGGTATGTCGGGAAACTTCTTGAGTTGCAGCAATGGTGTGAAGGACCCTTTGGAAGTTCCAGTGGTTAGATGTGATTGGCCTCGAGAAGCCTCAGCGGAAATGGGCCTCATCTCGCCTGGAGGGCAAAACCTCCTGGATTTTCTCGAGTTGCGGCAGGTGCTCTCGACTTACGACGGGGACGTCAGGGACCCGCTCTGGTGGCCTCAGGAAAGGCCAGTCCCCATGCGAGTTCCTCGGGGGCCTCTCGGGATTCCTCTCCCGTCGATGCCGGGGCCTAAGACCTTGTGTGGAGTCGGGGCCGGAACCTGAGGATTCCTCTCCAGTGCTGACATGGATCTTGGGGTACTTCTGGAGTCTCCCCAGGGGAGTCAGTCCTCGTCTCGAATGCGGGCATGCACTTGCGCTTTCCTCCAGAGCGGTAGCAGCAGTGTCACGCAGTCCGCCGCGTGGATCAAAGGATCTATGGTTTTCCCTCGAGTCTTTCCCACGAGGCTTTCCCACGAGGCTTTCCCACAGGGCTGTCCCACGTGCACACGTGGTGGGAGTCGATCCTCGGCTTGAACGTCAAGGCAGTGCAGGGAAAACAGGTTCCTCTGAGTGGACTGACACATCTGGGGGACACTTGGAATGGTGGCATGACCCTGGAGTTCCTCTCGCCTTTCCTGTGGAGAGCGCCTCCTCTTGAGATGCGACGGGAACGCCGGGAATTCTTTCCCTACGAAACAGAGAAAGGATCCCTCATCTCGAGCTAGGAGGCGGAAACGGGGCTCCCCTGGATGTGTGCGGGACCCCACGTGCTTCCTCTCGAGTGCAGACGGGTATGTCGGGGAACTTCTTGAGTTGCAGCAAGGGTGTGAAGGACCCTTTGGAAGTTCCAGTGGTTAGATGTGATTGGCCTCTAGCAGCCTCAGCGGAAATGGGCCTCATCTCGCCTGGAGGTGAAAACCTCCTGGATTTTCTCGAGGTGCGGCAGGTGCTCTCGACTTACGACGGGGACCTCAGGGACGCACTCTGGTGGCCTCAGGAAAGGCCAGTCCCCATGCGAGTTCCTAGGGGGCCTCTCGGGATTCCTCTCCCGTCGATGCCGGGGCCTAAGACCTTGTGTGGAGTCGGGGCCGGAACCTGAGGATTCCTCTCCAGTGCTGACATGGATCTTGGGGTACTTCTGGAGTCTCCCCAGGGGAGTCAGTCCTCGTCTCGATTGCGGGCATGCACTTGCGCTTTCCTCCAGTGCGGTAGCAGCAGTGTCACGCAGTCCGCCGCGTGGATCAAAGGATCTATGGTTTTCCCTCGAGTCTTTCCCACGAGGCTTTCCCACGAGGCTTTCCCACAGGGCTGGCCCACGTGCACACGTGGTGGGAGTCGATCCTCGGCTTGAACGTCAAGGCAGTGCAGGGAAAACAGGTTCCTCTGGAATGGACTGACACATCTGGGGGACTCTTGGAATGGTGGCACGACCCTGGAGTTCCTCTCGCCTTTCCTATGGAGAGCGCCTCCTCTTGAGATGCGACGGGAACGCCGGGAATTCTTTCCCTACGAAACAGGGAAAGGATCCCTCATCTCGAGCTAGGAGGCGGAAACGGGGCTCCTCTGGATGTGTGCGGGACCCACAAGCTTCCTCTCGAGTGGAGACGGGTATGTCGGGGAACTTCTTGAGTTGCAGCTAGGGTGTGAAGGACCCTTTGGAAGTTCCAGTGGTTAGACGTGATTAGCCTCGAGAAGCCTCACTGGAAATGGGCCTCATCTCGCCTGGAGGGCAAAACCTCCTGGATTTTCTCGAGTTGCGGCAGGTGCTCTCGACTTACGACGGAGACCTCAGGGACCCGCTCTGGTGGCCTCAGGATAGGCCAGTCCCCATGCGAGTTCCACGGGGGCCTCTCGGGATTCCTCTCCCGTCGATGCCGGGGCCTAAGACCTTGTGTGGAGTCGGGGCCGGAACCTGAAGATTCCTCTCCAGTGCTGACATGGATCTTGGGGTACTTCTGGAGTCTCCCCAGGGGAGTCAGTCCTCGTCTCGAATGCGGGCATGCACTTGCGCTTTCCTCCAGAGCGGTAGCAGCAGTGTCACGCAGTCCGCCGCGTGGATCAAAGGATCTATGGTTTTCCCTCGAGTCTTTCCCACGAGGCTTTCCCACGAGGCTTTCCCACAGGGCTGTCCCACGTGCGCACGTGGTCGGAGTCGATCCTCGGCTTGAACGTCAAGCCAGGGCAGGGAAAACAGGTTCCTCTGGAATGGACTGACACATCTGGGGGACTCTTGGAATGGTGTCACGACCCTGGAGTTCCTCTCGCCTTTCCTGTGGAGAGCGCCTCCTCTTGAGATGCGACGGGAACGCCGGGAATTCTTTCCCTATGAAACAGGGAAAGGATCCGTCATCTCGAGCTAGGAGGCGGATACGGGGCTCCCCTGGATGTGTGCGGGACCCCACGTGCTTCCTCTCGAGTGGAGACGGGTATGTCGGGGAACTTCTTGAGTTGCAGCAAGGGTGTGAAGGACCCTTTGGAAGTTCCAGTGGTTAGATGTGATTGGCCTCGAGAAGCCTCAGCAGAAATGGGCCTCATCTCGCCTGAAGGGCAAAACCTCCTGGATTTTCTCGAGTTGCGGCAGGTGCTCTCGACTTACGACGGGGACCTCAGGGACCCGCTCTGGTGGCCTCAGGAAAGGCCAGTCCCCATGCGAGTTCCTCGGGGGCCTCTCGGGATTCCTCTCCCGTCGATGCCGGGGCCTAAGACCTTGTGTGGAGTCGGGGCCGGAACCTGAGGATTCCTCTCCAGTGCTGACATGGATCTTGGGGTACTTCTGGAGTCTCCCCAGGGGAGTCAGTCCTCGTCTCGAATGCGGGCATGCACTTGCGCTTTCCTCCAGAGCGGTAGCAGCAGTGTCACGCAGTCCGCCGCGTGGATCAAAGGATCTATGGTTTTCCCTCGAGTCTTTCCCACGAGGCTTTCCCACGAGGCTTTCCCACAGGGCTGTCCCACGTGCACACGTGGTGGGAGTCGATCCTCGGCTTGAACGTCAAGGCAGTGCAGGGAAAACAGGTTCCTCTGGAATGGACTGACACATCTGGGGGACTCTTGGAATGGTGGCACGACCCTGGAGTTCCTCTCGCCTTTCCTGTGGAGAGCGCCTCCTCTTGAGATGCGACGGGAACGCCGGGAATTCTTTCCCTACGAAACAGGGAAAGGATCCCTCATCTCGTGCTAGGAGGCGGAAACGGAGCACCCCTGGATGTGTGCGGGACCCCACGTACTTCCTCTCGAGTGGAGACGGGTATGTCGGGGAACTTCTTGAGTTGCAGCAATGGTGTGAAGGACCCTTTGGAAGTTCCAGTGGTTAGATGTGATTGGCCTCGAGAAGCCTCAGCGGAAATGGGCCTCATCTCGCCTGGAGGGCAAAACCTCCTGGATTTTCTCGAGTTGCCGCAGGTGCTCTCGACTTACGACGGGGACGTCAGGGACCCGCTCTGGTGGCCTCAGGAAAGGCCAGTCCCCATGCGAGTTCCTCGGGGGCCTCTCGGGATTCCTCTCCCGTCGATGCCGGGGCCTAAGACCTTGTGTGGAGTCGGGGCCGGAACCTGAGGATTCCTCTCCAGTGCTGACATGGATCTTGGGGTACTTCTGGAGTCTCCCCAGGGGAGTCAGTCCTCGTCTCGAATGCGGGCATGCCCTTGCGCTTTCCTCCAGAGCGGTAGCAGCAGTGTCACGCAGTCCGCCGCGTGGATCAAAGGATCTATGGTTTTCCCTCGAGTCTTTCCCACGAGGCTTTCCCACGAGGCTTTCCCACAGGGCTGTCCCACGTGCACACGTGGTGGGAGTCGATCCTCGGCTTGAACGTCAAGGCAGTGCAGGGAAAACAGGTTCCTCTGGAATGGACTGACACATCTGGGGGACTCTTGGAATGGTGGCACGACCCTGGAGTTCCTCTCGCCTTTCCTGTTGAGAGCGCCTCCTCTTGAGATGCGACGGGAACGCCGGGAATTCTTTCCCTACGAAACAGGGAAAGAATCCCTCATCTCGAGCTAGGAGGCGGAAACGGGGCTCCCCTGGATGTGTGCGGGACCCAACGTGCTTCCTCTCGAGTGGAGACGGGTATGTCGGGGAACTTCTTGAGTTGCAGCAATGGTGTGAAGGACCCTTTGGAATGTCCAGTGGTTAGATGTGATTGGCCTCGAGAAGCCTCAGCGGAAATGGGCCTCATCTCGCCTGGAGGGCAAAACCTCCTGGATTTTCTCGAGTTGCGGCAGGTGCTCTCGACTTACGACGGGGACCTCAGGGACGCGCTCTGGTGGCCTCAGGAAAGGCCAGTCCCCATGCGAGTTCCTCGGGGGCCTCTCGGGATCCTCTCCCGTCGATGCCGGGGCCGAAGACCTTGTGTGGAGTCGGGGCCGGAACCTGAGGATTCCTCTCCAGTGCTGACATGGATCTTGGGGTACTTCTGGAGTCTCCCCAGTGGAGTCAGTCCTCGTCTCGAATGCGGGCATGCACTTGCGCTTTCCTCCAGAGCGGTAGCAGCAGTGTCACGCAGTCCGCCGCGTGGATCAAAGGATCTATGGTTTTCCCTCGAGTCTTTCCCACGAGGCTTTCCCACGAGGCTTTCCCACAGGGCTGTCCCACGTGCACACGTGGTGGGAGTCGATCCTCGGCTTGAACGTCAAGGCAGTGCAGGGAAAACAGGTTCCTCTGGAATGAACTGACACATCTGGGGGACTCTTGGAATGGTGGCACGACCCTGGAGTTCCTCTCGCCTTTCCTGTGGAGAGCGCCTCCTCTTGAGATGCGACGGGAACGCCGGGAATTCTTTCCCTACGAAACAGGGAAAGGATCCCTCATCTCGAGCTAGGAGGCGGAAACGGGGCTCCCCTGGATGTGTGCGGGACCCCACGTGCTTCCTCTCGAGTGGAGACGGGTATGTCGGGGAACTTCTTGAGTTGCAGCAATGGTGTGAAGGACCCTTTGGAAGTTTCAGTGGTTAGATGTGATTGGCCTCGAGAAGCCTCAGCGGAAATGGGCCTCATCTCGCCTGGAGGGCAAAACCTCCTGGATTTTCTCGAGGTGCGGCAGGTGCTCTCGACTTACGACGGGGACCTCAGGGACGCGCTCTGGTGGCCTCAGGAAAGGCCAGTCCCCATGCGAGTTCCTCGGGGGCCTCTCGGGATTCCTCTCCCGGTGATGCCGGGGCCTAAGACCTTGTGTGGAGTCGGGGCCGGAACCTGAGGATTCCTCTCCAGTGCTGACATGGATCTTGGGGTACTTCTTGAGTCTCCCCAGGGGAGTCAGTCCTCGTCTCGATTGCGGGCATGCACTTGCGCTTTCCTCCAGAGCGGTAGCAGCAGTGTCACGCAGTCCGCCGCGTGGATCAAAGGATCTATGGTTTTCCCTCGAGTCTTTCCCACGAGGCTTTCCCACGAGGCTTTCCCACAGGGCTGTCCCACGTGCACACGTGGTGGGAGTCGATCCTCGGCTTGAACGTCAAGGCAGTGCAGGGAAAACAGGTTCCTCTGGAATGGACTGACACATCTGGGGGACTCTTGGAATGGTGGCACGACCCTGGAGTTCCTCTCGCCTTTCCTGTGGAGAGCGCCACCTCTTGAGATGCGACGGGAACGCCGGGAATTCTTTCCCTACGAAACAGGGAAAGGATCCCTCATCTCGAGCTAGGAGGCGGAAACGGGGCTCCCCTGGATGTGTGCGGGACCCACGTGCTTCCTCTCGAGTGGAGACGGGTATGTCGGGGAACTTCTTGAGTTGCAGCAAGGGTGTGATGGAACCTTTGGAAGTTCCAGTGGTTAGACGTGATTAGCCTCGAGAAGCCTCAGCGGAAATGGGCCTCATCTCGCCTGGAGGGCAAAACCTCCTGGATTTTCTCGAGTTGCGGCAGGTGCTCTCGACTTACGACGGGGACCTCCGGGACCCGCTCTGGTGGCCTCAGGAAAGGCCAGTCCCCATCCGAGTTCCTCGGGGGCCTCTCGGGATTCCTATCCCGTCGATGCCGGGGCCTAAGACCATGTGTGGAGTCGGGGCCGGAACCTGAGGATTCCTCTCCAGTGCTGATATGGATCTTGGGGTACTTCTGGAGTCTCCCCAGGGGAGTCAGTCCTCGTCTCGAATGCGGGCATGCACTTGCGCTTTCCTCCAGAGCGGTAGCAGCAGTGTCACGCAGTCCGCCGCGTGGATCAAAGGATCTATGGTTTTCCCTCGAGTCTTTCCCACGAGGCTTTCCCACAGGGCTGTCCCACGTGCACACGTGGTGGGAGTGGATCCTCGGCTTGAACGTCAAGGCAGTGCAGGGAAAACAGGTTCCTCTGGAATGGACTGACACATCTGGGGGACTCTTGGAATGGTGGCACGACCCTTGAGTTCCTCTCGCCTTTCCTGTGGAGAGCGCCTCCTCTTGAGATGCGACGGGAACGCCGGGAATTCTTTCCCTACGAAACAGGGAAAGGATCCCTCATCTCGAGCTAGGAGGCGGAAACGGGGCTCCCCTGGATGTGTGCGGGACCCCACGTGCTTCCTCTCGAGTGGAGACGGGTATGTCGGGAAACTTCTTGAGTTGCAGCAATGGTGTGAAGGACCCTTTGGAAGTTCCAGTGGTTAGATGTGATTGGCCTCGAGAAGCCTCAGCGGAAATGGGCCTCATCTCGCCTGGAGGGCAAAACCTCCTGGATTTTCTCGAGTTGCGGCAGGTGCTCTCGACTTACGACGGGGACGTCAGGGACCCGCTCTGGTGGCCTCAGGAAAGGCCAGTCCCCATGCGAGTTCCTCGGGGGCCTCTCGGGATTCCTATCCCGTCGATGCCGGGGCCTAAGACCATGTGTGGAGTCGGGGCCGGAACCTGAGGATTCCTCTCCAGTGCTGACATGGATCTTGGGGTACTTCTGGAGTCTCCCCAGGGGAGTCAGTCCTCGTCTCGAATGCGGGCATGCACTTGCGCTTTCCTCCAGAGCGGTAGCAGCAGTGTCACGCAGTCCGCCGCGTGGATCAAAGGATCTATGGTTTTCCCTGGAGTCTTTCCCACGAGGCTTTCCCACGAGGCTTTCCCACAGGGCTGTCCCACGTGCACACGTGGTGGGAGTCGATCCTCGGCTTGAACGTCAAGGCAGTGCAGGGAAAACAGGTTCCTCTGGAATGGACTGACACATCTGGGGGACTCTTGGAATGGTGGCACGACCCTGGAGTTCCTCTCGCCTTTCCTGTGGAGAGCGCCTCCTCTTGAGATGCGACGGGAACGCCGGGAATTCTTTCCCTACGAAACAGGGAAAGGATCCCTCATCTCGAGCTAGGAGGCGGAAACGGGGCTCCCCTGGATGTGTGCGGGACCCCACGTGCTTCCTCTCGAGTGGAGACGGGTATGTCGGGAAACTTCTTGAGTTGCAGCAATGGTGTGAAGGACCCTTTGGAAGTTCCAGTGGTTAGATGTGATTGGCCTCGAGAAGCCTCAGCGGAAATGGGCCTCATCTCGCCTGGAGGGCAAAACCTCCTGGATTTTCTCGAGTTGCGGCAGGTGCTCTCGACTTACGACGGGGACGTCAGGGACCCGCTCTGGTGGCCTCAGGAAAGGCCAGTCCCCATGCGAGTTCCTCGGGGGCCTCTCGGGATTCCTCTCCCGTCGATGCCGGGGCCTAAGACCTTGTGTGGAGTCGGGGCCGGAACCTGAGGATTCCTCTCCAGTGCTGACATGGATCTTGGGGTACTTCTGGAGTCTCCCCAGGGGAGTCAGTCCTCGTCTCGAATGCGGGCATGCACTTGCGCTTTCCTCCAGAGCGGTAGCAGCAGTGTCACGCAGTCCGCCGCGTGGATCAAAGGATCTATGGTTTTCCCTCGAGTCTTTCCCACGAGGCTTTCCCACGAGGCTTTCCCACAGGGCTGTCCCACGTGCACACGTGGTGGGAGTCGATCCTCGGCTTGAACGTCAAGGCAGTGCAGGGAAAACAGGTTCCTCTGAGTGGACTGACACATCTGGGGGACACTTGGAATGGTGGCATGACCCTGGAGTTCCTCTCGCCTTTCCTGTGGAGAGCGCCTCCTCTTGAGATGCGACGGGAACGCCGGGAATTCTTTCCCTACGAAACAGAGAAAGGATCCCTCATCTCGAGATAGGAGGCGGAAACGGGGCTCCCCTGGATGTGTGCGGGACCCCACGTGCTTCCTCTCGAGTGCAGACGGGTATGTAGGGGAACTTCTTGAGTTGCAGCAAGGGTGTGAAGGACCCTTTGGAAGTTCCAGTGGTTAGATGTGATTGGCCTCTAGCAGCCTCAGCGGAAATGGGCCTCATCTCGCCTGGAGGTGAAAACCTCCTGGATTTTCTCGAGGTGCGGCAGGTGCTCTCGACTTACGACGGGGACCTCAGGGACGCACTCTGGTGGCCTCAGGAAAGGCCAGTCCCCATGCGAGTTCCTAGGGGGCCTCTCGGGATTCCTCTCCCGTCGATGCCGGGGCCTAAGACCTTGTGTGGAGTCGGGGCCGGAACCTGAGGATTCCTCTCCAGTGCTGACATGGATCTTGGGGTACTTCTGGAGTCTCCCCAGGGGAGTCAGTCCTCGTCTCGATTGCGGGCATGCACTTGCGCTTTCCTCCAGTGCGGTAGCAGCAGTGTCACGCAGTCCGCCGCGTGGATCAAAGGATCTATGGTTTTCCCTCGAGTCTTTCCCACGAGGCTTTCCCACGAGGCTTTCCCACAGGGCTGGCCCACGTGCACACGTGGTGGGAGTCGATCCTCGGCTTGAACGTCAAGGCAGTGCAGGGAAAACAGGTTCCTCTGGAATGGACTGACACATCTGGGGGACTCTTGGAATGGTGGCACGACCCTGGAGTTCCTCTCGCCTTTCCTGTGGAGAGCGCCTCCTCTTGAGATGCGACGGGAACGCCGGGAATTCTTTCCCTACGAAACAGGGAAAGGATCCCTCATCTCGAGCTAGGAGGCGGAAACGGGGCTCCTCTGGATGTGTGCGGGACCCACAAGCTTCCTCTCGAGTGGAGACGGGTATGTCGGGGAACTTCTTGAGTTGCAGCTAGGGTGTGAAGGACCCTTTGGAAGTTCCAGTGGTTAGACGTGATTAGCCTCGAGAAGCCTCACTGGAAATGGGCCTCATCTCGCCTGGAGGGCAAAACCTCCTGGATTTTCTCGAGTTGCGGCAGGTGCTCTCGACTTACGACGGAGACCTCAGGGACCCGCTCTGGTGGCCTCAGGATAGGCCAGTCCCCATGCGAGTTCCACGGGGGCCTCTCGGGATTCCTCTCCCGTCGATGCCGGGGCCTAAGACCTTGTGTGGAGTCGGGGCCGGAACCTGAAGATTCCTCTCCAGTGCTGACATGGATCTTGGGGTACTTCTGGAGTCTCCCCAGGGGAGTCAGTCCTCGTCTCGAATGCGGGCATGCACTTGCGCTTTCCTCCAGAGCGGTAGCAGCAGTGTCACGCAGTCCGCCGCGTGGATCAAAGGATCTATGGTTTTCCCTCGAGTCTTTCCCACGAGGCTTTCCCACGAGGCTTTCCCACAGGGCTGTCCCACGTGCGCACGTGGTCGGAGTCGATCCTCGGCTTGAACGTCAAGCCAGGGCAGGGAAAACAGGTTCCTCTGGAATGGACTGACACATCTGGGGGACTCTTGGAATGGTGTCACGACCCTGGAGTTCCTCTCGCCTTTCCTGTGGAGAGCGCCTCCTCTTGAGATGCGACGGGAACGCCGGGAATTCTTTCCCTATGAAACAGGGAAAGGATCCCTCATCTCGAGCTAGGAGGCGGATACGGGGCTCCCCTGGATGTGTGCGGGACCCCACGTGCTTCCTCTCGAGTGGAGACGGGTATGTCGGGGAACTTCTTGAGTTGCAGCAAGGGTGTGAAGGACCCTTTGGAAGTTCCAGTGGTTAGATGTGATTGGCCTCGAGAAGCCTCAGCAGAAATGGGCCTCATCTCGCCTGAAGGGCAAAACCTCCTGGATTTTCTCGAGTTGCGGCAGGTGCTCTCGACTTACGACGGGGACCTCAGGGACCCGCTCTGGTGGCCTCAGGAAAGGCCAGTCCCCATGCGAGTTCCTCGGGGGCCTCTCGGGATTCCTCTCCCGTCGATGCCGGGGCCTAAGACCTTGTGTGGAGTCGGGGCCGGAACCTGAGGATTCCTCTCCAGTGCTGACATGGATCTTGGGGTACTTCTGGAGTCTCCCCAGGGGAGTCAGTCCTCGTCTCGAATGCGGGCATGCACTTGCGCTTTCCTCCAGAGCGGTAGCAGCAGTGTCACGCAGTCCGCCGCGTGGATCAAAGGATCTATGGTTTTCCCTCGAGTCTTTCCCACGAGGCTTTCCCACGAGGCTTTCCCACAGGGCTGTCCCACGTGCACACGTGGTGGGAGTCGATCCTCGGCTTGAACGTCAAGGCAGTGCAGGGAAAACAGGTTCCTCTGGAATGGACTGACACATCTGGGGGACTCTTGGAATGGTGGCACGACCCTGGAGTTCCTCTCGCCTTTCCTGTGGAGAGCGCCTCCTCTTGAGATGCGACGGGAACGCCGGGAATTCTTTCCCTACGAAACAGGGAAAGGATCCCTCATCTCGTGCTAGGAGGCGGAAACGGAGCACCCCTGGATGTGTGCGGGACCCCACGTACTTCCTCTCGAGTGGAGACGGGTATGTCGGGGAACTTCTTGAGTTGCAGCAATGGTGTGAAGGACCCTTTGGAAGTTCCAGTGGTTAGATGTGATTGGCCTCGAGAAGCCTCAGCGGAAATGGGCCTCATCTCGCCTGGAGGGCAAAACCTCCTGGATTTTCTCGAGTTGCGGCAGGTGCTCTCGACTTACGACGGGGACGTCAGGGACCCGCTCTGGTGGCCTCAGGAAAGGCCAGTCCCCATGCGAGTTCCTCGGGGGCCTCTCGGGATTCCTCTCCCGTCGATGCCGGGGCCTAAGACCTTGTGTGGAGTCGGGGCCGGAACCTGAGGATTCCTCTCCAGTGCTGACATGGATCTTGGGGTACTTCTGGAGTCTCCCCAGGGGAGTCAGTCCTCGTCTCGAATGCGGGCATGCCCTTGCGCTTTCCTCCAGAGCGGTAGCAGCAGTGTCACGCAGTCCGCCGCGTGGATCAAAGGATCTATGGTTTTCCCTCGAGTCTTTCCCACGAGGCTTTCCCACGAGGCTTTCCCACAGGGCTGTCCCACGTGCACACGTGGTGGGAGTCGATCCTCGGCTTGAACGTCAAGGCAGTGCAGGGAAAACAGGTTCCTCTGGAATGGACTGACACATCTGGGGGACTCTTGGAATGGTGGCACGACCCTGGAGTTCCTCTCGCCTTTCCTGTTGAGAGCGCCTCCTCTTGAGATGCGACGGGAACGCCGGGAATTCTTTCCCTACGAAACAGGGAAAGAATCCCTCATCTCGAGCTAGGAGGCGGAAACGGGGCTCCCCTGGATGTGTGCGGGACCCAACGTGCTTCCTCTCGAGTGGAGACGGGTATGTCGGGGAACTTCTTGAGTTGCAGCAATGGTGTGAAGGACCCTTTGGAAGTTTCAGTGGTTAGATGTGATTGGCCTCGAGAAGCCTCAGCGGAAATGGGCCTCATCTCGCCTGGAGGGCAAAACCTCCTGGATTTTCTCGAGGTGCGGCAGGTGCTCTCGACTTACGACGGGGACCTCAGGGACGCGCTCTGGTGGCCTCAGGAAAGGCCAGTCCCCATGCGAGTTCCTCGGGGGCCTCTCGGGATTCCTCTCCCGGTGATGCCGGGGCCTAAGACCTTGTGTGGATTCGGGGCCGGAACCTGAGGATTCCTCTCCAGTGCTGACATGGATCTTGGGGTACTTCTTGAGTCTCCCCAGGGGAGTCAGTCCTCGTCTCGATTGCGGGCATGCACTTGCGCTTTCCTCCAGAGCGGTAGCAGTAGTGTCACGCAGTCCGCCGCGTGGATCAAAGGATCTATGGTTTTCCCTCGAGTCTTTCCCACGAGGCTTTCCCACGAGGCTTTCCCACAGGGCTGTCCCACGTGCACACGTGGTGGGAGTCGATCCTCGGCTTGAACGTCAAGGCAGTGCAGGGAAAACAGGTTCCTCTGGAATGGACTGACACATCTGGGGGACTCTTGGAATGGTGGCACGACCCTGGAGTTCCTCTCGCCTTTCCTGTGGAGAGCGCCACCTCTTGAGATGCGACGGGAACGCCGGGAATTCTTTCCCTACGAAACAGGGAAAGGATCCCTCATCTCGAGCTAGGAGGCGGAAACGGGGCTCCCCTGGATGTGTGCGGGACCCACGTGCTTCCTCTCGAGTGGAGACGGGTATGTCGGGGAACTTCTTGAGTTGCAGCAAGGGTGTGATGGAACCTTTGGAAGTTCCAGTGGTTAGACGTGATTAGCCTCGAGAAGCCTCAGCGGAAATGGGCCTCATCTCGCCTGGAGGGCAAAACCTCCTGGATTTTCTCGAGTTGCGGCAGGTGCTCTCGACTTACGACGGGGACCTCAGGGACCCGCTCTGGTGGCCTCAGGAAAGGCCAGTCCCCATGCGAGTTCCTCGGGGGCCTCTCGGGATTCCTATCCCGTCGATGCCGGGGCCTAAGACCATGTGTGGAGTCGGGGCCGGAACCTGAGGATTCCTCTCCAGTGCTGACATGGATCTTGGGGTACTTCTGGAGTCTCCCCAGGGGAGTCAGTCCTCGTCTCGAATGCGGGCATGCACTTGCGCTTTCCTCCAGAGCGGTAGCAGCAGTGTCACGCAGTCCGCCGCGTGGATCAAAGGATCTATGGTTTTCCCTCGAGTCTTTCCCACGAGGCTTTCCCACAGGGCTGTCCCACGTGCACACGTGGTGGGAGTGGATCCTCGGCTTGAACGTCAAGGCAGTGCAGGGAAAACAGGTTCCTCTGGAATGGACTGACACATCTGGGGGACTCTTGGAATGGTGGCACGACCCTTGAGTTCCTCTCGCCTTTCCTGTGGAGAGCGCCTCCTCTTGAGATGCGACGGGAACGCCGGGAATTCTTTCCCTACGAAACAGGGAAAGGATCCCTCATCTCGAGCTAGGAGGCGGAAACGGGGCTCCCCTGGATGTGTGCGGGACCCCACGTGCTTCCTCTCGAGTGGAGACGGGTATGTCGGGAAACTTCTTGAGTTGCAGCAATGGTGTGAAGGACCCTTTGGAAGTTCCAGTGGTTAGATGTGATTGGCCTCGAGAAGCCTCAGCGGAAATGGGCCTCATCTCGCCTGGAGGGCAAAACCTCCTGGATTTTCTCGAGTTGCGGCAGGTGCTCTCGACTTACGACGGGGACGTCAGGGACCCGCTCTGGTGGCCTCAGGAAAGGCCAGTCCCCATGCGAGTTCCTCGGGGGCCTCTCGGGATTCCTCTCCCGTCGATGCCGGGGCCTAAGACCTTGTGTGGAGTCGGGGCCGGAAACTGAGGATTCCTCTCCAGTGCTGACATGGATCTTGGGGTACTTCTGGAGTCTCCCCAGGGGAGTCAGTCCTCGTCTCGAATGCGGGCATGCACTTGCGCTTTCCTCCAGAGCGGTAGCAGCAGTGTCACGCAGTCCGCCGCGTGGATCAAAGGATCTATGGTTTTCCCTCGAGTCTTTCCCACGAGGCTTTCCCACGAGGCTTTCCCACAGGGCTGTCCCACGTGCACACGTGGTGGGAGTCGATCCTCGGCTTGAACGTCAAGGCAGTGCAGGGAAAACAGGTTCCTCTGAATGGACTGACACATCTGGGGGACACTTGGAATGGTGGCATGACCCTGGAGTTCCTCTCGCCTTTCCTGTGGAGAGCGCCTCCTCTTGAGATGCGACGGGAACGCCGGGAATTCTTTCCCTACGAAACAGGGAAAGGATCCCTCATCTCGAGCTAGGAGGCGGAAACGGGGCTCCCCTGGATGTGTGCGGGACACCACGTGCTTCCTCTCGAGTGCAGACGGGTATGTCGGGGAACTTCTTGAGTTGCAGCAACGGTGTGAAGGACCCTTTGGAATGTCCAGTGGTTAGATGTGATTGGCTTCGAGAAGCCTCAGCGGAAATGGGCCTCATCTCGCCTGGAGGGCAAAACCTCCTGGATTTTCTCGAGTTGCGGCAGGTGCTCTCGATTTACGACGGGGACCTCAGGGACCCGCTCTGGTGGCCTCAGGAAAGGCCAGTCCCCATGCGAGTTCCTCGGGGGCCTCTCGGGATTCCTCTCCCGTCGATGCCGGGGCCTAAGACCTTGTGTGGAGTCGGGGCCGGAACCTGAGGATTCCTCTCCAGTGCAGACATTAATCTTGGTGTACTTCTGGAGTCTCCCCAGGGGAGTCAGTCCTCGTCTCGAATGCGGGCATGCACTTGCGCTTTCCTTCAGAGCGGTAGCAGCAGTGTCACGCAGTCTGCCGCGTGGATCAAAGGATCTATGGTTTTCCCTCGAGTCTTTCCCACGAGGCTTTCCCAAGAGGCTTTCCCACAGGGCTGTCCCACGTGCACACGTGGTGGGAGTCGATCCTCGGCTTGAACGTCAAGGCAGTGCAGGGAAAACAGGTTCCTCTGGAATGGACTGACACATCTGGGGGACTCTTGGAATGGTGGCACGACCCTGGAGTTCCTCTCGCCTTTCCTGTGGAGAGCGCCTCCTCTTGAGATGCGACGGGAACGCCGGGAATTCTTTCCCTACGAAACAGGGAAAGGATCCCTCATCTCGAGCTAGGAGGCGGAAACGGGGCTCCCCTGGATGTGTGCGGGACCCCACGTGCTTCCTCTCGAGTGGAGACGGGTATGTCTGGGAACTTCTTGAGTTGCAGCAACGGTGTGAAGGACCCTTTGGAAGTTCCAGTGGTTAGATGTGATTGGCCTCGAGAAGCCTCAGCGGAAATGGGCCTCATCTCGCCTGGAGGGCAAAACCTCCTGGATTTTCTCGAGTTGCGGCAGGTGCTCTCGACTTACGACGGGGACCTCAGGGACCCGCTCTGGTGGCCTCAGGAAAGGCCAGTCCCCATGCGAGTTCCTCGGGGGCCTCTCGGGATTCCTCTCCCGTCGATGCCGGGGCCTAAGACCTTGTGTGGAGTCGGGGCCGGAACCTGAGGATTCCTCTCCAGTGCTGACATGGATCTTGGGGTACTTCTGGAGTCTCCCCAGGGGAGTCAGTCCTCGTCTCGAATGCGGGCATGCACTTGCGCTTTCCTCCAGAGCGGTAGCTGCAGTGTCACGCAGTCCGCGGCGTGGATCAAGGGATCTATGGTTTTCCCTCGAGGCTTTCCCACGAGGCTTTCCCACAGGGCTGTCCCACGTGCACACGTGGTGGGAGTCGATCCTCGGCTTGAACGTCAAGGCAGTGCAGGGAAAACAGGTTCCTCTGGAATGGACTGACACATCTGGGGGACTCTTGGAATGGTGGCACGACCCTGGAGTTCCTCTCGCCTTTCCTGTGGAGAGCGCCTCCTCTTGAGATGCGCCGGGAACGCCGGGAATTCTTTCCCTACGAAACAGGGAAAGGATCCCTCATCTTGAGCTAGGAGGCGGAAACGGGGCTCCTCTGGATGTGTGCGGGACACCACGTGCTTCCTCTCGAGTGGAGACGGGTATGTCGGGGAACTTCTTGAGTTGCAGCAAGGGTGTGAAGGACCCTTTGGAATGTCCAGTGGTTAGATGTGATTGGCTTCGAGAAGCCTCAGCGGAAATGGGCCTCATCTCGCCTGGAGGGCAAAACCTCCTGGATTTCCTCGAGTTGCGGCAGGTGCTGTCGACTTACGACGGGGACCTCAGGGACCCGCTCTGGTGGCCTCAGGAAAGGCCAGTCCCCATGCGAGTTCCTCGGGGGTGTCTCGGGATTCCTCTCCCATCGATGCCGGGGCCTAAGACCTTGTGTGGAGTCGGGGCCGGAACCTGAGGATTCCTCTCCAGTGCTGACATGGATCTTGGGGTACTTCTGGAGTCTCCCCAGGCGAGTCAGTCCTCGTCTCGAATGCGGGCATGCACTTGCGCTTTCCTCCAGAGCGTTAGCAGCAGAGTCACGCAGTCCGCCGCGTGGATCAAAGGATCTATGGTTTTCCCTCGAGTCTTTCCCACGAGGCTTTCCCACAGGGCTGTCCCACGTGCACACGTGGTGGGAGTCGATCCTCGGCTTGAACGTCAAGGCAGTGCAGGGAAAACAGGTTCCTCTGGAATGGACTGACACATCTGGGGGACTCTTGGAATGGTGGCATGACCCTGTAGTTCCTCTCGCCTTTCCTGTGGAGAGCGCCTCCTCTTGAGATGTGACGGGAACGCCGGGAATTCTTTCCATACGAAACAGGGAAAGGATCCCTCATCTCGAGGTAGGAGGCGGAAACGAGGCTCCCCTGGATGTCTGCGGGACACCACTTGCTTCCTCTCGAGTGGAGACGGGTATGTCGGGGAACTTCTTGAGTTGCAGCAAGGGTGTGAAGGACCCTTTGGAATGTCCAGTGGTTAGATGTGATTGGCTTCGAGAAGCCTCAGCGGAAATGGGCCTCATATCGACTGGAGGGCCAAACCTGCTGGATTTTCTCGAGTTGCGGCAGGTGCTGTCGACTTACGACGGGGACCTCAGGGACCCGCTCTGGTGGCCTCAGGAAAGGCCAGTCCCCATGCGAGTTCCTCGGGGGTGTCTCGGGATTCCTCTCCCGTCGATGCCGGGGCCTAAGACCTTGTGTGGAGTCGGGGCCGGAACCTGAGGATTCCTCTCCAGTGCTGACATGGATCTTGGGGTACTTCTGGAGTCTCCCCAGGGGAGTCAGTCCTCGTCTCGAATGCGGGCATGCACTTGCGCTTTCCTCCAGAGCGGTAGCAGCAGTGTCACGCAGTCCGCCGCGTGGATCAAAGGATCTATGGTTTTCCCTCGAGTCTTTCCCACGAGGCTTTCCCACGAGGCTTTCCCACAGGGCTGTCCCACGTGCACACGTGGTGGGAGTCGATCCTCGGCTTGAACGTCAAGGCAGTGCAGGGAAAACAGGTTCCTCTGGAATGGACTGACACATCTGGGGGACTCTTGGAATGGTGGCACGACCCTGGAGTTCCTCTCGCCTTTCCTGTGGAGAGCGCCTCCTCTTGAGATGCGCCGGGAACGCCGGGAATTCTTTCCCTACGAAACAGGGAAAGGATCCCTCATCTTGAGCTAGGAGGCGGAAACGGGGCTCCCCTGAATGTGTGCGGGACACCACGTGCTTCCTCTCGAGTGCAGACGGGTATGTCGGGGAACTTCTTGAGTTGCAGCAAGGGTGTGAAGGACCCTTTGGAATGTCCAGTGGTTAGATGTGATTGGCTTCGAGAAGCCTCAGCGGAAATGGGCCTCATCTCGCCTGGAGGGCAAAACCTCCTGGATTTTCTCGAGTTGCGGCAGGTGCTGTCGACTTACGACGGGGACCTCAGGGACCCGCTCTGGTGGCCTCAGGAAAGGCCAGTCCCCATGCGAGTTCCTCGGGGGCCTCTCGGGATTCCTCTCCCGTCGATGCCGGGGCCTAAGACCTTGTGTGGAGTCGGGGCCGGAACCTGAGGATTCCTCTCCAGTGCTGACATTAATCTTGGTGTATTTCTGGAGTCTCCCCAGGGGAGTCAGTCCTCGTCTCGAATGCGGGCATGCACTTGCGCTTTCCTCCAGAGCGGTAGCAGCAGTGTCACGCAGTCTGCCGCGTGGATCAAAGGATCTATGGTTTTCCCTCGAGTCTTTCCCACGAGGCTTTCCCACGAGGCTTTCCCACAGGGCTGTCCCACGTGCACACGTGGTGGGAGTCGATCCTCGGCTTGAACGTCAAGGCAGTGCAGGGAAAACAGGTTCCTCTGGAATGGACTGACACATCTGGGGGACTCTTGGAATGGTGGCACGACCGTGGAGTTCCTCTCGCCTTTCCTGTGGAGAGCGCCTCCTCTTGAGATGCGACGGGAACGCCGGGAAATCTTTCCCTACGAAACAGGGAAAGGATCCCTCATCTCGAGCTAGGAGGCGGAAACGGGGCTCCCCTGGATGTGTGCGGGACCCCACGTGCTTCCTCTCGAGTGGAGACGGGTATGTCTGGGAACTTCTTGAGTTGCAGCAACGGTGTGAAGGACCCTTTGGAAGTTCCAGTGGTTAGATGTGATTGGCCTCGAGAAGCCTCAGCGGAAATGGGCTTCATCTCGCCTGGAGGGCAAAACCTCCTGAATTTTCTCGAGTTGCGGCAGGTGCTCTCGACTTACGACGGGGACCTCAGGGACCCTCTCTGGTGGCCTCAGGAAAGGCCAGTCCCCATGCGAGTTCCTCGGGGGTGTCTCGGGATTCCTCTCCCATCGATGCCGGGGCCTAAGACCTTGTGTGGAGTCGGGGCCGGAACCTGAGGATTCCTCTCCAGTGCTGACATGGATCTTGGGGTACTTCTGGAGTCTCCCCAGGCGAGTCAGTCCTCGTCTCGAATGCGGGCATGCACTTGCGCTTTCCTCCAGAGCGGTAGCAGCAGTGTCACGCAGTCCGCCGCGTGGATCAAAGGATCTATGGTTTTCCCTCGAGTCTTTCCCACGAGGCTTTCCCACAGGGCTGTCCCACGTGCACACGTGGTGGGAGTCGATCCTCGGCTTGAACGTCAAGGCAGTGCAGGGAAAACAGGTTCCTCTGGAATGGACTGACACATCTGGGGGACTCTTGGAATGGTGGCATGACCCTGTAGTTCCTCTCGCCTTTCCTGTGGAGAGCGTCTCCTCTTGAGATGTGACGGGAACGCCGGGAATTCTTTCCATACGAAACAGGGAAAGGATCCCTCATCTCGAGGTAGGAGGCGGAAACGAGGCTCCCCTGGATGTCTGCGTGACACCACTTGCTTCCTCTCGAGTGGAGACGGGTATGTCGGGGAACTTCTTGAGTTGCAGCAAGGGTGTGAAGGACCCTTTGGAATGTCCAGTGGTTAGATGTGATTGGCTTCGAGAAGCCTCAGCGGAAATGGGCCTCATATCGACTGGAGGGCAAAACCTGCTGGATTTTCTCGAGTTGCGGCAGGTGCTGTCGACTTACGACGGGGACCTCAGGGACCCGCTCTGGTGGCCTCAGGAAAGGCCAGTCCCCATGCGAGTTCCTCGGGGGTGTCTCGGGATTCCTCTCCCGTCGATGCCGGGGCCTAAGACCTTGTGTGGAGTCGGGGCCGGAACCTGAGGATTCCTCTCCAGTGCTGACATGGATCTTGGGGTACTTCTGGAGTCTCCCCAGGGGAGTCAGTCCTCGTCTCGAATGCGGGCATGCACTTGCGCTTTCCTCCAGAGCGGTAGCAGCAGTGTCACGCAGTCCGCCGCGTGGATCAAAGGATCTATGGTTTTCCCTCGAGTCTTTCCCACGAGGCTTTCCCACGAGGCTTTCCCACAGGGCTGTCCCACGTGCACACGTGGTGGGAGTCGATCCTCGGCTTGAACGTCAAGGCAGTGCAGGGAAAACAGGTTCCTCTGGAATGGACTGACACATCTGGGGGACTCTTGGAATGGTGGCACGACCCTGGAGTTCCTCTCGCCTTTCCTGTGGAGAGCGCCTCCTCTTGAGATGCGCCGGGAACGCCGGGAATTCTTTCCCTACGAAACAGGGAAAGGATCCCTCATCTTCAGCTAGGAGGCGGAAACGGGGCTCCCCTGGATGTGTGCGGGACACCACGTGCTTCCTCTCGAGTGCAGACGGGTATGTCGGGGAACTTCTTGAGTTGCAGCAAGGGTGTGAAGGACCCTTTGGAATGTCCAGTGGTTAGATGTGATTGGCTTCGAGAAGCCTCAGCGGAAATGGGCCTCATCTCGCCTGGAGGGCAAAACCTCCTGGATTTTCTCGAGTTGCGGCAGGTGCTGTCGACTTACGACGGGGACCTCAGGGACCCGCTCTGGTGGCCTCAGGAAAGGCCAGTCCCCATGCGAGTTCCTCGGGGGCCTCTCGGGATTCCTCTCCCGTCGATGCCGGGGCCTAAGACCTTGTGTGGAGTCGGGGCCGGAACCTGAGGATTCCTCTCCAGTGCTGACATTAATCTTGGTGTATTTCTGGAGTCTCCCCAGGGGAGTCAGTCCTCGTCTCGAATGCGGGCATGCACTTGCGCTTTCCTCCAGAGCGGTAGCAGCAGTGTCACGCAGTCTGCCGCGTGGATCAAAGGATCTATGGTTTTCCCTCGAGTCTTTCCCACGAGGCTTTCCCACGAGGCTTTCCCACAGGGCTGTCCCACGTGCACACGTGGTGGGAGTCGATCCTCGGCTTGAACGTCAAGGCAGTGCAGGGAAAACAGGTTCCTCTGGAATGGACTGACACATCTGGGGGACTCTTGGAATGGTGGCACGACCGTGGAGTTCCTCTCGCCTTTCCTGTGGAGAGCGCCTCCTCTTGAGATGCGACGGGAACGCCGGGAAATCTTTCCCTACGAAACAGGGAAAGGATCCCTCATCTCGAGCTAGGAGGCGGAAACGGGGCTCCCCTGGATGTGTGCGGGACCCCACGTGCTTCCTCTCGAGTGGAGACGGGTATGTCTGGGAACTTCTTGAGTTGCAGCAACGGTGTGAAGGACCCTTTGGAAGTTCCAGTGGTTAGATGTGATTGGCCTCGAGAAGCCTCAGCGGAAATGGGCTTCATCTCGCCTGGAGGGCAAAACCTCCTGAATTTTCTCGAGTTGCGGCAGGTGCTCTCGACTTACGACGGGGACCTCAGGGACCCTCTCTGGTGGCCTCAGGAAAGGCCAGTCCCCATGCGAGTTCCTCGGGGGTGTCTCGGGATTCCTCTCCCATCGATGCCGGGGCCTAAGACCTTGTGTGGAGTCGGGGCCGGAACCTGAGGATTCCTCTCCAGTGCTGACATGGATCTTGGGGTACTTCTGGAGTCTCCCCAGGCGAGTCAGTCCTCGTCTCGAATGCGGGCATGCACTTGCGCTTTCCTCCAGAGCGGTAGCAGCAGTGTCACGCAGTCCGCCGCGTGGATCAAAGGATCTATGGTTTTCCCTCGAGTCTTTCCCACGAGGCTTTCCCACAGGGCTGTCCCACGTGCACACGTGGTGGGAGTCGATCCTCGGCTTGAACGTCAAGGCAGTGCAGGGAAAACAGTTTCCTCTGGAATGGACTGACACATCTGGGGGACTCTTGGAATGGTGGCATGACCCTGTAGTTCCTCTCGCCTTTCCTGTGGAGAGCGTCTCCTCTTGAGATGTGACGGGAACGCCGGGAATTCTTTCCATACGAAACAGGGAAAGGATCCCTCATCTCGAGGTAGGAGGCGGAAACGAGGCTCCCCTGGATGTCTGCGTGACACCACTTGCTTCCTCTCGAGTGGAGACGGGTATGTCGGGGAACTTCTTGAGTTGCAGCAAGGGTGTGAAGGACCCTTTGGAATGTCCAGTGGTTAGATGTGATTGGCTTCGAGAAGCCTCAGCGGAAATGGGCCTCATATCGACTGGAGGGCAAAACCTGCTGGATTTTCTCGAGTTGCGGCAGGTGCTGTCGACTTACGACGGGGACCTCAGGGACCCGCTCTGGTGGCCTCAGGAAAGGCCAGTCCCCATGCGAGTTCCTCGGGGGTGTCTCGGGATTCCTCTCCCGTCGATGCCGGGGCCTAAGACCTTGTGTGGAGTCGGGGCCGGAACCTGAGGATTCCTCTCCAGTGCTGACATGGATCTTGGGGTACTTCTGGAGTCTCCCCAGGGGAGTCAGTCCTCGTCTCGAATGCGGGCATGCACTTGCGCTTTCCTCCAGAGCGGTAGCAGCAGTGTCACGCAGTCCGCCGCGTGGATCAAAGGATCTATGGTTTTCCCTCGAGTCTTTCCCACGAGGCTTTCCCACGAGGCTTTCCCACAGGGCTGTCCCACGTGCACACGTGGTGGGAGTCGATCCTCGGCTTGAACGTCAAGGCAGTGCAGGGAAAACAGGTTCCTCTGGAATGGACTGACACATCTGGGGGACTCTTGGAATGGTGGCACGACCCTGGAGTTCCTCTCGCCTTTCCTGTGGAGAGCGCCTCCTCTTGAGATGCGCCGGGAACGCCGGGAATTCTTTCCCTACGAAACAGGGAAAGGATCCCTCATCTTCAGCTAGGAGGCGGAAACGGGGCTCCCCTGGATGTGTGCGGGACACCACGTGCTTCCTCTCGAGTGCAGACGGGTATGTCGGGGAACTTCTTGAGTTGCAGCAAGGGTGTGAAGGACCCTTTGGAATGTCCAGTGGTTAGATGTGATTGGCTTCGAGAAGCCTCAGCGGAAATGGGCCTCATCTCGCCTGGAGGGCAAAACCTCCTGGATTTTCTCGAGTTGCGGCAGGTGCTGTCGACTTACGACGGGGACCTCAGGGACCCGCTCTGGTGGCCTCAGGAAAGGCCAGTCCCCATGCGAGTTCCTCGGGGGCCTCTCGGGATTCCTCTCCCGTCGATGCCGGGGCCTAAGACCTTGTGTGGAGTCGGGGCCGGAACCTGAGGATTCCTCTCCAGTGCTGACATTAATCTTGGTGTATTTCTGGAGTCTCCCCAGGGGAGTCAGTCCTCGTCTCGAATGCGGGCATGCACTTGCGCTTTCCTCCAGAGCGGTAGCAGCAGTGTCACGCAGTCTGCCGCGTGGATCAAAGGATCTATGGTTTTCCCTCGAGTCTTTCCCACGAGGCTTTCCCACGAGGCTTTCCCACAGGGCTGTCCCACGTGCACACGTGGTGGGAGTCGATCCTCGGCTTGAACGTCAAGGCAGTGCAGGGAAAACAGGTTGCTCTGGAATGGACTGACACATCTGGGGGACTCTTGGAATGGTGGCACGACCCTGGAGTTCCTCTCGCCTTTCCTGTGGAGAGCGCCTCCTCTTGAGATGCGACGGGAACGCCGGGAATTCTTTCCCTACGAAACAGGGAAAGGATCCCTCATCTCGAGCTAGGAGGCGGAAACGGGGCTCCCCTGGATGTGTGCGGGACCCCACGTGCTTCCTCTCGAGTGGAGACGGGTATGTCGGGGAACTTCTTGAGTTGCAGCAACGGTGTGAAGGACCCTTTGGAAGTTCCAGTGGTTAGATGTGATTGGCCTCGAGAAGCCTCAGCGGAAATGGGCCTCATCTCGCCTGGAGGGCAAAACCTCCTGGATTTTCTCGAGTTGCGGCAGGTGCTCTCGACTTACGACGGGGACCTCAGGGACCCGCTCTGGTGGCCTCAGGAAAGGCCAGTCCCCATGCGAGTTCCTCAGGGGCCTCTCGGGATTCCTCTCCCGTCGATGCCGGGGCCTAAGACCTTGTGTGGAGTCGGGGCCGGAACCTGAGGATTCCTCTCCAGTGCTGACACGGATCTTGGGGTACTTCTGGAGTCTCCCCAGGGGAGTCAGTCCTCGTCTCGAATGCGGGCATGCACTTACGCTTTCCTCCAGAGCGGTAGCAGCAGTGTCACGCAGTCTGCCGCGTGGATCAAAGGATCTATGGTTTTCCCTCGAGTCTTTCCCACGAGGCTTTCCCACGAGGCTTTCCCACAGGGCTGTCCCACGTGCACACGTGGTGGGAGTCGATCCTCGGCTTGAACGTCAAGGCAGTGCAGGGAAAACAGGTTCCTCTGGAATGGACTGACACATCTGGGGGACTCTTGGAATGGTGGCACGACCCTGGAGTTCCTCTCGCCTTTCCTGTGGAGAGCGCCTCCTCTTGAGATGCGACGGGAACGCCGGGAATTCTTTCCCTACGAAACAGGGAAAGGATCCCTCATCTCGAGCTAGGAGGCGGAAACGGGGCTCCCCTGGATGTGTGCGGGACCCCACGTGCTTCCTCTCGAGTGGAGACGGGTATGTCTGGGAACTTCTTGAGTTGCAGCAACGGTGTGAAGGACCCTTTGGAAGTTCCAGTGGTTAGATGTGATTGGCCTCGAGAAGCCTCAGCGGAAATGGGCCTCATCTCGCCTGGAGGGCAAAACCTCCTGGATTTTCTCGAGTTGCGGCAGGTGCTCTCGACTTACGACGGGGACCTCAGGGACCCGCTCTGGTGGCCTCAGGAAAGGCCAGTCCCCATGCGAGTTCCTCGGGGGTGTCTCGGGATTCCTCTCCCGTCGATGCCGGGGCCTAAGACCTTGTGTGGAGTCGGGGCCGGAACCTGAGGATTCCTCTCCAGTGCTGACATGGATCTTGGGGTACTTCTGGAGTCTCTCCAGGCGAGTCAGTCCTCGTCTCGAATGCGGGCATGCACTTGCGCTTTCCTCCAGAGCGGTAGCAGCAGTGTCACGCAGTCCGCAGCGTGGATCAAAGGATCTATGGTTTTCCCTCGAGTCTTTCCCACGAGGCTTTCCCACAGGGCTGTCCCACGTGCACACGTGGTGGGAGTCGATCCTCGGCTTGAACGTCAAGGCAGTGCAGGGAAAACAGGTTCCTCTGGAATGGACTGACACATCTGGGGGTCTCTTGGAATGGTGGCATGACCCTGGAGTTCCTCTCGCCTTTCCTGTGGAGAGCGCCTCCTCTTGAGATGCGACGGGAACGCCGGGAATTCTTTCCTTACGAAACAGGGAAAGGATCCCTCATCTCGAGGTAGGAGGCGGAAACGAGGCTCCCCTGGATGTCTGCGGGACACCACGTGCTTCCTCTCGAGTGGAGACGGGTATGTCGGGGAACTTCTTGAGTTGCAGCAAGGGTGTGAAGGACCCTTTGGAATGTCCAGTGGTTAGATGTGATTGGCTTCGAGAAGCCTCAGCGGAAATGGGCCTCATCTCGCCTGGAGGGCAAAACCTGCTGGATTTTCTCGAGTTGCGGCAGGTGCTGTCGACTTACGACGGGGACCTCAGGGACCCGCTCTGGTGGCCTCAGGAAAGGCCAGTCCCCATGCGAGTTCCTCGGGGGCCTCTCGGGATTCCTCTCCCGTCGATGCCGGGGCCTAAGACCTTGTGTGGAGTCGGGGCCGGAACCTGAGGATTCCTCTCCAGTGCTGACATGGATCTTGGGGTACTTCTGGAGTCTCCCCAGGGGAGTCAGTCCTCGTCTCGAATGCGGGCATGCACTTGCGCTTTCCTCCAGAGCGGTAGCAGCAGTGTCACGCAGTCCGCCGCGTGGATCAAAGGATCTATGGTTTTCCCTCGAGTCTTTCCCACGAGGCTTTCAGACGAGGCTTTCCCTCAGGGCTGTCCCACGTGCACACGTGGTGGGAGTCGATCCTCGGCTTGAACGTCAAGGCAGTGCAGGGAAAACAGGTTCCTCTGGAATGGACTGACACATCTGGGGGACTCTTGGAATGGTGGCACGACCCTGGAGTTCCTCTCGCCTTTCCTGTGGAGAGCGCCTCCTCTTGAGATGCGCCGGGAACGCCGGGAATTCTTTCCCTACGAAACAGGGAAAGGATCCCTCATCTTGAGCTAGGAGGCGGAAACGGGGCTCCCCTGGATGTGTGCGGGACACCACGTGCTTCCTCTCGAGTGCAGACGGGTATGTCGGGGAACTTCTTGAGTTGCAGCAAGGGTGTGAAGGACCCTTTGGAATGTCCAGTGGTTAGATGTGATTGGCTTCGAGAAGCCTCAGCGGAAATGGGCCTCATCTCGCCTGGAGGGCAAAACCTCCTGGATTTTCTCGAGTTGCGGCAGGTGCTGTCGACTTACGACGGGGACCTCAGGGACCCGCTCTGGTGGCCTCAGGAAAGGCCAGTCCCCATGCGAGTTCCTCGGGGGCCTCTCGGGATTCCTCTCCCGTCGATGCCGGGGCCTAAGACCTTGTGTGGAGTCGGGGCCGGAACCTGAGGATTCCTCTCCAGTGCTGACATTAATCTTGGTGTAATTCTGGAGTCTCCCCAGGGGAGTCAGTCCTCGTCTCGAATGCGGGCATGCACTTGCGCTTTCCTCCAGAACGGTAGCAGCAGTGTCACGCAGTCTGCCGCGTGGATCAAAGGATCTATGGTTTTCCCTCCAGTCTTTCCCACGAGGCTTTCCCACGAGGCTTTCCCACAGGGCTGTCCCACGTGCACACGTGGTGGGAGTCGATCCTCGGCTTCAACGTCAAGGCAGTGCAGGGAAAACAGGTTGCTCTGGAATGGACTGACACATCTGGGGGACTCTTGGAATGGTGGCACGACCCTGGAGTTCCTCTCGCCTTTCCTGTGGAGAGCGCCTCCTCTTGAGATGCGACGGGAACGCCGGGAATTCTTTCCCTAAGAAACAGGGAAAGGATCCCTCATCTCGAGCTAGGAGGCGGAAACGGGGCTCCCCTGGATGTGTGCGGGACCCCACGTGCTTCCTCTCGAGTGGAGACGGGTATGTCGGGGAACTTCTTGAGTTGCAGCCACGGTGTGAAGGACCCTTTGGAAGTTCCAGTGGTTAGATGTGATTGGCCTCGAGAAGCCTCAGCGGAAATGGGCCTCATCTCGCCTGGAGGGCAAAACCTCCTGGATTTTCTCGAGTTGCGGCAGGTGCTCTCGACTTACGACGGGGACCTCAGGGACCCGCTCTGGTGGCCTCAGGAAAGGCCAGTCCCCATGCGAGTTCCTCGGGGGCCTCTGGGGATTCCTCTCCCGTCGATGCCGGGGCCTAAGACCTTGTGTGGAGTCGGGGCCGGAACCTGAGGATTCCTCTCCAGTGCTGACATGGATCTTGGGGTACTTCTGGAGTCTCCCCAGGGGAGTCAGTCCTCGTCTCGAATGCGGGCATGCACTTGCGCTTTCCTCCAGAGCGGTAGCAGCAGTGTCACGCAGTCCGCGGCGTGGATCAAAGGATCTATGGTTTTCCCTCGAGTCTTTCCCACGAGGCTTTCCCACAGGGCTGTCCCACGTGCACACGTGGTGGGAGTCGATCCTCGGCTTGAACGTCAAGGCAGTGCAGGGAAAACAGGTTCCTCTGGAATGGACTGACACATCTGGGGGACTCTTGGAATGGTGGCACGACCCTGGAGTTCCTCTCGCCTTTCCTGTGGAGAGCGCCTCCTCTTGAGATGCGACGGGAACGCCGGGAATTCTTTCCCTACGAAACTGGGAAAGGATCCCTCATCTTGAGCTAGGAGACGGAAACGGGGCTCCCCTGGATGTGTGCGGGACACCACGTGCTTCCTCTCGAGTGCAGACGGGTATGTCGGGGAACTTCTTGAGTTGCAGCAAGGGTGTGAAGGACCCTTTGGAATGTCCAGTGGTTAGATGTGATTGGCTTCGAGAAGCCTCAGCGGAAATGGGCCTCATCTCGCCTGGAGGGCAAAACCTCCTGGATTTTCTCGAGTTGCGGCAGGTGCTGTCGACTTACGACGGGGACCTCAGGGACCCGCTCTGGTGGCCTCAGGAAAGGCCAGTCCCCATGCGAGTTCCTCGGGGGCCTCTCGGGATTCCTCTCCCGTCGATGCCGGGGCCTAAGACCTTGTGTGGAGTCGGGGCCGGAACCTGAGGATTCCTCTCCAGTGCTGACATTAATCTTGGTGTAATTCTGGAGTCTCCCCAGGGGAGTCAGTCCTCGTCTCGAATGCGGGCATGCACTTGCGCTTTCCTCCAGAACGGTAGCAGCAGTGTCACGCAGTCTGCCGCGTGGATCAAAGGATCTATGGTTTTCCCTCGAGTCTTTCCCACGAGGCTTTCCCACGAGGCTTTCCCACAGGGCTGTCCCACGTGCACACGTGGTGGGAGTCGATCCTCGGCTTCAACGTCAAGGCAGTGCAGGGAAAACAGGTTGCTCTGGAATGGACTGACACATCTGGGGGACTCTTGGAATGGTGGCACGACCCTGGAGTTCCTCTCGCCTTTCCTGTGGAGAGCGCCTCCTCTTGAGATGCGACGGGAACGCCGGGAATTCTTTCCCTAAGAAACAGGGAAAGGATCCCTCATCTCGAGCTAGGAGGCGGAAACGGGGCTCCCCTGGATGTGTGCGGGACCCCACGTGCTTCCTCTCGAGTGGAGACGGGTATGTCGGGGAACTTCTTGAGTTGCAGCCACGGTGTGAAGGACCCTTTGGAAGTTCCAGTGGTTAGATGTGATTGGCCTCGAGAAGCCTCAGCGGAAATGGGCCTCATCTCGCCTGGAGGGCAAAACCTCCTGGATTTTCTCGAGTTGCGGCAGGTGCTCTCGACTTACGACGGGGACCTCAGGGACCCGCTCTGGTGGCCTCAGGAAAGGCCAGTCCCCATGCGAGTTCCTCGGGGGCCTCTGGGGATTCCTCTCCCGTCGATGCCGGGGCCTAAGACCTTGTGTGGAGTCGGGGCCGGAACCTGAGGATTCCTCTCCAGTGCTGACATGGATCTTGGGGTACTTCTGGAGTCTCCCCAGGGGAGTCAGTCCTCGTCTCGAATGCGGGCATGCACTTGCGCTTTCCTCCAGAGCGGTAGCAGCAGTGTCACGCAGTCCGCGGCGTGGATCAAAGGATCTATGGTTTTCCCTCGAGTCTTTCCCACGAGGCTTTCCCACAGGGCTGTCCCACGTGCACACGTGGTGGGAGTCGATCCTCGGCTTGAACGTCAAGGCAGTGCAGGGAAAACAGGTTCCTCTGGAATGGACTGACACATCTGGGGGACTCTTGGAATGGTGGCACGACCCTGGAGTTCCTCTCGCCTTTCCTGTGGAGAGCGCCTCCTCTTGAGATGCGACGGGAACGCCGGGAATTCTTTCCCTACGAAACAGGGAAAGGATCCCTCATCTCGAGGTAGGAGGCGGAAACGAGGCTCCCCTGGATGTCTGCGGGACACCACGTGCTTCCTCTCGAGTGGAGACGGGTATGTCTGGGAACTTCTTGAGTTGCAGCAACGGTGTGAAGGACCCTTTGGAAGTTCCAGTGGTTAGATGTGATTGGCCTCGAGAAGCCTCAGCGGAAATGGGCCTCATCTCGCCTGGAGGGCAAAACCTCCTGGATTTTCTCGAGTTGCGGCAGGTGCTCTCGACTTACGACGGGGACCTCAGGGACCCGCTCTGGTGGCCTCAGGAAAGGCCAGTCCCCATGCGAGTTCCTCGGGGGCCTCTCGGGATTCCTCTCCCGTCGATGCCGGGGCCTAAGACCTTGTGTGGAGTCGGGGCCGGAACCTGAGGATTCCTCTCCAGTGCTGACATTAATCTTGGTGTACTTCTGGAGTCTCCCCAGGGGAGTCAGTCCTCGTCTCGAATGCGGGCATGCACTTGCGCTTTCCTCCAGAGCGGTAGCAGCAGTGTCACGCAGTCTGCCGCGTGGATCAAAGGATCTATGGTTTTCCCTCGAGTCTTTCCCACGAGGCTTTCCCACGAGGCTTTCCCACAGGGCTGTCCCACGTGCACACGTGGTGGGAGTCGATCCTCGGCTTGAACGTCAAGGCAGTGCAGGGAAAACAGGTTCCTCTGGAATGGACTGACACATCTGGGGGACTCTTGGAATGGTGGCACGACCCTGGAGTTCCTCTCGCCTTTCCTGTGGAGAGCGCCTCCTCTTGAGATGCGACGGGAACGCCGGGAATTCTTTCCCTACGAAACAGGGAAAGGATCCCTCATCTCGAGCTAGGAGGCGGAAACGGGGCTCCCCTGGATGTGTGCGGGACCCCACGTGCTTCCTCTCGAGTGGAGACGGGTATGTCTGGGAACTTCTTGAGTTGCAGCAACGGTGTGAAGGACCCTTTGGAAGTTCCAGTGGTTAGATGTGATTGGCCTCGAGAAGCCTCAGCGGAAATGGGCCTCATCTCGCCTGGAGGGCAAAACCTCCTGGATTTTCTCGAGTTGCGGCAGGTGCTCTCGACTTACGACGGGGACCTCAGGGACCCGCTCTGGTGGCCTCAGGAAAGGCCAGTCCCCATGCGAGTTCCTCGGGGGCCTCACGGGATTCCTCTCCCGTCGATGCCGGAGCCTAAGACCTTGTGTGGAGTCGGGGCCGGAACCTGAGGATTCCTCTCCAGTGCTGACATGGATCTTGGGGTACTTCTGGAGTCTCCCCAGGGGAGTCAGTCCTCGTCTCGAATGCGGGCATGCACTTGCGCTTTCCTCCAGAGCGGTAGCAGCAGTGTCACGCAGTCCGCGGCGTGGATCAAAGGATCTATGGTTTTCCCTCGAGTCTTTCCCACGAGGCTTTCCCACAGGGCTGTCCCACGTGCACACGTGGTGGGAGTCGATCCTCGGCTTGAACGTCAAGGCAGTGCAGGGAAAACAGGTTCCTCTGGAATGGACTGACACATCTGGGGGACTCTTGGAATGGTGGCACGACCCTGGAGTTCCTCTCGCCTTTCCTGTGGAGAGCGCCTCCTCTTGAGATGCGACGGGAACGACGGGAATTCTTTCCCTACGAAACAGGGAAAGGATCCCTCATCTCGAGCTAGGAGGCGGAAACGAGGCTCCCCTGGATGTGTGCGGGACACCACGTGCTTCCTCTCGAGTGGAGACGGGTATGTCGGGGAACTTCTTGAGTTGCAGCAACGGTGTGAAGGACCCTTTGGAAGTTCCAGTGGTTAGATGTGATTGGCCTCGAGAAGCCTCAGTGGAAATGGGCCTCATCTCGCCTGGAGGGCAAAACCTCCTGGATTTTCTCGAGTTGCGGCAGGTGCTCTCGACTTACGACGGGGACCTCAGGGACCCGCTCTGGTGGCCTCAGGAAAGGCCAGTCCCCATGCGAGTTCCTCGGGGGTGTCTCGGGATTCCTCTCCCGTCGATGCCGGGGCCTAAGACCTTGTGTGGAGTCGGGGCCGGAACCTGAGGATTCCTCTCCAGTGCTGACATGGATCTTGGGGTACTTCTGGAGTCTCCCCAGGGGAGTCAGTCCTCGTCTCGAATGCGGGCATGCACTTGCGCTTTCCTCCAGAGCGGTAGCAGCAGTGTCACGCAGTCCGCCGCGTGGATCAAAGGATCTATGGTTTTCCCTCGAGTCTTTCCCACGAGGCTTTCCCACGAGGCTTTCCCACAGGGCTGTCCCACGTGCACACGTGGTGGGAGTCGATCCTCGGCTTCAACGTCAAGGCAGTGCAGGGAAAACAGGTTCCTCTGGAATGGACTGACACATCTGGGGGACTCTTGGAATGGTGGCACGACCCTGGAGTTCCTCTCGCCTTTCCTGTGGAGAGCGCCTCCTCTTGAGATGCGCCGGGAACGCCGGGAATTCTTTCCCTACGAAACAGGGAAAGGATCCCTCATCTTGAGCTAGGAGGCGGAAACGGGGCTCCCCTGGATGTGTGCGGGACACCACGTGCTTCCTCTCGAGTGCAGACGGGTATGTCGGGGAACTTCTTGAGTTGCAGCAAGGGTGTGAAGGACCCTTTGGAATGTCCAGTGGTTAGATGTGATTGGCTTCCAGAAGCCTCAGCGGAAATGGGCCTCATCTCGCCTGGAGGGCAAAACCTCCTGGATTTTCTCGAGTTGCGGCAGGAGCTGTCAACTTACGACGGGGACCTCAGGGACCCGCTCTGGTGGCCTCAGGAAAGGCCAGTCCCCATGTGAGTTCCTCGGGGGCCTCTCGGGATTCCTCTCCCGTCGATGCCGGGGCCTAAGACCTTGTGTGGAGTCGGGGCCGGAACCTGAGGATTCCTCTCCAGTGCTGACATGGATCTTGGGGTACTTCTGGAGTCTCCCCAGGGGAGTCATTCCTCGTCTCGAATGCGGGCATGCACTTGCGCTTTCCTCCAGAGCGGTAGTAGCAGTGTCACGCAGTCCGCCGCGTGGATCAAAGGATCTATGGTTTTCCCTCGAGTCTTTCCCACGAGGCTTTCCCACGAGGCTTTCCCACAGGGCTGTCCCACGTGCACACGTGGTGGGAGTCGATCCTCGGCTTGAACGTCAAGGCAGTGCAGGGAAAACAGGTTCCTCTGGAATGGACTGACACATCTGGGGGACTCTTGGAATGGTGGCACGACCCTGGAGTTCCTCTCGCCTTTCCTGTGGAGAGCGCCTCCTCTTGAGATGCGACGGGAACGCCGGGAATTCTTTCCCTACGAAACAGGGAAAGGATCCCTCATCTCGAGGTAGGAGGCGGAAACGGGGCTCCCCTGGATGTCTGCGGGACACCACGTGCTTCCTCTCGAGTGGAGACGGGTATGTCGGGGAATTACTTGAGTTGCAGCAACGGTGTGAAGGACCCTTTGGAAGTTCCAGTGGTTAGATGTGATTGGCTTCGAGAAGCCTCAGCGGAAATGGGCCTCATCTCGCCTGGAGGCAAAACCTCCTGGATTTTTTCGAGTTGCGGCAGGTGCTCTCGACTTACGACGGGGACCTCAGGGACCCGCTCTGGTGGCCTCAAGGAAGGCCAGTCCCCATGCGAGTTCCTCGGGGATGTCTCGGGATTCCTCTCCCGTCGATGCCGGGGCCTAAGACCTTGTGTGGAGTCGGGGCCGGAACCTGAGGATTCCTCTCCAGTGCTGACATGGATCTTGGGGTACTTCTGTAGTCTCCCCAGGGGAGTCAGTCCTCGTCTCGAATGCGGGCATGCACTTGCGCTTTCCTCCAGAGCGGTAGCAGCAGTGTCACGCAGTCCGCCGCGTGGATCAAAGGATCTATGGTTTTCCCTCGAGTCTTTCCCACGAGGCTTTCCCACGAGGCTTTCCCACAGAGCTGTCCCACGTGCACACGTGGTGGGAGTCGATCCTCGGCTTGAACGTCAAGGCAGTGCAGGGAAAACAGGTTCCTCTGGAATGGACTGACACATCTGGGGGACTCTTGGAATGGTGGCACGACCCTGGAGTTCCTCTCGCCTTTCCTGTGGAGAGCGCCTCCTCTTGAGATGCGCCGGGAATGCCGGGAATTCTTTCCCTACGAAACAGGGAAAGGATCCCTCATCTCGAGCTAGGAGGCGGAAACGGGGCTCCCCTGAATGTGTGCGGGACACCACGTGCTTCCTCTCGAGTGCAGACGGGTATGTCGGGGAACTTCTTGAGTTGCAGCAATGGTGTGAAGGACCCTTTGGAAAGTCCAGTGGTTAGATGTGATTGGCTTCGAGAAGCCTCAGCGGAAATGGGCCTCATCTCGCCTGGAGGGCAAAACCTCCTGGATTTTCTCGAGTTGCGGCAGGTGCTCTCGACTTACGACGGGGACCACAGGGACCCGCTCTGGTGGCCTCAGGAAAGGCCAGTCCTCATGCGAGTTCCTCGGGGGCCTCTCGGGATTCCTCTCCCGTCGATGCCGGGGCCTAAGACCTTGTGTGGAGTCGGGGCCGGAACCTGAGGATTCCTCTCCAGTGCTGACATGGATCTTGGGGTACTTCTGGAGTCTCCCCAGGGGAGTCAGTCCTCGTCTCGAATGCGGGCATGCACTTGCGCTTTCCTCCAGAGCGGTAGCAGCAGTGTCACGCAGTCCGCCGAGTGGATCAAAGGATCTATGGTTTTCCCTCGAGTCTTTCCCAAGAGGCTTTCCCACAGGGCTGTCCCACGTGCACACGTGGTGGGAGTTGATCCTCGGCTTGAACGTCAAGGCAGTGCAGGGAAAACAGGTTCCTCTGCTATGGACTGACACATCTGGGGGACTCTTGGAATGGTGTCTCGACCCTGGAGTTCCTCTCGCCTTTCCTGTGGAGAGCGCCTCCTCTTGAGATGCGACGGGAACGCCGGGAATTCTTTCCCTACGAAACAGGGAAAGGATCCCTCATCTCGAGCCAGGAGGCGGAAACGGGGCTCCCCTGGATGTGTGCGGGACCCCACGTGCTTCCTCTCGAGTGGAGACGGGTATGTCGGGGAACTTCTTGAGTTGCAGCAACGGTGTGAAGGACCCTTTGGAAGTTCCAGTGGTTAGATGTGATTGGCCACGAGAAGCCTCAGCGGAAATGGGCCTCATCTCGCCTGGAGGGCAAAACCTCCTGGATTTTCTCGAGTTGCGGCAGGTGCTCTGGACTTACGACGGGGACCTCAGGGACCCGCTCTGGTGGCCTCAGGAAAGGCCAGTCCCCATGCGAGTTCCTCGGGGGCCTCTCGGGATTCCTCTCCCGTCGATGCCGGGGCCTAAGACCTTGTGTGGAGTCGGGGCCGGAACCTGAGGATTCCTCTCCAGTGCTGACATGGATCTTGGGGTACTTCTGGAGTCTCCCCAGGGGAGTCAGTCCTCGTCTCGAATGCGGGCATGCACTTGCGCTTCCTCCAGAGCGGTAGCAGCAGTGTCACGCAGTCCGCCGAGTGGATCAAAGGATCTATGGTTTTCCCTCGAGTCTTTCCCACGAGGCTTTCCCACGAGGCTTTCCCACAGGGCTGTCCCACGTGCACACGTGGTGGGAGTCGATCCTCGGCTTGAACGTCAAGGCAGTGCAGGGAAAACAGGTTCCTCTGGAATGGACTGACACATCTGGGGGACTCTTGGAATGGTGGCACGACCCTGGAGTTCCTCTCGCCTTTCCTGTGGAGAGCGCCTCCTCTTGAGATGCGCCGGGAACGCCGGGAATTCTTTCCCTACGAAACAGGGAAAGGATCCCTCATCTCAAGCTAGGAGGAGGAAACGGAGCACCCCTGGATGTGTGCGGGACCCCACGTGCTTCCTCTCGAGTGGAGACGGGTATGTCGGGGAACTTCTTTAGTTGCAGCAACGGTGTGAAGGACCCTTTGGAAGTTCCAGTGGTTAGATGTGATTGGCCTCGAGAAGCCTCAGCGGAAATGGGCCTCATCTCGCCTGGAGGGCAAAACCTCCTGGATTTTCTCGAGTTGCGGCAGGTCCTCTCGACTTACGACGGGGACCTCAGGGACCCGCTCTGGTGGCCTCAGGAAAGGCCAGTCCCCATGCGAGTTCCTCGGGGGCCTCTCGGGATTCCTCTCCCGTCGATGCCGGGGCCTAAGACCTTGTGTGGAGTCGGGGCCGGAACCTGAGGATTCCTCTCCAGTGCTGACATGGATCTTGGGGTACTTCTGGAGTCTCCCCAGGGGAGTCAGTCCTCGTCTCGAATGCGGGCATGCACTTGCACTTCCTCCAAAGCGGTAGCAGCAGTGTCACGCAGTCCGCCGCGTGGATCAAAGGATCTATGGTTTTCCCTCGAGTCTTTCCCACGAGGCTTTCCCACGAGGCTTTCCCACAGGGCTGTCCCACGTGCACACGTGGTGGGAGTGGATCCTCGGCTTGAACGTCAAGGCAGTGCAGGGAAAACAAGTTCCTCTGGAATGGACTGACACATCTGGGGGACTCTTGGAATGGTGTCACGACCCTGGAGTTCCTCTCGCCTTTCCTGTGGAGAGCGCCTCCTCTTGAGATGCGCCGGGAATGCCGGGAATTCTTTCCCTACGAAACAGGGAAATGATCCCTCATCTCGAGCTAGGAGGCGGAAACCGGGCTCCCCTGAATGTGTGCGGGACACCACGTGCTTCCTCTCGAGTGCAGACGGGTATGTCGGGGAACTTCTTGAGTTGCAGCAATGGTGTGAAGGACCCTTTGGAATGTCCAGTGGTTAGATGTGATTGGCTTCGAGAAGCCTCAGCGGAAATGGGCCTCATCTCGCCTGGAGGGCAAAACCTCCTGGATTTTCTCGAGTTGCGGCAGGTGCTCTCGACTTACGACGGGGACCTCAGGGACCCGCTCTGGTGGCCTCAGGAAAGGCCAGTCCTCATGCGAGTTCCTCGGGGGCCTCTCGGGATTCCTCTCCCGTCGATGCCGGTGCCTAAGACCTTGTGTGGAGTCGGGGCCGGAACCTGAGGATTCCTCTCCAGTGCTGACATGGATCTTGGGGTACTTCTGGAGTCTCCCCAGGGGAGTCAGTCCTCGTCTCGAATGCGGGCATGCACTTGCGCTTTCCTCCAGAGCGGTAGCAGCAGTGTCACGCAGTCCGCCGAGTGGATCAAAGGATCTATGGTTTTCCCTCGAGTCTTTCCCACGAGGCTTTCCCACAGGGCTGTCCCACGTGCACACGTGGTGGGAGTTGATCCTCGGCTTGAACGTCAAGGCAGTGCAGGGAAAACAGGTTCCTCTGGAATGGACTGACACATCTGGGGGACTCTTGGAATGGTGTCTCGACCCTGGAGTTCCTCTCGCCTTTCCTGTGGAGAGCGCCTCCTCTTGAGATGCGACGGGAACGCCGGGAATTCTTTCCCTACGAAACAGGGAAAGGATCCCTAATCTCGAGCCAGGAGGCGGAAACGGGGCTCCCCTGGATGTGTGCGGGACCCCACGTGCTTCCTCTCGAGTGGAGACGGGTATGTCGGGGAACTTCTTGAGTTGCAGCAACGGTGTGAAGGACCCTTTGGAAGTTCCAGTGGTTAGATGTGATTGGCCACGAGAAGCCTCAGCGGAAATGGGCCTCATCTCGCCTGGAGGGCAAAACCTCCTGGATTTTCTCGAGTTGCGGCAGGTGCTCTCGACTTACGACGGGGACCTCAGGGACCCGCTCTGGTGGCCTCAGGAAAGGCCAGTCCCCATGCGAGTTCCTCGGGGGCCTCTCGGGATTCCTCTCCCGTCGATGCCGGGGCCTAAGACCTTGTGTGGAGTCGGGGCCGGAACCTGAGGATTCCTCTCCAGTGCTGACATGGATCTTGGGGTACTTCTGGAGTCTCCCCAGGGGAGTCAGTCCTCGTCTCGAATGCGGGCATGCACTTGCGCTTCCTCCAGAGCGGTAGCAGTAGTGTCACGCAGTCCGCCGCGTGGATCAAAGGATCTATGGTTTTCCCTCGAGTCTTTCCCACGAGGCTTTCCCACGAGGCTTTCCCACAGGGCTGTCCCACGTGCACACGTGGTGGGAGTCGATCCTCGGCTTGAACGTCAAGGCAGTGCAGGGAAAACAGGTTCCTCTGGAATGGACTGACACATCTGGGGGACTCTTGGAATGGTGGCACGACCCTGGAGTTCCTCTCGCCTTTCCTGTGGAGAGCGCCTCCTCTTGAGATGCGCCGGGAACGCCGGGAATTCTTTCCCTACGAAACAGGGAAAGGATCCCTCATCTCAAGCTAGGAGGCGGAAACGGAGCACCCCTGGATGTGTGCGGGACCCCACGTGCTTCCTCTCGAGTGGAGACGGGTATGTCGGGGAACTTCTTGAGTTGCAGCAACGGTGTGAAGGACCCTTTGGAAGTTCCAGTGGTTAGATGTGATTGGCCTCGAGAAGCCTCAGCGGAAATGGGCCTCATCTCGCCTGGAGGGCAAAACCTCCTGGATTTTCTCGAGTTGCGGCAGGTGCTCTCGACTTACGACGGGGACCTCAGGGACCCGCTCTGGTGGCCTCAGGAAAGGCCAGTCCCCATGCGAGTTCCTCGGGGGCCTCTCGGGATTCCTCTCCCGTCGATGCCGGGGCCTAAGACCTTGTGTGGAGTCGGGGCCGGAACCTGAGGATTCCTCTCCAGTGCTGACATGGATCTTGGGGTACTTCTGGAGTCTCCCCAGGGGAGTCAGTCCTCGTCTCGAATGCGGGCATGCACTTGCACTTCCTCCAGAGCGGTAGCAGCAGTGTCACGCAGTCCGCCGCGTGGATCAAAGGATCTATGGTTTTCCCTCGAGTCTTTCCCACGAGGCTTTCCCACGAGGCTTTCCCACAGGGCTGTCCCACGTGCACACGTGGTGGGAGTTGATCCTCGGCTTGAACGTCAAGGCAGTGCAGGGAAAACAAGTTCCTCTGGAATGGACTGACACATCTGGGGGACTCTTGGAATGGTGTCACGACCCTGGAGTTCCTCTCGCCTTTCCTGTGGAGAGCGCCTCCTCTTGAGATGCGACGGGAACGCCGGGAATTCTTTCCCTACGAAACAGGGAAAGGATCCCTCATCTCGAGCCAGGAGGCGGAAACGGGGCTCCCCTGGATGTGTGCGGGACCCCACGTGCTTCCTCTCGAGTGGAGACGGGTATGTCGGGGAACTTCTTGAGTTGCAGCAACGGTGTGAAGGACCCTTTGGAAGTTCCAGTGGTTAGATGTGATTGGCCACGAGAAGCCTCAGCGGAAATGGGCCTCATCTCGCCTGGAGGGCAAAACCTCCTGGATTTTCTCGAGTTGCGGCAGGTGCTCTCGACTTACGACGGGGACCTCAGGGACCCGCTCTGGTGGCCTCAGGAAAGGCCAGTCCCCATGCGAGTTCCTCGGGGGCCTCTCGGGATTCCTCTCCCGTCGATGCCGGGGCCTAAGACCTTGTGTGGAGTCGGGGCCGGAACCTGAGGATTCCTCTCCAGTGCTGACATGGATCTTGGGGTACTTCTGGAGTCTCCCCAGGGGAGTCAGTCCTCGTCTCGAATGCGGGCATGCACTTGCGCTTCCTCCAGAGCGGTAGCAGTAGTGTCACGCAGTCCGCCGCGTGGATCAAAGGATCTATGGTTTTCCCTCGAGTCTTTCCCACGAGGCTTTCCCACGAGGCTTTCCCACAGGGCTGTCCCACGTGCACACGTGGTGGGAGTCGATCCTCGGCTTGAACGTCAAGGCAGTGCAGGGAAAACAGGTTCCTCTGGAATGGACTGACACATCTGGGGGACTCTTGGAATGGTGGCACGACCCTGGAGTTCCTCTCGCCTTTCCTGTGGAGAGCGCCTCCTCTTGAGATGCGCCGGGAACGCCGGGAATTCTTTCCCTACGAAACAGGGAAAGGATCCCTCATCTCAAGCTAGGAGGCGGAAACGGAGCACCCCTGGATGTGTGCGGGACCCCACGTGCTTCCTCTCGAGTGGAGACGGGTATGTCGGGGAACTTCTTGAGTTGCAGCAACGGTGTGAAGGACCCTTTGGAAGTTCCAGTGGTTAGATGTGATTGGCCTCGAGAAGCCTCAGCGGAAATGGGCCTCATCTCGCCTGGAGGGCAAAACCTCCTGGATTTTCTCGAGTTGCGGCAGGTGCTCTCGACTTACGACGGGGACCTCAGGGACCCGCTCTGGTGGCCTCAGGAAAGGCCAGTCCCCATGCGAGTTCCTCGGGGGCCTCTCGGGATTCCTCTCCCGTCGATGCCGGGGCCTAAGACCTTGTGTGGAGTCGGGGCCGGAACCTGAGGATGCCTCTCCAGTGCTGACATGGATCTTGGGGTACTTCTGGAGTCTCCCCAGGGGAGTCAGTCCTCGTCTCGAATGCGGGCATGCACTTGCACTTCCTCCAGAGCGGTAGCAGCAGTGTCACGCAGTCCGCCGCGTGGATCAAAGGATCTATGGTTTTCCCTCGAGTCTTTCCCACGAGGCTTTCCCACGAGGCTTTCCCACAGGGCTGTCCCACGTGCACACGTGGTGGGAGTTGATCCTCGGCTTGAACGTCAAGGCAGTGCAGGGAAAACAAGTTCCTCTGGAATGGACTGACACATCTGGGGGACTCTTGGAATGGTGTCACGACCCTGGAGTTCCTCTCGCCTTTCCTGTGGAGAGCGCCTCCTCTTGAGATGCGACGGGAACGCCGGGAATTCTTTCCCTACGAAACAGGGAAAGGATCCCACATCTCGAGCTAGGAGGCGGAAACGGGGCTCCCCTGGATGTGTGCGGGACACCACGTGCTTCCTCTCGAGTGCAGACGGGTATGTTGGGGAACTTCTTGAGTTGCAGCAAGGGTGTGAAGGACCCTTTGGAAGTTCCAGTGGATTGATGTGATTGGCCTCGAGAAGCCTCAGCGGAAATGGGCCTCATCTCGCCTGGAGGGCAAAACCTCCTGGATTTTCTCGAGTTGCGGCAGGTGCTCTCGACTTACGACGGGGACCTCAGGGACCCGCTCTGGTGGCCTCAGGAAAGGCCAGTCCCCATGCGAGTTCCTCGGGGGCCTCTCGGGATTCCTCTCCCGTCGATGCCGGGGCCTAAGACCTTGTGTGGAGTCGGGGCCGGAACCTGAGGATTCCTCTCCAGTGCTGACATGGATCTTGGGGTACTTCTGGAGTCTCCCCAGGGGAGTCAGTCCTCGTCTCGAATGCGGGCATGCACTTGCGCTTTCCTCCAGAGTGGTAGCAGAAGTGTCACGCAGTCCGCCGCGTGGATCAAAGGATCTATGGTTTTCCCTCGAGTCTTTCCCACGAGGCTTTCCCACGAGGCTTTCCCACAGGGCTGTCCCACGTGCACACGTGGTGGGAGTCGATCCTCGGCTTGAACGTCAAGGCAGTGCAGGGAAAACAGGTTCCTCTGGAATGGACTGACACATCTGGGGGACTCTTGGAATGGTGGCACGACCCTGGAGTTCCTCTCGCCTTTCCTGTGGAGAGCGCCTCCTCTTGAGATGAGCCGGGAACGCCGGGAATTCTTTCCCTACGAAACAGGGAAAGGATCCCTCATCTCGAGCTAGGAGGCGGAAACGGAGCACCCCTGGATGTGTGAGGGACCCCACGTGCTTCCTCTCGAGTGGAGACGGGTATGTCGGGGAACTTCTTGAGTTGCAGCAACGGTGTGAAGGACCCTTTGGAAGTTCCAGTGGTTAGATGTGATTGGCCTCGAGAAGCCTCAGCGGAAATGGGCCTCATCTCGCCTGGAGGGCAAAACCTCCTGGATTTTCTCGAGTTGCGGCAGGTGCTCTCGACTTACGACGGGGACCTCAGGGACCCGCTCTGGTGGCCTCAGGAAAGGCCAGTCCCCATGCGAGTTCCTCGGGGGCCTCTCGGGATTCCTCTCCCGTCGATGCCGGGGCCTAAGACCTTGTGTGGAGTCGGGGCCTGAACCTGAGGATTCCTCTCCAGTGCTGACATGGATCTTGGGGTACTTCTGGAGTCTCCCCAGGGGAGTCAGTCCTCGTCTCGAATGCGGGCATGCACTTGCGCTTCCTCCAGAGCGGTAGCAGCAGTGTCACGCAGTCCGCCGCGTGGATCAAAGGATCTATGGTTTTCCCTCGAGTCTTTCCCACGAGGCTTTCCCACAGGGCTGTCCCACGTTCACACGTGGTGGGAGTCGATCCTCGGCTTGAACGTCAAGGCAGTGCAGGGAAAACAGGTTCCTCTGGAATGGACTGACACATCTGGGGGACTCTTGGAATGGTGGCACGACCCTGGAGTTCCTCTCGCCTTTCCTGTGGAGAGCGCCTCCTCTTGAGATGTGACGGGAACGCCGGGAATTCTTTCCCTACGAAACAGGGAAAGGATCCCTCATCTCGAGCTAGGAGGCGGAAACGGGGCTCCCCTGGATGTGTGCGTGACCACACGTGCTTCCTCTCGAGTGGAGACGGGTATGTCGGGGAACTTCTTGAGTTGCAGCAACGGTGTGAAGGACCCTTTGGAAGTTCCAGTGGTTAGATGTGATTGGCCTCGAGAAGCCTCAGCGGAAATGGGCCTCATCTCGCCTGGAGGGCAAAACCTCCTGGATTTTCTCGAGTTGCGGCAGGTGCTCTCGACTTACGACGGGGACCTCAGGGAACCGCTCTGGTGGCCTCAGGAAAGGCCAGTCCCCATGCGAGTTCCTCGGGGGCCTCTCGGGAATCCTCTCCCATCGATGACGGGGCCTAAGACCTTGTGTGGAGTCGGGGCCGGAACCTGAGTTTTCCTCTCCAGTGCTGACATGGATCTTGGGGTACTTCTGGAGTCTCCCCAGGGGAGTCAGTCCTCGTCTCGAATGCGGGCATGCACTTGTGCTTTCCTCCAGAGCGGTAGCAGCAGTGTCACGCAGTCCGCCGCGTGGATCAAAGGATCTATGGTTTTCCCTCGAGTCTTTCCCACGAGGCTTTCCCACGAGGCTTTCCCACAGGGCTGTCCCACGTGCACACGTGGTGGGAGTCGATCCTCGGCTTGAACGTCAAGGCAGTGCAGGGAAAACAGGTTCCTCTGGAATGGACTGACACATCTGGGGGACTCTTGGAATGGTGGCATGACCCTGGAGTTCCTCTCGCCTTTCCTGTGGAGAGCGCCTCCTCTTGAGATGCGACGGGAACGCCGGGAATTCTTTCCCTACGAAACAGGGAAAGGATCCCTCATCTCGAGCTAGGAGGCGGAAACGGGGCTCCCCTGGATGTGTGCGGGACACCACGTGCTTCCTCTCGAGTGCAGACGGGTATGTCGGGGAACTTCTTGAGTTGCAGCAAGGGTGTGAAGGACCCTTTGGAAGTTCCAGTGGTTAGATGTGATTGGCCTCGAGAAGCCTCAGCGGAAATGGGCCTCATCTCGCCTGGAGGGCAAAACCTCCTGGATTTTCTCGAGTTGCGGCAGGTGCTCTCGACTTACGACGGGGACCTCAGGGACCCGCTCTGGTGGCCTCAGGAAAGGCCAGTCCCCATGCGAGTTCCTCGGGGGCCTCTCGGGATTCCTCTCCCGTCGATGCCGGGGCCTAAGACCTTGTGTGGAGTCGGGGCCGGAACCTGAGGATTCCTCTCCAGTGCTGACATGGATCTTGGGGTACTTCTGGAGTCTCCCCAGGGGAGTCAGTCCTCGTCTCGAATGCGGGCATGCACTTGCACTTCCTCCAGAGCGGTAGTAGCAGTGTCACGCAGTCCGCCGCGTGGATCAAAGGATCTATGGTTTTCCCTCGAGTCTTTCCCACGAGGCTTTCCCACGAGGCTTTCCCACAGGGCTGTCCCACGTGCACACGTGGTGGGAGTTGATCCTCGGCTTGAACGTCAAGGCAGTGCAGGGAAAACAAGTTCCTCTGGAATGGACTGACACATCTGGGGGACTCTTGGAATGGTGTCACGACCCTGGAGTTCCTCTCGCCTTTCCTGTGGAGAGCGCCTCCTCTTGAGATGCGACGGGAACGCCGGGAATTCTTTCCCTACGAAACAGGGAAAGGATCCCTCATCTCGAGCTAGGAGGCGGAAACGGGGCTCCCCTGGATGTGTGCGGGACACCACGTGCTTCCTCTCGAGTGCAGACGGGTATGTTGGGGAACTTCTTGAGTTGCAGCAAGGGTGTGAAGGACCCTTTGGAAGTTCCAGTGGATTGATGTGATTGGCCTCGAGAAGCCTCAGCGGAAATGGGCCTCATCTCGCCTGGAGGGCAAAACCTCCTGGATTTTCTCGAGTTGCGGCAGGTGCTCTCGACTTACGACGGGGACCTCAGGGACCCGCTCTGGTGGCCTCAGGAAAGGCCAGTCCCCATGCGAGTTCCTCGGGGGCCTCTCGGGATTCCTCTCCCGTCGATGCCGGGGCCTAAGACCTTGTGTGGAGTCGGGGCCGGAACCTGAGGATTCCTCTCCAGTGCTGACATGGATCTTGGGGTACTTCTGGAGTCTCCCCAGGGGAGTCAGTCCTCGTCTCGAATGCGGGCATGCACTTGCGCTTTCCTCCAGAGTGGTAGCAGAAGTGTCACGCAGTCCGCCGCGTGGATCAAAGGATCTATGGTTTTCCCTCGAGTCTTTCCCACGAGGCTTTCCCACGAGGCTTTCCCACAGGGCTGTCCCACGTGCACACGTGGTGGGAGTCGATCCTCGGCTTGAACGTCAAGGCAGTGCAGGGAAAACAGGTTCCTCTGGAATGGACTGACACATCTGGGGGACTCTTGGAATGGTGGCACGACCCTGGAGTTCCTCTCGCCTTTCCTGTGGAGAGCGCCTCCTCTTGAGATGAGCCGGGAACGCCGGGAATTCTTTCCCTACGAAACAGGGAAAGGATCCCTCATCTCGAGCTAGGAGGCGGAAACGGAGCACCCCTGGATGTGTGAGGGACCCCACGTGCTTCCTCTCGAGTGGAGACGGGTATGTCGGGGAACTTCTTGAGTTGCAGCAACGGTGTGAAGGACCCTTTGGAAGTTCCAGTGGTTAGATGTGATTGGCCTCGAGAAGCCTCAGCGGAAATGGGCCTCATCTCGCCTGGAGGGCAAAACCTCCTGGATTTTCTCGAGTTGCGGCAGGTGCTCTCGACTTACGACGGGGACCTCAGGGACCCGCTCTGGTGGCCTCAGGAAAGGCCAGTCCCCATGCGAGTTCCTCGGGGGCCTCTCGGGATTCCTCTCCCGTCGATGCCGGGGCCTAAGACCTTGTGTGGAGTCGGGGCCTGAACCTGAGGATTCCTCTCCAGTGCTGACATGGATCTTGGGGTACTTCTGGAGTCTCCCCAGGGGAGTCAGTCCTCGTCTCGAATGCGGGCATGCACTTGCGCTTCCTCCAGAGCGGTAGCAGCAGTGTCACGCAGTCCGCCGCGTGGATCAAAGGATCTATGGTTTTCCCTCGAGTCTTTCCCACGAGGCTTTCCCACAGGGCTGTCCCACGTTCACACGTGGTGGGAGTCGATCCTCGGCTTGAACGTCAAGGCAGTGCAGGGAAAACAGGTTCCTCTGGAATGGACTGACACATCTGGGGGACTCTTGGAATGGTGGCACGACCCTGGAGTTCCTCTCGCCTTTCCTGTGGAGAGCGCCTCCTCTTGAGATGTGACGGGAACGCCGGGAATTCTTTCCCTACGAAACAGGGAAAGGATCCCTCATCTCGAGCTAGGAGGCGGAAACGGGGCTCCCCTGGATGTGTGCGTGACCACACGTGCTTCCTCTCGAGTGGAGACGGGTATGTCGGGGAACTTCTTGAGTTGCAGCAACGGTGTGAAGGACCCTTTGGAAGTTCCAGTGGTTAGATGTGATTGGCCTCGAGAAGCCTCAGCGGAAATGGGCCTCATCTCGCCTGGAGGGCAAAACCTCCTGGATTTTCTCGAGTTGCGGCAGGTGCTCTCGACTTACGACGGGGACCTCAGGGAACCGCTCTGGTGGCCTCAGGAAAGGCCAGTCCCCATGCGAGTTCCTCGGGGGCCTCTCGGGAATCCTCTCCCATCGATGACGGGGCCTAAGACCTTGTGTGGAGTCGGGGCCGGAACCTGAGTTTTCCTCTCCAGTGCTGACATGGATCTTGGGGTACTTCTGGAGTCTCCCCAGGGGAGTCAGTCCTCGTCTCGAATGCGGGCATGCACTTGTGCTTTCCTCCAGAGCGGTAGCAGCAGTGTCACGCAGTCCGCCGCGTGGATCAAAGGATCTATGGTTTTCCCTCGAGTCTTTCCCACGAGGCTTTCCCACGAGGCTTTCCCACAGGGCTGTCCCACGTGCACACGTGGTGGGAGTCGATCCTCGGCTTGAACGTCAAGGCAGTGCAGGGAAAACAGGTTCCTCTGGAATGGACTGACACATCTGGGGGACTCTTGGAATGGTGGCATGACCCTGGAGTTCCTCTCGCCTTTCCTGTGGAGAGCGCCTCCTCTTGAGATGCGACGGGAACGCCGGGAATTCTTTCCCTACGAAACAGGGAAAGGATCCCTCATCTCGAGCTAGGAGGCGGAAACGGGGCTCCCCTGGATGTGTGCGGGACACCACGTGCTTCCTCTCGAGTGCAGACGGGTATGTCGGGGAACTTCTTGAGTTGCAGCAAGGGTGTGAAGGACCCTTTGGAAGTTCCAGTGGTTAGATGTGATTGGCCTCGAGATGCCTCAGCGGAAATGGGCCTCATCTCGCCTGGAGGGCAAAACCTCCTGGATTTTCTCGAGTTGCGGCAGGTGCTCTCGACTTACGACGGGGACCTCAGGGACCCGCTCTGGTGGCCTCAGGAAAGGCCAGTCCCCATGCGAGTTCCTCGGGGGCCTCTCGGGATTCCTCTCCCGTCGATGCCGGGGCCTAAGACCTTGTGTGGAGTCGGGGCCGGAACCTGAGGATTCCTCTCCAGTGCTGACATGGATCTTGGGGTACTTCTGGAGTCTCCCCAGGGGAGTCAGTCCTCGTCTCGAATGCGGGCATGCACTTGCACTTCCTCCAGAGCGGTAGTAGCAGTGTCACGCAGTCCGCCGCGTGGATCAAAGGATCTATGGTTTTCCCTCGAGTCTTTCCCACGAGGCTTTCCCACGAGGCTTTCCCACAGGGCTGTCCCACGTGCACACGTGGTGGGAGTTGATCCTCGGCTTGAACGTCAAGGCAGTGCAGGGAAAACAAGTTCCTCTGGAATGGACTGACACATCTGGGGGACTCTTGGAATGGTGTCACGACCCTGGAGTTCCTCTCGCCTTTCCTGTGGAGAGCGCCTCCTCTTGAGATGCGACGGGAACGCCGGGAATTCTTTCCCTACGAAACAGGGAAAGGATCCCTCATCTCGAGCTAGGAGGCGGAAACGGGGCTCCCCTGGATGTGTGCGGGACACCACGTGCTTCCTCTCGAGTGCAGACGGGTATGTTGGGGAACTTCTTGAGTTGCAGCAAGGGTGTGAAGGACCCTTTGGAAGTTCCAGTGGATAGATGTGATTGGCCTCGAGAAGCCTCAGCGGAAATGGGCCTCATCTCGCCTGGAGGGCAAAACCTCCTGGATTTTCTCGAGTTGCGGCAGGTGCTCTCGACTTACGACGGGGACCTCAGGGACCCGCTCTGGTGGCCTCAGGAAAGGCCAGTCCCCATGCGAGTTCCTCGGGGGCCTCTCGGGATTCCTCTCCCGTCGATGCCGGGGCCTAAGACCTTGTGTGGAGTCGGGGCCGGAACCTGAGGATTCCTCTCCAGTGCTGACATGGATCTTGGGGTACTTCTGGAGTCTCCCCAGGGGAGTCAGTCCTCGTCTCGAATGCGGGCATGCACTTGCGCTTTCCTCCAGAGTGGTAGCAGCAGTGTCACGCAGTCCGCCGCGTGGATCAAAGGATGTATGGTTTTCCCTCGAGTCTTTCCCACGAGGCTTTCCCACGAGGCTTTCCCACAGGGCTGTCCCACGTGCACACGTGGTGGGAGTCGATCCTCGGCTTGAACGTCAAGGCAGTGCAGGGAAAACAGGTTCCTCTGGAATGGACTGACACATCTGGGGGACTCTTGGAATGGTGGCACGACCCTGGAGTTCCTCTCGCCTTTCCTGTGGAGAGCGCCTCCTCTTGAGATGAGCCGGGAACGCCGGGAATTCTTTCCCTACGAAACAGGGAAAGGATCCCTCATCTCGAGCTAGGAGGCGGAAACGGAGCACCCCTGGATGTGTGAGGGACCCCACGTGCTTCCTCTCGAGTGGAGACGGGTATGTCGGGGAACTTCTTGAGTTGCAGCAACGGTGTGAAGGACCCTTTGGAAGTTCCAGTGGTTAGATGTGATTGGCCTCGAGAAGCCTCAGCGGAAATGGGCCTCATCTCGCCTGGAGGGCAAAACCTCCTGGATTTTCTCGAGTTGCGGCAGGTGCTCTCGACTTACGACGGGGACCTCAGGGACCCGCTCTGGTGGCCTCAGGAAAGGCCAGTCCCCATGCGAGTTCCTCGGGGGCCTCTCGGGATTCCTCTCCCGTCGATGCCGGGGCCTAAGACCTTGTGTGGAGTCGGGGCCGGAACCTGAGGATTCCTCTCCAGTGCTGACATGGATCTTGGGGTACTTCTGGAGTCTCCCCAGGGGAGTCAGTCCTCGTCTCGAATGCGGGCATGCACTTGCGCTTCCTCCAGAGCGGTAGCAGCAGTGTCACGCAGTCCGCCGCGTGGATCAAAGGATCTATGGTTTTCCCTCGAGTCTTTCCCACGAGGCTTTCCCACGAGGCTTTCCCACAGGGCTGTCCCACGTGCACACGTGGTGGGAGTCGATCCTCGGCTTGAACGTCAAGGCAGTGCAGGGAAAACAGGTTGTTCTGGAATGGACTGACACATCTGGGGGACTCTTGGAATGGTGTCACGACCCTGGAGTTCCTCTCGCCTTTCCTGTGGAGAGCGCCTCCTCTTGAGATGCGACGGGAACGCCGGGAATTCTTTCCCTACGAAACAGGGAAAGGATCCCTCATCTCGAGCTAGGAGGCGGAAACGGGGCTCCCCTGGATGTGTGCGTGACCCCACGTGCTTCCTCTCGAGTGGAGACGGGTATGTCGGGGAACTTCTTGAGTTGCAGCAAGGGTGTGAAGGACCCTTTGGAAGTTCCAGTGGTTAGATGTGATTGGCCTCGAGAAGCCTCAGCGGAAATGGGCCTCATCTCGCCTGGAGGGCAAAACCTCCTGGATTTTCTCGAGTTGCGGCAGGTGCTCTCGACTTACGACGGGGACCTCAGGGACCCGCTCTGGTGGCCTCAGGAAAGGCCAGTCCCCATGCGAGTTCCTCGGGGGTGTCTCGGGATTCCTCTCCCGTCGATGCCGGGGCCTAAGACCTTGTGTGGAGTCGGGGCCGGAACCTGAGGATTCCTCTCCAGTGCTGACATGGATCTTGGGGTACTTCTGGAGTCTCCCCAGGGGAGTCAGTCCTTGTCTCGAATGCGGGCATGCACTTGCGCTTTCCTCCAGAGCGGTAGCAGAAGTGTCACGCAGTCCGCCGCGTGGATCAAAGGATCTATGGTTTTCCCTCGAGTCTTTCCCACGAGGCTTTCCCACAGGGCTGTCCCACGTGCACACGTGGTGGGGGTCGATCCTCGGCTTGAACGTCAAGGCAGTGCAGGGAAAACAGGTTCCTCTGGAATGGACTGACACATCTGGGGGACTCTTGGAATGGTGGCACGACCCTGGAGTTCCTCTCGCCTTTCCTGTGGAGAGCGCCTCCTCTTGAGATGCGACGGGAACGCCGGGAAATCTTTCCCTACGAAACAGGGAAAGGATCCCTCATCTCGAGCTAGGAGGCGGAAACGGGGCTCCCCTGGATGTGTGCGTGACCCCACGTGCTTCCTCTCGAGTGGAGACGGGTATGTCGGGGAACTTCTTGAGTTGCAGCAAGGGTGTGAAGGACCCTTTGGAAGTTCCAGTGGTTAGATGTGATTGGCCTCGAGAAGCCTCAGCGGAAATGGGCCTCATCTCGCCTGGAGGGCAAAACCTCCTGGATTTTCTCGAGTTGCGGCAGGTGCTCTCGACTTACGACGGGGACCTCAGGGAACCGCTCTGGTGGCCTCAGGAAAGGCCAGTCCCCATGCGAGTTCCTCGGGGGCCTCTCGGGATTCCTCTCCCATCGATGACGGGGCCTAAGACCTTGTGTGGAGTCGGGGCCGGAACCTGAGGTTTCCTCTCCAGTGCTGACATGGATCTTGGGGTACTTCTGGAGTCTCCCCAGGGGAGTCAGTCCTCGTCTCGAATGCGGGCATGCACTTGTGCTTTCCTCCAGAGCGGTAGCAGCAGTGTCACGCAGTCCGCCGCGTGGATCAAAGGATCTATGGTTTTCCCTCGAGTCTTTCCCACGAGGCTTTCCCACAGGGCTGTCCCACGTGCACACGTGGTGGGAGTCGATCCTCGGCTTGAACGTCAAGGCAGTGCAGGGAAAACAGGTTCCTCTGGAATGGAGTGACACATCTGGGGGACTCTTGGAATGGTGGCATGACCATGGAGTTCCTCTCGCCTTTCCTGTGGAGAGCGCCTCCTCTTGAGATGCGACGGGAATGCCGGGAATTCTTTCCCTACGAAACAGGGAAAGGATCCCTCATCTCGAGCTAGGAGGCGGAAACGGGGCTCCCCTGGATGTGTGCGGGACACCACGTGCTTCCTCTCGAGTGCAGACGGGTATGTCGGGGAACTTCTTGAGTTGCAGCAAGGGTGTGAAGGACCCTTTGGAAGTTCCAGTGGTTAGATGTGATTGGCCTCGAGATGCCTCAGCGGAAATGGGCCTCATCTCGCCTGGAGGGCAAAACCTCCTGGATTTTCTCGAGTTGCGGCAGGTGCTCTCGACTTACGACGGGGACCTCAGGGACCCGCTGTGGTGGCCTCAGGAAAGGCCAGTCCCCATGCGAGTTCCTCGGGGGTGTCTCGGGATTCCTCTCCCGTCGATGCCGGGGCCTAAGACCTTGTGTGGAGTCGGGGCCGGAACCTGAGGATTCCTCTCCAGTGCTGACATGGATCTTGGGGTACTTCTGGAGTCTCCCCAGGGGAGTCAGTCCTCGTCTCGAATGCGGGCATGCACTTGCGCTTTCCTCCAGAGCGGTAGCAGAAGTGTCACGCAGTCCGCCGCGTGGATCAAAGGATCTATGGTTTTCCCTCGAGTCTTTCCCACGAGGCTTTCCCACGAGGCTTTCCCACAGGGCTGTCCCACGTGCACACGTGTTGGGAGTCGATCCTCGGCTTGAACGTCAAGGCAGTGCAGGGAAAACAGGTTCCTCTGGAATGGACTGACACATCTGGGGGACTCTTGGAATGGTGGCACGACCCTGGAGTTCCTCTCGCTTTTCCTGTGGAGAGCGCCTCCTCTTGAGATGCGACGGGAACGCCGGGAATTCTTTCCCTACGAAACAGGGAAAGGATCCCTCATCTCGAGCTAGGAGGCGGAAACGGAGCACCCCTGGATGTGTGCGGGACCCCACGTGCTTCCTCTCGAGTGGAGACGGGTATGTCGGGGAACTTCTTGAGTTGCAGCAACGGTGTGAAGGACCCTTTGGAAGTTCCAGTGGTTAGATGTGATTGGCCTCGAGAAGCCTCAGCGGAAATGGGCCTCATCTCGCCTGGAGGTGAAAACCTCCTGGATTTTCTCGAGTTACGGCAGGTGCTCTCGACATACGACGGGGACCTCGGGGACCCGCTCTGGTGGCCTCAGGAAAGGCCAGTCCCCATGCGAGTTCCTCGGGGGCCTCTCGGGATTCCTCTCCCGTCGATGCCGGGGCCTAAGACCTTGTGTGGAGTCGGGGCCGGAACCTGAGGATTCCTCTCCAGTGCTGACATGGATCTTGGGGTACTTCTGGAGTCTCCCCAGGGGAGTCAGTCCTCGTCTCGAATGCGGGCATGCACTTGCGCTTTCCTCCAGAGCGGTAGCAGCAGTGTCACGCAGTCCCCCGCGTGGATCAAAGGATCTATGGTTTTCCCTCGAGTCTTTCCCACGAGGCTTTCCCACGAGGCTTTCCCACAGGTCTGTCCCACGTGCACACGTGGTGGGAGTCGATCCTCGGCTTGAACGTCAAGGCAGTGCAGGGAAAACAGGTTCCTCTGGAATGGACTGACACATCTGGGGGACTCTTGGAATGGTGGCATGACCCTGGAGTTCCTCTCACCTTTCCTGTGGAGAGCGCCTCCTCTTGAGATGCGACGGGAACGCCGGGAATTCTTTCCCTACGAAACAGGGAAAGGATCCCTCATCTCGAGCTAGGAGGCGGAAACGGGGCTCCCCTGGATGTGTGTGGGACACCACGTGCTTCCTCTCGAGTGCAGACGGGTATGTCGGGGAACTTCTTGAGTTGCAGCAAGGGTGTGAAGGACCCTTTGGAAGTTCCAGTGGTTAGATGTGATTGGCCTCGAGAAGCCTCAGCGGAAATGGGCCTCATCTCGCCTGGAGGGCAAAACCTCCTGGATTTTCTCGAGTTGCGGCAGGTGCTCTCGACTTACGACGGGGACCTCAGGGACCCGCTCTGGTGGCCTCAGGAAAGGCCAGTCCCCATGCGAGTTCATCGGGGGCCTCTCGGGATTCCTCTCCCGTCGATTCCGGGGCCTAAGACCTTGTGTGGAGTCGGGGCCGGAACCTGAGGATTCCTCTCCAGTGCTGACATGGATCTTGGGGTACTTCTGGAGTCTCCCCAGGGGAGTCAGTCCTCGTCTCGAATGCGGACATGCACTTGTGCTTTCCTCCAGAGCGGTAGCAGCAGTGTCACGCAGTCCGCCGCGTGGATCAAAGGATCTATGGTTTTCCCTCGAGTCTTTCCCACGAGTCTTTCCCACGAGGCTTTCCCACAGGGCTGTCCCACGTGCACACGTGGTGGGAGTCGATCCTCGGCTTGAACGTCAAGGCAGTGCAGGGAAAACAGGTTCCTCTGGAATGGACTGACACATCTGGGGGACTCTTGGAATGGTGGCACGACCCTGGAGTTCCTCTCGCCTTTCCTGTGGAGAGCGCCTCCTCTTGAGATGCGACGGGAACGCCGGGAATTCTTTCCCTAAGAAACAGGGAAAGGATCCCTCATCTCGAGCTAGGAGGCGGAAACGGGGCTCCCCTGGATGTGTGCCGGACCCCACGTACTTCCTCTCGAGTGGAGACGGGTATGGCGGGGAACTTCTTGAGTTGCAGCAAGGGTGTGAAGGACCCTTTGGAAGTTCCAGTGGTTAGATGTGATTGGCCTCGAGAAGCCTCAGCGGAAATGGGCCTCATCTCGCCTGGAGGGCAAAACCTCCTGGATTTTCTCGAGTTGCGGCAGGTGCTCTCGACTTACGACGGGGACCTCGGGGACCCGCTCTGGTGGCCTCAGGAAAGGCCAGTCCCCATGCGAGTTCCTCGGGGGCCTCTCGGGATTCCTCTCCCGTCGATGCCGGGGCCTAAGACCTTGTGTGGAGTCGGGGCCGGAACCTGAGGATTCCTCTCCAGTGCTGACATGGATCTTGGGGTACTTCTGGAGTCTCCCCAGGGGAGTCAGTCCTCGTCTCGAATGCGGGCATGCACTTGCGCTTTCCTCCAGAGCGGTAGCAGCAGTGTCACGCAGTCCGCCGCGTGGATCAAAGGATCTATGGTTTTCCCTCGAGTCTTTCCCACGAGGCTTTCCCACGAGGCTTTCCCACAGGGCTGTCCCACGTGCACACGTGGTGGGAGTCGATCCTCGGCTTGAACGTCAAGGCAGTGCAGGGAAAACAGGTTCCTCTGGAATGGACTGACACATCTGGGGGACTCTTGGAATGGTGGCACGACCCTGGAGTTCCTCTCGCCTTTCCTGTGGAGAGCGCCTCCTCTTGAGATGCGACGGGAACGCCGGGAATTCTTTCCCTACGAAACAGGGAAAGGATCCCTCATCTCGAGCTAGGAGGCGGAAACGGGGCTCCCCTGGATGTGTGCGGGACCCCACGTGCTTCCTCTCGAGTGGAGACGGGTATGCCGGGGAACTTTTTGAGTTGCAGCAACGGTGTGAAGGACCCTTTGGAAGTTCCAGTGGTTAGATATGATTGGCCTCGAGAAGCCTCAGCGGAAATGGGCCTCATCTCGCCTGGAGGGCAAAACCTCCTGGATTTTCTCGAGTTGCGGCAGGTGCTCTCGACTTACGACGGGGACCTCAGGGACCCGCTCTGGTGGCCTCAGGAAAGGCCAGTCCCCATGCGAGTTCCTCGGGGGCCTCTCGGGATTCCTCTCCCGTCGATGCCGGGGCCTAAGACCTTGTGTGGAGTCGGGGCCGGAACCTGAGGATTCCTCTCCAGTGCTGACATGGATCTTGGGGTACTTCTGGAGTCTCCCCAGGGGAGTCAGTCCTCGTCTCGAATGCGGGCATGCACTTGCGCTTTCCTCCAGAGCGGTAGCAGCAGTGTCACGCAGTCCGCCGCGTGGATCAAAGGATCTATGGTTTTCCCTCGAGTCTTTCCCACGAGGCTTTCCCACGAGGCTTTCCCACAGGGCTGTCCCACGTGCACACGTGGTGGGAGTCGATCCTCGGCTTGAACGTCAAGGCAGTGCAGGGAAAACAGGTTCCTCTGGAATGGACTGACACATCTGGGGGACTCTTGGAATGGTGGCACGACCCTGGAGTTCCTCTCGCCTTTCCTGTGGAGAGCGCCTCCTCTTGAGATGCGCCGGGAATGCCGGGAATTCTTTCCCTACGAAACAGGGAAAGGATCCCTCATCTCGAGCTAGGAGGCGGAAACGGGGCTCCCCTGGATGTGTGCGGGACACCACTTGCTTCCTCTCGAGTGCAGACGGGTATGTCGGGGAACTTCTTGAGTTGCAGCAATGGTGTGAAGGACCCTTTGGAATGTCCAGTGGTTAGATGTGATTGGCTTCGAGAAGCCTCAGCGGAAATGGGCCTCATCTCGCCTGGAGGGCAAAACCTCCTGGATTTTCTCAAGTTGCGGCAGGTGCTCTCGACTTACGACGGGGACCTCAGGGACCCGCTCTGGTGGCCTCAGGAAAGGCCAGTCCCCATGCGAGTTCCTCGGGGGCCTCTCGGGATTCCTCTCCCGTCGATGCCGGGGCCTAAGACCTTGTGTGGAGTCGGAGCCGGAACCTGAGGATTCCTCTCCAGTGCTGACATGGATCTTGGGGTACTTCTGGAGTCTCCCCAGGGGAGTCAGTCCTCGTCTCGAATGCGGGCATGCACTTGCGCTTTCCTCCAGAGCGGTAGCAGCAGTGTCACGCAGTCCGCCGCGTGGATCAAAGGATCTATGGTTTTCCCTCGAGTCTTTCCCACGAGGCTTTCCCACAGGGCTGTCCCACGTGCACACGTGGTGGGAGTTGATCCTCGGCTTGAACGTCAAGGCAGTGCAGGGAAAACAGGTTCCTCTGGAATGGACTGACACATCTGGGGGACTCTTGGAATGGTGTCTCGACCCTGGAGTTCCTCTCCCCTTTCCTGTGGAGAGCGCCTCCTCTTGAGATGCGACGGGAACGCCGGGAATTCTTTCCCTACGAAACAGGGAAAGGATCCCTCATCTCGAGCCAGGAGGCGGAAACTGGGCTCACCTGGATGTGTGCGGGACCCCACGTGCTTCCTCTCGAGTGGAGACGGGTATGTCGGGGAACTTCTTGAGTTGCAGCAACGGTGTGAAGGACCCTTTGGAAGTTCCAGTGGTTAGATGTGATTGGCCACGAGAAGCCTCAGCGGAAATGGGCCTCATCTCGCCTGGAGGGCAAAACCTCCTGGATTTTCTCGAGTTGCGGCAGGTGCTCTCGACTTACGATGGGGACCTCAGGGACCCGCTCTGGTGGCCTCAGGAAAGGCCAGTCCCCATGCGAGTTCCTCGGGGGCCTCTCGGGATTCCTCTCCCGTCGATGCCGGGGCCTAAGACCTTGTGTGGAGTCGGGGCCGGAACCTGAGGATTCCTCTCCAGTGCTGACATGGATCTTGGGGTACTTCTGGAGTCTCCCCAGGGGAGTCAGTCCTCGTCTCGAATGCGGGCATGCACTTGCGCTTCCTCCAGAGCGGTAGCAGCAGTGTCACGCAGTCCGCCGCGTGGATCAAAGGATCTATGGTTTTCCCTCGAGTCTTTCCCACGAGGCTTTCCCACGAGGCTTTCCCACATGGCTGTCCCACGTGCACACGTGGTGGGAGTCGATCCTCGGCTTGAACGTCAAGGCAGTGCAGGGAAAACAGGTTGTTCTGGAATGGACTGACACATCTGGGGGACTCTTGGAATGGTGTCACGACCCTGGAGTTCCTCTCGCCTTTCCTGTGGAGAGCGCCTCCTCTTGAGATGCGACGGGAACGCCGGGAATTCTTTCCCTACGAAACAGGGAAAGGATCCCTCATCTCGAGCTAGGAGGCGGAAACGGGGCTCCCCTGGATGTGTGCGGGACACCACGTGCTTCCTCTCGAGTGGAGACGGGTATGTCGGGGAACTTCTTGAGTTGCAGCAAGGGTGTGAAGGACCCTTTGGAAGTTCCAGTGGTTAGATGTGATTGGCCTCGAGAAGCCTCAGCGGAAATGGGCCTCATCTCGCCTGGAGGGCAAAACCTCCTGGATTTTCTCGAGTTGCGGCAGGTGCTCTCGACTTACGACGGGGACCTCAGGGACCCGCTCTGGTGGCCTCAGGAAAGGCCAGTCCCCATGCGAGTTCCTTGGGGGTGTCTCGGGATTCCTCTCCCGTCGATGCCGGGGCCTAAGACCTTGTGTGGAGTCGGGGCCCGAACCTGAGGATTCCTCTCCAGTGCTGACATGGATCTTGGGGTACTTCTGGAGTCTCCCCAGGGGAGTCAGTCCTCGTCTCGAATGCGGGCATGCACTTGCGCTTTCCTCCAGAGCGGTAGCAGCAGTGTCACGCAGTCCGCCGCGTGGATCAAAGGATCTATGGTTTTCCCTCGAGTCTTTCCCACGAGGCTTTCCCACAGGGCTGTCCCACGTGCACACGTGGTGGGAGTCGATCCTCGGCTTGAACGTCAAGGCAGTGCAGGGAAAACAGGTTCCTCTGGAATGGACTGACACATCTGGGGGACTCTTGGAATGGTGGCACGACCCTGGAGTTCCTCTCGCCTTTCCTGTGGAGAGCGCCTCCTCTTGAGATGCGACGGGAACGCCGGGAATTCTTTCCCTACGAAACAGGGAAAGGATCCCTCATCTCGAGCTAGGAGGCGGAAACGGGGCTCCCCTGGATGTGTGCGGGACACCACGTGCTTCCTCTCGAGTGGAGACGGGTATGTCGGGGAACTTCTTGAGTTGCAGCAAGGGTGTGAAGGACCCTTTGGAAGTTCCAGTGGTTAGATGTGATTGGCCTCGAGAAGCCTCAGCGGAAATGGGCCTCATCTCGCCTGGAGGGCAAAACCTCCTGGATTTTCTCGAGTTGCGGCAGGTGCTCTCGACTTACGACGGGGACCTCAGGGACCCGCTCTGGTGGCCTCAGGAAAGGCCAGTCCCCATGCGAGTTCCTCGGGGGTGTCTCGGGATTCCTCTCCCGTCGATGCCGGGGCCTAAGACCTTGTGTGGAGTCGGGGCCGGAACCTGAGGATTCCTCTCCAGTGCTGACATGGATCTTGGGGTACTTCTGGAGTCTCCCCAGGGGAGTCAGTCCTCCTCTCGAATGCGGGCATGCACTTGCGCTTTCCTCCAGAGCGGTAGCAGCAGTGTCACGCAGTCCGCCGCGTGGATCAAAGGATCTATGGTTTTCCCTCGAGTCTTTCCCACGAGGCTTTCCCACGAGGCTTTCCCACAGGGCTGTCCCACGTGCACACGTGGTGGGAGTCGATCCTCGGCTTGAACGTCAAGGCAGTGCAGGGAAAACAGGTTGTTCTGGAATGATCTGACACATCTGGGGGACTCTTGGAATGGTGGCATGACCCTGGAGTTCCTCTCGCCTTTCCTGTGGAGAGCGCCTCCTCTTGAGATGCGACGGGAACGCCGGGAATTCTTTCCCTACGAAACAGGGAAAGGATCCCTCATCTCGAGCTAGGAGGCAGAAACGGGGCTCCCCTGGATGTGTGCGGGACACCACGTGCTTCCTCTCGAGTGCAGACGGGTATGTCGGGGAACTTCTTGAGTTGCAGCAAGGGTGTGAAGGACCCTTTGGAAGTTCCAGTGGATAGATGTGATTGGCCTCGAGAAGCCTCAGCGGAAATGGGCCTCATCTCGCCTGGAGGGCAAAACCTCCTGGATTTTCTCGAGTTGCGGCAGGTGCTCTCGACTTACGACGGGGACCTCAGGGACCCGCTCTGGTGGCCTCAGGAAAGGCCAGTCCCCATGCGAGTTCCTCGGGGGCCTCTCGGGATTCCTCTCCCGTCGATGCCGGGGCCTAAGACCTTGTGTGGAGTCGGGGCCGGAACCTGAGGATTCCTCTCCAGTGCTGACATGGATCTTGGGGTACTTCTGGAGTCTCCCCAGGGGAGTCAGTCCTCGTCTCGAATGCGGGCATGCACTTGCGCTTCCTCCAGAGCGGTAGCAGCAGTGTCACGCAGTCCGCCGAGTGGATCAAAGGATCTATGGTTTTCCCTCGAGTCTTTCCCACGAGGCTTTCCCACGAGGCTTTCCCACAGGGCTGTCCCACGTGCACACGTGGTGGGAGTCGATCCTCGGCTTGAACGTCAAGGCAGTGCAGGGAAAACAGGTTCCTCTGGAATGGGCTGACACATCTGGGGGACTCTTGGAATGGTGGCATGACCCTGGAGTTCCTCTCGCCTTTCCTGTGGAGAGCGCCTCCTCTTGAGATGCGACGGGAACGCCGGGAATTCTTTCCCTACGAAACAGGGAAAGGATCCCTCATCTCGAGCTAGGAGGCGGAAACGGGGCTCCCCTGGATGTGTGCGGGACACCACGTGCTTCCTCTCGAGTGCAGACGGGTATGTCGGGGAACTTCTTGAGTTGCAGAAAGGGTGTGAAGGACCCTTTGGAAGTTCCAGTGGATAGATGTGATTGGCCTCGAGAAGCCTCAGCGGAAATGGGCCTCATCTCGCCTGGAGGGCAAAACCTCCTGGATTTTCTCGAGTTGCGGCAGGTGCTCTCGACTTACGACGGGGACCTCAGGGACCCGCTCTGGTGGCATCAGGAAAGGCCAGTCCCCATGCGAGTTCCTCGGGGGCCTCTCGGGATTCCTCTCCCGTCGATGCCGGGGCCTAAGACCTTGTGTGGAGTCGGGGCCGGAACCTGAGGATTCCTCTCCAGTGCTGACATGGATCTTGGGGTACTTCTGGAGTCTCCCCAGGGGAGTCAGTCCTCGTCTCGAATGCGGCATGCACTTGCGCTTTCCTCCAGAGCGGTAGCAGCAGTGTCACGCAGTCCGCCGCGTGGATCAAAGGATCTATGGTTTTCCCTCGAGTCTTTCCCACGAGGCTTTCCCACGAGGCTTTCCCACGTGCACACGTGGTGGGAGTCGATCCTCGGCTTGAACGTCAAGGCAGTGCAGGGAAAACAGGTTCCTCTGGAATGGACTGACACATCTGGGGGACTCTTGGAATGGTGGCACGACCCTGGAGTTCCTCTCGCCTTTCCTGTGGAGAGCGCCTCCTCTTGAGATGCGACGGGAACGCCGGGAATTCTTTCCCTACGAAACAGGGAAAGGATCCCTCATCTCGAGCTAGGAGGCGGAAACGGGGCTCCCCTGGATGTGTACGGGACCCCACGTACTTCCTCTCGAGTGGAGACGGGTATGGCGGGGAACTTCTTGAGTTGCAGCAAGGGTGTGAAGGACCCTTTGGAAGTTCCAGTGGTTAGATGTGATTGGCCTCGAGAAGCCTCAGCGGAAATGGGCCTCATCTCGCCTGGAGGGCAAAACCTCCTGGATTTTCTCGAGTTGCGGCAGGTGCTCTCGACTTACGACGGGGACCTCGGGGACCCGCTCTGGTGGCCTCAGGAAAGGGCAGTCCCCATGCGAGTTCCTCGGGGGCCTCTCGGGATTCCTCTCCCGTCGATGCCGGGGCCTAAGACCTTGTGTGGAGTCGGGGCCGGAACCTGAGGATTCCTCTCCAGTGCTGACATGGATCTTGGGGTACTTCTGGAGTCTCCCCAGGGGAGTCAGTCCTCGTCTCGAATGCGGGCATGCACTTGCGCTTTCCTCCAGAGCGGTAGCAGCAGTGTCACGCAGTCCGCCGCGTGGATCAAAGGATCTATGGTTTTCCCTCGAGTCTTTCCCACGAGGCTTTCCCACGAGGCTTTCCCACAGGGCTGTCCCACGTGCACACGTGGTGGGAGTCGATCCTCGGCTTGAACGTCAAGGCAGTGCAGGGAAAACAGGTTCCTCTGGAATGGACTGACACATCTGGGGGACTCTTGGAATGGTGGCACGACCCTGGAGTTCCTCTCGCCTTTCCTGTGGAGAGCGCCTCCTCTTGAGATGCGCCGGGAATGCCGGGAATTCTTTCCCTACGAAACAGGGAAAGGATCACTCATCTCGAGCTAGGAGGCGGAAACGGGGCTCCCCTGGATGTGTGCGGGACACCACTTGCTTCCTCTCGAGTGCAGACGGGTATGTCGGGGAACTTCTTGAGTTGCAGCAATGGTGTGAAGGACCCTTTGGAATGTCCAGTGGTTAGATGTGATTGGCTTCGAGAAGCCTCAGCGGAAATGGGCCTCATCTCGCCTGGAGGGCAAAACCTCCTGGATTTTCTCAAGTTGCGGCAGGTGCTCTCGACTTACGACGGGGACCTCAGGGACCCGCTCTGGTGGCCTCAGGAAAGGCCAGTCCCCATGCGAGTTCCTCGGGGGCCTCTCGGGATTCCTCTCCCGTCGATGCCGGGGCCTAAGACCTTGTGTGGAGTCGGAGCCGGAACCTGAGGATTCCTCTCCAGTGCTGACATGGATCTTGGGGTACTTCTGGAGTCTCCCCAGGGGAGTCAGTCCTCGTCTCGAATGCGGGCATGCACTTGCGCTTTCCTCCAGAGCGGTAGCAGCAGTGTCACGCAGTCCGCCGCGTGGATCAAAGGATCTATGGTTTTCCCTCGAGTCTTTCCCACGAGGCTTTCCCACAGGGCTGTCCCACGTGCACACGTGGTGGGAGTTGATCCTCGGCTTGAACGTCAAGGCAGTGCAGGGAAAACAGGTTCCTCTGGAATGGACTGACACATCTGGGGGACTCTTGGAATGGTGTCTCGACCCTGGAGTTCCTCTCCCCTTTCCTGTGGAGAGCGCCTCCTCTTGAGATGCGACGGGAACGCCGGGAATTCTTTCCCTACGAAACAGGGAAAGGATCCCTCATCTCGAGCCAGGAGGCGGAAACTGGGCTCACCTGGATGTGTGCGGGACCCCACGTGCTTCCTCTCGAGTGGAGACGGGTATGTCGGGGAACTTCTTGAGTTGCAGCAACGGTGTGAAGGACCCTTTGGAAGTTCCAGTGGTTAGATGTGATTGGCCACGAGAAGCCTCAGCGGAAATGGGCCTCATCTCGCCTGGAGGGCAAAACCTCCTGGATTTTCTCGAGTTGCGGCAGGTGCTGTCGACTTACGACGGGGACCTCAGGGACCCGCTCTGGTGGCCTCAGGAAAGGCCAGTCCCCATGCGAGTTCCTCGGGGGCCTCTCGGGATTCCTCTCCCGTCGATGCCGGGGCCTAAGACCTTGTGTGGAGTCGGGGCCGGAACCTGAGGATTCCTCTCCAGTGCTGACATGGATCTTGGGGTACTTCTGGAGTCTCCCCAGGGGAGTCAGTCCTCGTCTCGAATGCGGGCATGCACTTGCGCTTCCTCCAGAGCGGTAGCAGCAGTGTCACGCAGTCCGCCGCGTGGATCAAAGGATCTATGGTTTTCCCTCGAGTCTTTCCCACGAGGCTTTCCCACGAGGCTTTCCCACATGGCTGTCCCACGTGCACACGTGGTGGGAGTCGATCCTCGGCTTGAACGTCAAGGCAGTGCAGGGAAAACAGGTTGTTCTGGAATGGACTGACACATCTGGGGGACTCTTGGAATGGTGTCACGACCCTGGAGTTCCTCTCGCCTTTCCTGTGGAGAGCGCCTCCTCTTGAGATGCGACGGGAACGCCGGGAATTCTTTCCCTACGAAACAGGGAAAGGATCCCTCATCTCGAGCTAGGAGGCGGAAACGGGGCTCCCCTGGATGTGTGCGGGACACCACGTGCTTCCTCTCGAGTGGAGACGGGTATGTCGGGGAACTTCTTGAGTTGCAGCAAGGGTGTGAAGGACCCTTTGGAAGTTCCAGTGGTTAGATGTGATTGGCCTCGAGAAGCCTCAGCGGAAATGGGCCTCATCTCGCCTGGAGGGCAAAACCTCCTGGATTTTCTCGAGTTGCGGCAGGTGCTCTCGACTTACGACGGGGACCTCAGGGACCCGCTCTGGTGGCCTCAGGAAAGGCCAGTCCCCATGCGAGTTCCTTGGGGGTGTCTCGGGATTCCTCTCCCGTCGATGCCGGGGCCTAAGACCTTGTGTGGAGTCGGGGCCGGAACCTGAGGATTCCTCTCCAGTGCTGACATGGATCTTGGGGTACTTCTGGAGTCTCCCCAGGGGAGTCAGTCCTCGTCTCGAATGCGGGCATGCACTTGCGCTTTCCTCCAGAGCGGTAGCAGCAGTGTCACGCAGTCCGCCGCGTGGATCAAAGGATCTATGGTTTTCCCTCGAGTCTTTCCCACGAGGCTTTCCCACAGGGCTGTCCCACGTGCACACGTGGTGGGAGTCGATCCTCGGCTTGAACGTCAAGGCAGTGCAGGGAAAACAGGTTCCTCTGGAATGGACTGACACATCTGGGGGACTCTTGGAATGGTGGCACGACCCTGGAGTTCCTCTCGCCTTTCCTGTGGAGAGCGCCTCCTCTTGAGATGCGACGGGAACGCCGGGAATTCTTTCCCTACGAAACAGGGAAAGGATCCCTCATCTCGAGCTAGGAGGCGGAAACGGGGCTCCCCTGGATGTGTGCGGGACCCCACGTGCTTCCTCTCCAGTGGAGACGGGTATGTCGGGGAACTTCTTGAGTTGCAGCAAGGGTGTGAAGGACCCTTTGGAAGTTCCATTGGTTAGATGTGATTGGCCTCGAGAAGCCTCAGCGGAAATGGGCCTCATCTCGCCTGGAGGGCAAAACCTCCTGGATTTTCTCGAGTTACGGCAGGTGCTCTCGACTTACGACGGGGACCTCAGGGACCCGCTCTGGTGGCCTCAGGAAAGGCCAGTCCCCATGCGAGTTCCTCGTGGGCCTCTCGGGATTCCTCTCCCGTCGATGCCGGGGCCTAAGACCTTGTGTGGAGTCGGGGCCGGAACCTGAGGATTCCTCTCCAGTGCTGACATGGATCTTGGGGTACTTCTGGAGTCTCCCCAGGGGAGTCAGTCCTCGTCTCGAATGCGGACATGCACTTGCGCTTCCTCCAGAGCGGTAGCAGCAGTGTGACGCAGTCCGCCGCGTGGATCAAAGGATCTATGGTTTTCCCTCGAGTCTTTCCCACGAGGCTTTCCCACGAGGCTTTCCCACAGGGCTGTCCCACGTGCACACGTGGTGGGAGTCGATCCTCGGCTTGAACGTCAAGGCAGTGCAGGGAAAACAGGTTCCTCTGGAATGGACTGACACATCTGGGGGACTCTTGGAATGGTGGCATGACCCTGGAGTTCCTCTCGCCTTTCCTGTGGAGAGCGCCTCCTCTTGAGATGCGACGGGAACGCCGGGAATTCTTTCCCTACGAAACAGGGAAAGGATCCCTCATCTCGAGCTAGGAGGCGGAAACGGGGCTCCCCTGGATGTGTGCGGGACACCACGTGCTTCCTCTCGAGTGGAGACGGGTATGTCGGGGAACTTCTTGAGTTGCAGCAAGGGTGTGAAGGACCCTTTGGAAGTTCCAGTGGTTAGATGTGATTGGCCTCGAGAAGCCTCAGCGGAAATGGGCCTCATCTCGCCTGGAGGGCAAAACCTCCTGGATTTTCTCGAGTTGCGGCAGGTGCTCTCGACTTACGACGGGGACCTCAGGGACCCGCTCTGGTGGCCTCAGGAAAGGCCAGTCCCCATGCGAGTTCCTCGGGGGTGTCTCGGGATTCCTCTCCCGTCGATGCCGGGGCCTAAGACCTTGTGTGGAGTCGGGGCCGGAACCTGAGGATTCCTCTCCAGTGCTGACATGGATCTTGGGGTACTTCTGGAGTCTCCCCAGGGGAGTCAGTCCTCCTCTCGAATGCGGGCATGCACTTGCGCTTTCCTCCAGAGCGGTAGCAGCAGTGTCACGCAGTCCGCCGCGTGGATCAAAGGATCTATGGTTTTCCCTCGAGTCTTTCCCACGAGGCTTTCCCACGAGGCTTTCCCACAGGGCTGTCCCACGTGCACACGTGGTGGGAGTCGATCCTCGGCTTGAACGTCAAGGCAGTGCAGGGAAAACAGGTTCCTCTGGAATGGACTGACACATCTGGGGGACTCTTGGAATGGTGTCACGACCCTGGAGTTCCTCTCGCCTTTCCTGTGGAGAGCGCCTCCTCTTGAGATGCGACGGGAACGCCGGGAATTCTTTCCCTACGAAACAGGGAAAGGATCCCTCATCTCGAGCTAGGAGGCGGAAACGGAGCACCCCTGGATGTGTGCGGGACCCCACGTGCTTCCTCTCGAGTGGAGACGGGTATGTCGGGGAACTTCTTGAGTTGCAGCAACGGTGTGAAGGACCCTTTGGAAGTTCCAGTGGTTAGATATGATTGGCCTCGAGAAGCCTCAGCGGAAATGGGCCTCATCTCGCCTGGAGGGCAAAACCTCCTGGATTTTCTCGAGTTGCGGCAGGTGCTCTCGACTTACGACGGGGACCTCAGGGACCCGCTCTGGTGGCCTCAGGAAAGGCCAGTCCCCATGCGAGTTCCTCGCGGGCCTCTTGGGATTCCTCTCCCGTCGATGCCGGGGCCTAAGACCTTGTGTGGAGTCGGGGCCGGAACCTGAGGATTCCTCTCCAGTGCTGACATGGATCTTGGGGTACTTCTGGAGTCTCCCCAGGGGAGTCAGTCCTCGTCTCGAATGCGGGCATGCACTTGCGCTTCCTCCAGAGCGGTAGCAGCAGTGTCACGCAGTCCGCCGCGTGGATCAAAGGATCTATGGTTTTCCCTCGAGTCTTTCCCACGAGGCTTTCCCACGAGGCTTTCCCACAGGGCTGTCCCACGTGCACACGTGGTGGGAGTCGATCCTCGGCTTGAACGTCAAGGCAGTGCAGGGAAAACAGGTTCCTCTGGAATGGACTGACACATCTGGGGGACTCTTGGAATGGTGGCACGACCCTGGAGTTCCTCTCGCCTTTCCTGTGGAGAGCGCCTCCTCTTGAGATGCGACGGGAACGCCGGGAATTCTTTCCCTACGAAACAGGGAAAGGATCCCTCATCTCGAGCTAGGAGGCGGAAACGGGGCTCCCCTGGATGTGTGCGGGACACCACGTATTTCCTCTCGAGTGGAGACGGGTATGGCGGGGAACTTCTTGAGTTGCAGCAAGGGTGTGAAGGACCCTTTGGAAGTTCCAGTGGTTAGATGTGATTGGCCTCGAGAAGCCTCAGCGGAAATGGGCCTCATCTCGCCTGGAGGGCAAAACCTCCTGGATTTTCTCGAGTTGCGGCAGGTGCTCTCGACTTACGACGTGGACCTCGGGGACCCGCTCTGGTGGCCTCAGGAAAGGGCAGACCCCATGCGAGTTCCTTGGGGGCCTCTCGGGATTCCTCTCCCGTCGATGCCGGGGCCTAACACCTTGTGTGGAGTCGGGGCCGGAACCTGAGGATTCCTCTCCAGTGCTGACATGGATCTTGGGGTACTTCTGGAGTCTCCCCAGGGGAGTCAGTCCTCGTCTCGAATGCGGGCATGCACTTGCGCTTTCCTCCAGAGCGGTAGCAGCAGTGTCACGCAGTCCGCCGCGTGGATCAAAGGATCTATGGTTTTCCCTCGAGTCTTTCCCACGAGGCTTTCCCACGAGGCTTTCCCACAGGGCTGTCCCACGTGCACACGTGGTGGGAGTCGATCCTCGGCTTGAACGTCAAGGCAGTGCAGGGAAAACAGGTTCCTCTGGAATGGACTGACACATCTGGGGGACTCTTGGAATGGTGTCACGACCCTGGAGTTCCTCTCGCCTTTCCTGTGGAGAGCGCCTCCTCTTGAGATGCGACGGGAACGCCGGGAATTCTTTCCCTACGAAACAGGGAAAGGATCCCTCATCTCGAGCTAGGAGGCGGAAACGGAGCACCCCTGGATGTGTGCGGGACCCCACGTGCTTCCTCTCGAGTGGAGACGGGTATGCCGGGGAACTTCTTGAGTTGCAGCAACGGTGTGAAGGACCCTTTGGAAGTTCCAGTGGTTAGATATGATTGGCCTCGAGAAGCCTCAGCGGAAATGGGCCTCATCTCGCCTGGAGGGCAAAACCTCCTGGATTTTCTCGAGTTGCGGCAGGTGCTCTCGACTTACGACGGGGACCTCAGGGACCCGCTCTGGTGGCCTCAGGAAAGGCCAGTCCCCATGCGAGTTCCTCGGGGGCCTCTCGGGATTCCTCTCCCGTCGATGCCGGGGCCTAAGACCTTGTGTGGAGTCGGGGCCGGAACCTGAGGATTCCTCTCCAGTGCTGACATGGATCTTGGGGTACTTCTGGAGTCTCCCCAGGGGAGTCAGTCCTCGTCTCGAATGCGGGCATGCACTTGCGCTTTCCTCCAGAGCGGTAGCAGCAGTGTCACGCAGTCCGCCGCGTGGATCAAAGGATCTATGGTTTTCCCTCGAGTCTTTCCCACGAGGCTTTCCCACGAGGCTTTCCCACAGGGCTGTCCCACGTGCACACGTGGTGGGAGTCGATCCTCGGCTTGAACGTCAAGGCAGTGCAGGGAAAACAGGTTCCTCTGGAATGGACTGACACATCTGGGGGACTCTTGGAATGGTGGCACGACCCTGGAGTTCCTCTCGCCTTTCCTGTGGAGAGCGCCTCCTCTTGAGATGCGCCGGGAATGCCGGGAATTCTTTCCCTACGAAACAGGGAAAGGATCCCTCATCTCGAGCTAGGAGGCGGAAACGGGGCTCCCCTGGATGTGTGCGGGACACCACTTGCTTCCTCTCGAGTGCAGATGGGTATGTCGGGGAACTTCTTGAGTTGCAGCAACGGTGTGAAGGACCCTTTGGAATGTCCAGTGGTTAGATGTGATTGGCTTCGAGAAGCCTCAGCGGAAATGGGCCTCATCTCGCCTGGAGGGCAAAACCTCCTGGATTTTCTCAAGTTGCGGCAGGTGCTCTCGACTTACGACGGGGACCTCAGGGACCCGCTCTGGTGGCCTCAGGAAAGGCCAGTCCCCATGCGAGTTCCTCGGGGGCCTCTCGGGATTCCTCTCCCGTCGATGCCGGGGCCTAAGACCTTGTGTGGAGTCGGGGCCGGAACCTGAGGATTCCTCTCCAGTGCTGACATGGATCTTGGGGTACTTCTGGAGTCTCCCCAGGGGAGTCAGTCTTCGTCTCGAATGCGGGCATGCACTTGCGCTTCCTCCAGAGCGGTAGCAGCAGTGTCACGCAGTCCCCCGCGTGGATCAAAGGATCTATGGTTTTCCCTCGAGTCTTTCGCACGAGGCTTTCCCACGAGGCTTTCCCACAGGGCTGTCCCACGTGCACACGTGGTGGGAGTCGATCCTCGGCTTGAACGTCAAGGCAGTGCAGGGAAAACAGGTTGTTCTGGAATGGACTGACACATCTGGGGGACTCTTGGAATGGTGTCACGACCCTGGAGTTCCTCTCGCCTTTCCTGTGGAGAGCGCCTCCTCTTGAGATGCGACGGGAACGCCGGGAATTCTTTCCCTACGAAACAGGGAAAGGATCCCTCATCTCGAGCTAGGAGGCGGAAACGGGGCTCCCCTGGATGTGTGCGGGACCCCACGTGCTTCCTCTCGAGTGGAGACGGGTATGTCGGGGAACTTCTTGAGTTGCAGCAAGGGTGTGAAGGACCCTTTGGAAGTTCCAGTGGTTAGATGTGATTGGCCTCGAGAAGCCTCAGCGGAAATGGGCCTCATCTCGCCTGGAGGGCAAAACCTCCTGGATTTTCTCGAGTTGCGGCAGGTGCTCTCGACTTACGACGGGGACCTCAGGGACCCGCTCTGGTGGCCTCAGGAAAGGCCAGTCCCCATGCGAGTTCCTTGGGGGTGTCTCGGGATTCCTCTCCCGTCGATGCCGGGGCCTAAGACCTTGTGTGGAGTCGGGGCCGGAACCTGAGGATTCCTCTCCAGTGCTGACATGGATCTTGGGGTACTTCTGGAGTCTCCCCAGGGGAGTCAGTCCTCGTCTCGAATGCGGGCATGCACTTGCGCTTTCCTCCAGAGCGGTAGCAGCAGTGTCACGCAGTCCGCCGCGTGGATCAAAGGATCTATGGTTTTCCCTCGAGTCTTTCCCACGAGGCTTTCCCACAGGGCTGTCCCACGTGCACACGTGGTGGGAGTCGATCCTCGGCTTGAACGTCAAGGCAGTGCAGGGAAAACTGGTTCCTCTGGAATGGACTGACACATCTGGGGGACTCTTGGAATGGTGGCACGACCCTGGAGTTCCTCTCGCCTTTCCTGTGGAGAGCGCCTCCTCTTGAGATGCGACGGGAACGCCGGGAATTCTTTCCCTACGAAACAGGGAAAGGATCCCTCATCTCGAGCTAGGAGGCGGAAACGGGGCTCCCCTGGATGTGTGCGTGACCCCACGTGCTTCCTCTCGAGTGGAGACGGGTATGTCGGGGAACTTCTTGAGTTGCAGCAAGGGTGTGAAGGACCCTTTGGAAGTTCCATTGGTTAGATGTGATTGGCCTCGAGAAGCCTCAGCGGAAATGGGCCTCATCTCGCCTGGAGGGCAAAACCTCCTGGATTTTCTCGAGTTATGGCAGGTGCTCTCGACTTACGACGGGGACCTCAGGGACCCGCTCTGGTGGCCTCAGGAAAGGCCAGTCCCCATGCGAGTTCCTCGGGAGCCTCTCGGGATTCCTCTCCCGTCGATGCCGGGGCCTAAGACCTTGTGTGGAGTCGGGGCCGGAACCTGAGGATTCCTCTCCAGTGCTGACATGGATCTTGGGGTACTTCTGGAGTCTCCCCAGGGGAGTCAGTCCTCGTCTCGAATGCGGGCATGCACTTGCGCTTTCCTCCAGAGCGGTAGCAGCAGTGTCACGCAGTCCGCCGCGTGGATCAAAGGATCTATGGTTTTCCCTCGAGTCTTTCCCACGAGGCTTTCCCACGAGGCTTTCCCACAGGGCTGTCCCACGTGCACACGTGGTGGGAGTCGATCCTCGGCTTGAACGTCAAGGCAGTGCAGGGAAAACAGGTTCCTCTGGAATGGACTGACACATCTGGGGGACTCTTGGAATGGTGTCACGACCCTGGAGTTCCTCTCGCCTTTCCTGTGGAGAGCGCCTCCTCTTGAGATGCGACGGGAACGCCGGGAATTCTTTCCCTACGAAACAGGGAAAGGATCCCTCATCTCGAGCTAGGAGGCGGAAACGGAGCACCCCTGGATGTGTGCGGGACCCCACGTGCTTCCTCTCGAGTGGAGACGGGTATGTCGGGGAACTTCTTGAGTTGCAGCAACGGTGTGAAGGACCCTTTGGAAGTTCCAGTGGTTAGATGTGATTGGCCTCGAGAAGCCTCAGCGGAAATGGGCCTCATCTCGCCTGGAGGGCAAAACCTCCTGGATTTTCTCGAGTTGCGGCAGGTGCTCTCGACTTACGACGGGGACCTCAGGGACCCGCTCTGGTGGCCTCAGGAAAGGCCAGTCCCCATGCGAGTTCCTCGGGGGCCTCTCGGGATTCCTCTCCCGTCGATGCCGGGGCCTAAGACCTTGTGTGGAGTCGGGGCCGGAACCTGAGGATTCCTCTCCAGTGCTGACATGGATCTTGGGGTACTTCTGGAGTCTCCCCAGGGGAGTCAGTCCTCGTCTCGAATGCGGGCATGCACTTGCGCTTTCCTCCAGAGCGGTAGCAGCAGTGTCACGCAGTCCGCCGCGTGGATCAAAGGATCTATGGTTTTCCCTCGAGTCTTTCCCACGAGGCTTTCCCACGAGGCTTTCCCACAGGGCTGTCCCACGTGCACACGTGGTGGGAGTCGATCCTCGGCTTGAACGTCAAGGCAGTGCAGGGAAAACAGGTTCCTCTGGAATGGACTGACACATCTGGGGGACTCTTGGAATGGTGGCACGACCCTGGAGTTCCTCTCGCCTTTCCTGTGGAGAGCGCCTCCTCTTGAGATGCGCCGGGAATGCCGGGAATTCTTTCCCTACGAAACAGGGAAAGGATCCCTCATCTCGAGCTAGGAGGCGGAAACGGGGCTCCCCTGGATGTGTGCGGGACACCACTTGCTTCCTCTCGAGTGCAGATGGGTATGTCGGGGAACTTCTTGAGTTGCAGCAATGGTGTGAAGGACCCTTTGGAATGTCCAGTGGTTAGATGTGATTGGCTTCGAGAAGCCTCAGCGGAAATGGGCCTCATCTCGCCTGGAGGGCAAAACCTCCTGGATTTTCTCAAGTTGCGGCAGGTGCTCTCGACTTACGACGGGGACCTCAGGGACCCGCTCTGGTGGCCTCAGGAAAGGCCAGTCCCCATGCGAGTTCCTCGGGGGCCTCTCGGGATTCCTATCCCGTCGATGCCTGGGCCTAAGACCTTGTGTGGAGTCGGGGCCGGAACCTGAGGATTCCTCTCCAGTGCTGACATGGATCTTGGGGTACTTCTGGAGTCTCCCCAGGGGAGTCAGTCCTCGTCTCGAATGCGGGCATGCACTTGCGCTTCCTCCAGAGCGGTAGCAGCAGTGTCACGCAGTCCGCCGCGTGGATCAAAGGATCTATGGTTTTCCCTCGAGTCTTTCCCACGAGGCTTTCCCACGAGGCTTTCCCACAGGGCTGTCCCACGTGCACACGTGGTGGGAGTCGATCCTCGGCTTGAACGTCAAGGCAGTGCAGGGAAAACAGGTTCCTCTGGAATGGACTGACACATCTGGGGGACTCTTTGAATGGTGGCACGACCCTGGAGTTCCTCTCGCCTTTCCTGTGGAGAGCGCCTCCTATTGAGATGCGACGGGAACGCCGGGAATTCTTTCCCTACGAAACAGGGAAAGGATCCCTCATCTCGAGCTAGGAGGCGGAAACGGGGCTCCCCTGGATGTGTACGGGACCCCACGTACTTCCTCTCGAGTGGAGACGGGTATGGCGGGGAACTTCTTGAGTTGCAGCAAGGGTGTGAAGGACCCTTTGGAAGTTCCAGTGGTTAGATGTGATTGGCCTCGAGAAGCCTCAGCGGAAATGGGCCTCATCTCGCCTGGAGGGCAAAACCTCCTGGATTTTCTCGAGTTGCGGCAGGTGCTCTCGACTTACGACGGGGACCTCGGGGACCCGCTCTGGTGGCCTCAGGAAAGGGCAGTCCCCATGCGAGTTCCTCGGGGGCCTCTCGGGATTCCTCTCCCGTCGATGCCGGGGCCTAACACCTTGTGTGGAGTCGGGGCCGGAACCTGAGGATTCCTCTCCAGTGCTGACATGGATCTTGGGGTACTTCTGGAGTCTCCCCAGGGGAGTCAGTCCTCGTCTCGAATGCGGGCATGCACTTGCGCTTTCCTCCAGAGCGGTAGCAGCAGTGTCACGCAGTCCGCCGCGTGGATCAAAGGATCTATGGTTTTCCCTCGAGTCTTTCCCACGAGGCTTTCCCACGAGGCTTTCCCACAGGGCTGTCCCACGTGCACACGTGGTGGGAGTCGATCCTCGGCTTGAACGTCAAGGCAGTGCAGGGAAAACAGGTTCCTCTGGAATGGACTGACACATCTGGGGGACTCTTGGAATGGTGTCACGACCCTGGAGTTCCTCTCGCCTTTCCTGTGGAGAGCGCCTCCTCTTGAGATGCGACGGGAACGCCGGGAATTCTTTCCCTACGAAACAGGGAAAGGATCCCTCATCTCGAGCTAGGAGGCGGAAACGGAGCACCCCTGGATGTGTGCGGGACCCAACGTGCTTCCTCTCGAGTGGAGACGGGTATGCCGGGGAACTTCTTGAGTTGCAGCAACGGTGTGAAGGACCCTTTGGAAGTTCCAGTGGTTAGATATGATTGGCCTCGAGAAGCCTCAGCGGAAATGGGCCTCATCTCGCCTGGAGGGCAAAACCTCCTGGATTTTCTCGAGTTGCGGCAGGTGCTCTCGACTTACGACGGGGACCTCAGGGACCCGCTCTGGTGGCCTCAGGAAAGGCCAGTCCCCATGCGAGTTCCTCGCGGGCCTCTTGGGATTCCTCTCCCGTCGATGCCGGGGCCTAAGACCTTGTGTGGAGTCGGGGCCGGAACCTGAGGATTCCTCTCCAGTGCTGACATGGATCTTGGGGTACTTCTGGAGTCTCCCCAGGGGAGTCAGTCCTCGTCTCGAATGCGGGCATGCACTTGCGCTTCCTCCAGAGCGGTAGCAGCAGTGTCACGCAGTCCGCCGCGTGGATCAAAGGATCTATGGTTTTCCCTCGAGTCTTTCCCACGAGGCTTTCCCACGAGGCTTTCCCACAGGGCTGTCCCACGTGCACACGTGGTGGGAGTCGATCCTCGGCTTGAACGTCAAGGCAGTGCAGGGAAAACAGGTTCCTCTGGAATGGACTGACACATCTGGGGGACTCTTGGAATGGTGGCACGACCCTGGAGTTCCTCTCGCCTTTCCTGTGGAGAGCGCCTCCTCTTGAGATGCGCCGGGAATGCCGGGAATTCTTTCCCTACGAAACAGGGAAAGGATCCCTCATCTCGAGCTAGGAGGCGGAAACGGGGCTCCCCTGGATGTGTGCGGGACACCACTTGCTTCCTCTCGAGTGCAGATGGGTATGTCGGGGAACTTCTTGAGTTGCAGCAATGGTGTGAAGGACCCTTTGGAATGTCCAGTGGTTAGATGTGATTGGCTTCGAGAAGCCTCAGCGGAAATGGGCCTCATCTCGCCTGGAGGGCAAAACCTCCTGGATTTTCTCAAGTTGCGGCAGGTGCTCTCGACTTACGACGGGGACCTCAGGGACCCGCTCTGGTGGCCTCAGGAAAGGCCAGTCCCCATGCGAGTTCCTCGGGGGCCTCTCGGGATTCCTCTCCCGTCGATGCCGGGGACTAAGACCTTGTGTGGAGTCGGGGCCGGAACCTGAGGATTCCTCTCCAGTGCTGACATGGATCTTGGGGTACTTCTGGAGTCTCCCCAGGGGAGTCAGTCTTCGTCTCGAATGCGGGCATGCACTTGCGCTTCCTCCAGAGCGGTAGCAGCAGTGTCACGCAGTCCGCCGCGTGGATCAAAGGATCTATGGTTTTCCCTCGAGTCTTTCCCACGAGGCTTTCCCACGAGGCTTTCCCACAGGGCTGTCCCACGTGCACACGTGGTGGGAGTCGATCCTCGGCTTGAACGTCAAGGCAGTGCAGGGAAAACAGGTTGTTCTGGAATGGACTGACACATCTGGGGGACTCTTGGAATGGTGTCACGACCCTGGAGTTCCTCTCGCCTTTCCTGTGGAGAGCGCCTCCTCTTGAGATGCGACGGGAACGCCGGGAATTCTTTCCCTACGAAACAGGGAAAGGATCCCTCATCTCGAGCTAGGAGGCGGAAACGGGGCTCCCCTGGATGTGTGCGGGACCCCACGTGCTTCCTCTCGAGTGGAGACGGGTATGTCGGGGAACTTCTTGAGTTGCAGCAAGGGTGTGAAGGACCCTTTGGAAGTTCCAGTGGTTAGATGTGATTGGCCTCGAGAAGCCTCAGCGGAAATGGGCCTCATCTCGCCTGGAGGGCAAAACCTCCTGGATTTTCTCGAGTTGCGGCAGGTGCTCTCGACTTACGACGGGGACCTCAGGGACCCGCTCTGGTGGCCTCAGGAAAGGCCAGTCCCCATGCGAGTTCCTTGGGGGTGTCTCGGGATTCCTCTCCCGTCGATGCCGGGGCCTAAGACCTTGTGTGGAGTCGGGGCCGGAACCTGAGGATTCCTCTCCAGTGCTGACATGGATCTTGGGGTACTTCTGGAGTCTCCCCAGGGGAGTCAGTCCTCGTCTCGAATGCGGGCATGCACTTGCGCTTTCCTCCAGAGCGGTAGCAGCAGTGTCACGCAGTCCGCCGCGTGGATCAAAGGATCTATGGTTTTCCCTCGAGTCTTTCCCACGAGGCTTTCCCACAGGGCTGTCCCACGTGCACACGTGGTGGGAGTCGATCCTCGGCTTGAACGTCAAGGCAGTGCAGGGAAAACAGGTTCCTCTGGAATGGACTGACACATCTGGGGGACTCTTGGAATGGTGGCACGACCCTGGAGTTCCTCTCGCCTTTCCTGTGGAGAGCGCCTCCTCTTGAGATGCGACGGGAACGCCGGGAATTCTTTCCCTACGAAACAGGGAAAGGATCCCTCATCTCGAGCTAGGAGGCGGAAACGGGGCTCCCCTGGATGTGTGCGTGACCCCACGTGCTTCCTCTCGAGTGGAGACGGGTATGTCGGGGAACTTCTTGAGTTGCAGCAAGGGTGTGAAGGACCCTTTGGAAGTTCCATTGGTTAGATGTGATTGGCCTCGAGAAGCCTCAGCGGAAATGGGCCTCATCTCGCCTGGAGGGCAAAACCTCCTGGATTTTCTCGAGTTATGGCAGGTGCTCTCGACTTACGACGGGGACCTCAGGGACCCGCTCTGGTGGCCTCAGGAAAGGCCAGTCCCCATGCGAGTTCCTCGGGAGCCTCTCGGGATTCCTCTCCCGTCGATGCCGGGGCCTAAGACCTTGTGTGGAGTCGGGGCCGGAACCTGAGGATTCCTCTCCAGTGCTGACATGGATCTTGGGGTACTTCTGGAGTCTCCCCAGGGGAGTCAGTCCTCGTCTCGAATGCGGGCATGCACTTGCGCTTTCCTCCAGAGCGGTAGCAGCAGTGTCACGCAGTCCGCCGCGTGGATCAAAGGATCTATGGTTTTCCCTCGAGTCTTTCCCACGAGGCTTTCCCACGAGGCTTTCCCACAGGGCTGTCCCACGTGCACACGTGGTGGGAGTCGATCCTCGGCTTGAACGTCAAGGCAGTGCAGGGAAAACAGGTTCCTCTGGAATGGACTGACACATCTGGGGGACTCTTGGAATGGTGTCACGACCCTGGAGTTCCTCTCGCCTTTCCTGTGGAGAGCGCCTCCTCTTGAGATGCGACGGGAACGCCGGGAATTCTTTCCCTACGAAACAGGGAAAGGATCCCTCATCTCGAGCTAGGAGGCGGAAACGGAGCACCCCTGGATGTGTGCGGGACCCCACGTGCTTCCTCTCGAGTGGAGACGGGTATGTCGGGGAACTTCTTGAGTTGCAGCAACGGTGTGAAGGACCCTTTGGAAGTTCCAGTGGTTAGATGTGATTGGCCTCGAGAAGCCTCAGCGGAAATGGGCCTCATCTCGCCTGGAGGGCAAAACCTCCTGGATTTTCTCGAGTTGCGGCAGGTGCTCTCGACTTACGACGGGGACCTCAGGGACCCGCTCTGGTGGCCTCAGGAAAGGCCAGTCCCCATGCGAGTTCCTCGGGGGCCTCTCGGGATTCTTCTCCCGTCGATGCCGGGGCCTAAGACCTTGTGTGGAGTCGGGGCCGGAACCTGAGGATTCCTCTCCAGTGCTGACATGGATCTTGGGGTACTTCTGGAGTCTCCCCAGGGGAGTCAGTCCTCGTCTCGAATGCGGGCATGCACTTGCGCTTCCTCCAGAGCGGTAGCAGCAGTGTCACGCAGTCCGCCGCGTGGATCAAAGGATCTATGGTTTTCCCTCGAGTCTTTCCCACGAGGCTTTCCACGAGGCTTTCCCACAGGGCTGTCCCACGTGCACACGTGGTGGGAGTTGATCCTCGGCTTGAACGTCAAGGCAGTGCAGGGAAAACAGGTTCCTCTGGAATGGACTGACACATCTGGGGGACTCTTGGAATGGTGTCACGACCCTGGAGTTAGTCTCGCAATTCCTGTGGAGAGCGCCTCCTCTTGAGATGCGACGGGAACGCCGGGAATTCTTTCCCTACGAAACAGGGAAAGGATCCCTCATCTCGAGCTAGGAGGCGGAAACGGGGCTCCCCTGGATGTGTGCGGGACCCCACGTGCTTCCTCTCGAGTGGAGACGGGTATGTCGGGGAACTTCTTGAGTTGCAGCAACGGTGTGAAGGACCCTTTGGAAGTTCCAGTGGTTAGATGTGATTGGCCTCGAGAAGCCTCAGCGGAAATGGGCCTCATCTCGCCTGGAGGGCAAAACCTCCTGGATTTTCTCGAGTTGCGGCAGGTGCTCTCGACTTACGACGGGGACCTCAGGGACCCGCTCTGGTGGCCTCAGGAAAGGCCAGTCCCCATGCGAGTTCCTCGGGGGTGTCTCGGGATTCCTCTCCCGTCGATGCCGGGGCCTAAGACCTTGTGTGGAGTCGGGGCCGGAACCTGAGGATTCCTCTCCAGTGCTGACATGGATCTTGGGGTACTTCTGGAGTCTCCCCAGGGGAGTCAGTCCTTGTCTCGAATGCGGGTATGCACTTGCGCTTTCCTCCAGAGCGGTAGCAGCAGTGTCACGCAGTCCGCCGCGTGGATCAAAGGATCTATGGTTTTCCCTCGAGTCTTTCCCACGAGGCTTTCCCACAAGGCTGTACCACGTGCACACGTGGTGGGAGTCGATCCTCGGCTTGAACGTCAAGGCAGTGCAGGGAAAACAGGTTCCTCTGGAATGGACTGACACATCTCGGGGACTCTTGGAATGGTGGCACGACCCTGGAGTTCCTCTCGCCTTTCCTGTGGAGAGCGCCTCCTCTTGAGATGCGACGGGAACGCCGGGAATTCTTTCCCTACGAAACAGGGAAAGGATCCCTCATCTCGAGCTAGGAGGCGGAAACGGGGCTCCCCTGGATGTGTGCGGGACCCCACGTGCTTCCTCTCGAGTGCAGATGGGTATGTCGGGGAACTTCTTGAGTTGCAGCAAGGGTGTGAAGGACCCTTTGGAAGTTCCAGTGGTTAGATGTGATTGGCCTCGAGAAGCCTCAGCGGAAATGGGCCTCATCTCGCCTGGAGGGCAAAACCTCCTGGATTTTCTCGAGTTACGGCAGGTGCTCTCGACTTACGACGGGGACCTCAGGGACCCGCTCTGGTGGCCTCAGGAAAGGCCAGTCCCCATGCGAGTTCCTCGGGGGCCTCTCGGGATTCCTCTCCCATCGATGCCGGGGCCTAAGACCTTGTGTGGAGTCGGGGCCGGAACCTGAGGATTCCTCTCCAGTGCTGACATGGATCTTGGGGTACTTCTGGAGTCTCCCCAGGGGAGTCAGTCCTCGTCTCGAATGCGGGCATGCACTTGCGCTTCCTCCAGAGCGGTAGCAGCAGTGTCACGCAGTCCGCCGCGTGGATCAAAGGATCTATGGTTTTCCCTTGAGTCTTTCCCACGAGGCTTTCCCACGAGGCTTTCCCACAGGGCTGTCCCACGTGCACACGTGGTGGGAGTCGATCCTCGGCTTGAACGTCAAGGCAGTGCAGGGAAAACAGGTTCCTCTGGAATGGACTGACACATCTGGGGGACTCTTGGAATGGTGTCACGACCCTGGAGTACCTCTCGCCTTTCCTGTGGAGAGCGCCTCCTCTTGAGATGCGACGGGAACGCCGGGAATTCTTTCCCTACGAAACAGGGAAAGGATCCCTCATCTCGAGCTAGGAGGCGGAAACGGGGCTCCCCTGGATGTGTGCGGGACACCACGTGCTTCCTCTCGAGTGCAGACGGGTATGTCGGGGAACTTCTTGAGTTGCAGCAAGGGTGTGAAGGACCCTTTGGAAGTTCCAGTGGTTAGATGTGATTGGCCTCGAGAAGCCTCAGCGGAAATGGGCCTCATCTCGCCTGGAGGGCAAAACCTCCTGGATTTTCTCGAGTTGCGGCAGGTGCTCTCGACTTACGACGGGGACCTCAGGGACCCGCTCTGGTGGCCTCAGGAAAGGCCAGTCCCCATGCGAGTTCCTCGGGGGCCTCTCGGGATTCCTCTCCCGTCGATGCCGGGGCCTAAGACCTTGTGTGGAGTCGGGGCCGGAACCTGAGGATTCCTCTCCAGTGCTGACATGGATCTTGGGGTACTTCTGGAGTCTCCCCAGGGGAGTCAGTCCTCGTCTCGAATGCGGGCATGCACTTGCGCTTTCCTCCAGAGCGGTAGCAGCAGTGTCACGCAGTCCGCCGCGTGGATCAAAGGATCTATGGTTTTCCCTCGAGTCTTTCCCACGAGTCTTTCCCACGAGGCTTTCCCACAGGGCTGTCCCACGTGCACACGTGGTGGGAGTCGATCCTCGGCTTGAACGTCAAGGCAGTGCAGGGAAAACAGGTTCCTCTGGAATGGACTGACACATCTGGGGGACTCTTGGAATGGTGGCACGACCCTGGAGTTCCTCTCGCCTTTCCTGTGGAGAGCGCCTCCTCTTGAGATGCGCCGGGAATGCCGGGAATTCTTTCCCTACGAAACAGGGAAAGGATCCCTCATCTCGAGCTAGGAGGCGGAAACGGGGCTCCCCTGGATGTGTGCGGGACACCACTTGCTTCCTCTCGAGTGCAGATGGGTATGTCGGGGAACTTCTTGAGTTGCAGCAATGGTGTGAAGGACCCTTTGGAATGTCCAGTGGTTAGATGTGATTGGCTTCGAGAAGCCTCAGCGGAAATGGGCCTCATCTCGCCTGGAGGGCAAAACCTCCTGGATTTTCTCAAGTTGCGGCAGGTGCTCTCGACTTACGACGGGGACCTCAGGGACCCGCTCTGGTGGCCTCAGGAAAGGCCAGTCCCCATGCGAGTTCCTCGGGGGCCTCTTGGGATTCCTCTCCCGTCGATGCCTGGGCCTAAGACCTTGTGTGGAGTCGGGGCCGGAACCTGAGGATTCCTCTTCAGTGCTGACATGGATCTTGGGGTACTTCTGGAGTCTCCCCAGGGGAGTCAGTCCTCGTCTCGAATGCGGGCATGCACTTGCGCTTCCTCCAGAGCGGTAGCAGCAGTGTCACGCAGTCCGCCGCGTGGATCAAAGGATCTATGGTTTTCCCTCGAGTCTTTCCCACGAGGCTTTCCCACGAGGCTTTCCCACAGGGCTGTCCCACGTGCACACGTGGTGGGAGTCGATCCTCGGCTTGAACGTCAAGGCAGTGCAGGGAAAACAGGTTCCTCTGGAATGGACTGACACATCTGGGGGACTCTTGGAATGGTGTCACGACCCTGGAGTACCTCTCGCCTTTCCTGTGGAGAGCGCCTCCTCTTGAGATGCGACGGGAACGCCGGGAATTCTTTCCCTACGAAACAGGGAAAGGATCCCTCATCTCGAGCTAGGAGGCGGAAACGGGGCTCCCCTGGATGTGTGCGGGACACCACGTGCTTCCTCTCGAGTGCAGACGGGTATGTCGGGGAACTTCTTGAGTTGCAGCAAGGGTGTGAAGGACCCTTTGGAAGTTCCAGTGGTTAGATGTGATTGGCCTCGAGAAGCCTCAGCGGAAATGGGCCTCATCTCGCCTGGAGGGCAAAACCTCCTGGATTTTCTCGAGTTGCGGCAGGTGCTCTCGACTTACGACGGGGACCTCAGGGACCCGCTCTGGTGGCCTCAGGAAAGGCCAGTCCCCATGCGAGTTCCTCGGGGGCCTCTCGGGATTCCTCTCCCGTCGATGCCGGGGCCTAAGACCTTGTGTGGAGTCGGGGCCGGAACCTGAGGATTCCTCTCCAGTGCTGACATGGATCTTGGGGTACTTCTGGAGTCTCCCCAGGGGAGTCAGTCCTCGTCTCGAATGCGGGCATGCACTTGCGCTTTCCTCCAGAGCGGTAGCAGCAGTGTCACGCAGTCCGCCGAGTGGATCAAAGGATCTATGGTTTTCCCTCGAGTCTTTCCCACGAGGCTTTCCCACGAGGCTTTCCCACAGGGCTGTCCCACGTGCACACGTGGTGGGAGTCGATCCTCGGCTTGAACGTCAAGGCAGTGCAGGGAAAACAGGTTCCTCTGGAATGGACTGACACATCTGGGGGACTCTTGGAATGGTGGCACGACCCTGGAGTTCCTCTCGCCTTTCCTGTGGAGAGCGCCTCCTCTTGAGATGCGCCGGGAATGCCGGGAATTCTTTCCCTACGAAACAGGGAAAGGATCCCTCATCTCGAGCTAGGAGGCGGAAACGGGGCTCCCCTGGATGTGTGCGGGACACCACTTGCTTCCTCTCGAGTGCAGATGGGTATGTCGGGGAACTTCTTGAGTTGCAGCAATGGTGTGAAGGACCCTTTGGAATGTCCAGTGGTTAGATGTGATTGGCTTCGAGAAGCCTCAGCGGAAATGGGCCTCATCTCGCCTGGAGGGCAAAACCTCCTGGATTTTCTCAAGTTGCGGCAGGTGCTCTCGACTTACGACGGGGACCTCAGGGACCCGCTCTGGTGGCCTCAGGAAAGGCCAGTCCCCATGCGAGTTCCTCGGGGGCCTCTCGGGATTCCTCTCCCGTCGATGCCTGGGCCTAAGACCTTGTGTGGAGTCGGGGCCGGAACCTGAGGATTCCTCTCCAGTGCTGACATGGATCTTGGGGTACTTCTGGAGTCTCCCCAGGGGAGTCAGTCCTCGTCTCGAATGCGGGCATGCACTTGCGCTTCCTCCAGAGCGGTAGCAGCAGTGTCACGCAGTCCGCCGCGTGGATCAAAGGATCTATGGTTTTCCCTCGAGTCTTTCCCACGAGGCTTTCCCACGAGGCTTTCCCACAGGGCTGTCCCACGTGCACACGTGGTGGGAGTCGATCCTCGGCTTGAACGTCAAGGCAGTGCAGGGAAAACAGGTTCCTCTGGAATGGACTGACACATCTGGGGGACTCTTGGAATGGTGTCACGACCCTGGAGTACCTCTCGCCTTTCCTGTGGAGAGCGCCTCCTCTTGAGATGCGACGGGAACGCCGGGAATTCTTTCCCTACGAAACAGGGAAAGGATCCCTCATCTCGAGCTAGGAGGCGGAAACGGGGCTCCCCTGGATGTGTGCGGGACACCACGTGCTTCCTCTCGAGTGCAGACGGGTATGTCGGGGAACTTCTTGAGTTGCAGCAAGGGTGTGAAGGACCCTTTGGAAGTTCCAGTGGTTAGATGTGATTGGCCTCGAGAAGCCTCAGCGGAAATGGGCCTCATCTCGCCTGGAGGGCAAAACCTCCTGGATTTTCTCGAGTTGCGGCAGGTGCTCTCGACTTACGACGGGGACCTCAGGGACCCGCTCTGGTGGCCTCAGGAAAGGCCAGTCCCCATGCGAGTTCCTCGGGGGCCTCTCGGGATTCCTCTCCCGTCGATGCCGGGGCCTAAGACCTTGTGTGGAGTCGGGGCCGGAACCTGAGGATTCCTCTCCAGTGCTGACATGGATCTTGGGGTACTTCTGGAGTCTCCCCAGGGGAGTCAGTCCTCGTCTCGAATGCGGGCATGCACTTGCGCTTTCCTCCAGAGCGGTAGCAGCAGTGTCACGCAGTCCGCCGCGTGGATCAAAGGATCTCTGGTTTTCCCTCGAGTCTTTCCCACGAGGCTTTCCCACGAGGCTTTCCCACAGGGCTGTCCCACGTGCACACGTGGTGGGAGTCGATCCTCGGCTTGAACGTCAAGGCAGTGCAGGGAAAACAGGTTCCTCTGGAATGGACTGACACATCTGGGGGACTCTTGGAATGGTGGCACGACCCTGGAGTTCCTCTCGCCTTTCCTGTGGAGAGCGCCTCCTCTTGAGATGCGCCGGGAATGCCGGGAATTCTTTCCCTACGAAACAGGGAAAGGATCCCTCATCTCGAGCTAGGAGGCGGAAACGGGGCTCCCCTGGATGTGTGCGGGACACCACTTGCTTCCTCTCGAGTGCAGATGGGTATGTCGGGGAACTTCTTGAGTTGCAGCAATGGTGTGAAGGACCCTTTGGAATGTCCAGTGGTTAGATGTGATTGGCTTCGAGAAGCCTCAGCGGAAATGGGCCTCATCTCGCCTGGAGGGCAAAACCTCCTGGATTTTCTCAAGTTGCGGCAGGTGCTCTCGACTTACGACGGGGACCTCAGGGACCCGCTCTGGTGGCCTCAGGAAAGGCCAGTCCCCATGCGAGTTCCTCGGGGGCCTCTCGGGATTCCTCTCCCGTCGATGCCTGGGCCTAAGACCTTGTGTGGAGTCGGGGCCGGAACCTGAGGATTCCTCTCCAGTGCTGACATGGATCTTGGGGTACTTCTGGAGTCTCCCCAGGGGAGTCAGTCCTCGTCTCGAATGCGGGCATGCACTTGCGCTTTCCTCCAGAGCGGTAGCAGCAGTGTCACACAGTCCGCCGCGTGGATCAAAGGATCTATGGTTTTCCCTCGAGTCTTTCCCACGAGGCTTTCCCACAGGGCTGTCCCACGTGCACACGTGGTGGGAGTCGATCCTCCGCTTGAACGTCAAGGCAGTGCAGGGAAAACAGGTTCCTCTGGAATGGACTGACACATCTGGGGGACTCTTGGAATGGTGGCACGACCCTGGAGTTCCTCTCGCCTTTCCTGTGGAGAGCGCCTCCTCTTGAGATGCGACGGGAACGCCGGGAATTCTTTCCCTACGAAACAGGGAAAGGATCCCTCATCTCGAGCTAGGAGGCGGAAACGGGGCTCCCCTGGATGTGTGCGGGACCCCACGTGCTTCCTCTCCAGTGGAGACGGGTATGTCGGGGAACTTCTTGAGTTGCAGCAAGGGTGTGAAGGACCCTTTGGAAGTTCCATTGGTTAGATATGATTGGCCTCGATAAGCCTCAGCGGAAATGGGCCTCATCTCGCCTGGAGGGCAAAACCTCCTGGATTTTCTCGAGTTATGGCAGGTGCTCTCGACTTACGACGGGGACCTCAGGGAACCGCTCTGGTGGCCTCAGGAAAGGCCAGTCCCCATGCGAGTTCCTCGGGAGCCTCTCGGGATTCCTCTCCCGTCGATGCCGGGGCCTAAGACCTTGTGTGGAGTCGGGGCCGGAACCTGAGGATTCCTCTCCAGTGCTGACATGGATCTTGGGGTACTTCTGGAGTCTCCCCAGGGGAGTCAGTCCTCGTCTCGAATGCGGGCATGCACTTGCGCTTTCCTCCAGAGCGGTAGCAGCAGTGTCACGCAGTCCGCCGCGTGGATCAAAGGATCTATGGTTTTCCCTCGAGTCTTTCCCACGAGGCTTTCCCACGAGGCTTTCCCACAGGGCTGTCCCACGTGCACACGTGGTGGGAGTCGATCCTCGGCTTGAACGTCAAGGCAGTGCAGGGAAAACAGGTTCCTCTGGAATGGACTGACACATCTGGGGGACTCTTGGAATGGTGTCACGACCCTGGAGTTCCTCTCGCCTTTCCTGTGGAGAGCGCCTCCTCTTGAGATGCGACGGGAACGCCGGGAATTCTTTCCCTACGAAACAGGGAAAGGATCCCTCATCTCGAGCTAGGAGGCGGAAACGGAGCACCCCTGGATGTGTGCGGGACCCCACGTGCTTCCTCTCGAGTGGAGACGGGTATGTCGGGGAACTTCTTGAGTTGCAGCAACGGTGTGAAGGACCCTTTGGAAGTTCCAGTGGTTAGATGTGATTGGCCTCGAGAAGCCTCAGCGGAAATGGGCCTCATCTCGCCTGGAGGGCAAAACCTCCTGGATTTTCTCGAGTTGCGGCAGGTGCTCTCGACTTACGACGGGGACCTCAGGGACCCGCTCTGGTGGCCTCAGGAAAGGCCAGTCCCCATGCGAGTTCCTCGGGGGCCTCTCGGGATTCCTCTCCCGTCGATGCCGGGGCCTAAGACCTTGTGTGGAGTCGGGGCCGGAACCTGAGGATTCCTCTCCAGTGCTGACATGGATCTTGGGGTACTTCTGGAGTCTCCCCAGGGGAGTCAGTCCTTGTCTCGAATGCGGGTATGCACTTGCGCTTTCCTCCAGAGCGGTAGCAGCAGTGTCACGCAGTCCGCCGCGTGGATCAAAGGATCTATGGTTTTCCCTCGAGTCTTTCCCACGAGGCTTTCCCACAAGGCTGTCCCACGTGCACACGTGGTGGGAGTCGATCCTCGGCTTGAACGTCAAGGCAGTGCAGGGAAAACAGGTTCCTCTGGAATGGACTGACACATCTCGGGGACTCTTGGAATGGTGGCACGACCCTGGAGTTCCTCTCGCCTTTCCTGTGGAGAGCGCCTCCTCTTGAGATGCGACGGGAACGCCGGGAATTCTTTCCCTACGAAACAGGGAAAGGATCCCTCATCTCGAGCTAGGAGGCGGAAACGGGGCTCCCCTGGATGTGTGCGGGACCCCACGTGCTTCCTCTCGAGTGCAGATGGGTATGTCGGGGAACTTCTTGAGTTGCAGCAAGGGTGTGAAGGACCCTTTGGAAGTTCCAGTGGTTAGATGTGATTGGCCTCGAGAAGCCTCAGCGGAAATGGGCCTCATCTCGCCTGGAGGGCAAAACCTCCTGGATTTTCTCGAGTTACGGCAGGTGCTCTCGACTTACGACGGGGACCTCAGGGACCCGCTCTGGTGGCCTCAGGAAAGGCCAGTCCCCATGCGAGTTCCTCGGGGGCCTCTCGGGATTCCTCTCCCATCGATGCCGGGGCCTAAGACCTTGTGTGGAGTCGGGGCCGGAACCTGAGGATTCCTCTCCAGTGCTGACATGGATCTTGGGGTACTTCTGGAGTCTCCCCAGGGGAGTCAGTACTCGTCTCGAATGCGGGCATGCACTTGCGCTTCCTCCAGAGCGGTAGCAGCAGTGTCACGCAGTCCGCCGCGTGGATCAAAGGATCTATGGTTTTCCCTCGAGTCTTTCCCACGAGGCTTTCCCACGAGGCTTTCCCACAGGGCTGTCCCACGTGCACACGTGGTGGGAGTCGATCCTCGGCTTGAACGTCAAGGCAGTGCAGGGAAAACAGGTTCCTCTGGAATGGACTGACACATCTGGGGGACTCTTGGAATGGTGTCACGACCCTGGAGTACCTCTCGCCTTTCCTGTGGAGAGCGCCTCCTCTTGAGATGCGACGGGAACGCCGGGAATTCTTTCCCTACGAAACAGGGAAAGGATCCCTCATCTCGAGATAGGAGGCGGAAACGGGGCTCCCCTGGATGTGTGCGGGACACCACGTGCTTCCTCTCGAGTGCAGACGGGTATGTCGGGGAACTTCTTGAGTTGCAGCAAGGGTGTGAAGGACCCTTTGGAAGTTCCAGTGGTTAGATGTGATTGGCCTCGAGAAGCCTCAGCGGAAATGGGCCTCATCTCGCCTGGAGGGCAAAACCTCCTGGATTTTCTCGAGTTGCGGCAGGTGCTCTCGACTTACGACGGGGACCTCAGGGACCCGCTCTGGTGGCCTCAGGAAAGGCCAGTCCCCATGCGAGTTCCTCGGGGGCCTCTCGGGATTCCTCTCCCGTCGATGCCGGGGCCTAAGACCCTGTGTGGAGTCGGGGCCGGAACCTGAGGATTCCTCTCCAGTGCTGACATGGATCTTGGGGTACTTCTGGAGTCTCCCCAGGGGAGTCAGTCCTCGTCTCGAATGCGGGCATGCACTTGCGCTTCCTCCAGAGCGGTAGCAGAAGTGTCACGCAGTCCGCCGCGTGGATCAAAGGATCTATGGTTTTCCCTCGAGTCTTTCCCACGAGGCTTTCCCACGAGGCTTTCCCACAGGGCTGTCCCACGTGCACACGTGGTGGGAGTCGATCCTCGGCTTGAACGTCAAGGCAGTGCAGGGAAAACAGGTTCCTCTGGAATGGACTGACACATCTGGGGGACTCTTGGAATGGTGTCACGACCCTGGAGTTCCTCTCGCCTTTCCTGTGGAGAGCGCCTCCTCTTGAGATGCGCCGGGAACGCCGGGAATTCTTTCCCTACGAAACAGGGAAAGGATCCCTCATCTCGAGCTAGGAGGCGGAAACGGAGCACCCCTGGATGTGTGAGGGACCCCACGTGCTTCCTCTCGAGTGGAGACGGGTATGTCGGGGAACTTCTTGAGTTGCAGCAACGGTGTGAAGGACCCTTTGGAAGTTCCAGTGGTTAGATGTGATTGGCCTCGAGAAGCCTCAGCGGAAATGGGCCTCATCTCGCCTGGAGGGCAAAACCTCCTGGATTTTCTCGAGTTGCGGCAGGTGCTCTCGACTTACGACGGGGACCTCAGGGACCCGCTCTGGTGGCCTCAGGAAAGGCCAGTCCCCATGCGAGTTCCTCGGGGGCCTCTCGGGATTCCTCTCCCGTCGATGCCGGGGCCTAAGACCTTGTGTGGAGTCGGGGCCGGAACCTGAGGATTCCTCTCCAGTGCTGACATGGATCTTGGGGTACTTCTGGAGTCTCCCCAGGGGAGTCAGTCCTCGTCTCGAATGCGGGCATGCACTTGCGCTTCCTCCAGAGCGGTAGCAGCAGTGTCACGCAGTCCGCCGCGTGGATCAAAGGATCTATGGTTTTCCCTCGAGTCTTTCCCACGAGGCTTTCCCACGAGGCTTTCCCACAGGGCTGTCCCACGTGCACACGTGGTGGGAGTTGATCCTCGGCTTGAACGTCAAGGCAGTGCAGGGAAACCAAGTTCCTCTGGAATGGACTGACACATCTGGGGGACTCTTGGAATGGTGTCACGACCCTGGAGTTCCTCTCGCCTTTCCTGTGGAGAGCGCCTCCTCTTGAGATGCGACGGGAACGCCGGGAATTCTTTCCCTACGAAACAGGGAAAGGATCCCTCATCTCGAGCTAGGAGGCGGAAACGGGGCTCCCCTGGATGTGTGCGTGACCCCACGTGCTTCCTCTCGAGTGGAGACGGGTATGTCGGGGAACTTCTTGAGTTGCAGCAAGGGTGTGAAGGACCCTTTGGAAGTTCCAGTGGTTAGATGTGATTGGCCTCGAGAAGCCTCAGCGGAAATGGGCCTCATCTCGCCTGGAGGGCAAAACCTCCTGGATTTTCTCGAGTTGCGGCAGGTGCTCTCGACTTACGACGGGGACCTCAGGGACCCGCTCTGGTGGCCTCAGGAAAGGCCAGTCCCCATGCGAGTTCCTCGGGGGTGTCTCGGGATTCCTCTCCCGTCGATGCCGGGGCCTAAGACCTTGTGTGGAGTCGGGGCCGGAACCTGAGGATTCCTCTCCAGTGCTGACATGGATCTTGGGGTACTTCTGGAGTCTCCCCAGAGGAGTCAGTCCTTGTCTCGAATGCGGGCATGCACTTGCGCTTTCCTCCAGAGCGGTAGCAGCAGTGTCACGCAGTCCGCCGCGTGGATCAAAGGATCTATGGTTTTCCCTCGAGTCTTTCCCACGAGGCTTTCCCACAGGGCTGTCCCACGTGCACACGTGGTGGGAGTCGATCCTCGGCTTGAACGTCAAGGCAGTGCAGGGAAAACAGGTTCCTCTGGAATGGACTGACACATCTGGGGGACTCTTGGAATGGTGGCACGACCCTGGAGTTCCTCTCGCCTTTCCTGTGGAGAGCGCCTCCTCTTGAGATGCGACGGGAACGCCGGGAATTCTTTCCCTACGAAACAGGGAAAGGATCCCTCATCTCGAGCTAGGAGGCGGAAACGGAGCACCCCTGGATGTGTGAGGGACCCCACGTGCTTCCTCTCGAGTGGAGACGGGTATGTCGGGGAACTTCTTGAGTTGCAGCAACGGTGTGAAGGACCCTTTGGAAGTTCCAGTGGTTAGATGTGATTGGCCTCGAGAAGCCTCAGCGGAAATGGGCCTCATCTCGCCTGGAGGGCAAAACCTCCTGGATTTTCTCGAGTTGCGGCAGGTGCTCTCGACTTACGACGGGGACCTCAGGGACCCGCTCTGGTGGCCTCAGGAAAGGCCAGTCCCCATGCGAGTTCCTCGGGGGCCTCTCGGGATTCCTCTCCCGTCGATGCCGGGGCCTAAGACCTTGTGTGGAGTCGGGGCCGGAACCTGAGGATTCCTCTCCAGTGCTGACATGGATCTTGGGGTACTTCTGGAGTCTCCCCAGGGGAGTCAGTCCTCGTCTCGAATGCGGGCATGCACTTGCGCTTCCTCCAGAGCGGTAGCAGCAGTGTCACGCAGTCCGCCGCGTGGATCAAAGGATCTATGGTTTTCCCTCGAGTCTTTCCCACGAGGCTTTCCCACGAGGCTTTCCCACAGGGCTGTCCCACGTGCACACGTGGTGGGAGTTGATCCTCGGCTTGAACGTCAAGGCAGTGCAGGGAAACCAAGTTCCTCTGGAATGGACTGACACATCTGGGGGACTCTTGGAATGGTGTCACGACCCTGGAGTTCCTCTCGCCTTTCCTGTGGAGAGCGCCTCCTCTTGAGATGCGACGGGAACGCCGGGAATTCTTTCCCTACGAAACAGGGAAAGGATCCCTCATCTCGAGCTAGGAGGCGGAAACGGGGCTCCCCTGGATGTGTGCGTGACCCCACGTGCTTCCTCTCGAGTGGAGACGGGTATGTCGGGGAACTTCTTGAGTTGCAGCAACGGTGTGAAGGACCCTTTGGAAGTTCCAGTGGTTAGATGTGATTGGCCTCGAGAAGCCTCAGCGGAAATGGGCCTCATCTCGCCTGGAGGGCAAAACCTCCTGGATTTTCTCGAGTTGCGGCAGGTGCTCTCGACTTACGACGGGGACCTCAGGGACCCGCTCTGGTGGCCTCAGGAAAGGCCAGTCCCCATGCGAGTTCCTCGGGGGCCTCTCGGGATTCCTCTCCCGTCGATGCCGGGGCCTAAGACCTTGTGTGGAGTCGGGGCCGGAACCTGAGGATTCCTCTCCAGTGCTGACATGGATCTTGGGGTACTTCTGGAGTCTCCCCAGTGGAGTCAGTCCTCGTCTCGAATGCGGGCATGCACTTGCGCTTCCTCCAGAGCGGTAGCAGCAGTGTCACGCAGTCCGCCGCGTGGATCAAAGGATCTATGGTTTTCCCTCGAGTCTTTCCCACGAGGCTTTCCCACGAGGCTTTCCCACAGGGCTGTCCCACGTGCACACGTGGTGGGAGTTGATCCTCGGCTTGAACGTCAAGGCAGTGCAGGGAAACCAAGTTCCTCTGGAATGGACTGACACATCTGGGGGACTCTTGGAATGGTGTCACGACCCTGGAGTTCCTCTCGCCTTTCCTGTGGAGAGCGCCTCCTCTTGAGATGCGACGGGAACGCCGGGAATTCTTTCCCTACGAAACAGGGAAAGGATCCCTCATCTCGAGCTAGGAGGCGGAAACGGGGCTCCCCTGGATGTGTGCGTGACCCCACGTGCTTCCTCTCGAGTGGAGACGGGTATGTCGGGGAACTTCTTGAGTTGCAGCAAGGGTGTGAAGGACCCTTTGGAAGTTCCAGTGGTTAGATGTGATTGGCCTCGAGAAGCCTCAGCGGAAATGGGCCTCATCTCGCCTGGAGGGCAAAACCTCCTGGATTTTCTCGAGTTGCGGCAGGTGCTCTCGACTTACGACGGGGACCTCAGGGACCCGCTCTGGTGGCCTCAGGAAAGGCCAGTCCCCATGCGAGTTCCTCGGGGGTGTCTCGGGATTCCTCTCCCGTCGATGCCGGGGCCTAAGACCTTGTGTGGAGTCGGGGCCGGAACCTGAGGATTCCTCTCCAGTGCTGACATGGATCTTGGGGTACTTCTGGAGTCTCCCCAGAGGAGTCAGTCCTTGTCTCGAATGCGGGCATGCACTTGCGCTTTCCTCCAGAGCGGTAGCAGCAGTGTCACGCAGTCCGCCGCGTGGATCAAAGGATCTATGGTTTTCCCTCGAGTCTTTCCCACGAGGCTTTCCCACAGGGCTGTCCCACGTGCACACGTGGTGGGAGTCGATCCTCGGCTTGAACGTCAAGGCAGTGCAGGGAAAACAGGTTCCTCTGGAATGGACTGACACATCTGGGGGACTCTTGGAATGGTGGCACGACCCTGGAGTTCCTCTCGCCTTTCCTGTGGAGAGCGCCTCCTCTTGAGATGCGACGGGAACGCCGGGAATTCTTTCCCTACGAAACAGGGAAAGGATCCCTCATCTCGAGCTAGGAGGCGGAAACGGGGCTCCCCTGGATGTGTGCGGGACCCCACGTGCTTCCTCTCGAGTGGAGACGGGTATGTCGGGGAACTTCTTGAGTTGCAGCAACGGTGTGAAGGACCCTTTGGAAGTTCCAGTGGTTAGATGTGATTGGCCTCGAGAAGCCTCAGCGGAAATGGGCCTCATCTCGCCTGGAGGGCAAAACCTCCTGGATTTTCTCGAGTTGCGGCAGGTGCTCTCGACTTACGACGGGGACCTCAGGGACCCGCTCTGGTGGCCTCAGGAAAGGCCAGTCCCCATGCGAGTTCCTCGGGGGCCTCTCGGGGTTCCTCTCCCATCGATGACGGGGCCTAAGACCTTGTGTGGAGTCGGGGCCGGAACCTGAGGTTTCCTCTCCAGTGCTGACATGGATCTTGGGGTACTTCTGGAGTCTCCCCAGGGGAGTCAGTCCTCGTCTCGAATGCGGGCATGCACTTGCGCTTTCCTCCAGAGCGATAGCAGCAGTGTCACGCAGTCCGCCGCGTGGATCAAAGGATCTATGGTTTTCCCTCGAGTCTTTCCCACGAGGCTTTCCCACGAGGCTTTCCCACAGGGCTGTCCCACGTGCACACGTGGTGGGAGTCGATCCTCGGCTTGAACGTCAAGGCAGTGCAGGGAAAACAGGTTCCTCTGGAATGGACTGACACATCTGGGGGACTCTTGGAATGGTGGCATGACCCTGGAGTTCCTCTCGCCTTTCCTGTGGAGAGCGCCTCCTCTTGAGATGCGACGGGAACGCCGGGAATTCTTTCCCTACGAAACAGGGAAAGGATCCCTCATCTCGAGCTAGGAGGCGGAAACGGGGCTCCCCTGGATGTGTGCGGGACACCACGTGCTTCCTCTCGAGTGCAGACGGGTATGTCGGGGAACTTCTTGAGTTGCAGCAAGGGTGTGAAGGACCCTTTGGAAGTTCCAGTGGTTAGATGTGATTGGCCTCGAGAAGCCTCAGCGGAAATGGGCCTCATCTCGCCTGGAGGGCAAAACCTCCTGGATTTTCTCGAGTTACGGCAGGTGCTCTCGACTTACGACGGGGACCTCAGGGACCCGCTCTGGTGGCCTCAGGAAAGGCCAGTCCCCATGCGAGTTCCTCGGGGGCCTCTCGGGATTCCTCTCCCATCGATGCCGGGGCCTAAGACCTTGTGTGGAGTCGGGGCCGGAACCTGAGGATTCCTCTCCAGTGCTGACATGGATCTTGGGGTACTTCTGGAGTCTCCCCAGGGGAGTCAGTCCTCGTCTCGAATGCGGGCATGCACTTGCGCTTCCTCCAGAGCGGTAGCAGCAGTGTCACGCAGTCCGCCGCGTGGATCAAAGGATCTATGGTTTTCCCTCGAGTCTTTCCCACGAGGCTTTCCCACGAGGCTTTCCCACAGGGCTGTCCCACGTGCACACGTAGTGGGAGTCGATCCTCGGCTTGAACGTCAAGGCAGTGCAGGGAAAACAGGTTCCTCTGGAATGGACTGACACATCTGGGGGACTCTTGGAATGGTGTCACGACCCTGGAGTACCTCTCGCCTTTCCTGTGGAGAGCGCCTCCTCTTGAGATGCGACGGGAACGCCGGGAATTCTTTCCCTACGAAACAGGGAAAGGATCCCTCATCTCGAGATAGGAGGCGGAAACGGGGCTCCCCTGGATGTGTGCGGGACACCACGTGCTTCCTCTCGAGTGCAGACGGGTATGTCGGGGAACTTCTTGAGTTGCAGCAAGGGTGTGAAGGACCCTTTGGAAGTTCCAGTGGTTAGATGTGATTGGCCTCGAGAAGCCTCAGCGGAAATGGGCCTCATCTCGCCTGGAGGGCAAAACCTCCTGGATTTTCTCGAGTTGCGGCAGGTGCTCTCGACTTACGACGGGGACCTCAGGGACCCGCTCTGGTGGCCTCAGGAAAGGCCAGTCCCCATGCGAGTTCCTCGGGGGCCTCTCGGGATTCCTCTCCCGTCGATGCCGGGGCCTAAGACCCTGTGTGGAGTCGGGGCCGGAACCTGAGGATTCCTCTCCAGTGCTGACATGAATCTTGGGGTACTTCTGGAGTCTCCCCAGGGGAGTCAGTACTCGTCTCGAATGCGGGCATGCACTTGCGCTTCCTCCAGAGCGGTAGCAGAAGTGTCACGCAGTCCGCCGCGTGGATCAAAGGATCTATGGTTTTCCCTCGAGTCTTTCCCACGAGGCTTTCCCACGAGGCTTTCCCACAGGGCTGTCCCACGTGCACACGTGGTGGGAGTCGATCCTCGGCTTGAACGTCAAGGCAGTGCAGGGAAAACAGGTTCCTCTGGAATGGACTGACACATCTGGGGGACTCTTGGAATGGTGGCACGACCCTGGAGTTCCTCTCGCCTTTCCTGTGGAGAGCGCCTCCTCTTGAGATGCGCCGGGAACGCCGGGAATTCTTTCCCTACGAAACAGGAAAAGGATCCCTCATCTCGAGCTAGGAGGCGGAAACGGAGCACCCCTGGATGTGTGAGGGACCCCACGTGCTTCCTCTCGAGTGGAGACGGGTATGTCGGGGAACTTCTTGAGTTGCAGCAACGGTGTGAAGGACCCTTTGGAAGTTCCAGTGGTTAGATGTGATTGGCCTCGAGAAGCCTCAGCGGAAATGGGCCTCATCTCGCCTGGAGGGCAAAACCTCCTGGATTTTCTCGAGTTGCGGCAGGTGCTCTCGACTTACGACGGGGACCTCAGGGACCCGCTCTGGTGGCCTCAGGAAAGGCCAGTCCCCATGCGAGTTCCTCGGGGGCCTCTCGGGATTCCTCTCCCGTCGATGTCGGGGCCTAAGACCTTGTGTGGAGTCGGGGCCGGAACCTGAGGATTCCTCTCCAGTGCTGACATGGATCTTGGGGTACTTCTGGAGTCTCCCCAGGGGAGTCAGTCCTCGTCTCGAATGCGGGCATGCACTTGCGCTTCCTCCAGAGCGGTAGCAGCAGTGTCACGCAGTCCGCCGCGTGGATCAAAGGATCTATGGTTTTCCCTCGAGTCTTTCCCACGAGGCTTTCCCACGAGGCTTTCCCACAGGGCTGTCCCACGTGCACACGTGGTGGGAGTTGATCCTCGGCTTGAACGTCAAGGCAGTGCAGGGAAACCAAGTTCCTCTGGAATGGACTGACACATCTGGGGGACTCTTGGAATGGTGTCACGACCCTGGAGTTCCTCTCGCCTTTCCTGTGGAGAGCGCCTCCTCTTGAGATGCGACGGGAACGCCGGGAATTCTTTCCCTACGAAACAGGGAAAGGATCCCTCATCTCGAGCTAGGAGGCGGAAACGGGGCTCCCCTGGATGTGTGCGTGACCCCACGTGCTTCCTCTCGAGTGGAGACGGGTATGTCGGGGAACTTCTTGAGTTGCAGCAAGGGTGTGAAGGACCCTTTGGAAGTTCCAGTGGTTAGATGTGATTGGCCTCGAGAAGCCTCAGCGGAAATGGGCCTCATCTCGCCTGGAGGGCAAAACCTCCTGGATTTTCTCGAGTTGCGGCAGGTGCTCTCGACTTACGACGGGGACCTCAGGGACCCGCTCTGGTGGCCTCAGGAAAGGCCAGTCCCCATGCGAGTTCCTCGGGGGTGTCTCGGGATTCCTCTCCCGTCGATGCCGGGGCCTAAGACCTTGTGTGGAGTCGGGGCCGGAACCTGAGGATTCCTCTCCAGTGCTGACATGGATCTTGGGGTACTTCTGGAGTCTCCCCAGGGGAGTCAGTCCTCGTCTCGAATGCGGGCATGCACTTGCGCTTTCCTCCAGAGCGGTAGCAGCAGTGTCACGCAGTCCGCCGCGTGGATCAAAGGATCTATGGTTTTCCCTCGAGTCTTTCCCACGAGGCTTTCCCACGAGGCTTTCCCACAGGGCTGTCCCACGTGCACACGTGTTGGGAATCGATCCTCGGCTTGAACGTCAAGGCAGTGCATGGAAAACAGGTTCCTCTGGAATGGACTGACACATCTGGGGGACTCTTGGAATGGTGGCACGACCCTGGAGTTCCTCTCGCCTTTCCTGTGGAGAGCGCCTCCTCTTGAGATGCGACGGGAACGCCAGGAATTCTTTCCCTACGAAACAGGGAAAGGATCCCTCATCTCGAGCTAGGAGGCGGAAACGGAGCACCCCTGGATGTGTGCGGGACCCCACGTGCTTCCTCTCGAGTGGAGACGGGTATGTCGGGGAACTTCTTGAGTTGCAGCAACGGTGTGAAGGACCCTTTGGAAGTTCCAGTGGTTAGATGTGATTGGCCTCGAGAAGCCTCAGCGGAAATGGGCCTCATCTCGCCTGGAGGGCAAAACCTCCTGGATTTTCTCGAGTTACGGCAGGTGCTCTCGACATACGACGGGGACCTCGGGGACCCGCTCTGGTGGCCTCAGGAAAGGCCAGTCCCCATTCGAGTTCCTCGGGGGCCTCTCGGGATTCCTCTCCCGTCGATGCCGGGGCCTAAGACCTTGTGTGGAGTCGGGGCCGGAACCTGAGGATTCCTCTCCAGTGCTGACATGGATCTTGGGGTACTTCTGGAGTCTCCCCAGGGGAGTCAGTCCTCGTCTCGAATGCGGGCATGCACTTGCGCTTTCCTCCAGAGCGGTAGCAGCAGTGTCACGCAGTCCGCCGCGTGGATCAAAGGATCTATGGTTTTCCCTCGAGTCTTTCCCACGAGGCTTTCCCACGAGGCTTTCCCACAGGGCTGTCCCACGTGCACACGTGGTGGGAGTCGATCCTCGGCTTGAACGTCAAGGCAGTGCAGGGAAAACAGGTTCCTCTGGAATGGACTGACACATCTGGGGGACTCTTGGAATGGTGGCATGACCCTGGAGTTCCTCTCACCTTTCCTGTGGAGAGCGCCTCCTCTTGAGATGCGACGGGAACGCCGGGAATTCTTTCCCTACGAAACAGGGAAAGGATCCCTCATCTCGAGCTAGGAGGCGGAAACGGGGCTCCCCTGGATGTGTGCGGGACACCACGTGCTTCCTCTCGAGTGCAGACGGGTATGTCGGGGAACTTCTAGAGTTGCAGCAAGGGTGTGAAGGACCCTTTGGAAGTTCCAGTGGTTAGATGTGATTGGCCTCGAGAAGCCTCAGCGGAAATGGGCCTCATCTCGCCTGGAGGGCAAAACCTCCTGGATTTTCTCGAGTTGCGGCAGGTGCTCTCGACTTACGACGGGGACCTCAGGGACCCGCTCTGGTGGCCTCAGGAAAGGCCAGTCCCCATGCGAGTTCATCGGGGGCCTCTCGGGATTCCTCTCCCGTCGATGCCGGGGCCTAAGACCTTGTGTGGAGTCGGGGCCGGAACCTGAGGATTCCTCTCCAGTGCTGACATGGATCTTGGGGTACTTCTGGAGTCTCCCCAGGGGAGTCAGTCCTCGTCTCGAATGCGGACATGCACTTGTGCTTTCCTCCAGAGCGGTAGCAGCAGTGTCACGCAGTCCGCCGCGTGGATCAAAGGATCTATGGTTTTCCCTCGAGTCTTTCCCACGAGGCTTTCCCACGAGGCTTTCCCACAGGGCTGTCCCACGTGCACACGTGGTGGGAGTCGATCCTCGGCTTGAACGTCAAGGCAGTGCAGGGAAAACAGGTTCCTCTGGAATGGACTGACACATCTGGGGGACTCTTGGAATGGTAGCACGACCCTGGAGTTCCTCTCGCCTTTCCTGTGGAGAGCGCCTCCTCTTGAGATGCGACGGGAACGCCGGGAATTTTTTCCCTACGAAACAGGGAAAGGATCCCTCATCTCGAGCTAGGAGGCGGAAACGGGGCTCCCCTGGATGTGTGCGGGACCCCACGTACTTCCTCTCGAGTGCAGACGGGTATGTCGGGGAACTTCTTGAGTTGCAGCAAGGGTGTGAAGGACCCTTTGGAAGTTCCAGTGGTTAGATGTGATTGGCCTCGAGAAGCCTCAGCGGAAATGGGCCTCATCTCGCCTGGAGGGCAAAACCTCCTGGATTTTCTCGAGTTGCGGCAGGTGCTCTCGACTTACGACGGGGACCTCGGGGACCCGCTCTGGTGGCCTCAGGAAAGGGCAGTCCCCATGCGAGTTCCTCGGGGGCCTCTCGGGATTCCTCTCCCGTCGAGGCCGGGGCCTAACACCTTTTGTGGAGTCGGGGCCGGAACCTGAGGATTCCTCTCCAGTGCTGACATGGATCTTGGGGTACTTCTGGAGTCTCCCCAGGGGAGTCAGTCCTCGTCTCGAATGCGGGCATGCACTTGCGCTTTCCTCCAGAGCGGTAGCAGCAGTGTCACGCAGTCCGCCGCGTGGATCAAAGGATCTATGGTTTTCCCTCGAGTCTTTCCCACGAGGCTTTCCCACGAGGCTTTCCCACAGGGCTGTCCCACGTGCACACGTGGTGGGAGTCGATCCTCGGCTTGAACGTCAAGGCAGTGCAGGGAAAACAGGTTCCTCTGGAATGGACTGACACATCTGGGGGACTCTTTGAATGGTGTCACGACCCTGGAGTTCCTCTCGCCTTTCCTGTGGAGAGCGTCTCCTCTTGAGATGCGACGGGAACGCCGGGAACTCTTTCCCTACGAAACAGGGAAAGGATCCCTCATCTCGAGCTAGGAGGCGGAAACGGAGCACCCCTGGATGTGTGCGGGACCCCACGTGCTTCCTCTCGAGTGGAGACGGGTATGCCGGGGAACTTCTTGAGTTGCAGCAACGGTGTGAAGGACCCTTTGGAAGTTCCAGTGGTTAGATATGATTGGCCTCGAGAAGCCTCAGCGGAAATGGGCCTCATCTCGCCTGGAGGGCAAAACCTCCTGGATTTTCTCGAGTTGCGGCAGGTGCTCTCGACTTACGACGGGGACCTCAGGGACCCGCTCTGGTGGCCTCAGGAAAGGCCAGTCCCCATGCGAGTTCCTCGGGGGCCTCTCGGGATTCCTCTCCCGTCGATGCCGGGGCCTAAGACCTTGTGTGGAGTCGGGGCCGGAACCTGAGGATTCCTCTCCAGTGCTGACATGGATCTTGGGGTACTTCTGGAGTCTCCCCAGGGGAGTCAGTCCTCGTCTCGAATGCGGGCATGCACTTGCGCTTTCCTCCAGAGCGGTAGCAGCAGTGTCACGCAGTCCGCCACGTGGATCAAAGGATCTATGGTTTTCCCTCGAGTCTTTCCCACGAGGCTTTCCCACGAGGCTTTCCCACAGGGCTGTCCCACGTGCACACGTGGTGGGAGTCGATCCTCGGCTTGAACGTCAAGGCAGTGCAGGGAAAACAGGTTCCTCTGGAATGGACTGACACATCTGGGGGACTCTTGGAATGGTGGCACGACCCTGGAGTTCCTCTCGCCTTTCCTGTGGAGAGCGCCTCCTCTTGAGATGCGACGGGAACGCCGGGAATTCTTTCCCTACGAAACAGGGAAAGGATCCCTCATCTCGAGCTAGGAGGCGGAAACGGGGCTCCCCTGGATGTGTGCGGGACCCCACGTGCTTCCTCTCGAGTGGAGACGGGTATGTCGGGGAACTTCTTGAGTTGCAGCAAGGGTGTGAAGGACCCTTTGGAAGTTCCAGTGGTTAGATGTGATTGGCCTCGAGAAGCCTCAGCGGAAATGGGCCTCATCTCGCCTGGAGGGCAAAACCTCCTGGATTTTCTCGAGTTGCGGCAGGTGCTCTCGACTTACAACGGGGACCTCGGGGACCCGCTCTGGTGGCCTCAGGAAAGGCCAGTCCCCATGCGAGTTCCTCGGGGGCCTCTCGGGATTCCTCTCCCGTCGATGCCGGGGCCTAACACCTTGTGTGGAGTCGGGGCCGGAACCTGAGGATTCCTCTCCAGTGCTGACATGGATCTTGGGGTACTTCTGGAGTCTCCCCAGGGGAGTCAGTCCTCGTCTCGAATGCGGGCATGCACTTGCGCTTTCCTCCAGAGCGGTAGCAGCAGTGTCACGCAGTCCGCCGCGTGGATCAAAGGATCTATGGTTTTCCCTCGAGTCTTTCCCACGAGGCTTTCCCACGAGGCTTTCCCACAGGGCTGTCCCACGTGCACACGTGGTGGGAGTCGATCCTCGGCTTGAACGTCAAGGCAGTGCAGGGAAAACAGGTTCCTCTGGAATGGACTGACACATCTGGGGGACTCTTGGAATGGTGTCACGACCCTGGAGTTCCTCTCGCCTTTCCTGTGGAGAGCGCCTCCTCTTGAGATGCGACGGGAACGCCGGGAATTCTTTCCCTACGAAACAGGGAAAGGATCCCTCATCTCGAGCTAGGAGGCGGAAACGGAGCACCCCTGGATGTGTGCGGGACCCCACGTGCTTCCTCTCGAGTGGAGATGGGTATGCCGGGGAACTTCTTGAGTTGCAGCAACGGTGTGAAGGACCCTTTGGAAGTTCCAGTGGTTAGATATGATTGGCCTCGAGAAGCCTCAGCGGAAATGGGCCTCATCTCGCCTGGAGGGCAAAACCTCCTGGATTTTCTCGAGTTGCGGCAGGTGCTCTCGACTTACGACGGGGACCTCAGGGACCCGCTCTGGTGGCCTCAGGAAAGGCCAGTCCCCATGCGAGTTCCTCGGGGGCCTCTCGGGATTCCTCTCCCGTCGATGCCGGGGCCTAAGACCTTGTGTGGAGTCGGGGCCGGAACCTGAGGATTCCTCTCCAGTGCTGACATGGCTCTTGGGGTACTTCTGGAGTCTCCCCAGGGGAGTCAGTCCTCGTCTCGAATGCGGGCATGCACTTGCGCTTCCTCCAGAGCGGTAGCAGCAGTGTCACGCAGTCCGCCGCGTGGATCAAAGGATCTATGGTTTTCCCTCGAGTCTTTCCCACGAGGCTTTCCCACGAGGCTTTCCCACAGGGCTGTCCCACGTGCACACGTGGTGGGAGTCGATCCTCGGCTTGAACGTCAAGGCAGTGCAGGGAAAACAGGTTCCTCTGGAATGGACTGACACATCTGGGGGACTCTTGGAATGGTGTCACGACCCTGGAGTTCCTCTCGCCTTTCCTGTGGAGAGCGCCTCCTCTTGAGATGCGACGGGAACGCCGGGAATTCTTTCCCTACGAAACAGGGAAAGGATCCCTCATCTCGAGCTAGGAGGCGGAAACGGGGCTCCCCTGGATGTGTGCGGGACACCACGTGCTTCCTCTCGAGTGCAGACGGGTATGTCGGGGAACTTCTTGAGTTGCAGCAAGGGTGTGAAGGACCCTTTGGAAGTTCCAGTGGTTAGATGTGATTGGCCTCGAGAAGCCTCAGCGGAAATGGGCCTCATCTCGCCTGGAGGGCAAAACCTCCTGGATTTTCTCGAGTTGCGGCAGGTGCTCTCGACTTACGACGGGGACCTCAGGGACCCGCTCTGGTGGCCTCAGGAAAGGCCAGTCCCCATGCGAGTTCCTCGGGGGCCTCTCGGGATTCCTCTCCCGTCGATGCCGGGGCCTAAGACCTTGTGTGGAGTCGGGGCCGGAACCTGAGGATTCCTCTCCAGTGCTGACATGGATCTTGGGGTACTTCTGGAGTCTCCCCAGGGGAGTCAATCCTCGTCTCGAATGCGGGCATGCACTTGCGCTTTCCTCCAGAGCGGTAGCAGCAGTGTCACGCAGTCCGCCGCGTGGATCAAAGGATCTATGGTTTTCCCTCGAGTCTTTCCCACGAGGCTTTCCCACGAGGCTTTCCCACAGGGCTGTCCCACGTGCACACGTGTTGGGAGTCGATCCTCGGCTTGAACGTCAAGGCAGTGCAGGGAAAACAGGTTCCTCTGGAATGGACTGACACATCTGGGGGACTCTTGGAATGGTGGCACGACCCTGGAGTTCCTCTCGCCTTTCCTGTGGAGAGCGCCTCCTCTTGAGATGCGACGGGAACGCCGGGAATTCTTTCCCTACGAAACAGGGAAAGGATCCCTCATCTCGAGCTAGGAGGCGGAAACGGAGCACCCCTGGATGTGTGCGGGACCCCACGTGCTTCCTCTCGAGTGGAGACGGGTATGTCGGGGAACTTCTTGAGTTGCAGCAACGGTGTGAAGGACCCTTTGGAAGTTCCAGTGGTTAGATGTGATTGGCCTCGAGAAGCCTCAGCGGAAATGGGCCTCATCTCGCCTGGAGGGCAAAACCTCCTGGATTTTCTCGAGTTGCGGCAGGTGCTCTCGACTTACGACGGGGACCTCGGGGACCCGCTCTGGTGGCCTCAGGAAAGGGCAGTCCCCATGCGAGTTCCTCGGGGGCCTCTCGGGATTCCTCTCCCGTCGATGCCGGGGCCTAACACCTTGTGTGGAGTCGGGGCCGGAACCTGAGGATTCCTCTCCAGTGCTGACATGGATCTTGGGGTACTTCTGGAGTCTCCCCAGGGGAGTCAGTCCTCGTCTCGAATGCGGGCATGCACTTGCGCTTTCCTCCAGAGCGGTAGCAGCAGTGACACGCAGTCCGCCGCGTGGATCAAAGGATCTATGGTTTTCCCTCGAGTCTTTCCCACGAGGCTTTCCCACGAGGCTTTCCCACAGGGCTGTCCCACGTGCACACGTGGTGGGAGTCGATCCTCGGCTTGAACGTCAAGGCAGTGCAGGGAAAACAGGTTCCTCTGGAATGGACTGACACATCTGGGGGACTCTTGGAATGGTGTCACGACCCTGGAGTTCCTCTCGCCTTTCCTGTGGAGAGCGCCTCCTCTTGAGATGCGACGGGAACGCCGGAAATTCTTTCCCTACGAAACAGGGAAAGGATCCCTCATCTCGAGCTAGGAGGCGGAAACGGAGCACCCCTGGATATGTGCGGGACCCCACGTGCTTCCTCTCGAGTGGAGACGGGTATGCCGGGGAACTTCTTGAGTTGCAGCAACGGTGTGAAGGACCCTTTGGAAGTTCCAGTGGTTAGATGTGATTGGCCTCGAGAAGCCTCAGCGGAAATGGGCCTCATCTCGCCTGGAGGGCAAAACCTCCTGGATTTTCTCGAGTTGCGGCAGGTGCTCTCGACTTACGACGGGGACCTCAGGGACCCGCTCTGGTGGCCTCAGGAAAGGCCAGTCCCCATGCGAGTTCCTCGGGGGCCTCTCGGGATTCCTCTCCCGTCGATGCCGGGGCCTAAGACCTTGTGTGGAGTCGGGGCCGGAACCTGAGGATTCCTCTCCAGTGCTGACATGGATCTTGGGGTACTTCTGGAGTCTCCCCAGGGGAGTCAGTCCTCGTCTCGAATGCGGGCATGCACTTGCGCTTTCCTCCAGAGCGGTAGCAGCAGTGTCACGCAGTCCGCCACGTGGATCAAAGGATCTATGGTTTTCCCTCGAGTCTTTCCCACGAGGCTTTCCCACGAGGCTTTCCCACAGGGCTGTCCCACGTGCACACGTGGTGGGAGTCGATCCTCGGCTTGAACGTCAAGGCAGTGCAGGGAAAACAGGTTCCTCTGGAATGGACTGACACATCTGGGGGACTCTTGGAATGGTGGCACGACCCTGGAGTTCCTCTCGCCTTTCCTGTGGAGAGCGCCTCCTCTTGAGATGCGACGGGAACGCCGGGAATTCTTTCCCTACGAAACAGGGAAAGGATCCCTCATCTCGAGCTAGGAGGCGGAAACGGGGCTCCCCTGGATGTGTGCGGGACCCCACGTGCTTCCTCTCGAGTGGAGACGGGTATGTCGGGGAACTTCTTGAGTTGCAGCAAGGGTGTGAAGGACCCTTTGGAAGTTCCAGTGGTTAGATGTGATTGGCCTCGAGAAGCCTCAGCGGAAATGGGCCTCATCTCGCCTGGAGGGCAAAACCTCCTGGATTTTCTCGAGTTGCGGCAGGTGCTCTCGACTTACAACGGGGACCTCGGGGACCCGCTCTGGTGGCCTCAGGAAAGGCCAGTCCCCATGCGAGTTCCTCGTGGGCCTCTCGGGATTCCTCTCCCGTCGATGCCGGGGCCTAACACCTTGTGTGGAGTCGGGGCCGGAACCTGAGGATTCCTCTCCAGTGCTGACATGGATCTTGGGGTACTTCTGGAGTCTCCCCAGGGGAGTCAGTCCTCGTCTCGAATGCGGGCATGCACTTGCGCTTTCCTCCAGAGCGGTAGCAGCAGTGTCACGCAGTCCGCCGCGTGGATCAAAGGATCTATGGTTTTCCCTCGAGTCTTTCCCACGAGGCTTTCCCACGAGGCTTTCCCACAGGGCTGTCCCACGTGCACACGTGGTGGGAGTCGATCCTCGGCTTGAACGTCAAGGCAGTGCAGGGAAAACAGGTTCCTCTGGAATGGACTGACACATCTGGGGGACTCTTGGAATGGTGTCACGACCCTGGAGTTCCTCTCGCCTTTCCTGTGGAGAGCGCCTCCTCTTGAGATGCGACGGGAACGCCGGGAATTCTTTCCCTACGAAACAGGGAAAGGATCCCTCATCTCGAGCTAGGAGGCGGAAACGGAGCACCCCTGGATGTGTGCGGGACCCCACGTGCTTCCTCTCGAGTGGAGATGGGTATGCCGGGGAACTTCTTGAGTTGCAGCAACGGTGTGAAGGACCCTTTGGAAGTTCCAGTGGTTAGATATGATTGGCCTCGAGAAGCCTCAGCGGAAATGGGCCTCATCTCGCCTGGAGGGCAAAACCTCCTGGATTTTCTCGAGTTGCGGCAGGTGCTCTCGACTTACGACGGGGACCTCAGGGACCCGCTCTGGTGGCCTCAGGAAAGGCCAGTCCCCATGCGAGTTCCTCGGGGGCCTCTCGGGATTCCTCTCCCGTCGATGCCGGGGCCTAAGACCTTGTGTGGAGTCGGGGCCGGAACCTGAGGATTCCTCTCCAGTGCTGACATGGCTCTTGGGGTACTTCTGGAGTCTCCCCAGGGGAGTCAGTCCTCGTCTCGAATGCGGGCATGCACTTGCGCTTCCTCCAGAGCGGTAGCAGCAGTGTCACGCAGTCCGCCGCGTGGATCAAAGGATCTATGGTTTTCCCTCGAGTCTTTCCCACGAGGCTTTCCCACGAGGCTTTCCCACAGGGCTGTCCCACGTGCACACGTGGTGGGAGTCGATCCTCGGCTTGAACGTCAAGGCAGTGCAGGGAAAACAGGTTCCTCTGGAATGGACTGACACATCTGGGGGACTCTTGGAATGGTGTCACGACCCTGGAGTTCCTCTCGCCTTTCCTGTGGAGAGCGCCTCCTCTTGAGATGCGACGGGAACGCCGGGAATTCTTTCCCTACGAAACAGGGAAAGGATCCCTCATCTCGAGCTAGGAGGCGGAAACGGGGCTCCCCTGGATGTGTGCGGGACCCCACGTGCTTCCTCTCGAGTGGAGACGGGTATGTCGGGGAACTTCTTGAGTTGCAGCAAGGGTGTGAAGGACCCTTTGGAAGTTCCAGTGGTTAGATGTGATTGGCCTCGAGAAGCCTCAGCGGAAATGGGCCTCATCTCGCCTGGAGGGCAAAACCTCCTGGATTTTTTCGAGTTGCGGCAGGTGCTCTCGACTTACGACGGGGACCTCAGGGACCCGCTCTGGTGGCCTCAGGAAAGGCCAGTCCCCATGCGAGTTCCTCGGGGGTGTCTCGGGATTCCTCTCCCGTCGATGCCGGGGCCTAAGACCTTGTGTGGAGTCGGGGCCGGAACCTGAGGATTCCTCTCCAGTGCTGACATGGATCTTGGGGTACTTCTGGAGTCTCCCCAGGGGAGTCAGTCCTCGTCTCGAATGCGGGCATGCACTTGCGCTTTCCTCCAGAGCGGTAGCAGCAGTGTCACGCAGTCCGCCGCGTGGATCAAAGGATCTATGGTTTTCCCTCGAGTCTTTCCCACGAGGCTTTCCCACAGGGCTGTCCCACGTGCACACGTGGTGGGAGTCGATCCTCGGCTTGAACGTCAAGGCAGTGCAGGGAAAACAGGTTGTTCTGGAATGATCTGACACATCTGGGGGACTCTTGGAATGGTGGCATGACCCTGGAGTTCCTCTCGCCTTTCCTGTGGAGAGCGCCTCCTCTTGAGATGCGACGGGAACGCCGGGAATTCTTTCCCTACGAAACAGGGAAAGGATCCCTCATCTCAAGCTAGGAGGCGGAAACGGGGCTCCCCTGGATGTGTGCGGGACACCACGTGCTTCCTCTCGAGTGCAGACGGGTATGTCGGGGAACTTCTTGAGTTGCAGCAAGGGTGTGAAGGACCCTTTGGAAGTTCCAGTGGATAGATGTGATTGGCCTCGAGAAGCCTCAGCGGAAATGGGCCTCATCTCGCCTGGAGGGCAAAACCTCCTGGATTTTCTCGAGTTGCGGCAGGTGCTCTCGACTTACGACGGGGACCTCAGGGACCCGCTCTGGTGGCATCAGGAAAGGCCAGTCCCCATGCGAGTTCCTCGGGGGCCTATCGGGATTCTTCTCCCGTCGATGCCGGGGCCTAAGACCTTGTGTGGAGTCGGGGCCGGAACCTGAGGATTGCTCTCCAGTGCTGACATGGATCTTGGGGTACTTCTGGAGTCTCCCCAGGGGAGTCAGTCCTCGTCTCGAATGCGGGCATGCACTTGCGCTTCCTCCAGAGCGGTAGCAGCAGTGTCACGCAGTCCGCCGCGTGGATCAAAGGATCTATGGTTTTCCCTCGAGTCTTTCCCACGAGGCTTTCCACGAGGCTTTCCCACAGGGCTGTCCCACGTGCACACGTGGTGGGAGTTGATCCTCGGCTTGAACGTCAAGGCAGTGCAGGGAAAACAGGTTCCTCTGGAATGGACTGACACATCTGGGGGACTCTTGGAATGGTGGCACGACCCTGGAGTTCCTCTCGCCTTTCCTGTGGAGAGCGCCTCCTCTTGAGATGCGACGGGAACGCCGGGAATTCTTTCCCTACGAAACAGGGAAAGGATCCCTCATCTCGAGCTAGGAGGCGGAAACGGGGCTCCCCTGGATGTGTGCGGGACCCCACGTGCTTCCTCTCGAGTGCAGACGGGTATGTCGGGGAACTTCTTGAGTTGCAGCAAGGGTGTGAAGGACCCTTTGGAAGTTCCAGTGGATAGATGTGATTGGCCTCGAGAAGCCTCAGCGGAAATGGGCCTCATCTCGCCTGGAGGGCAAAACCTCCTGGATTTTCTCGAGTTGCGGCAGGTGCTCTCGACTTACGACGGGGACCTCAGGGACCCGCTCTGGTGGCCTCAGGAAAGGCCAGTCCCCATGCGAGTTCCTCGGGGGTGTCTCGGGATTCCTCTCCCGTCGATGCCGGGGCCTAAGACCTTGTGTGGAGTCGGGGCCGGAACCTGAGGATTCCTCTCCAGTGCTGACATGGATCTTGGGGTACTTCTGGAGTCTCCCCAGGGGAGTCAGTCCTCGTCTCGAATCCGGGCATGCACTTGCGCTTCCTCCAGAGCGGTAGCAGCAGTGTCACGCAGTCCGCCGCGTGGATCAAAGGATCTATGGTTTTCCCTCGAGTCTTTCCCACGAGGCTTTCCCACAGGGCTGTCCCACGTGCACACGTGGGGGGAGTCGATCCTCGGCTTGAACGTCAAGGCAGTGCAGGGAAAACAGGTTCCTCTGGAATGGACTGACACATCTGGGGGACTCTTGGAATGGTGGCATGACCCTGGAGTTCCTCTCGCCTTTCCTGTGGAGAGCGCCTCCTCTTGAGATGCGACGGGAACGCCGGGAATTCTTTCCCTACGAAACAGGGAAAGGATCCCTCATCTCGAGCTAGGAGGCGGAAACGGGGCTCCCCTGGATGTGTGCGGGACACCACGTGCTTCCTCTCAAGTGCAGGCGGGTATGTCGGGGAACTTCTTGAGTTGCAGCAATGGTGTGAAGGACCCTTTGGAAGTTCCAGTGGTTAGATGTGATTGGCCTCGAGAAGCCTCAGCGGAAATGGGCCTCATCTCGCCTGGAGGTGAAAACCTCCTGGATTTTCTCGAGTTACGGCAGGTGTTCTCGACATACGACGGGGACCTCGGGGACCCGCTCTGGTGGCCTCAGGAAAGGCCAGTCCCCATGCGAGTTCCTCGGGGGCCTCTCGGGATTCCTCTCCCGTTGATGCCGGGGCCTAAGACCTTGTGTGGAGTCGGGGCCGGAACCTGAGGATTCCTCTCCAGTGCTGACATGGATCTTGGGGTACTTCTGGAGTCTCCCCAGGGGAGTCAGTCCTCGTCTCGAATGCGGGCATGCACTTGCGCTTTCCTCCATAGCGGTAGCAGCAGTGTCACGCAGTCCGCCGCGTGGATCAAAGCATCTATGGTTTTCCCTCGAGTCTTTCCCACGAGGCTTTCCCACGAGGCTTTTCCACAGGGCTGTCCCACGTGCACACGTGGTGGGAGTCGATCCTCGGCTTGAACGTCAAGGCAGTGCAGGGAAAACAGGTTCCTCTGGAATGGACTGACACATCTGGGGAACTCTTGGAATGGTGTCACGACCCTGGAATTCCTCTCGCCTTTCCTGTGGAAAGCGCCTCCTCTTGAGATGCGACGGGAACGCCGGGAATTCTTTCCCTACGAAACAGGGAAAGGATCCCTCATCTGGAGCTAGGAGGCGGAAACGGGGCTCCCCTGGGTGTGTGCGGGACCCCACGTGCTTCCTCTCGAGTGGAGACGGGTATGTTGGGGAACTTCTTGAGTTGCAGCAACGGTGTGAAGGACCCTTTGGAAGTTCCAGTGGTTAGATGTGATTGGCCTCGAGAAGCCTCAGCGGAAATGGGCCTCATCTCGCCTGGAGGGCAAAACCTCCTGGATTTTCTCGAGTTGCGGAAGGTGCTCTCGACTTACGACGGGGACCTCAGGGACCCGCTCTGGTGTCCTCAGGAAAGGCCAGTCCCCATGCGAGTTCCTCGGGGGCCTCTAGGGATTCCTCTCCCGTCGATGCCGGGGCCTAAGACCTTGTGTGGAGTCGGGGCCGGAACCTGAGGATTCCTCTCCAGTGCTGACATGGATCTTGGGGTACTTCTGGAGTCTCCCCAGGGGAGTCAGTCCTCGTCTCGAATGCGGGCATGCACTTGCGCTTCCTCCAGAGCGGTAGCAGCAGTGTCACGCAGTCCGCCGCGTGGATCAAAGGATCTATGGTTTTCCCTCGAGTCTTTCCCACGAGGCTTTCCCACGACGCTTTCCCACAGGGCTGTCCCACGTGCACACGTGGTGGGAGTCGATCCTCGGCTTGAACGTCAAGGCAGTTCAGGGAAAACAGGTTCCTCTGGAATGGACTGACATATCTGGGGGACTCTTGGAATGGTGGCATGACCCTGGAGTTCCTCTCGCCTTTCCTGTGGAGAGCGCCTCCTCTTGAGATGCGACGGGAACGCCGGGAATTCTTTCCCTACGAAACAGGGAAAGGATCCCTCATCTCGAGCTAGGAGGCGGAAACGGGGCTCCCCTGGATGTGTGCGGGACCCCACGTGCTTCCTCTCGAGTGGAGACGGGTATGTTGGGGAACTTCTTGAGTTGCAGCAACGGTGTGAAGGACCCTTTGGAAGTTCCAGTGGTTAGATGTGATTGGCCTCGAGAAGCCTCAGCGGAAATGGGCCTCTTCTCGCCTGGAGGGCAAAACCTCCTGGATTTTCTCGAGTTGCGGCAGGTGCTCTCGACTTACGACGGGGACCTCAGGGACCCGCTCTGGTGGCCTCAGGAAAGGCCAGTCCCCATGCGACTTCCTCGGGGGCCTCTCGGGATTCCTCTCCCGTCGATTCCGGGGCCTAAGACCTTGTGTGGAGTCGGGGCCGGAACCTGAGGATTCCTCTCCAGTGCTGACATGGATCTTGGGGTACTTCTGGAGTCTCCCCAGGGGAGTCAGTCCTCGTCTCGAATGCGGGCATGCACTTGCGCTTCCTCCAGAGCGGTAGCAGCAGTGTCACGCAGTCCGCCGCGTGGATCAAAGGATCTATGGTTTTCCCTCGAGTCTTTCCCACGAGGCTTTCCCACGAGGCTTTCCCACAGGGCTGTCCCACGTGCACACGTGGTGGGAGTCGATCCTCGGCTTGAACGTCAAGGCAGTGCAGGGAAAACAGGTTCCTCTGGAATGGACTGACACATCTGGGGGACTCTTGGAATGGTGGCATGACCCTGGAGTTCCTCTCGCCTTTCCTGTGGAGAGCGCCTCCTCTTGAGATGCGACGGGAACGCCGGGAATTCTTTCCCTACGAAACAGGGAAAGGATCCCTCATGTCGAGCTAGGAGGCGGAAACGGGGCTCCCCTGGATGTGTGCGGGACACCACGTGCTTCCTCTCGAGTGCAGACGGGTATGTCGGGGAACTTCTTGAGTTGCAGCAAGGGTGTGAAGGACCCTTTGGAAGTTCCAGTGGTTAGATGTGATTGGCCTCGAGAAGCCTCAACGGAAATGGGCCTCATCTCGCCTGGAGGGCAAAACCTCCTGGATTTTCTCGAGTTGCGGCAGGTGCTCTCGACTTACGACGGGGACCTCAGGGACCCGCTCTGGTGGCCTCAGGAAAGGCCAGTCCCCATGCGAGTTCCTCGGGGGCCTCTCGGGATTCCTCTCCCGTCGTTGCTGGGGCCTAAGACCCTTTGTGGAGTCGGGGCTGGAACCTGAGGATTCCTCTCCAGTGCTGACATGGATCTTGGGGTACTTCTGGAGTCTCCCCAGGGGAGTCAGTCCTCGTCTCGAATGCGGGCATGCACTTGCGCTTCCTCCAGAGCGGTAGCAGCAGTGTCACGCAGTCCGCCGCGTGGATCAAAGGATCTATGGTTTTCCCTCGAGTCTTTCCCACGAGGCTTTCCCACGAGGCTTTCCCACAGGGCTGTCCCACGTGCACACGTGGTGGGAGTCGATCCTCGGCTTGAACGTCAAGGCAGTGCAGGGAAAACAGGTTCCTCCGGAATGGACTGACACATCTGGGGGACTCTTGGAATGGTGGCATGACCCTGGAGTTCCTCTCGCCTTTCCTGTGGAGAGCGCCTCCTCTTGAGATGCGACGGGAACGCCGGGAATTCTTTCCCTACGAAACAGGGAAAGGATCCCTCATCTCGAGCTAGGAGGCGGAAACGGGGCTCCCCTGGATGTGTGCGGGACCCCACGTGCTTCCTCTCGAGTGGAGACGGGTATGTCGGGGAACTTCTTGAGTTGCAGCAACGGTGTGAAGGACCCTTTGGAAGTTCCAGTGGTTAGATGTGATTGGCCTCGAGAAGCCTCAGCGGAAATGGGCCTCATCTCGCCTGGTGGGCAAAACCTCCTGGATTTTCTCGAGTTGCGGCAGGTGCTCTCGACTTACGACGGGGACCTCAGGGACCCGCTCTGGTGGCCTCAGGAAAGGTCAGTCCCCATGCGAGTTCCTCGGGGGCCTCTCGGGATTCCTCTCCCGTCGATGCCGGGGCCTAAGACCTTGTGTGGAGTCGGGGCCGGAACCTGAGGATTACTCTCCAGTGCTGACAAGGATCGTGGGGTACTTCTGGAGTCTCCCCAGGGGAGTCAGTCCTCGTCTCGAATGCGGGCATGCACTTGCGCTTTCCTCCAGAGCGGTAGCAGCAGTGTCACGCAGTCCGCCGCGTGGATCAAAGGATCTATGGTTTTCCCTCGAGTCTTTCCCACGAGGCTTTCCCACGAGGCTTTCCCACAGGGCTGTCCCACGTGCACACGTGGTGGGAGTCGATCCTCGGCTTGAACGTCAAGGCAGTGCAGGGAAAACAGGTTCCTCTGGAATGGACTGACACATCTGGGGGACTCTTGGAATGGTGGCATGACCCTGGAGTTCCTCTCGCCTTTCCTGTGGAGAGCGCCTCCTCTTGAGATGCGACGGGAACGCCGGGAATTCTTTCCCTAAGAAACAGGGAAAGGATCCCTCATCTCGAGCTAGGAGGCGGAAACCGGGCTCCCCTGGATGTGTGCGGGACCCCACGTGCTTCCTCTCGAGTGCAGACGGGTATGTCGGGGAACTTCTTGAGTTGCAGCAAGGGTGTGAAGGACCCTTTGGAAGTTCCAGTGGTTAAATGTGATTGGCCTCGAGAAGCCTCAGCGGAAATGGGCCTCATCTCGCCTGGAGGGCAAAACCTCCTGGATTTTCTCGAGTTGCGGCAGGTGCTCTCGACTTACGACGGGGACCTCAGGGACCCGCTCTGGTGGCCTCAGGAAAGGCCAGTCCCCATGCGAGTTCCTCGGGGGCCTCTCGGGATACCTCTCCCGTCGATGCCGGGGCCTAAGACCCTGTGTGGAGTCGGGGCCGGAACCTGAGGATTCCTCTCCAGTGCTGACATGGATCTTGGGGTACTTCTGGAGTCTCCCCAGGGGAGTCAGTCGTCGTCTCGAATGCGGGCATGCACTTGCGCTTCCTCCAGAGCGGTAGCAGCAGTGTCACGCAGTCCGCCGCGTGGATCAAAGGATCTATGGTTTTCCCTCGAGTCTTTCCCACGAGGCTTTCCCACGAGGCTTTCCCACAGGGCTGTCCCACGTGCACACGTGGTGGGAGTCGATCCTCGGCTTGAACGTCAAGGCAGTGCAGGGAAAACAGGTTCCTCTGGAATGGACTGACACATCTGGGGGACTCTTGGAATGGTGGCAGGACCCTGGAGTTCCTCTCGCCTTTCCTGTGGAGAGCGCCTCCTCTTGAGATGCGACGGGAACGCCGGGAATTCTTTCCCTAAGAAACAGGGAAAGGATCCCTCATCTCGAGCTAGGAGGCGGAAACCGGGCTCCCCTGGATGTGTGCGGGACCCCACGTGCTTCCTCTCGAGTGCAGACGGGTATGTCGGGGAACTTCTTGAGTTGCAGCAAGGGTGTGAAGGACCCTTTGGAAGTTCCAGTGGTTAGATGTGATTGGCCTCGAGAAGCCTCAGCGGAAATGGGCCTCATCTCGCCTGGAGGGCAAAACCTCCTGGATTTTCTCGAGTTGCGGCAGGTGCTCTCGACTTACGACGGGGACCTCAGGGACCCGCTCTGGTGGCCTCAGGAAAGGCCAGTCCCCATGCGAGTTCCTCGGGGGCCTCTCGGGATACCTCTCCCGTCGATGCCGGGGCCTAAGACCCTGTGTGGAGTCGGGGCCGGAACCTGAGGATTCCTCTCCAGTGCTGACATGGATCTTGGGGTACTTCTGGAGTCTCCCCAGGGGAGTCAGTCCTCGTCTCGAATGCGGGCATGCACTTGCGCTTCCTCCAGAGCGGTAGCAGCAGTGTCACGCAGTCCGCCGCGTGGATCAAAGGATCTATGGTTTTCCCTCGAGTCTTTCCCACGAGGCTTTCCCACGAGGCTTTCCCACAGGGCTGTCCCACGTGCACACGTGGTGGGAGTCGATCCTCGGCTTGAACGTCAAGGCAGTGCAGGGAAAACAGGTTGTTCTGGAATGGACTGACACATCTGGGGGACTCTTGGAATGGTGTCACGACCCTGGAGTTCCTCTCGCCTTTCCTGTGGAGAGCGCCTCCTCTTGAGATGCGACGGGAACGCCGGGAATTCTTTCCCTACGAAACAGGGAAAGGATCCCTCATCTCGAGCTAGGAGGCGGAAACGGGGCTCCCCTGGATGTGTGCGGGACCCCACGTGCTTCCTCTCGAGTGGAGACGGGTATGTCGGGGAACTTCTTGAGTTGCAGCACGGGTGTGAAGGACCCTTTGGAAGTTCCAGTGGTTAGATGTGATTGGCCTCGAGAAGCCTCAGCGGAAATGGGCCTCATCTCGCCTGGAGGGCAAAACCTCCTGGATTTTCTCGAGTTGCGGCAGGTGCTCTCGACTTACGACGGGGACCTCAGGGACCCGCTCTGGTGGCCTCAGGAAAGGCCAGTCCCCATGCGAGTTCCTCGGGGGTGTCTCGGGATTCCTCTCCCGTCGATGCCGGGGCCTAAGACCTTGTGTGGAGTCGGGGCCGGAACCTGAGGATTCCTCTCCAGTGCTGACATGGATCTTGGGGTACTTCTGGAGTCTCCCCAGGGGAGTCAGTCCTCGTCTCGAATGCGGGCATGCACTTGCGCTTTCCTCCAGAGCGGTAGCAGCAGTGTCACGCAGTCCGCCGCGTGGATCAAAGGATCTATGGTTTTCCCTCGAGTCTTTCCCACGAGGCTTTCCCACAGGGCTGTCCCACGTGCACACGTGGTGGGAGTCGATCCTCGGCTTGAACGTCAAGGCAGTGCAGGGAAAACAGGTTGTTCTGGAATGATCTGACACATCTGGGGGACTCTTGGAATGGTGGCATGACCCTGGAGTTCCTCTCGCCTTTCCTGTGGAGAGCGCCTCCTCTTGAGATGCGACGGGAACGCCGGGAATTCTTTCCCTACGAAACAGGGAAAGGATCCATCATCTCGAGCTAGGAGGCGGAAACGGGGCTCCCCTGGATGTGTGCGGGACACCACGTGCTTCCTCTCGAGTGCAGACGGGTATGTCGGGGAACTTCTTGAGTTGCAGCAAGGGTGTGAAGGACCCTTTGGAAGTTCCAGTGGATAGATGTGATTGGCCTCGAGAAGCCTCAGCGGAAATGGGCCTCATCTCGCCTGGAGGGCAAAACCTCCTGGATTTTCTCGAGTTGCGGCAGGTGCTCTCGACTTACGACGGGGACCTCAGGGACCCGCTCTGGTGGCATCAGGAAAGGCCAGTCCCCATGCGAGTTCCTCGGGGGCATATCGGGATTCCTCTCCCGTCGATGCCGGGGCCTAAGACCTTGTGTGGAGTCGGGGCCGGAACCTGAGGATTCCTCTCCAGTGCTGACATGGATCTTGGGGTACTTCTGGAGTCTCCCCAGGGGAGTCAGTCCTCGTCTCGAATGCGGGCATGCACTTGCGCTTTCCTCCAGAGCGGTAGCAGCAGTGTCACGCATTCCGCCGCGTGGATCAAAGGATCTATGGTTTTCCCTCGAGTCTTTCCCACGAGGCTTTCCCACGAGGCTTTCCCACAGGGCTGTCCCACGTGCACACGTGGTGGGAGTCGATCCTCGGCTTGAACGTCAAGGCAGTGCAGGGACAACAGGTACCTCTGGAATGGACTGACACATCTGGGGGACTCTTGGAATGGTGGCACGACCCTGGAGTTCCTCTCGCCTTTCCTGTGGAGAGCGCCTCCTCTTGAGATGCGACGGGAACGCCGGGAATTCTTTCCCTACGAAACAGGGAAAGGATCCCTCATCTCGAGCTAGGAGGCGGAAACGGAGCACCCCTGGATGTGTGCGGGACCCCACGTGCTTCCTCTCGAGTGGAGACGGGTATGTCGGGGAACTTCTTGAGTTGCAGCAAGGGTGTGAAGGACCCTTTGGAAGTTCCAGTGGTTAGATGTGATTGGCCTCGAGAAGCCTCAGCGGAAATGGGCCTCATCTCGCCTGGAGGGCAAAACCTCCTGGATTTTCTCGAGTTGCGGCAGGTGCTCTCGACTTACGACGGGGACCTCAGGGACCCGCTCTGGTGGCCTCAGGAAAGGCCAGTCCCCATGCGAGTTCCTCGGGGGCCTCTCGGGATTCTTCTCCCGTCGATGCCGGGGCCTAAGACCTTGTGTGGAGTCGGGGCCGGAACCTGAGGATTCCTCTCCAGTGCTGACATGGATCTTGGGGTACTTCTGGAGTCTCCCCAGGGGAGTCAGTCCTCGTCTCGAATGCGGGCATGCACTTGCGCTTCCTCCAGAGCGGTAGCAACAGTGTCACGCAGTCCGCCGCCTGGATCAAAGGATCTATGGTTTTCCCTCGAGTCTTTCCCACGAGGCTTTCCACGAGGCTTTCCCACAGGGCTGTCCCACGTGCACACGTGGTGGGAGTTGATCCTCGGCTTGAACGTCAAGGCAGTGCAGGGAAAACAGGTTCCTCTGGAATGGACTGACACATCTGGGGGACTCTTGGAATGGTGTCACGACCCTGGAGTTAGTCTCGCCTTTCCTGTGGAGAGCGCCTCCTCTTGAGATGCGACGGGAACGCCGGGAATTCTTTCCCTACGAAACAGGGAAAGGATCCCTCATCTCGAGCTAGGAGGCGGAAACGGGGCTCCCCTGGATGTGTGCGGGACCCCACGTGCTTCCTCTCGAGTGGAGACGGGTATGTCGGGGAACTTCTTGAGTTGCAGCAACGGTGTGAAGGACCCTGTGGAAGTTCCAGTGGTTAGATGTGATTGGCCTCGAGAAGCCTCAGCGGAAATGGGCCTCATCTCGCCTGGAGGGCAAAACCTCCTGGAATTTCTCGAGTTGCGGCAGGTGCTCTCGACTTACGACGGGGACCTCAGGGACCCGCTCTGGTGGCCTCAGGAAAGGCCAGTCCCCATGCGAGTTCCTCGGGGGTGTCTCGGGATTCCTCTCCCGTTGATGCCGGGGCCTAAGACCTTGTGTGGAGTCGGGGCCGGAACCTGAGGATTCCTCTCCAGTGCTGACATGGATCTTGGGGTACTTCTGGAGTCTCCCCAGGGGAGTCAGTCCTTGTCTTGAATGCGGGTATGCACTTGCGCTTTCCTCCAGAGCGGTAGCAGCAGTGTCACGCAGTCCGCCGCGTGGATCAAAGGATCTATGGTTTTCCCTCGAGTCTTTCCCACGAGGCTTTCCCACAAGGCTGTCCCACGTGCACACGTGGTGGGAGTCGATCCTCGGCTTGAACGTCAAGGCAGTGCAGGAAAAACAGGTTCCTCTGGAATGGACTGACACATCTCGGGGACTCTTGGAATGGTGGCACGACCCTGGAGTTCCTCTCGCCTTTCCTGTGGAGAGCGCCTCCTCTTGAGATGCGACGGGAACGCCGGGAATTCTTTCCCTACGAAACAGGGAAAGGATCCCTCATCTCGAGCTAGGAGGCGGAAACGGGGCTCCCCTGGATGTGTGCGGGACCCCACGTGCTTCCTCTCGAGTGCAGACGGGTATGTCGGGGAACTTCTTGAGTTGCAGCAAGGGTGTGAAGGACCCTTTGGAAGTTCCAGTGGTTAGATGTGATTGGCCTCGAGAAGCCTCAGCGGAAATGGGCCTCATCTCGCCTGGAGGGCAAAACCTCCTGGATTTTCTCGAGTTACGGCAGGTGCTCTCGACTTACGACGGGGACCTCAGGGACCCGCTCTGGTGGCCTCAGGAAAGGCCAGTCCCCATGCGAGTTCCTCGGGGGCCTCTCGGATTCCTCTCCCATCGATGCCGGGGCCTAAGACCTTGTGTGGAGTCGGGGCGGGAACCTGAGGTTTCCTCTCCAGTGCTGACATGGATCTTGGGGTACTTCTGGAGTCTCCCCAGGGGAGTCAGTCCTCGTCTCGAATGCGGGGATGCACTTGCGCTTCCTCCAGAGCGGTAGCAGCAGTGTCACGCAGTCCGCCGCGTGGATCAAAGCATCTATGGTTTTCCCTCGAGTCTTTCCCACGAGGCTTTCCCACGAGGCTTTCCCACAGGGCTGTCCCACGTGCACACGTGGTGGGAGTCGATCCTCGGCTTGAACGTCAAGGCAGTGCAGGGAAAACAGGTTCCTCTGGAATGGACTGACACATCTGGGGAACTCTTGGAATGGTGTCACGACCCTGGAATTCCTCTCGCCTTTCCTGTGGAAAGCGCCTCCTCTTGAGATGCGACGGGAACGCCGGGAATTCTTTCCCTACGAAACAGGGAAAGGATCCCTCATCTCGAGCTAGGAGGCGGAAACGGGGCTCCCCTGGGTGTGTGCGGGACCCCACGTGCTTCCTCTCGAGTGGAGACGGGTATGTTGGGGAACTTCTTGAGTTGCAGCAACGGTGTGAAGGACCCTTTGGAAGTTCCAGTGGTTAGATGTGATTGGCCTCGAGAAGCCTCAGCGGAAATGGGCCTCATCTCGCCTGGAGGGCAAAACCTCCTGGATTTTCTCGAGTTGCGGAAGGTGCTCTCGACTTACGACGGGGACCTCAGGGACCCGCTCTGGTGGCCTCAGGAAAGGCCAGTCCCCATGCGAGTTCCTCGGGGGCCTCTCGGGATTCCTCTCCCGTCGATGCCGGGGCCTAAGACCTTGTGTGGAGTCGGGGCCGGAACCTGAGGATTCCTCTCCAGTGCTGACATGGATCTTGGGGTACTTCTGGAGTCTCCCCAGGGGAGTCAGTCCTCGTCTCGAATGCGGGCATGCACTTGCGCTTCCTCCAGAGCGGTAGCAGCAGTGTCACGCAGTCCGCCGCGTGGATCAAAGGATCTATGGTTTTCCCTCGAGTCTTTCCCACGAGGCTTTCCCACGACGCTTTCCCACAGGGCTGTCCCACGTGCACACGTTGTGGGAGTCGATCCTCGGCTTGAACTTCAAGGCAGTGCAGGGAAAACAGGTTCCTCTGGAATGGACTGACATATCTGGGGGACTCTTGGAATGGTGGCATGACCCTGGAGTTCCTCTCGCCTTTCCTGTGGAGAGCGCCTCCTCTTGAGATGCGACGGGAACGCCGGGAATTCTTTCCCTACGAAACAGGGAAAGGATCCCTCATCTCGAGCTAGGAGGCGGAAACGGGGCTCCCCTGAGTGTGTGCGGGACCCCACGTGCTTCCTCTCGAGTGGAGACGGGTATGTTGGGGAACTTCTTGAGTTGCAGCAAGGGTGTGAAGGACCCTTTGGAAGTTCCAGTGGTTAGATGTGATTGGCCTCGAGAAGCCTCAGCGGAAATGGGCCTCTTCTCGCCTGGAGGGCAAAACCTCCTGGATTTTCTCGAGTTGCGGCAGGTGCTCTCGACTTACGACGGGGACCTCAGGGACCCGCTCTGGTGGCCTCAGGAAAGGCCAGTCCCCATGCGAGTTCCTCGGGGGCCTCTCGGGATTCCTCTCCCGTCGATTCCGGGGCCTAAGACCTTGTGTGGAGTCGGGGCCGGAACCTGAGGATTCCTCTCCAGTGCTGACATGGATCTTGGGGTACTTCTGGAGTCTCCCCAGGGGAGTCAGTCCTCGTCTCGAATGCGGGCATGCACTTGCGCTTCCTCCAGAGCGGTAGCAGCAGTGTCACGCAGTCCGCCGCGTGGATCAAAGGATCTATGGTTTTCCCTCGAGTCTTTCCCACGAGGCTTTCCCACGAGGCTTTCCCACAGGGCTGTCCCACGTGCACACGTGGTGGGAGTCGATCCTCGGCTTGAACGTCAAGGCAGTGCAGGGAAAACAGGTTGTTCTGGAATGGACTGACACATCTGGGGGACTCTTGGAATGGTGTCACGACCCTGGAGTTCCTCTCGCCTTTCCTGTGGAGAGCGCCTCCTCTTGAGATGCGACGGGAACGCCGGGAATTCTTTCCCTACGAAACAGGGAAAGGATCCCTCATCTCGAGCTAGGAGGCGGAAACGGGGCTCCCCTGGATGTGTGCGGGACCCCACGTGCTTCCTCTCGAGTGGAGACGGGTATGTCGGGGAACTTCTTGAGTTGCAGCACGGGTGTGAAGGACCCTTTGGAAGTTCCAGTGGTTAGATGTGATTGGCCTCGAGAAGCCTCAGCGGAAATGGGCCTCATCTCGCCTGGAGGGCAAAACCTCCTGGATTTTCTCGAGTTGCGGCAGGTGCTCTCGACTTACGACGGGGACCTCAGGGACCCGCTCTGGTGGCCTCAGGAAAGGCCAGTCCCCATGCGAGTTCCTCGGGGGTGTCTCGGGATTCCTCTCCCGTCGATGCCGGGGCCTAAGACCTTGTGTGGAGTCGGGGCCGGAACCTGAGGATTCCTCTCCAGTGCTGACATGGATCTTGGGGTACTTCTGGAGTCTCCCCAGGGGAGTCAGTCCTCGTCTCGAATGCGGGCATGCACTTGCGCTTTCCTCCAGAGCGGTAGCAGCAGTGTCACGCAGTCCGCCGCGTGGATCAAAGGATCTATGGTTTTCCCTCGAGTCTTTCCCACGAGGCTTTCCCACAGGGCTGTCCCACGTGCACACGTGGTGGGAGTCGATCCTCGGCTTGAACGTCAAGGCAGTGCAGGGAAAACAGGTTGTTCTGGAATGATCTGACACATCTGGGGGACTCTTGGAATGGTGGCATGACCCTGGAGTTCCTCTCGCCTTTCCTGTGGAGAGCGCCTCCTCTTGAGATGCGACGGGAACGCCGGGAATTCTTTCCCTACGAAACAGGGAAAGGATCCCTCATCTCGAGCTAGGAGGCGGAAACGGGGCTCCCCTGGATGTGTGCGGGACACCACGTGCTTCCTCTCGAGTGCAGACGGGTATGTCGGGGAACTTCTTGAGTTGCAGCAAGGGTGTGAAGGACCCTTTGGAAGTTCCAGTGGATAGATGTGATTGGCCTCGAGAAGCCTCAGCGGAAATGGGCCTCATCTCGCCTGGAGGGCAAAACCTCCTGGATTTTCTCGAGTTGCGGCAGGTGCTCTCGACTTACGAAGGGGACCTCAGGGACCCGCTCTGGTGGCATCAGGAAAGGCCAGTCCCCATGCGAGTTCCTCGGGGGCCTATCGGGATTCCTCTCCCGTCGATGCCGGGGCCTAAGACCTTGTGTGGAGTCGGGGCCGGAACCTGAGGATTCCTCTCCAGTGCTGACATGGATCTTGGGGTACTTCTGGAGTCTCCCCAGGGGAGTCAGTCCTCGTCTCGAATGCGGGCATGCACTTGCGCTTTCCTCCAGAGCGGTAGCAGAAGTGTCACGCAGTCCGCCGCGTGGATCAAAGGATCTATGGTTTTCCCTCGAGTCTTTCCCACGAGGCTTTCCCACGAGGCTTTCCCACAGGGCTGTCCCACGTGCACACGTGGTGGGAGTCGATCCTCGGCTTGAACGTCAAGGCAGTGCAGGGAAAACAGGTACCTCTGGAATGGACTGACACATCTGGGGGACTCTTGGAATGGTGGCACGACCCTGGAGTTCCTCTCGCCTTTCCTGTGGAGAGCGCCTCCTCTTGAGATGCGACGGGAACGCCGGGAATTCTTTCCCTACGAAACAGGGAAAGGATCCCTCATCTCGAGCTAGGAGGCGGAAACGGGGCTCCCCTGGGTGTGTGCGGGACCCCACGTGCTTCCTCTCGAGTGGAGACGGGTATGTTGGGGAACTTCTTGAGTTGCAGCAAGGGTGTGAAGGACCCTTTGGAAGTTCCAGTGGTTAGATGTGATTGGCCTCGAGAAGCCTCAGCGGAAATGGGCCTCATCTCGCCTGGAGGGCAAAACCTCCTGGATTTTCTCGAGTTGCGGAAGGTGCTCTCGACTTACGACGGGGACCTCAGGGACCCGCTCTGGTGGCCTCAGGAAAGGCCAGTCCCCATGCGAGTTCCTCGGGGGCCTCTCGGGATTCCTCTCCCGTCGATGCCGGGGCCTAAGACCTTGTGTGGAGTCGGGGCCGGAACCTGAGGATTCCTCTCCAGTGCTGACATGGATCTTGGGGTACTTCTGGAGTCTCCCCAGGGGAGTCAGTCCTCGTCTCGAATGCGGGCATGCACTTGCGCTTCCTCCAGAGCGGTAGCAGCAGTGTCACGCAGTCCGCCGCGTGGATCAAAGGATCTATGGTTTTCCCTCGAGTCTTTCCCACGAGGCTTTCCCACGACGCTTTCCCACAGGGCTGTCCCACGTGCACACGTTGTGGGAGTCGATCCTCGGCTTGAACGTCAAGGCAGTGCAGGGAAAACAGGTTCCTCTGGAATGGACTGACATATCTGGGGGACTCTTGGAATGGTGGCATGACCCTGGTGTTCCTCTCGCCTTTCCTGTGGAGAGCGCCTCCTCTTGAGATGCGACGGGAACGCCGGGAATTCTTTCCCTACGAAACAGGGAAAGGATCCCTCATCTCGAGCTAGGAGGCGGAAACGGGGCTCCCCTGAGTGTGTGCGGGACCCCACGTGCTTCCTCTCGAGTGGAGACGGGTATCTTGGGGAACTTCTTGAGTTGCAGCAACGGTGTGAAGGACCCTTTGGAAGTTCCAGTGGTTAGATGTGATTGGCCTCGAGAAGCCTCAGCGGAAATGGGCCTCTTCTCGCCTGGAGGGCAAAACCTCCTGGATTTTCTCGAGTTGCGGCAGGTGCTCTCGACTTACGACGGGGACCTCAGGGACCCGCTCTGGTGGCCTCAGGAAAGGCCAGTCCCCATGCGAGTTCCTCGGGGGCCTCTCGGGATTCCTCTCCCGTCGATTCCGGGGCCTAAGACCTTGTGTGGAGTCGGGGCCGGAACCTGAGGATTCCTCTCCAGTGCTGACATGGATCTTGGGGTACTTCTGGAGTCTCCCCAGGGGAGTCAGTCCTCGTCTCGAATGCGGGCATGCACTTGCGCTTCCTCCAGAGCGGTAGCAGCAGTGTCACGCAGTCCGCCGCGTGGATCAAAGGATCTATGGTTTTCCCTCGAGTCTTTCCCACGAGGCTTTCCCACGAGGCTTTCCCACAGGGCTGTCCCACGTGCACACGTTGTGGGAGTCGATCCTCGGCTTGAACGTCAAGGTAGTGCAGGGAAAACAGGTTCCTCTGGAATGGACTGACACATCTGGGGGACTCTTGGAATGGTGGCATGACCCTGGAGTTCCTCTCGCCTTTCCTGTGGAGAGCGCCTCCTCTTGAGATGCGACGGGAACGCCGGGAATTCTTTCCCTACGAAACAGGGAAAGGATCCCTCATGTCGAGCTAGGAGGCGGAAACGGGGCTCCCCTGGATGTCTGCGGGACACCACGTGCTTCCTCTCGAGTGCAGACGGGTATGTCGGGGAACTTCTTGAGTTGCAGCAAGGGTGTGAAGGACCCTTTGGAAGTTCCAGTGGATAGATGTGATTGGCCTCGAGAAGCCTCAGCGGAAATGGGCCTCATCTCGCCTGGAGGGCAAAACCTCCTGGATTTTCTCGAGTTGCGGCAGGTGCTCTCGACTTACGACGGGGACCTCAGGGACCCGCTCTGGTGGCCTCAGGAAAGGCCAGTCCCCATGCAAGTTCCTCGGGGGCCTCTCGGGATTCCTCTCCCGTCGATGCCGGGGCCTAAGACCTTGTGTGGAGTCGGGGCCGGAACCTGAGGATTCCTCTCCAGTGCTGACATGGATCTTGGGGTACTTCTGGAGTCTCCCCAGGGGAGTCAGTCCTCGTCTCGAATGCGGGCATGCACTTGCGCTTCCTCCAGAGCGGTAGCAGCAGTGTCACGCAGTCCGCCGCGTGGATCAAAGGATCTATGGTTTTCCCTCGAGTCTTTCCCACGAGGCTTTCCCACGACGCTTTCCCACAGGGCTGTCCCACGTGCACACGTGGGGGGAGTCGATCCTCGGCTTGAACGTCAAGGCAGTGCAGGGAAAACAGGTTCCTCTGGAATGGACTGACATATCTGGGGGACTCTTGGAATGGTGGCATGACCCTGGAGTTCCTCTCGCCTTTCCTGTGGAGAGCGCCTCCTCTTGAGATGCGACGGGAACGCCGGGAATTCTTTCCCTACGAAACAGGGAAAGGATCCCTCATGTCGAGCTAGGAGGCGGAAACGGGGCTCCCCTGGATGTGTGCGGGACACCACGTGATTCCTCTCGAGTGCAGACGGGTATGTCGGGGAACTTCTTGAGTTGCAGCAAGGGTGTGAAGGACCCTTTGGAAGTTCCAGTGGTTAGATGTGATTGGCCTCGAGAAGCCTCAGCGGAAATGGGCCTCATCTCGCTGGAGGGCAAAACCTCCTGGATTTTCTCGAGTTGCGGCAGGTGCTCTCGACTTACGACGGGGACCTCAGGGACCCGCTCTGGTGGCCTCAGGAAAGGCCAGTCCCCATGCGAGTTCCTCGGGGGCCTCTCGGGATTCCTCTCCCGTCGATGCTGGGGCCTAAGACCCTGTGTGGAGTCGGGGCTGGAACCTGAGGATTCCTCTCCAGTGCTGACATGGATCTTGGGGTACTTCTGGAGTCTCCCCAGGGGAGTCAGTCCTCGTCTCGAATGCGGGCATGCACTTGCGCTTCCTCCAGAGCGGTAGCAGCAGTGTCACGCTGTCCGCCGCGTGGATCAAAGGATCTATGGTTTTCCCTCGAGTCTTTCCCACGAGGCTTTCCCACGAGGCTTTCCCACAGGGCTGTCCCACGTGCACACGTGGTGGGAGTCGATCCTCGGCTTGAACGTCAAGGCAGTGCAGGGAAAACAGGTTCCTCTGGAATGGACTGACACATCTGGGGGACTCTTGGAATGGTGGCATGACCCTGGAGTTCCTCTCGCCTTTCCTGTGGAGAGCGCCTCCTCTTGAGATGCGACGGGAACGCCGGGAATTCTTTCCCTACGAAACAGGGAAAGGATCCCTCATCTCGAGCTAGGAGGCGGAAACGGGGCTCCCCTGGATGTGTGCGGGACCCCACGTGCTTCCTCTCGAGTGGAGACGGGTATGTCGGGGAACTTCTTGAGTTGCAGCAACGGTGTGAAGGACCCTTTGGAAGTTCCAGTGGTTAGATGTGATTGGCCTCGAGAAGCCTCAGCGGAAATGGGCCTCATCTCGCCTGGTGGGCAAAACCTCCTGGATTTTCTCGAGTTGCGGCAGGTGCTCTCGACTTACGACGGGGACCTCAGGGACCCGCTCTGGTGGCCTCAGGAAAGGTCAGTCCCCATGCGAGTTCCTCGGGGGCCTCTCGGGATTCCTCTCCCGTCGATGCCGGGGCCTAAGACCTTGTGTGGAGTCGGGGCCGGAACCTGAGGATTCCTCTCCAGTGCTGACATGGATCTTGGGGTACTTCTGGAGTCTCCCCAGGGGAGTCAGTCCTCGTCTCGAATGCGGGCATGCACTTGCGCTTCCTCCAGAGCGGTAACAGCAGTGTCACGCAGTCCGCCGCGTGGATCAAAGGATCTATGGTTTTCCCTCGAGTCTTTCCCACGAGGCTTTCCCACGAGGCTTTCCCACAGGGCTGTCCCACGTGCACACGTTGTGGGAGTCGATCCTCGGCTTGAACGTCAAGGCAGTGCAGGGAAAACAGGTTCCTCTGGAATGGACTGACACATCTGGGGGACTCTTGGAATGGTGGCATGACCCTGGAGTTCCTCTCGCCTTTCCTGTGGAGAGCGCCTCCTCTTGAGATGCGACGGGAACGCCGGGAATTCTTTCCCTACGAAACAGGGAAAGGATCCCTCATGTCGAGCTAGGAGGCGGAAACGGGGCTCCCCTGGATGTGTGCGGGACACCACGTGATTCCTCTCGAGTGCAGACGGGTATGTCGGGGAACTTCTTGAGTTGCAGCAAGGGTGTGAAGGACCCTTTGGACGTTCCAGTGGTTAGATGTGATTGGCCTCGAGAAGCCTCAGCGGAAATGGGCCTCATCTCGCCTGGAGGGCAAAACCTCCTGGATTTTCTCGAGTTGCGGCAGGTGCTCTCGACTTACGACGGGGACCTCAGGGACCCGCTCTGGTGGCCTCAGGAAAGGCCAGTCCCCATGCGAGTTCCTCGGGGGCCTCTCGGGATTCCTCTCCCATCGATGCTGGGGCCTAAGACCCTGTGTGGAGTCGGGGCTGGAACCTGAGGATTCCTCTCCAGTGCTGACATGGATCTTGGGGTACTTCTGGAGTCTCCCCAGGGGAGTCAGTCCTCGTCTCGAATGCGGGCATGCACTTGCGCTTCCTCCAGAGCGGTAGCAGCAGTGTCACGCAGTCCGCCGCGTGGATCAAAGGATCTATGGTTTTCCCTCGAGTCTTTCCCACGAGGCTTTCCCACGAGGCTTTCCCACAGGGCTGTCCCACGTGCACACGTGGTGGGAGTCGATCCTCGGCTTGAACGTCAAGGCAGTGCAGGGAAAACAGGTTCCTCTGGAATGGACTGACACATCTGGGGGACTCTTGGAATGGTGGCATGACCCTGGAGTTCCTCTCGCCTTTCCTGTGGAGAGCGCCTCCTCTTGAGATGCGACGGGAACGCCGGGAATTCTTTCCCTACGAAACAGGGAAAGGATCCCTCATCTCGAGCTAGGAGGCGGAAACGGGGCTCCCCTGGATGTGTGCGGGACCCCACGTGCTTCCTCTCGAGTGGAGACGGGTATGTCGGGGAACTTCTTGAGTTGCAGCAACGGTGTGAAGGACCCTTTGGAAGTTCCAGTGGTTAGATGTGATTGGCCTCGAGAAGCCTCAGCGGAAATGGGCCTCATCTCGCCTGGTGGGCAAAACCTCCTGGATTTTCTCGAGTTGCGGCAGGTGCTCTCGACTTACGACGGGGACCTCAGGGACCCGCTCTGGTGGCCTCAGGAAAGGTCAGTCCCCATGCGAGTTCCTCGGGGGCCTCTCGGGATTCCTCTCCCGTCGATGCCGGGGCCTAAGACCTTGTGTGGAGTCGGGGCCGGAACCTGAGGATTACTCTCCAGTGCTGACAAGGATCGTGGGGTACTTCTGGAGTCTCCCCAGGGGAGTCAGTCCTCGTCTCGAATGCGGGCATGCACTTGCGCTTTCCTCCAGAGCGGTAGCAGCAGTGTCACGCAGTCCGCCGCGTGGATCAAAGGATCTATGGTTTTCCCTCGAGTCTTTCCCACGAGGCTTTCCCACGAGGCTTTCCCACAGGGCTGTCCCACGTGCACACGTGGTGGGAGTCGATCCTCGGCTTGAACGTCAAGGCAGTGCAGGGAAAACAGGTTCCTCTGGAATGGACTGACACATCTGGGGGACTCTTGGAATGGTGGCATGACCCTGGAGTTCCTCTCGCCTTTCCTGTGGAGAGCGCCTCCTCTTGAGATGCGACGGGAACGCCGGGAATTCTTTCCCTAAGAAACAGGGAAAGGATCCCTCATCTCGAGCTAGGAGGCGGAAACCGGGCTCCCCTGGATGTGTGCGGGACCCCACGTGCTTCCTCTCGAGTGCAGACGGGTATGTCGGGGAACTTCTTGAGTTGCAGCAAGGGTGTGAAGGACCCTTTGGAAGTTCCAGTGGTTAGATGTGATTGGCCTCGAGAAGCCTCAGCGGAAATGGGCCTCATCTCGCCTGGAGGGCAAAACCTCCTGGATTTTCTCGAGTTGCGGCAGGTGCTCTCGACTTACGACGGGGACCTCAGGGACCCGCTCTGGTGGCCTCAGGAAAGGCCAGTCCCCATGCGAGTTCCTCGGGGGCCTCTCGGGATACCTCTCCCGTCGATGCCGGGGCCTAAGACCCTGTGTGGAGTCGGGGCCGGAACCTGAGGATTCCTCTCCAGTGCTGACATGGATCTTGGGGTACTTCTGGAGTCTCCCCAGGGGAGTCAGTCGTCGTCTCGAATGCGGGCATGCACTTGCGCTTCCTCCAGAGCGGTAGCAGCAGTGTCACGCAGTCCGCCGCGTGGATCAAAGGATCTATGGTTTTCCCTCGAGTCTTTCCCACGAGGCTTTCCCACGAGGCTTTCCCACAGGGCTGTCCCACGTGCACACGTGGTGGGAGTCGATCCTCGGCTTGAACGTCAAGGCAGTGCAGGGAAAACAGGTTCCTCTGGAATGGACTGACACATCTGGGGGACTCTTGGAATGGTGGCAGGACCCTGGAGTTCCTCTCGCCTTTCCTGTGGAGAGCGCCTCCTCTTGAGATGCGACGGGAACGCCGGGAATTCTTTCCCTAAGAAACAGGGAAAGGATCCCTCATCTCGAGCTAGGAGGCGGAAACCGGGCTCCCCTGGATGTGTGCGGGACCCCACGTGCTTCCTCTCGAGTGTAGACGGGTATGTCGGGGAACTTCTTGAGTTGCAGCAAGGGTGTGAAGGACCCTTTGGAAGTTCCAGTGGTTAGATGTGATTGGCCTCGAGAAGCCTCAGCGGAAATGGGCCTCATCTCGCCTGGAGGGCAAAACCTCCTGGATTTTCTCGAGTTGCGGCAGGTGCTCTCGACTTACGACGGGGACCTCAGGGACCCGCTCTGGTGGCCTCAGGAAAGGCCAGTCCCCATGCGAGTTCCTCGGGGGCCTCTCGGGATACCTCTCCCGTCGATGCCGGGGCCTAAGACCCTGTGTGGAGTCGGGGCCGGAACCTGAGGATTCCTCTCCAGTGCTGACATGGATCTTGGGGTACTTCTGGAGTCTCCCCAGGGGAGTCAGTCCTCGTCTCGAATGCGGGCATGCACTTGCGCTTCCTCCAGAGCGGTAGCAGCAGTGTCACGCATTCCGCCGCGTGGATCAAAGGATCTATGGTTTTCCCTCGAGTCTTTCCCACGAGGCTTTCCCACGAGGCTTTCCCACAGGGCTGTCCCACGTGCACACGTGGTGGGAGTCGATCCTCGGCTTGAACGTCAAGGCAGTGCAGGGAAAACAGGTTCCTCTGGAATGGACTGACACATCTGGGGGACTCTTGGAATGGTGGCAGGACCCTGGAGTTCCTCTCGCCTTTCCTGTGGAGAGCGCCTCCTCTTGAGATGCGACGGGAACGCCGGGAATTCTTTCCCTACGAAACAGGGAAAGGATCCCTCATCTCGAGCTAGGAGGCGGAAACGGGGCTCCCCTGGATGTGTGCGGGACCCCACGTGCTTCCTCTCGAGTGCAGACGGGTATGTCGGGGAACTTCTTGAGTTGCAGCAAGGGTGTGAAGGACCCTTTGGAAGTTCCAGTGGTTAGATGTGATTGGGCTCGGGAAGCCTCAGCGGAAATGGGCCTCATCTCGCCTGGTGGGCAAAACCTCCTGGATTTTCTCGAGTTGCGGCAGGTGCTCTCGACTTACGACGGGGACCTCAGGGACCCGCTCTGGTGGCCTCAGGAAAGGCCAGTCCCCATGCGAGTTCCTCGGGGGTGTCTCGGGATACCTCTCCCGTCGATGCCGGGGCCTAAGACCTTGTGTGGAGTCGGCCCGGAACCTGAGGATTCCTCTCGAGTGCTGACATGGATCTTGGGGTACTTCTGGAGTCTCCCAAGGGGAGTCAGTCCTCGTCTCGAATGCGGGCATGCACTTGCGCTTTCCTCCAGAGCGGTAGCAGCAGTGTCACGCAGTCCGCCGCGTGGATCAAAGGATCTATGGTTTTCCCTCGAGTCTTTCCCACGAGGCTTTCCCACGAGGCTTTTCCACAGGGCTGTCCCACGTGCAAACGTGGTGGGAGTCGATCCTCGGCTTGAACGTCAAGGCAGTGCAGGGAAAACAGGTTCCTCTGGAATGGACTGACACATCTGGGGGACTCTTGGAATGGTGGCATGACCCTGGAGTTCCTCTCGCCTTTCCTGTGGAGAGCGCCTCCTCTTGAGATGCGACGCGAACGCCGGGAATTCTTTCCCTAAGAAACAGGGAAAGGATCCCTCATCTCGAGCTAAGAGGCGGAAACGGGGCTCCCCTGGATGTGTGCGGGACACCACGTGCTTCCTCTCGAGTGCAGACGGGTATGTCGGGGAACTTCTTGAGTTGCAGCAAGGGTGTGAAGGACCCTTTGGAAGTTCCAGTGGTTAGATGTGATTGGCCTCGAGAAGCCTCAGCGGAAATGGGCCTCATCTCGCCTGGAGGGCAAAACCTCCTGGATTTTCTCGAGTTGCGGAAGGTGCTCTCGACTTACGACGGGGACCTCAGGGACCCGCTCTGGTGGCCTCAGGAAAGGCCAGTCCCCATGCGAGTTCCTCGGGGGCCTCTCGGGATTCCTCTCCCGTCGATGCCGGGGCCTAAGTCCTTGTGTGGAGTCGGGGCCGGAACCTGAGGATTCCTCTCCAGTGCTGACATGGATCTTGGGGGTACTTCTGGAGTCTCCCCAGGGGAGTCAGTCCTCGTCTCGAATGCGGGCATGCACTTGCGCTTCCTCCAGAGCGTTAGCAGCAGTGTCACGCAGTCCGCCGCGTGGATCAAAGGATCTATGGTTTTCCCTCGAGTCTTTCCCACGAGGCTTTCCCACGAGGCTTTCCCACAGGGCTGTCCCACGTGCACACGTGGTGGGAGTCGATCCACGGCTTGAACGTCAAGTCAGTGCAGGGAAAACAGGTTCCTCTGGAATGGACTGACACATCTGGGGGACTCTTGGAATGGTGGCATGACCCTGGAGTTCCTCTCGCCTTTCCTGTGGAGAGCGCCTCCTCTTGAGATGCGACGGGGACGCCGGGAATTCTTTCCCTACGAAACAGGGAAAGGATCCCTCATCTTGAGCTAGGAGGCGGAAACGGGGCTCCCCTGGATGTGTGCGGGACCCCACGTGCTTCCTCTCGAGTGCAGACGGGTATTTCGGGGAACTTCTTGAGTTGCAGCAAGGGTGTGAAGGACCCTTTGGAAGTTCCAGTGGTTAGATGTGATTGGCCTTGAGAAGCCTCAGCGGAAATGGGCCTCATCTCGCCTGGTGGGCAAAACCTCCTGGATTTTCTCGAGTTGCGGCAGGTGCTCTCGACTTACGACGGGGACCTCAGGGACCCGCTCTGGTGGCCTCACGAAAGGCCAGTCCCCATGCGAGTTCCTCGGGGGCCTCTCGGGATTCCTCTCCCGTCGATGCCGGGGCCTAAGACCTTGTGTGGAGTCGGGGCCGGAACCTGAGGATTCCTCTCCAGTGCTGACATGGATCGTGGGGTACTTCTGGAGTCTCCCCAGGGGAGTCAGTCCTCGTCTCGAATGCGGGCATGCACTTGCGCTTTCCTCCAGAGCGGTAGCAGCAGTGTCACGCAGTCCGCCGCGTGGATCAAAGGATCTATGGTTTTCCCTCGAGTCTTTCCCACGAGGCTTTCCCACGAGGCTTTCCCACAGGGCTGTCCCACGTGCACACGTGGTGGGAGTCGATCCTCGGCTTGAACGTCAAGGCAGTGCAGGGAAAACAGGTTCCTCTGGAATGGACTGACACATCTGGGGGAATCTTGGAGTGGTGTCACGACCCTGGAGTTCCTCTCGCCTTTCCTGTGGAGAGCGCCTCCTCTTGAGATGCGACGGGAACGCCGGGAATTCTTTCCCTACGAAACAGGGAAAGGATCCCTCATCTCGAGCTAGGGGGCGTAAACGGAGCTCCCCTGGATGTGTGCGGGACCCCACGTGCTTCCTCTCGAGTGGAGACGGGTATGTCGGGGAACTTCTTAAGTTGCAGCAATGGTGTGAAGGACCCTTTGGAACTTCCAGTGGTTAGATGTGATTGGCCTTGAGAAGCCTCAGCGGAAATGGGCCTCATGTCGCCTGGAGGGCAAATCTCCTGAATTTTCTCGAGTTGCGGCAGGTGCTCTCGACTTACGACGGGGACCTCAGGGACCCACTCTGGTGGCCTCAGGAAAGGCCAGTCCCCATGCGAGTTCTTTGGGGGCCTTTCGGGATTCCTCTCCCGTCGATGCCGGGCCTAAGACCTTGTGTGGAGTCGGGGCCGGAAACTGAGGATTCCTCTTCAGTGCTGACATGGATCTTGGGGTACTTCTGGAGTCTCCCCAGGGGAGTCAGTCCTCGTCTCGAATGCGGGCATGCACTTGCGCTTTCCTCCAGAGCGGTAGCAGCAGTGTCACGCAGTCCGCCGCGTGGATCAAAGGATCTATGGTTTTCCCTCGAGTCTTTCCCACGAGGCTTCCCCACGAGGCTTTCCCACAGGGCTGTCCCACGTGCACACGTGGTGGGAGTCGATCCTCGGCTTGAACGTCAAGGCAGTGCAGGGAAAACAGGTTCCTCTGGAATGGACTGACACATCTGGGGGAATCTTGGAGTGGTGTCACGACCCTGGAGTTCCTCTCGCCTTTCCTGTGGAGAGCGCCTCCTCTTGAGATGCGACGGGAACGCCGGGAATTCTTTCCCTACGAAACAGGGAAAGGATCCCTCATCTCGAGCTAGGGGGCGTAAACGGAGCTCCCCTGGATGTGTGCGGGACCCCACGTGCTTCCTCTCGAGTGGAGACGGGTATGTCGGGGAACTTCTTGAGTTGCAGCAATGGTGTGAAGGACCCTTTGGAACTTCCAGTGGTTAGATGTGATTGGCCTTGAGAAGCCTCAGCGGAAATGGGCCTCATGTCGCCTGGAGGGCAAATCTCCTGAATTTTCTCGAGTTGCGGCAGGTGCTCTCGACTTACGACGGGGACCTCAGGGACCCGCTCTGGTGGCCTCAGGAAAGGCCAGTCCCCATGCGAGTTCCTCGGGGGCCTCTCAGGATTCCACTCCCGTCGATGCCGGGGCCTAAGACCTTGTGTGGAGTCGGGGCCGGAACCTGAGGATTCCTCTCCAGTGCTGACATGGATCATGGGGTACTTCTGGAGTCTCCCCAGGGGAGTCAGTCCTCGTCTCGAATGCGGGCATGCACTTGCGCTTTCCTCCAGAGCGGTAGCAGCAGTGTCACGCAGTCCGCCGCGTGAATCAAAGGATCTATGTTTTTCCCTCGAGTCTTTCCCACGAGGCTTTCCCACGAGGCTTTCCCACAGGGCTGTCCCACGTGCACACATGATGGGAGTCGATCCTCGGCTTGAACGTCAAGGCAGTGCAGGGAAAACAGGTTCCTCTGGAATGGACTGACACATCTGGGGGACTCTTGGAATGGTGGCACGACCCTGGAGTTCCTCTCGCCTTTCATGTGGAGAGCGCCTCCTCTTGAGATGCGACGGGAACGCCGGGAATTCTTTCCCTACGAAACAGGGAAAGGATCCCTCATCTCGAGCTAGGAGGCGGAAACGGGGCTCCCCTGGATGTGGGCGGGACACCACGTGCTTCCTCTCGAGTGGAGACGGGTATGTCGGGGAACTTCTTGAGTTGCAGCAAGGGTGTGAAGGACCCTTTGGAAGTTCCAGTGGTTAGACGTGATTAGCCTCGAGAAGCCTCAGCGGAAATGGGCCTCATCTCGCCTGGAGGGCAAAACCTCCTGGATTTTCTCGAGTTGCGGCAGGTGCTCTCGACTTACGACGGGGACCTCAGGGACCCGCTCTGGTGGCCTCAGGAAAGGCCAGTCCCCATGCGAGTTCTTTGGGGGCTTTTCGGGATTCCTCTCCCGTCGATGCCGGGCCTAAGACCTTGTGTGGAGTCGGGGCCGGAAAATGAGGATTCCTCTTCAGTGCTGACATGGATCTTGGGGTACTTCTGGAGTCTCCCCAGGGGAGTCAGTCCTCGTCTCGAATGCGGGCATGCACTTGCGATTTCCTCCAGAGCTGTAGCAGCAGTGTCACGCAGTCCGCCGCGTGGATCAAAGGATCTGTGGTTTTCCCTAGAGTCTTTCCCACGAGGCTTTCCCACGAGGCTTTCCCACAGGGCTGTCCCACGTGCACACGTGGTGGGAGTCGATCCTCGGCTTGAACGTCAAGGCAGTGAAGGGAAAACAGGTTCCTCTGGAATGGACTGACACATCTGGGGGACTCTTGGAATGGTGTCACGACCCTGGAGTTCCTCTCGCCTTTCCTGTGGAGAGCGCCTCCTCTTGAGATGCGACGGGAACGCCGGGAATTCTTTCCCTACGAAACAGGGAAAGGATCCCTCATCTCGAGCTAGGAGGCGGAAACGGGGCTCCCCTGGATGTGTGCGGGACCCCACGTGCTTCCTCTCGAGTGGAGACGGGTATCGGGGACCTTCTTGAGATGCAGCAAGGGTGTGAAGGACCCTTTGGAAGTTCCAGTGGTTAGATGTGATTGGCCTCGAGAAGCCTCAGCGGAAATGGGCCTCATCTCGCCTGGAGGGCAAAACCTCCTGGATTTTCTCGAGTTGCGGCAGGTGCTCTCGACTTACGACGAGGACCTCAGGGACCCGCTCTGGTGGCCTCAGGAAAGGCCAGTCCCCATGCGAGTTACTCTGGGGATTCCTCTCCCGTCGATGCCGGGGCCTAAGACCTTGTGTGGAGTCGGGGCCGGAACTTGAGGATTCCTCTCCAGTGCTGACATGGATCTTGGGGTACTTCTGGAGTCTCCCCAGGGGAGTCAGTCCTCGTCTCGAATGCGGGCATGCACTTGCGCTTTCCTCCAGAGCGGTAGCAGCAGTGTCACGCAGTCCGCCGCGTGGATCAAAGGATCTATGGTTTTCCCTCGAGTCTTTCCCACGAGGCTTTCCCACGACGCTTTCCCACAGGGCTGTCCCACGTGCACATGTGGTGGGAGTCGATCCTCGGCTTGAACGTCAAGGCAGTGCAGGGAAAACAGGTTCCTCTGGAATGGACTGACACATCTGGGGGACTCTTGGAATGGTGGCACGACCCTGGAGTTCCTCTCGCCTTTCCTGTGGAGAGCGCCTCCTCTTGAGATGCGACGGGAACGCCGGGAATTCTTTCCCTACGAAACAGGGAAAGGATCCCTCATCTCGAGCTAGGAGGCGGAAACGGGGCTCCCCTGGATGTGTGCGGGACCCACGTGCTTCCTCTCGAGTGGAGACGGGTATGTCGGGGAACTTCTTGAGTTGCAGCAAGGGTGTGAAGGGCCCTTTGGAAGTTCCAGTGGTTAGACGTGATTAGCCTCGAGAAGCCTCAGCGGAAATGGGCCTCATCTCGCCTGGAGGGCAAAACCTCCTGGATTTTCTCGAGTTGCGGCAGGTGCTCTCGACTTACGACGGGGACCTCAGGGACCCGCTCTGGTGGCCTCAGGAAAGGCCAGTCCCCATGCGAGTTCCTCGAGGGCCTCTCGGGATTCCTCTCCCGTCGATGCCGGGGCCTAAGACCTTGTGTGGAGTCGGGGCCGGAACCTGAGGATCCCTCTCCAGTGCTGACATGGATCTTGGGGTACTTCTGGAGTCTCCCCAGGGGAGTCAGTCCTCGTCTCGAATGCGGGCATGCACTTGCGCTTTCCTCCAGAGCGGTAGCAGCAGTGTCACGCAGTCCGCCGCGTGGATCAAAGGATCTATGGTTTTCCCTCGAGTCTTTCCCACGAGGCTTTCCCACGAGGCTTTCCCACAGGGCTGTCCCACGTGCACACGTGGTGGGAGTCGATCCTCGGCTTCAACTTCAAGGCAGTGCAGGGAAAACAGGTTCCTCTGGAATGGACTGACACATCTGGGGGACTCTTGGAATGGTGGCACGACCCTGGAGTTCCTCTCGCCATTCCTGTGGAGAGCGCCTCCTCTTGAGATGCGACGGGAACGCCGGGAATTCTTTCCCTACGAAACAGGGAAAGGATCCCTCATCTCGAGCAAGGAGGCGGAAACGGGGCTCCCCTGCATGTGTGCAGGACCCACGTGCTTCCTCTCGAGTGGAGACGGGTATGTCGGGGAACTTCTTGAGTTGCAGCAACGGTGTGAAGGACCCTTTGGAAGTTCCAGTGGTGAGATGTGATTGGCCTCGAGAAGCCTCAGCGGAAATGGGCCTCATCTCGCCTGGAGGGCAAAACCTCCTGGATTTTCTCGAGTTGCGGCAGGTGCTCTCGACTTACGACGGGGACCTCAGGGACCCGCTCTGGTGGCCTCAGGAAAGGCCAGTCCCCATGCGAGTTCCTTGGGGGCCTCTCGGGATTCCTCTCCGGTCGATGCCGGGGCCTAAGACCTTGTGTGGAGTCGGGGCCGGAACCTGAGGATTCCTCTCCAGTGCTGACATGGATCTTGGGGTACTTCTGGAGTCTCCCCAGGGGAGTCAGTCCTCGTCTTGAATGTGGGCATGCACTTGCCCTTTCCTCCAGAGCGGTAGCAGCAGTGTCACGCAGTCTGCCGCGTGGATCAAAGGATCTATGGTTTTCCCTCGAGTCTTTCAAACGAGGCTTTCCCACGAGGCTTTCTCACAGGGCTGTCCCACGTGCACACGTGGTGGGAGTCGATCCTCGGCTTGAACTTCAAGGCAGTGCAAGGAAAACAGGTTCCTCTGGAATGGACTGACACATCTGGGGGACTCTTGGAATGGTGGCACGACCCTGGAGTTCCTCTCGCCTTTCCTGTGGAGAGCGCCTCCTCTTGAGATGCGACGGGAACGCCGGGAATTCTTTCCCTACGAAACAGGGAAAGGATCCCTCATCTCGAGCTAGGAGGCGGAAACGGGGCTCCCCTGGATGTGTGCGGGACCCCACGTGCTTCCTCTCGAGTGGAGACGGGTATGTCGGGGAACTTCTTGAGTTGCAGCAAGGGTGTGAAGGACCCTTTGGAAGTTCCAGTGGTTAGATGTGATTGGCCTCGAGAAGCCTCAGCGGAAATGGGCCTCATCTCGCCTGGAGGGCAAAACCTCCTGGATTTTCTCGAGTTGCGGAAGGTGCTCTCGACTTACGACGGGGACCTCAGGGAACCGCTCTGGTGACCTCAGGAAAGGCCAGTCCCCATGCGAGTTCCTCGGGGGCCTCTCGGGATTCCTCTCCCGTCGATGCCGGGGCCTAAGACCTTGTGTGGAGTCGGGGCCGGAACCTGAGATTTCCTCTCCAGTGCTGACATGGATCTTGGGGTACTTCTGGAGTCTCCCCAGGGGAGTCAGTCCTCGTCTCGAATGCGGGCATGCACTTGCGCTTCCTCCAGAGCGGTAGCAGCAGTGTCACGCAGTCCGCCGCGTGGATCAAAGGATCTATGGTTTTCCCTCGAGTCTTTCCCACGAGGCTTTCCCACGAGGCTTTCCCACAGGGCTGTCCCACGTGCACACGTGGTGGGAGTCGATCCTCGGATTGAACGTCAAGGCAGTGCAGGGAAAACAGGTTCCTCTGGAATGGACTGACACATCTGGGGGACTCTTGGAATGGTGGCACGACCCTGGAGTTCCTCTCGCCTTTCCTGTGGAGAGCGCCTCCTCTTGAGATGCGACGGGAAAGCCGGGAATTCTTTCCCTACGAAACAGGGAAAGGATCCCTCATCTCGAGCTAGGAGGTGGAAACGGGGCTCCCCGGATGTGTGCTGGACCCCACGTGCTTCCTCTCGAGTGGAGACGGGTATGTCGGGGAACTTCTTGAGTTGCAGCAAGGGTGTGAAGGACCCTTTGGAAGTTCCAGTGGTTAGATGTGATTGGCCTCGAGAAGCCTCAGCGGAAATGGGCCTCATCTCGCCTGGAGGGCAAAACCTCCTGGATTTTCTCGACTTGCGGCAGGTGCTATCGACTTACGACGGGGACCTCGGGGACCCGCTCTGGTGGCCTCAGGAAAGGCCAGTCCCCATTTGAGTTCCTCGGGGGCCTCTCGGGATTCCTCTCCCGTCGATGCCGGGGCCTAAGACCTTGTGTGGAGTCGGGGCCGGAACCTGAGGATTCCTCTCCAGTGCTGACATGGATCTTGGGGTACTTCTGGAGTCTCCCCAGGGGAGTCAGTCCTCGTCTCGAATGCGGGCATGCACTTGCGCTTTCCTCCAGAGCGGTAGCAGCCGTGTCACGCAGTCCGCCGCGTGGATCAAAGGATCTATGGTTTTCCCTCGAGTCTTTCCCACGAGGCTTTCCCACAGGGCTGTCCCACGTGCACACGTGGTGGGAGTCGATCCTCGGCTTGAACGTCAAGGCAGTGCAGGGAAAACAAGTTCCTCTGGAATGGACTGACACATCTGGGGGACTCTTGGAATGGTGGCATGACCCTGGAGTTCCTCTCGCCTTTCCTGTGGAGAGCGCCTCCTCTTGAGATGCGACGGGAACGCCGGGAATTCTTTCCCTACGAAACAGGGAAAGGATCCCTCATCTCGAGCTAGGAGGCGGAAACGGGGCTCCCCTGGATGTGTGCGGGACACCACGTGCTTCCTCTCGAGTGCAGGCGGGTATGTCGGGGAACTTCTTGAGTTGCAGCAATGGTGTGAAGGACCCTTTGGAAGTTCCAGTGGTTAGATGTGATTGGCCTCGAGAAGCCTCAGCGGAAATGGGCCTCATCTCGCCTGGAGGTGAAAACCTCCTGGATTTTCTCGAGTTACGGCAGGTGTTCTCGACATACGACGGGGACCTCGGGGACCCGCTCTGGTGGCCTCAGGAAAGGCCAGTCCCCATGCGAGTTCCTCGGGGGCCTCTCGGGATTCCTCTCCCGTTGATGCCGGGGCCTAAGACCTTGTGTGGAGTCGGGGCCGGAACCTGAGGTTTCCTCTCCAGTGCTGACATGGATCTTGGGGTACTTCTGGAGTCTCCCCAGGGGAGTCAGTCCTCGTCTCGAATGCGGGCATGCACTTGCGCTTCCTCCAGAGCGGTAGCAGCAGTGTCACGCAGTCCGCCGCGTGGATCAAAGGATCTATGGTTTTCCCTCGAGTCTTTCCCACGAGGCTTTCCCACGAGGCTTTCCCACAGGGCTGTCCCACGTGCACACGTGGTGGGAGTCGATCCTCGGCTTGAACGTCAAGGCAGTGCAGGGAAAACAGGTTCCTCTGGAATGGACTGACACATCTGGGGGACTCTTGGAATGGTGGCACGACCCTGGAGTTCCTCTCGCCATTCCTGTGGAGAGCGCCTCCTCTTGAGATGCGACGGGAACGCCGGGAATTCTTTCCCTACGAAACAGGGAAAGGATCCCTCATCTCGAGCTAGGAGGCGGAAACGGGGCTCCCCTGGATGTGTGCGGGACACCACGTGCTTCCTCTCGAGTGCAGACGGGTATGTCGGGGAACTTCTTGAGTTGCAGCAAGGGTGTGAAGGACCCTTTGGAAGTTCCAGTGGTTAGATGTGATTGGCCTCGAGAAGCCTCAGCGGAAATGGGCCTCATCTCGCCTGGAGGGCAAAACCTCCTGGATTTTCTCGAGTTGCGGCAGGTGCTCTCGACTTACGACGGGGACCTCAGGGACCCGCTCTGGTGGCCTCAGGAAAGGCCAGTCCCCATGCGAGTTCCTCGGGGGCCTCTCGGGATTCCTCTCCCGTCGATGCCGGGGCCTAAGTCCTTGTGTGGAGTCGGGGCCGGAACCTGAGGATTCCTCTCCAGTGCTGCCATGGATCTTGGGGGTACTTCTGGAGTCTCCCCAGGGGAGTCAGTCCTCGTCTCGAATGCGGGCATGCACTTGCGCTTCCTCCAGAGCGGTAGCAGCAGTGTCATGCAGTCCGCCGCGTGGATCAAAGGATCTATGGTTTTCCCTCGAGTCTTTCCCACGAGGCTTTCCCACGAGGCTTTCCCACAGGGCTGTCCCACGTGCACACGTGGTGGGAGTCGAACCTCGGCTTGAACGTCAAGGCAGTGCAGGGAAAACAGGTTCCTCTGGAATGGACTGACACATCTGGGGGACTCTTGGAGTGGTGTCACGACCCTGGAGTTCCTCTCGCCTTTCCTGTGGAGAGCGCCTCCTCTTGAGATGCGACGGGAACGCCGGGAATTCTTTCCCTACGAAACAGGGAAAGGATCCCTCATCTCGAGCTAGGGGGCGGAAACGGAGCTCCCCTGGATGTGTGCGGGACCCCACGTGCTTCCTCTCGAGTGGAGACGGGTATGTCGGGGAACTTCTTGAGTTGCAGCAATGGTGTGAAGGACCCTTTGGAACTTCCAGTGGTTAGATGTGATTGGCCTTGAGAAGCCTCAGCGGAAATGGGCCTCATCTCGCCTGGAGGGCAAATCTCCTGAATTTTCTCGAGTTGCGGCAGGTGCTCTCGATTTACGACGGGGACCTCAGGGACCCGCTCTGGTGGCCTCAGGAAAGGCCAGTCCCCATGCGAGTTCCTCGGGGGCCTCTCAGGATTCCACTCCCGTCGATGCCGGGGCCTAAGACCTTGTGTGGAGTCGGGGCCGGAACCTGAGGATTCCTCTCCAGTGCTGACATGGATCATGGGGTACTTCTGGAGTCTCCCCAGGGGAGTCAGTCCTCGTCTCGAATGCGGGCATGCACTTGCGCTTTCCTCCAGAGCGGTAGCAGCAGTGTCACGCAGTCCGCCGCGTGGATCAAAGGATCTATGGTTTTCCCTCGAGTCTTTCCCACGAGGCTTTCCCACGAGGCTTTCCCACTGGCTGTCCCACGTGCACACGTGGTGGGAGTGGATCCTCGGCTTGAACGTCAAGGCAGTGCAGGGAAAACAGGTTCCTCTGGAATGGACTGACACATCTGGGGGACTATTGGAATGGTGGCACGACCCTGGAGTTCCTCTTGTCTTTCCTGTGGAGAGCGCCTCCTCTTGAGATGCGACGGGAACGCCGGGAATTCTTTCCCTACGAAACAGGGAAAGGATCCCTCATCTCGAGCTAGGAGGCGGAAACGGGGCTCCCCTGGATGTGTGCAGGACCCACGTGCTTCCTCTCGAGTGGAGACGGGTATGTCGGGGAACTTCTTGAGTTGCAGCAAGGGTGTGAAGGACCCTTTGGAAGTTCCAGTGGTTAGACGTGATTAGCCTCGAGAAGCCTCAGCGGAATTGGGCCTCATCTCGCCTGGAGGGCAAAACCTCCTGGATTTTCTCGAGTTGCGGCAGGTGCTCTCGACTTACGACGGGGACCTCAGGGACCCGCTCTGGTGGCCTCAGGAAAGGCCAGTCCCCATGCGACTTCCTCGGGGGCCTCTCGGGATTCCTCTCCCGTCGATGCCGGGGCCTAAGACCTTGTGTGGAGTCGGGGCCGGAACCTGAGGATTCCTCTCCAGTGCTGACATGGATCTTGGGGTACTTCTGGAGTCTCCCCAGGGGAGTCAGTCCTCGTCTCGAATGCGGGCATGCACTTGCGCTTTCCTCCAGAGCGGTAGCAGCAGTGTCACGCAGTCCGCCGCGTGGATCAAAGGATCTATGGTTTTCCCTCGAGTCTTTCCCACGAGGCTTTCCCACGAGGCTTTCCCACAGGGCTGTCCCACGTGCACACGTGGTGGGAGTCGATCCTCGGCTTGAACGTCAAGGCAGTGCAGGGAAAACAGGTTCCTCTGGAATGGACTGACACATCTGGGGGACTCTTGGAATGGTGGCACGACCCTGGAGTTCCTCTCGCCTTTCCTGTGGAGAGCGCATCCTCTTGAGATGCGACGGGAACGCCGGGAATTCTTTCCCTACGAAACAGGGAAAGGATCCCTCATCTCGAGCTAGGAGGCGGAAACGGGGCTCCCCTGGATGTGTGCGGGACACCACGTGCTTCCTCTCGAGTGGAGACGGGTATGTCGGGGAACTTCTTGAGTTGCAGCAAGGGTGTGAAGGACCCTTTGGAAGTTCCAGTGGTTAGATGTGATTGGCCTCGAGAAGCCTCAGCGGAAATGGGCCTCATCTCGCCTGGAGGGCAAAACCTCCTGGATTTTCTCGAGTTGCGGCAGGTGCTCTCGACTTACGACGGGGACCTCAGGGAACCGCTCTGGTGGCCTCAGGAAAGGCCAGTCCCCATGCGAGTTCCTCGGGGGCCTCTCGGGATTCCTCTCCCGTCGATGCCGGGGCCTAAGACCTTGTGTGGAGTCGGGGCCGGAACCTGAGGATTCCTCTCCAGTGCTGACATGGATCTTGGGGTACTTCTGGAGTCTCCCCAGGGGAATCAGTCCTCGTCTCGAATGCGGGCATGCACTTGCGCTTTCCTCCAGAGCGGTAGCAGCAGTGTCACGCAGTCCGCCGCGTGGATCAAAGGATCTATGGTTTTCCCTCGAGTCTTTCCCACGAGGCTTTCCCACGAGGCTTTCCCACAGGGCTGTCCCACGTGCACACGTGGTGGGAGTGGATCCTCGGCTTGAACGTCAAGGCAGTGCAGGGAAAACAGGTTCCTCTGGAATGGACTGACACATCTGGGGGACTATTGGAATGGTGGCACGACCCTGGAGTTCCTCTCGTCTTTCCTGTGGAGAGCGCCTCCTCTTGAGATGCGACGGGAACGCCGGGAATTCTTTCCCTACGAAACAGGGAAAGGATCCCTCATCTCGAGCTAGGAGGCGGAAACGGGGCTCCCCTGGATGTGTGCGGGACACCACGTGCTTCCTCTCGAGTGGAGACGGGTATGTCGGGGAACTTCTTGAGTTGCAGCAAGGGTGTGAAGGACCCTTTGGAAGTTCCAGTGGTTAGACGTGATTCGCCTCGAGAAGCCTCAGCGGAAATGGGCCTCATCTTGCCTGGAGGGCAAAACCTCCTGGATTTTCTCGAGTTGCGGCAGGTGCTCTCGACTTACGACGGGGACCTCAGGGACCCGCTCTGGTGGCCTCAGGAAAGGCCAGTCCCCATGCGAGGTCCACGGGGGCCTCTCGGCATTCCTCTCCCGTCGATGCCGGGGCCTAAGACCGTGTGTGGAGTCAGGGCCGGAACCTGAGGATTCCTCTCCAGTGCTGACATGGATCTTGGGGGTACTTCTGGAGTCTCCCCAGGGGAGTCAGTCCTCGTCTCGAATGCGGGCATGCACTTGCGCTTTCCTCCAGAGCGGTAGCAGCAGTGTCACGCAGTCCGCCGCGTGGATCAAAGGATCTATGGTTTTCCCTCGAGTCTTTCCCACGAGGCTTTCCCACGAGGCTTTCCCACAGGGCTGTCCCACGTGCACACGTGGTGGGAGTCGATCCTCGGCTTGAACGTCAAGGCAGTGCAGGGAAAACAGGTTCCTCTGGAATGGACTGACACATCTGGGGGACTCTTGGAATGGTGGCACGACCCTGGAGTTCCTCTCGCCTTTCCTGTGGAGATCGCCACCTCTTGAGATGCGACGGGAACGCCGGGAATTCTTTCCCTACGAAACAGGGAAAGGATCCCTCATCTCGAGCTAGGAGGCGGAAACGGGGCTCCCCTGGATGTGTGCAGGACCCACGTGCTTCCTCTCGAGTGGAGACGGGTATGTCGGAGAACTTCTTGAGTTGCAGCAAGGGTGTGAAGGACCCTTTGGAAGTTCCAGTGGTTAAACGTGATTAGCCTCGAGAAGACTCAGCAGAAATGGGCCTCATCTCGCCTGGAGGGCAAAACCTCCTGGATTTTCTCGAGTTGCGGCAGGTGCTCTCGACTTATGACGGGGACCTCAGGGACCCGCTCTGGTGGCCTCAGGAAAGGCCAGTCCCCATGCGAGTTCCTCGGGGGCCTCTCGGGATTCCTCTCCCGTCGATGCCGGGGCCTAAGACCTTGTGTGGAGTCGGGGCCGGAACCTGAGGATTCCTCTCCAGTGCTGACATGGATCTTGGGGTACTTCTGGAGTCTCCCCAGGATAGTCAGTCCTCGTCTCGAATGCGGGCATGCACTTGCGCTTTCCTCCAGAGCGGTAGCAGCAGTGTCACGCAGTCCGCCGCGTGGATCAAAGGATCTATGGTTTTCCCTCGAGTCTTTCCCACGAGGCTTTCCCACGAGGCTTTCCCACAGGGCTGTCCCACGTGCACACGTGGTGGGAGTCGATCCTCGGCTTGAACGTCAAGGCAGTGCAGGGAAAACAGGTTCCTCTGGAATGGACTGACACATCTGGGGGACTCTTGGAATGGTGGCACGACCCTGGAGTTCCTCTCGCCTTTCCTGTGGAGAGCGCCTCCTCTTGAGATGCGACGGGAACGCCGGGAATTCTTTCCCTACGAAACAGGGAAAGGATCCCTCATCTCGAGCTAGGAGGCGGAAACGGGGCTCCCCTGGATGTGTGCGGGACACCACGTGCTTCCTCTCGAGTGGAGACGGGCATGTCGGGGAACTTCTTGAGTTGCAGCAAGGGTGTGAAGGACCCTTTGGAAGTTCCAGTGGTTAGATGTGATTGGCCTCGAGAAGCCTCAGCGGAAATGGGCCTCATCTCGCCTGGAGGGCAAAACCTCCTGGATTTTCTCGAGTTGCGGCAGGTGCTCTCGACTTACGACGGGGACCTCAGGGAACCGCTCTGGTGGCCTCAGGAAAGGCCAGTCCCCATGCGAGTTCCTCGGGGGCCTCTCGGGATTCCTCTCCCGTCGATGCCGGGGCCTAAGACCTTGTGTGGAGTCGGGGCCGGAACCTGAGGATTCCTCTCCAGTGCTGACATGGATCTTGGGGTACTTCTGGAGTCTCCCCAGGGGAGTCAGTCCTCGTCTCGAATGCGGGCATGCACTTGCGCTTTCCTCCAGAGCGGTAGCAGCAGTGTCACGCAGTCCGCCGCGTGGATCAAAGGATCTATGGTTTTCCCTCGAGTCTTTCCCACGAGGCTTACCCACGAGGCTTTCCCATAGGGCTGTCCCACGTGCACACGTGGTGGGAGTGGATCCTCGGCTTGAACGTCAAGGCAGTGCAGGGAAAACAGGTTCCTCTGGAATGGACTGACACATCTGGGGGACTATTGGAATGGTGGCACGACCCTGGAGTTCCTCTCGCGTTTCCAGTGGAGAGCGCCTCCTCTTGAGATGCGACGGGAACGCCGGGAATTCTTTCCCTACGAAACAGGGAAAGGATCCCTCATCTCGAGCTAGGAGGCGGAAACGGGGCTCCCCTGGATGTGTACGGGACACCACGTGCTTCCTCTCGAGTGGAGACGGGTATGTCGGGGAACTTCTTGAGTTGCAGCAAGGGTGTGAAGGACCCTTTGGAAGTTCCAGTGGTTAGACGTGATTCGCCTCGAGAAGCCTCAGCGGAAATGGGCCTCATCTTGCCTGGAGGGCAAAACCTCCTGGATTTTCTCGAGTTGCGGCAGGTGCTCTCGACTTACGACGGGGACCTCAGGGACCCGCTCTGGTGGCCTCAGGAAAGGCCAGTCCCCATGCGAGGTCCACGGGGGCCTCTCGGCATTCCTCTCCCGTCGATGCCGGGGCCTAAGACCGTGTGTGGAGTCAGGGCCGGAACCTGAGGATTCCTCTCCAGTGCTGACATGGATCTTGGGGGTACTTCTGGAGTCTCCCCAGGGGAGTCAGTCCTCGTCTCGAATGCGGGCATGCACTTGCGCTTTCCTCCAGAGCGGTAGCAGCAGTGTCACGCAGTCCGCCGCGTGGATCAAAGAATCTATGGTTTTCCCTCGAGTCTTTCCCACGAGGCTTTCCCACGAGGCTTTCCCACAGGGCTGTCCCACGTGCACACGTGGTGGGAGTCGATCCTCGGCTTGAACGTCAAGGCAGTGCAGGGAAAACAGGTTCCTCTGGAATGGACTGACACATCTGGGGGACTCTTGGAATGGTGGCACGACCCTGGAGTTCCTCTCGCCTTTCCTGTGGAGAGCGCCTCCTCTTGAGATGCGACGGGAACGCCGGGAATTCTTTCCCTTCGAAACAGGGAAAGGATCCCTCATCTCGAGCTAGGAGGCGGAAACGGGGCTCCCCTGGATGTGTGCGGGACACCACGTGCTTCCTCTCGAGTGGAGACGGGTATGTCGGGGAACTTCTTGAGTTGCAGCAAGGGTGTGAAGGACCCTTTGGAAGTTCCAGTGGTTAGATGTGATTGGCCTCGAGAAGCATCAGCGGAAATGGGCCTCATCTCGCCTGGAGGGCAAAACCTCCTGGATTTTCTCGAGTTGCGGCAGGTGCTCTCGACTTACGACGGGGACCTCAGGGAACCGCTCTGGTGGCCTCAGGAAAGGCCAGTCCCCATGCGAGTTCCTCGGGGGCCTCTCGGGATTCCTCTCCCGTCGATGCGGGGGCCTAAGACCTTGTGTGGAGTCGGGGCCGGAACCTGAGGATTCCTCTCCAGTGCTGACATGGATCTTGGGGTACTTCTGGAGTCTCCCCAGGGGAGTCAGTCCTCGTCTCGAATGCGGGCATGCACTTGCGCTTTCCTCCAGAGCGGTAGCAGCAGTGTCACGCAGTCCGCCGCGTGGATCAAAGGATCTATGGTTTTCCCTCGAGTCTTTCCCACGAGGCTTTCCCACGAGGCTTTCCCACAGGGCTGTCCCACGTGCACACGTGGTGGGAGTGGATCCTCGGCTTGAACGTCAAGGCAGTGCAGGGAAAACAGGTTGTTCTGGAATGGACTGACACATCTGGGGGACTCTTGGAATGGTGGCACGACCCTGGAGTTCTTCTCGCCTTTCCTGTGGAGAGCGCCTCCTCTTGAGATGCGACGGGAACGCCGGGAATTCTTTCCCTACGAAACAGGGACAGGATCCCTCATCTCGAGCTAGGAGGCGGAAACGGGGCTCCCCTGGATGTGTGCGGGACACCACGTGCTTCCTCTCGAGTGGAGACGGGTATGTCGGGGAACTTCTTGAGTTGCAGCAAGGGTGTGAAGGACCCTTTGGAAGTTCCAGTGGTTAGATGTGATTGGCCTCAAGAAGCCTCAGCGGAAATGGGCCTCATCTCGCCTGGAGGGCAAAACCTCCTGGATTTTCTCGAGTTGCGGCAGGTGCTCTCGACTTACGACGGGGACCTCAGGGACCCGCTCTGGTGGCCTCAGGAAAGGCCAGTCCCCATGGGAGTTCCTCGGGGGCCTCTCGGGATTCCTCTCCCGTCGATGCCGGGGCCTAAGACCTTGTGTGGAGTCGGGGCCGGAACCTGAGGATTCCTCTCCAGTGCTGACATGGATCTTGGGGTACTTCTGGAGTCTCCCCAGGGGAGTCAGTCCTCGTCTCGAATGCGGGCATGCACTTGCGCTTCCCTCCAGAGAGGTAGCAGCAGTGTCACGCAGTCCGCCGCGTGGATCAAAGGATCTATGGTTTTCCCTCGAGTCTTTCCCACGAGGCTTTCCCACGAGGCTTTCCCACAGGGCTGTCCCACGTGCACACGTGGTTGGAGTGGATCCTCGGCTTGAACGTCAAGGAAGTTCAGGGAAAACAGGTTCCTCTGGAATGGACTGACACATCTGGGGGACTCTTGGAATGGTGGCACGACCCTAGAGTTCCTCTCGCCTTTCCTGTGGAGAGCGCCTCCTCTTGAGATGCGACGGGAACGCCGGGAATTCTTTCCCTACGAAACAGGGAAAGGATCCCTCATCTGGAGCTAGGAGGCGGAAACGGGGCTCCCCTGGATGTGTGCGGGACCCCACGTGCTTCCTCTCGAGTGGAGACGGGTATGTCGGGGAACTTCTTGAGTTGCAGCAATGGTGTGAAGGACCCTTTGGAAGTTCCAGTGGTAGATATGATTGGCCTCGAGAAGCCTCAGCGGAAATGGGCCTCATCTCGCCTGGAGGGCAAAACCTCCTGGATTTTCTCGAGTTGCGGCAGGTGCTCTCGACTTATGACGGGGACCTCAGGGACCCGCTCTGGTGGCCTCAGGAAAGGCCAGTGCCCATGCGAGTTCCTCGGGGGCCTCTCGGGATTCCTCTCCCGTCGATGCCGGGGCCTAAGACCTTGTGTGGATTCGGGGCCGGAACCTGAGGATTCCTCTCCAGTGCTGACATGGATCTTGGGGTACTTCTGGAGTCTCCCCAGGGGAGTCAGTCCTCGTCTCGAATGCGGGCATGCACTTGCGCTTTCCTCCAGAGCGGTAGCAGCAGTGTCACGCAGTCCGCCGCGTGGATCAAAGGATCTATGGTTTTCCCTCGAGTCTTTCCCACGAGGCTTTCCCACGAGGCTTTCCCACAGGGCTGTCCCACGTGCACACGTGGTGGGAGTCGATCTTCGGCTTGAACGTCAAGGCAGTGCAGGGAAAACAGGTTCCTCTGGAATGGACTGACACATCTGGGGGACTCTTGGAATGGTGGCACGACCCTGGAGTTCTTCTCGCCTTTCCTGTGGAGAGCGCCTCCTCTTGAGATGCGACGGGAACGCCGGGAATTCTTTCCCTACGAAACAGGGACAGGATCCCTCATCTCGAGCTAGGAGGCGGAAACGGGGCTCCCCTGGATGTGTGCGGGACACCACGTGCTTCCTCTCGAGTGGAGACGGGTATGTCGGGGAACTTCTTGAGTTGCAGCAAGGGTGTGAAGGACCCTTTGGAAGTTCCAGTGGTTAGATGTGATTGGCCTCAAGAAGCCTCAGCGGAAATGGGCCTCATCTCGCCTGGAGGGCAAAACCTCCTGGATTTTCTCGAGTTGCGGCAGGTGCTCTCGACTTACGACGGGGACCTCAGGGACCCGCTCTGGTGGCCTCAGGAAAGGCCAGTCCCCATGGGAGTTCCTCGGGGGCCTCTCGGGATTCCTCTCCCGTCGATGCCGGGGCCTAAGACCTTGTGTGGAGTCGGGGCCGGAACCTGAGGATTCCTCTCCAGTGCTGACATGGATCTTGGGGTACTTCTGGAGTCTCCCCAGGGGAGTCAGTCCTCGTCTCGAATGCGGGCATGCACTTGCGCTTCCCTCCAGAGAGGTAGCAGCAGTGTCACGCAGTCCGCCGCGTGGATCAAAGGATCTATGGTTTTCCCTCGAGTCTTTCCCACGAGGCTTTCCCACGAGGCTTTCCCACAGGGCTGTCCCACGTGCACACGTGGTGGGAGTGGATCCTCGGCTTGAACGTCAAGGAAGTTCAGGGAAAACAGGTTCCTCTGGAATGGACTGACACATCTGGGGGACTCTTGGAATGGTGGCACGACCCTAGAGTTCCTCTCGCCTTTCCTGTGGAGAGCGCCTCCTCTTGAGATGCGACGGGAACGCCGGGAATTCTTTCCCTACGAAACAGGGAAAGGATCCCTCATCTGGAGCTAGGAGGCGGAAACGGGGCTCCCCTGGATGTGTGCGGGACCCCACGTGCTTCCTCTCGAGTGGAGACGGGTATGTCGGGGAACTTCTTGAGTTGCAGCAAGGGTGTGAAGGACCCTTTGGAAGTTCCAGTGGTAGATATGATTGGCCTCGAGAAGCCTCAGCGGAAATGGGCCTCATCTCGCCTGGAGGGCAAAACCTCCTGGATTTTCTCGAGTTGCGGCAGGTGCTCTCGACTTATGACGGGGACCTCAGGGACCCGCTCTGGTGGCCTCAGGAAAGGCCAGTGCCCATGCGAGTTCCTCGGGGGCCTCTCGGGATTCCTCTCCCGTCGATGCCGGGGCCTAAGACCTTGTGTGGAGTCGGGGCCGGAACCTGAGGATTCCTCTCCAGTGCTGACATGGATCTTGGGGTACTTCTGGAGTCTCCCCAGGGGAGTCAGTCCTCGTCTCGAATGCGGGCATGCACTTGCGCTTTCCTCCAGAGCGGTAGCAGCAGTGTCACGCAGTCCGCCGCGTGGATCAAAGGATCTATGGTTTTCCCTCGAGTCTTTCCCACGAGGCTTTCCCACGAGGCTTTCCCACAGGGCTGTCCCACGTGCACACGTGGTGGGAGTCGATCCTCGGCTTGAACGTCAAGGCAGTGCAGGGAAAACAGGTTCCTCTGGAATGGACTGACACATCTGGGGGACTCTTGGAATGGTGGCACTACCCTGGAGTTCCTCTCGCCTTTCCTGTGGAGAGCGCCTCCTCTTGAGATGCGACGGGAACGCCGGGAATTCTTTCCCTACGAAACAGGGAAAGGATCCCTCATCTCGAGCTAGGAGGCGGAAACGGGGCTCACCTGGATGTGTGCGGGACACCACGTGCTTCCTCTCGAGTGGAGACGGGTATGTCGGGGAACTTCTTGAGTTGCAGCAAGGGTGTGAAGGACCCTTTGGAAGTTCCAGTGGTTAGACGTGATTAGCCTCGAGAAGCCTCAGCGGAAATGGGCCTCATCTCGCCTGGAGGGCAAAACCTCCTGGATTTTCTCGAGTTGCGGCAGGTGCTCTCGACTTACGACGGGGACCTCAGGGACCCGCTCTGGTGGCCTCAGGAAAGGCCAGTCCCCATGCGAGTTCCTCGGGGGCCTCTCGGGATTCCTCTCCCGTCGATGCCGGGGCCTAAGACCTTGTGTGGAGTCGGGGCCGGAACCTGAGGATTCCTCTCCAGTGCTGACATGGATCTTGGGGTACTTCTGGAGTCTCCCCAGGGGAGTCAGTCCTCGTCTCGAATGCGGGCGTGCACTTGCGCTTTCCTCCAGAGCAGTAGCAGCAGTGTCACGCAGTCCGCCGCGTGGATCAAAGGATCTATGGTTTTCCCTCGAGTCTTTCCCACGAGGCTTTCCCACGAGGCTTTCCCACAGGGCTGTCCCACGTGCACACGTGGTGGGAGTCGATCCTCGGCTTGAACGTCAAGGCAGTGCAGGGAAAACAGGTTCCTCTGGAATGGACTGACACATCTGGGGGACTCTTGGAATGGTGGCACGACCCTGGAGTTCCTCTCGCCTTTCCTGTGGAGAGCGCCTCCTCTTGAGATGCGACGGGAACGCCGGGAATTCTTTCCCTACGAAACAGGGAAAGGATCCCTCATCTCGAGCTAGGAGGCGGAAACGGGGCTCCCCTGGATGTGTGCGGGACACCACGTGCTTCTTCTCGAGTGCAGACGGGTATGTCGGGGAACTTCTTGAGTTGCAGCAAGGGTGTGAAGGACCCTTTGGAAGTTCCAGTGGTTAGATGTGATTGGCCTCAAGAAGCCTCAGCGGAAATGGGCCTCATCTCGCCTGGAGGGCAAAACCTCCTGGATTTTCTCGAGTTGCGGCAGGTGCTCTCGACTTACGACGGGGACCTCAGGGACCCGCTCTGGTGGCCTCAGGAAAGGCCAGTGCCCATGCGAGTTCCTCGGGGGCCTCTCGGGATTCCTCTCCCGTCGATGCCGGGGCCTAAGACCTTGTGTGGAGTCGGGGCCGGAACCTGAGGATTCCTCTCCAGTCCTGACATGGATCTTGGGGTACTTCTGGAGTCTCCCCAGGGGAGTCAGTCCTCGTGTCGAATGCGGGCATGCATTTGCCTTTTCCTCCAGAGCGGTAGCAGCAGTGTCACGCAGTCCGCCGCGTGGATCAAAGGATCTATGGTTTTCCCTCGAGTCTTTCCGACGAGGCTTTCCCACGAGGCTTTCCCACAGGGCTGTCCCACGTGCACACGTGGTGGGAGTCGATCCTCGGCTTGAACGTCAAGGCAGTGCAGGGAAAACAGGTTCCTCTGGAATGGACTGACACATCTGGGGGACTCTTGGAATGGTGGCACGACCCTGGAGTTCCTCTCGCCTTTCCTGTGGAGAGCGCCTCCTCTTGAGATGCGACGGGAACGCCGGGAATTCTTTCCCTACGAAACAGGGAAAGGATCCCTCATCTCGAGCTAGGAGGCGGAAACGGGGCTCCCCTGGATGTGTGCGGGACCCCACGTGCTTCCTCTCGAGTGGAGACGGGTATGTCGGGGAACTTCTTGAGTTGCAGCAAGGGTGTGAAGGACCCTTTGGAAGTTCCAGTGGTAGATATGATTGGCCTCGAGAAGCCTCAGCGGAAATGGGCCTCATCTCGCCTGGAGGGCAAAACCTCCTGGATTTTCTCGAGTTGCGGCAGGTGCTCTCGACTTACGACGGGGACCTCAGGGACCCGCTCTGGTGGCCTCAGGAAAGGCCAGTGCCCATGCGAGTTCCTCGGGGGCCTCTCGGGATTCCTCTCCCGTCGATGCCGGGGCCTAAGACCTTGTGTGGATTCGGGGCCGGAACCTGAGGATTCCTCTCCAGTGCTGACATGGATCTTGGGGTACTTCTGGAGTCTCCCCAGGGGAGTCAGTCCTCGTCTCGAATGGGGGCATGCACTTGCGCTTTCCTCCAGAGCGGTAGCAGCAGTGTCACGCAGTCCGCCGCGTGGATCAAAGGATCTATGGTTTTCCCTCGAGTCTTTCCCACGAGGCTTTCCCACGAGGCTTTCCCACAGGGCTGTCCCACGTGCACACGTGGTGGGAGTGGATCCTCGGCTTGAACGTCAAGGCAGTGCAGGGAAAACAGGTTCCTCTGGAATGGACTGACACATCTGGGGGACTCTTGGAATGGTGGCACTACCCTGGAGTTCCTCTCGCCTTTCCTGTGGAGAGCGCCTCCTCTTGAGATGCGACGGGAACGCCGGGAATTCTTTCCCTACGAAACAGGGAAAGGATCCCTCATCTCGAGCTAGGAGGCGGAAACGGGGCTCACCTGGATGTGTGCGGGACACCACGTGCTTCCTCTCGAGTGGAGACGGGTATGTCGGGGAACTTCTTGAGTTGCAGCAAGGGTGTGAAGGACCCTTTGGAAGTTCCAGTGGTTAGACGTGATTAGCCTCGAGAAGCCTCAGCGGAAATGGGCCTCATCTCGCCTGGAGGGCAAAACCTCCTGGATTTTCTCGAGTTGCGGCAGGTGCTCTCGACTTACGACGGGGACCTCAGGGAACCGCTCTGGTGGCCTCAGGAAAGGCCAGTCCCCATGCGAGTTCCTCGGGGGCCTCTCGGGATTCCTCTCCCGTCGATGCCGGGGCCAAAGACCTTGTGTGGAGTCGGGGCCGGAACCTGAGGATTCCTCTCCAGTGCTGACATGGATCTTGGGGTACTTCTTGAGTCTCCCCAGGGGAGTCAGTCCTCGTCTCGAATGCGGGCATGCACTTGCGCTTTCCTCCAGAGCGGTAGCAGCAGTGTCACGCAGTCCGCCGCATGGATCAAAGGATCTATGGTTTTCCCTCGAGTCTTTCCCACGAGGCTTTCCCACGAGGCTTTCCCACAGGGCTGTCCCACGTGCACACGTGGTGGGAGTCGATCCTCGGCTTGAACGTCAAGGCAGTGCAGGGAAAACAGGTTCCTCTGGAATGGACTGACACATCTGGGGGACTCTTGGAATGGTGGCACGACCCTGGAGTTCCTCTCGCCTTTCCTGTGGAGAGCGCCTCCTCTTGAGATGCGACGGGAACGCCGGGAATTCTTTCCCTACGAAACAGGGAAAGGATCCCTCATCTCGAGCTAGGAGGCGGAAACGGGGCTCCCCTGGATGTGTGCGGGACACCACGTGCTTCTTCTCGAGTGCAGACGGGTATGTCGGGGAACTTCTTGAGTTGCAGCAAGGGTGTGAAGGACCCTTTGGAAGTTCCAGTGGTTAGATGTGATTGGCCTCAAGAAGCCTCAGCGGAAATGGGCCTCATCTCGCCTGGAGGGCAAAACCTCCTGGATTTTCTCGAGTTGCGGCAGGTGCTCTCGACTTACGACGGGGACCTCAGGGACCCGCTCTGGTGGCCTCAGGAAAGGCAAGTGCCCATGCGAGTTCCTCGGGGGCCTCTCGGGATTCCTCTCCCGTCGATGCCGGGGCCTAAGACCTTGTGTGGAGTCGGGGCCGGAACCTGAGGATTCCTCTCCAGTCCTGACATGGATCTTGGGGTACTTCTGGAGTCTCCCCAGGGGAGTCAGTCCTCGTGTCGAATGCGGGCATGCATTTGCCTTTTCCTCCAGAGCGGTAGCAGCAGTGTCACGCAGTCCGCCGCGTGGATCAAAGGATCTATGGTTTTCCCTCGAGTCTTTCCGACGAGGCTTTCCCACGAGGCTTTCCCACAGGGCTGTCCCACGTGCACACGTGGTGGGAGTCGATCCTCGGCTTGAACGTCAAGGCAGTGCAGGGAAAACAGGTTCCTCTGGAATGGACTGACACATCTGGGGGACTCTTGGAATGGTGGCACGACCCTGGAGTTCCTCTCGCCTTTCCTGTGGAGAGTGCCTCCTCTTGAGATGCGACGGGAACGCCGGGAATTCTTTCCCTACGAAACAGGGAAAGGATCCCTCATCTCGAGCTAGGAGGCGGAAACGGGGCTCCCCTGGATGTGTGCGGGACCCCACGTGCTTCCTCTCGAGTGGAGACGGGTATGTCGGGGAACTTCTTGAGTTGCAGCAATGGTGTGAAGGACCATTTGGAAGTTCCAGTGGTAGATATGATTGGCCTCGAGAAGCCTCAGCGGAAATGGGCCTCATCTCGCCTGGAGGGCAAAACCTCCTGGATTTTCTCGAGTTGCGGCAGGTGCTCTCGACTTACGACGGGGACCTCAGGGACCCGCTCTGGTGGCCTCAGGAAAGGCCAGTGCCCATGCGAGTTCCTCGGGGGCCTCTCGGGATTCCTCTCCCGTCGATGCCGGGGCCTAAGACCTAGTGTGGATTCGGGGCCGGAACCTGAGGATTCCTCTCCAGTGCTGACATGGATCTTGGGGTACTTCTGGAGTCTCCCCAGGGGAGTCAGTCCTCGTCTCGAATGCGGGCATGCACTTGCGCTTTCCTCCAGAACGGTAGCAGCAGTGTCACGCAGTCCGCCGCGTGGATCAAAGGATCTATGGATTTCCCTCGAGTCTTTCCCACGAGGCTTTCCCACGAGGCTTTCCCACAGGGCTGTCCCACGTGCACACGTGGTGGGAGTGGATCCTCGGCTTGAACGTCAAGGCAGTGCAGGGAAAACAGGTTCCTCTGGAATGGACTGACACATCTGGGGGACTCTTGGAATGGTGGCACGACCCTGGAGTTCCTCTCGCCTTTCCTGTGGAGAGCGCCTCCTCTTGAGATGCGACTGGAACGCCGGGAATTCTTTCCCTACGAAACAGGGAAAGGATCCCTCATCTCGAGCTAGGAGGCGGAAACGGGGCTCCCCTGGATGTGTGCGGGACATCAAGTGCTTCCTCTCGAGTGGAGATGTGTATGTCGGGGAAGTTCTTGAGTTGCAGCAAGGGTGTGAAGGACCCTTTGGATGTTCCAGTGGTTAGACGTGATTGGCCTCGAGAAGCCTCAGCGGAAATGGGCCTCATCTCGCCTGGAGGGCAAAACCTCCTGGATTTTCTCGAGTTGCGGCAGGTGCTCTCGACTTACGATGGGGACCTCAGGGACCCGCTCTGGTGGCCTCAGGAAAGGCCAGTGCCCATGCGAGTTCCTCGGGGGCCTCTCGGGATTCCTCTCCCGTCGATGCCGGGGCCTAAGACCTTGTGTGGAGTCGGGGCCGGAACCTGAGGATTCCTCTCCAGTGCTGACATGGATCTTGGGGTACTTCTGGAGTCTCCCCCGGGGAGTCAGTCCTCGTCTCGAATGCGGGCATGCACTTGCGCTTTCCTCCAGAGCGGTAGCAGCAGTGTCACGCAGTCCGCCGCGTGGATCAAAGGATCTATGGTTTTCCCTCGAGTCTTTCCCACGAGGCTTTCCCACGAGGCTTTCCCACAGGGCTGTCCCACGTGCACACGTGGTGGGAGTCGATCCTCGGCTTGAACGTCAAGGCAGTGCAGGGAAAACAGGTTCCTCTGGAATGGTCTGACACATCTGGGGGACTCTTGGAATGGTGTCACGACCCTGGAGTTCCTCTCGCCTTTCCTGTGGAGAGCGCCTCCTCTTGAGATGCGACGGGAACGCCGGGAATTCTTTCCCTACGAAACAGGGAAAGGATCCCTCATCTCGAGCTAGGAGGCGGAAACGGGGCTCCCCTGGATGTGTGCGGGACACCACGTGCTTCCTCTCGAGTGGAGACGGGTATGTCGGGGAACTTCTTGAGTTGCAGCAAGGGTGTGAAGGACCCTTTGGAAGTTCCAGTGGTTAGATGTGATTGGCCTCGAGAAGCCTCAGCGGAAATGGGCCTCATCTCGCCTGGAGGGCAAAACCTCCTGGATTTTCTCGAGTTGCGGCAGGTGCTCTCGACTTATGACGGGAACCTCAGGGACCCGCTCTGGTGGCCTCAGGAAAGGCCAGTCCCCATGCGAGTTCCTCGGGGGCCTCTCGGGATTCCTCTCCCGTCGATGCCGGGGCCTAAGACCTTGTGTGGAGTCGGGGCCGGAACCTGAGGATTCCTCTCCAGTGCTGACATGGATCTTGGGGTACTTCTGGAGTCTCCCCAGGGGAGTCAGTCCTCGTCTCGAATGCGGGCATGCACTTGCGCTTTCCTCCAGAGCGGTAGCAGCAGTGTCACGCAGTCCGCCGCGTGGATCAAAGGATCTATGGTTTTCCCTCGAGTCTTTCCCACGAGGCTTTCCCACGAGGCTTTCCCACAGGGCTGTCCCACGTGCACACGTGGTGGGAGTGGATCCTCGGCTTGAACGTCAAGGCAGTGCAGGGAAAACAGTTTCCTCTGGAATGGACTGACATATCTGGGTGACTCTTGGAATGGTGTCACGACCCTGGAGTTCCTCTCGCCTTTCCTGTGGAGAGCGCCTCCTCTTGAGATGCGACGGGAACGCCGGGAATTCTTTCCCTACGAAACAGGGAAAGGATCCCTCATCTCGAGCTAGGAGGGGGAAACGGGGCTCCCCTGGATGTGAGCGGGACCCCACGTGCTTCCTCTCGAGGGGAGACGGGTATGTCGGGGAACTTCTTGAGTTGCAGCAATGGTGTGAAGGACCCTTTGGAAGTTCCAGTGGTTAGATGTGATTGGCCTCGAGAAGCCTCAGCGGAAATGGGCCTCATCTCGCCTGGAGGGCAAAACCTCCTGGATTTTCTCGAGTTGCGGCAGGTGCTCTCGACTTACGACGGGGACCTCAGGGAACCGCTCTGGTGGCCTCAGGAAAGGCCAGTCCCCATGCGAGTTCCTCGGGGGCGTCTCGGGATTCCTCTCCCGTCGATGCCGGGGCCTAAGACCTTGTGTGGAGTCGGGGCCGGAACCTGAGGATTCCTCTCCAGTGCTGACATGGATCTTGGGGTACTTCTGGAGACTCCCCAGGGGAGTCAGTCCTCGTCTCGAATGCGGTCATGCATTGCGCTTTCCTCCAGAGCGGTAGCAGCAGTGTCTCGCAGTCCGCCGCGTGGATCAAAGGATCTATGGTTTTCCCTCGAGTCTTTCCCACGAGGCTTTCCCACGAGGCTTTCCCACAGGGCTGTCCCACGTGCACACGTGGTGGGAGTCGATCCTCGGCTTGAACATCAAGGCAGTGCAGGGAAAACAGGTTCCTCTGGAATGGACTGACACATCTGGGGGTCTCTTGGAATGGTGCCACGACCCTGGAGTTCCTCTCGCCTTTCCTGTGGAGAGCGCCTCCTCTTGAGATGCGACGGGAACGCCGGGAATTCTTTCCCTACGAAACAGGGAAAGGATCCCTCATCTCGAGCTAGGAGGCGGAAACGGGGCTCCCCTGGATGTGTACGGGACACCACGTGCTTCCTCTCGAGTGGGGACGGGTATGTCGGGGAACTTCTTGAGTTGCAGCAAGGGTGTGAAAGACCCTTTGGAAGTTCCAGTGGTTAGATGTGATTGGCCTCGAGAAGCCTCAGCGGAAATGGGCCTCATCTCGCCTGGAGGGCAAAACCTCCTGGATTTTCTCGAGTTGCGGCAGGTGCTCTCGACTTACGACGGGGACCTCAGGGACCCGCTCTGGTGGCCTCAGGAAAGGCCAGTCCCCATGCGAGTTCCTCGGGGGCCTCTCGGCATTCCTCTCCCGTCGATGCCGGGGCCTAAGACCTTGTGTGGAGTCGGGGCCGGAACCTGAGGATTCCTCTCCAGTGCTGACATGGATCTTGGTGTACTTCTGGAGTCTCCCAAGGGGAGTCGTCCTCGTCTCGAATGCGGGCATGCACTTGCGCTTTCCTCCAGAGCGGTTGCAGCAGTGTCACGCAGTCCGCCGCGTGGATCAAAGGATCTATGGTTTTCCCTCGAGTCTTTCCCATGAGGCTTTCCCACGAGGCTTTCCCACTGGGCTGTCCCACGAGCACACGTGGTGGGAGTCGATCCTGGGCTTGAACGTCAAGGCAGGGCAGGGAAAACAGGTTCCTCTGGATTGGACTGACACATCTGGGGGACTCTTGGAATGGTGGCATGACCCTGGAGTTCCTCTCGCCTTTCCTGTGGAGAGTGCCTCCTCTTGAGATGCGACGGGAACGCCGGGAATTCTTTCCCTACGAAACAGGGAAAGGATCCATCATCTCGAGGTAGGATGCGGAAACGGGGCTCCCCTGGATGTGTGCGGGACCCCACGTGCTTCCTCTCGAGTGGAGACGGGTATGTCGGGGAACTTCTTGAGTTGCATCAAGGGTGTGAAGGACCGTTTGGAAGTTCCAGTGGTTAGATGTGATTGGCATCGAGAAGCCTCAGCGGAAATGGGCCTCATCTCGCCTGGAGGGCGAAACCTCCTGGATTTTCTCGAGTTGCGGCAGGTGCTCTCGACTTACGACGGGGACCTCAGGGACCCGCTCTGGTGGCCTCAGTAAAGGCCAGTCCCCATACGAGTTCCTCGGGGGCCTCTCGGGATTCCTCTCCCGTCAATGCCAGGGCCTAAGACCTTGTGTGGAGTCGGGGCCGGAACCTGAGGATTCCTCTCCAGTGCTGACATGGATCTTGGGGTCTTTCTGGAGTCTCCCCAGGGGAGTCAGTCCTCGTCTCGAATGCGGGCATGCACTTGCGCTTTCCTCCAGAGCGGTAGCAGCAGTGTCACGCAGTCCGCCACGTGGATCAAAGGATCTATGGTTTTCCCTCGAGTCTTTCCCACGAGGCTTTCCCACGAGGCTTTCCCACAGGGCTGTCCCACGTGCACACGTGGTGGGAGTTGATCCTCGGCTTGAACGTCAAGGCAGTGAAGGGAAAACAGGTTCCTCTGGAATGGACTGACACATCTGGGGGACTCTTGGAATGGTGGCATGACCCAGGAGTTCCTCTCGCCTTTCCTGTGGAGAGCGCCTCCTCTTGAGATGCGACCGGAACGCCGGGAATTCTTTCCCTGCGAAACAGGGAAAGGATCCCTCATCTCGAGCTAGGAGGCGGAAACGGGGCTCCCCTCGATGTGTGCGGGACCCCACGTGCTTCCTCTCGAGTGGAGACGGGTTGTCGCGGAACTGCTTGAGTTGCAGCAAGGGTGTGAAGGAACCTTTGGAATTTCCAGTGGTTAGATGTGATTAGCATCGAGAAGCCTCAGCGGAAATGGGCCTCATCTCGCCTGGAGGGCAAAACCTGGATTTTCTCGAGTTGCGGCAGGTGCTCTCGACTTACGACGGGGACCTCAGGGACCCGCTCTGGTGGCCTCAGGAAAGGCCAGTCCCCATGCGAGTTCCTCGGGGGCCTCTCGGCATTCCTCTCCCGTCGATGCCGGGGCCTAAGGCCTTGTGTGGAGTCGGGGCCGGAACCTGAGGATTCCTCTCCAGTGCTGACATGGATCTTGGGGTACTTCTGGAGTCTCCCCAGGGGAGTCAGTCCTCGTCTCGAATGCGGGCATGCACTTGCGCTTTCCTCCAGAGCGGTAGCAGCAGTGTCACGCAGTCCGCTGCGTGGATCAAAGGATCTATGGTTTTCCCTCGAGTCTTTCCGACGAGGCTTTCCCACGAGGCTTTCCCACAGGGCTGTCCCACGAGCACACGTGGTGGGAGTCGATCCTCGGCTTGAACGTCAAGGCAGTGCAGGGAAAACAGGTTCCTCTGGAATGGACTGACACATCTGGGGGACTCTTGGAATGGTGGCATGACCCTGGAGTTCCTCTCGCCTTTCCTGTGGAAAGCGCCTCCTCTTGAGATGCGACGGGAACGCCGGGAATTCTTTCCCTACGAAACAGGGAAAGGATCCCTCATCTCGAGCAAGGAGTCGGAAACGGGGCTCCCCTGGATGGGTGCGGGACCCCACGTGCTTCCTCTCGAGTGGAGACGGGTATGTCGGGGAACTTCTTGAGTTGCAGCAAGGGTGTGAAAGACCCTTTCGAAGTTCCAGTGGTTAGATGTGATTGGCCTCGAGAAGCCTCAGCGGAAATGGGCCTCATCTCGCCTGGAGGGCAAAACCTCCTGGATTTTCTCGAGTTGCGGCAGGTGCTCTCGACTTACGACGGGGACCTCAGGGACCCGCTCTGGTGGCCTCAGGAAAGGCCAGTCCCCATGCGAGTTCCTCGGGGGCCTCTCGGGATTCCTCTCCCGTCGATGCCTGGGCCTAAGACCTTGTGTGAAGTCGGGGCCGGAACCTGAGGATTCCTCTCCAGTGCTGACATGGATCTTGGGGTACTTCTGGAGTCTCCCCAGGGGAGTCAGTCCTCGTCTCCAATGCGGGCATGCACTTGCGCTTTCCTCCAGAGCGGTAGCAGCAGTGTCACGCAGTCCGCCGCGTGGATCAAAGGATCTATGGTTTTCCCTCGAGTCTTTCCCACGAGGCTTTCCCACGAGGCTTTCCCACAGGGCTGTCCCACGTGCACACGTGTTGGGAGTCGATCCTCGGCTTGAAAGTCAAGGCAGTGCAGGGAAAACTGGTTCCTCTGGAATGGACTGACACATCTCGGGGACTCTTGGAATGGTGTCACGACCCTGGAGTTCCTCTCGTCTATCCTGTGGAGAGCGCCTCCTCTTGAGATGCGACGGGAACGCCGGGAATTCTTTCCCTACGAAACAGGGAAAGGATCCCTCATCTCGAGCTAGGAGGCGGAAACGGGGCTCCCCTGGATGTGTGCGGGACCCACGTGCTTCCTCTCGAGTGGAGACGGGTATGTCGGGGAACTTCTTGAGTTGCAGCAAGGGTGTGAAGGACCCTTTGGAAGTTCCAGTGGTTAGACGTGATTAGCCTCGAGAAGCCTCAGCGGAAATGGGCCTCATCTCGCCTGGAGGGCAAAACCTCCTGGATTTTCTCGAGTTGCGGCAGGTGCTCTCGACTTACGACGGGGACCTCAGGGACCCGCTCTGGTGGCCTCAGGAAAGGCCAGTCCCCATGCGAGTTCCTCGGGGGCCTCTCGGGATTCCTCTCCCGTCGATGCCGGGGCCTAAGACCTTGTGTGGAGTCGGGGCCGGAACCTGAGGATTCCTCTCCAGTGCTGACATGGATCTTGGGGTACTTCTGGAGTCTCCCCAGGGGAGTCAGTCCTCGTCTCGAATGCGGGCATGCACTTGCGCTTTCCTCCAGAGCGGTAGCAGCAGTGTCACGCAGTCCGCCGCGTGGATCAAAGGATATATGGTTTTCCCTCGAGTCTTTCCCACGAGGCTTTCCCACGAGGCTTTCCCACAGGGCTGTCCCACGTGCACACGTGGTGGGAGTCGATCCTCGGCTTGAACGTCAAGGCAGTGCAGGGAAAACAGGTTCCTCTGGAATGGACTGACACATCTGGGGGACTCTTGGAATGGTGGCACGACCCTGGAGTTCCTCTCGCCTTTCCTGTGGAGAGCGCCTCCTCTTGAGATGCGACGGGAACGCCGGGAATTCTTTCCCTACGAAACAGGGAAAGGATCCCTCATCTCGAGCTAGGAGGCGGAAACGGGGCTCCCCTGGATGTGTGCGGGACCCCACGTGCTTCCTCTCGAGTGGAGACGGGTATGTTGGGGAACTTCTTGAGTTGCAGCAAGGATGTGAAGGACCCTTTGGAAGTTCCAGTGGTTAGACGTGATTAGCCTCGAGAAGCCTCAGCGGAAATGGGCCTCATCTCGCCTGGAGGGCAAAACCTTCTGGATTTTCTCGAGTTGCGGCAGGTGCTCTCGACTTACGACGGGGACCTCAGGGACCCGCTCTGGTGGCCTCAGGAAAGCCAGTCCCCATGCGAGTTCCACGGGGGCCTCTCGGGATTCCTCTCCCGTCGATGCTGGGGCCTAAGACCTTGTGTGGAGTCGGGGCCGGAACCTGAGGATTCCTCTCCCGTGCTGACATGGATCTTGGGGTACTTCTGGAGTCTCCCCAGGGGAGTCAGTCCTCGTCTCGAATGCGGGCATGCACTTGCGCTTTCCTCCAGAGCGGTAGCAGCAGTGTCACGCAGTCCGCCGCGTGGATCAAAGGATCTATGTTTTTCCCTCGAGTCTTTCCCACGAGGCTTTCCCACGAGGCTTTCCCACAGGGCTGTCCCACGTGCACACGTGGTGGGAGTCGATCCTCGGCTTGAACGTCAAGGCAGTGCAGGGAAAACAGGTTCCTCTGGAATGGACTGACACATCTGGGGGACTCTTGGAATGGTGGCACGACACTGGAGTTCCTCTCGCCTTTCCTGTGGAGAGCGCCACCTCTTGAGATGCGACGGGAACGACGGGAATTCTTTCCCTAAGAAACAGGGAAAGGATCCCTCATCTCGAGCTAGGAGGCGGAAACGGGGCTCCCCTGGATGTATGCGGGACCCCACGTGCTTCCTCTCGAGTGGAGACGGGTATGTCGGGGAACTTCTTGAGTTGCAGCAAGGGTGTGAAGGACCCTTTGGAAGTTCCAGTGGTTAGACGTGATTACCCTCGAGAAGCCTCAGCAGAAATGGGCCTCATCTCGCCTGGAGGGCAAAACCTCCTGGATTTTCTCGAGTTGCGGCAGGTGCTCTCGACTTACGACGGGGACCTCAGGGACCCGCTCTGGTGGCCTCAGGAAAGGCCAGTCCCCATGCGAGTTCCTCGGGGGCCTCTTGGGATTCCTCTCCCGTCGATGCCGGGGCCTAAGACCTTGTATGGAGTCGGGGCCCGAACCTGAGGATTCCTCTCCAGTGCTGACATGGATCTTGGGGTACTTCTGGAGTCTCCCCAGGGGAGTCAGTCCTCGTCTCGAATGCGGGCATGCACTTGCGCTTTCCTCCAGAGCGGTAGCAGCAGTGTCACGCAGTCCGCCGCGTGGATCAAAGGATCTATGGTTTTCCCTCGAGTCTTTCCCACGAGGCTTTCCCACGAGGCTTTCCCACAGGGCTGTCCCACGTGCACAAGTGGTGGGAGTCGATCCTCGGCTTGAACGTCAAGGCAGTGCAGGGAAAACAGGTTCCTCTGGAATGGACTGACACATCTGGGGGACTCTTGGAATGGTGGCACGACCCTGGAGTTCCTCTCGCCTTTCCTGTGGAGAGCGCCTCCTCTTGAGATGCGACGGGAACGCCGGGAATTCTTTCCCTACGAAACAGGGAAAGGATCCCTCATCTCGAGCTAGGAGGCCGAAACGGGGCTCCCCTGGATGTGTGCGGGACCCCACGTGCTTCCTCTCGAGTGGAGACGGGTATGTCGGGGAACTTCTTGAGTTGCAGCAAGGGTGTGAAGGACCCTTTGAAGTTCCAGTGGTTAGACGTGATTAGCCTCGAGAAGCCTCAGCGGAAATGGGCCTCATCTCACCTGGAGGGCAAAACCTCCTGGATTTTCTCGAGTTGCGGCAGGTGCTCTCGACTTACGACGGGGACCTCAGGGACCCGCTCTGGTGGCCTCAGGAAAGGCCAGTCCCCATGCGAGTTCCTCGGGGGCCTTTCGGCATTCCTCTCCCGTCGATGCCGGGGCCTAAGACCTTGTGTGGAGTCGGGGCCGGAACCTGAGGATTCCTCTCCAGTGCTGACATTAATCTTGGTGTAATTCTGGAGTCTCCCCAGGGGAGTCAGTCCTCGTCTCGAATGCGGGCATGCACTTGCGCTTTCCTCCAGAGCGGTAGCAGCAGTGTCACGCAGTCCGCCGCGTGGATCAAAGGATCTATGGTTTTCCCTCGAGTCTTTCCCACGAGGCTTTCCCACGAGGCTTTTCCACAGGGCTGTCCCACGTGCACACGTGGTGGGAGTCGATCCTCGGCTTGAACGTCAAGGCAGTGCAGGGAAAACAGGTTCCTCTGGAATGGACTGACACATCTGGGGGACTCTTGGAATGGTGGCACGACCCTGGAGTTCCTCTCGCCTTTCCTGTGGAGAGCGCCTCCTCTTGAGATGCGACGGGAACGCCGGGAATTCTTTCCCTACGAAACAGGGAAAGGATCCCTCATCTCGAGCTAGGAGGCCGAAACGGGGCTCCCCTGGATGTGTGCGGGACCCAACGTGCTTCCTCTCGAGTGGAGACGGGTATGTGGGGGAACTTCTTGAGTTGCAGCAAGGGTGTGAAGGACCCTTTGGAAGTTCCAGTGGTTAGACGTGATTAGCCTCGAGAAGCCTCAGCGGAAATGGGCCTCATCTCACCTGGAGGGCAAAACCTCCTGGATTTTCTCGAGTTGCGGCAGGTGCTCTCGACTTACGACGGGGACCTCAGGGACCCGCTCTGGTGGCCTCAGGAAAGGCCAGTCCCCATGCGAGTTCCTCGGGGGCCTTTCGGCATTCCTCTCCCGTCGATGCCGGGGCCTAAGACCTTGTGTGGAGTCGGGGCCGGAACCTGAGGATTCCTCTCCAGTGCTGACATGGATCTTGGGTTACTTCTGGAGTCTCCCCAGGGGAGTCAGTCCTCGTCTCGAATGCGGGCATGCACTTGCGCTTTCCTCCAGAGCGGTAGCAGCAGTGTCACGCAGTCCGCCGCGTGGATCAAAGGATCTATGGTTTTCCCTCGAGTCTTTCCCACGAGGCTTTCCCACGAGGCTTTCCCACAGGGCTTTCCCACGTGCACACGTGGTGGGAGTCGATCCTCGGCTTGAACGTCAAGGCAGTGCAGGGAAAACAGGTTCCTCTGGAATGGACTGACACATCTAGGGGACTCTTGGAATGGTGGCACGACCCTGGAGTTCCTCTCGCCTTTCCTGTGGAGAGCGCCTCCTCTTGAGATGCGACGGGAACGCCGGGAATTCTTTCCCTACGAAACAGGGAAAGGATCCCTCATCTCGAGCTAGGAGGCGGAAACGGGGCTCCCCTGGATGTGTGCGGGACCCCACGTGCTTCCTCTCGAGTGGAGACGGGTATGTCGGGGAACTTCTTGAGTTGCAGCAAGGGTGTGAAGGACCCTTTGGAAGTTCCAGTGGTTAGACGTGATTAGCCTCGAGAAGCCTCAGCGGAAATGGGCCTCATCTCGCCTGGAGGGCAAAACCTCCTGGATTTTCTCGAGTTGCAGCAGGTGCTCTCGACTTACGATGGGGACCTCAGGGACCCGCTCTGGTGGCCTCAGGAAAGGCCAGTCCCCATGCGAGTTCCTCGGGGGCCTCTCGGGATTCCTCTCCCGTCGATGCCGGGGCCTAAGACCTTGTGTGGAGTCGGGGCCGGAACCTGAGGATTCCTCTCCAGTGCTGACATGGATCTTGGAGTACTTCTCGAGTCTCCCCAGGGGAGTCAGTCCTCGTCTCGAATGCGGGCATGCACTTGCGCTTTCCTCCAGAGCGGTAGCAGCAGTGTCACGCAGTCCGCCGCGTGGATCAAAGGATCTATGGTTTTCCCTCGAGTCTTTCCCACGAGTCTTTCCCACGAGGCTTTCCCACAGGGCTGTCCCACGTGCACACGTGGTGGGAGTCGATCCTCGGCTTGAACGTCAAGGCAGTGCAGGGAAAACAGGTTCCTCTGGAATGGACTGACACATCTGGGGGACTCTTGGAATGGTGGCACGACCCTGGAGTTCCTCTCGCCTTTCCTGTGGAGAGCGCCTCCTCTTGAGATGCGACGGGAACGCCGGGAATTCTTTCCCTACGAAACAGGGAAAGGATCCCTCATCTCGAGCTAGGAGGCCGAAACGGGGCTCCCCTGGATGTGTGCGGGACCCCACGTGCTTCCTCTCGAGTGGAGACGGGTATGTCGGGGAACTTCTTGAGTTGCAGCAAGGGTGTGAAGGACCCTTTGGAAGTTCCAGTGGTTAGACGTGATTAGCCTCGAGAAGCCTCAGCGGAAATGGGCCTCATCTCACCTGGAGGGCAAAACCTCCTGGATTTTCTCGAGTTGCGGCAGGTGCTCTCGACTTACGACGGGGACCTCAGGGACCCGCTCTGGTGGCCTCAGGAAAGGCCAGTCCCCACGCGAGTTCCTCGGGGGCCTTTCGGCATTCCTCTCCCGTCGATGCCGGGGCCTAAGACCTTGTGTGGAGTCGGGGCCGGAACCTGAGGATTCCTCTCCTGTGCTGACATGGATCTTGGGGTACTTCTGGAGTCTCCCCAGGGGAGTCAGTCCTCGTCTCGAATGCGGGCATGCACTTGCGCTTTCCTCCAGAGCGGTAGCAGCAGTGTCACGCAGTCCGCCGCGTGGATCAAAGGATCTATGGTTTTCCCTCGAGTCTTTCCCACGAGGCTTTCCCACGAGGCTTTCCCACAGGGCTGTCCCACGTGCACACGTGGTGGGAGTCGATCCTCGGCTTGAACGTCAAGGCAGTGCAGGGAAAACAGGTTCCTCTGGAATGGACTGACACATCTGGGGGACTCTTGGAATGGTGGCACGACCCTGGAGTTCCTCTCGCCTTTCCTGTGGAGAGCACCTCCTCTTGAGATGCGACGGGAACGCCGGGAATTCTTTCCCTACGAAACAGGGAAAGGATCCCTCATCTCGAGCTAGGAGGCCGAAACGGGGCTCCCCTGGATGTGTGCGGGACCCAACGTGCTTCCTCTCGAGTGGAGACGGGTATGTGGGGGAACTTCTTGAGTTGCAGCAAGGGTGTGAAGGACCCTTTGGAAGTTCCAGTGGTTAGACGTGATTAGCCTCGAGAAGCCTCAGCGGAAATGGGCCTCATCTCACCTGGAGGGCAAAACCTCCTGGATTTTCTCGAGTTGCGGCAGGTGCTCTCGACTTACGACGGGGACCTCAGGGACCCGCTCTGGTGGCCTCAGGAAAGGCCTGTCCCCATGCGAGTTCCTCGGGGGCCTTTCGGCATTCCTCTCCCGTCGATGCCGGGGCCTAAGACCTTGTGTGGAGTCGGGGCCGGAACCTGAGGATTCCTCTCCAGTGCTGACATGGATCTTGGGGTACTTCTCGAGTCTCCCCAGGGGAGTCAGTCCTCGTCTCGAATGCGGGCATGCACTTGCGCTTTCCTCCAGAGCGGTAGCAGCAGTGTCACGCAGTCCGCCGCGTGGATCAAAGGATCTATGGTTTTCCCTCGAGTCTTTCCCACGAGGCTTTCCCACGAGGCTTTCCCACAGGGCTGTCCCACGTGCACACGTGGTGGGAGTCGATCCTCGGCTTGAACGTCAAGGCAGTGCAGGGAAAACAGGTTCCTCTGGAATGGACTGACACATCTGGGGGACTCTTGGAATGGTGGCACGACCCTGGAGTTCCTCTCGCCTTTCCTGTGGAGAGCGCCTCCTCTTGAGATGCGACGGGAACGCCGGGAATTCTTTCCCTACGAAACAGGGAAAGGATCCCTCATCTCGAGCTAGGAGGCCGAAACGGGGCTCCCCTGGATGTGTGCGGGACCCCACGTGCTTCCTCTCGAGTGGAGACGGGTATGTCGGGGAACTTCTTGAGTTGCAGCAAGGGTGTGAAGGACCCTTTGGAAGTTCCAGTGGTTAGACGTGATTAGCCTCGAGAAGCCTCAGCGGAAATGGGCCTCATCTCACCTGGAGGGCAAAACCTCCTGGATTTTCTCGAGTTGCGGCAGGTGCTCTCGACTTACGACGGGGACCTCAGGGACCCGCTCTGGTGGCCTCAGGAAAGGCCAGTCCCCATGCGAGTTCCTCGGGGGCCTTTCGGCATTCCTCTCCCGTCGATGCCGGGGCCTAAGACCTTGTGTGGAGTCGGGGCCGGAACCTGAGGATTCCTCTCCAGTGCTGACATGGATCTTGGGGTACTTCTGGAGTCTCCCCAGGGGAGTCAGTCCTCGTCTCGAATGCGGGCATGCACTTGCGCTTTCCTCCAGAGCGGTAGCAGCAGTGTCACGCAGTCCGCCGCGTGGATCAAAGGATCTATGGTTTTCCCTCGAGTCTTTCCCACGAGGCTTTCCCACGAGGCTTTCCCACAGGGCTGTCCCACGTGCACACGTGGTGGGAGTCGATCCTCGGCTTGAACGTCAAGGCAGTGCAGGGAAAACAGGTTCCTCTGGAATGGACTGACACATCTGGGGGACTCTTGGAATGGTGGCACGACCCTGGAGTTCCTCTCGCCTTTCCTGTGGAGAGCACCTCCTCTTGAGATGCGACGGGAACGCCGGGAATTCTTTCCCTACGAAACAGGGAAAGGATCCCTCATCTCGAGCTAGGAGGCCGAAACGGGGCTCCCCTGGATGTGTGCGGGACCCAACGTGCTTCCTCTCGAGTGGAGACGGGTATGTGGGGGAACTTCTTGAGTTGCAGCAAGGGTGTGAAGGACCCTTTGGAAGTTCCAGTGGTTAGACGTGATTAGCCTCGAGAAGCCTCAGCGGAAATGGGCCTCATCTCACCTGGAGGGCAAAACCTCCTGGATTTTCTCGAGTTGCGGCAGGTGCTCTCGACTTACGACGGGGACCTCAGGGACCCGCTCTGGTGGCCTCAGGAAAGGCCTGTCCCCATGCGAGTTCCTCGGGGGCCTTTCGGCATTCCTCTCCCGTCGATGCCGGGGCCTAAGACCTTGTGTGGAGTCGGGGCCGGAACCTGAGGATTCCTCTCCAGTGCTGACATGGATCTTGGGGTACTTCTGGAGTCTCCCCAGGGGAGTCAGTCCTCGTCTCGAATGCGGGCATGCACTTGCGCTTTCCTCCAGAGCGGTAGCAGCAGTGTCACGCAGTCCGCCGCGTGGATCAAAGGATCTATGGTTTTCCCTCGAGTCTTTCCCACGAGGCTTTCCCACGAGGCTTTCCAACAGGGCTGTCCCACGTGCACACGTGGTGGGAGTCGATCCTCGGCTTGAACGTCAAGGCAGTGCAGGGAAAACAGGTTCCTCTGGAATGGACTGACACATCTGGGGGACTCTTGGAATGGTGGCACGACCCTGGAGTTCCTCTCGCCTTTCCTGTGGAGAGCGCCTCCTCTTGAGATGCGACGGGAACGCCGGGAATTCTTTCCCTACGAAACAGGGAAAGGATCCCTCATCTCGAGCTAGGAGGCGGAAACGGGGCTCCCCTGGATGTGTGCGGGACCCCACGTGCTTCCTCTCGAGTGGAGACGGGTATGTCGGGGAACTTCTTGAGTTGCAGCAAGGGTGTGAAGGACCCTTTGGAAGTTCCAGTGGTTAGACGTGATTAGCCTCGAGAAGCCTCAGCGGAAATGGGCCTCATCTCGCCTGGAGGGCAAAACCTCCTGGATTTTCTCGAGTTGCAGCAGGTGCTCTCGACTTACGACGGGGACCTCAGGGACCCGCTCTGGTGGCCTCAGGAAAGGCCAGTCCCCATGCGAGTTCCTCGGGGGCGTCTCGGGATTCCTCTCCCGTCGATGCCGGGGCCTAAGACCTTGTGTGGAGTCGGGGCCGGAACCTGAGGATTCCTCTCCAGTGCTGACATGGATCTTGGGGTACTTCTCGAGTCTCCCCAGGGGAGTCAGTCCTCGTCTCGAATGCGGGCATGCACTTGCGCTTTCCTCCAGAGCGGTAGCAGCAGTGTCACGCAGTCCGCCGCGTGGATCAAAGGATCTATGGTTTTCCATCGAGTCTTTCCCACGAGGCTTTCCCACGAGGCTTTCCCACAGGGCTGTCCCACGTGCACACGTGGTGGGAGTCGATCCTCGGCTTGAACGTCAAGGCAGTGCAGGGAAAACAGGTTCCTCTGGAATGGACTGACACATCTGGGGGTCTCTTGGAATGGTGCCACGACCCTGGAGTTCCTCTCGCCTTTCCTGTGGAGAGCGCCACCTCTTGAGATGCGACGGGAACGCCGGGAATTCTTTCCCTACGAAACAGGGAAAGGATCCCTCATCTCGAGCTAGGAGGCCGAAACGGGGCTCCCCTGGATGTGTGCGGGACCCAACGTGCTTCCTCTCGAGTGGAGACGGGTATGTGGGGGAACTTCTTGAGTTGCAGCAAGGGTGTGAAGGACCCTTTGGAAGTTCCAGTGGTTAGACGTGATTAGCCTCGAGAAGCCTCAGCGGAAATGGGCCTCATCTCACCTGGAGGGCAAAACCTCCTGGATTTTCTCGAGTTGCGGCAGGTGCTCTCGACTTACGACGGGGACCTCAGGGACCCGCTCTGGTGGCCTCAGGAAAGGCCTGTCCCCATGCGAGTTCCTCGGGGGCCTTTCGGCATTCCTCTCCCGTCGATGCCGGGGCCTAAGACCTTGTGTGGAGTCGGGGCCGGAACCTGAGGATTCCTCTCCAGTGCTGACATGGATCTTGGGGTACTTCTGGAGTCTCCCCAGGGGAGTCAGTCCTCGTCTCGAATGCGGGCATGCACTTGCGCTTTCCTCCAGAGCGGTAGCAGCAGTGTCACGCAGTCCGCCGCGTGGATCAAAGGATCTATGGTTTTCCCTCGAGTCTTTCCCACGAGGCTTTCCCACGAGGCTTTCCAACAGGGCTGTCCCACGTGCACACGTGGTGGGAGTCGATCCTCGGCTTGAACGTCAAGGCAGTGCAGGGAAAACAGGTTCCTCTGGAATGGACTGACACATCTGGGGGACTCTTGGAATGGTGGCACGACCCTGGAGTTCCTCTCGCCTTTCCTGTGGAGAGCGCCTCCTCTTGAGATGCGACGGGAACGCCGGGAATTCTTTCCCTACGAAACAGGGAAAGGATCCCTCATCTCGAGCTAGGAGGCGGAAACGGGGCTCCCCTGGATGTGTGCGGGACCCCACGTGCTTCCTCTCGAGTGGAGACGGGTATGTCGGGGAACTTCTTGAGTTGCAGCAAGGGTGTGAAGGACCCTTTGGAAGTTCCAGTGGTTAGACGTGATTAGCCTCGAGAAGCCTCAGCGGAAATGGGCCTCATCTCGCCTGGAGGGCAAAACCTCCTGGATTTTCTCGAGTTGCAGCAGGTGCTCTCGACTTACGACGGGGACCTCAGGGACCCGCTCTGGTGGCCTCAGGAAAGGCCAGTCCCCATGCGAGTTCCTCGGGGGCGTCTCGGGATTCCTCTCCCGTCGATGCCGGGGCCTAAGACCTTGTGTGGAGTCGGGGCCGGAACCTGAGGATTCCTCTCCAGTGCTGACATGGATCTTGGGGTACTTCTCGAGTCTCCCCAGGGGAGTCAGTCCTCGTCTCGAATGCGGGCATGCACTTGCGCTTTCCTCCAGAGCGGTAGCAGCAGTGTCACGCAGTCCGCCGCGTGGATCAAAGGATCTATGGTTTTCCATCGAGTCTTTCCCACGAGGCTTTCCCACGAGGCTTTCCCACAGGGCTGTCCCACGTGCACACGTGGTGGGAGTCGATCCTCGGCTTGAACGTCAAGGCAGTGCAGGGAAAACAGGTTCCTCTGGAATGGACTGACACATCTGGGGGTCTCTTGGAATGGTGCCACGACCCTGGAGTTCCTCTCGCCTTTCCTGTGGAGAGCGCCACCTCTTGAGATGCGACGGGAACGCCGGGAATTCTTTCCCTACGAAACAGGGAAAGGATCCCTCATCTCGAGCTAGGAGGCGGAAACGGGGCTCCCCTGGATGTGTGCGGGACCCCACGTGCTTCCTCTGGAGTGGAGACGGGTATGTCGCGGAACTGCTTCAGTTTCAGCAAGGGTGTGAAGGACCCTTTGGAAGTTCCAGTGGTTAGACGTGATTAGCCTCGAGAAGCCTCAGCGGAAATGGGCCTCATCTCGCCTGGAGGGCAAAACCTCCTGGATTTTCTCGAGTTGCGGCACGTGCTCTCGACTTACGATGGGGACCTCAGGGACCCGCTCTGGTGGCCTCAGGAAAGGCCTGTCCCCATGCGAGTTCCTCTAGGGCATCTCGGGATTCCTCTCCCGTCGATGCCGGGGCCTAAGACCTTGTGTGGAGTCGGGGCCGGAACCTGAGGATTCCTCTCCAGTGCTGACATGGATCTTGGGGTAATTCTGGAGTCTCCCCAGGGGAGTCAGTCCTCGTCTCTAATGCGGGCATGCACTTGCACTTTCCTCCAGAGCGGTAGCAGCAGTGTCACGCAGTCCGCCGCGTGGATCAAAGGATCTATGGTTTTCCCTCGAGTCTTTCCCACGAGGCTTTCCCACGAGACTTTCCCACAGGGCTGTCCCACGTGCACAAGTGGTGGGAGTGGATCCTCGGCTTGAACGTCAAGGCAGTGCAGGGAAAACAGGTTCCTCTGGAATGGACTGACACATCTGGGGGACTCTTGGAATGGTGGCACGACCCTGGAGTTCCTCTCGCCTTTCCTGTGGAGAGCGCCTCCTCTTGAGATGCGACGGGAACGCCGGGAATTCTTTCCCTACGAAACAGGGAAAGGATCCCTCATCTCGAGGTAGGAGGCGGAAACGGGGCTCCCCTGGATGTGTGCGGGACCCCACGTGCTTTCTCTCGAGTGGAGACGGGTATGTCGGGGAACTTCTTGAGTTGCAGCAAGGGTGTGAAGGACCCTTTGGAAGTTCCAGTGGTTAGACGTGATTAGCCTCGAGAAGCCTCAGCGGAAATGGGCCTCATCTCGCCTGGAGGGCAAAACCTCCTGGATTTTCTCGAGTTGCGGCAGGTGCTCTCGACTTACGACGGGGACCTCAGGGACCCGCTCTGGTGGCCTCAGGAAAGGCCAGTCCCCATGCGAGTTCCTCGGGGGCCTTTCGGCATTCCTCTCCCGTCGATGCCGGGGCCTAAGACCTTGTGTGGAGTCGGGGCCGGAACCTGAGGATTCCTCTCCAGTGCTGACATGGATCTTGGGGTACTTCTGGAGTCTCCCCAGGGGAGTCAGTCCTCGTCTCGGATGCGGGCATGCATTTGCGCTTTCCTCCAGAGCGGTAGCAGCAGTGTCACGCAGTCCGCCGCGTCGATCAAAGGATCTATGGTTTTCCCTCGAGTCTTTCCCACGAGGCTTTCCCACGAGGCTTTCCCTCAGGGCTGTCCCACGTGCACACGTGGTAGGAGTCGATCCTCGGCTTGAACGTCAAGGCAGTGCAGGGAAAACAGGTTCCTCTGGAATGGACTGACACATCTGGGGGACTCTTGGAATGGTGGCACGACCCTGGAGTTCCTCTCGCCTTTCCTTTGGAGAGCGCCTCCTCTTGAGATGCGACGGGAACGCCGGGAATTCTTTCCCTACGAAACAGGGAAAGGATCCCTCATCTCGAGCTAGGAGGCGGAAACGGGGCTCCCCTGGATGTGTGCGGGACACCACGTGCTTCCTCTCGAGTGGAGACGGGTATGTCGGGGAACTTCTAGAGTTGCAGCAAGGGTGTGAAGGACCCCTTGGAAGTTCCAGTGGTTAGAAGTGATTCGACTCGAGAAGCCTCACCGGAAATGGGCCTCATCTCGCCTGGAGGGCAAAACCTCCTGGATTTTCTCGAGTTGCGGCAGGTGCTCTCGACTTACGACGGGGACCTCAGGGACCCGCTCTGCTGGCCTCAGGAAAGGCCAGTCCCCATGCGAGTTCCTCGGGGGCCTCTCGGGATTCCTCTCCCTTCGATGCCGGGGCCTAAGACCTTGTGTGGAGTCGGGGCCGGAACCTGAGGATTCCTCTCCTGTGCTGACATGGATCTTGGGGTACTTCTGGAGTCTCCCCAGGGGAGTCAGTCCTCGTCTCGAATGCGGGCATGCACTTGCGCTTTCCTCCAGAGCGGTAGCAGCAGTGTCACGCAGTCCGCCGCGTGGATCAAAGGATCTATGGTTTTCCCTCGAGTCTTTCCCACGAGGCTTTCCCACGAGGCTTTCCCACAGGGCTGTCCCACGTGCACACGTGATTGGAGTCGATCCTCGGCTTGAACGTCAAGGCAGTGCAGGGAAAACAGGTTCCTCTGGAATGGACTGACACATCTGGGGGACTCTTGGAATGGTGGCACGACCCTGGAGTTCCTCTCGCCTTTCCTGTGGAGAGCGCCTCCTCTTGAGATGCGACGGGAACGCCGGGAATTCTTTCCCTACGAAACAGGGAAAGGATCCCTCATCTCGAGCTAGGAGGCGGAAACGGGGCTCCCCTGGATGTGTGCGGGACCCCACGTGCTTCCTCTCGAGTGGAGACGGGTATGTCGGGGAACTTCTTGAGTTGCAGCAAGGGTGTGAAGGACCCTTTGGAAGTTCCAGTGGTTAGACGTGATTAGCCTCGAGAAGCCTCAGCGGAAATGGGCCTCATCTCGCCTGGAGGGCAAAACCTCCTGGATTTTCTCGAGTTGCAGCAGGTGCTCTCGACTTACGACGGGGACCTCAGGGACCCGCTCTGGTGGCCTCAGGAAAGGCCAGTCCCCATGCGAGTTCCTCGGGGGCCTCTCGGGATTCCTCTCCCGTCGATGCCGGGGCCTAAGACCTTGTGTGGAGTCGGGGCCGGAACCTGAGGATTCCTCTCCAGTGCTGACATGGATCTTGGGGTACTTCTCGAGTCTCCCCAGGGGAGTCAGTCCTCGTCTCGAATGCGGGCATGCACTTGCGCTTTCCTCCAGAGCGGTAGCAGCAGTGTCACGCAGTCCGCCGCGTGGATCAAAGGATCTATGGTTTTCCCTCGAGTCTTTCCCACGAGGCTTTCCCACGAGGCTTTCCCACAGGGCTGTCCCACGTGCACACGTGGTGGGAGTCGATCCTCGGCTTGAACGTCAAGGCAGTGCAGGGAAAACAGGTTCCTCTGGAATGGACTGACACATCTGGGGGTCTCTTAGAATGGTGCCACGATCCTGGAGTTCCTCTCGCCTTTCCTGTGGAGAGCGCCACCTCTTGAGATGCGACGGGAACGCCGGGAATTCTTTCCCTACGAAACAGGGAAAGGATCCCTCATCTCGAGCTAGGAGGCGGAAACGGGGCTCCCCTGGATGTGTGCGGGACCCCACGTGCTTCCTCTGGAGTGGAGACGGGTATGTCGCGGAACTGCTTCAGTTTCAGCAAGGGTGTGAAGGACCCTTTGGAAGTTCCAGTGGTTAGACGTGATTAGCCTCGAGAAGCCTCAGCGGAAATGGGCCTCATCTCGCCTGGAGGGCAAAACCTCCTGGATTTTCTCGAGTTGCAGCAGGTGCTCTCGACTTACGACGGGGACCTCAGGGACCCGCTCTGGTGGCCTCAGGAAAGGCCAGTCCCCATGCGAGTTCCTCGGGGGCCTCTCGGGATTCCTCTCCCGTCGATGCCGGGGCCTAAGACCTTGTGTGGAGTCGGGGCCGGAACCTGAGGATTCCTCTCCAGTGCTGACATGGATCTTGGGGTACTTCTCGAGTCTCCCCAGGGGAGTCAGTCCTCGTCTCGAATGCGGGCATGCACTTGCGCTTTCCTCCAGAGCGGTAGCAGCAGTGTCACGCAGTCCGCCGCGTGGATCAAAGGATCTATGGTTTTCCCTCGAGTCTTTCCCACGAGGCTTTCCCACGAGGCTTTCCCACAGGGCTGTCCCACGTGCACACGTGGTGGGAGTCGATCCTCGGCTTGAACGTCAAGGCAGTGCAGGGAAAACAGGTTCCTCTGGAATGGACTGACACATCTGGGGGTCTCTTGGAATGGTGCCACGACCCTGGAGTTCCTCTCGCCTTTCCTGTGGAGAGCGCCACCTCTTGAGATGCGACGGGAACGCCGGGAATTCTTTCCCTACGAAACAGGGAAAGGATCCCTCATCTCGAGCTAGGAGGCGGAAACGGGGCTCCCCTGGATGTGTGCGGGACCCCACGTGCTTCCTCTGGAGTGGAGACGGGTATGTCGCGGAACTGCTTCAGTTTCAGCAAGGGTGTGAAGGACCCTTTGGAAGTTCCAGTGGTTAGATGTGATTAGCCTCGAGAAGCCTCAGCGGAAATGGGCCTCATCTCGCCTGGAGGGCAAAACCTCCTGGATTTTCTCGAGTTGCGGCAAGTGCTCTCGACTTACGATGGGGACCTCAGGGACCCGCTCTGGTGGCCTCAGGAAAGGCCAGTCCCCATGCGAGTTCCTCTAGGGCATCTCGGGATTCCTCTCCCGTCGATGCCGGGGCCTAAGACCTTGTGTGGAGTCGGGGCCGGAACCTGAGGATTCCTCTCCAGTGCTGACATGGATCTTAGGGTAATTCTGGAGTCTCCCCAGGGGAGTCAGTCCTCGTCTCTAATGCGGGCATGCACTTGCGCTTTCCTCCAGAGCGGTAGCAGCAGTGTCACGCAGTCCGCCGCGTGGATCAAAGGATCTATGGTTTTCCCTCGAGTCTTTCCCACGAGGCTTTCCCACGAGACTTTCCCACAGGGCTGTCCCACGTGCACACGTGGTGGGAGTGGATCCTCGGCTTGAACGTCAAGGCAGTGCAGGGAAAACAGGTTCCTCTGGAATGGACTGACACATCTGGGGGACTCTTGGAATGGTGGCACGACCCTGGAGTTCCTCTCGCCTTTCCTGTGGAGAGCGCCTCCTCTTGAGAGTCGACGGGAACGCCGGGAATTCTTTCCCTACGAAACAGGGAAAGGATCCCTCATCTCGAGGTAGGAGGCGGAAACGGGGCTCCCCTGGATGTGTGCGGGACCCCACGTGCTTCCTCTCGAGTGGAGACGGGTATGTCGGGGAACTTCTTGAGTTGCAGCAAGGGTGTGAAGGACCCTTTGGAAGTTCCAGTGGTTAGACGTGATTAGCCTCGAGAAGCCTCAGCGGAAATGGGCCTCATCTCGCCTGGAGGGCAAAACCTCCTGGATTTTCTCGAGTTGCGGCAGGTGCTCTCGACTTACGACGGGGACCTCAGGGACCCGCTCTGGTGGCCTCAGGAAAGGCCAGTCCCCATGCGAGTTCCTCGGGGGCCTCTCGGGATTCCTCTCCCGTCGATGCCGGGGCCTAAGACCTTGTGTGGAGTCGGGGCCGGAACCTGAGGATTCCTCTCCAGTGCTGACATGGATCTTGGGGTACTTCTGGAGTCTCCCCAGGGGAGTCAGTCCTCGTCTCGGATGCGGGCATGCATTTGCGCTTTCCTCCAGAGCGGTAGCAGCAGTGTCACGCAGTCCGCCGCGTGGATCAAAGGATCTATGGTTTTCCCTCGAGTCTTTCCCACGAGGCTTTCCCACGAGGCTTTCCCTCAGGGCTGTCCCACGTGCACACGTGGTAGGAGTCGATCCTCGGCTTGAACGTCAAGTCAGTGCAGGGAAAACAGGTTCCTCTGGAATGGACTGACACATCTGGGGGACTCTTGGAATGGTTGCACGACCCTGGAGTTCCTCTCGCCTTTCCTTTGGAGAGCGCCTCCTCTTGAGATGCGACGGGAACGCCGGGAATTCTTTCCCTACGAAACAGGGAAAGGATCCCTCATCTCGAGCTAGGAGGCGGAAACGGGGCTCCCCTGGATGTGTGCGGGACACCACGTGCTTCCTCTCGAGTGGAGACGGGTATGTCGGGGAACTTCTAGAGTTGCAGCAAGGGTATGAAGGACCCCTTGGATGTTCCAGTGGTTAGACGTGATTCGCCTCGAGAAGCCTCAGCGGAAATGGGCCTCATCTCGCCTGGAGGGCAAAACCTCCTGGATTTTCTCGAGTTGCGGCAGGTGCTCTCGACTTACGACGGGGACCTCAGGGACCCGCTCTGGTGGCCTCAGGAAAGGCCAGTCCCCATGCGAGTTCCTCGGGGGCCTCTCGGGATTCCTCTCCCGTCGATGCCGGGGCCTAAGACCTTGTGTGGAGTCGGGGCCGGAACCTGAGGATTCCTCTCCAGTGCTGACATGGATCTTGGGGTACTTCTGGATTCTCCCCAGGGGAGTCAGTCCTCGTCTCGAATGCGGGCATGCACTTGCGCTTTCCTCCAGAGCGGTAGCAGCAGTGTCACGCAGTCCGCCGCGTGGATCAAAGGATCTATGGTTTTCCCTCGAGTCTTTCCCACGAGGCTTTCCCACGAGGCTTTCCCACAGGGCTGTCCCACGTTCACACGTGGTGGGAGTCGATCCTCGGCTTGAACGTCAAGGCAGTGCAGGGAAAACAGGTTCCTCTGGAATGGACTGACACATCTGGGGGACTCTTGGAATGGTGGCACGACCCTGGAGTTCCTCTCGCCTTTCCTGTGGAGAGCGCCTCCTCTTGAGATGCGACGGGAACGCCGGGAATTCTTTCCCTACGAAACAGGGAAAGGATCCCTCATCTCGAGCTAGGAGGCGGAAACGGGGCTCCCCTGGATGTGTGCGGGACACCACGTGCTTCCTCTCGAGTGGAGACGGGTATGTCGGGGAACTTCTAGAGTTGCAGCAAGGGTGTGAAGGACCCTTTGGAAGTTCCAGTGGTTAGACGTGATTCGCCTCGAGAAGCCTCAGCGGAAATGGGCCTCATCTCGCCTGGAGGGCAAAACCTCCTGGATTTTCTCAAGTTGCGGCTGGTGCTCTCGACTTACAACGGGGACCTCAGGGACCCGCTCTGGTGGCATCAGGAAAGGCCAGTCCCCATGCGAGTTCCTCGGGGGCCTCTCGGGATTCCTCTCCCGTCGATGCCGGGGCCTAAGACCTTGTGTGGAGTCGGGGCCGGAACCTGAGGATTCCTCTCCAGTGCTGACATGGATCTTGGGGTACTTCTGGAGTCTCCCCAGGGGAGTCAGTCCTCGTCTCGAATGCGGGCATGCACTTGCGCTTTCCTCCAGAGCGGTAGCAGCAGTGTCCGCAGTCCGCCGCGTGAATCAAAGGATCTATGGTTTTCCCTCGAGTCTTTCCCACGAGGCTTTCCCACGAGGCTTTCCCACAGGGCTGTCCCACGTGCACACGTGGTGGGAGTCGATCCTCGGCTTGAACGTCAAGGCAGTGCAGGGAAAACAGGTTCCTCTGGAATGGACTGACACATCTGGGGGACTCTTGGAATGGTGGCACGACCCTGGAGTTCCTCTCGCCTTTCCTGTGGAGAGCGCCTCCTCTTGAGATGCGACGGGAACGCCGGGAATTCTTTCCCTACGAAACAGGGAAAGGATCCCTCATCTCGAGCTAGGAGGCGGAAACGGGGCTCCCCTGGATGTGTGCGGGACCCCACGTGCTTCCTCTCGAGTGGAGACGGGTATGTCGGGGAACTTCTTGAGTTGCAGCAAGGGTGTGAAGGACCCTTTGGAAGTTCCAGTGGTTAGACGTGATTAGCCTCGAGAAGCCTCAGCGGAAATGGGCCTCATCTCGCCTGGAGGGCAAAACCTCCTGGATTTTCTCGAGTTGCGGCAGGTGCTCTCGACTTACGACGGGGACCTCAGGGACCCGCTCTGGTGGCCTCAGGAAAGGCCAGTCCCCATGCGAGTTCCTCGGGGGCCTCTCGGGATTCCTCTCCCGTCGATGCCGGGGCCTAAGACCTTTTGTGGAGTCGGGGCCGGAACCTGAGGATTCCTCTCCAGTGCTGACATGGATCTTGGGGTACTTCTGGAGTCTCCCCAGGGGAGTCAGTCCTCGTCTCGAATGCGGGCATGCACTTGCGCTTTCCTCCAGAGCGGTAGCAGCAGTGTCACACAGTCTGCCGCGTGGATCAAAGGATCTATGGTTTTCCCTCGAGTCTTTCCCACGAGGCTTTCCCACGAGGCTTTCCCACAGGGCTGTCCCAAGTGCACACGTGGTGGGAGTTGATCCTCGGCTTGAACGTCAAGGCAGTGCAGGGAAAACAGGTTCCTCTGGAATGGACTGACATATCTGGGGGTCTCTTGGAATGGTGCCACGACCCTGGAGTTCCTCTCGCCTTTCCTGTGGAGAGCGCCACCTCTTGAGATGCGACGGGAACGCTGGGAATTCTTTCCCTACGAAACAGGGAAAGGATCCCTCATCTCGAGCTAGGAGGCGGAAACGGGGCTCCCCTGGATGTGTGCGGGACCCCACGTGCTTCCTCTCGAGTGGAGACGGGTATGTCGTGGAACTGCTTGAGTTGCAGCAAGGGTGTGAAGGACCCTTTGGATGTTCCAGTGGTTAGATGTGATTAGCCTCGAGAAGCCTCAGCGGAAATGGGCCTCATCTCGCCTGGAGGGCAAAACCTCCTGGATTTTCTCGAGTTGCGGCAGGTGCTCTCGACTTACGATGGGGACCTCAGGGATCCGCTCTGGTGGCCTCAGGAAAGGCCAGTCCCCATGCGAGTTCCTCGGGGGCCTCTGGGGATTCCTCTCCCGTCGATGCCGGGGCCTAAGACCTTGTGTGGAGTCGGGGCCGGAACCTGAGGATTCCTCTCCAGTGCTGACATGGATCTTGGGGTACTTCTGGAGTCTCCCCAGGGGAGTCAGTCCTCGTCTCGAATGCGGGCATGCACTTGCGCTTTCCTCCAGAGCGGTAGCAGCAGTGTCACGCAGTCCGCCGCGTGGATCAAAGGATCTATGGTTTTCCCTCGAGTCTTTCCCACGAGGCTTTCCCACGAGGCTTTCCCACAGGGCTGTCCCACGTGCACACGTGGTGGGAGTGGATCCTCGGCTTGAACGTCAAGGCAGTGCAGGGAAAACAGGTTCCTCTGGAATGGACTGACACATCTGGGGGACTCTTGGAATGGTGGCACGACCCTGGAGTTCCTCTCGCCTTTCCTGTGGAGAGCGCCTCCTCTTGAGATGCGACGGGAACGCCGGTAATTCTTTCCCTACGAAACAGGGAAAGGATCCCTCATCTCGAGCTAGGAGGCGGAAACGGGGCTCCCCTGGATGTGTGCGGGACCCCACGTGCTTCCTCTCGAGTGGAGACGGGTATGTCGGGGAACTTCTTGAGTTGCAGCAAGGGTGTGAAGGACCCTTTGGAAGTTCCAGTGGTTAGATGTGATTAGCCTCGAGAAGCCTCAGCGGAAATGGGTCTTATCTCGCCTGGAGGGCAAAACCTCCTGGATGTTCTCGAGTTGTGGCAGGTGCTCTCGACTTACGATGGGGACCTCAGGGACCCGCTCCGGTGGCCTCAGGAAAGGCCAGTCCCCATGCGAGTTCCTCGGGGGCCTCTCGGCATTCCTCTCCCGTCGATGCCGGGGCCTAAGACCTTGTGTGTAGTCGGGGCCGGAACCTGAGGATTCCTCTCCAGTGCTGACATGGATCTTGGGGTACTTCTGGAGTCTCCCCAGGGGAGTCAGTCCTCGTCTCGAATGCGGGCATGCACTTGAGCTTTCCTCCAGAGCGGTAGCAGCAGTGTCACGCAGTCCGCCGCGTGGATCAAAGGATCTATGGTTTTCCCTCGAGTCTTTCCCACGAGGCTTTCCCACGAGGCTTTCCCTCAGGGCTTTCCCACGAGCACACGTGGTAGGAGTCGATCCTCGGCTTGAACGTCAAGGCAGTGCACGGAAAACAGGTTCCTCTGGAATGGACTGACACATCTGGGGGACTCTTGGAATGGTGGCACGACCCTGGAGTTCCTCTCGCCTTTCCTGTGGAGAGCGCCTCCTCTTGAGATGCGACGGGAACGCCGGGAAATCTTTCCCTACGAAACAGGGAAAGGATCCCTCATCTCGAGCCAGGAGGCGGAAACGGGGCCCCCTGGATGTGTGCGGGACACCACGTGCTTCCTCTCGAGTGGAGACGGGTATGTCGGGGAACTTCTAGAGTTGCAGCAAGGGTGTGAAGGACCCTTTGGAAGTTCCAGTGGTTAGACGTGATTCGCCTCGAGAAGCCTCAGCGGAAATAGGCCTCATCTCGCCTGGAGGGCAAAACCTCCTGGATTTTCTCGAGTTGCGGCAGGTGCTCTCGACTTACGACGGGGACGTCAGGGACCCGCTCTGATGGCCTCAGGAAAGGCCAGTCCCCATGCGAGTTCCTCGGGGGCCTCTCGGGATTCCTCTCCCGTCGATGCCGGGGCCTAAGACCTTGTGTGGAGTCGGGGCCGGAACCTGAGGATTCCTCTCCAGTGCTGACATGGATCTTGGGGTACTTCTGGAGTCTCCCCAGGGGAGTCAGTCCTCGTCTCGAATGCGGGCATGCACTTGCGCTTTCCTCCAGAGCGGTAGCAGCAGTGTCACGCAGTCCGCCGCGTGGATCAAAGGATCTATGGTTTTCCCTCGAGTCTTTCCCACGAGGCTTTCCCACGAGGCTTTCCCACAGGGCTGTCCCACGTGCACACGTGGTGGGAGTGGATCCTCGGCTTGAACGTCAAGGCAGTGCAGGGAAAACAGGTTCCTCTGGAATGGACTGACACATCTGGGGGACTCTTGGAATGGTGGCACGACCCTGGAGTTCCTCTTGCCTTTCCTGTGGAGAGCGCCTCCTCTTGAGATGCGACGGGAACGCCGGGAATTCTTTCCCTACGAAACAGGGAAAGGATCCCTCATCTCGAGCTAAGAGGCGGAAACGGGGCTCCCCTGGATGTGTGCGGGAACCCACGTGCTTCCTCTCGAGTGGAGACGGGTATGTTGGGGAACTTCTTGAGTTGCAGCAAGGGTGTGAAGGACCCTTTGGAAGTTCCAGTGGTTAGACGTGATTAGCCTCGAGAAGCCTCAGCGGAAATGGTCCTCATCTCGCCTGGAGGGCAAAACCTCCTGGATTTTCTCGAATTGCAGCAGGTGCTCTCGACTTACGACGGGGACCTCAGGGACCCGCTCTGGTGGCCTCAGGAAAGGCCAGTCCCGATGCGAGTTCCTCGGGGGCCTCTCGGGATTCCTCTCCCGTCGATGCCGGGGCCTAAGACCTTGTGTGGAGTCGGGGCCGGAACCTGAGGATTCCTCTCCAGTGCTGACATGGATCTTGGGGTACTTCTGGAGTCTCCCCAGGCGAGTCAGTCCTCGTCTCGAATGCGGGCATGCACTTGCGCTTTCCTCCAGAGCGGTAGCAGCAGTGTCACGCAGTCCGCTGCGTGGATCAAAGGATCTATGGTTTTCACTCGAGTCTTTCCCAGGAGGCTTTCCCACGAGGCTTTCCCACAGGGCTGTCCCACGTGCACACGTGGTGGGAGTGGATCCTCGGCTTGAACGTCAAGGCAGTGCAGGGAAAACAGGTTCCTCTGGAATGGACTGACACATCTGGGGGTCTCTTGGAATGGTGCCACGACCCTGGAGTTCCTCTCGCCTTTCCTGTGGAGAGCACCTCCTCTTGAGATGCGACGGGAACGCCGGGAATTCTTTCCCTACGAAACAGGGAAAGGATCCCTCATCTCGAGCTAGGAGGCGGAAACGGGGCTCCCCTGGATGTGTGCGGGACCCCACGTCCTTCCTCTGGAGTGGAGACGGGAATGTCGCGGAACTGCTTCAGTTGCAGCAAGGGTGTGAAGGACCCTTTGGAAGTTCCAGTGGTTAGACGTGATTAGCCTCTAAAAGCCTCAGCGGAAATGGGCCTCATCTCGCCTGGAGGGCAAAACCTCCTGGATTTTCTCGAGTTGCGGCAGGTGCTCTCGACTTACGACGGGGACCTCAGGGACCCGCTCTGGTGGCCTCAGGAAAGGCCAGTCCCCATGCGAGTTCCTCGGGGGCCTCTCGGCATTCCTCTCCCGTCGATGCCGGGGCCTAAGACCTTGTGTGGAGTCGGGGCCAGAACCTGAGGATTCCTCTCCAGTGCTGACATGGATCTTGGGGTACTTCTGGAGTCTCCCCAGGGGAGTCAGTCCTCGTCTCGAATGCGGGCATGCACTTACGCTTTCCTCCAGAGCGGTAGCAGCAGTGTCACGCAGTCCGCCGCGTGGATCAAAGGATCTATGGTTTTCCCTCGAGTCTTTCCCACGAGGCTTTCCCACGAGGCTTTCCCACAGGGCTGTCCCACGTGCACACGTGGTGGGAGTGGATCCTTGGCTTGAACGTCAAGGCAGTGCAGGGAAAACAGGTTCCTCTGGAATGGACTGACACATCTGGGGCACTCTTGGAATGGTGGCACGACCCTGGAGTTCCTCTCGCCTTTCCTGTGGAGAGCGCCTCCTCTTGAGATGCGACGGGAACGCCGGGAATTCTTTCCCTACGAAACAGGGAAAGGATCCCTCATCTCGAGCTAGGAGGCCGAAACGGGGCTCCCCTGGATGTGTGCGGGACCCCACGTGCTTCCTCTCGAGTGGAGACGGGTATGTCGGGGAACTTCTTGAGTTGAAGCAAGGGTGTGAAGGACCCTTTGGAAGTTCCAGTGGTCAGACGTGATTAGCCTCGAGAAGCCTCAGCGGAAATGGGCCTCATCTCGCCTGGAGGGCAAAACCTTCTGGATTTTCTCGAGTTGCGGCAGGTGCTCTCGACTTACGACGGGGACCTCAGGGACCCGCTCTGGTGGCCTCAGGAAAGGCCAGTCCCCATGCGAGTTCCTCGGGGGCCTCTCGGGATTCCTCTCCCGTCGATGCCGGGGCCTAAGACGTTGTGTGGAGTCGGGGCCGGAACCTGAGGATTCCTCTCCAGTGCTGACATGGATCTTGGGGTACTTCTGGAGTCTCCCCAGGGGAGTCAGTCCTCGTCTCGAATGCGGGCATGCACTTGCGCTTTCCTCCAGAGCGGTAGCAGCAGTGTCACGCAGTCCGCCGCGTGAATCAAAGGATCTATGGTTTTCCGTCGAGTCTTTCCCACGAGGCTTTCCCACGAGGCTTTCCCACAGGGCTGTCCCACGTGCACACGTGGTGGGAGTCGATCCTCGGCTTGAACGTCAAGGCAGTGCAGGGAAAACAGGTTCCTCTGGAATGGACTGACACATCTGGGGGTCTCTTGGAATGGTGGCACGACCCTGGAGTTCCTCTCGCCTTTCCTGTGGAAAGCGCCTCCTCTTGAGATGCGACGGGAACGCCGGGAATTCGTTCCCTACGAAACAGGGAAAGGATCCCTCATCTCGAGCTAGGACGCGGAAATGGGGCTCCCCTGCATGTTTGCGGGACCCACGTGCTTCCTCTCGAGTGGATACGGGTATGTGGGGGAACTTCTTGAGTTGCAGCAAGGGTGGAAGGACCCTTTGGAAGTTCCAGTGGTTAGATGTGATTGGCCTCGAGAAGCCTCAGCGGAAATGGGCCTCATCTCGCCTGGAGGGCAAAACCTCCTGGATTTTCTCGAGTTGCGGCAGGTGCTCTCGTCTTACGACGGGGACGTCAGGGACCCGCTCTGGTGGCCTCAGGAAAGGCCAGTCCCCATGCGAGTTCCTCGGGGGCCTCTCGGGATTCCTCTCCCGTCGATGCCGGCGCCGAAGACCTTGTGTGGAGTCGGGGCCGGAACCTGAGGATTCCTCTCCAGTGCTGACATGGATCTTGGGGTACTTCTGGAGTCTCCCCAGGGGAGTCAGTCCTCGTCTCGAATGTGGGCATGCACTTGCGCTTTCCTCCAGAGCGGTAGCAGCAGTGTCACGCAGTCCACCGCGTGGATCAAAGGATCTTTGGTTTTCCCTCGAGTCTTTCCCACGAGGCTTTCCCACGAGGCTTTCCCACAGGGCTGTCCCACGTGCACACGTGGTGGGAGTCGATCCTCGGCTTGAACCTCAAGGCAGTGCAGGGAAAACAGGTTCCTCTGGAATGGACTGACACATCTGGGGGTCTCTTGGAATGGTGGCACTACCCTGGAGTTCCTCTCGCCTTTCCTGTGGAGAGCGCCTCCTCTTGAGATGCGACGGGAACGCCGGGAATTCTTTCCCTACGAAACAGGGAAAGGATCCCTCATCTCGAGCTAGGAGGCGGAAACGGGGCTCCCCTGGATGTGTGCGGGACCCCACGTTCTTCCTCTCGAGTGGAGACGGGTATGTCGGGGAACTTCTTGAGTTGCAGCAAGGGTGTGAAGGACCCTTTGGAAGTTCCAGTGGTTAGATGTGATTAGCCTCGAGAAGCCTCAGCGGAAATGGGCCTCATCTCGCCTGGAGGGCAAAACCTCCTGGATTTTCTCGAGTTGCGGCATGTGCTCTCGACTTACGACGGGGACCGCGGGGACCCGCTCTGGTGGCCTCAGGAAAGGCCAGTCCCCATGCGAGTTCCTCGGGGGCCTCTCGGGATTCCTCTCCCGTCGATGCCGGGGTCTAAGACCTTGTGTGGAGTCGGGGCCGGAACCTGAGGATTCCTCTCCAGTGCTGACATGGATCTTGGGGTACTTCTGGAGTCTCCCCAGGGGAGTCAGTCCTCGTCTCGAATGCGGGCATGCACTTGCGCTTTCCTCCAGAGCGGTAGCAGCAGTGTCACGCAGTCCGCCGCGTGGATCAAAGGATCTATGGTTTTCCCTCGAGTCTTTCCCACGAGGCTTTCCCACGAGGCTTTCCCACAGGGCTGTCCCATGTGCACACGTGGTGGGAGTCGATTCTCGGCTTGAACGTCAAAGCAGTGCAGGGAAAACAGGTTCCTCTGGAATGGACTGACACATCTGGGGGACTTTGTAATGGTGCCACGACCCTGGAGTTCCTCTCGTCTTTCCTGTGGAGAGCGCCTCCTCTTGAGATGCGACGGGAACGCTGGGAATTCTTTCCCTACGAAACAGGGACAGGATCCCTCATCTCGAGCTAGGAGGCGGAAACGGGGCTCCCCTGGATGTGTGCGGGACCCCACGTGCTTCCTCTCGAGTGTAGACGGGTATGTCGCGGAACTGCTTGAGTTGCAGCAAGGGTGTGAAGGACCCTTTGGAAGTTACAGTGGTTAGATGTGATTAGCCTCCAGAAGCCTCAGCGGAAATGGGCCTCATCTCGCCTGGAGGGCAAAACTTCCTGGATTTTCTCTAGTTGCGGCAGGTGCTCTCGACTTACGACGGGGACCTCAGGGACCCGCTCTGGTGGCCTCAGGACAGGCCAGTCCCAATGCGAGTTCCTCGGGGGCCTCTCGGGATTCATCTCCCGTCGATGCTGGGGCCTAAGACCTTGTGTGGAGTCGGGGCCGGAACCTGAGGATTCCTCTCCAGTGCTGACATGGATCTTGGGGTATTTCTGGAGTCTCCCCAGGGGAGTCAGTCCTCGTCTCGAATGCGGGCATGCACTTGCGCTTTCCTCCAGAGCGGTAGCAGCAGTGTCACGCAGTCCGCCGCGTGGATCAAAGGATCTATGGTTTTCCCTCGAGTCTTTCCCATGAGGCTTTCCCACGAGGCTTTCCCACAGGGCTGTCCCACGTGCACACGTGGTGGGAGTGGATCCTCGGCTTGAACATCAAGGCAGTTCAGGGAAAACAGGTTCCTCTGGAATGGACTGACACATCTGGGGGACTCTTGGAATGGTGGCACGACCCTGGAGTTCCTCTCGCCTTTCCAGTGGAGAGCGCCTCCTCTTGAGATGCGACGGGAACGCCGGGAATTCTTTCCCTAAGAAACAGGGAAAGGATCCCTCATCTCGAGCTGGGAGGCGGAAACGGGGCTCCCCTGGATGTGTGCGGGACCCTTGTGCTTCCTCTCGAGGGGAGACGGGTATGTCGGGGAACTTCTTGGGTTGCAGCAAGGGTGTGAAGGACCCTTTGGAAATTCCAGTGGTTAGATGTGATTAGCCTCGAGAAGCCTCAGCGGAAATGGGCCTCATCTCGCCTGGAGGTCAAAACCTCCTGGATTTTCTCGAGTTGCGGCAGGTGCTCTCGACTTATGACGTGGACCTCAGGGACCCTCTCTGGTGGCCTCAGGAAAGCCCAGTCCCCATGCGAGTTCTTCGGGGGCCACTCCGGATTCCTCTCCCGTCGATGCCGGGGCCTAAGACCTTGTGTGGAGTCGGGGCCGGAACCTGAGGATTCCTCTCCAGTGCTGACATGGATCTTGGGGTACTTCTGGAGTCTCCTCAGGGGAGTCAGTCCTCGTCTCGAATGAGGGCATGCACTTGCGCTTTCCTCCAGAGCGGTAGCAACAGTGTCACGCAGTCCGCCGCGTGGATCAAAGGATCTATGGTTTTCCCTCGAGTCTTTCCCACGAGGCTTTCCCACGAGGCTTTCCCACAGGGCTGTCCCACGTGCACACGTGGTGGGAGTCGATCCTCGGCTTGAACCTCAAGGCAGTGCAGGGAAAACAGGTTCCTCTGGAATGGACTGACACATCGGGGGGACTCTTGGAATGGTGGCACGACCCTGGAGTTCCTCTTGCCTTTCCAGTGGAGAGCGCCTCCTCTTGAGAGCGCCTCCTCTTGAGATGCGACGGGAACGCCGGGAATTCTTTCCCTACGAAACAGGGAAAGGATCCCTCATCTCGAGCTAGGAGGCGGAAACGGGGCTCCCCTGGATGTGTGCGGCACCCCACGTGCTTCCTCTCGAGTGGAGACGGGTATGTCGGGGAACTTCTTGAGTTGCAGTAAGGGTGTGAAGGACCCTTTGGAAGTTCCAGTGGTTAGACGTGATTAGCCTCGAGAAGCCTCAGCGGAAATGGGCCTCATCTCGCCTGGAGGGCAAAACCCCCTGGATTTTCTCGAGTTGCGGCAGGTGCTCTCGACTTACGACGGGGACCTCAGGGACCCGCTCTGGTGGCCTCAGGAAAGGATAGTCCCCATGCGAATTCCTCGGGGGCCTCTCGGGATTACTCTCCCTTCGATGCCGGGGCCTAAGACCTTGTGTGGAGTCGGGGCCGGAACCTGAGGATTCCTCTCCAGTGCTTACATGGATCTTGGGGTACTTCTGGAGTCTCCCCAGGGGAGTCAGTCCTCGTCTCGAATGCGGGCATGCACTTGCGCTTTCCTCCAGAGCGGTAGCAGCAGTGTCACGCAGTCCGCCGCGTGGATCAAAGGATCTATGGTTTTCCTTCGAGTCTTTCCCACGAGGCTTTCCCAGGAGGCTTTCCCACAGGGCTGTCCCACGTGCACAGGTGGTGGGAGTCGATCCTCGGCTTGAACGTCAAGGCAGTGCAGGGAAAACAGGCTCCTCTGTAATGGACTGACACATCTGGGCGTCTCTTGGAATGGTGGCACGACCCTGGAGTTCCTCTCGCCTCTCCTGTGGAGAGCGCCTCCTCTTGAGATGCGACGGGAACGCCGGGAATTCTTTCCCTACGAAACAGGGAAAGGATCCCTCATCTCGAGCTAGGAGGCGGAAACGGGGCTCCCCTGGATGTGTGCGGGACCCCACGTGCTTCCTCTCGAGTGGAGACGGGTATGTCGGGGAACTTCTTGAGTTGCAGCAAGGGTTTGAAGGACCCTTTGGAAGTTCCAGTGGTTAGAAGTGATTGGCCTCGAGAAGCCTCAGCGGAAATGGGCCTCATCTCGCCTGGAGGGCAAAACCTCCTGGATTTTCTCGAGTTGCGGCAGGTGCTCTCGACTTACGACGGGGACCTCAGGGACCCGCTCTGGTGGCCTCAGGAAAGGCCAGTCCCCATGCGAGTTCCTCGGGGGCCTCTCGGGATTCCTCTCCCGTCGATGCCGGGGCCTAAGACCTTGTGTGGAGTCGGGGCCCGAACCTGAGGATTCCTCTCCAGTGCTGACATGGATCTTGGGGTACTTCTGGAGTCTCCCCAGGGGAGTCAGTCCTCGTCTCGAATGGGGGCATGCACTTGCACTTTCCTCCAGAGCGGTAGCAGCAGTGTCACGCAGTCCGCCACGTGGATCAAAGGATCTATGGTTTTCTCTCGAGACTTTCCCACGAGGCTTTCCCACGAGGCTTTCCCACAGGGCTGTCCCACGTGCACACGTGGTGGGAGTCGATCCTCGGCTTGAACGTCAAGGCAGTGCAGGGAAAACAGGTTCCTCTGGAATGGACTGACACGTCTGGGGGACTCTTGGAATGGTGGCACGACCCTGGAGTTCTTCTCGCCTTTCCTGTGGAGAGTGCCTCCTCTTGAGATGCGACGGGAACGCCGGGAATTCTTTCCCTACGAAACAGGGACACGATCCCTCATCTCGAGCTAGGAGGCGGAAACGGGGCTCCCCTGGATGTGTGCGGGACCCCACGTGCTTCCTCTCGAGTGTAGACGGGTATGTCGCGGAACTGCTTGAGTTGCAGCAAGGGTGTGAAGGACCCTTTGGAAGTTACAGTGGTTAGATGTGATTAGCCTCCAGAAGCCTCAGCAGAAATGGGCCTCATCTCGCCTGGAGGGCAAAACTTCCTGGATTTTCTCTAGTTGCGGCAGGTGCTCTCGACTTACGACGGGGACCTCAGGGACCCGCTCTGGTGGCCTCAGGACAGGCCAGTCCCAATGCGAGTTCCTCGGGGGCCTCTCGGGATTCATCTCCCGTCGATGCTGGGGCCTAAGACCTTGTGTGGAGTCGGGGCCGGAACCTGAGGATTCCTCTCCAGTGCTGACATGGATCTTGGGGTATTTCTGGAGTCTCCCCAGGGGAGTCAGTCCTCGTCTCGAATGCGGGCATGCACTTGCGCTTTCCTCCAGAGCGGTAGCAGCAGTGTCACGCAGTCCGCCGCGTGGATCAAAGGATCTATGGTTTTCCCTCGAGTCTTTCCCATGAGGCTTTCCCACGAGGCTTTCCCACAGGGCTGTCCCACGTGCACACGTGGTGGGAGTGGATCCTCGGCTTGAACATCAAGGCAGTTCAGGGAAAACAGGTTCCTCTGGAATGGACTGACACATCTGGGGGACTCTTGGAATGGTGGCACGACCCTGGAGTTCCTCTCGCCTTTCCAGTGGAGAGCGCCTCCTCTTGAGATGCGACGGGAACGCCGGGAATTCTTTCCCTAAGAAACAGGGAAAGGATCCCTCATCTCGAGCTGGGAGGCGGAAACGGGGCTCCCCTGGATGTGTGCGGGACCCTTGTGCTTCCTCTCGAGGGGAGACGGGTATGTCGGGGAACTTCTTGGGTTGCAGCAAGGGTGTGAAGGACCCTTTGGAAATTCCAGTGGTTAGATGTGATTAGCCTCGAGAAGCCTCAGCGGAAATGGGCCTCATCTCGCCTGGAGGTCAAAACCTCCTGGATTTTCTCGAGTTGCGGCAGGTGCTCTCGACTTATGACGTGGACCTCAGGGACCCTCTCTGGTGGCCTCAGGAAAGCCCAGTCCCCATGCGAGTTCTTCGGGGGCCACTCCGGATTCCTCTCCCGTCGATGCCGGGGCCTAAGACCTTGTGTGGAGTCGGGGCCGGAACCTGAGGATTCCTCTCCAGTGCTGACATGGATCTTGGGGTACTTCTGGAGTCTCCTCAGGGGAGTCAGTCCTCGTCTCGAATGAGGGCATGCACTTGCGCTTTCCTCCAGAGCGGTAGCAACAGTGTCACGCAGTCCGCCGCGTGGATCAAAGGATCTATGGTTTTCCCTCGAGTCTTTCCCACGAGGCTTTCCCACGAGGCTTTCCCACAGGGCTGTCCCACGTGCACACGTGGTGGGAGTCGATCCTCGGCTTGAACGTCAAGGCAGTGCAGGGAAAACAGGTTCCTCTGGAATGGACTGACACATCTGGGGGACTCTTAGAATGGTGGCACGACCCTGGAGTTCCTCTCGCCTTTCCTGTGGAGAGCGCCTCCTCTTGAGATGCGACGGGAACGCCGGGAAATCTTTCCCTACGAAACAGGGAAAGGATCCCTCATCTCGAGCTAGGAGGCGGAAACGGGGCTCCCCTGGATGTGTGCGGGACCCCACGTGCTTCCTCTCGAGTGGAAACTGGTATGTCGGGGAACTTCTTGAGTTGCAGCAAGGGTGTGAAGGACCCTTTGGAAGTTCCAGTGGTTAGATGTGATTGGCCTCGAGAAGCCTCAGCGGAAATGGGCCTCATCTCGCCTGGAGGGCAAATCCTCCTGGATTTTCTCGAGTTGCGGCAGGTGCTCTCGACTTACGACGGGGACCTCAGGGACCCGCTCTGGTGGCGTCAAGAAAGGCCAGTCCCCATGCGAGTTCCTCGGGGGCCTCTCGGGATTCCTCTCCCGTCGATTCCGGGGCCTAAGACCTTGTGTGGAGTAGGGGCCGGAACCTGAGGATTCCTCTCCAGTGCTGACATGGATCTTGGGGTACTTCTGGAGTCTCCCCAGGGGAGTCAGTCCTCGTCTCGAATGCGGGCATGCACTTGCCCTTTCCTCCAGAGCGGTAGCAGCAGTGTCACGCAGTCCGCCGCGTGGATCAAAGGATCTATGGTTTTCCCTCGAGTCTTTCCAACGAGGCTTTCCCACGCGGCTTTCCCACAGGGCTGTCCCACGTGCACACGTGGTGGGAGTCGATCCTCGGCTTGAACCTCAAGGCAGTGCAGGGAAAACAGGTTCCTCTGGAATGGACTGACACATCTGGGGGACTCTTGGAATGGTGGCACGACCCTGGAGTTCCTCTTGCCTTTCCAGTGGAGAGCGCCTCCTCTTGAGAGCGCCTCCTCTTGAGATGCGACGGGAACGCCGGGAATTCTTTCCCTACGAAACAGGGAAAGGATCCCTCATCTCGAGCTAGGATGCGGAAACGGGGCTCCCCTGGATGTGTGCGGGACCCCACGTGCTTCCTCTCGAGTGTAGACGGGTATGTCGCGGAACTGCTTGAGTTGCAGCAAGGGTGTGAAGGACCCTTTGGAAGTTACAGTGGTTAGATGTGATTAGCCTCCAGAAGCCTCAGCGGAAATGGGCCTCATCTCGCCTGGAGGGCAAAACTTCCTGGATTTTCTCTAGTTGCGGCAGGTGCTCTCGACTTACGACGGGGACCTCAGGGACCCGCTCTGGTGGCCTCAGGACAGGCCAGTCCCAATGCGAGTTCCTCGGGGGCCTCTCGGGATTCATCTCCCGTCGATGCTGGGGCCTAAGACCTTGTGTGGAGTCGGGGCCGGAACCTGAGGATTCCTCTCCAGTGCTGACATGGATCTTGGGGTATTTCTGGAGTCTCCCCAGGGGAGTCAGTCCTCGTCTCGAATGCGGGCATGCACTTGCGCTTTCCTCCAGAGCGGTAGCAGCAGTGTCACGCAGTCCGCCGCGTGGATCAAAGGATCTATGGTTTTCCCTCGAGTCTTTCCCATGAGGCTTTCCCACGAGGCTTTCCCACAGGGCTGTCCCACGTGCACACGTGGTGGGAGTGGATCCTCGGCTTGAACATCAAGGCAGTTCAGGGAAAACAGGTTCCTCTGGAATGGACTGACACATCTGGGGGACTCTTGGAATGGTGGCACGACCCTGGAGTTCCTCTCGCGTTTCCAGTGGAGAGCGCCTCCTCTTGAGATGCGACGGGAACGCCGGGAATTCTTTCCCTAAGAAACAGGGAAAGGATCCCTCATCTCGAGCTGGGAGGCGGAAACGGGGCTCCCCTGGATGTGTGCGGGACCCTTGTGCTTCCTCTCGAGGGGAGACGGGTATGTCGGGGAACTTCTTGGGTTGCAGCAAGGGTGTGAAGGACCCTTTGGAAATTCCAGTGGTTAGATGTGATTAGCCTCGAGAAGCCTCAGCGGAAATGGGCCTCATCTCGCCTGGAGGTCAAAACCTCCTGGATTTTCTCGAGTTGCGGCAGGTGCTCTCGACTTATGACGTGGACCTCAGGGACCCTCTCTGGTGGCCTCAGGAAAGCCCAGTCCCCATGCGAGTTCTTCGGGGGCCACTCCGAATTCCTCTCCCGTCGATGCCGGGGCCTAAGACCTTGTGTGGAGTCGGGGCCGGAACCTGAGGATTCCTCTCCAGTGCTGACATGGATCTTGGGGTACTTCTGGAGTCTCCTCAGGGGAGTCAGTCCTCGTCTCGAATGAGGGCATGCACTTGCGCTTTCCTCCAGAGCGGTAGCAACAGTGTCACGCAGTCCGCCGCGTGGATCAAAGGATCTATGGTTTTCCCTCGAGTCTTTCCCACGAGGCTTTCCCACGAGGCTTTCCCACAGGGCTGTCCCACGTGCACACGTGGTGGGAGTGGATCCTCGGCTTGAACGTCAAGGCAGTGCAGGGAAAACAGGTTCCTCTGGAATGGACTGACACATCTGGGGGACTCTTAGAATGGTGGCACGACCCTGGAATTCCTCTCGCCTTTCCTGTGGAGAGCGCCTCCTCTTGAGATGCGACGGGAACGCCGGGAAATCTTTCCCTACGAAACAGGGAGAGGATCCCTCATCTCGAGCTAGGAGGCGGAAACGGGGCTCCCCTGGATGTGTGCGGGACCCCACGTGCTTCCTCTCGAGTGGAAACTGGTATGTCGGGGAACTTCTTGAGTTGCAGCAAGGGTGTGAAGGACCCTTTGGAAGTTCCAGTGGTTAGATGTGATTGGCCTCGAGAAGCCTCAGCGGAAATGGGCCTCATCTCGCCTGGAGGGCAAATCCTCCTGGATTTTCTCGAGTTGCGGCAGGTGCTCTCGACTTACGACGGGGACCTCAGGGACCCGCTCTGGTGGCCTCAGGAAAGGCCAGTCCCCATGCGAGTTCCTCGGGGGCCTCTCGGGATTCCTCTCCCGTCGATTCCGGGGCCTAAGACCTTGTGTGGAGTAGGGGCCGGAACCTGAGGATTCCTCTCCAGTGCTGACATGGATCTTGGGGTACTTCTGGAGTCTCCCCAGGGGAGTCAGTCCTCGTCTCGAATGCGGGCATGCACTTGCCCTTTCCTCCAGAGCGGTAGCAGCAGTGTCACGCAGTCCGCCGCGTGGATCAAAGGATCTATGGTTTTCCCTCGAGTCTTTCCAACGAGGCTTTCCCACGCGGCTTTCCCACAGGGCTGTCCCACGTGCACACGTGGTGGGAGTCGATCCTCGGCTTGAACCTCAAGGCAGTGCAGGGAAAACAGGTTCCTCTGGAATGGACTGACACATCTGGGGGACTCTTGGAATGGTGGCACGACCCTGGAGTTCCTCTTGCCTTTCCAGTGGAGAGCGCCTCCTCTTGAGAGCGCCTCCTCTTGAGATGCGACGGGAACGCCGGGAATTCTTTCCCTACGAAACAGGGAAAGGATCCCTCATCTCGAGCTAGGAGGCGGAAACGGGGCTCCCCTGGATGTGTGCGGGACCCCACGTGCTTCCTCTCGAGTGTAGACGGGTATGTCGCGGAACTGCTTGAGTTGCAGCAAGGGTGTGAAGGACCCTTTGGAAGTTACAGTGGTTAGATGTGATTAGCCTCCAGAAGCCTCAGCGGAAATGGGCCTCATCTCGCCTGGAGGGCAAAACTTCCTGGATTTTCTCTAGTTGCGGCAGGTGCTCTCGACTTACGACGGGGACCTCAGGGACCCGCTCTGGTGGCCTCAGGACAGGCCAGTCCCAATGCGAGTTCCTCGGGGGCCTCTCGGGATTCATCTCCCGTCGATGCTGGGGCCTAAGACCTTGTGTGGAGTCGGGGCCGGAACCTGAGGATTCCTCTCCAGTGCTGACATGGATCTTGGGGTATTTCTGGAGTCTCCCCAGGGGAGTCAGTCCTCGTCTCGAATGCGGGCATGCACTTGCGCTTTCCTCCAGAGCGGTAGCAGCAGTGTCACGCAGTCCGCCGCGTGGATCAAAGGATCTATGGTTTTCCCTCGAGTCTTTCCCATGAGGCTTTCCCACGAGGCTTTCCCACAGGGCTGTCCCACGTGCACACGTGGTGGGAGTGGATCCTCGGCTTGAACATCAAGGCAGTTCAGGGAAAACAGGTTCCTCTGGAATGGACTGACACATCTGGGGGACTCTTGGAATGGTGGCACGACCCTGGAGTTCCTCTCGCCTTTCCAGTGGAGAGCGCCTCCTCTTGAGATGCGACGGGAACGCCGGGAATTCTTTCCCTAAGAAACAGGGAAAGGATCCCTCATCTCGAGCTGGGAGGCGGAAACGGGGCTCCCCTGGATGTGTGCGGGACCCTTGTGCTTCCTCTCGAGGGGAGACGGGTATGTCGGGGAACTTCTTGGGTTGCAGCAAGGGTGTGAAGGACCCTTTGGAAATTCCAGTGGTTAGATGTGATTAGCCTCGAGAAGCCTCAGCGGAAATGGGCCTCATCTCGCCTGGAGGTCAAAACCTCCTGGATTTTCTCGAGTTGCGGCAGGTGCTCTCGACTTATGACGTGGACCTCAGGGACCCTCTCTGGTGGCCTCAGGAAAGCCCAGTCCCCATGCGAGTTCTTCGGGGGCCACTCCGGATTCCTCTCCCGTCGATGCCGGGGCCTAAGACCTTGTGTGGAGTCGGGGCCGGAACCTGAGGATTCCTCTCCAGTGCTGACATGGATCTTGGGGTACTTCTGGAGTCTCCTCAGGGGAGTCAGTCCTCGTCTCGAATGAGGGCATGCACTTGCGCTTTCCTCCAGAGCGGTAGCAACAGTATCACGCAGTCCGCCGCGTGGATCAAAGGATCTATGGTTTTCCCTCGAGTCTTTCCCACGAGGCTTTCCCACGAGGCTTTCCCACAGGGCTGTCCCACGTGCACACGTGGTGGGAGTGGATCCTCGGCTTGAACGTCAAGGCAGTGCAGGGAAAACAGGTTCCTCTGGAATGGACTGACACATCTGGGGGACTCTTAGAATGGTGGCACGACCCTGGAGTTCCTCTCGCCTTTCCTGTGGAGAGCGCCTCCTCTTGAGATGCGACGGGAACGCCGGGAAATCTTTCCCTACGAAACAGGGAAAGGATCCCTCATCTCGAGCTAGGAGGCGGAAACGGGGCTCCCCTGGATGTGTGCGGGACCCAACGTGCTTCCTCTCGAGTGGAAACTGGTATGTCGGGGAACTTCTTGAGTTGCAGCAAGGGTGTGAAGGACCCTTTGGAAGTTCCAGTGGTTAGATGTGATTGGCCTCGAGAAGCCTCAGCGGAAATGGGCCTCATCTCGCCTGGAGGGCAAATCCTCCTGGATTTTCTCGAGTTGCGGCAGGTGCTCTCGACTTACGACGGGGACCTCAGGGACCCGCTCTGGTGGCCTCAGGAAAGGCCAGTCCCCATGCGAGTTCCTCGGGGGCCTCTCGGGATTCCTCTCCCGTCGATTCCGGGGCCTAAGACCTTGTGTGGAGTAGGGGCCGGAACCTGAGGATTCCTCTCCAGTGCTGACATGGATCTTGGGGTACTTCTGGAGTCTCCCCAGGGGAGTCAGTCCTCGTCTCGAATGCGGGCATGCACTTGCCCTTTCCTCCAGAGCGGTAGCAGCAGTGTCACGCAGTCCGCCGCGTGGATCAAAGGATCTATGGTTTTCCCTCGAGTCTTTCCAACGAGGCTTTCCCACGAGGCTTTCCCACAGGGCTGTCCCACGTGCACACGTGGTGGGAGTCGATCCTCGGCTTGAACCTCAAGGCAGTGCAGGGAAAACAGGTTCCTCTGGAATGGACTGACACATCTGGGGGACTCTTGGAATGGTGGCACGACCCTGGAGTTCCTCTTGCCTTTCCAGTGGAGAGCGCCTCCTCTTGAGAGCGCCTCCTCTTGAGATGCGACGGGAACGCCGGGAATTCTTTCCCTACGAAACAGGGAAAGGATCCCTCATCTCGAGCTAGGAGGCGGAAACGGGGCTCCCCTGGATGTGTGCGGGACCCCACGTGCTTCCTCTCGAGTGGAGACGGGTATGTCGGGGAACTTCTTGAGTTGCAGCAAGGGTGTGAAGGACCCTTTGGAAGTTCCAGTGGTTAGACGTGATTAGCCTCGAGAAGCCTCAGCGGAAATGGGCCTCATCTCGCCTGGAGGGCAAAACCCCCTGGATTTTCTCGAGTTGCGGCAGGTGCTCTCGACTTACGACGGGGACCTCAGGGACCCGCTCTGGTGGCCTCAGGAAAGGATAGTCCCCATGCGAATTCCTCGGGGGCCTCTCGGGATTACTCTCCCTTTGATGCCGGGGCCTAAGACCTTGTGTGGAGTCGGGGCCGGAACCTGAGGATTCCTCTCCAGTGCTTACATGGATCTTGGGGTACTTCTGGAGTCTCCCCAGGGGAGTCAGTCCTCGTCTCGAATGCGGGCATGCACTTGCGCTTTCCTCCAGAGCGGTAGCAGCAGTGTCACGCAGTCCGCCGCGTGGATCAAAGGATCTATGGTTTTCCTTCGAGTCTTTCCCACGAGGCTTTCCCAGGAGGCTTTCCCACAGGGCTGTCCCACGTGCACAGGTGGTGGGAGTCGATCCTCGGCTTGAACGTCAAGGCAGTGCAGGGAAAACAGGCTCCTCTGTAATGGACTGACACATCTGGGCGTCTCTTGGAATGGTGGCACGACCCTGGAGTTCCTCTCGCCTCTCCTGTGGAGAGCGCCTCCTCTTGAGATGCGACGGGAACGCCGGGAATTCTTTCCCTACGAAACAGGGAAAGGATCCCTCATCTCGAGCTAGGAGGCGGAAACGGGGCTCCCCTGGATGTGTGCGGGACCCCACGTGCTTCCTCTCGAGTGGAGACGGGTATGTCGGGGAACTTCTTGAGTTGCAGCAAGGGTGTGAAGGACCCTTTGGAAGTTCCAGTGGTTAGAAGTGATTGGCCTCGAGAAGCCTCAGCGGAAATGGGCCTCATCTCGCCTGGAGGGCAAAACCTCCTGGATTTTCTCGAGTTGCGGCAGGTGCTCTCGACTTACGACGGGGACCTCAGGGACCCGCTCTGGTGGCCTCAGGAAAGGCCAGTCCCCATGCGAGTTCCTCGGGGGCCTCTCGGGATTCCTCTCCCGTCGATGCCGGGGCCTAAGACCTTGTGTGGAGTCGGGGCCCGAACCTGAGGATTCCTCTCCAGTGCTGACATGGATCTTGGGGTACTTCTGGAGTCTCCCCAGGGGAGTCAGTCCTCGTCTCGAATGGGGGCATGCACTTGCACTTTCCTCCAGAGCGGTAGCAGCAGTGTCACGCAGTCCGCCGCGTGGATCAAAGGATCTATGGTTTTCTCTCGAGACTTTCCCACGAGGCTTTCCCACGAGGCTTTCCCACAGGGCTGTCCCACGTGCACACGTGGTGGGAGTCGATCCTCGGCTTGAACGTCAAGGCAGTGCAGGGAAAACAGGTTCCTCTGGAATGGACTGACACGTCTGGGGGACTCTTGGAATGGTGGCACGACCCTGGAGTTCCTCTCGCCTTTCCTGTGGAGAGTGCCTCCTCTTGAGATGCGACGGGAACGCCGGGAATTCTTTCCCTACGAAACAGGGAAAGGATCCCTCATCTCGAGCTAGGAGGCGGAAACGGGGCTCCCCTGGATGTGTGCGGGCCCCCACGTGCTTCCTCTCGAGTGGAGACGGGTATGTCGGGGAACTTCTTGAGTTGCAGCAAGGGTGTGAAGGACCCTTTGGAAGTTCCAGTGGTTAGAAGTGATTAGCCTCGAGAAGCCTCAGCGGAAATGGGCCTCATCTCGCCTGGAGAGCAAAACCTCCTGGATTTTCTCGAGTTGCGGCAGGTGCTCTCGACTTACGACGGGGACCTCAGAGACCAGCTCTGGTGGCCTCAGGAAAGGCCAGTCCCCATGCGAGTTCCTCGGGTCCTCTCGGGATTCCTCTCCCGTCGATGCTGTGGCCTAAGCCCTTGTGTGGAGTCGTGGCCGGAACCTGACGATTCCTCTCCAGTGCTGACATGGATCTTTGGGTACTTCTGGAGTCTCCCCAGGGGAGTGAGTCCTCGTCTCGAATGCGGGCATGCACTTGCGCTTTCCTCCAGAGCGGTAGCAGCAGTGTCACGCAGTCCGCCGCGTGGATCAAAGGATCTATGGTTTTCACTCGAGTCTTTCCCACGAGGCTTTCCCACGAGGCTTTCCCACAGGGCTGTCCCACGTGCACACGTGGTGGGAGTCGATCCTCGGCTTGAACCTCAAGGCAGTGCAGGGAAAACAGGTTCATCTGGAATGGACTGACACATCTGGGGCACTCTTGGAATGGTGGCACGACCCTGGAGTTCCTCTCGCCTTTCCTGTGCAGAGCGCCTCCTCTTGAGATGCGACGGGAACGCCGGGAATTCTTTCCCTACGAAACAGGGAAAGGATCCCTCATCTCGAGCTAGGAGGCGGAAACGGGGCTCCCCTGGATGTGTGCGGGCCCCCACGTGCTTCCTCTCGAGTGGAGACGGGTATGTCGGGGAACTTCTTGAGTTGCAGCAAGGGTGTGAAGGACCCTTTGGAAGTTCCAGTGGTTAGAAGTGATTAGCCTCGAGAAGCCTCAGCGGAAATGGGCCTCATCTCGCCTGGAGAGCAAAACTTCCTGGATTTTCTCGAGTTGCGGCAGGTGCTCTCGACTTACGACGGGGACCTCAGAGACCATCTCTGGTGGCCTCAGGAAAGGCCAGTCCCCATGCGAGTTCCTCGGGTCCTCTCGGGATTCCTCTCCCGTCGATGCTGTGGCCTAAGCCCTTGTGTGGAGTCGTGGCCGGAACCTGACGATTCCTCTCCAGTGCTGACATGGATCTTTGGGTACTTCTGGAGTCTCCCCAGGGGAGTCAGTCCTCGTCTCGAATGCGGGCATGCACTTGCGCTTTCCTCCAGAGCGGTAGCAGCAGTGTCACGCAGTCCGCCGCGTGGATCAAAGGATCTATGGTTTTCCCTCGAGTCTTTCCAACGAGGCTTTCCACGAGGCTTTCCCACAGGGCTGTCCCACGTGCACACGTGGTGGGAGTCGATCCTCGGCTTGAACCTCAAGGCAGTGCAGGGAAAACAGGTTCATCTGGAATGGACTGACACATCTGGGGCACTCTTGGAATGGTGGCACGACCCTGGAGTTCCTCTCGGCTTTCCTGTGCAGAGCGCCTCCTCTTGAGATGCGACGGGAACGCCGGGAATTCTTTCCCTACGAAACAGGGAAAGGATCCCTCATCTCGAGCTAGGAGGCGGAAACGGGGCTCCCCTGGATGTGTGCGGGACCCCACGTGCACCCTCTCGAGTGGAGACGGGTATGTCGGGGAACTTCTTGAGTTGCAGCAAGGGTGTGAAGGACCCTTTGGAAGTTCCAGTGGTTAGATGTGATTGGCCTCGAGAAGCCTCAGCGGAAATGGGCCTCATCTCGCCTGGAGGGCAAATCCTCCTGGATTTTCTCGAGTTGCGGCAGGTGCTCTCGACTTACGACGGGGACCTCAGGGACCCGCTCTGGTGGCCTCAGGAAAGGCCAGTCCCCATGCGAGTTCCTCGGGGGCCTCTCGGGATTCCTCTCCCGTCGATTCTGGGGCCTAAGACCTTGTGTGGAGTAGGGGCCGGAACCTGAGGATTCCTCTCCAGTGCTGACATGGATCTTGGGGTACTTCTGGAGTCTCCCCAGGGGAGTCAGTCCTCGTCTCGAATGCGGGCATGCACTTGCGCTTTCCTCCAGAGCGGTAGCAGCAGTGTCACGCAGTCCGCCGCGTGGATCAAAGGATCTATGGTTTTCCCTCGAGTCTTTCCCACGAGGCTTTCCCACGAGGCTTTCCCACAGGGCTGTCCCACGTGCACACGTGGTGGGAGTCGATCCTCGGCATGAACCTCAAGGCAGTGCAGGGAAAACAGGTTCCTCTGGAATGGACTGACACATCTGGGGGACTCTTGGAATGGTGGCACGACCCTGGAGTTCCTCTTGCCTTTCCAGTGGAGAGCGCCTCCTCTTGAGAGCGCCTCCTCTTGAGATGCGACGGGAACGCCGGGAATTCTTTCCCTACGAAACAGGGAAAGGATCCCTCATCTCGAGCTAGGAGGCGGAAACGGGGCTCCCCTGGATGTGTGCGGGACCCCACGTGCTTCCTCTCGAGTGGAGACGGGTATGTCGGGGAACTTCTTGAGTTGCAGCAAGGGTGTGAAGGACCCTTTGGAAGTTCCAGTGGTTAGACGTGATTAGCCTCGAGAAGCCTCAGCGGAAATGGGCCTCATCTCGCCTGGAGGGCAAAACCCCCTGGATTTTCTCGAGTTGCGGCAGGTGCTCTCGACTTACGACGGGGACCTCAGGGACCCGCTCTGGTGGCCTCAGGAAAGGATAGTCCCCATGCGAATTCCTCGGGGGCCTCTCGGGATTACTCTCCCTTCGATGCCGGGGCCTAAGACCTTGTGTGGAGTCGGGGCCGGAACCTGAGGATTCCTCTCCAGTGCTTACATGGATCTTGGGGTACTTCTGGAGTCTCCCCAGGGGAGTCAGTCCTCGTCTCGAATGCGGGCATGCACTTGCGCTTTCCTCCAGAGCGGTAGCAGCAGTGTCACGCAGTCCGCCGCGTGGATCAAAGGATCTATGGTTTTCCTTCGAGTCTTTCCCACGAGGCTTTCCCACGAGGCTTTCCCACAGGGCTGTCCCACGTGCACAGGTGGTGGGAGTCGATCCTCGGCTTGAACGTCAAGGCAGTGCAGGGAAAACAGGCTCCTCTGTAATGGACTGACACATCTGGGCGTCTCTTGGAATGGTGGCACGACCCTGGAGTTCCTCTCGCCTCTCCTGTGGAGAGCGCCTCCTCTTGAGATGCGACGGGAACGCCGGGAATTCTTTCCCTACGAAACAGGGAAAGGATCCCTCATCTCGAGCTAGGAGGCGGAAACGGGGCTCCCCTGGATGTGTGCGGGACCCCACGTGCTTCCTCTCGAGTGGAGACGGGTATGTCGGGGAACTTCTTGAGTTGCAGCAAGGGTTTGAAGGACCCTTTGGAAGTTCCAGTGGTTAGAAGTGATTGTCCTCGAGAAGCCTCAGCGGAAATGGGCCTCATCTCGCCTGGAGGGCAAAACCTCCTGGATTTTCTCGAGTTGCGGCAGGTGCTCTCGACTTACGACGGGGACCTCAGGGACCCGCTCTGGTGGCCTCAGGAAAGGCCAGTCCCCATGCGAGTTCCTCGGGGGCCTCTCGGGATTCCTCTCCCGTCGATGCCGGGGCCTAAGACCTTGTGTGGAGTCGGGGCCGGAACCTGAGGATTCCTCTCCAGTGCTGACATGGATCTTGGGGTACTTCTGGAGTCTCCCCAGGGGAGTCAGTCCTCGTCTCGAATGGGGGCATGCACTTGCACTTTCCTCCAGAGCGGTAGCAGCAGTGTCACGCAGTCCGCCGCGTGGATCAAAGGATCTATGGTTTTCTCTCGAGACTTTCCCACGAGGCTTTCCCACGAGGCTTTCCCACAGGGCTGTCCCACGTGCACACGTGGTGGGAGTCGATCCTCGGCTTGAACGTCAAGGCAGTGCAGGGAAAACAGGTTCCTCTGGAATGGACTGACACGTCTGGGGGACTCTTGGAATGGTGGCACGACCCTGGAGTTCCTCTCGCCTTTCCTGTGGAGAGTTCCTCCTCTTGAGATGCGACGGGAACGCCGGGAATTCTTTCCCTACGAAACAGGGAAAGGATCCCTCATCTCGAGCTAGGAGGCGGAAACGGGGCTCCCCTGGATGTGTGCAGGCCCCCACGTGCTTCCTCTCGAGTGGAGACGGGTATGTCGGGGAACTTCTTGAGTTGCAGCAAGGGTGTGAAGGACCCTTTGGAAGTTCCAGTGGTTAGAAGTGATTAGCCTCGAGAAGCCTCAGCGGAAATGGGCCTCATCTCGCCTGGAGAGCAAAACCTCCTGGATTTTCTCGAGTTGCGGCAGGTGCTCTCGACTTACGACGGGGACCTCAGAGACCAGCTCTGGTGGCCTCAGGAAAGGCCAGTCCCCATGCGAGTTCCTCGGGTCCTCTCGGGATTCCTCTCCCGTCGATGCTGTGGCCTAAGCCCTTGTGTGGAGTCGTGGCCGGAACCTGACGATTCCTCGCCAGTGCTGACATGGATCTTTGGGTACTTCTGGAGTCTCCCCAGGGGAGTCAGTCCTCGTCTCGAATGCGGGCATGCACTTGCGCTTTCCTCCAGAGCGGTAGCAGCAGTGTCACGCAGTCCGCCGCGTGGATCAAAGGATCTATGGTTTTCCCTCGAGTCTTTCCAACGAGGCTTTCCCACGAGGCTTTCCCACAGGGCTGTCCCACGTGCACACGTGGTGGGAGTCGATCCTCGGCTTGAACCTCAAGGCAGTGCAGGGAAAACAGGTTCATCTGGAATGGACTGACACATCTGGGGCACTCTTGGAATGGTGGCACGACCCTGGAGTTCCTCTCGCCTTTCCTGTGCAGAGCGCCTCCTCTTGAGATGCGACGGGAACGCCGGGAATTCTTTCCCTACGAAACAGGGAAAGGATCCCTCATCTCGAGCTAGGAGGCGGAAACGGGGCTCCCCTGGATGTGTGCGGGACCCCACGTGCTTCCTCTCGAGTGGAAACGGGTATGTCGGGGAACTTCTTGAGTTGCAGCAAGGGTGTGAAGGACCCTTTGGAAGTTCCAGTGGTTAGACGTGATTAGCCTCGAGAAGCCTCAGCGGAAATGGGCCTCATCTCGCCTGGAGGGCAAAACCTCCTGGATTTTCTCGAGTTGCGGCAGGTGCTCTCGACTTACGACGGGGACCTCGGGGACCCGCTCTGGTGGCCTCAGGAAAGGCCAGTCCCCATGGAGTTCCTCGGGGGCCTCTCGGGATTCCTCTCCCATCGATGCCAGGGCCTAAGACCTTGTGTGGAGTCGGGGCCGGACCCTGAGGATTCCTCTGCAGTGCTAACATGGATCTTGGGGTACGTCTGGAGTCTCCCCAGGGGAGTCAGTCCTCGTCTCGAATGCGGGCATGCACTTGCGCTTTCCTCCAGAGCGGTAGCAGCAGTGTCACGCAGTCTGCCGCGTGGATCAAAGGATCTATGGTTTTCCCTCGAGTCTTTCCCACGAGGCTTTCCCACAGGGCTGTCCCACGTGCACACGTGGTGGGAGTCGATCCTCGGCTTGAACGTCAAGGCAGTGCAGGGAAAACAGGTTCCACTGGAATGGACTGACACATCTGGGGGACTCTTGGAATGGTGGCACGACCCTGGAGTTCCTCTCGCCTTTCCTGTGGAGAGCGCCTCCTCTTGAGATGCGACGTGAACGCCGGGAATTCTTTCCCTATGAAACAGGGAAAGGATCCCTCATCTCGAGCTGGGAGGCGGAAACGGGGCTCCCCTGGATGTGTGCGGGACCCTTGTGCTTCCTCTCGAGGGGAGACGGGTATGTCGGGGAACTTCTTGAGTTACAGCGAGGGTGTGAAGGACCCTTTGGAAGTTCCAGTGGTTAGACGTGATTAGCCTCGAGAAGCCTCAGCGGAAATGGGCCTCATCTCGCCTGGAGGGCAAAACCTCCTGGATTTTCTCGAGTTGCGGCAGGTACTCTCGACTTACGACGGGGACCTCAGGGACCCGCTCTGGTGGCCTCAGGAAAGGCCAGTCCCCATGCGAATTCCTCGGGGGCCTCTCGGGATTACTCTCCCTTCGATGCCGGGGCCTAAGACCTTGTGTGGAGTCGGGACCGGAACCTGAGGATTCCTCTCCAGTGCTTACATGGATCTTGGGGTACTTCTGGAGTCTCCCCAGGGGAGTCAGTCCTCGTCTCGAATGCGGGCATGCACTTGCGCTTTCCTCCAGAGCGGTAGCAGCAGTGTCACGCAGTCCGCCGCGTGGATCAAAGGATCTATGGTTTTCCCTCGAGTCTTTCCCACGAGGCTTTCCCACGAGGCTTTCCCACAGGGCTGTCCCACGTGCACACGTTGTGGGAGTCGATCCTCGGCTTGAACGTCAAGGCAGTGCAGGGAAAACAGGTTCCTCTGGAATGGCCTGACACATGTGGGGGACTCTTGGAATTGTGGCACGACCCTGAAGTTCCTCTCGCCTTTCATGTGGAGAGCGCCTCCTCTTGAGATGCGACGGGAACGCCGGGAATTCTTTCCCTAAGAAACAGGTAAAGGATCCCTCATCTCGAGCTGGGAGGCGGAAACGGGGCTCCCCTGGATGTGTGCGGGACCCTTGTGCTTCCTCTCGAGGGGAGACGGGTATGTCGGGGAACTTCTTGGGTTGCAGCGAGGGTGTGAAGTACCCTTTGGAAATTCCAGTGGTTAGATGTGATTAGCCTCTAGAAGCCTCAGCGGAAATGGGCCTCATCTCGCCTGGAGGTCAAAACCTCCTGGATTTTCTCGAGTTGCGGCAGGTGCTCTCGACTTATGACGTGGACCCCAGGGACCCTCTCTGGTGGCCTCAGGAAAGCCCAGTCCCCATGCGAGTTCTTCGGGGGCCACTCCGGATTCCTCTCCCGTCGATGCCGGGGCCTAAGACCTTGTGTGGAGTCGGGACCGGAACCTGAGGATTCCTCTCCAGTGCTGACATGGATCATGGGGTACTTCTGGAGTCTCCTCAGGGGAGTCAGTCCTCGTCTCGAATGCGGGCATGCACTTGCGCTTTCCTCCAGAGCGGTAGCAACAGTGTCACGCAGTCCGCTGCGTGGATCAAAGGATCTATGGTTTTCCCTCGAGTCTTTCCCACGAGGCTTTCCCACGAGGCTTTCCCACAGGGCTGTCCCACGTACACACGTGGTGGGAGTGGATCCTCGGCTTGAACGTCAAGGCAGTGCAGGGAAAACAGGTTCCTCTGGAATGGACTGACACATCTGGGGGACTCTTGGAATGGTGGCACGACCCTGGAGTTCCTCTCGCCTTTCCTGTGGAGAGCGCCTCCTCTTGAGATGCGACGGGAACGCCGGTAATTCTTTCCCTACGAAACAGGGAAAGGATCCCTCATCTCGAGCTAGGAGGCGGAAACGGGGCTCCCCTGGATGTGTGCGGGACCCCACGTGCTTCCTCTCGAGTGGAAACGGGTATGTCGGGGAACTTCTTGAGTTGCAGCAAGGGTGTGAAGGACCCTTTGGAAGTTCCAGTGGTTAGAAGTGATTGGCCTCGAGAAGCCTCAGCGGAAATGGGCCTCATCTCGCCTGGAGGGCAAAACCTCCTGGATTTTCTCGAGTTGCGGCAGGTGCTCTCGACTTACGACGGGGACCTCAGGGACCCGCTCTGATGGCCTCAGGAAAGGCCAGTCCCCATGCGAGTTCCTCGGGGGCCTCTCGGGATTCCTCTCCCGTCGATGCCGGGGCCTAAGAACTTGTGTGGAGTCGGGGCCCGAACCTGAGGATTCCTCTCCAGTGCTGACATGGATCTTGGGGTACTTCTGGAGTCTCCCCAGGGGAGTCAGTCCTCGTCTCGAATGGGGGCATGCACTTGCACTTTCCTCCAGAGCGGTAGCAGCAGTGTCACGCAGTCCGCCGCGTGGATCAAAGGATCTATGGTTTTCTCTCGAGACTTTCCCACGAGGCTTTCCCACGAGGCTTTCCCACAGGGCTGTCCCACGTGCACACATGGTGGGAGTCGATCCTCGGCTTGAACGTCAAGGCAGTGCAGGGAAAACAGGTTCCTCTGGAATGGACTGACACGTCTGGGGGACTCTTGGAATGGTGGCACGACCCTGGAGTTCCTCTCGCCTTTCCTGTGGAGAGTGCCTCCTCTTGAGATGCGACGGGAACGCCGGGTATTCTTTCCCTACGAAACAGGGAAAGGATCCCTCATCTCGAGCTAGGAGGCGGAAACGGGGCTCCCCTGGATGTGTGCGGGACCCCACGTGCTTCCTCTCGAGTGGAGACGGGTATGTCGGGGAACTTCTTGAGTTGCAGCAAGGGTGTGAAGGACCCTTTGGAAGTTCCAGTGGTTAGAAGTGATTAGCCTCGAGAAGCCTCAGCGGAAATGGGCCTCATCTCGCCTGGAGAGCAAAACCTCCTGGATTTTCTCGAGTTGCGGCAGGTGCTCTCGACTTACGACGGGGACCTCAGAAACCAGCTCTGGTGGCCTCAGGAAAGGCCAGTCCCCATGCGAGTTCCTCGGGTCCTCTCGGGATTCCTCTCCCGTCGATGCTGTGGCCTAAGCCCTTGTGTGGAGTCGGGGCCGGAACCTGACGATTCCTCTCCAGTGCTGACATGGATCTTTGGGTACTTCTGGAGTCTCCCCAGGGGAGTCAGTCCTCGTCTCGAATGCGGGCATGCACTTGCGCTTTCCTCCAGAGCGGTAGCAGCAGTGTCACGCAGTCCGCCGCGTGGATCAAAGGATCTATGGTTTTCCCTCGAGTCTTTCCAACGAGGCTTTCCCACGAGGCTTTCCCACAGGGCTGTCCCACGTGCACACGTGGTGGGAGTCGATCCTCGGCTTGAATCTCAAGGCAGTGCAGGGAAAACAGGTTCCTCTGGAATGGACTGACACATCTAGGGCACTCTTGGAATGGTGGCACGACCCTGGAGTTCCTCTCGCCTTTCCTGTGGAGAGCGCCTCCTCTTGAGATGCGACGGGAACGCCGGGAATTCTTTCCCTACGAAACAGGGAAAGGATCCCTCATCTCGAGCTAGGAGGCGGAAACGGGGCTCCCCTGGATGTGTGCGGGACCCCACGTGCTTCCTCTCGAGTGGAGACGGGTATGTCGGGGAACTTCTTGAGTTGCAGCAAGGGTGTGAAGGACCCTTTGGAAGTTCCAGTGGTTAGACGTGATTAGCCTCGAGAAGCCTCAGCGGAAATGGGCCTCATCTAGCCTGGAGGGCAAAACCTCCTGGATTTTCTCGAGTTGCGGCAGGTGCTCTCGACTTATGACGGGGACCTCGGGGACCCGCTCTGGTGGCCTCAGGAAAGGCCAGTCCCCATGGAGTTCCACGGGGGCCTCTCGGGATTCCTCTCCCATCCATGCCGGGGCCTAAGACCTTGTGTGGAGTCGGGGCCGGACCCTGAGGATTCCTCTGCAGTGCTAACATGGATCTTGGGGTACGTCTGGAGTCTCCCCAGGGGAGTCAGTCCTCGTCTCGAATGCGGGCATGCACTTGCGCTTTCCTCCAGAGCGGTAGCAGCAAGGCCACGCAGTCTGCCGCGTGGATCAAAGGATCTATGGTTTTCCCTCGAGTCTTTCCCACGAGGCTTTCCCACGAGGCTTTCCCACAGGGCTGTCCCACGTGCACACGTGGTGGGAGTGGATCCTCGGCTTGAACGTCAAGGCAGTGCAGGGAAAACAGGTTCCACTGGAATGGACTGACACTTCTGGGGGACTCTTGGAATGGTGGCACGACCCTGGAGTTCCTCTCGCCTTTCCTGTGGAGAGCGCCTCCTCTTGAGATGCGACGCGAACGCCGGGAATTCTTTCCCTATGAAACAGGGAAAGGATCCCTCATCTCGAGCTGGGAGGCGGAAACGGGGCTCCCCTGGATGTGTGCGGGACCCTTGTGCTTCCTCTCGAGTGGAGACGGGTATGTCGGGGAACTTCTTGAGTTGCAGCGAGGGTGTGAAGGACCCTTTGGAAGTTCCAGTGGTTAGACGTGATTAGCCTCGAGATGCCTCAGCGGAAATGGGCCTCATCTCGCCTGGAGGGCAAAACCTCCTGGATTTTCTCGAGTTGCGGCAGGTACTCTCGACTTACAACGGGGACCTCAGGGACCCGCTCTGGTGGCCTCAGGAAAGGCCAGTCCCCATGCGAATTCCTCGGGGGCCTCTCGGGATTACTCTCCCTTCGATGCCGGGGCCTAAGACCTTGTGTGGAGTCGGGACCGGAACCTGAGGATTCCTCTCCAGTGCTTACATGGATCTTGGGGTACTTCTGGAGACTCCTCAGTGGAGTCAGTCCTCGTCTCGAATGCGGGCATGCACTTCCGCTTTCCTCCAGAGCGCTAGCAGCAGTGTCACGCAGTTCGCCGCGTAGATCAAAGGATCTATGGTTTTCCTTCGAGTCTTTCTCACGAGGCTTTCCCACGAGGCTTTTCCACAGGGCTGTCCCACGTGCACAGGTGGTGGGAGTCGATCCTCGGCTTGAACGTCAAGGCAGTGCAGGGAAAACAGGCTCCTCTGTAGTGGACTGACACATCTGGGCGTCTCTTGGAATGGTGGCACGACCCTGGAGTTCCTCTCGCCTCTCCTGTGGAGAGCGCCTCCTCTTGAGATGCGACGGGAACGCCGGGAATTCTTTCCCTACGAAACAGGGAAAGGATCCCTCATCTCGAGCTAGGAGGCGGAAACGGGGCTCCCCTGAATGTGTGCGGGACCCCACGTGCTTCCTCTCGAGTGGAGACGGGTATGTCGGGGAACTTCTTGAGTTGCAGCAAGGGTGTGAAGGACCCTTTGGAAGTTCCAGTGGTTAGAAGTGCATAGCCTCGAGAAGCCTCAGCGGAAATGGGCCTCATCTCGCCTGGAGAGCAAAACCTCCTGGATTTTCTCGAGTTGCGGCAGGTGCTCTCGACTTACGACGGGGAACTCAGAGACCCGCTCTGGTGGCCTCAGGAAAGGCCAGTCCCCATGCGAGTTCCTCGGGTCCTCTCGGGATTCCTCTCCCGTCGATGCTGGGGCCTAAGCCCTTGTGTGGAGTAGGGGCCGGAACCTGAGGATTCCTCTCCAGTGCTGACATGGATCTTGGGGTACTTCTGGAGTCTCCCCAGGGGAGTCAGTCCTCGTCTCGAATGCGGGCATGCACTTGCGCTTTCCTCTAGAGCGGTAGCAGCAGTGTCACGCAGTCCGCCGCGTGGATCAAAGGATCTATGGTTTTCCCTCGAGTCTTTCCCACGAGGCTTTCCCACGAGGCTTTCCCACAGGGCTGTCCCACGTGCACACGTGGTGGGAGTCGATCCTCGGCTTGAACGTCAAGGCAGTGCAGGGAAAACAGGTTCCTCTGGAATGGACTGACACATCTGGGGGTCTCTTGGAATGGTGCCACGACCCCGGAGTTCCTCTCGCCTTTCCTGTGGAGAGCGCCTCCTCTTGAGATGCGACGGGAACGCCCGGAATTCTTTCCCTACAAAACAGGGAAAGAATCCCTCATCTCGAGCTAGGAGGCGGAAACGGGGCTCCCCTGGATGTGTGCGGGACCCCACGTGCTTCCTCTCGAGTGGAGACGGGTATGTCGGGGAACTTCTTGAGTTGCAGCAAGGGTGTGAAGGACCCTTTGGAAGTTCCAGTGGTTAGAAGTGATTGGCCTCGAGAAGCCTCAGCGGACATGGGCCTCATCTCGCCTGGAGGGCAAAACCTCCTGGATTTTCTCGAGTTGCGGCAGGTGCTCTCGACTTACGACGGGGACCTCAGGGACCCGCTCTGGTGGCCTCAGGAAAGGCCAGTCCCCATGCGAGTTCCTCGGGGGCCTCTCGGGATTCCTCTCCCGTCGATGCCGGGGCCTAAGACCTTGTGTGGAGTCGGGGCCCGAACCTGAGGATTCCTCTCCAGTGCTGACATGGATCTTGGGGTACTTCTGGAGTCTCCCCAGGGGAGTCAGTCCTCGTCTCGAATGGGGGCATGCACTTGCGCTTTCCTCCAGAGCGGTAGCAGCAGTGTCACGCAGTCCGCCGCGTGGATCAAAGGATCTATGTTTTTCTCTCTAGACTTTCCCACGAGGCTTTCCCACGAGGCTTTCCCACAGGGCTGTCCCACGTGCACACGTGGTGGGAGTCGATCCTCGGCTTGAACGTCAAGGCAGTGCAGGGAAAACAGGTTCCTCTGGAATGGACTGACACGTCTGGGGGACTCTTGGAATGGTGGCACGACCCTGGAGTTCCTCTCGCCTTTCCTGTGGAGAGTGCCTCCTCTTGAGATGCGACGGGAACGCCGGGAATTCTTTCCCTACGAAACAGGGAAAGGATCCCTCATCTCGAGCTAGGAGGCGGAAACGGGGCTCCCCTGGATGTGTGCGTGACCCCACGTGCTTCCTCTCGAGTGGAGACGGGTATGTCGGGGAACTTCTTGAGTTGCAGCAAGGGTGTGAAGGACCCTTTGGAAGTTCCAGTGGTTAGATGTGATTGACCTCGAGAAGCCTCAGCGGAAATGGGCCTCATCTCGCCTGGAGGGCAAAACCTCCTGGATTTTCTCGAGTTGCGGCAGGTGCTCTCGACTTACGACGGGGACCTCAGGGACCCGCTCTGGTGGCCTCAGGAAAGGCCAGTCCCCATGCGAGTTCCTCGGGGGCCTCTCGGGATTCCTCTCCCGTCGATGCCGGGGCCTAAGACCCTGTGTGGAGTCGGGGCCCGAACCTGAGGATTCCTCTCCAGTGATGACATGGATCTTGGGGTACTTCTGGAGTCTCCCCAGGGGAGTCAGTCCTCGTCTCGAATGCGGGCATGCACTTGCGCTTTCCTCCAGAGCGGTAGCAGAAGTGTCACGCAGTCCGCCGCGTGGATAAAAGGATCTATGGTTTTCCCTCGAGTCTTTCCCACGAGGCTTTCCCACGAGGCTTTCAAACAGGGCTGTCCCTCGTGCACACGTGGTGGGAGTCGATCCTCGGCTTGAACGTAAAGGCAGTGCAGGGAAAACAGGTTCCTCTGTAATGGACTGACACATCTGTGGGTCTCTTGGAATGGTGCCACGACCCTGGAGTTCCTCTCGCCTTTCCTGTGGAGAGCGCCACCTCTTGAGATGCGACGGGAACGCCGGGAATTCTTTCCCTATGAAACAGGGAAAGGATCCCTCATCTCGAGCTAGGAGGCGGAAACGGGGCTCCCCTGGATGTGTGCGGGACCCCACGTGCTTCCTCTCGAGTGGAGACGGGAATGTCGGGGAACTTCTTGAGTTGCAGCAAGGGTGTGAAGGACCCTTTGGAAGTTCCAGGTGTTAGATGTGATTAGCCTCGAGAAGCCTCAGCGGAAATGGGCCTCATCTCGCCTGGAGGGCAAAACCTCCTGGATTTTCTCGAGTTGCGGCAGGTGCTCTCGACTTACGACGGGGACCTCGGGGACCCGCGCTGGTTGCCTCAGGAAAGGCCAGTCCCCATGCGAGTTCCTCGGGGGCCTCTCGGGATTCCTCTCCCGGCGATTTCGGGGCCTAAGACCTTGTGTGGAGTCGGGGCCGGAACCTGAGGATTCCTCTCCAGTGCTGACATGGATCTTGGGGTACTTCTGGAATCTCCCCAGGGGAGTCAGTCCTCGTCTCGAATGCGGGCATGCACTTGCGCTTTCCTCCAGAGCGGTAGCAGCAGTGTCACGCAGTCCGCCGCGTGGATCAAAGGATCTATGGTTTTCCCTCGAGTCTTTCCCACGAGGCTTTCCCACGAGGCTTTCCCACAGGGCTGTCCCACGTGCACACGTGGTGGGAGTCGATCCTCAGCTTGAACGTCAAGGCAGTGCAGGGAAAACAGGTTCCTCAGGAATGGACTGACACATCTCGGGGACTCCTGAAATGGTGGCACGACCCTGGAGTTTCTCTCGCCTTTCCTGTGGAGAGCGCCTCCTCTTGAGATGCGATGGGAACGCCGGGAATTCTTTCCCTACGAAACAGGGAAAGGATCCCTCATCTCGAGCTAGGCGGCGGAAACGGGGCTCCCCTGGATGTGTGCGCGACCCTCGTGCTTCCTCTCGAGTGGTGACTGGTATGTCGGGGAACTTCTTGAGTTGCAGGAAGGGTGTGCAGAACCCTTTGGAAGTTCCAGTGGTTAGATGTGATTAGCCTCGAGAAGCCTCAGCGGAAATGGGCCTCATTTCGCCTGGAGGGCAAAACCTCCTGGATTTTCTCGAGTTGCGGTAGGTGCTCTCGACTTACGACGGGGACCTCAGGGACCCGCTCTGGTGGCCTCAGGAAAGGCCAGTCCCCATGCGAGTTCCTCAGGGGCCTCTCGGGATTCCTCTCCCGTCGATGCCGGTGCCTAAGACCTTGTGTGGAGTCCGGGCCGGAACCTGACGATTCCTCTCCAGTGCTGACATGGATCTTGGGGTACTTCTGGAGTCTCCCCAGGGGAGTCAGTCCTCGTCTCGAATGCGGGCATGCACTTGGGCTTTACTCCAGAGCGGTAGCAGCAGTGTCCCGCAGTCCTCCGCGTGGATCAAAGGATCTATGATTTTCCCTCGAGTCTTTCCCACGAGGCTTTGCCACGAGGCTTTCCCACAGGGCTGTCCCACGTGCACACGTGGTGGGAGTCGATCCTCGGCTTGAACATCAAGGCAGTGCAGGGAAAACAGGTTCCTCTGGAATGGACTGACACATCTGGGGGACTCTTGGAATGGTGGCATGACCCTGGAGTTCCTCTCGCCTTTCCTGTGGAGAGCGCCTCCTCTTGAGATGCGACGGGAACGCCGGGAATTCTTTCCCTACGAAACAGGGAAAGGATCCCTCATCTCGAGCTAGGAGGCTGAAACGGGGCTCCCCTGGATGTGTGCGGGACCCCACGTGCTTCCTCTCGAGTGGAGACGGGTATGTCGGGGAACTTCTTGAGTTGCAGCAAGGGTGTGAAGGACCCTTTGGAAATTCCAGTGGTTAGATGTGATTAGCCTCGAGAAGCCTCAGCGGAAATGGGCCTCATCTCGCCTGGACGGCAAAACCTCCTGGATTATCTCGAGTTGCGGCAGGTGCTCTCGACTTACGACGTGGACCTCAGGGACCCGCTCTGGCGGCCTCAGGAAAGCCCAGTCCCTATGCGAGTTCTTCGGGGGCCTCTCGGGATTCCTCTCCCGTCGATGCCGGGGCCTAAGACCTTGTGTGGAGTCGGGGCCGGAACCTGAGGAATCCTCTCCAGTGCTGACATGGATCTTGGGGTACTTCTGGAGTCTCCCCAGGGGAGTCAGTCCTCGTATCGAATGCGGGCATGCACTTGCGCTTTCCTCCAGAGCGGTAGCAGCAGTGTCACGCAGTCCGCCACGTGGATCAAAGGATCTATGGTTTTCTCTCGAGACTTTCCCACGAGGCTTTCCCACGAGGCTTTCCCACAGGGCTGTCCCACGTGCACACGTGGTGGGAGTCGATCCTCGGCTTGAACGTCAAGGCAGTGCAGGGAAAAGAGGTTCCTCTGGAATGGACTGACACATCTGGGGGACTCTTGGAATTGTGGCACGACCCTGCAGTTCCTCTCGCCTTTCCTGTGGAGAGCGCCTTCTCTTGAGATGCGACGGGAACGCCGGAAATTCTTTCCCTACGAAACAGGGAAAGGATCCCTCATCTCGAGCTAGGAGGCGGAAACGGGGCTCCCCTGGATGTGTGCGGGACCCTCGTGCTTCCTCTCGAGTGGAGACGGGTATGTCGGGGAACTTCTTCAGTTGCAGCAAGGTTGTGAAGGACCCTTTGGAAGTTCCAGTGGTTAGATGTGATTAGCCTCGAGAAGCCTCAGCGGAAATGGGCCTCATCTCGCCTGGAGGGCAAAACCTCCTGGATCTTCTCGAGTTTCGGCAGGTGCTCTCGACTTACGACGGGGACCACGGGGACCCGCTCTGGTGGCCTCAGGAAAGGCCAGTCCACATGCGAGTTCCTCGGGGGCCTCACGGGATTCCTCTCCCGTCGATGCCGGGGCCTAAGACCTTGTGTGGAGTCGGGGCCCGAACGTGAGGATTCCACTCCAGGGCTGACATGGATCTTGGGGTACTTCTGGAGTCTCCCCAGGGGAGTCAGTCCTCGTCTCGAATGCGGACATGCACTTGCAGTTTCCTCCAGAGCGGTAGCAGCAGTATCACGCAGTCCGCCGCGTGGATCAAAGGATCTATGGTTTTCCCTCGAGTCTATCCTATGAGGCTTTCCCACGAGGCTTTCCCACAGGGCTGTCCCACGTGCACACGTGGTGGGAGTCGATGCTCGGCTTGAACGTCAAGGCAGTGCAGGGAAAACAGGTTCCTCTGGAATGGACTGACACATCTGGGGTACTCTTGGAATGGTGGCACGACCCTGGAGTTCCTCTCGCCTTTCCTGTGGAGAGCGCCTCCTCTTGAGTTGCGACGGGAACGCCGGGAATTCTTTCCCTACGAAACAGGGAAAGGATCCCTCATCTCGAGCTAGGAGGCGGAAACGGGGCTCCCCTGGATGTGTGCGGGACCCTCGTGCTTCCTCTCGAGTGGAGACGGGTATTTCGGGGAACTTCTTCAGTTGCAGCCAGGTTGTGAAGGACCCTTTGGAAGTTCCAGTGGTTAGATGTGATTAGCCTCGAGAAGCCTCAGCGGAAATGGGACTCATCTCGCCTGGAGGGCAAAACCTCCTGGATTTTCTCGAGTTGCGGCAGGTGCTCTACTTACGACGGGGACCACGGGGACCCGCTCTGGTGGCCTCAGGAAAGGCCAGTCCCCATGCGAGTTCCTCGGGGGCCTCTTGGGATTCCTCTCCCGTCGATGCCGGGGCCTACGACCTTGTGTGGAGTCCGGGCCCGAACGTGAGGATTCCTCTCCAGTGCTGACATGGATCTTGGGGTACTTCTGGAGTCTCCCCAGGGGAGTCAGTCCTCGTCTCAAATGCGGGCATGCAATTGTGCTTTCCTCAAGAGCGATAGCAGCAGTGTCACGCAGTCCGCAGCGTGCATCAAAGGATCTATGGTTTTCCCTCGAGTCTTTCCTACGAGGCTTTCCCACGAGGCTTTCCGACAGGGCTTTCTAACATGCAAACATGGTGCGAGTCGAACCTCGGCTTGAACGTCAAGGCAGTGCAGGGCAAACAGGTTCCTCTGGAATGGACTGACACATCTGGGGGACTCTTGGAATGGTGGCACGACCCTGGAGTTCCTCTCGCCTTTCCTGTGGAGAGCGCCTCCTCTTGAGATGCGACGGGAACGCCGGGAATTCTTTCCCTACGAAAAAGGGAAAGGATCCCTCATCTCGAGCTAGGAGGCAGAAACGGGGCTTCCCTGGATGTGTGCGGGACCCCCGTGCTTCCTCTCGAGTGGAGACGGGTATGTCGGGGAACTTCTTGAGTTGCAGCAAGGGTGTGAAGGACCCTTTGGAAATTCTAGTGGTTAGATGTGATTAGCCTCGAGAAGCCTCAGCGGAAATGGGCCTCATCTCGCCTGGACGGCAAAACCTCCTGGATTATCTCGAGTTGCGGCAGGTGCTCTCGACTTACGACGGGGACCACGGGGACCCGCTCTGGTGGCCTCAGGAAAGGCCAGTCCACATGCGAGTTCCTCGGGGGCCTCACGGGATTCCTCTCCCGTCGATGCCGGGGCCTAAGACCTTGTGTGGAGTCGGGGCCCGAACGTGAGGTTTCCACTCCAGGGCTGACATGGAACTTGGGGTACTTCTGGAGTCTCCCCAGGGGAGTCAGTCCTCGTCTCGAATGCGGACATGCACTTGCAGTTTCCTCCAGAGCGGTAGCAGCAGTATCACGCAGTCCGCCGCGTGGATCAAAGGATCTATGGTTGTCCCTCGAGTCTTTCCTATGAGGCTTTCCCACGAGGCTTTCCCACAGGGCTGTCCCACGTGCACACGTGGTGGGAGTCGATGCTCGGCTTGAACGTCAAGGCAGTGCAGGCAAAACAGGTTCCTCTGGAATGGACTGACACATCTGGGGTACTCTTGGAATGGTGGCACGACCCTGGAGTTCCTCTCGCCTTTCCTGTGGAGAGCGCCTCCTCTTGAGTTGCGACGGGAACGCCGGGAATTCTTTCCCTACGAAACAGGGAAAGGATCCCTCATCTCGAGCTAGGCGGAGGAAACGGGGCTCCCCTGGATGTGTGCGGGACCACCGTGCTTCCTCTCGAGTGGAGACGGGTATGTCGGGGAACTTCTTGAGTTGCAGCAAGTGTGTGAAGGACCCTTTGGAAGTTCCAGTGGTTAGATGTGATTAGCCTCGAGAAGCCTCAGCGGAAATGGGCCTCATCTTGCCTGGAGGCAAAACTTCCTGGATTTTCTCGAGTTGTGGTAGGTGCTCTCGACTTACGACGGGGACCTCGGGGACCCGCTCTGGTGGCCTCAGGAAAGGCCAGTCCCCATGCGAGTTCCTCGGGGGCCTCTCGGGATTCCCCTCCCGTCGATGCTGGGGCCTAAGACCTTGTGTGGAGTCGGGGCCGGAACCTGAGGATTCCTCTCCAGTGCTGACATGGATCTTGGGGTATTTCTGGAGTCTCCCCAGGGGAGTCAGTCCTCGTCTCGAATGCGGGCATGCACTTGCGCTTTCCTCCAGAGCGGTAGCAGCAGTGTCACGCAGTCCGCCGCGTGGATCAAAGGATCTATGGTTTTCCCTCGAGTCTTTCCCACGAGGCTTTCCCACGAGGCTTTCCCACAGGGCTGTCCCACGTGCACACGTGGTGGGAGTCGATCCTCGGCTTGAACGTCAAGGCAGTGCAGGGAAAACAGGTTCCTCTGGAATGGTCTGACACATCTGGGGGACTCTTGGAATGGTGGCACGACCCTGGAGTTCCTCTCGCCTTTCCTGTGGAGAGCACCTCCTCTTGAGATGCGACGGGAACGCCGGGAATTCTTTCCCTACGAAACAGGGAAAGGATCCCTCATCTCGAGCTAGGAGGCGGAAACGGGGCTCCCCTGAATGTGTGCGGGACCCTCGTGCTTCCTCTCGAGTGGAGACGGGTATGTCGGAGAACTTCTTGAGTTGCAGCAAGGGTGTGAAGGACTCTTTGGAAATTCCAGTGGTTAGAGGTAATTATCCTCGAGAAGCCTCAGCGGAAATGGGCCTCATCTCGCCTGGAGGGCAAAACCTCCTGGATTTTCTCGAGTTGCGGCAGGTGCTCTTGACTTACGACGGGGACCTCAGGGACCCGCTCTGGTGGCCTCAGGAAAGGCCAGTCCACATGCGAGTTCCTCGGGGGCCTCTCGGGATTCCACTCCCGTCGATGCCGGGGCCTAAGACCTTGTGTGGAGTAGGGGCCGGAACCTGAGGATTCCTCTCCAGAGCTGACATGGATCGTGGGGTACTTCTGGAGTCTCCCCAGGGGAGTCAGTCCTCGTCTCGAATGCGGGCATGCACTTGCGCTTTCCTCCAGAGCGGTAGCAGCAGTGTCACACAGTCCACCGCGTGGATCAAAGGATCTATGGTTTTCCCTCGAGACTTTCCCACGAGGCTTTCCCACGAGGCTTTCCCACAGGGCTGTCCCACGTGCACACGTGGTGGGAGTCGATCCTCGGCTTGAACGTCAAGGCAGTGCAGGGAAAACAGGTTTCTCTGGAATGGACTGACACATCTGGGGGACTCTTGGAATGGTGGCACGACCCTGGAGTTCCTCTCGCCTTTCCTGTGGAGAGCGCCTCCTCTTGAGATGCGACGGGAACGCCGGGAATTCTTTCCCTACGAAACAGGGAAAGGATCCCACATCTCGAGCTAGGAGGCGGAAACGGGGCTCCCCTGGATGTGTGCGGGACCCTCGTGCTTCCTCTCCAGTGGAGACGGGTATGTCGGGGAACTTCTGGACTTGCAGCAAGGGTGTGAAGGACCCTTTGGAAGTTCCAGTGGTTAGATGTGATTAGCATCGAGAAGCCTCAGCGGAAACGGGCCTCATCTCGACGGAGGGCAAAACCTCCTGGATTTTCTCGAGTTGCGGCAGGTGCTCTCGACTTACTACGGGGACCTCGGGGACCCGCTCTGGTGGCCTCAGGAAAGGCCAGTCCACATGCGAGTTCCTCGGGGGCCTCTTGGGATTCCTCTCCCGGCGATGCCGGGGCCTAAGACCTTGTGTGGAGTCGGGGCCGGAACCTGAGGATTCCTCTCCAGTGCTGACATGGATCTTGGGGTACTTCTGGAGTCTCCCCAGGAGAGTCAGTCCTCGTCTCGAATGCGGTCATGCACTTGCGCTTTCCTCCAGAGCGGTAGCAGCAGTGTCACGCAGTCCGCCACGTGGATCAAAGGATCTATGGTTTTCCCTCGAGTCTTTCCCACGAGGCTTTCCCACGAGGCATTCCCACAGGGCTGTCCCACGTGCACACGTGGTGGGAGTGGATCCTCGGCTTGAACGTCAAGGCAGTGCATGGAAAACAGGTTCCTCTGGAATGGACTGACACATCTGGGGTACTCTTGGAATGGTGGCACGACCCTGGAGTTCCTCTCGCCTTTCCTGTGGAGAGCGCCTCCTCTTGAGTTGCGACGGGAACGCCGGGAATTCTTTCCCTACGAAACAGGGAAAGAATCCCTCATCTCGAGCTAGGCGGCGGAAACGGGGCTCCCCTGGATGTGTGCGGGACCACCGTGCTTCCTCTCGAGTGGAGACGGGTATGTCGGGGAACTTCTTCAGTTGCAGCAAGGTTGTGAAGGACCCTTTGGAAGTTCCAGTGGATAGATGTGATTAGCCTCGAGAAGCCTCAGCGGAAATGGGCCTCATCTCGCCTGGAGGGCAAAACCTCCTGGATTTTCTCGAGTTTCGGCAGGTGCTCTCGACTTACGACGGGGACCACGGAGACCCGCTCTGGTGGCCTCAGGAAAGGCCAGTCCACATGCGAGTTCCTCGGGGGCCTCTCGGGATTCCTCTCCCGTCAATGCCGGGGCCTAAGACCTTGTGTGGAGTCGGGGCCCGAACGAGAGGATTCCACTCCAGTGCTGACATGGATCTTGGGGTACTTCTGGAGTCTCCCCAGGGGAGTCAGTCCTCGTCTCGAATGCGGACATGCACTTGCACTTTCCTCCAGAGCGGTAGCAGCAGTATCACGCAGTCCGGCGCGTGGATCAAAGGATCTATGGTTTTCCCTCGAATCTTTCCTATGAGGCTTTCCCACGAGGCTTTCCCACAGGGCTGTCCCACGTGCACACGTGGTGGGAGTCGATGCTCGGCTTGAACGTCAAGGCAGTGCAGGGAAAAAAGGTTCCTCTGGAATGGACTGACACATCTGGGGTACTCTTGGAATGGTGGCACGACCCTGGAGTTCCTCTCGCCTTTCCTGTGGAGAGCGCCTCCTCTGGAGTTGCGACGGGAACGCTGGGAATTCTTTCCCTACGAAACAGGGAAAGGATCCCTCATCTCGAGCTAGGCGGCGGAAACGGGGCTCCCCTGGATGTGTGCGGGACCACCGTGCTTCCTCTCGAGTGGAGACGGGTATGTCGGGGAACTTCTTGAGTTGCAGCAAGTGTGTGAAGGACCCTTTGGAAGTTCCAGTGGTTAGATGTGATTAGCCTCGAGAAGCCTCAGCGGAAATGGGCCTCATCTTGCCTGGAGGCAAAACTTCCTGGATTTTCTCGAGTTGCGGTAGGTGCCCTCGACTTACGACGGGGACCTCGGGGACCCGCTCTGGTGGCCTCAGGAAAGGCCAGTCCCCATGCGAGTTCCTCGGGGGCCTCTCGGGATTCCCCTCCCGTCGATGCTGGGGCCTAAGACCTTGTGTGGAGTCGGGGCCGGAACCTGAGGATTCCTCTCCAGTGCTGACATGGATCTTGGGGCATGTCTGGAGTCTCCCCAGGGGAGTCAGTCCTCGACTCGAATGCGCGCATGCACTTGCGCTTTCCTCCAGAGCGGTAGCAGCAGTGTCACGCAGTCCGCCTCGTGGATCAAAGGATCTATGGTTTTCCCTCGAGTCTTTCCCACGAGGCTTTCCCACGAGGCTTTCCCACAGGGCTGTCCCACGTGCACACGTGGTGGGAGTCGATCCTCGGCTTGAACGTCAAGGCAGTGCAGGGAAAACAGGTTCCTCTGGAATGGTCTGACACATCTGGGGGACTCTTGGAATGGTGGCACGACCCTGGAGTTCCTCTCGCCTTTCCTGTGGAGAGCACCTCCTCTTGAGATGCGACGGGAACGCCGGGAATTCTTTCCCTACGAAACAGGGAAAGGATCCCTCATCTCGAGCTAGGAGGCGGAAACGGGGCTCCCCTGAATGTGTGCGGGACCCTCGTGCTTCCTCTCGAGTGGAGACGGGTATGTCGGAGAACTTCTTGAGTTGCAGCAAGGGTGTGAAGGACCCTTTGGAAATTCCAGTGGTTAGAGGTAATTATCCTCGAGAAGCCTCAGCGGAAATGGGCCTCATCTCGCCTGGAGGGCAAAACCTCCTGGATTTTCTCGAGTTGCGGCAGGTGCTCTCGACTTACGACGGGGACCTCAGGGACCCGCTCTGGTGGCCTCAGGAAAGGCCAGTCCACATGCGAGTTCCTCGGGGGCCTCTCGGGATTCCTCTCCCGTCGATGCCGGGGCCTAAGACCTTGTGTGGAGTAGGGGCCGGAACCTGAGGATTCCTCTCCAGTGCTGACATGGATCGTGGGGTACTTCTGGAGTCTCCCCAGGGGAGTCAGTCCTCGTCTCGAATGCGGGCATGCACTTGCGCTTTCCTCCAGAGCGGTAGCAGCAGTGTCACGCAGTCCGCCGCGTGGATCAAAGGATCTATGGTTTTCCCTCGAGACTTTCCCACGAGGCTTTCCCACGAGGCTTTCCCACAGGGCTGTCCCACGTGCACACGTGGTGGGAGTCGATCCTCGGCTTGAACGTCAAGGCAGTGCAGGGAAAACAGGTTCCTCTGGAATGGACTGACACATCTGGGGGACTCTTGGAATGGTGGCACGACCCTGGAGTTCCTCTCGCCTTTCCTGTGGAGAGCGCCTCCTCTTGAGATGCCACGGGAACGCCGGGAATTCTTTCCCTACGAAACAGGGAAAGGATCCCTCATCTCGAGCTAGGAGGCGGAAACGGGGCTCCCCTGGATGTTTGCGGGACCCTCGTGCTTCCTCTCGAGTGGAGACGGGTATGTCGGGGAACTTCTGGACTTGCAGCAAGGGTGTGAAGGACCCTTTGGAAGTTCCAGTGGTTAGATGTGATTAACCTCGAGAAGCCTCAGTGGAAATGGGCCTCATCTCGACGGAGGGCAAAACCTCCTGGATTTTCTCGAGTTGCGGCAGGTGCTCTCGACTTACTACGGGGACCTCGGGGACCCGCTCTGGTGGCCTCAGGAAAGGCCAGTCCACATGCGAGTTCCTCGGGGGCCTCTTGGGATTCCTCTCCCGGCGATGCCGGGGCCTAAGACCTTGTGTGGAGTCGGGGCCGGAACCTGAGGATTCCTCTCCAGTGCTGACATGGATCTTGGGGTACTTCTGGAGTCTCCCCAGGAGAGTCAGTCCTCGTCTCGAATGCGGTCATGCACTTGCGCTTTCCTCCAGAGCGGTAGCAGCAGTGTCACCCAGTCCGCCGCGTGGATCAAAGGATCTATGGTTTTCCCTCGAGTCTTTCCCACGAGGCTTTCCCACGAGGCTTTCCCACAGGGCTGACCCACGTGCACACGTGGTGGGAGTCGATCCTCGGCTTGAACGTCAAGGCATTGCATGGAAAACAGGTTCCTCTGGAATGGACTGACACATCTGGGGGACTCTTGGAATGGTGGCACGACCCTGGAGTTCCTCTCGCCTTTCCTGTGGAGAGCGCCTCCTCTTGAGATGCGACGGGAACGCCGGGAATTCTTTCCCTAAGAAACAGGGAAAGGATCCCTCATCTCGAGCTAGGAGGCGGAAACGGGGCTCCCCTGGATGTGTGCGGGACCCTGGTGCTTCCTCTCGAGTGGAGACGGGTATGTCGGGGAACTTCTGGACTTGCAGCAAGGGTGTGAAGGACCCTTTGGAAGTTTCAGTGGTTAGATGTGATTAGCCTCGAGAAGCCTCAGCGGAAATGGGCCTCATCTCACCTGGAGGGCAAAACCTCCTGGATTTTCTCGAGTTGCGGCAGGTGCTCTCGACGTACGACGGGGACCTCGGGGACCCGCTCTGGTGGCCTCAGGAAAGGCCAGTCCCCATGCGAGTTCCTCGGGGGGCCTCTCGGGATTCCTCTCCCGTCGATGCCGGGGCCTAAGACCTTGTGTGGAGTCGGGGCCGGAACCTGGGGATTCCTCTACAGTGCTGACATGCATCTTGGGGTACTTCTGGAGTCTCCCCAGGGGAGTCAGTCCTCGTCTCGAATGCGGTCATGCACTTGCGCTTTCCTCCAGAGCGGTAGCAGCAGTGTCACGCAGTACGTCGCGTGGAGCAAAGGATCTATGGTTTTCCCTCGAGTCTTTCCCACGAGGCTTTCCCACGAGGCTTTCCCACAGGGCTGTCCCACGTGCACACGTGGTGGTAGTCGATCCTCGGCTTGAACGTCAAGGCAGTGCAGGGAAAACAGGTTCCTCTGGAATGGACTGACACATCTGGGGGGCTCTGGAATGGTGGCACGACCCTGGAGTTCCTCTCTCCTTTCCTGTGGAGAGCGCCTCCTCTTGAGATGCGACGTGAACGCTGGGAATTCTTTCCCTACGAAACAGGGAAAGGATCCCTCATCTCGAGCTAGGATGCGGAAACGGGGTTCCCCTGGATGTGTGCGGGACCCTCGTGCTTCCTCTCGAGTGGACACGGGTATGTCGGGGAACTTCTTGAGTTGCAGCAAGGATGTGAAGGACCCTTTGGAAGTTCCAGTGGTTAGATGGGATTAGCCTCGAGAAGCCTCAGCGGAAATGGGCCTCATCTCGCCTGGAGGGCAAAACCTCCTGGATTTTCTCGAGTTGCGGTAGGTTCTCTCGACTTACGATGGGGACTTCCGGGACCCGCTCTGGTGGCCTCAGGAAAGGCCAGTCCACATGCGAGTTCCTCGGGGGCCTCTCGGGATTCCTCTCCCGTCGATGCCGGGGCCTAAGACCTTGTGTGGAGTCGGGGCCGGAACCTGAGGATTCCTCTCCAGTGCTGACATGGATCGTGGGGTACTTCTGGAGTCTCCCCAGGGGAGTCAGTCCTCGTCTCGAATGCGCGCATGCACTTGCGCTTTCCTCCAGAGCGGTAGCAGCAGTGTCACGCAGTCCGCCGCGTGGATCAAAGGATCTATGATTTTCCCTCGAGTCTTTCCCACGAGGCTTTCCCACGAGGCTTTCCCACAGGGCTGTCCCACGTGCACACGTGGTGGGAGTCGATCCTCGGCTTGAACGTCAAGGCAGTGCAGGGAAACCAGGTTACTCTGGAATGGACTGACACATCTGGGGGACTCTTGGAATGGTGGCACGACGCTGGAGTTCCTCTCGCCTTTCCTGTGAAGAGCGCCTCCTCTTGAGATGCGACGCGAACGCCGGGAATTCTTTCCCTACGAAACAGGGAAAGGATCCCTCATCTCGAGCTAGGAGGCGGAAACGGGGCTCCCCTGGATGTGTGCGGGACCCTCGTGCTTCCTCTCGAGTGGAGACGGGTATGTCGGGGAACTTCTGGACTTGCAGCAAGGGTGTGAAGGACCCTTTGGAAGTTCCAGTGGTTAGTTGTGATTAGCCTCGAGAAGCCTCAGCGGAAATGGGCCTCATCTCGACGGAGGGCAAAACCTCCTGGATTTTGTCGAGTTGCGGCAGGTGCTCTCGACTTACGACGGGGACCTCAGGGACCCACTCTGGTGGCCTCAGTAAAGGCCAGTCCCCATGCGAGTTCCTCGGGGGCCTCTCGGGATTCCTCTCCCGTCGATGCCGGGGCCTAAGACCTTGTGTGGAGTCGGGGCCGGAACCTGAGGATTCCTCTCCAGTGCTGACATGGATCTTGGGGTACTTCTGGAATCTCCCCAGGGGAGTCAGTCCTAGTCTCGAATGCGGGCATGCACTTGCGCTTTCCTCCAGAGCGGTAGCAGCAGTATCACGCAGTCCGCCGCGTGGATCAAAGGATCTATGGTTTTCCCTCGAGTCTTTTCGACGAGGCTTTCCCACGAGGCTTTCCCACAGGGCTGTCCCACGTTCACACGTGGTGGGAGTCGATCCTCGGCTTGAACGTCAAGGCAGTGCAGGGAAAACAGGTTCCTCTGGAATGGACTGACACATCTGGGGGACTCTTGGAATGGTGGCACGACCCTGGAGTTCCTCTCGCCTTTCCTGAGGAGAGCGCCTCCTCTTGAGATGCGACGGGAACGCCGGGAATTCTTTCCCTACGAAACAGGGAAAGGATCCCTCATCTCGAGCTAGGAGGCGGAAACGGGGCTCCCCTGGATGTGTGCGGGACCCTCGTGCTTCCTCTCGAGTGGAGACGGGTATGTCGGGGAACTTCTGGACTTGCAGCAAGGGTGTGAAGGACCCTTTGGAAGTTCCAGGTGTTAGATGTGATTAGCCTCGAGAAGCCTCAGCGGAAATGGGCCTCATCTCGCCTGGAGGGCAAAACCTCCTGGATTTTCTCGAGTTGCGGCAGGTGCTCTCGACTTACGACGGGGAACTCAGGGACCCGCTCTGGTGGCCTCAGGAAAGGCCAGTCCACATGCGAGTTCCTCGGGGGCCTCTCGGGATTCCTCTCCCGTCGATGCCGGGGCCTAAGACCTTGTGAGGAGTAGGGGCCGGAACCTGAGGATTCCTCTCCAGTGCTGACATGGATCGTGGGGTACTTCTGGAGTCTCCCCAGGGGAGTCAGTCCTCGTCTCGAATGCGGGCATGCACTTGCGCTTTCCTCCAGAGCGGTAGCAGAAGTGTCACGCAGTCCGCCGCGTGGATCAAAGGATCTATGGTTTTCCCTCGAGACTTTCCCACGAGGCATTCCAACGAGGCTTTCCCACAAGGCTGTCCCACGTGCACACGTGGTGGGAGTCGATCCTCGGCTTGAACGTCAAGGCAGTGCAGGGAAAACAGGTTCCTCTGGAATGGACTGACATATCTGGGGGACTCTTGGAATGGTGGCACGACCCTGGAGTTCCTCTCGCCTTTCCTGTGGAGAGCGCCTCCTCTTGAGATGCGACGCGAACGCCGGGAATTCTTTCCCTACGAAACAGGGAAAGGATCCCTCATCTCGAGCTAGGAGGCGGAAACGGGGCTCCCCTGGATGTGTGCGGGATCCTCGTGCTTCCTCTCGAGTGGAGACGGGTATGTCGGGGAACTTCTGGACTTGCAGCAAGGGTGTGAAGCACCCTTTGGAAGTTCCAGTGGTTAGATGTGATTAGCCTCGAGAAGCCTCAGCGGAAATGGGCCTCATCTCGCCTGGAGGGCAAAACCTCCTGGATTTTCTCGAGTTGCGGCAGGTGCTCTCGACTTACGACGGGGACCTCAGGGAACCGCTCTGGTGGCCTCAGGAAAGGCCAGTCCCCATGCGAGTACCTCGGGGGCCTCTCGGGATTCCTCTCCCGTCGATGCCGGGGCCTAAGACCTTGTGTGGAGTCGGGGCCGGAACCTGAGGATTCCTCTCCAGTGCTGACATGGATCTTGGGGTACTTCTGGAGTCTCCCCAGGGGAGTCAGTCCTCGTCTCGAATGCGGGCATGCACTTGCGCTTTCCTCCAGAGCGGTAGCAGCAGTGTCACGCAGTCCGCCGCGTGGATCAAAGGATCTATGGTTTTCCCTCGAGTCTTTCCCACGAGGCTTTCCCACGAGGCTTTCCCACAGGGCTGTCCCACGTGCACACGTGGTGGGAGTCGATCCTCGGCTTGAACGTCAAGGCAGTGCAGGGAAAACAGGTTCCTCTGGAATGGACTGACACATCTGGGGGACTCTTGGAATGGTGGCACGACCCTCGAGTTCCTCTCGCCTTTCCTGTGGAGAGCGCCTCCTCTTGAGATGCGACGGGAATGCGGGGAATTCTTTCCCTACGAAACAGGGAAAGGATCCCTCATCTCGAGCTAGGAGGCGGAAACGGGGTTCCCCTGGATGTGTGCGGGAACCTCGTGCTTCCTCTTGAGTGGAGACGGGTATGTCGGGGAACTTCTTGAGTTGCAGCAAGGGTGTGAAGGACCCTTTGGAAGTTCCAGTGGTTAGATGTGATTAGCCTCGAGAAGCCTCAGCGGAAATGGGCCTCATCTCGCCTGGAGGGCAAAACCTCCTGGATTTTCTCGAGTTGCGGCAGGTGCTCTCGACTTACGACGGGGACCTCAGGGACCCGCTCTGGTGGCCTCAGGAAAGCCCACTCCCCATGCGAGTTCCTCGGGGGCCTCTCGGGATTCCTCTCCCGTCGATGCCGGGGCCTAAGACCTTGTGTGGAGTCGGGGCCCGAACCTGAGGATTCCTCTCCAGTGCTGACATGGATCTTGGGGTACTTCTGGAGTCTCCCCAGGGGAGTCAGTCCTTGTCTCGAATGCGGACATGCCCTTGCGTTTTCCTCCAGAGCGGTAGCAGCAGTGTCACGCAGTCCGCCGCGTGGATCAAAGGATCTATGATTTTCGCTCGAGTCTTTCCCACGAGGCTTTCCCACGAGGCTTTCCCACAGGGCTGTCCCACGTGCACACGTGTTGGGAGTCGATCCTCTGCTTGAACCTCAAGGCAGTGCAGGGAAACCAGGTTCCTCTGGAATGGACTGACACATGTGGGGGACTCTTGGAATGGTGGCAGGACCCTGGAGTTCCTCTCGCCTTTCCTGTGCAGAGCGCCTCCTCTTGAGATGCGATGGGAATGCCGGGAATTCTTTCCCTACGTAACAGGGAAAGGATCCCTCATCTCGAGCTAGGAGGCGGAAACGGGGCTCCCCTGGATGTGTGTGGGACCCTCGTGCTTCCTCTCGAGTGGAGATGGGTATGTCGGGGAACTTCTTGAGTTGCAGCAAGGGTGTGAAGGTCCCCTTGGAAGTTCCAGTGGTTAGATGTGATTAGCCTCGAGAAGCCTCAGCGGAAATGGGCCGCATCTCGCCCGGAGGGCAAAACCTCCTGGATTTTCTCGAGTTGCGGCAGGTGCTCTCGACTTACGACGTGGACCTCAGGGACCCGCTCTGGTGGCCTCAGGAAAGGCCAGTCCCCATGCGAGTTCTTCGGGGGCCTCTCGGGATTCCTCTCCCGTCGATGCCGGGGCCTAAGACCTTGTGTGGAGTAGGGGCCCGAACCTGAGGATTCCTCTCCAGTGCTGACATGGATCCTGGGGTACTTCTGGAGTCTCCTCAGGGGAGTCAGTCCTCGTCTCGAATGCGGACATGCACTTGCGCTTTCCTCCAGAGATGTAGCAGCAGTGTCCCGCAGTCCTCCGCGTGGATCATTGGATCTATGGTTTTCCCTCGAGTCCTTCCCACGAGGCTTTCTCACAGGGCTGTCCCAGTGCACACGTGGTGGGAGTCGATCCTCGGCTTGAACGTCAAGGCAGTGCAGGGAAAACAGTTTCCTCTGGAATGGACTGACCCATCTGGGGGACTATTGGAATGGTGGCACGACCCTGGAGTTCCTCTCGCCTTTCCTGTGCAGAGCGCCTCCTCTAGAGATGTGACGGGAACGCCGGGAATTCTTTACCTACGAAACAGGGAAAGGATCCCTCATCTCGAGCTAGGAGGCGGAAACGGGGCTCCCCTGGATGTGTGCGCGACCCTCGTGCTTCCTCTCAACAGGAGACGGGTATGTCGGGGAACTTCTTGAGTTGCAGCAAGGGTGTGAAGGACCCTTCGGAAATTCCAGTGGTTAGATGTGATTAGCCTCGAGAAGCCTCAGCGGAAATGGGCCTCATCTCGCCTGGAGGGCAAAACCTCCTGGATTTTCTCGAGTTGCGGCAGGTGCTCTCGACTTACGACGTGGACTTCAGGGACCCGCTCTGGTGGCCTCAGGAAAGCCCAGTCCCCATGCGAGTTCTTCGGGGGCCTCTCGGGTTTCCTCTCCCGTCGATGCCGGGGCCTAAGACCTTGTGTGGAGTAGGGGCCGGAACCTGATGATTCCTCTCCAGTGCTGACATGGATCTTGGGGTACTTCTGGAGTCTCCCCAGGGGAGTCATTCCTCGTATCGAATGCGGGCATGCACTTGCGCTTTCCTCCAGAGCGGTAGCAGTAGTGTCACGCAGTCCGCCGCGTGGATCAAAGGATCTATGGTTTTCCCTCTAGACTTTCCCACGAGGCTTTCCCACGAGGATTTCCCACAGGGCTGTCCCACGTGCACACGTGGTGGGAGTCGATCCTCGGCTTGAACGTCAAGGCAGTGCAGGGAAAACAGGTTCCTCTGGAATGGACTGACACATCTGGGGGACTCTTGGAATGGTGGCACGACCCTGGAGTTCCTCTCGCCTTTCCTGTGGAGAGCGCCTCCTCTTGAGATGCGACGCGAACGCCGGGAATTCTTTCCCTATGAAACAGGGAAAGGATCCCTCATCTCGAGCTAGGAGACGGAAACGGGGCTCCCCTGGATGTGTGCGGGACCCTCGTGCTTCCTCTCGTGTGGAGACGGGTATGTCGGGGAACTTCTTGAGTTGCAGAAAGGGTGTGAAGGACCTTTTCGAAGTTTCAGTGGTTAGATGTGATTAACCTCGAGAAGCCTCAGCGGAAATGGGCCTCATCTCGCCTGGAGGGCAAAACCTCCTGGATTTTCTCGAGTTGCGGCAGGTGCTCTCGACTTACGACGGGGACCTCGGGGACCCGCTCTGGTGGCCTCAGGAAAGTCCAGTCCCCATGCGAGTTCCTCGGGGGCCTCTCGGGATTCCTCTCCCGTCGATGCCGGGGCCTAAGACCTTGTGTGGAGTCAGGGCCGGAACCTGAGGATTCCTCTCCAGTGCTGACATGGATCCTGGGGTACTTCTGGAGTCTCCCCAGGGGAGTCAGTCCTCGTCTCGAATGCGGGCATGCACTTGCGCTTTCCTCCAGAGCGGTAGCAGCAGTGTCACCCAGTCCGCCGCGTGGATCAAAGGATCTATGGTTTTCCCTCGAGTCTTTCCCACGAGGCTTTCCCACGTGGCTTTCCCACAGGACTGTCCCAAGTGCACACGTTGTGGGAGTCGATCCTCGGCTTGAACGTCAAGGCAGTGCAGGGAAAACACGTTGCTCTGGATTGGACTGACACATCTGGGGGACTCTTGGAATGGTGGCACGACCCTGGAGTTCCTCTCGCCTTTCCTGTGGAGAGCGCCTCCTCTTGAGATGCGACGGGAACACCGGGAATTCTTTCCCTATGAAACAGGGAAAGGATCCCTCATCTCGAGCTAGGAGGCGGAAACGGGGCTCCCCTGAATGTGTGCGGGACCCTCGTGCTTCCTCTCGAGTGGAGACGGGTATGTCGGGGAACTTCTGGACTTGCAGCAAGGGTGTAAAGGACCCTTTGGAAGTTCCAGTTGTTAGATGTGATTAGCCTCGAGAAGCCTCAGCGGAAATGGGCCTCATCTCGCCTGGAGGGCAAAACCTCCTGGATTTTCTCGAGTTGCGGCAGGTGCTCTCGACTTACGACGGGGACCTCAGGGACCCGCTCTGGTGGCCTCAGGAAAGCCCAGTCCCCATGCGAGTTCCTCGGGGGCCTCTCGGGATTCCTCTTCCGTCGATGCCGGGGCCTAAGACCTTGTGTGGAGTCGGGGCCCGAACCTGAGGATTCCTCTCCAGTGCTGACATGGATCTTAGGGTACTTCTGGAGTCTCCCCAGGGGAGTCAGTCCTTGTCTCGAATGCGGACATGCCCTTGCGCTTTCCTCCAGAGCGGTAGCAGCAGTGTCACGCAGTCCGCCGCGTGGATCAAAGGATCTATGGTTTTCCCTCGAGTCTTTCCCACGAGGCTTTCCCACGAGGCTTTCCCACAGGGCTGTCCCACGTGCACACGTGGTGGGAGTCGATCCTCTGCTTGAACCTCAAGGCAGTGCAGGGAAACCAGGTTCCTCTGGAATGGACTGACACATCTGGGGGACTCTTGGAATGGTGGCACGACCCTGGAGTTCCTCTCGCCTTTCCTGTGCAGAGCGCCTCCTCTTGAGATGCGACGGGAATGCCGGGAATTCTTTCCCTACGTAACAGGGAAAGGATCCCTCATCTCGAGCTAGGAGGCGGAAACGGGGCTCCCCTGGATGTGTGCGGGACCCTCGTGCTTCCTCTCGAGTGGAGACGGGTTTGTCGGGGAACTTCTTGAGTTGCAGCAAGGGTGTGAAGGTCCCCTTGGAAGTTCCAGTGGTTAGATGTGATTAGCCTCGAGAAGCCTCAGCGGAAATGGGCCGCATCTCGCCTGGAGGGCAAAACCTCCTGGATTTTCTCGAGTTGTGGCAGGTGCTCTCGACTTACGACGAGGACCTCAGGGACCCGCTCTGGTGGCCTCAGGAAAGGCCAGTCCCCATGCGAGTTCTTCGGGGGCCTCTCGGGATTCCTCTCCCATCCATGCCGGGGCCTAAGACCTTGTGTGGAGTAGGGGCCCGAACCTGAGGATTCCTCTCCAGTGCTGACATGGATCCTGGGGTACTTCTGGAGTCTCCCCAGGGGAGTCAGTCCTCGTCTCGAATGCGGACATGCACTTGCGCTTTCCTCCAGAGCTGTAGCAGCAGTGTCCCGCAGTCCTCTGCGTGGATCATTGGATCTATGGTTTTCCCTCGAGTCCTTCCCACGAGGCTTTCCCACAGGGATGTCCCAGTGCACACGTGGTGGGAGTCGATCCTCGGCTTGAACGTCAAGGCAGTGCAGGGAAAACAGGTTCCTCTGGAATGGACTGACACATCTGGGGGACTCTTGGAATGGTGGCACGACCCTGGAGTTCCTCTCGCCTTTCCTGTGGAGAGCGCCTCCTCTTGAGATGCGACGGGAACGCCGGGAATTCTTTACCTACGAAACAGGGAAAGGATCCCTCATCTCGAGCTAGGCGACGGAAACGGGGCTCCCCTGGATGTGTGCGCGACCCTCGTGCTTCCTCTCAACGGGAGACGGGTATGTCGGGGAACTTCTTGAGTTGCAGCAAGGGTGTGAAGGACCCTTCGGAAATTCCAGTGGTTAGATGTGATTAGCCTCGAGAAGCCTCAGCGGAAATGGGCCTCATCTCGCCTGAAGGGCAAAACCTCCTGGATTTTCTCGAGTTGCGGCAGGTGCTCTCGACTTACGACGTGGACCTCAGGGACCCGCTCTGGTGGCCTCAGGAAAGCCCAGTCCCCATGCGAGTTCTTCGGGGGCCTCTCGGGTTTCCTCTCCCGTCGATGCCGGGGCCTAAGACCTTGTGTGGAGTAGGGGCCGGAACCTGATGATTCCTCTCCAGTGCTGACATGGATCTTGGGGTACTTCTGGAGTCTCCCCAGGGGAGTCATTCCTCGTCTCGAATGCGGGCATGCACTTGCGCTTTCCTCCAGAGCGGTAGCAGCAGTGTCACGCAGTCCGCCGCGTGGATCAAAGGATCTATGGTTTTCCCTCTAGACTTTCCCACGAGGCTTTCCCACGAGGATTTCCCACAGGGCTGTCCCACGTGCACACGTGGTGGGAGTCGATCCTCGGCTTGAACGTCAAGGCAGTGCAGGGAAAACAGGTTCCTCTGGAATGGACTGACACATCTGGGGGACTCTTGGAATGGTGGCACGACCCTGGAGTTCCTCTCGCCTTTCCTGTGGAGAGCGCCTCCTCTTGAGATGCGACGGGAACGCCGGGAATTCTTTCCCTATGAAACAGGGAAAGGATCCCTCATCTCGAGCTAGGAGACGGAAACGGGGCTCCCCTGGATGTGTGCGGGACCCTCGTGCTTCCTCTCGTGTGGAGACGGGTATGTCGGGGAACTTCTTGAGTTGCAGAAAGGGTGTGAAGGACCTTTTCGAAGTTTCAGTGGTTAGATGTGATTAACCTCGAGAAGCCTCAGCGGAAATGGGCCTCATCTCGCCTGGAGGGCAAACCTCCTGGATTTTCTCGAGTTGCGGCAGGTGCTCTCGACTTACGACGGGGACCTCGGGGACCCGCTCTGGTGGCCTCAGGAAAGTCCAGTCCCCATGCGAGTTCCTCGGGGGAATCTCGGGATTCCTCTCCCGTCGATGCCGGGGCCTAAGACCTTGTGTGGAGTCAGGGCCGGAACCTGAGGATTCCTCTCCAGTGCTGACATGGATCCTGGGGTACTTCTGGAGTCTCGCCAGGGGAGTCAGTCCTCGTCTCGAATGCGGGCATGCACTTGCGCTTTCCTCCAGAGCGGTAGCAGCAGTGTCACCCAGTCCGCCGCGTGGATCAAAGGATCTATGGTTTTCCCTCGAGTCTTTCCCACGAGGCTTTCCCACGTGGCTTTCCCACAGGGCTGCCCAAGTGCACACGTTGTGGGAGTCGATCCTCGGCTTGAACGTCAAGGCAGTGCAGGGAAAACACGTTGCTCTGGATTGGACTGACACATCTGGGGGACTCTTGGAATGGTGGCACATCCCTGGAGTTCCTCTCGCCTTTCCTGTGGAGAGCGCCTCCTCTTGAGATGCGACGGGAACACCGGGAATTCTTTCCCTATGAAAAAGGGAAAGGATCCCTCATCTCGAGCTAGGAGGCGGAAACGGGGCTCCCCTGAATGTGTGCGGGACCCTCGTGCTTCCTCTCGAGTGGAGACGTGTATGTCGGGGAACTTCTGGACTTGCAGCAAGGGTGTAAAGGACCCTTTGGAAGTTCCAGTTGTTAGATGTGATTAGCCTCGAGAAGCCTCAGCGGAAATGGGCCTCATCTCGCCTGGAGGGCAAAACCTCCTGGATTTTCTCGAGTTGCGGCAGGTGCTCTCGACTTACGACGGGGACCTCAGGGACCCGCTCTGGTGGCCTCAGGAAAGCCCAGTCCCCATGCGAGTTCCTCGGGGGCCTCTCGGGATTCCTCTCCCGTCGATGCCGGGGCCTAAGACCTTGTGTGGAGTCGGGGCCCGAACCTGAGGATTCCTCTCCAGTGCTGACATGGATCTTAGGGTACTTCTGGAGTCTCCCCAGGGGAGTCAGTCCTTGTCTCGAATGCGGACATGCCCTTGCGCTTTCCTCCAGAGCGGTAGCAGCAGTGTCACGCAGTCCGCCGCGTGGATCAAAGGATCTATGGTTTTCCCTCGAGTCTTTCCCACGAGGCTTTCCCACGAGGCTTTCCCACAGGGCTGTCCCACGTGCACACGTGGTGGGAGTCGATCCTCTGCTTGAACCTCAAGGCAGTGCAGGGAAACCAGGTTCCTCTGGAATGGACTGACACATCTGGGGGACTCTTGGAATGGTGGCAGGACCCTGAAGTTCCTCTCGCCTTTCCTGTGCAGAGCGCCTCCTCTTGAGATGCGACGGGAATGCCGGGAATTCTTTCCCTACGTAACAGGGAAAGGATCCCTCATCTCGAGCTAGGAGGCGGAAACGGGGCTCCCCTGGATGTGTGCGGGACCCTCGTGCTTCCTCTCGAGTGGAGACGGGTATGTCGGGGAACTTCTTGAGTTGCAGCAAGGGTGTGAAGGTCCCCTTGGAAGTTCCAGTGGTTAGATGTGATTAGCCTCGAGAAGCCTCAGCGGAAATGGGCCACATCTCGCCCGGAGGGCAAAACCTCCTGGATTTTCTCGAGTTGCGGCAGGTGCTCTCGACTTACGACGTGGACCTCAGGGACCCGCTCTGGTGGCCTCAGGAAAGGCCAGTCCCCATGCGAGTTCTTCGGGGGCCTCTCGGGATTCCTCTCCCGTCGATGCCGGGGCCTAAGACCTTGTGTGGAGTAGGGGCCCGAACCTGAGGATTCCTCTCCAGTGCTGACATGGATCCTGGGGTACTTCTGGAGTCTCCTCAGGGGAGTCAGTCCTCGTCTCGAATGCGGACATGCACTTGCGCTTTCCTCCAGAGCTGTAGCAGCAGTGTCCCGCAGTCCTCCGCGTGGATCATTGGATCTATGGTTTTCCCTCGAGTCCTTCCCACGAGGCTTTCTCACAGGGCTGTCCCAGTGCACACGTGGTGGGAGTCGATCCTCGGCTTGAACGTCAAGGCAGTGCAGGGAAAACAGGTTCCTCTGGAATGGACTGACCCATCTGGGGGACTATTGGAATGGTGGCACGACCCTGGAGTTCCTCTCGCCTTTCCTGTGCAGAGCGCCTCCTCTAGAGATGCGACGGGAACGCCGGGAATTCTTTACCTACGAAACAGGGAAAGGATCCCTCATCTCGAGCTAGGAGGCGGAAACGGGGCTCCCCTGGATGTGTGCGCGACCCTCGTGGTTCCTCTCAACGGGAGACGGGTATGTCGGGGAACTTCTTGAGTTGCAGCAAGGGTGTGAAGGACCCTTCGGAAATTCCAGTGGTTAGATGTGATTAGCCTCGAGAAGCCTCAGCGGAAATGGGCCTCATCTCGCCTGGAGGGCAAAACCTCCTGGATTTTCTCGAGTTGCGGCAGGTGCTCTCGACTTACGACGGGGACCTCAGGGACCCGCTCTGGTGGCCTCAGGAAAGCCCAGTCCCCATGCGAGTTCCTCGGGGGCCTCTCGGGATTCCTCTCCCGTCGATGCCGGGGCCTAAGACCTTGTGTGGAGTCGGGGCCCGAACCTGAGGATTCCTCTCCAGTGCTGACATGGATCTTAGGGTACTTCTGGAGTCTCCCCAGGGGAGTCAGTCCTTGTCTCGAATGCGGACATGCCCTTGCGCTTTCCTCCAGAGCGGTAGCAGCAGTGTCACGCAGTCCGCCGCGTGGATCAAAGGATCTATGGTTTTCCCTCGAGTCTTTCCCACGAGGCTTTCCCACGAGGCTTTCCCACAGGGCTGTCCCGCGTGCACACGTGGTGGGAGTCGATCCTCTGCTTGAACCTCAAGGCAGTGCAGGGAAACCAGGTTCCTCTGGAATGGACTGACACATCTGGGGCACTCTTGGAATGGTGTCTCGACACTGGAGTTCCTCTCGCCTTTCCTGTGGAGAGCGCCTCCTCTTGAGATGCGACGGGAACGCCGGGAATTCTTTCCCTACGAAACAGGGAAAGGATCCCTCATCTCGAGCTAGGCGGCGGAAACGGGGCTCCCCTGGATGTGTGCGCGACCCTCGTGCTTCCTCTCGAGTGGTGACTGGTATGTCGGCGAACTTCTTGAGTTGCAGCAAGGGTGTGCAGGACCCTTTGGAAGTTCCAGTGGTTAGATGTGATTAGCCTCGAGAAGCCTCACCGGAAATGAGCCTCATCTCGCCTGGAGGGTAAAATCTCCTGGATTTTCTCGAGTTGCGGCAGGTGCTCTCGACTTACGACGGGGACCTCAGGGACCCGCTCTGGTGGCCTCAGGAAAGGCCAGTCCCCTGCGAGTTCCTCAGAGGCCTCTCGGGATTCTTCTCCCGTCGATGCCGTGGCCTAAGACCTTGTGTGGAGTCGGGGCCCGAACCTGAGGATTCCTCTCCAGTGCTGACATGGATCTTGGGGTACTTCTAGTGTCTCCCCAGGGGAGTCAGTCCGCGTCTCGAATGCGGGCAGGCACTTGCACTTTCCTCCAGAGCTGTAGCAGCAGTGTCACGCAGTCCGCCGCGTGCATCAAAGGATCTATGGTTTTCCCTCGAGTCTTTCCCACGAGGCTTTCCCACGAGGCTTTCCCATAGGGCTGTCCCACGTGCACAAGTGGTGGGAGTCGATCCTCGGCTTGAACGTCAAGGCAGTGCAGGGCAAACAGGTTCCTCTGGAATGGACTGACACATCTGGGGGACTCTTGGAATGGTGGCACGACCCTGGAGTTCCTCTCGCCTTTCCTGTGGAGAGCGCCTCCTCTTGAGATGCGACGGGAACGCCGGGAATTCTTTCCCTACGAAACAGGGAAAGGATCCCTCATCTCGAGGTGGGAGGCGTAAACGGGGCTTCCCTGGGTGTGTGCCGGACCCTTTTGCTTCCTCTCGAGGGGAGACGGGTATGTCGGGGAACTTCTTGAGTTGCAGCAAGGGTGTGAAGGACCCTTTGGAAGTTCCAGTGGTTAGATGTGATTAGCCTCGAGAAGCCTCAGCGGAAATGGGCCTCATCTCGCCTGGAGGGCAAAACCTCCTGGATTTTCCCGAGTTGTGGCAGGTGCTCTCGACTTACGACGGGGACCTCGGGGACCCGCTCTGGTGGCCTCAGGAAAGACCAGTCCCAATGCGAGTTCCTCAGAGGCCTCTCGGGATTCCTCTCCCGTCGATGCCGGGGCCTAAGACCTTGTGTGGAGTAGGGGCCCGAACCTGAGGATTCCTCTCCAGTGCTGACATGGATCCTGGAGTACTTCTGGAGTCTCCCCAGGGGAGTCAGTCCTCGTCTCGAATGCGGTCATGCACTTGCGCTTTCCTCCAGAGCTGTAGCAGCAGTGTCCCGCAGTCCTCCGCGTGGATCATTGGATCTATGTTTTTCCCTCGAGTCCGTCCCACGAGGCTTTCCCACAGGGCTGTCCCACGTGCACACGTGGTGGGAGTCGATCCTCGGCTTGAACGTCAAGGCAGTGCAGGGAAAACAGGTTCCTCTGGAATGGACTGACACATCTGGGGGACTCTTGGAATGGTGGCACGAACCTGGAGTTTCTCTAGCCTTTCCTGTGGAGAGCGCCTCCTCTTGAGATGCGACGGGAACGCCGGGAATTCTTTCCCTACGAAACAGGGAAAGGATCCCTCATCTCGAGCTAGGAGGCGGAAACGGGGCTTCCCTGGATGTGTGCGGGAACACCGTGCTTCCTCTCGAGTGGAGCCGGGTATGTCGGGGAACTTCTTGAGTTGCAGCAAGGGTGTGAAGGACCCTTTGGAAGTTCCAGTGGTTAGATGTGATTGGCCTCGAGAAGCCTCAGCGGAAATGGGCCTCATCTCGCCTGGAGGGCAAAACCTCCTGGATTTTCTCGAGTTGCGGCAGGTGCTCTCGACTTACGACGGGGATCTAGGGGACCCGCTCTGGTGGCCTCAGGAAAGCCCAGTCCCCATGCGAGTTCCTCGGGGGCCTCTCGGGATTCCCATCCCGTCGATGCTGGGGCCTAAGACCTTGTGTGGAGTCGGGGCCGGAACCTGAGGATTCCTCTCCAGTGCTGACATGGATCTTGGGGTACTTCTGGAGTCTCCCCAGGGGAGTCAGTCCTCGATTCGAATGCGCGCATGCACTTGCGCTTTCCTCCAGAGCGGTAGCAGCAGTGTCACGCAGTCCGCCGCGTGGATCAAAGGATCTATGGTTTTCCCTCGAGTCTTTCCCACGAGGCTTTCCCACGAGGCTTTCCCACAGGGCTGTCCCACGTGCACACGTGGTGGGAGTCGATCCTCGGCTTGAACGTCAAGGCAGTGCAGGGAAAACAGGTTCCTCTGGAATGGACTGACACATCTGGGGGACTCTTGGAATGGTGGCCCGACCCTGGAGGTCCTCTCGCCTTTCCTGTGCAGAGCGCCTCCTCTTGAGATGCGACGGGAACGCCGGGAATTCTTTGCCTACGAAACAGGGAAAGGATCCCTCATCTCGAGCTAGGAGGTGGAATCGGGGCTCCCCTGAATGTGTGCGGGACCCTCGTCATTCCTCTCGAGTGGAGACGGGTATGTCGGAGAACTTCTTGAGTTGCAGCAAGGGTGTGAAGAACCCTTTGGAAATTCCAGTGGTTAGAGGTGATTAGCCTCGAGAAGCCTCAGCGGAAATGGGCCTCATCTCGCCTGGAGGGCAAAACCTCCTGGATTTTCTCGAGTTGCGGCAGGTGCTCTCGACTTACGACGTGGACCTCAGGGACCCGCTGTGGTGGCCTCAGGAAAGCCCAGTCCCCATGCGAGTTCTTCGGGGGCCTCTCGGGATTCCTCTTCCGTCGATGCCGGGGCCGAAGACCTTGTGTGGAGTCGGGGCCGGAAACTTAGGATAATTCTCCAGTGCTGACATGGATCTTGGGGTACTGCTGGAGTCTCCCCAGGGGAGTCAGTCCTCGTCTCGAATGCGGGCATGCACTTGCACTTTCCTCCAGAGCGGTAGCAGCAGTGTCACGCAGTCCGCCGCGTGGAACAAAGGATCTATGGTTTTCTCTCGAGACTTTCCCACGAGGCTTTCCCACGAGGCTTTCCCACAGGGCTGTCCCACGTGCACACGTGGTGGGAGTCGATCCTCGGCTTGAACGTCAAGGCAGTGCAGGGAAAACAGGTTCCTCTGGAATGGACTGACACATCTGGGGGACTCTTGGAATATTGGCACGACCCTCGAGTTCCTCTCGCCTTTCCTGTGGAGAGCGCCTCCTCTTGAGATGCGACGGGAACGCCGGGAATTCTTTCCCTACGAAACAGGGAAAGGATCCCTCATCTCGAGCTAGGAGGCGGAAACGGGGTTCCCCTGGATGTGTTCGGGACCCTCGTGCTTCCTCTTGAGTGGAGACGGGTATGTCGGGGAACTTCTTGAGTTGCAGCAAGGGTGTGAAGGACCCTTTGGAAGTTCCAGTGGTTAGATGTGATTAGCCTCGAGAAGCCTCAGCGGAAATGGGCCTCCTCTCGCCTGGAGGGTAAAAACTCCTGGATTTTCTCGAGTTGCGGCAGGTGCTCTCGACTTACCACGGGGACCTCAGGGACCCGCTCTGGTGGCCTCAGGAAAGCCCAGTCCCCATGCGAGTTCCTCGGGGGCCTCTCGGGATTCCTCTCCCGTCGATGCTGGGGCCTAAGACCTTGTGTGGAGTCGGGGCCGGAACCTGACGATTCCTCTCCAGTGCTAACATGGATCTTGGGATACTTCTGGAGTCTCCCCAGGGGAGTCAGTCCTCGTCTCGAATGCGGGCATGCACTTGCGCTTTACCCCAGAGCGGTAGCAGCAGTGTCACGCAGTCCGCCGCGTGGATCAAAGGATCTATGGTTTTCCCTCGAGTCTTTCCCACGAGGCTTTCCCACGAGGCTTTCCCACAGGGCTGTCCCACGTGCACACGTGGTGGGAGTGGATCCTCGGCTTGAACGTCAAGGCAGTGCAGGGAAAAAAGGTTCCTCTGGAATGGACTGACACATCTGGGGGACTCTTGGAATGGTGGCACGACCCTGGAGTTCCTCTCGCCTTTCCTGTGGAGAGCGCCTCCTCTTGAGATGCGACGGGAACGCCGGGAATTCTTTCCCTACGAAACAGGGAAAGGATCCCTCATCTCGAGCTAGGAGGCGGAAACGGGGCTCCCCTGGATGTGTGCGGGACCCTCGTGCTTCCTCTCCTGTGGAGACGGGTATGTCGGGGAACTTCTTGAGTTGCAGCAAGGGTGTGAAGGACCCTTTGGAAGTTCCAGGTGTTAGATGTGATTAGTCTCGAGAAGCCTCAGCGGAAATGGGTCTCATCTCGCCTGAAGGGCAAAACCTCCTGGATTTTCTCGAGTTGCGGCAGGTGCTCTCGACTTACGACGGGGACCTCGGGGACCCGCGCTGGTGGCCTAAGGAAAGGCCAGTCCCCATGCGAGTTCCTCGGGGGCCTCTCGGGATTCCTCTCCCGTCGATGCCGGGGCCTAAGACCTTGTGTGGAGTCGGGGCCGGAACCTGAGGATTCCTCTCCAGTGCTGACATGGATCTTGGGGTACTTCTGGAATCTCCCCAGGGGATTCAGTCCTCGTCTGGAATGCGGGCATGCACTTGCGCTTTCCTCCAGAGCGGTAGAAGCAGTGTCACGCAGTCCGCCGCGTGGATCAAAGGATCTATGGTTTTCCCTCGAGTCTTTCCCACGAGGCTTTCCCACGAGGCTTTCCCACAGGGCTGTCCCACGTGCACACGTGGTGGGAGTCGATCCTCGGCTTGAACGTCAAGGCAGTGCAGGGAAAATAGGTTCCTCTGGAATGGACTGACGCATCTGGGGGACTCTTGGAATGGTGGCACGACCCTGGAGTTCCTCTCGCCTTTCCTGTGGAGAGCGCCTCCTCTTGAGATGCGACGGGAACTCCGGGAATTCTTTCCCTACGAAAAAGGGAAAGGATCCCTCATCTCGAGCTAGGCGGCGGAAACGGGGCTCCCCTGGATGTGTGCGCGACCCTCGTGCTTCCTCTCGAGTGGTGACTGGTATGTCGGCGAACTTCTTGAGTTGCAGCAAGGGTGTGCAGGACCCTTTGGAAGTTCCAGTGGTTAGATGTGATTAGCCTCGAGAAGCCTCAGCGGAAATGGGCCTCATCTCGCCTGGAGGGCAAAACCTCCTGGATTTTCTCGAGTTGCGGCAGGTGCTCTCGACTTATGACGGGGACCTCAGGGACCCGCTCTGGTGGCCTCAGGAAAGGCCAGTCCCCATGCGAGTTCCTCGAGGGCCTCTCGGGATTCCTCTCCCGTCGATGCCGGGGCCTAAGACCTTGTGTGGAGTCGGGGCCCGAACCTGAGGATTCCTCTCCAGTGCTGACATGGATCTTAGGGTACTTCTGGAGTCTCCCCAGGGGAGTCAGTCCTCGTCTCGAATGCGGACATGCACTTGCGCTTTCCTCCAGAGCGGTAGCAGCAGTGTCACGCAGTCCGCCGCGTGGATCAAAGGATCTATGGTTTTCCCTCGAGTCTTTCCCACGAGGCTTTCCCACGAGGCTTTCCCACAGGGCTGTCCCACGTGCACACGTGGTGGGAGTCGATCCTCTGCTTGAACGTCAAGGCAGTGCAGGGAAACCAGGTTCCTCTGGAATGGACTGACACATCTGGGGGACTCTTGGAATGGTGGCACGACCCTGGAGTTCCTCTCGCCTTTCCTGTGTAGAGCGCCTCCTCTTGAGATGCGACGGGAATGCCGGGAATTCTTTCCCTACGTAACAGGGAAAGGATCCCTCATCTCGAGCTAGGAGGCGGAAACGGGGCTCCCCTGGATGTGTGCGGGACCCTCGTGGTACCTCTCGAGTGGAGACGGGTATGTCGGGGAACTTCTTGAGTTGCAGCAAGGGTGTGAAGGTCCCCTTGGAAGTTCCAGTGGTTAGATGTGATTAGCCTCGAGAAGCCTCAGGGGAAATGGGCCGCATCTCGCCTGGAGGGCAAAACCTCCTGGATTTTCTCGAGTTGCGGCAGGTGCTCTCGACTTACGACGTGGACCTCAGGGACCCGCTCTCGTGGCCTCAGGAAAGCCCAGTCCCCATGCGAGTTCTTCGGGGGCCTCTCGGGATTCCTCTCTCGTCGATGCCGGGGCCTAAGACCTCTTGTGGAGTAGGGGCCCGAACCTGAGGATTCCTCTCCAGTGCTGACATGGATCCTGGGGTACTTCTGGAGTCTCCCCAGGGGAGTCAGTCCTCGTCTCGAATGCGGACATGCACTTGCGCTTTCCTCCAGAGCTGTAGCAGCAGTGTCCCGCAGTCCTCCGCGTGGATCATTGGATCTATGGTTTTCCCTCGAGTCCTTCCCACGAGGCTTTCCCACAGGGCTGTCCCACGTGCACACGTGGTGGGAGTCGATCCTCGGCTTGAACGTCAAGGCAGTGCAGGGAAAACAGGTTCCTCTGGAATGGACTGACACATCTGGGGAACTCTTGGAATGGTGTCACGACCCAGGAGTTCCTCTCGCCTTTCCTGTGGAGAGCGCCTCCTCTTGAGATGCGACGGGAACGCCGGGAATTCTTTCCCTACGAAACAGGGAAAGGATCCCTCATCTCGAGCTAGGAGGCGGAAACAGGGCTCCCCTGGATGTGTGCGGGACCCCACGTGCTTCCTCTCGAGTGCAGACGGGTATGTCGGGGAACTTCTTGAGTTGTAGCAATGGTGTGAAGGACCCTTTGGAAGTTCCAGTGGTTAGATGTGATTGGCCTCGAGAAGCCTCAGCGGAAATGGGCCTCATCTCGCCTGGAGGGCAAAACCTCCTGGATTTTCTCGAGTTGCGGCAGGTGCTCTCGACTTACGACGGGGACCTCAGGGAACCGCTCTGGTGGCCTCAGGAAAGGCCAGTCCCCATGCGAGTTCCTCGGGGCCTCTCGGGATTCCTCTCCCGTCGATGCCGGGGCCTAAGACCTTGTGTGGAGTCGGGGCCGGAACCTGAGGATTCCTCTCCAGTGCTGACATGGATCTTGGGGTACTTCTGGAGTCTCCCCAGGGGAGTCAGTCCTCGTCTCGAATGCGGGCATGCACTTGCGCTTTCCTCCAGAGCAGTAGCAGCAGTGTCACGCAGTCCGCCGCGTGGATCAAAGGATCTATGGTTTTCCCTCGAGTCTTTCCCAAGAGGCTTTCCCACGAGGCTTTCCCACAGGGCTGTCCCACGTGCACACGTGGTGGGAGTCGATCCTCGGCTTGAAAGTCAAGGCAGTGAAGGGAAAACAGGTTCCTCTGGAATGGACTGACACATCTGGGGGACTCTTGGAATGGTGTCTCGACCCTGGAGTTCCTCTCGCCTTTCCTGTGGAGAGCGCCTCCTCTTGAGATGCGACGGGAACGAAGGGAATTCTTTCCCTACGAAACAGGGAACGGATCCCTCATCTCGAGCTAGGAGGCGGAAACGGGGCTCCCCTGGATGTGTGCGGGACCCCACGTGCTTCCTCTAGAGTAGAGACGGGTAGGTCGGGGACCTTCTTGTGTTGCAGCAAGGGTGTGAAGGACCCTTTGGAAGTTCCAGTGGTTAGATGTGATTGGCCTCGAGAAGCCTCAGCGGAAATGGGCCTCATCTCGCCTGGAGGGCAAAACCTCCTGGATTTTCTCAAGTTGCGGCAGGTGCTCTCGACTTACGACGAGGACCTCAGGGACCCGCTCTGGTGGCCTCAGGAAAGCCCAGTCCCCATGCGAGTTCCTCTGGGGATTCCTCTCCCGTCGATGCCGGGGCCTAAGACCTTGTGTGGAGTCGGGGCCGGAACCTGAGGATTCCTCTCCAGTGCTGACATGGATCTTGGGGTATTTCTGGAGTCTCCCCAGGGGAGTCAGTCCTCGTCTCGAATGCGGGCATGCACTTGCGCTTTCCTCCAGAGCGGTAGCAGCAGTGTCACGCAGTCCGCCGCATGGATCAAAGGATCTATGGTTTTCCCTCGAGTCTTTCCCACGAGGCTTTCCCACGAGGCTTTCCCACAAGGCTGTCCCACGTGCACACGTGGTGGGAGTCGATCCTCGGCTTGAACGTCAAGGCAGTGCAGGGAAAACAGGTTCCTCTGGAATGGACTGACACATCTGGGGGACTCTTGGAATGGTGGCACGACCCTGGAGTTCCTCTCGCCTTTCCTGTGGAGAGCGCCTCCTCTTGAGATGCGACGGGAATGCCGGGAATTCTTTCCCTACGAAACAGGGAAAGGATCCCTCATCTCGAGCTAGGAGGCGGAAACGGGGCTCCCCTGGATGTGTGCGGGACCCCACGTGCTTCCTCTCGAGTGGAGACGGGTATGTCGGGGAACTTCTTGAGTTGCAGCAAGGGTGTGAAGGACCCTTGGGAAGTTCCAGTGGTTAGATGTGATTGGCCTCGAGAAGCCTCAGCGGAAATGGGCCTCATCTCGCCTGGAGGGCAAAACCTCCTGGATTTTCTCGAGTTGCGGCAGGTGCTCTCGACTTACGACGGGGACCTCAGGGAACCGCTCTGGTGGCCTCAGGAAAGGCCAGTGCCCATGCGAGTTCCTCGGGGGCCTCTCGGGATTCCTCTCCCGTCGATGCCGGGGCCTAAGACCTTGTGTGGAGTCGGGGCCGGAACCTGAGGATTCCTCTCCAGTGCTGACATTTATCTTGGGGTATTTCTGGAGTCTCCCCAGGAGAGTCAGTCCTCGTCTCGAATGCGGGCATGCACTTGCGCTTTCCTCCAGAGCGTTAGCAGCAGTGTCACGCAGTCCGCCGCGTGGATCAAAGGATCTATGGTTTTCCCTCGAGTCTTTCCCACGAGGCTTTCCCACGAGGCTTTCCCACAGGGCTGTCCCACGTGCACACGTGGTGGAAGTCGACCCTCGGCTTGAACGTCAAGGCAGTGCAGGGAAAACAGGTTCCTCTGGAATGGACTGACACATCTGGGGGACTCTTGGAATGGTGTCACGACCCTGGAGTTCCTCTCGACTTTCCTGTGGAGAGCGTCTCCTCTTGAGATGCGACGGGAATGCCGGGAATTCTTTCCCTAGGAAACAGGGAAAGGATCCCTCATATCCAGCTAGGAGGCGGAAACGGGGCTCCCCTGGATGTGTGCGGGAACCTCGTGCTTCATCTCGAGTGGAGACGGGTATGTCGGGGAACTTCTTGAGTTGCAGCAAGGGTGTGAAGGACCCTTTGGAAGTTCCAGTGTTTAGATGTGATTAGCCTCGAAAAGCCTCAGCGGAAATGGGCCTCATCTCGCCTGGAGGGCAAAACCTCCTGGATTTTCTCGAGTTGCGGCAGGTGCTCTCGACTTACGACCGGGACCTCAGGGACCCGCTATGGTGGCCTCAGGAAAGGCCAGTCCCCATGCGAGTTCCTCGGGGGCCTCTCGGGATTCCTCTCCCGTCGATGCCGGGGCCTAAGACCTTGTGTGGAGTCGGGGCCGGAACCTGAGGATTCCTTTCCAGTGCTGACATGGATCTTGGGGTACTTCTGGAGTCTCCCCAGGGGAGTCAGTCCTCGTCTCGAATGCGGGCATGCACTTGCTCTTTCCTCCAGAGCGGTAGCAGCAGTGTCACGCAGTCCACCGCGTGGATCAAAGGATCTATGGTTTTCCCTCGAGTCTTTCCCACGAGGCTTTCCCACGGGGCTTTCCACAGGGCTGTCCCACGTGCACACGTGGTGGGAGTCGATCCTCGGCTTGAACGTCAAGGCAGTGCAGGGAAAACAGGTTCCTCTGGAATGGACTGACACATCTGGGGGACTCTTGGAATGGTGGCACGACCCTGGAGTTCCTCTCGCCTTTCCTGTGGAGAGCGCCTCCTCTTGAGATGCGACGGGAACGCCGGGAATTCTTTCCCTACGAAACAGGGAAAGGATCCCTCATTTCGAGCTAGGAGGCGGAAATGGGGCTCCCCTGGATTTTTGCGGGACCCCACGTGCTTCCTCTTGAGTGGAGACGGGTATGTCGGGGAACTTCTTGAGTTGCAGCAAGGGTGTGAAGGACCCTTTGGAAGTTCCAGTGGCTAGACGTGATTAGCCTCGAGAAGCCTCAGCGGAAATGGGCCTCATCTCGCCTGGAGGGCAAAACCTCCTGGATTTTCTTGAGTTGCGGCAGGTGCTCTCGACTTAACGGGGACCTCAGGGAACCACTCTGGTGGCCTCAGGAAAGGCCAGTCCCCATGCGAGTTCCTCGGGGGCCTCTCGGGATTCCTCTCCCGTCGATGCCGGGGCCAAAGACCTTGTGTGGAGTCGGGGCCGGGACCTGAGGATTCCTCTCCAGTGCTGACATGGATCTTGGGGTACTTCTGGAGTCTCCCCAGGGGAATCAGTCCTCGTCTTGAATGCGGGCATGCACTTGCGCTTTCCTCCAGAGCGGTAGCAGCAGTGTCACGCAGTCCGCCGCGTGCATCAAAGGATCTATGGTTTTCCCTCGAGTCTTTCCCACGAGGCTTTCCCACGAGGCTTTCCACAGGGCTGTCCCACGTGCACACATGGTGGGACTCGATCCTCGGCCTGAACGTCAGGCAGTGCAGGGAAAACAGATTCCTCTGGAATGGACTGACATATCTGGGGGACTCTTTGAATGGTGGCACGACGCTGGAGTCCTCTCGCCTTTCCTGTGGAGAGCGCCTCCTCTTGAGATGCGATGGGAACCCCGGGAATTCTTTCCCTACGAAACAGGGAAAGGATCCCTCATCTCGAGCTAGGAGGCGGAAACGGGGCTCCCCTGGATGTGTGCGGGACCCTCGTGCTTCCTCTCGAGTGGAGACGGGTATGTCGGGGAACTTCTTGAGTTGCAGCAAGGGTGTGAAGGACCCTTTGGAATTTCCAGTGGTTAGACGTGATTAGCCTCGAGAAGCCTCAGCGGAAATGGGCCTCATCTCGCCTGGAGGGCAAAACCTCCTGGATTTTCTCGAGTTGCGGCAGGTGCTCTCGACTTACGACGGGGACCTCACGGACCCTCTCTGGTGGCCTCAGGAAAGGCCAGTCCCCATGCGAGTTCCTCGGGGGCCTCTCGGGATTCCTCTCCCGTCGTTGCCGGGGCCTAAGACCTTGTGTGGAGTCGGGGCCGGAACCTGAGGATTCCTCTCCAGTGCTGACATGGATCTTGGGGTACTTCTGGAGTCTTCCTAGGGGAGTCAGTCCTCGTCTCGAATGCGGGCATGCACTTGTGCTTTCCTCCAGAGCGGTAGCAGCAGTGTCACGCAGTGCGCCGCGTGGATCAAAGGATCTATGGTTTTCCCTCGTGTCTTTCCCACGAGGCTTTCCCCCGAGACTTTCTCAAAGGGCTGTCCCACGTGCACACGTGGTGGGAGTGGATCCTCGGCTTGAACGTCAAGGCAGTGCAGGGAAAACAGGTTCCTCTGGAATGGACTGACACATCTGGGGGACTCTTGGAATGGTGGCACGACCCTGGAGTTCCTCTCGCCTTTCCTGTGGAGTGCGCCACCTCTTGAGATGCGACGGGAACGCCGGTAATTCTTTCCCTACGAAACAGGGAAAGGATCCCTCATCTCGAGCTTAGAGGCGGAAATTGGGCTCCCCTGGATGTGTGCGGGACACCACGTGCTTGCTATCGAGTGGAGACGGGTATGTCGGGGAACTTCTTGAGTTGCAGCAAGGGTGTGAAGGACCCTTTGGAAGTTCCAGTGGTTAGATGTGATTGGCCTCGAGAAGCCTCAGCGGAAATGGGCCTCATTCCGCCTGGAGGTGAAAACCTCCTGGATTTTCTCGAGTTGCGGCAGGTGCTCTCGACTTACGACGGGGACCTCAGGGAACCGCTCTGGTGGCCTCAGGAAAGGCCAGTCCCCATGCGAGTTCCTCGGGGGCCTCTCGGGATTCCTCTCCCGTCGATGCCGGGGCCTAAGACCTTGTGTGGAGTCGGGGCCGGAACCTGAGGATTCCTCTCCAGTGCTGACATGGATCTTGGGGTACTTCTGGAGTCTCCCCAGGGGAGTCAGTCCTCGTCTCGAATGCGGGCATGCACTTGCGCTTTCCTCCAGAGCGGTAGCAGCAGTGTCACGCAGTCCGCCGCGTGGATCAAAGGATGTATGGTTTTCCCTCGAGTCTTTCCCACGAGGCTTTCCCACGAGGCTTTCCCACAGGGCTGTCCCACGTGCACAAGTGGTGGGAGTCGATCCTCGGCTTGAACGTCAAGGCAGTGCAGGGAAAACAGGTTCCTCTGGAATGGACTGACACATCTGGGGGACTCTTGGAATGGTGGCACGACCCTGGAGTTCCTCTCGCCTTTCCTGTGGAGAGCGCCTCCTCTTGAGATGCGACGGGAACGCCGGGAATTCTTTCCCTACGAAACAGGGAAAGGATCCCTCATCTCGAGCTAGGAGGCGGAAACGGGGCTCCCCTGGATGTGTGCGGGACCCCACGTGCTTCCTCTCGAGTGGAGACGGGTATGTCGGGGAACTTCTTGAGTTGCAGCAATGGTGTGAAGGACCCTTTGCAAGTTCCAGTGGTTAGATGTGATTGGCCTCGAGAAGCCTCAGCGGAAATGGGCCTCATCTCGCCTGGAGGGCAAAACCTCCTGGATTTTCTCGAGTTGCGGCAGGTGCTCTCGACTTACGACGGGGACCTCAGGGAACCGCTCTGGTGGCCTCAGGAAAGGCCAGTCCCCATGCGAGTTCCTCGGGGGCCTCTCGGGATTCCTCTCCCGTCGATGCCGGGGCCTAAGACCTTGTGTGGAGTCGGGGCCGGAACCTGAGGATTCCTCTCCAGTGCTGACATGGATCTTGGGGTACTTCTGGAGTCTCCCCAGGGGAGTCAGTCCTCGTCTCGAATGCGGGCATGCACTTGCGCTTTCCTCCAGAGCGGTAGCAGCAGTGTCACGCAGTCCGCCGCGTGGATCAAAGGATCTATGGTTTTCCCTCGAGTCTTTCCCACGAGGCTTTCCCACGAGGCTTTCCCACAGGGCTGTCCCACGTGCACACGTGGTGGGAGTCGATCCTCGGCTTGAACGTCAAGGCAGGGCAGGGAAAACAGGTTCCTCTGGAATGGACTGACACATCTGGGGGACTCTTGGAATGGTGGCACGACCCTGGAGTTCCTCTCGCCTTTCCTGTGGAGAGCGCCTCCTCTTGAGATGCGACGGGAACGCCGGGAATTCTTTCCCTTCGAAACAGGGAAAGTATCCCTCATCTCGAGTTAGGAGGCGGAATCGGGGCTCCCTTGGATGTGTGCGGGACCCCACGTGCTTCCTCTCGAGTGGAGACGGGTATGTCGGGGAACTTCTTGAGTTGCAGCAAGGGTGTGAAGGTCCCTTTGGAAGTTCCAGTGGTTAGACGTGATTAGCCTCGAGAAGCCTCAGCGGAAATGGGCCTCATCTCGCCTGGAGGGCAAAACCTCCTGGATTTTCTTGAGTTGCGGCAGGTGCTCTCGACTTACGACGGGGACCTCAGGGACCCGCTCTGGTGGCCTCAGGAAAGGCCAGTCCCCATGCGAGTTCCTCGGGGGCCTCTCGGGATTCCTCTCCCGTCGATGCCGGGCCCTAAGACCTTGTGTGGAGTCGGGGCCGGAACCTGAGGATTCCTCTCCAGTGCTGACATGGATCTTGGGGTACTTCTGGAGTCTCCCCAGGGGAGTCAGTCCTCGTCTTGAATGCAGGCATGCACTTGCGCTTTCCTCCAGAGCGGTAGCAGCAGTGTCACGCAGTCCGCCGCGTGGATCAAAGGATCTATGGTTTTCCCTCGAGTCTTTCCCACGAGGCTTTCCCACGAGGCTTTCCCACAGGGCTGTCCCACGTGCACACGTGGTGGGAGTCGATCCTCGGCTTGAAAGTCAAGGCAGTGCAGGGAAAACAGGTTCCTCTGGAATGGACTGACACATCTGGGGGACTCTTGGAATGGTGTCACGACCCTGGAGTTCCTCTCGCCTTTCCTGTGGAGAGCGCCTCCTCTTGAGATGCGACGGGAACGCCGGGAATTCTTTCCCTACGAAACAGGGAAAGGATCCCTCATCTCGAGCTAGGAGGCGGAAACGGGGCTCCCCTGGATGTGTGCGGGACCCCACGTGCCTCCTCTCGAGTGGAGACGGGTATGTCGGGGAACTTCTTGAGTTGCAGCAATGGTGTGAAGGACCCTTTGGAAGTTCCAGTGGTTAGATGTGATTGGCCTCGAGAAGCCTCAGCGGAAATGGGCCTCATCTCGCCTGGAGGGCCAAACCTCCTGGATTATCTCGAGTTGCGGCAGGTGCTCTCGACTTACGACGGGGACCTCAGGGACCCGCTCTGGTGGCCTCAGGAAAGGCCAGTCCCCATGCGAGTTCCTCGGGGGCCTCTCGGGATTCCTCTCCCATCGATGCTGGGGCCTAAGACCTTGTGTGGAGTCGGGGCCGGAACCTGAGGATTCCTCTCCAGTGCTGACATGGATCTTGGTGTACTTCTGGAGTCTCCCCAGGGGAGTCAGTCCTCGTCTCGAATGCGGGCATGCACTTGCGCTTTCCTCCAGAGCGGTAGCAGCAGTGTCACGCAGTCCGCCGCGTGGTTCAAAGGATCTATGGTTTTCCCTCGAGTCTTTCCCACGAGGCTTTCCCACGAGGCTTTCCCACAGGGCTGTCCCACGTGCACACGTGGTGGGAGTCGATCCTCGTCTTGAACGTCAAGGCAGTGCAGGGAAATCAGGTTCCTCTGGAATGGACTGACACATCTGGGGGACTCTTGGAATGGTGGCACGACCCTGGAGTTCCTCTCGCCTTTCCTGTGGAGAGCGCCTCCTCTTGAGATGCGACGGGAACGCCGGGAATTCTTTCCCTACGAAACAGGGAAAGGATCCCTCATCTCGAGCTAGGAGGCGGAAACGGGGCTCCCCTGGATGTGTGCGGGACACCACGTGCTTCCTCTCGAGTGGAGACGGGTATGTCGGGGAACTTCTTGAGTTGCAGCAAGGGTGTGAAGGACCCTTTGGAAGTTCCAGTGGTTAGATGTGATTGGCCTCGAGAAGCCTCAGCGGAAATGGGCCTCATCTCGCCTGGAGGGCAAAACCTCCTGGATTTTCTCGAGTTGCGGCAGGTGCTCTCGACTTACGACGGGGACTTCAGGGACCCGCTCTGGTGGCCTCAGGAAAGGCCAGTCCCCATGCGAGTTCCTCGGGGGCCTCTCGGGATTCCTCTCCCGTCGATGCCGGGGCCTAAGACCTTGTGTGGATTCGGGGCCGGAACCTGAGGATTCCTCTCCAGTGCTGACATGGATCTTGTGGTACTTCTGGAGTCTCCCCAGGGGAGTCAGTCCTCGTCTCGAATGCGGGCATGCACTTGCGCTTTCCTCCAGAGCGGTAGCAGCTGTGTCACGCAGTCCGCCGCGTGGATCAAAGGATCTATGGTTTTCCCTCGAGTCTTTCCCACGAGGCTTTCCCACGAGGCTTTCCCACAGGGCTGTCCCACGTGCACAAGTGGTGGGAGTCGATCCTCGGCTTGAACGTCAAGGCAGTGCAGGGAAAACAGGTTCCTCTGGAATGGACTGACATATCTGGGGGATTCTTGGAATGGTGTCACGACCCTGGAGTTCCTCTCGCCTTTCCTGTGGAGAGCGCCTCCTCTTGAGATGCGACGGGAACGCCGGGAATTCTTTCCCTACGAAACAGGGAAAGGATCCCTCATCTCGAGCTAGGAGGCGGAAACGGGGCTCCCCTGGATGTGTGCGGGACCCACGTGCTTCCTCTCGAGTGGAGACGGGTATGTCGGGGAACTTCTTGAGTTGCAGCAAGGGTGTGAAGGACCCTTTGGAAGTTCCAGTGGTTAGACGTGATTAGCCTCGAGAAGCCTCAGCGGAAATGGGCCTCATCTCGCCTGGAGGGCAAAACCTCCTGGATTTTCTCGAGTTGCGGCAGGTGCTCTCGACTTACGACGGGGACCTCAGGGAACCGCTCTGGTGGCCTCAGGAAAGGCCAGTCCCCATGCGAGTTCCTCGGGGGCCTCTCGGGATTCCTCTCCCGTCGATGCCGGGGCCTAAGACCTTGTGTGGAGTCGGGGCCGGAAACTGAGGATTCCTCTCCAGTGCTGACATGGATCTTGGGGTACTTCTGGAGTCTCCCCAGGGGAGTCAGTCCTCGTCTCGAATGCGGGCATGCACTTGTGCTTTCCTCCAGAGCGGTAGCAGCAGTGTCACGCAGTCCGCTGCGTGGATCAAAGGATCTATGGTTTTCCCTCGAGTCTTTCCCACGAGGCTTTCCCACGAGGCTTTCCCACAGGGCTGTCCCACGTGCACACGTGGTGGGAGTCGATCCTCGGCTTGAACGTCAAGGCAGTGCAGGGAAAACAGGTTCCTCTGGAATGGACTGACACATCTGGGGGACTCTTGGAATGGTGGCACGACCCTGGAGTTCCTCTCGCCTTTCCTGTGGAGAGCGCCTCCTCTTGAGATGCGACGGGAACGCCGGGAATTCTTTCCCTACGAAACAGGGGAAGGATCCCTCATCTCGAGCTAGGAGGCGGAGACGGGGCTCCCCTGGATGTGTGCGGGACCCCACGTGCTTCCTCTCGAGTGGAGACGGGTATGTCGGGGAACTTCTTGAGTTGCAGCAATGGTGTGAAGGACCCTTTGCAAGTTCCAGTGGTTAGATGTGATTGGCCTCGAGAAGCCTCAGCGGAAATGGGCCTCATCTCGCCTGGAGGGCAAAACCTCCTGGATTTTCTCGAGTTGCGGCAGGTGCTCTCGACTTACGACGGGGACCTCAGGGACCCGCTCTGGTGGCCTCAGGAAAGGCCAGTCCCCATGCGAGTTCCTCGGGGGCCTCTCGGGTTTCCTCTCCCGTCTATGCCGAGGCCTAAGACCTTGTGTGGAGTCGGGGCCGGAACCTGAGGATTCCTCTCCAGTGCTGACATGGATCTTGGGGTACTTCTGGAGTCTCCCCAGGGGAGTCAGTCCTCGTCTCGAATGCGGGCATGCACTTGCGCTTTCCTCCAGAGCGGTAGCAGAAGTGTCACGCAGTCCGCCGGGTGGATCAAAGGATCTATGGTTTTCCCTCGAGTCTTTCCCACGAGGCTTTCCCACGAGGCTTTCCCACAGGGCTGTCCCACGTGCACACGTGGTGGGAGTCGATCCTCGGCTTGAACGTCAAGGCAGTGCAGGGAAAACAGGTTCCTCTGGAATGGACTGACACATCTCGGGGACTCTTGGAATGGTGTCACGACCCTGGAGTTCCTCTCGCCTTTCCTGTGGAGAGCGCCTCCTCTTGAGATGCGACGGGAAACCGGGAATTCTTTCCCTACGAAACAGGGAAAGGATCCCTGATCTCGAGCTAGGAGGCGGAAACGGGGCTCCCCTGGATGTGTGCGGGACACCACGTGCTTCCTCTCGAGTGGAGACGGGTATGTCGGGGAACTTCTTGAGTTGCAGCAATGGTGTGAAGGACCCTTTGGAAGTTCCAGTGGTTAGATGTGATTGGCCTCGAGAAGCCTCAGCGGAAATGGGCCTCATCTCGCCTGGAGGGCAAAACCTCCTGGATTATCTCGAGTTGCGGCAGGTGCTCTCGACTTACGACGGGGACCTCAGGGACCCGCTCTGGTGGCCTCAGGAAAGGCCAGTCCCCATGCGAGTTCCTCGGGGGCCTCTCGGGATTCCTCTCCCGTCGATGCCGGGGCCTAAGACCTTGTGTGGAGTCGGGGCCGGAACCTGAGGATTCCTCTCCAGTGCTGACATGGATCTTGGGGTACTTCTGGAGTCTCCCCAGGGGAGTCAGTCCTCGTCTCGAATGCGGGCATGCACTTGCGCTTTCCTCCAGAGCGGTAGCAGCAGTGTCACGCAGTCCGCCGCGTGGATCAAAGGATCTATGGTTTTCCCTCAAGTCTTTCCCACGAGGCTTTCCCACGAGGCTTTCCCACAGGGCTGTCCCACGTGCACACGTGGTGGGAGTCGATCCTCGGCTCGAACGTCAAGGCAGTGCAGGGAAATCAGGTTCCTCTGGAATGGACTGACACATCTGGGGGACTCTTGGAATGGTGTCACGACCCTGGAGTTCCTCTCGCCTTTCCTGTGGAGAGCGCCTCCTCTTGAGATGCGACGGGAACGCCGGGAATTCTTTCCTTACGAAACAGGGAAAGGATCCCTCATCTCGAGCTAGGAGGCGGAAACGGGGCTCCCCTGGATGTGTGCGGGACCCCACGTGCTTCCTCTCGAGTGGAGACGGGTATGTCGGGGAACTTCTTGAGTTGCAGCAATGGTGTGAAGGACCCTTTGGAAGTTCCAGTGGTTAGATGTGATTGGCCTCGAGAAGCCTCAGCGGAAATGGGCCTCATCTCGCCTGGAGGGCAAAACCTCCTGGATTTTCTCGAGTTGCGGCAGGTGCTCTCGACTTACGACGGGGACCTCAGGGACCCGCTCTGGTGGCCTCAGGAAAGGCCAGTCCCCATGCGAGTTCCTCGGGGGCCTCTCGGGATTCCTCTCCCGTCGATGCCGGGGCCTAAGACCTTGTGTGGAGTCGGGGCCGGAACCTGAGGATTCCTCTCCAGTGCTGACATGGATCTTGGGGTACTTCTGGAGTCTCCCCAGGGGAGTCAGTCCTCGTCTCGAATGCGGGCATGCACTTGCGCTTTCCTCCAGAGCGGTAGCAGCAGTGTCACGCAGTCCGCCGCGTGGATCAAAGGATCTATGGTTTTCCCTCGAGTCTTTCCCACGAGGCTTTCCCACGAGGCTTTCCCACAGGGCTGTCCCACGTGCACACGTGGTGGGAGTCGATCCTCGGCTTGAACCTCAAGGCAGTGCAGGGAAATCAGGTTCCTCTGGAATGGACTGACACATCTGGGGGACTCTTGGAATGGTGTCACGACCCTGGAGTTCCTCTGGCCTTTCCTGTGGAGAGCGCCTCCTCTTGAGATGCGACGGGAACGCCGGGAATTCTTTCCTTACGAAACAGGGAAAGGATCCCTCATCTCGAGCTAGGAGGCGGAAACGGGGCTCCCCTGGATGTGTGCGGGACCCCACGTGCTTCCTCTCGAGTGGAGACGGGTATGTCGGGGAACTTCTTGAGTTGCAGCAATGGTGTGAAGGACCCTTTGGATGTTCCAGTGGTTAGATGTGATTGGCCTCGAGAAGCCTCAGCGGAAATGGGCCTCATCTCGCCTGGAGGGCAAAACCTCCTGGATTTTCTCGAGTTGCGGCAGGTGCTCTCGACTTACGACGGGGACCTCAGGGACCCGCTCTGGTGGCCTCAGGAAAGGCCAGTCCCCATGCGAGTTCCTCGGGGGCCTCTCGGGATTCCTCTCCCGTCGATGCCGGGGCCTAAGACCTTGTGTGGAGTCGGGGCCGGAACCTGAGGATTCCTCTCCAGTGCTGACATGGATCTTGGGGTACTTCTGGAGTCTCCCCATGGGAGTCAGTCCTCGTCTCGAATGCGGGCATGCACTTGCGCTTTCCTCCAGAGCGGTAGCAGCAGTGTCACGCAGTCCGCCGCGTGGATCAAAGGATCTATGGTTTTCCCTCGAGTCTTTCCCACGAGGCTTTCCCACGAGGCTTTCCCACAGGGCTGTCCCACGTGCACACGTGGTGGGAGTCGATCCTCGGCTTGAACGTCAAGGCAGTGCAGGGAAAACAGGTTCCTCTGGAATGGACTGACACATCTGGGGGACTCTTGGAATGGTGTCTCGACCCTGGAGTTCCTCTCGCCTTTCCTGTGGAGAGCGCCTCCTCTTGAGATGCGACGGGAACGAAGGGAATTCTTTCCCTACGAAACAGGGAACGGATCCATCATCTCGAGCTAGGAGGCGGAAACGGGGCTCCCCTGGATGTGTGCGGGACCCCACGTGCTTCCTCTAGAGTGGAGACGGGTAGGTCGGGGACCTTCTTGTGTTGCAGCAAGGGTGTGAAGGACCCTTTGGAAGTTCCAGTGGTTAGATGTGATTGGCCTCGAGAAGCCTCAGCGGAAATGGGCCTCATCTCGCCTGGAGGGCAAAACCTCCTGGATTTTCTCAAGTTGCGGCAGGTGCTCTCGACTTACGACGAGGACCTCAGGGACCCGCTCTGGTGGCCTCAGGAAAGGCCAGTCCCCATGCGAGTTCCTCTGGGGATTCCTCTCCCGTCGATGCCGGGGCCTAAGACCTTGTGTGGAGTCGGGGCCGGAACCTGAGGATTCCTCTCCAGTGCTGACATGGATCTTGGGGTATTTCTGGAGTCTCCCCAGGGGAGTCAGTCCTCGTCTCCAATGCGGGCATGCACTTGCGCTTTCCTCCAGAGCGGGAGCAGCAGTGTCACGCAGTCCGCCGCATGGATCAAAGGATCTATGGTTTTCCCTCGAGTCTTTCCCACGAGGCTTTCCCACGAGGCTTTCCCACAGGGCTGTCCCACGTGCACACGTGGTGGGAGTCGATCCTCGGCTTGAAAGTCAAGGCAGTGCAGGGAAAACAGGTTCCTCTGGAATGGACTGACACATCTGGGGGACTCTTGGAATGGTGGCACGACCCTGGAGTTCCTCTCGCCTTTCCTGTGGAGAGCGCCTTCTCTTGAGATGCGACGGGAATACCGGGAATTCTTTCCCTACGAAACAGGGAAAGGATCCCTCATCTCGAGCTATGAGGCGGAAACGGGGCTCCCCTGTATGTGGGCGGGACCCCACGTGCTTCCTCTCGAGTGGAGACGGGTATGTCGGGGAACTTCTTGAGTTGCAGCAAGGGTGTGAAGGACCCTTTGGAAGTTCCAGTGGTTAGACGTGATTAGCCTCGAGAAGCCTCAGCGGAAATGGGCCTCATCTCGCCTGGAGGGCAAAACCTCCTGGATTTTCTCGAGTTGCGGCAGGTGCTCTCGACTTACGACGGGGACCTCAGGGACCCGCTCTGGTGGCCTCAGGAAAGGCCAGTCCCCATGCGAGTTCCTCGGGGGCCTCTCGGGATTCCTCTCCCGTCGATGCCGGGCCTAAGACCTTGTGTGGAGTCGGGGCCGGAACCTGAGGATTCCTCTTCAGTGCTGACATGGATCTTGGGGTACTTCTGGAGTCTCCCCAGGGGAGTCAGTCCTCGTCTCGAATGCGGGCATGCACTTGCGCTTTCCTCCAGAGCGGTAGCAGCAGTGTCACGGAGTCCGCCGCGTCGATCAATGGATCTCAGGTTTTCCCTCGAGTCTTTCCCACGAGGCTTTCCCACGAGGCTTTCCCACAGGGCTGTCCCACGTGCACACGTGGTGGGAGTCGATCCTCGGCTTGAACGTCAAGGCAGTGCAGGGAAAACAGGTTCCTCTGGAATGGACTGACACATCTGGGGGACTCTTGGAATGGTGGCACGACCCTGGAGTTCCTCTCGACTTTCCTGTGGAGAGCGCCTCCTCTTGAGATGCGACGGGAACGCCGGTTATTCTTTCCCTACGAAACAGGGAAAGGATCCCTCATCTCGAGCTAGGAGGCGGAAACGGGGCTCCCCTGGATGTGTGCGGGACCCCACGTGCTTCCTCTCGAGTGGAGACGGGTATGTCGGGGAACTTCTTGAGTTGCAGCAAGGGTGTGAAGGACCCTTTGGATGTTCCAGTGGTTAGATGTGATTGGCCTCGAGAAGCCTCAGCGGAAATGGGCCTCATCTCGCCTGGAGGGCAAAACCTCCTGGATTTTCTCGAGTTGCGGCAGGTGCTCTCGACTTACGACGGGGACCTCAGGGACCCGCTCTGGTGGCCTCAGGAAAGGCCAGTCCCCATGCGAGTTCCTCGGGGGCCTCTCGGGATTCCTCTCCCGTCGATGCCGGGGCCTAAGACCTTGTGTGGAGTCGGGGCCGGAACCTGAGGATTCCTCTCCAGTGCTGACATGGATCTTGGGGTACTTCTGGAGTCTCCCCAGGGGAGTCAGTCCTCGTCTCGAATGCGGGCATGCACTTGCGCTTTCCTCCAGAGCGGTAGCAGCAGTGTCACGCAGTCCGCCGCGTGGATCAAAGGATCTATGGTTTTCCCTCGAGTCTTTCCCACGAGGCTTTCCCACGAGGCTTTCCCACAGGGTTGTCCCACGTGCACACGTGGTGGGAGTCGATCCTCGGCTTGAACGTCAAGGCAGTGCAGGGAAAACAGGTTCCTCTGGAATGGACTGACACATCTGGGGGACTCTTGGAATGGTGTCTCGACCCTGGAGTTCCTCTCGCCTTTCCTGTGGAGAGCGCCTCCTCTTGAGATGCGACGGGAACGAAGGGAATTCTTTCCCTACGAAACAGGGAACGGATCCCTCATCTCGAGCTAGGAGGCGGAAACGGGGCTCCCCTGGATGTGTGCGGGACCCCACGTGCTTCCTCTAGAGTGGAGACGGGTAGGTCGGGGACCTTCTTGTGTTGCAGCAAGGGTGTGAAGGACCCTTTGGAAGTTCCAGTGGTTAGATGTGATTGGCCTCGAGAAGCCTCAGCGGAAATGGGCCTCATCTCGCCTGGAGGGCAAAACCTCCTGGATTTTCTCAAGTTGCGGCAGGTGCTCTCGACTTACGACGAGGACCTCAGGGACCCGCTCTGGTGGCCTCAGGAAAGGCCAGTCCCCATGCGAGTTCCTCTGGGGATTCCTCTCCCGTCGATGCCGGGGCCTAAGACCTTGTGTGGAGTCGGGGCCGGAACCTGAGGATTCCTCTCCAGTGCTGACATGGATCTTGGGGTATTTCTGGAGTCTCCCCAGGGGAGTCAGTCCTCGTCTCGAATGCGGGCATGCACTTGCGCTTTCCTCCAGAGCGGGAGCAGCAGTGTCACGCAGTCCGCCGCATGGATCAAAGGATCTATGGTTTTCCCTCGAGTCTTTCCCACGAGGCTTTCCCACGAGGCTTTCCCACAGGGCTGTCCCACGTGCACACGTGGTGGGAGTCGATCCTCGGCTTGAACGTCAAGGCAGTGCAGTGAAAACAGGTTCCTCTGGAATGGACTGACACATCTGGGGGACTCTTGGAATGGTGGCACGACCCTGGAGTTCCTCTCGCCTTTCCTGTGGAGAGCGCCTCCTCTTGAGATGCGACGGGAATGCCGGGAATTCTTTCCCTACGAAACAGGGAAAGGATCCCTCATCTCGAGCTATGAGGCGGAAACGGGGCTCCCCTGTATGTGGGCGGGACCCCACGTGCTTCCTCTCGAGTGGAGACGGGTATGTCGGGGAACTTCTTGAGTTGCAGCAAGGGTGTGAAGGACCCTTTGGAAGTTCCAGTGGTTAGACGTGATTAGCCTCGAGAAGCCTCAGCGGAAATGGGCCTCATCTCGCCTGGAGGGCAAAACCTCCTGGATTTTCTCGAGTTGCGGCAGGTGCTCTCGACTTACGACGGGGACCTCAGGGACCCGCTCTGGTGCCTCAGGAAAGGCCAGTCCCCATGCGAGTTCCTTGGGGGCCTCTCGGGATTCCTCTCCCGTCGATGCCGGGCCTAAGACCTTGTGTGGAGTCGGGGCCGGAACCTGAGGATTCCTCTTCAGTGCTGACATGGATCTTGGGGTACTTCTGGAGTCTCCCCAGGGGAGTCAGTCCTCGTCTCGAATGCGGGCATGCACTTGCGCTTTCCTCCAGAGCGGTAGCAGCAGTGTCACGGAGTCCGCCGCGTCGATCAAAGGATCTCAGGTTTTCCCTCGAGTCTTTCCCACGAGGCTTTCCCACGAGGCTTTCCCACAGGGCTGTCCCACGTGCACACGTGGTGGGAGTCGATCCTCGGCTTGAACGTCAAGGCAGTGCAGGGAAAACAGGTTCCTCTGGAATGGACTGACACATCTGGGGGACTCTTGGAATGGTGGCACGACCCTGGAGTTCCTCTCGACTTTCCTGTGGAGAGCGCCTCCTCTTGAGATGCGACGGGAACGCCGGTTATTCTTTCCCTACGAAACAGGGAAAGGATCCCTCATCTCGAGCTAGGAGGCGGAAACGGGGCTCCCCTGGATGTGTGCGGGACCCCACGTGCTTCCTCTCGAGTGGAGACGGGTATGTCGGGGAACTTCTTGAGTTGCAGCAAGGGTGTGAAGGACCCTTGGGAAGTTCCAGTGGTTAGATGTGATTGGCCTCGAGAAGCCTCAGCGGAAATGGGCCTCATCTCGCCTGGAGGGCAAAACCTCCTGGATTTTCTCGAGTTGCGGCAGGTGCTCTCGACTTACGACGGGGACCTCAGGGAACCGCTCTGGTGGCCTCAGGAAAGGCCAGTCCCCATGCGAGTTCCTCGGGGGCCTCTCGGGATTCCTCTCCCGGTGATGCCGGGGCCTAAGACCTTGTGTGGAGTCGGGGCCGGAACCTGAGGATTCCTCTCCAGTGCTGACATTGATCTTGGGGTATTTCTGGAGTCTCCCCAGGAGGGTCAGTCCTCGTCTCGAATGCGGGCATGCACTTGCGCTTTCCTCCAGAGCGGTAGCAGCAGTGTCACGCAGTCCGCCGCGTGGATCAAAGGATCTATGGTTTTCCCTCGAGTCTTTCCCACGAGGCTTTCCCACGAGGCTTTCCCACAGGGCTGTCCCACGTGCACACGTGGTGGGAGTCGACCCTCGGCTTGAACGTCAAGGCAGTGCAGGGAAAACAGGTTCCTCTGGAATGGACTGACACATCTGGGGGACTCTTGGAATGGTGTCACGACCCTGGAGTTCCTCTCGACTTTCCTGTGGAGAGCGTCTCCTCTTGAGATGCGACGGGAATGCCGGGAATTCTTTCCCTACGAAACAGGGAAAGGATCCCTCATCTCGAGCAAGTGGGCGGAAACGGAGCTCCCCTGGATGTGTGCGGGACACCACGTGCTTCCTCTCGAGTGGAGACGGGTATGTCGGGGAACTTCTTGAGTTGCAGCAATGGTGTGAAGGACCCTTTGGAAGTTCCAGTGGTTAGATGTGATTAGCCTCGAGAAGCCTCAGCGGAAATGGGCCTCATCTCGCCTGGAGGTGAAAACCTCCTGGATTTTCTCGAGTTGCGACAGGTGCTCTCGACTTACGACGGGCACCTCAGGGAACCGCTCTGGTGGCCTCAGGAAAGGCCAGTCCCCATGCGAGTTCCACGGGGGCCTCTCGGGATTCCTCTCCCGTCGATGCCGGGGCCAAAGACCTTGTGTGGAGTCGGGGCCGGGACCTGAGGATTCCTTTCCAGTGCTGACATGGATCTTGGGGTACTTCTGGAGTCTCCCCTGGGGAGTCAGTCCTCGTCTCGAATGCGGGCATGCACTTGCGCTTTCCTCCAGAGCGGTAGCAGCAGTGTCACGCAGTCCGCCGCGTGCATCAAAGGATCTATGGTTTTCCCTCGAGTCTTTCCCACGAGGCTTTCCCACGAGGCTTTCCACAGGGCTGTCCCACGTGCACACGTGGTGGGACTCGATCCTCGGCCTGAACGTCAGGCAGTGCAGGGAAAACAGGTTCCTCTGGAATGGACTGACATATCTGGGGGACTATTTGAATGGTGGCACGACGCTGGAGTCCTCTCGCCTTTCCTGTGGAGACCGCCTCCTCTTGAGATGCGATGGGAACGCCGGGAATTCTTTCCCTACGAAAAAGGGAAAGGATCCCTCATCTCGAGCTAGGAGGCGGAAACGGGGCTCCCCTGGATGTGTGCGGGACCCTCGTGCTTCCTCTCGAGTGGAGATGGGTATGTCGGGGAACTTCTTGAGTTGCAGCAAGGGTGTGAAGGACCCTTTGGAATTTCCAGTGGTTAGACGTGATTAGCCTCGAGAAGCCTCAGCGGAAATGGGCCTCATCTCGCCTGGAGGGCAAAACCTCCTGGATTTTCTCGAGTTGCGGCAGGTGCTCTCGACTTACGACGGGGACCTCACGGACCCTCTCTGGTGGCCTCAGGAAAGGCCAGTCCCCATGCGAGTTCCTCGGGGGCCTCTCGGGATTCCTCTCCCGTCGATGCCGGGGCCTAAGACCTTGTGTGGAGTCGGGGCCGGAACCTGAGGATTCCTCTCCAGTGCTGACATGGATCTTGGGGTACTTCTGGAGTCTTCCTAGGGGAGTCAGTCCTCGTCTCGAATGCGGGCATGCACTTGTGCTTTCCTCCAGAGCGGTAGCAGCAGTGTCACGCAGTGCGCCGCGTGGATCAAAGGATCTATGGTTTTCCCTCGTGTCTTTCCCACGAGGCTTTCCCCCGAGACTTTCTCAAAGGGCTGTCCCACGTGCACACGTGGTGGGAGTGGATCCTCGGCTTGAACGTCAAGGCAGTGCAGGGAAAACAGGTTCCTCTGGAATGGACTGACACATCTGGGGGACTCTTGGAATGGTGGCACGACCCTGGAGTTCCTCTCGCCTTTCCTGTGGAGTGCGCCTCCTCTTGAGATGCGACGGGAACGCCGGTAATTCTTTCCCTACGAAACAGGGAAAGGATCCCTCATCTCGAGCTTAGAGGCGGAAATTGGGCTCCCCTGGATGTGTGCGGGACACCACGTGCTTGCTATCGAGTGGAGACGGGTATGTCGGGGAACTTCTTGAGTTGCAGCAAGGGTGTGAAGGACCCTTTGGAAGTTCCAGTGGTTAGATGTGATTGGCCTCGAGAAGCCTCAGCGGAAATGGGCCTCATTCCGCCTGGAGGTGAAAACCTCCTGGATTTTCTCGAGTTGCGGCAGGTGCTCTCGACTTACGACGGGGACCTCAGGGAACCGCTCTGGTGGCCTCAGGAAAGGCCAGTCCCCATGCGAGTTCCTCGGGGGCCTCTCGGGATTCCTCTCCCTTCGATGCCGGGGCCTAAGACCTTGTGTGGAGTCGGGGCCGGAACCTGAGGATTCCTCTCCAGTGCTGACATGGATCTTGGGGTACTTCTGGAGTCTCCCCAGGGGAGTCAGTCCTCGTCTCGAATGCGGGCATGCACTTGCGCTTTCCTCCAGAGCGGTAGCAGCAGTGTCACGCACTCCGCCGCGTGGATCAAAGGATGTATGGTTTTCCCTCGAGTCTTTCCCACGAGGCTTTCCCACGAGGCTTTCCCACAGGGCTGTCCCACGTACACAAGTGGTGGGAGTCGATCCTCGGCTTGAACGTCAAGGCAGTGCAGGGAAAACAGGTTCCTCTGGAATGGACTGACACATCTGGGGGACTCTTGGAATGGTGGCACGACCCTGGAGTTCCTCTCCCCTTTCCTGTGGAGAGCGCCTCCTCTTGAGATGCGACGGGAACGCCGGGAATTCTTTCCCTACGAAACAGGGAAAGGATCCCTCATCTCGAGCTAGGAGGCGGAAACGGGGCTCCCCTGGATGTGTGCGGGACCCCACGTGCTTCCTCTCGAGTGGAGACGGGTATGTCGGGGAACTTCTTGAGTTGCAGCAATGGTGTGAAGGACCCTTTGCAAGTTCCAGTGGTTAGATGTGATTGGCCTCGAGAAGCCTCAGCGGAAATGGGCCTCATCTCGCCTGGAGGGCAAAACCTCCTGGATTTTCTCGAGTTGCGGCAGGTGCTCTCGACTTACGACGGGGACCTCAGGGAACCGCTCTGGTGGCCTCAGGAAAGGCCAGTCCCCATGCGAGTACCTCGGGGGCCTCTCGGGATTCCTCTCCCGTCGATGCCGGGGCCTAAGACCTTGTGTGGAGTCGGGGCCGGAACCTGAGGATTCCTCTCCAGTGCTGACATGGATCTTGGGGTACTTCTGGAGTCTCCCCAGGGGAGTCAGTCCTCGTCTCGAATGCGGGCATGCACTTGCGCTTTCCTCCAGAGCGGTAGCAGCAGTGTCACGCAGTCCGCCGCGTGGATCAAAGGATCTATGGTTTTCCCTCGAGTCTTTCCCACGAGGCTTTCCCACGAGGCTTTCCCACAGGGCTGTCCCACGTGCACACGTGGTGGGAGTCGATCCTCGGCTTGAACGTCAAGGCAGTGCAGGGAAAACAGGTTCCTCTGGAATGGACTGACACATCTGGGGGACTCTTGGAATGGTGGCACGACCCTGGAGTTCCTCTCGCCTTTCCTGTGGAGAGCGCCTCCTCTTGAGATGCGACGGGAACGCCGGGAATTCTTTCCCTACGAAACAGGGAAAGGATCCCTCATCTCGAGTTAGGAGGCGGAATCGGGGCTCCCTTGGATGTGTGCGGGACCCCACGTGCTTCCTCTCGAGTGAAGACGGGTATGTCGGGGAACTTCTTGAGTTGCAGCAAGGGTGTGAAGGTCCCTTTGGAAGTTCCAGTGGTTAGACGTGATTAGCCTCGAGAAGCCTCAGCGGAAATGGGCCTCATCTCGCCTGGAGGGCAAAACCTCCTGGATTTTCTCAAGTTGCGGCAGGTGCTCTCGACTTACGACGGGGACCTCAGGGACCCGCTCTGGTGGCCTCAGGAAAGGCCAGTCCCCATGCGAGTTCCTCGGGGGCCTCTCGGGATTGCTCTCCCTTCGATGCCGGGGCCTAAGACCTTGTGTGGAGTCGGGGCCGGAACCTGAGGATTCCTCTCCAGTGCTGACATGGATCTTGGGGTACTTCTGGAGTCTCCCCAGGGGAGTCAGTCCTCGTCTTGAATGCGGGCATGCACTTGCGCTTTCCTCCAGAGCGGTAGCAGCAGTGTCACGCAGTCCGCCGCGTGGATCAAAGGATCTATGGTTTTCCCTCTAGACTTTCCCACGAGGCTTTCCCACGAGGCTTTCCCACAGGGCTGTCCCACGTGCACACGTGGTGGGAGTCGATCCTCGGCTTGAAAGTCAAGGCAGTGCAGGGAAAACAGGTTCCTCTGGAATGGACTGACACATCTGGGGGACTCTTGGAATGGTGTCACGACCCTGGAGTTCCTCTCGCCTTTCCTGTGGAGAGCGCCTCCTCTTGAGATGCGACGGGAACGCCGGGAATTCTTTCCCTACGAAACAGGGAAAGGATCCCTCATCTCGAGCTAGGAGGCGGAAACGGGGCTCCCCTGGATGTGTGCGGGACCCCACGTGCCTCCTCTCGAGTGGAGACGGGTATGTCGGGGAACTTCCTGAGTTGCAGCAATGGTGTGAAGGACCCTTTGGAAGTTCCAGTGGTTAGATGTGATTGGCCTCGAGAAGCCTCAGCGGAAATGGGCCTCATCTCGCCTGGAGGGCAAAACCTCCTGGATTTTCTCGAGTTGCGGCAGGTGCTATCGACTTACGACGGGGACTTCAGGGACCCGCTCTGGTGGCCTCAGGAAAGGCCAGTCCCCATGCGAGTTCCTCGGGGGCCTCTCGGGATTCCTCTCCCGTCGATGCCGGGGCCTAAGACCTTGTGTGGAGTCGGGGCCGGAACCTGAGGATTCCTCTCCAGTGCTGACATGGATCTTGTGGTACTTCTGGAGTCTCCCCAGGGGAGTCAGTCCTCGTCTCGAATGCGGGCATGCACTTGCGCTTTCCTCCAGAGCGGTAGCAGCTGTGTCACGCAGTCCGCCGCGTGGATCAAAGGATCTATGGTTTTCCCTCGAGTCTTTCCCACGAGGCTTTCCCACGAGGCTTTCCCACAGGGCTGTCCCACGTGCACAAGTGGTGGGAGTCGATCCTCGGCTTGAACGTCAAGGCAGTGCAGGGAAAACAGGTTCCTCTGGAATGGACTGACATATCTGGGGGACTCTTGGAATGGTGTCACGACCCTGGAGTTCCTCTCGCCTTTCCTGTGGAGAGCGCCTCCTCTTGAGATGCGACGGGAACGCCGGGAATTCTTTCCCTACGAAACAGGGAAAGGATCCCTCATCTCGAGCTAGGAGGCGGAAACGGGGCTCCCCTGGATGTGTGCGGGACCCACGTGCTTCCTCTCGAGTGGAGACGGGTATGTCGGGGAACTTCTTGAGTTGCAGCAAGGGTGTGAAGGACCCTTTGGAAGTTCCAGTGGTTACACGTGATTAGCCTCGAGAAGCCTCAGCGGAAATGGGCCTCATCTCGCCTGAAGGGCAAAACCTCCTGGATTTTCTCGAGTTGCGGCAGGTGCTCTCGACTTACGACGGGGACCTCAGGGAACCGCTCTGGTGGCCTCAGGAAAGGCCAGTCCCCATGCGAGTTCCTCGGGGGCCTCTCGGGATTCCTCTCCCGTCGATGCCGGGGCCTAAGACCTTGTGTGGAGTCGGGGCCGGAAACTGAGGATTCCTCTCCAGTGCTGACATGGATCTTGGGGTACTTCTGGAGTCTCCCCAGGGGAGTCAGTCCTCGTCTCGAATGCGGGCATGCACTTGCGCTTTCCTCCAGAGCGGTAGCAGCAGTGTCACGCAGTCCGCTGCGTGGATCAAAGGATCTATGGTTTTCCCTCGAGTCTTTCCCACGAGGCTTTCCCACGAGGCTTTCCCACAGGGCTGTCCCACGTGCACACGTGGTGGGAGTCGATCCTCGGCTTGAACGTCAAGGCAGTGCAGGGAAAACAGGTTCCTCTGGAATGGACTGACACATCTGGGGGACTCTTGGAATGGTGTCACGACCCAGGAGTTCCTCTCGCCTTTCCTGTGGAGAGCGCCTCCTCTTGAGATGCGACGGGAAACCGGGAATTCTTTCCCTACGAAACAGGGAAAGGATCCCTCATCTCGAGCTAGGAGGCGGAAACGGGGCTCCCCTGGATGTGTGCGGGACACCACGTGCTTCCTCTCGAGTGGAGACGGGTATGTCGGGGAACTTCTTGAGTTGCAGCAATGGTGTGAAGGACCCTTTGGAAGTTCCAGTGGTTAGATGTGATTGGCCTCGAGAAGCCTCAGCGGAAATGGGCCTCATCTCGCCTGGAGGGCAAAACCTCCTGGATTATCTCGATTTGCGACAGGTGCTCTCGACTTACGACGGGGACCTCAGGGACCCGCTCTGGTGGCCTCAGGAAAGGCCAGTCCCCATGCGAGTTCCTCGGGGGCCTCTCGGGATTCCTCTCCCGTCGATGCCGGGGCCTAAGACCTTGTGTGGAGTCGGGGCCGGAACCTGAGGATTCCTCTCCAGTGCTGACATGGATCTTGGGGTACTTCTGGAGTCTCCCCAGGGGAGTCAGTCCTCGTCTCGAATGCGGGCATGCACTTGCGCTTTCCTCCAGAGCGGTAGCAGCAGTGTCACGCAGTCCGCCACGTGGATCAAAGGATCTATGGTTTTCCCTCGAGTCTTTCCCACGAGGCTTTCCCACGAGGCTTTCCCACAGGGCTGTCCCACGTGCACACGTGGTGGGAGTCGATCCTCGGCTCGAACGTCAAGGCAGTGCAGGGAAATCAGGTTCCTCTGGAATGGACTGACACATCTGGGGGACTCTTGGAATGGTGTCACGACCCTGGAGTTCCTCTCGCCTTTCCTGTGGAGAGCGCCTCCTCTTGAGATGCGACGGGAACGCCGGGAATTCTTTCCTTACGAAACAGGGAAAGGATCCCTCATCTCGAGCTAGGAGGCGGAAACGGGGCTCCCCTGGATGTGTGCGGGACCCCACGTGCTTCCTCTCGAGTGGAGACGGGTATGTCGGGGAACTTCTTGAGTTGCAGCAATGGTGTGAAGGACCCTTTGGAAGTTCCAGTGGTTAGATGTGATTGGCCTCGAGAAGCCTCAGCGGAAATGGGCCTCATCTCGCCTGGAGGGCAAAACCTCCTGGATTTTCTCGAGTTGCGGCAGGTGCTCTCGACTTACGACGGGGACCTCAGGGACCCGCTCTGGTGGCCTCAGGAAAGGCCAGTACCCATGCGAGTTCCTCGGGGGCCTCTCGGGATTCCTCTCCCGTCGATGCCGGGGCCTAAGACCTTGTGTGGAGTCGGGGCCGGAACATGAGGATTCCTCTCCAGTGCTGACATGGATCTTGGGGTACTTCTGGAGTCTCCCCAGGGGAGTCAGTCCTCGTCTCGAATGCGGGCATGCACTTGCGCTTTCCTCCAGAGCGGTAGCAGCAGTGTCACGCAGTCCGCCGCGTGGATCAAAGGATCTATGGTTTTCCCTCGAGTCTTTCCCACGAGGCTTTCCCACGAGGCTTTCCCACAGGGCTGTCCCACGTGCACACGTGGTGGGAGTCGATCCTCGGCTTGAACGTCAAGGCAGTGCAGGGAAATCAGGTTCCTCTGGAATGGACTGACACATCTGGGGGACTCTTGGAATGGTGTCACGACCCTGGAGTTCCTCTCGCCTTTCCTGTGGAGAGCGCCTCCTCTTGAGATGCGACGGGAACGCCGGGAATTCTTTCCCTACGAAACAGGGAAAGGATCCCTCATCTCGAGCTAGGAGGCGGAAACGGGGCTCCCCTGGATGTGTGCGGGACCCACGTGCTTCCTCTAGAGTGGAGACGGGTATGTCGGGGAACTTCTTGAGTTGCAGCAAGGGTGTGAAGGACCCTTTGGAAGTTCCAGTGGTTAGACGTGATTAGCCTCGAGAAGCCTCAGCGGAAATGGGCCTCATCTCGCCTGGAGGGCAAAACCTCCTGGATTTTCTCGAGTTGCGGCAGGTGCTCTCGACTTACGACGGGGACCTCAGGGAACCGCTCTGGTGGCCTCAGGAAAGGCCAGTCCCCATGCGAGTTCCTCGGGGGCCTCTCGGGATTCCTCTCCCGTCGATGCCGGGGCCTAAGACCTTGTGTGGAGTCGGGGCCGGAAACTGAGGATTCCTCTCCAGTGCTGACATGGATCTTGGGGTACTTCTGGAGTCTCCCCAGGGGAGTCAGTCCTCGTCTCGAATGCGGGCATGCACTTGCGCTTTCCTCCAGAGCGGTAGCAGCAGTGTCACGCAGTCCGCTGCGTGGATCAAAGGATCTATGGTTTTCCCTCGAGTCTTTCCCACGAGGCTTTCCCACGAGGCTTTCCCACAGGGCTGTCCCACGTGCACACGTGGTGGGAGTCGATCCTCGGCTTGAACGTCAAGGCAGTGCAGGGAAAACAGGTTCCTCTGGAATGGACTGACACATCTGGGGGACTCTTGGAATGGTGGCACGACCCTGGAGTTCCTCTCGCCTTTCCTGTGGAGAGCGCCTCCTCTTGAGATGCGACGGGAACGCCGGGAATTCTTTCCCTACGAAACAGGGAAAGGATCCCTCATCTCGAGCTAGGAGGCGGAAACGGGGCTCCCCTGGATGTGTGCGGGACCCCACGTGCTTCCTCTCGAGTGGAGACGGGTATGTCGGGGAACTTCTTGAGTTGCAGCAATGGTGTGAAGGACCCTTTGGAAGTTCCAGTGGTTAGATGTGATTGGCCTCGAGAAGCCTCAGCGGAAATGGGCCTCATCTCGCCTGGAGGGCAAAACCTCCTGGATTTTCTCGAGTTGCGGCAGGTGCTCTCGACTTACGACGGGGACCTCAGGGACCCGCTCTGGTGGCCTCAGGAAAGGCCAGTCCCCATGCGAGTTCCTCGGGGGCCTCTCGGGATTCCTCTCCCGTCGATGCCGGGGCCTAAGACCTTGTGTGGAGTCGGGGCCGGAACCTGAGGATTCCTCTCCAGTGCTGACATGGATCTTGGGGTACTTCTGGAGTCTCCCCAGGGGAGTCAGTCCTCGTCTCGAATGCGGGCATGCACTTGCGCTTTCCTCCAGAGCGGTAGCAGCAGTGTCACGCAGTCCGCCGCGTGGATCAAAGGATCTATGGTTTTCCCTCGAGTCTTTCCCACGAGGCTTTCCCACGAGGCTTTCCCACAGGGCTGTCCCACGTGCACACGTGGTGGGAGTCGATCCTCGGCTTGAACGTCAAGGCAGTGCAGGGAAATCAGGTTCCTCTGGAATGGACTGACACATCTGGGGGACTCTTGGAATGGTGTCACGACCCTGGAGTTCCTCTCGCCTTTCCTGTGGAGAGCGCCTCCTCTTGAGATGCGACGGGAACGCCGGGAATTCTTTCCTTACGAAACAGGGAAAGGATCCCTCATCTCGAGCTAGGAGGCGGAAACGGGGCTCCCCTGGATGTGTGCGGGACCCCACGTGCTTCCTCTCGAGTGGAGACGGGTATGTCGGGGAACTTCTTGAGTTGCAGCAATGGTGTGAAGGACCCTTTGGAAGTTCCAGTGGTTAGATGTGATTGGCCTCGAGAAGCCTCAGCGGAAATGGGCCTCATCTCGCCTGGAGGGCAAAACCTCCTGGATTTTCTCGAGTTGCGGCAGGTGCTCTCGACTTACGACGGGGACCTCAGGGACCCGCTCTGGTGGCCTCAGGAAAGGCCAGTCCCCATGCGAGTTCCTCGGGGGCCTCTCGGGATTCCTCTCCCGTCGATGCCGGGGCCTAAGGCCTTGTGTGGAGTCGGGGCCGGAACCTGAGGATTCCTCTCCAGTGCTGACATGGATCGTGGGGTACTTCTGGAGTCTCCCCAGGGGAGTCAGTCCTCGTCTCGAATGCGGGCATGCACTTGCGCTTTCCTCCAGAGCGGTAGCAGCAGTGTCACGCAGTCCGCCGCGTGGATCAAAGGATCTATGGTTTTACCTCGAGTCTTTCCCACGAGGCTTTCCCACGAGGCTTTCCCACAGGGCTGTCCCACGTGCACACGTGGTGGGAGTCGATCCTCGGCTTGAACGTCAAGGCAGTGCAGGGAAAACAGGTTCCTCTGGAATGGACTGACACATCTGGGGGACTCTTTGAATGGTGTCACGACCCTGGAGTTCCTCTCGCCTTTCCTGTGGAGAGCGCCTCCTCTTGAGATGCGACGGGAACGCCGGGAATTCTTTCCCTACGAAACAGGGAAAGGATCCCTCATCTCGAGCTAGGAGGCGGAAACGGGGCTCCCCTGGATGTGTGCGGGACCCCACGTGCTTCCTCTCGAGTGGAGACGGGTATGTCGGGGAACTTCTTGAGTTGCAGCAATGGTGTGAAGGACCCTTTGGAAGTTCCAGTGGTTAGATGTGATTGGCCTCGAGAAGCCTCAGCGGAAATGGGCCTCATCTCGCCTGGAGGGCAAAACCTCCTGGATTTTCTCGAGTTGCGGCAGGTGCTCTCGACTTACGACGGGGACTTCAGGGAACCGCTCTGGTGGCCTCAGGAAAGGCCAGTCCCCATGCGAGTTCCTCGGGGGCCTCTCGGGATTCCTCTCCCGTCGATGCCGGGGCCTAAGACCTTGTGTGGAGTCGGGGCCGGAACCTGAGGATTCCTCTCCAGTGCTGACATGGATCTTGGGGTACTTCTGGAGTCTCCCCAGGGGAGTCAGTCCTCGTCTCGAATGCGGGCATGCACTTGCGCTTTCCTCCAGAGCGGTAGCAGCAGTGTCACGCAGTCCGCCGCGTGGATCAAAGGATCTATGGTTTTCCCTCGAGTCTTTCCCACGAGGCTTTCCCACGAGGCTTTCCCACAGGGCTGTCCCACGTGCACACGTGGTGGGAGTCGATCCTCGGCTTGAACGTCAAGGCAGTGCAGGGAAAACAGGTTCCTCTGGAATGGACTGACACATCTGGGGGACTCTTGGAATGGTGGCATGACCCTGGAGTTCCTCTCGCCTTTCCTGTGGAGAGCGCCTCCTCTTGAGATGCGACGGGAACGCCGGGAATTCTTTCCCTACGAAACAGGGAAAGGATCCCTCATCTCGAGCTAGGAGGCGGAAACGGGGCTCCCCTGGATGTGTGAGGGACCCCACGTGCTTCCTCTCGAGTGGAGACGGGTATGTCGGGGAACTTCTTGAGTTGCAGCAAGGGTGTGAAGGACCCTTTGGAAGTTCCAGTGGTTAGACGTGATTAGCCTCGAGAAGCCTCAGCGGAAATGGGCCTCATCTCGCCTGGAGGGCAAAACCTCCTGAATTTTCTCGAGTTTCGGCAGGTGCTCTCGACTTACGACGGGGACGTCAGGGACCCGCTCTGGTGGCCTCAGGAAAGGCCTGTCCCCATGCGAGTTCCTCGGGGGCCTCTAGGGATTCCTCTCCCGTCGATGCCGGGGCCTAAGACCTTGTGTGGAGTCGGGGCCGGAACCTGAGGATTCCTCTCCAGTGCTGACATGGATCTTGGGGTACTGCAGGAGTCTCGCCAGGGGAGTCAGTCCTCGTCTCGAATGCGGGCATGCACTTGCGCTTTCCTCCAGAGCGGTAGCAGCAGTGTCACGCAGTCCGCCCCGTGGATCAAAGGATCTATGGTTTTCCCTCGAGTCTTTCCCACGAGGCTTTCCCACGAGGCTTTCCCACAGGGCTGTCCCACGTGCACACGTGGTGGGAGTCGATCCTCGGCTTGAACGTCAAGGCAGTGCAGGGAAAACAGGTTCCTCTGGAATGGACTGACACATCTGGGGGACTCTTGGAATGGTGGCACGACCCTGGAGTTCCTCTCGCCTTTCCTGTGGAGAGCGCCTCCTCTTGAGATGCGACGGGAACGCCGGGAATTCTTTCCCTACGAAACAGGGAAAGGATCCGTCATCTCGAGCTAGGAGGCGGAAACGGGGCTCCCCTGGATGTGTGCGGGACCCCACGTGCTTCCTCTCGAGTGGAGACGGGTATGTCGGGGAACTTCTTGAGTTGCAGCAAGGGTGTGAAGGACCCTTTGGAAGTTCCAGTGGTTAGATGTGATTGGCCTCGAGAAGCCTCAGCGGAAATGGGCCTCATCTCGCCTGAAGGGCAAAACCTCCTGGATTTTCTCGAGTTGCGGCAGGTGCTCTCGACTTACGACGGGGACCTCAGGGACCCGCTCTGGTGGCCTCAGGAAAGGCCAGTCCCCATGCGAGTTCCTCGGGGGCCTCTCGGGATTCCTCTCCCGTCGATGCCGGGGCCTAAGACCTTGTGTGGAGTCGGGGCCGGAACCTGAGGATTCCTCTACAGTGCTGACATGGATCTTGGGGTACTTCTGGAGTCTCCCCAGGGAGTCAGTCCTCGTCTCGAATGCGGGCATGCACTTGCGCTTTCCTCCAGAGCGGTAGCAGCAGTGTCACGCAGTCCGCCGCGTGGATCAAAGGATCTATGGTTTTCCCTCGAGTCTTTCCCACGAGGCTTTCCCACGAGGCTTTCCCACAGGGCTGTCCCACGTGCACACGTGGTGGGAGTCGATCCTCGGCTTGAACGTCAAGGCAGTGCAGGGAAAACAGGTTCCTCTGGAATGGACTGACACATCTGGGGGACTCTTGGAATGGTGTCACGACCCTGGAGTTCCTCTCGCCTTTCCTGTGGAGAGCGCCTCCTCTTGAGATGCGACGGGAACGCCGGGAATTCTTTCCCTACGAAACAGGGAAAGGATCCCTCATCTCGAGCTAGGAGGCGGAAACGGGGCTCCCCTGGATGTGTGCGGGACACCACGTGCTTCCTCTCGAGTGCAGACGGGTATGTCAGGGAACTTCTTGAGTTGCAGCAAGGGTGTGATGGACCCTTTGGAAGTTCCAGTGGTTAGATGTGATTGGCCTCTAGCAGCCTCAGCGGAAATGGGCCTCATCTCGCCTGGAGGGCAAAACCTCCTGGATTTTCTCGAGTTGCGGCAGGTGCTCTCGACTTACGACGGGGACCTCAGGGACGCGCTCTGGTGGCTTCAGGAAAGGCCAGTCCCCATGCGAGTTCCTCGGGGGCCTCTCGGGATTCCTCTCCCGTCGATGCCGGGGCCTAAGACCTTGTGTGGAGTCGGGGCCGGAACCTGAGGATTCCTCTCCAGTGCTGACATGGATCTTGGGGTACTTCTGGAGTCTCCCCAGGGGAGTCAGTCCTCGTCTCGATTGCGGGCATGCACTTGCGCTTTCCTCCAGAGCGGTAGCAGCAGTGTCACGCAGTCCGCCGCGTGGATCAAAGGATCTATGGTTTTCCCTCGAGTCTTTCCCACGAGGCTTTCCCACGAGGCTTTCCCACAGGGCTGTCCCACGTGCACACGTGGTGGAAGTCGATCCTCGGCTTGAACGTCAAGGCAGTGCAGGGAAAACAGGTTCCTCTGGAATGGACTGACACATCTGGGGGACTCTTGGAATGGTGGCACGACCCTGGAGTTCCTCTCGCCTTTCCTGTGGACAGCGCCTCCTCTTGAGATGCGACGGGAACGCCGGGAATTCTTTCCCTACGAAACAGGGAAAGGATCCCTCATCTCGAGCTAGGAGGCGGAAACGGGGCTCCCCTGGATGTGTGCGGGACCCACATGCTTCCTCTCGAGTGGAGACGGGTATGTCGGGGAACTTCTTGAGTTGCAGCTAGGGTGTGAAGGACCCTTTGGAATTTCCAGTTGTTAGACGTGATTAGCCTCGAGAAGCCTCACTGGAAATGGGCCTCATCTCGCCTGGATGGCAAAACCTCCTGGATTTTCTCGAGTTGTGGCAGGTGCTCTCGACTTACGACGGGGACCTCAGGGACCCGCTCTGGTGGCCTCAGGAAAGGCCAGTCCCCATGCGAGTTCCTCGGGGGCCTCTCGGGATTCCTCTCCCGTCGATGCCGGGGCCTAAGACCTTGTGTGGAGTCGGGGCCGGAACCTGAGGATTCCTCTCCAGTGCTGACATGGATCTTGGGGTACTTCTGGAGTCTCCCCAGGGGAGTCAGTCCTCGTCTCGAATGCGGGCATGCACTTGCGCTTTCCTCCAGAGCGGTAGCAGCAGTGTCACGCAGTCCGCCGCGTGGGTCAAAGGATCTATGGTTTTCCCTCGAGTCTTTCCCACGAGGCTTTCCCACGAGGCTTTCCCACAGGGCTGTCCCACGTGCGCACGTGGTCGGAGTCGATCCTCGGCTTGAACGTCAAGGCAGTGCAGGGAAAACAGGTTCCTCTGGAATGGACTGACACATCTGGGGGACTCTTGGAATGGTGGCACGACCCTGGAGTTCCTCTCGCCTTTCCTGTGGAGAGCGCCTCCTCTTGAGATGCGACGGGAACGCCGGGAATTCTTTCCCTACGAAACAGGGAAAGGATCCCTCATCTCGAGCTAGGAGGCGGAAACGGGGCTCCCCTGGATGTGTGCGGGACCCACGTGCTTCCTCTCGATTGGAGACGGGTATGTCGGGGAACTTCTTGAGTTGCAGCAAGGGTGTGATGGACCCTTTGGAAGTTCCAGTGGTTAGACGTGATTAGCCTCGAGAAGCCTCAGCGGAAATGGGCCTCATCTCGCCTGGAGGGCAAAACCTCCTGGATTTTCTCGAGTTGCGGCAGGTGCTCTCGACTTACGACGGGGACCTCAGGGACCCGCTCTGGTGGCCTCAGGAAAGGCCAGTCCCCATGCGAGTTCCTCGGGGTCCTCTCGGGATTCCTATCCCTTCGATGCCGGGGCCTAAGACCTTGTGTGGAGTCGGGGCCGGAACCTGAGGATTCCTCTCCAGTGCTGACATGGATCTTGGGGTACTTCTGGAGTCTCCCCAGGGGAGTCAGTCCTCGTCTCGAATGCGGGCATGCACTTGCGCTTTCCTCCAGGGCGGTAGCAGCAGTGTCACGCAGTCCGCCGCGTGGATCAAAGGATCTATGGTTTTCCCTCGAGTCTTTCCCACGAGGCTTTCCCACAGGGCTGTCCCACGTGCACACGTGGTGGGAGTCGATCCTCGGCTTGAACGTCAAGGCAGTGCAGGGAAAACAGGTTCCTCTGGAATGGACTGACACATCTGGGGTACTCTTGGAATGGTGGCATGACCCTGGAGTTCCTCTCGCCTTTCCTGTGGAGAGCGCCTCCTCTTGAGATGCGACGGAACGCCGGGAATTCTTTCCCTACGAAACAGGGAAAGGATCCCTCATCTCGAGCTAGGAGGCGGAAACGGGGCTCCCCTGGATGTGTGCGGGTCACCACGTGCTTCCTCTCGAGTGCAGACGGGTATGTCGGGGAACTTCTTGAGTTGCAGCAAGGGTGTGAAGGACCCTTTGGAAGTTCCAGTGATTAGACGTGATTAGCCTCGAGAAGCCTCAGCGGAAATGGGCCTCATCTCGCCTGGAGGGCAAAACCTCCTGGATTTTCTCGAGTTGCGGCAGGTGCTCTCGACTTACGACGGGGACCTCAGGGACCCGCTCTGGTGGCCTCAGGAAAGGCCAGTCCCCATGCGAGTTCCTCGGGGTCCTCTCGGGATTCCTCTCCCGTCGATGCCGGGGCCTAAGACCTTGTGTGGAGTCGGGGCCGGAACCTGAGGATTCCTCTCCAGTGCTGACATGGATCTTGGGGTACTTCTGGAGTCTCCCCAGGGGAGTCAGTCCTCGTCTCGAATGCGGGCATGCACTTGCGCTTTCCTCCACAGCGGTAGCAGCAGTGTCATGCAGTCCGCCGCGTGGATCAAAGGATGTATGGTTTTCCCTCGAGTCTTTCCCACGAGGCTTTCCCACGAGGCTTTCCCACAGGGCTGTCCCACGTGCACACGTGGTGGGAGTCGATCCTCGGCTTGAACGTCAAGGCAGTGCAGGGAAAACAGGTTCCTCTGGAATGGACTGACACATCTGGGGGACTCTTGGAATGGTGTCACGACCCTGGAGTTCCTCTCGTCTTTCCTGTCTAGAGCGCCTCCTCTTGAGATGCGACGGGAACGCCGGGAATTCTTTCCCTACGAAACAGGGAAAGGATCCCTCATCTCGAGCTAGGAGGCGGAAACGGGGCTCCCCTGGATGTGTGCGGGACCCCACGTGCTTCCTCTCGAGTGGAGACGGGTATGTCGGGGAACTTCTTGAGTTGCAGCAACGGTGTGAAGGAACCTTTGGAAATTCCAGTGGTTAGATGTGATTGGCCTCGAGAAGCCTCAGCGGAAATGGGCCTCATCTCGCCTGGAGGGCAAAACCTCCTGGATTTTCTCGAGTTGCGGCAGGTGCTCTCGACTTACGACGGGGACCTTAGGGACCCGCTCTGGTGGCCTCAGGAAAGGCCAGTCCCCATGCGAGTTCCTCGGGGGCCTCTCGGGATTCCTCTCCCGTCGATGCCGGGGCCTATGACCTTGTGTGGAGTCGGGGCCGGAACCTGAGGATTCCTCTCCAGTGCTGACATTAATCTTGGTGTACTTCTGGAGTCTCCCCAGGGGAGTCAGTCCTCGTCTCGAATGCGGGCATGCACTTGCGCTTTCCTCCAGAGCGGTAGCAGCAGTGTCACGCAGTCTGCCGCGTGGATCAAAGGATCTATGGTTTTCCCTCGAGTCTTTCCCACGAGGCTTTCCCACGAGGCTTTCCCACAGGGCTGTCCCACGTGCACACGTGGTGGGAGTCGATTCTCGGCTTGAACGTCAAGGCAGTGCAGGGAAAACAGGTTCCTCTGGAATGGACTGACACATCTGGGGGACTCTTGGAATGGTGGCACGACCCTGGAGTTCCTCTCGCCTTTCCTGTGGACAGCGCCTCCTCTTGAGATGCGACGGGAACGCCGGGAATTCTTTCCCTACAAAACAGGGAAAGGATCCCTCATCTCGAGCTAGGAGGCGGAAACGGGGCTCCCCTGGATGTGTGCGGGACCCCACGTGCTTCCTCTCGAGTGGAGACGGGTATGTCTGGGAACTTCTTGAGTTGCAGCAACGGTGTGAAGGACCCTTTGGAAGTTCCAGTGGTTAGATATGATTGGCCTCGAGAAGCCTCAGCGGAAATGGGCCTCATCTCGCCTGGAGGGCAAAACCTCCTGGATTTTCTCGAGTTGCGGCAGGTGCTCTCGACTTACGACGGGGACCTCAGGGACCCGCTCTGGTGGCCTCAGGAAAGGCCAGTCCCCATGCGAGTTCCTCGGGGGTGTCTCGGGATTCCTCTCCCGTCGATGCCGGGGCCTAAGACATTGTGTGGAGTCGGGGCCGGAACCTGAGGATTCCTCTCCAGTGCTGACATGGATCTTGGGGTACTTCTGGAGTCTCCCCAGGGGAGTCAGTCCTCGTCTCGAATGCGGGCATGCACTTGCGCTTTCCTCCAGAGCGGTAGCAGCAGTGTCACGCAGTCCGCCGCGTGGATCAAAGGATCTATGGTTTTCCCTCGAGTCTTTCCCACGAGGCTTTCCCACAGGGCTGTCCCACGTGCACACGTGGTGGGAGTCGATCCTCGGCTTGAACGTCAAGGCAGTGCAGGGAAAACAGGTTCCTCTGGAATGGACTGACACATCTGGGGGACTCTTGGAATGGTGGCACGACCCGGGAGTTCCTCTCGCCTTTCCTGTGGAGAGCGCCTCCTCTTGAGATGCGACGGGAACGCCGGGAATTCTTTCCCTACGAAACAGGGAAAGGATCCCTCATCTCGAGGTAGGAGGCGGAAACGAGGCTCCCCTGGATGTCTGCGGGACACCACGTGCTTCCTCTCGATTGGAGACGGGTATGTCGGGGAACTTCTTGAGTTGCAGCAACGGTGTGAAGGACCCTTTGGAAGTTCCAGTGGTTAGATGTGATTGGCCTCGAGAAGCCTCAGCGGAAATGGGCCTCATCTCGCCTGGAGGGCAAAACCTCCTGGATTTTCTCGAGTTGCGGCAGGTGCTCTCGACTTACGACGGGGACCTCAGGGACCCGCTCTGGTGGCCTCAGGAAAGGCCAGTCCCCATGCGAGTTCCTCGGGGGTGTCTCGGGATTCCTCTCCCGTCGATGCCGGGGCCTAAGACCTTGTGTGGAGTCGGGGCCGGAACCTGAGGATTCCTCTCCAGTGCTGATATGGATCTTGGGGTACTTCTGGAGTCTCCCCAGGGGAGTCAGTCCTCGTCTCGAATGCGGGCATGCACTTGCGCTTTCCTCCAGAGCGGTAGCAGCAGTGTCACGCAGTCCGCGGCGTGGATGAAAGGATCTATGGTTTTCCCTCGAGTCTTTCCCACGAGGCTTTCCCTCCAGGCTTTCCCACAGGGCTGTCCCACGTGCACACGTGGTGGGAGTCGATCCTCGGCTTGAACGTCAAGGCAGTGCAGGGAAAACAGGTTCCTCTGGAATGGACTGACACATCTGGGGGACTCTTGGAATGGTGGCACGACCCTGGAGTTCCTCTCGCCTTTCCTGTGGAGAGCGCCTCCTCTTGAGATGCGACGGGAACGCCGGGAATTCTTTCCCTACGAAACAGGGAAAGGATCCCTCATCTCGAGCTAGGAGGCGGAGACGGAGCACCCCTGGATGTGTGCGGGACCCCACGTGCTTCCTCTCGAGTGGAGACGGGTATGTCGGGGAACTTCTTGAGTTGCAGCAACGGTGTGAAGGACCCTTTGGAAGTTCCAGTGGTTAGATGTGATTGGCCTCGAGAAGCCTCAGCGGAAATGGGCCTCATCTCGCCTGGAGGGCAAAACCTCCTGGATTTTCTCGAGTTGCGGCAGGTGCTCTCGACTTACGACGGGGACCTTAGGGACCCGCTCTGGTGGCCTCAGGAAAGGCCAGTCCCCATGCGAGTTCCTCGGGGGCCTCTCGGGATTCCTCTCCCGTCGATGCCGGGGCCTAAGACCTTGTGTGGAGTCGGGGCCGGAACCTGAGGATTCCTCTCCAGTGCTGACATTAATCTTGGTGTACTTCTGGAGTCTCCCCAGGGGAGTCAGTCCTCGTCTCGAATGCGGGCATGCACTTGCGCTTTCCTCCAGAGCGGTAGCAGCAGTGTCACGCATTCTGCAGCGTGGATCAAAGGATCTATGGTTTTCCCTCGAGTCTTTCCCACGAGGCTTTCCCACAGGGCTGTCCCACGTGCACACGTGGTGGGAGTCGATCCTTGGCTTGAACGTCAAGGCAGTGCAGGGAAAACAAGTTCCTCTGGAATGGACTGACACATCTGGGAGACTCTTGGAATGGTGGCACGACCCTGGAGTTCCTCTCGCCTTTCCTGTGGAGAGCGCCTCCTCTTGAGATGCGACGGGAACGCCGGGAATTCTTTCCCTACGAAACAGGGAAAGGATCCCTCATCTCGAGCTAGGAGGCGGAAACGGAGCACCCCTGGATGTGTGCGGGACCCCACGTGCTTTCTCTCGAGTGGAGACGGGTATGTCGGGGAACTTCTTGAGTTGCAGCAACGGTGTGAAGGACCCTTTGGAAGTTCCAGTGGTTAGATGTGATTGGCCTCGAGAAGCCTCAGCGGAAATGGGCCTCATCTCGCCTGGAGGGCAAAACCTCCTGGATTTTCTCGAGTTGCGGCAGGTGCTCTCGACTTACGACGGGGACCTCGGGGAACCGCTCTGGTGGCCTCAGGAAAGGCCAGTCCCCATGCGAGTTCCTCGGGGGCCTCTCGGGATTCCTCTCCCGGTGATGCCGGAGCCTAAGACCTTGTGTGGAGTCGGGGCCGGAACCTGAGGATTCCTCTCCAGTGCTGACATGGATCTTGGGGTACTTCTGGAGTCTCCCCAGGGGAATCAGTCCTCGTCTCGAATGCGGACATGCACTTGCGCTTTCCTCCAGAGCGGTAGCAGCAGTGTCACGCAGTCCGCCGCGTGGATCAAAGGATCTATGGTTTTCCCTCGTGTCTTTCCCACGAGGCTTTCCCACGAGGCTTTCCCACAGGGCTGTCCCACGTGCACACGTGGTGGGAGTCGATCCTCGGCTTGAACGTCAAGGCAGTGCAGGGAAAACAGGTTCCTCTGGAATGGACTGACACATCTGGGGGACTCTTGGAATGGTGGCACGACCCTGGAGTTCCTCTCGCCTTTCCTGTGGAGAGCGCCTCCTCTTGAGATGCGACGGGAACGCCGGGAGTTCTTTCCCTAGGAAACAGGGAAAGGATCCCTCATCTCGAGGTAGGAGGCGGAAACGGGGCTCCCCTGGATGTGTGCGGGACCCCACGTGCTTCCTCTCGAGTGGAGACGGGTATGTCGGGGAACTTCTTGAGTTGCAGCAAGGGTGTGAAGGACCCTTTGGAAGTTCCAGTGGTTAGATGTGATTGGCCTCGAGAAGCCTCAGCGGAAATGGGCCTCATCTCGCCTGGAGGGCAAAACCTCCTGGATTTTCTCGAGTTGCGGCAGGTGCTCTCGACTTACGACGGGGACCTCAGGGACCCGCTCTGGTGGCCTCAGGAAAGGGCAGTCCCCATGCGAGTTCCTCGGGGGCCTCTCGGGATTCCTCTCCCGTCGATGCCGGAGCCTAAGACCTTGTGTGGAGTCGGGGCCGGAACCTGAGGATTCCTCTCCAGTGCTGACATGGATCTTGGGGTACTTCTGGAGTCTCCCCAGGGGAGTCAGTCCTCGTCTCGAATGCGGGCATGCACTTGCGCTTTCCTCCAGAGCGGTAGCAGCAGTGTCACGCAGTCCGCTGCGTGGATCAAAGGATCTATGGTTTTCCCTCGAGTCTTTCCCACGAGGCTTTCCCACGAGGCTTTCCCACAGGGCTGTCCCACGTGCACACGTGGTGGGAGTCGATCCTCGGCTTGAACGTCAAGGCAGTGCAGGGAAAACAGGTTCCTCTGGAATGGACTGACACATCTGGGGGACTCTTGGAATGGTGGCATGACCCTGGAGTTCCTCTCACCTTTCCTGTGGAGAGCGCCTCCTCTTGAGATGCGACGGGAACGCCGGGAATTCTTTCCCTACGAAACAGGGAAAGGATCCCTCATCTCGAGTTAGGAGGCGGAAACGGGGCTCCCCTGGATGTGTGCGGGACCCCACGTGCTTCCTCTCGAGTGGAGACGGGTATGTCGGGGAACTTCTTGAGTTGCAGCAAGGGTGTGAAGGACCCTTTGGAAGTTCCAGTGGTTAGATGTGATTGGCCTCGAGAAGCCTCAGCGGAAATGGGCCTCATCTCGCCTGGAGGGCAAAACCTCCTGGATTTTCTCGAGTTGCGGCAGGTGCTCTCGACTTACGACGGGGACCTCAGGGACCCGCTCTGGTGGCCTCAGGAAAGGCCAGTCCCCATGCGAGTTCCTCGGGGGCCTCTCGGGATTCCTCTCCCGTCGATGCCGGGGCCTAAGACCTTGTGTGGAGTCGGGGCCGGAACCTGAGGATTCCTCTCCAGTGATGACATGGATCTTGGGGTACTTCTGGAGTCTCCCCAGGGGAGTCAGTCCTCGTCTCGAATGCGGGCATGCACTTGCGCTTTCCTCCAGAGCGGTAGCAGCAGTGTCACGCAGTCCGCCGCGTGGATCAAAGGATCTATGGTTTTCCCTCGAGTCTTTCCCACGAGGCTTTCCCACGAGGCTTTCCCACAGGGCTGTTCCACGTGCACACGTGGTGGGAGTCGATCCTCGGCTTGAACGTCAAGGCAGTGCAGGGAAAACAGTTTCCTCTGGAATGGACTGACACATCTGGGGGACTCTTGGAATGGTGGCATGACCCTGGAGTTCCTCTCGCCTTTCCTGTGGAGAGCGCCTCCTCTTGAGATGCGACGGGAACGCCGGTAATTCTTTCCCTACGAAACAGGGAAAGGATCCCTCATCTCGAGCTAGGAGGCGGAAACGGGGCTCCCCTGGATGTGTGCGGGACCCCACGTGCTTCCTCTCGAGTGGAGACGGGTATGTCGGGGAACTTCTTGAGTTGCAGCAGGGTGTGAAGGACCCTTTGGAAGTTCCAGTGGTTAGATGTGATTGGCCTCGAGAAGCCTCAGCGGAAATGGGCCTCATCTCGCCTGGAGGGCAAAACCTCCTGGTTTTTCTCGAGTTGCGGCAGGTGCTCTCGACTTACGACGGGGACCTCAGGGACCCGCTCTGGTGGCCTCAGGAAAGGCCAGTCCCCATGCGAGTTCCTCGGGGGCCTCTCGGGATTCCTCTCCCGGTGATGCCGGGGCCTAAGACCTTGTGTGGAGTCGGGGCCGGAACCTGAGGATTCCTCTCCAGTGCTGACATGGATCTTGGGGTACTTCTGGAGTCTCCCCAGGGGAGTCAGTCCTCGTCTCGAATGCGGGCATGCACTTGCGCTTCCTCCAGAGCGGTAGCAGCAGTGTCACGCAGTCCGCCGCGTGCATCAAAGGATCTATGTTTTTCCCTCGAGTCTTTCCCACGAGGCTTTCCCACGAAGCTTTCCCACAGGGCTGTCCCACGTGCACACGTGGTGGGAGTTGATCCTCGGCTTGAACGTCAAGGCAGTGCAGGGAAAACAGGTTCCTCTGGAATGGACTGACACATCTGGGGGACTCTTGGAATGGTGGCATGACCCTGGAGTTCCTCTCGCCTTTCCTGTGGAGAGCGCCTCCTCTTGAGATGCGACGGGAACGCCGGGAATTCTTTCCCTACGAAACAGGGAAAGGATCCCTCATCTCGAGCTAGGAGGCGGAAACGGGGCTCCCCTGGATGTGTGCGGGACCCCACGTGCTTCCTCTCGAGTGGAGACGGGTATGTTGGGGAACTTCTTGAGTTGCAGCAAGGGTGTGAAGGACCCTTTGGAAGTTCCAGTGGTTAGATGTGATTGGCCTCGAGAAGCCTCAGCGGAAATGGGCCTCATCTCGCCTGGAGGGCAAAACCTCCTGGATTTTCTCGAGTTACGGCAGGTGCTCTCGACTTACGACGGGGACCTCAGGGAACCGCTCTGGTGGCCTCAGGAAAGGCCAGTCCCCATGCGAGTTCCTCGGGGGCCTCTCGGGATTCCTCTCCCGTCGATGCCGGGGCCTAATACCTTGTGTGGAGTCGGGGCCGGAACCTGAGGATTCCTCTCCAGTGCTGACATGGATCTTGGGGTACTTCTGGAGTCTCCCCAGGGGAATCAGTCCTCGTCTCGAATGCGGGCATGCACTTGCGCTTTCCTCCAGAGCGGTAGCAGCAGTGTCACGCAGTCCGCCTAGTGGATCAAAGGATCTATGGTTTTCCCTCGAGTCTTTCACACGAGGCTTTCCCACGATGCTTTCCCACAGGGCTGTCCCACGTGCACACGTGGTGGGAGTCGATCCTCGGCTTGAACGTCAAGGCAGTGCAGGGAAAACAGGTTCCTCTGGAATGGACTGACACATCTGGGGGACTCTTGGAATGGTGGCATGACCCTGGAGTTCCTCTCGCCTTTCCTGTGGAGAGCGCCTCCTCTTGAGATGCGACGGGAACGCCGGTAATTCTTTCCCTACGAAACAGGGAAAGGATCCCTCATCTCGAGCTAGGAAGCGGAAACGGGGCTCCCCTGGATGTGTGCGGGACCCCACGTGCTTCCTCTCGAGTGGAGACGGGTATGTCGGGGAACTTCTTGAGTTGCAGCAGGGTGTGAAGGACCCTTTGGAAGTTCCAGTGGTTAGATGTGATTGGCCTCGAGAAGCCTCAGCGGAAATGGGCCTCATCTCGCCTGGAGGGCAAAACCTCCTGGATTTTCTCGAGTTGCGGCAGGTGCTCTCGACTTACGACGGGGACCTCAGGGACCCGCTCTGGTGGCCTCAGGAAAGGCCAGTCCCCATGCGAGTTCCTCGGGGGCCTCTCGGGATTCCTCTCCCGGTGATGCCGGGGCCTAAGACCTTGTGTGGAGTCGGGGCCGGAACCTGAGGATTCCTCTCCAGTGCTGACATGGATCTTGGGGTACTTCTGCAGTCTCCCCAGGGGAGTCAGTCCTCGTCTCGAATGCGGGCATGCACTTGCGCTTCCTCCAGAGCGGTAGCAGCAGTGTCACGCAGTCCGCCGCGTGGATCAAAGGATCTATGATTTTCCCTCGAGTCTTTCCCACGAGGCTTTCCCAAGAAGCTTTCCCACAGGGCTGTCCCACGTGCACACGTGGTGGGAGTCGATCCTCGGCTTGAACGTCAAGGCAGTGCAGGGAAAACAGGTTCCTCTGGAATGGACTGACACATCTGGGGGACTCTTGGAATGGTGGCATGACCCTGGAGTTCCTCTCGCCTTTCCTGTGGAGAGTGCCTCCTCTTGAGATGCGACGGGAACGCCGGGAATTCTTTCCCTACGAAACAGGGAAAGGATCCCTCATCTCGAGCTAGGAGGCGGAAACGGGGCTCCCCTGGATGTGTGCGGGACCCCACGTGCTTCCTCTCGAGTGGAGACGGGTATGTTGGGGAACTTCTTGAGTTGCAGCAACGGTGTGAAGGACCCTTTGGAAGTTCCAGTGGTTAGATGTGATTGGCCTCGAGAAGCCTCAGCGGAAATGGGCCTCATCTCGCCTGGAGGGCAAAACCTCCTGGATTTTCTCGAGTTACGGCAGGTGCTCTCGACTTACGACGGGGACCTCAGGGAACCGCTCTGGTGGCCTCAGGAAAGGCCAGTCCCCATGCGAGTTCCTCGGGGGCCTCTCGGGATTCCTCTCCCGTCGATGCCGGGGCCTAAGACCTTGTGTGGAGTCGGGGCCGGAACCTGAGGTTTCCTCTCCAGTGCTGACATGGATCTTGGGGTACTTCTGGAGTCTCCCCAGGGGAGTCAGTCCTCGTCTCGAATGCGGGCATGCACTTGCGCTTCCTCCAGAGCGGTAGCAGCAGTGTCACGCAGTCCGCCGCGTGGATCAAAGGATCGATGGTTTTCCCTCGAGTCTTTCCCACGAGGCTTTCCCACAGGGCTGTCCCACGTGCACACGTGGTGGGAGTCGATCCTCGGCTTGAACGTCAAGGCAGTGCAGGGAAAACAGGTTCCTCTGGAATGGACTGACACATCTGGGGGACTCTTGGAATGGTGTCACGACCCTGGAGTTCCTCTCACCTTTCCTGTGGAGAGCGCCTCCTCTTGAGATGCGACGGGAACGCCGGGAATTCTTTCCCTACGAAACAGGGAAAGGATCCCTCATCTCGAGTTAGGAGGCGGAAACGGGGCTCCCCTGGATGTGTGCGGGACCCCACGTGCTTCCTCTCGAGTGGAGACGGGTATGTCGGGGAACTTCTTGAGTTGCAGCAAGGGTGTGAAGGACCCTTTGGAAGTTCCAGTGGTTAGATGTGATTGGCCTCGAGAAGCCTCAGCGGAAATGGGCCTCATCTCGCCTGGAGGGCAAAACCTCCTGGATTTTGTCGAGTTGCGGCAGGTGCTCTCGACTTACGACGGGGACCTCAGGGACCCGCTCTGGTGGCCTCAGGAAAGGCCAGTCCCCATGCGAGTTCCTCGGGGGCCTCTCGGGATTCCTCTCCCGTCGATGCCGGGGCCTAAGACCTTGTGTGGAGTCGGGGCCGGAACCTGAGGATTCCTCTCCAGTGATGACATGGATCTTGGGGTACTTCTGGAGTCTCCCCAGGGGAGTCAGTCCTCGTCTCGAATGCGGGCATGCACTTGCGCTTTCCTCCAGAGCGGTAGCAGCAGTGTCACGCAGTCCGCCGCGTGGATCAAAGGATCTATGGTTTTCCCTCGAGTCTTTCCCACGAGGCTTTCCCACAGGGCTGTCCCACGTGCACACGTGGTGGGAGTCGATCCTCGGCTTGAACGTCAAGGCAGTGCAGGGAAAACAGGTTCCTCTGGAATGGACTGACACATCTGGGGGACTCTTGGAATGGTGTCACGACCCTGGAGTTCCTCTCGCCTTTCCTGTGGAGAGCGCCTCCTCTTGAGATGCGACGGGAACGCCGGGAATTCTTTCCCTAGAAAACAGGGAAAGGATCCCTCATCTCGAGCTAGGAGGCGGAAACGGGGCTCCCCTGGATGTGTGCGGGACCCCACGTGCTTCCTCTCGAGTGGAGACGGGTATGTCGGGGAACTTCTTGAGTTGCAGCAAGGGTGTGAAGGACCCTTTGGAAGTTCCAGTGGTTAGATATGATTGGCCTCGAGAAGCCTCAGCGGAAATGGGCCTCATCTCGCCTGGAGGGCAAAACCTCCTGGATTTTCTCGAGTTGCGGCAGGTGCTCTTGACTTACGACGGGGACCTCGGGGACCCGCTCTGGTGGCCTCAGGAAAGGGCAGTCCCCATGCGAGTTCCTCGGGGGCCTCTCCGGATTCCTCTCCCGTCGATGCCGGGGACTAAGACCTTGTGTGGAGTCGGGGCCGGAACCTGAGGATTCCTCTCCAGTGCTGACATGGATCTTGGGGTACTTCTGGAGTCTCCCCAGGGGAGTCAGTCCTCGTCTCGAATGCGGGCATGCACTTGCGCTTTCCTCCAGAGCGGTAGCAGCAGTGTCACGCAGTCCGCCGCGTGGATCAAAGGATCTATGGTTTTCCCTCGAGTCTTTCACACGAGGCTTTCCCACGAGGCTTTCCCACAGGGCTGTCCCACGTGCACACGTGGTGGGAGTCGTTCCTCGGCTTGAACGTCAAGGCAGTGCAGGGAAAACAGGTTCCTCTGGAATGGACTGACACATCTGGGGGACTCTTGGAATGGTGGCATGACCCTGGAGTTCCTCTCACCTTTCCTGTGGAGAGCGCCTCCTCTTGAGATGCGACGGGAACGCCGGGAATTCTTTCCCTACGAAACAGGGAAAGGATCACTCATCTCGAGTTAGGAGGCGGAAACGGGGCTCCCCTGGATGTGTGCGGGACCCCACGTGCTTCCTCTCGAGTGGAGACGGGTATGTCGGGGAACTTCTTGAGTTGCAGCAAGGGTGTGAAGGACCCTTTGGAAGTTCCAGTGGTTAGATGTGATTGGCCTCGAGAAGCCTCAGCGGAAATGGGCCTCATCTCGCCTGGAGGGCAAAACCTCCTGGATTTTCTCGAGTTGCGGCAGGTGCTCTCGACTTACGACGGGGACCTCAGGGACCCGCTCTGGTGGCCTCAGGAAAGGCCAGTCCCCATGCGAGTTCCTTGGGGGCCTCTCGGGATTCCTCTCCCGTCGATGCCGGGGCCTAAGACCTTGTGTGGAGTCGGGGCCGGAACCTGAGGATTCCTCTCCAGTGATGACATTGATCTTGGGGTACTTCTGGAGTCTCCCCAGGGGAGTCAGTCCTCGTCTCGAATGCGGGCATGCACTTGCGCTTCCTCCAGAGCGGTAGCAGCAGTGTCACGCAGTCCGCCGCGTGGATCAAATTATCTATGGTTTTCCCTCGAGTCTTTCCCACGAGGCTTTCCCACAGGGCTGTCCCACGTGCACACGTGGTGGGAGTCGATCCTCGGCTTGAACGTCAAGGCAGTGCAGGGAAAACAGGTTCCTCTGGAATGGACTGACACATCTGGGGGACTCTTGGAATGGTGTCACGACCCTGGAGTTCCTCTCGCCTTTCCTGTGGACAGCGCCTCCTCTTGAGATGCGACGGGAACGCCGGGAATTCTTTCCCTACGAAACAGGGAAAGGATCCCTCATCTCGAGCTAGGAGGCGGAAACGGGGCTCCCCTGGATGTGTGCGGGACCCCACGTGCTTCCTCTCGAGTGGAGACGGGTATGTCGGGGAACTTCTTGAGTTGCAGCAAGGGTGTGAAGGACCCTTTGGAAGTTCCAGTGGTTAGATGTGATTGGCCTCGAGAAGCCTCAGCGGAAATGGGCCTCATCTCGCCTGGAGGGCAAAACCTCCTGGATTTTCTCGAGTTGCGGCAGGTGCTCTCGACTTACGACGGGGACCTCAGGGAACCGCTCTGGTGGCCTCAGGAAAGGCCAGTCCCCATGCGAGTTCCTCGGGGGCGTCTCGGGATACCTCTCCCGTCGATGCCGGGTCCTAAGACCTTGTGTGGAGTCGGGGCCGGAACCTGAGGATTCCTCTCCAGTGCTGACATGGATCTTGGGGTACTTCTGGAGTCTCCCCAGGGGAGTCAGTCCTCGTCTCGAATGCGGGCATGCACTTGCGCTTTCCTCCAGAGCGGTAGCAGCAGTGTCACGCAGTCCGCCGCGTGGATCAAAGGATCTATGGTTTTCCCTCGAGTCTTTCCCACGAGGCTTTCCCACAGGGCTGTCCCACGTGCACACGTGGTGGGAGTCGATCCTCGGCTTGAACGTCAAGGCAGTGCAGGGAAAACAGGTTCCTCTGGAATGGACTGACACATCTGGGGGACTCTTGGAATGGTGTCACGACCCTGGAGTTCCTCTCGCCTTTCCTGTGGACAGCGCCTCCTCTTGAGATGCGACGGGAACGCCGGGAATTCTTTCCCTACGAAACAGGGAAAGGATCCCTCATCTCGAGCTAGGAGGCGGAAACGGGGCTCCCCTGGATGTGTGCGGGACCCCACGTGCTTCCTCTCGAGTGGAGACGGGTATGTTGGTTAACTTCTTGAGTTGCAGCAAGGGTGTGAAGGACCCTTTGGAAGTTCCAGTGGTTAGATGTGATTGGCCTCGAGAAGCCTCAGCGGAAATGGGCCTCATCTCGCCTGGAGGGCAAAACCTCCTGGATTTTCTCGAGTTGCGGCAGGTGCTCTCGACTTACGACGGGGACCTCAGGGAACCGCTCTGGTGGCCTCAGGAAAGGCCAGTCCCCATGCGAGGTCCTCGGGGGCGTCTCGGGATACCTCTCCCGTCGATGCCGGGTCCTAAGACCTTGTGTGGAGTCGGGGCCGGAAACTGAGGATTCCTCTCCAGTGCTGACATGGATCTTGGGGTACTTCTGGAGTCTCCCCAGGGGAGTCAGTCCTCGTCTCGAATGCGGGCATGCACTCGCGCTTTCCTGCAGAGCGGTAGCAGCAGTGTCACGCAGTCCGCCCCGTGGATCAAAGGATCTATGGTTTTCCCTCGAGTCTTTCCCACGAGGCTTTCCCACGAGGCTTTCCCACAGGGCTGTCCCACGTGCACACGTGGTGGGAGTCGATCCTCGGCTTGAACGTCAAGGCAGTGCAGGGAAAACAGGTTCCTCTGGAATGGACTGACACATCTGGGGGACTCTTGGAATGGTGGCACGACCCTGGAGTTCCTCTCGCCTTTCCTGTGGAGAGCGCCTCCTCTTGAGATGCGACGGGAACGCCGGGAATTCTTTCCCTAGGAAACAGGGAAAGGATCCCTCATCTCGAGCTAGGAGGCGGAAACGGGGCTCCCCTGGATGTGTGCGGGACCCCACGTGCTTCCTCTCGAGTGGAGACGGGTATGTCGGGGAACTTCTTGAGTTGCAGCAAGGGTGTGAAGGACCCTTTGGAAGTTCCAGTGGTTAGATGTGATTGGCCTCGAGAAGCCTCAGCGGAAATGGGCCTCATCTCGCCTGGAGGGCAAAACCTCCTGGATTTTCTCGAGTTGCGGCAGGTGCTCTCGACTTACGACGGGGACGTCGGGGACCCGCTCTGGTGGCCTCAGGAAAGGGCAGTCCCCATGCGAGTTCCTCGGGGGCCTCTCGGGATTCCTCTCCCGTCGATGCCGGGGCCTAAGACCTTGTGTGGAGTCGGGGCCGGAACCTGAGGATTCCTCTCCAGTGCTGACATGGATCTTGGGGTACTTCTGGAGTCTCCCCAGGGGAGTCAGTCCTCGTCTCGAATGCGGGCATGCACTTGCGCTTTCCTCCAGAGCGGTAGCAGCAGTGTCACGCAGTCCGCCCCGTGGATCAAAGGATCTATGGTTTTCCCTCGAGTCTTTCCCACGAGGCTTTCCCACGAGGCTTTCCCACAGGGCTGTCCCACGTGCACACGTGGTGGGAGTCGATCCTCGGCTTGAACGTCAAGGCAGTGCAGGGAAAACAGGTTCCTCTGGAATGCAATGACACATCTGGGGGACTCTTGGAATGGTGTCACGACCCTGGAGTTCCTCTCGCCTTTCCTGTGGAGAGCGCCTCCTCTTGAGATGCGACGGGAACGCCGGGAATTCTTTCCATACGAAAAAGGGAAAGGATCCCTCATCTCGAGCTAGGAGGCGGAAACGGGGCTCCCCTGGATGTGTGCGGGATCCCACGTGCTTCCTCTCGAGTGGAGACGGGTATGTCGGGGAACTTCTTGAGTTGCAGCAAGGGTGTGAAGGACCCTTTGGAAGTTCCAGTGGTTAGATGTGATTGGCCTCGAGAAGCCTCAGCGGAAATGGGCCTCATCTCGCCTGGAGGGCAAAACCTCCTGGATTTTCTCGAGTTACGGCAGGTGCTCTCGACTTACGACGGGGACCTCAGGGAACCGCTCTGGTGGCCTCAGGAAAGGCCAGTCCCCATGCGAGTTCCTCGGGGGCCTCTCGGGATTCCTCTCCCGGTGATGCCGGGGCCTAAGACCTTGTGTGGAGTCGGGGCCGGAACCTGAGGTTTCCTCTCCAGTGCTGACATGGATCTTGGGGTACTTCTGGAGTCTCCCCAGGGGAGTCAGTCCTCGTCTCGAATGCGGGCATGCACTTGCGCTTCCTCCAGAGCTGTAGCAGCAGTGTCACGCAGTCCGCCGCGTGGATCAAAGGATCTATGGTTTTCCCTCGAGTCTTTCCCACGAGGCTTTCCCACAGGGCTGTCCCACGTGCACACGTGGTGGGAGTCGATCCTCGGCTTGAACGTCAAGGCAGTGCAGGGAAAACAGGTTCCTCTGGAATGGACTGACACATCTGGGGGACTCTTGGAATGGTGTCACGACCCTGGAGTTCCTCTCGCCTTTCCTGTGGACAGCGCCTCCTCTTGAGATGCGACGGGAACGCCGGGAATTCTTTCCCTACGAAACAGGGAAAGGATCCCTCATCTCGAGCTAGGAGGCGGAAACGGGGCTCCCCTGGATGTGTGCGGGACCCCACGTGCTTCCTCTCGAGTGCAGACGGGTATGTCGGGGAACTTCTTGAGTTGCAGCAAGGGTGTGAAGGACCCTTTGGAAGTTCCAGTGGTTAGATGTGATTGGCCTCGAGAAGCCTCAGCGGAAATGGGCCTCTTCTCGCCTGGAGGGCAAAACCTCCTGGATTTTCTCGAGTTGCGGCAGGTGCTCTCGACTTACGACGGGGACCTCAGGGACCCGCTCTGGTGGCCTCAGGAAAGGCCAGTCCCCATGCGAGTTCCTCGGGGGCGTCTCGGGATACCTCTCCCGTCGATGCCGGGTCCTAAGACCTTGTGTGGAGTCGGGGCCGGAACCTGAGGATTCCTCTCCAGTGCTGACATGGATCTTGGGGTACTTCTGGAGTCTCCCCAGGGGAGTCAGTCCTCGTCTCGAATGCGGGCATGCACTTGCGCTTTCCTCCAGAGCGGTAGCAGCAGTGTCACGCAGTCCGCCCCGTGGATCAAAGGATCTATGGTTTTCCCTCGAGTCTTTCCCACGAGGCTTTCCCACGAGGCTTTCCCACAGGGCTGTCCCACGTGCACACGTGGTGGGAGTCGATCCTCGGCTTGAACGTCAAGGCAGTGCAGGGAAAACAGGTTCCTCTGGAATGGACTGACACATCTGGGGGACTCTTGGAATGGTGGCATGACCCTGGAGTTCCTCTCACCTTTCCTGTGGAGAGCGCGTCCTCTTGAGATGCGACGGGAACGCCGGGAATTCTTTCCCTACGAAACAGGGAAAGGATCCCTCATGTCGAGCTAGGATGCGGAAACGGGGCTCCCCTGGATGTTTGCGGGACCCCACGTGCTTCCTCTCTAGTGGAGACGGGTATGTCGGGGAACTTCTTGAGTTGCAGCAAGGGTGTGAAGGACCCTTTGGAAGTTCCAGTGGTTAGATGTGATTGGCCTCGAGAAGCCTCAGCGGAAATGGGCCTCATCTCGCCTGGAGGGCAAAACCTCCTGGATTTTCTCGAGTTGCGGCAGGTGCTCTCGACTTACGACGGGGACCTCGGGGACCCGCTCTGGTGGCCTCAGGAAAGGCCAGTCCCCATGCGAGTTCCTCGGGGGCCTCTCGGCATTCCTCTCCCGTCGATGCCGGGGCCGAAGACCTTGTGTGGAGTCGGGGCCGGAACCTGAGGATTCCTCTCCAGTGCTGACATGGATCTTGGGGTACTTCTGGAGTCTCCCCAGGGGAGTCAGTCCTCGTCTCGAATGCGGGCATGCACTTGCGCTTTCCTCCAGAGCGGTAGCAGCAGTGTCACGCAGTCCGCCGCGTGGTTCAAAGGATCTATGGTTTTCCCTCGAGTCTTTCCCACGAGGCTTTCCCACGAGGCTTTCCCACAGGGCTGTCCCACGTGCACACGTGGTGGGAGTCGATCCTCGGCTTGAACGTCAAGGCAGTGCAGGGAAAACAGGTTCCTCTGGAATGGACTGACACATCTGGGGGACTCTTGGAATGGTGGCATGACCCTGGAGTTCCTCTCGCCTTTCCTGTGGAGAGCGCCTCCTCTTGAGATGCGACGGGAACGCCGGTAATTCTTTCCCTACGAAACAGGGAAAGGATCCCTCATGTCGAGCTAGGAGGCGGAAACGGGGCTCCCCTGGATGTGTGCGGGACCCCACGTGCTTCCTCTCGAGTGGAGACGGGTATGTCGGGGAACTTCTTGAGTTGCAGCAAGGGTGTGAAGGACCCTTTGGAAGTTCCAGTGGTGAGATGTGATTGGCCTCGAGAAGCCTCAGCGGAAATGGGCCTCATCTCGCCTGGAGGGCAAAACCTCCTGGATTTTCTCCAGTTGCGGAAGGTGCTCTCGACTTACGACGGGGACCTCAGGGACCCGCTCTGGTGGCCTCAGGAAAGGCCAGTCCCCATGCGAGTTCCTCGGGGGCCTCTCGGGATTCCTCTCCCGTCGATGCCGGGGCCTAAGACCTTGTGTGGAGTCGGGGCCGGAACCTGAGGATTCCTCTCCAGTGCTGACATGGATCTTGGGGTACTTCTGTAGTCTCCCCAGGGGAGTCAGTCCTCGTCTCGAATGCGGGCATGCACTTGCGCTTTCCTCCAGAGCGGTAGCAGCAGTGTCACGCAGTCCGCCGCGTGGATCAAAGGATCTATGGTTTTCCCTCGAGTCTTTCCCACGAGGCTTTCCCACGAGGCTTTCCCACAGGGCTGTCCCACGTGCACACGTGGTGGGAGTCGATCCTCGGCTTGAACGTCAAGGCAGTGCAGGGAAAACAGGTTCCTCTGGAATGGACTGACACATCTGGGGGACTCTTGGAATGGTGTCACGACCCTGGAGTTCCTCTCGCCTTTCCTGTGGAGAGCGCCTCCTCTTGATATGCCACGGGAACGCCGGGAATTCTTTCCCTACGAAACAGGGAAAGGATCCCTCATCTCGAGCTAGGAGGCGGAAACGGGGCTCCCCTGGATGTGTGCGGGACCCACGTGCTTCCTCTCGAGTGGAGACGGGTATGTCGGGGAACTTCTTGAGTTGCAGCAAGGGTGTGAAGGACCCTTTGGAAGTTCCAGTGGTTAGACGTGATTAGCCTCGAGAAGCCTCAGCGGAAATGGGCCTCATCTCGCATGGAGGTGAAAACCTCCTGGATTTTCTCGAGTTGCGGCAGGTGCTCTCGACTTACGACGGGGACCTCAGGGACCCGCTCTGGTGGCCTCAGGAAAGGCCAGTCCCCATGCGAGTTCCTCGGGGGCCTCTCAGGATTCCACTCCCGTCGATGCCGGGGCCTAAGACCTTGTGTGGAGTCGGGGCCGGAACCTGAGGATTCCTCTCCAGTGCTGACATGGATCTTGGGGTACTTCTGGAGTCTCCCCAGGGGAATCAGTCCTCGTCTCGAATGCGGGCATGCACTTGCGCTTTCCTCCAGAGCGGTAGCAGCAGTGTCACGCAGTCCGCCGCGTGGATCAAAGGATCTATGGTTTTCCCTCGAGTCTTTCCCACGAGGCTTTCCCACGAGGCTTTCCCACAGGGCTGTCCCACGTGCACACGTGGTGGGAGTCGATCCTCGGCTTGAACGTCAAGGCAGTGCAGGGAAAACAGGTTCCTCTGGAATGGACTGACACATCTGGGGGACTCTTGGAATGGAGGCACGACCCTGCAGTTCCTCTCGCCTTTCCTGTGGAGAGCGCCTCCTCTTGAGATGCGAACGGGAACGCCGGGAATTCTTTCCCTACGAAACAGGGAAAGGATCCCTCATCTCGAGCGAGGAGGCGGAAACGGGGCTCCCCTGGATGTGTGCGGGACACCACGTGCTTCCTCTCGAGTGGAGACGGGTATGTCGGGGACCTTCTTGAGTTGCAGCAAGGGTGTGAAGGACCCTTTCGAAGTTCCAGTGGTTAGATGTGATTGGCCTCGAGAAGACTCAGCGGAAATGGGCCTCATCTCGCCTGGAGGGCAAAACCTCCTGGATTTTCTCGAGGTGCGGCAGGTGCTCTCGACTTACGACGGGGACCTCAGGGACCCGCTCTGGTGGCCTCAGGAAAGGCCAGTCCCCATGCGAGTTCCTCGGGGGCCTCTCGGGATTCCTCTCCCGTCGATGCCGGGGCCTAAGACCTTGTGTGGAGTCGGGGCCGGAACCTGAGGTTTCCTCTCCAGTGCTGACATGGATCTTGGGGTACTTCTGTAGTCTCCCCAGGGGAGTCAGTCCTCGTCTCGAATGCGGGCATGCACTTGCGCTTTCCTCCAGAGCGGTAGCAGCAGTGTCACGCAGTCCGCCGCGTGGATCAAAGGATCTATGGTTTTCCCTCGAGTCTTTCCCACGAGGCTTTCCCACGAGGCTTTCCCACAGGGCTGTCCCACGTGCACACGTGGTGGGAGTCGATCCTCGGCTTGAACGTCAAGGCAGTGCAGGGAAAACAGGTTCCTCTGGAATGGACTGACACATCTGGGGGACTCTTGGAATGGTGGCACGACCCTGGAGTTCCTCTCGCCTTTCCTGTGGAGAGCGCCTTCTCTTGAGATGCGACGGGAACGCCGGGAATTCTTTCCCTACGAAACAGGGAAAGGATCCCTCATCTCGAGCTAGGAAGCGGAAACGGGGCTCCCCTGGATGTGTGCGGGACCCCAAGTGCTTCTTCTCGAGTGGAGACGGGTATGTCGGGGAACTTCTTGAGTTGCAGCAATGGTGTGAAGGACCCTTTGGAAGTTCCAGTGGTTAGATGTGATTGGCCTCGAGAAGCCTCAGTGGAAATGGGCCTCATCTCGCCTGGAGGGCAAAACCTCCTGGATTTTCTCGAGTTGCGGCAGGTGCTATCGACTTACGACGGGGACCTCAGGGACCCGCTCTGGTGGCCTCAGGAAAGGCCAGTCCCGATGAGAGTTCCTCGGGGGCCTCTCAGGAGTCCACTCCCGTCGATGCCGGGGCCTAAGACCTTGTGTGGAGTCGGGGCCGGAACCTGAGGATTCCTCTCCAGTGCTGACATGGATCTTGGGGTACTTCTGGAGTCTCCCCAGGGGAATCAGTCCTCGTCTCGAATGCGGGCATGCACTTGCGCTTTCCTCCAGAGCGGTAGCAGCAGTGTCACGCAGTCCGCCGCGTGGATCAAAGGATCTATGGTTTTCCCTCGAGTCTTTCCCACGAGGCTTTCCCACGAGGCTTTCCCACAGGGCTGTCCCACGTGCACACGTGGTGGGAGTCGATCCTCGGCTTGAACGTCAAGGCAGTGCAGGGAAAACAGGTTCCTCTGGAATGGACTGACACATCTGGGGGACTCTTGGAATGGAGGCACGACCCTGCAGTTCCTCTCGCCTTTCCTGTGGAGAGCGCCTCCTCTTGAGATGCGATGGGAACGCCGGGAATTCTTTCCCTACGAAACAGGGAAAGGATCCCTCATCTCGAGCGAGGAGGCGGAAACGGGGCTCCCCTGGATGTGTGCGGGACACCACGTGCTTCCTCTCGAGTGGAGACGGGTATGTCGGGGACCTTCTTGAGTTGCAGCAAGGGTGTGAAAGACCCTTTGGAAGTTCCAGTGGTTAGATGTGATTGGCCTCGAGAAGCCTCAGCGGAAATGGGCCTCATCTCGCCTGGAGGGCAAAACCTCCTGGATTTTCTCGAGTTGCGGCAGGTGCTCTCGACTTACGACGGGGACCTCAGGGAACCGCTCTGGTGGCCTCAGGAAAGGCCAGTCCCCATGCGAGTTCCTCGGGGGCCTCTCGGGATTCCTCTCCCGTCGATGCCGGGGCCTAAGACCTTGTGTGGAGTCGGGGCCGGAACCTGAGGATTCCTCTCCAGTGCTGACATGGATCTTGGGGTACTTCTGGAGTCTCCCCAGGGGAGTCAGTCCTCGTCTCGAATGCGGGCATGCACTTGCGCTTTCCTCCAGAGCGGTAGCAGCAGTGTCACGCAGTCCGCCGCGTGGATCAAAGGATCTATGGTTTTCCCTCAAGTCTTTCCCACGAGGCTTTCCCACGAGGCTTTCCCACAGGGCTGTCCCACGTGCACACGTGGTGGGAGTCGATCCTCGGCTTGAACGTCAAGGCAGTGCAGGGAAAACAGGTTCCTCTGGAATGGACTGACACATCTGGGGGACTCTTGGAATGGTGTCACGACCCTGGAGTTCCTCTCGCCTTTCCTGTGGAGAGCGTCTCCTCTTGAGATGCGACGGGAACGCCGGGAATTCTTTCCCTACGAAACAGGGAAAGGATCCCTCATCTCGAGCTATGGGGCGGAAACGGAGCTCCCCTGGATGTGTGCGGGACACCACGTGCTTCGTCTCGAGTGGAGACGGGTATGTCGGGGAACTTCTTGAGTTGCAGCAAGGGTGTGAAGGACCCTTTGGAAGTTCCAGTGGTGAGATGTGATTGGCCTCGAGAAGCCTCAGCGGAAATGGGCCTCATCTCGCCTGGAGGGCAAAACCTCCTGGATTTTCTCGAGTTGCGGCAGGTGCTTTCGACTTACGACGGGGACCTCAGGGACCCGCTCTGGTGGCCTCAGGAAAGGCCAGTCCCCATGCGAGTTCCTCTGGGGATTCCTCTCCCGTCGATGCCGGGGCCAAAGACCTTGTGTGGAGTCGGGGCCGGAACCTGAGGATTCCTCTCCAGTGCTGACATGGATCTTGGGGTACTTCTGGAGTCTCCCCAGGGGAGTCAGTCCTCGTCTCGAATGCGGGCATGCACTTGCGCTTTCCTCCAGAGCGGTAGCAGCAGTGTCACGCAGTCCGCCGCATGCATCAAAGGATCTATGGTTTTCCCTCGAGTCTTTCCCACGAGGCTTTCCCACGAGGCTTTCCCACAGGGCTGTCCCACGTGCACACGTGGTGGGAGTCGATCCTCGGCTTGAACGTCAAGGAGGTGCAGGGAAAAAAGGTTCCTCTGGAATGGACTGACACATCTGGGGGACTCTTGGAATGGTGGCACGACCCTGGAGTTCCTCTCGCCTTTCCTGTGGAGAGCGCCTCCTCTTGAGATGCGACGGGAACGCCGGGAATTCTTTCCCTACGAAACAGGGAAAGGATCCCTCATCTCGAGCTAGGAGGCGGAAACGGGGCTCCCCTGGATGTGGGCGGGACACCACGTGCTTCCTCTCGAGTGGAGACGGGTATGTCGGGGAACTTCTTGAGTTGCAGCAAGGGTCTGAAGGACCCTTTGGAAGTTCCAGTGGTTAGACGTGATTAGCCTCGAGAAGCCTCAGCGGAAATGGGCCTCATCTCGCCTGGAGGGCAAAACCTCCTGGATTTTCTCGAGTTGCGGCAGGTGCTCTCGACTTACGACGGGGACCTCAGGGACCCGCTCTGGTGGCCTCAGGAAAGGCCAGTCCCCATGCGAGTTCCTCGGTGTCCTCTCGGGATTCCTCTCCCGTCGATGCCCGGGCCTAAGACCTTGTGTGGAGTCGGGGCCGGAACCTGAGGATTCCTCTCCAGTGCTGACATGGATCATGGGGTACTTCTGGAGTCTCCCCAGGGGAGTCAGTCCTCGTCTCGAATGCGGGCATGCACTTGCGCTTTCCTCCAGAGCGGTAGCAGCAGTGTCACGCAGTCCGCCCCGTGGATCAAAGGATCTATTGTTTTCCCTCGAGTCTTTCCCACGAGGCTTTCCCACGAGGCTTTCCCACAGGGCTATCCCACGTGCACACGTGGTGGGAGTCGATCCTCGGCTTGAACGTCAAGGCAGTGCAGGGAAAACAGGTTCATCTGGAATGGACTGACAAATCTGGGGGACTCTTGGAATGGTGTCTCGACCCTGCAGTTCCTCTCGCCTTTCCTGTTGAGAGCGCCTCCTCTTGAGATGCGACGGGAACGCCGGGAATTCTTTCCCTATGAAACAGGGAAAGGATCCCTCATCTCGAGCTAGGAGGCGGAAACGGGGCTCCCCTGGATGTGTGCGGGACCCCACGTGCTTCCTCTCGAGTGGAGACGGGTATGTCGGGGAACTTCTTGAGTTGCAGCAAGGGTGTGAAGGACCCTTTGGAAGTTCCAGTGGTTAGACGTGATTGGCCTCGAGAAGCCTCAGCGGAAATGGGCCTCATCTCGCCTGGAGGGCAAAACCTCCTGGATTTTCTCGAGTTGCGGCAGGTGCTCTCGACTTACGACGGGGACCTCAGGGACCCGCTCTGGTGGCCTCAGGAAAGGCCAGTCCCCCTGCGAGTTCCTCGGGGGCCTCTCGGGATTCCTCTCCCGTCGATGCCGGGGCCTAAGACCTTGTGTGGAGTCGGGGCCGGAACCTGAGGATTCCTCTCCAGTGCTGACATGGATCTTGGGGTACTTCTGGAGTCTCCCCAGGGGAGTCAGTCCTCGTCTCGAATGCGGGCATGCACTTGCGCTTTCCTCCAGAGCGGTAGCAGCAGTGTCACGCAGTCCGCCGCGTGGATCAAAGGATCTAGGGTTTTCCCTCGAGTCTTTCCCACGAGGCTTTCCCACGAGTCTTTCGACAGGGCTTTCCCACGTGCACACGTGGTGGGAGTCGATCCTCGGCTTGAACGTCAAGGCAGTGCAGGGAAAACAGGTTCCTCTGGAATGGACTGACACATCTGGGGGACTCTTGGAATGGTGGCACGACCCTGGAGTTCCTCTCGCCTTTCCTGTGGAGAGCGCCTCCTCTTGAGATGCGACGGAAACGCCGGGAATTCTTTCCCTACGAAACAGGGAAAGGATCCCTCATCTCGAGTTAGGAGGCGGAAACGGGGCTCCCCTGGATGTGTGCGGGACCCCACGTGCTTCCTCTCGAGTGGAGACGGGTATGTCGGGGAACTTCTTGAGTTGCAGCAAGGGTGTGAAGGACCCTTTGGAAGTTCCAGTGGTTAGATGTGATTGGCCTCGAGAAGCCTCAGCGGAAATGGGCCTCATCTCGCCTGGAGGGCAAAACCTCCTGGATTTTGTCGAGTTGCGGCAGGTGCTCTCGACTTACGACGGGGACCTCAGGGACCCGCTCTGGTGGCCTCAGGAAAGGCCAGTCCCCATGCGAGTTCCTCGGGGGCCTCTCGGGATTCCTCTCCCGTCGATGCCGGGTCCTAAGACCTTGTGTGGAGTCGGGGCCGGAACCTGAGGATTCCTCTCCAGTGATGACATGGATCTTGGGGTACTTCTGGAGTCTCCCCAGGGGAGTCAGTCCTCGTCTCGAATGCGGGCATGCACTTGCGCTTTCCTCCAGAGCGGTAGCAGCAGTGTCACGCAGTCCGCCGCGTGGATCAAAGGATCTATGGTTTTCCCTCGAGTCTTTCCCACGAGGCTTTCCCACGAGGCTTTCCCACAGGGCTGTTCCACGTGCACACGTGGTGGGAGTCGATCCTCGGCTTGAACGTCAAGGCAGTGCAGGGAAAACAGTTTCCTCTGGAATGGACTGACACATCTGGGGGACTCTTGGAATGGTGGCATGACCCTGGAGTTCCTCTCGCCTTTCCTGTGGAGAGCGCCTCCTCTTGAGATGCGACGGGAACGCCGGTAATTCTTTCCCTACGAAACAGGGAAAGGATCCCTCATCTCGAGCTAGGAGGCGGAAACGGGGCTCCCCTGGATGTGTGCGGGACCCCACGTGCTTCCTCTCGAGTGGAGACGGGTATGTCGGGGAACTTCTTGAGTTGCAGCAGGGTGTGAAGGACCCTTTGGAAGTTCCAGTGGTTAGATGTGATTGGCCTCGAGAAGCCTCAGCGGAAATGGGCCTCATCTCGCCTGGAGGGCAAAACCTCCTGGTTTTTCTCGAGTTGCGGCAGGTGCTCTCGACTTACGACGGGGACCTCAGGGACCCGCTCTGGTGGCCTCAGGAAAGGCCAGTCCCCATGCGAGTTCCTCGGGGGCCTCTCGGGATTCCTCTCCCGGTGATGCCGGGGCCTAAGACCTTGTGTGGAGTCGGGGCCGGAACCTGAGGATTCCTCTCCAGTGCTGACATGGATCTTGGGGTACTTCTGGAGTCTCCCCAGGGGAGTCAGTCCTCGTCTCGAATGCGGGCATGCACTTGCGCTTCCTCCAGAGCGGTAGCAGCAGTGTCACGCAGTCCGCCGCGTGCATCAAAGGATCTATGGTTTTCCCTCGAGTCTTTCCCACGAGGCTTTCCCACGAAGCTTTCCCACAGGGCTGTCCCACGTGCACACGTGGTGGGAGTCGATCCTCGGCTTGAACGTCAAGGCAGTGCAGGGAAAACAGGTTCCTCTGGAATGGACTGACACATCTGGGGGACTCTTGGAATGGTGGCATGACCCTGGAGTTCCTCTCGCCTTTCCTGTGGAGAGCGCCTCCTCTTGAGATGCGACGGGAACGCCGGGAATTCTTTCCCTACGAAACAGGGAAAGGACCCCTCATCTCGAGCTAGGAGGCGGAAACGGGGCTCCCCTGGATGTGTGCGGGACCCCACGTGCTTCCTCTCGAGTGGAGACGGGTATGTTGGGGAACTTCTTGAGTTGCAGCAAGGGTGTGAAGGACCCTTTGGAAGTTCCAGTGGTTAGATGTGATTGGCCTCGAGAAGCCTCAGCGGAAATGGGCCTCATCTCGCCTGGAGGGCAAAACCTCCTGGATTTTCTCGAGTTACGGCAGGTGCTCTCGACTTACGACGGGGACCTCAGGGAACCGCTCTGGTGGCCTCAGGAAAGGCCAGTCCCCATGCGAGTTCCTCGGGGGCCTCTCGGGATTCCTCTCCCGTCGATGCCGGGGCCTAATACCTTGTGTGGAGTCGGGGCCGGAACCTGAGGATTCCTCTCCAGTGCTGACATGGATCTTGGGGTACTTCTGGAGTCTCCCCAGGGGAGTCAGTCCTCGTCTCGAATGCGGGCATGCACTTGCGCTTCCTCCAGAGCGGTAGCAGAAGTGTCACGCAGTCCGCCGCGTGGATCAAAGGATCTATGGTTTTCCCTCGAGTCTTTCCCACGAGGCTTTCCCACAGGGCTGTCCCACGTGCACACGTGGTGGGAGTCGATCCTCGGCTTGAACGTCAAGGCAGTGCAGGGAAAACAGGTTCCTCTGGAATGGACTGACACATCTGGGGGACTCTTGGAATGGTGGCATGACCCTGGAGTTCCTCTCACCTTTCCTGTGGAGAGCGCCTCCTCTTGAGATGCGACGGGAACGCCGGGAATTCTTTCCCTACGAAACAGGGAAAGGATCCCTCATCTCGAGCTAGGAGGCGGAAACGGGGCTCCCCTGGATGTGTGTGGGACCCCACGTGCTTCCTCTCGAGTGGAGACGGGTATGTCGGGGAACTTCTTGAGTTGCAGCAAGGGTGTGAAGGACCCTTTGGAAGTTCCAGTGGTTAGATGTGATTGGCCTCGAGAAGCCTCAGCGGAAATGGGCCTCATCTCGCCTGGAGGGCAAAACCTCCTGGATTTTGTCGAGTTGCGGCAGGTGCTCTCGACTTACGACGGGGACCTCAGGGACCCGCTCTGGTGGCCTCAGGAAAGGCCAGTCCCCATGCGAGTTCCTCGGGGGCCTCTCGGGATTCCTCTCCCGGTGATGCCGGGGCCTAAGACCTTGTGTGGAGTCGGGGCCGGAACCTGAGGATTCCTCTCCAGTGATGACATGGATCTTGGGGTACTTCTGGAGTCTCCCCAGGGGAGTCAGTCCTCGTCTCGAATGCGGGCATGCACTTGCGCTTTCCTCCAGAGCGGTAGCAGCAGTGTCACGCAGTCCGCCGCGTGGATCAAAGGATCTATGGTTTTCCCTCGAGTCTTTCCCACGAGGCTTTCCCACGAGGCTTTCCCACAGGGCTGTCCCACGTGCACACGTGGTGGGAGTCGATCCTCGGCTTGAACGTCAAGGCAGTGCAGGGAAAACAGTTTCCTCTGGAATGGACTGACACATCTGGGGGACTCTTGGAATGGTGGCATGACCCTGGAGTTCCTCTCGCCTTTCCTGTGGAGAGCGCCTCCTCTTGAGATGCGACGGGAACGCCGGTAATTCTTTCCCTACGAAACAGGGAAAGGATCCCTCATCTCGAGCTAGGAGGCGGAAACGGGGCTCCCCTGGATGTGTGCGGGACCCCACGTGCTTCCTCTCGAGTGGAGACGGGTATGTCGGGGAACTTCTTGAGTTGCAGCAGGGTGTGAAGGACCCTTTGGAAGTTCCAGTGGTTAGATGTGATTGGCCTCGAGAAGCCTCAGCGGAAATGGGCCTCATCTCGCCTGGAGGGCAAAACCTCCTGGTTTTTCTCGAGTTGCGGCAGGTGCTCTCGACTTACGACGGGGACCTCAGGGACCCGCTCTGGTGGCCTCAGGAAAGGCCAGTCCCCATGCGAGTTCCTCGGGGGCCTCTCGGGATTCCTCTCCCGGTGATGCCGGGGCCTAAGACCTTGTGTGGAGTCGGGGCCGGAACCTGAGGATTCCTCTCCAGTGCTGACATGGATCTTGGGGTACTTCTGGAGTCTCCCCAGGGGAGTCAGTCCTCGTCTCGAATGCGGGCATGCACTTGCGCTTCCTCCAGAGCGGTAGCAGCAGTGTCACGCAGTCCGCCGCGTGCATCAAAGGATCTATGGTTTTCCCTCGAGTCTTTCCCACGAGGCTTTCCCACGAAGCTTTCCCACAGGGCTGTCCCACGTGCACACGTGGTGGGAGTCGATCCTCGGCTTGAACGTCAAGGCAGTGCAGGGAAAACAGGTTCCTCTGGAATGGACTGACACATCTGGGGGACTCTTGGAATGGTGGCATGACCCTGAAGTTCCTCTCGCCTTTCCTGTGGAGAGCGCCTCCTCTTGAGATGCGACGGGAACGCCGGGAATTCTTTCCCTACGAAACAGGGAAAGGATCCCTCATCTCGAGCTAGGAGGCGGAAACGGGGCTCCCCTGGATGTGTGCGGGACCCCACGTGCTTCCTCTCGAGTGGAGACGGGTATGTTGGGGAACTTCTTGAGTTGCAGCAAGGGTGTGAAGGACCCTTTGGAAGTTCCAGTGGTTAGATGTGATTGGCCTCGAGAAGCCTCAGCGGAAATGGGCCTCATCTCGCCTGGAGGGCAAAACCTCCTGGATTTTCTCGAGTTACGGCAGGTGCTCTCGACTTACGACGGGGACCTCAGGGAACCGCTCTGGTGGCCTCAGGAAAGGCCAGTTCCCATGCCAGTTCCTCGGGGGCCTCTCGGGATTCCTCTCCCGGTGATGCCGGGGCCTAAGACCTTGTGTGGAGTCGGGGCCGGAACCTGAGGATTCCTCTCCAGTGCTGACATGGATCTTGGGGTACTTCTGGAGTCTCCCCAGGGGAGTCAGTCCTCGTCTCGAATGCGGGCATGCACTTGCGCTTCCTCCAGAGCGGTAGCAGCAGTGTCACGCAGTCCGCCGCGTGGATCAAAGGATCTATGGTTTTCCCTCGAGTCTTTCCCACGAGGCTTTCCCACGAAGCTTTCCCACAGGGCTGTCCCACGTGCACACGTGGTGGGAGTCGATCCTCGGCTTGAACGTCAAGGCAGTGCAGGGAAAACAGGTTCCTCTGGAATGGACTGACACATCTGGGGGACTCTTGGAATGGTGGCATGATCCTGGAGTTCCTCTCGCCTTTCCTGTGGAGAGTGCCTCCTCTTGAGATGCGACGGGAACGCCGGGAATTCTTTCCCTACGAAACAGGGAAAGGATCCCTCATCTCGAGCTAGGAGGCGGAAACGGGGCTCCCCTGGATGTGTGCGGGACCCCACGTGCTTCCTCTCGAGTGGAGACGGGTATGTTGGGGAACTTCTTGAGTTGCAGCAAGGGTGTGAAGGACCCTTTGGAAGTTCCAGTGGTTAGATGTGATTGGCCTCGAGAAGCCTCAGCGGAAATGGGCCTCATCTCGCCTGGAGGGCAAAACCTCCTGGATTTTCTCGAGTTACGGCAGGTGCTCTCGACTTACGACGGGGACCTCAGGGAACCGCTCTGGTGGCCTCAGGAAAGGCCAGTCCCCATGCGAGTTCCTCGGGGGCCTCTCGGGATTCCTCTCCCGTCGATGCCGGGGCCTAAGACCTTGTGTGGAGTCGGGGCCGGAACCTGAGGTTTCCTCTCCAGTGCTGACATGGATCTTGGGGTACTTCTGGAGTCTCCCCAGGGGAGTCAGTCCTCGTCTCGAATGCGGGCATGCACTTGCGCTTCCTCCAGAGCGGTAGCAGCAGTGTCACGCAGTTCGCCGCGTGGATCAAAGGATCTATGGTTTTCCCTCGAGTCTTTCCCACGAGGCTTTCCCACAGGGCTGTCCCACGTGCACACGTGGTGGGAGTCGTTCCTCGGCTTGAACGTCAAGGCAGTGCAGGGAAAACAGGTTCCTCTGGAATGGACTGACACATCTGGGGGACTCTTGGAATGGTGTCACGACCCTGGAGTTCCTCTCGCCTTTCCTGTGGAGAGCGCCTCCTCTTGAGATGCGACGGGAACGCCGGGAATTCTTTCCCTACGAAAAAGGGAAAGGATCCCTCATCTCGAGCTAGGAGGCGGAAACGGGGCTCCCCTGGATGTGTGCGGGACCCCACGTGCTTCCTCTCGAGTGGAGACGGGTATGTCGGGGAACTTCTTGAGTTGCAGCAACGGTGTGAAGGACCCTTTGGAAGTTCCAGTGGTTAGATGTGATTGGCCTCGAGAAGCCTCAGCGGAAATGGGCCTCATCTCGCCTGGAGGGCAAAACCTCCTGGATTTTCTCGAGTTGCGGCAGGTGCTCTCGACTTACGACGGGGACCTCAGGGAACCGCTCTGGTGGCCTCAGGAAAGGCCAGTCCCCATGCGAGTTCCTCGGGGGGGTCTAGGGATACCTCTCCCGTCGATGCCGGGTCCTAAGACCTTGTGTGGAGTCGGGGCCGGAACCTGAGGATTCCTCTCCAGTGCTGACATGGATCTTGGGGTACTTCTGGAGTCTCCCCAGGGGAGTCAGTCCTCGTATCGAATGCGGGCATGGACTTGCGCTTTCCTCCAGAGCGGTAGCAGCAGTGTCACGCAGTCCGCCGCGTGGATCAAAGGATCTATGGTTTTCCCTCGAGTCTTTCACACGAGGCTTTCCCACGAGGCTTTCCCACAGGGCTGTCCCACGTGCACACGTGGTGGGAGTCGATCCTCGGCTTGAACGTCAAGGCAGTGCAGGGAAAACAGGTTCCTCTGGAATGGACTGACACATCTGGGGGACTCTTGGAATGGTGGCATGACCCTGGAGTTCCTCTCACCTTTCCTGTGGAGAGCGCCTCCTCTTGAGATGCGACGGGAACGCCGGGAATTCTTTCCCTACGAAACAGGGAAAGGATCCCTCATCTCGAGTTAGGAGGCGGAAACGGGGCTCCCCTGGATGTGTGCGGGACCCCACGTGCTTCCTCTCGAGTGGAGACGGGTATGTCGGGGAACTTCTTGAGTTGCAGCAAGGGTGTGAAGGACCCTTTGGAAGTTCCAGTGGTTAGATGTGATTGGCCTCGAGAAGCCTCAGCGGAAATGGGCCTCATCTCGCCTGGAGGGCAAAACCTCCTGGATTTTCTCGAGTTGCGGCAGGTGCTCTCGACTTACGACGGGGACCTCAGGGACCCGCTCTGGTGGCCTCAGGAAAGGCCAGTCCCCATGCGAGTTCCTCGGGGGCCTCTCGGGATTCCTCTCCCGTCGATGCCGGGGCCTAAGACCTTGTGTGGAGTCGGGGCCGGAACCTGAGGATTCCTCTCCAGTGATGACATGGATCTTGGGGTACTTCTGGAGTCTCCCCAGGGGAGTCAGTCCTCGTCTCGAATGCGGGCATGCACTTGCGCTTCCTCCAGAGCGGTAGCAGCAGTGTCACGCAGTCCGCCGCGTGGATCAAAGGATCTATGGTTTTCCCTCGAGTCTTTCCCACGAGGCTTTCCCACAGGGCTGTCCCACGTGCACACGTGGTGGGAGTCGATCCTCGGCTTGAACGTCAAGGCAGTGCAGGGAAAACAGGTTCCTCTGGAATGGACTGACACATCTGGGGGACTCTTGGAATGGTGTCACGACCCTGGAGTTCCTCTCGCCTTTCCTGTGGACAGCGCCTCCTCTTGAGATGCGACGGGAACGCCGGGAATTCTTTCCCTACGAAACAGGGAAAGGATCCCTCATCTCGAGCTAGGAGGCGGAAACGGGGCTCCCCTGGATGTGTGCGGGACCCCACGTGCTTCCTCTCGAGTGGAGACGGGTATGTCGGGGAACTTCTTGAGTTGCAGCAAGGGTGTGAAGGACCCTTTGGAAGTTCCAGTGGTTAGATGTGATTGGCCTCGAGAAGCCTCAGCGGAAATGGGCCTCATCTCGCCTGGAGGGCAAAACCTCCTGGATTTTCTCGAGTTGCGGCAGGTGCTCTCGACTTACGACGGGGACCTCAGGGACCCGCTCTGGTGGCCTCAGGAAAGGCCAGTCCCCATGCGAGTTCCTCGGGGGCGTCTCGGGATACCTCTCCCGTCGATGCCGGGTCCTAAGACCTTGTGTGGAGTCGGGGCCGGAACCTGAGGATTCCTCTCCAGTGCTGACATGGATCTTGGGGTACTTCTGGAGTCTCCCCAGGGGAGTCAGTCCTCGTCTCGAATGCGGGCATGCACTTGCGCTTTCCTCCAGAGCGGTAGCAGCAGTGTCACGCAGTCCGCCGCGTGGATCAAAGGATCTATGGTTTTCCCTCGAGTCTTTCCCACGAGGCTTTCCCACGAGGCTTTCCCACAGGGCTGTCCCACGTGCACACGTGGTGGGAGTCGATCCTCGGCTTGAACGTCAAGGCAGTGCAGGGAAAACAGGTTCCTCTGGAATGGACTGACACATCTGGGGGACTCTTGGAATGGTGGCACGACCCTGGAGTTCCTCTCGCCTTTCCTGTGGAGAGCGCCTCCTCTTGAGATGCGACGGGAACGCCGGGAATTCTTTCCCTACTAAACAGGGAAAGGATCCCTCATCTCGAGCTAGGAGGCGGAAACGGGGCTCCCCTGGATGTGTGCGGGACCCCACGTGCTTCCTCTCGAGTGGAGACGGGTATGTCGGGGAACTTCTTGAGTTGCAGCAAGGGTATGAAGGACCCTTTGGAAGTTCCAGTGGTTAGATATGATTGGCCTCGAGAAGCCTCAGCGGAAATGGGCCTCATCTCGCCTGGAGGGCAAAACCTCCTGGATTTTCTCGAGTTGCGGCAGGTGCTCTCGACTTACGACGGGGACCTCGGGGACCCGCTCTGGTGGCCTCAGGAACGGGCAGTCCCCATGCGAGTTCCTCGGGGGCCTCTCGGCATTCCTCTCCCGTCGATGCCGGGGCCGAAGACCTTGTGTGGAGTCGGGGCCGGAACCTGAGGATTCCTCTCCAGTGCTGACATGGATCTTGGGGTACTTCTGGAGTCTCCCCAGGGGAGTCAGTCCTCGTCTCGAATGCGGGCATGCACTTGCGCTTTCCTCCAGAGCGGTAGCAGCAGTGTCACGCAGTCCGCCGCGTGGATCAAAGGATCTATGGTTTTCCCTCGAGTCTTTCCCACGAGGCTTTCCCACGAGGCTTTCCCACAGGGCTGTCCCACGTGCACACGTGGTGGGAGTCGATCCTCGGCTTGAACGTCAAGGCAGTGCAGGGAAAACAGGTTCCTCTGGAATGGACTGACACATCTGGGGGACTCTTGGAATGGTGGCACGACCCTGGAGTTCCTCTCGCCTTTCCTGTGGAGAGCGCCTCCTCTTGAGATGCGACGGGAACCCCGGGAATTCTTTCCCTACGAAACAGGGAAAGGATCCCTCATCTCGAGTTAGGAGGCGGAAACGGGGCTCCCCTGGATGTGTGCGGGACCCCACGTGCTTCCTCTCGAGTGGAGACGGGTATGTCGGGGAACTTCTTGAGTTGCAGCAAGGGTGTGAAGGACCCTTTGGAAGTTCCAGTGGTTAGATGTGATTGGCCTCGAGAAGCCTCAGCGGAAATGGGCCTCATCTCGCCTGGAGGGCAAAACCTCCTGGATTTTCTCGAGTTGCGGCAGGTGCTCTCGACTTACGACGGGGACCTCAGGGACCCGCTCTGGTGGCCTCAGGAAAGGCCAGTCCCCATGCGAGTTCCTCGGGGGCCTCTCGGGATTCTTCTCCCGTCGATGCCGGGGCCTAAGACCTTGTGTGGAGTCGGGGCCGGAACCTGAGGATTCCTCTCCAGTGATGACATGGATCTTGGGGTACTTCTGGAGTCTCCCTAGGGGAGTCAGTCCTCGTCTGGAATGCGGGCATGCACTTGCGCTTTCCTCCAGAGCGGTAGCAGCAGTGTCACGCAGTCCGCCGCGTGGATCAAAGGATCAATGGTTTTCCCTCGAGTCTTTCCCACGAGGCTTTCCCACGAGTCTTTCCCACAGGGCTGTTCCACGTGCACACGTGGTGGGAGTCGATCCTCTGCTTGAACGTCAAGGCAGTGCAGGGAAAACAGGTTCCTCTGGAATGGACTGACACATCTGGGGGACTCTTGGAATGGTGGCATGACCCTGGAGTTCCTCTCGCCTTTCCTGTGGAGAGCGCCTCCTCTTGAGATGCGACGGGAACGCAGGGAATTCTTTCCCTACGAAACAGGGAAAGGATCCCTCATCTCGAGCTAGGAGGCGGAAACGGGGCTCCCCTGGATGTGTGCGGGACCCCACGTGCTTCCTCTCGAGTGGAGACGGGTATGTCGGGGAACTTCTTGAGTTGCAGCAGGGTGTGAAGGACCCTTTGGAAGTTCCAGTGGTTAGATGTGATTGGCCTCGAGAAGCCTCAGCGGAAATGGGCCTCATCTCGCCTGGAGGGCAAAACCTCCTGGATTTCTCGAGTTGCGGCAGGTGCTCTCGACTTACGACGGGGACCTCAGGGACCCGCTCTGGTGGCCTCAGGAAAGGCCAGTCCCCATGCGAGTTCCTCGGGGGCCTCTCGGGATTCCTCTCCCGGTGATGCCGGGGCCTAAGACCTTGTGTGGAGTCGGGGCCGGAACCTGAGGATTCCTCTCCAGTGCTGACATGGATCTTGGGGTACTTCTGGAGTCTCCCCAGGGGAGTCAGTCCTCGTCTCGAATGCGGGCATGCACTTGCGCTTCCTCCAGAGCGGTAGCAGCAGTGTCACGCAGTCCGCCGCGTGGATCAAAGGATCTATGGTTTTCCCTGGAGTCTTTCCCACGAGGCTTTCCCACGAAGCTTTCCCACAGGGCTGTCCCACGTGCACACGTGGTGGGAGTCGATCCTCGGCTTGAACGTCAAGGCAGTGCAGGGAAAACAGGTTCCTCTGGAATGGACTGACACATCTGGGGGACTCTTGGAATGGTGGCATGACCCTGGAGTTCCTCTCGCCTTTCCTGTGGAGAGCGCCTCCTCTTGAGATGCGACGGGAACGCCGGGAATTCTTTCCCTACGAAACAGGGAAAGGATCCCTCATCTCGAGCTAGGAGGCGGAAACGGGGCTCCCCTGGATGTGTGCGGGACCCCACGTGCTTCCTCTCGAGTGGAGACGGGTATGTTGGGGAACTTCTTGAGTTGCAGCAAGGGTGTGAAGGACCATTTGGAAGTTCCAGTGGTTAGATGTGATTGGCGTCGAGAAGCCTCAGCGGAAATGGGCCTCATCTCGCCTGGAGGGCAAAACCTCCTGGATTTTCTCGAGTTACGGCAGGTGCTCTCGACTTACGACGGGGACCTCAGGGAACCGCTCTGGTGGCCTCAGGAAAGGCCAGTCCCCATGCGAGTTCCTCGGGGGCCTCTCGGGATTCCTCTCCCGTCGATGCCGGGGCCTAAGACCTTGTGTGGAGTCGGGGCCGGAACCTGAGGTTTCCTCTCCAGTGCTGACATGGATCTTGGGGTACTTCTGGAGTCTCCCCAGGGGAGTCAGTCCTCGTCTCGAATGCGGGCATGCACTTGCGCTTCCTCCAGAGCGGTAGCAGCAGTGTCACGCAGTCCGCCGCGTGGATCAAAGGATCTATGGTTTTCCCTCGAGTCTTTCCCACGAGGCTTTCCCACAGGGCTGTCCCACGTGCACACGTGGTGGGAGTCGATCCTCGGCTTGAACGTCAAGGCAGTGCAGGGAAAACAGGTTCCTCTGGAATGGACTGACACATCTGGGGGACTCTTGGAATGGTGGCATGACCCTGGAGTTCCTCTCACCTTTCCTGTGGAGAGCGCGTCCTCTTGAGATGCGACGGGAACGCCGGGAATTCTTTCCCTACGAAACAGGGAAAGGATCCCTCATGTCGAGCTAGGAGGCGGAAACGGGGCTCCCCTGGATGTTTGCGGGACCCCACGTGCTTCCTCTCTAGTGGAGACGGGTATGTCGGGGAACTTCTTGAGTTGCAGCAAGGGTGTGAAGGACCCTTTGGAAGTTCCAGTGGTTAGATGTGATTGGCCTCGAGAAGCCTCAGCGGAAATGGGCCTCATCTCGCCTGGAGGGCAAAACCTCCTGGATTTTCTCGAGTTGCGGCAGGTGCTCTCGACTTACGACGGGGACCTCGGGGACCCGCTCTGGTGGCCTCAGGAAAGGCCAGTCCCCATGCGAGTTCCTCGGGGGCCTCTCGGCATTCCTCTCCCGTCGATGCCGGGGCGAAGACCTTGTGTGGAGTCGGGGCCGGAACCTGAGGATTCCTCTCCAGTGCTGACATGGATCTTGGGGTACTTCTGGAGTCTCCCCAGGGGAGTCAGTCCTCGTCTCGAATGCGGGCATGCACTTGCGCTTTCCTCCAGAGCGGTAGCAGCAGTGTCACGCAGTCCGCCGCGTGGTTCAAAGGATCTATGGTTTTCCCTCGAGTCTTTCCCACGAGGCTTTCCCACGAGGCTTTCCCACAGGGCTGTCCCACGTGCACACGTGGTGGGAGTCGATCCTCGGCTTGAACGTCAAGGCAGTGCAGGGAAAACAGGTTCCTCTGGAATGGACTGACACATCTGGGGGACTCTTGGAATGGTGGCATGACCCTGGAGTTCCTCTCGCCTTTCCTGTGGAGAGCGCCTCCTCTTGAGATGCGACGGGAACGCCGGGAATTCTTTCCCTACGAAACAGGGAAAGGATCCCTCATCTCGAGCTAGGAGGCGGAAACGGGGCTCCCCTGGATGTGTGCGGGACCCCACGTGCTTCCTCTCGAGTGGAGACGGGTATGTCGGGGAACTTCTTGAGTTGCAGCAAGGGTGTGAAGGACCCTTTGGAAGTTCCAGTGGTGAGATGTGATTGGCCTCGAGAAGCCTCAGCGGAAATGGGCCTCATCTCGCCTGGAGGGCAAAACCTCCTGGATTTTCTCGAGTTGCGGCAGGTGCTCTCGACTTACGACGGGGACCTCAGGGACCCGCTCTGGTGGCCTCAGGAAAGGCCAGTCCCCATGCGAGTTCCTCGGGGGCCTCTCGGGATTCCTCTCCCGTCGATGCCGGGGCCTAAGACCTTGTGTGGAGTCGGGGCCGGAACCTGAGGATTCCTCTCCAGTGCTGACATGGATCTTGGGGTACTTCTGTAGTCTCCCCAGGGGAGTCAGTCCTCGTCTCGAATGCGGGCATGCACTTGCGCTTTCCTCCAGAGCGGTAGCAGCAGTGTCACGCAGTCCGCCGCGTGGATCAAAGGATCTATGGTTTTCCCTCGAGTCTTTCCCACGAGGCGTTCCCACGAGGCTTTCCCACAGGGCTGTCCCACGTGCACACGTGGTGGGAGTCGATCCTCGGCTTGAACGTCAAGGCAGTGCAGGGAAAACAGGTTCCTCTGGAATGGACTGACACATCTGGGGGACTCTTGGAATGGTGGCACGACCCTGGAGTTCCTCTCGCCTTTCCTGTGGAGAGCGCCTTCTCTTGAGATGCGACGGGAACGCCGGGAATTCTTTCCCTACGAAACAGGGAAAGGATCCCTCATCTCGAGCTAGGAAGCGGAAACGGGGCTCCCCTGGATGTGTGCGGGACCCCAAGTGCTTCTTCTCGAGTGGAGACGGGTATGTCGGGGAACTTCTTGAGGTGCAGCAATGGTGTGAAGGACCCTTTGGAAGTTCCAGTGGTTAGATGTGATTGGCCTCGAGAAGCCTCAGTGGAAATGGGCCTCATCTCGCCTGGAGGGCAAAACCTCCTGGATTTTCTCGAGTTGCGGCAGGTGCTATCGACTTACGACGGGGACCTCAGGGACCCGCTCTGGTGGCCTCAGGAAAGGCCAGTCCCGATGAGAGTTCCTCGGGGGCCTCTCAGGAGTCCACTCCCGTCGATGCCGGGGCCTAAGACCTTGTGTGGAGTCGGGGCCGGAACCTGAGGATTCCTCTCCAGTGCTGACATGGATCTTGGGGTACTTCTGGAGTCTCCCCAGGGGAATCAGTCCTCGTCTCGAATGCGGGCATGCACTTGCGCTTTCCTCCAGAGCGGTAGCAGCAGTGTCACGCAGTCCGCCGCGTGGATCAAAGGATCTATGGTTTTCCCTCGAGTCTTTCCCACGAGGCTTTCCCACGAGGCTTTCCCACAGGGCTGTCCCACGTGCACACGTGGTGGGAGTCGATCCTCGGCTTGAACGTCAAGGCAGTGCAGGGAAAACAGGTTCCTCTGGAATGGACTGACACATCTGGGGGACTCTTGGAATGGAGGCACGACCCTGCAGTTCCTCTCGCCTTTCCTGTGGAGAGCGCCTCCTCTTGTGATGCGATGGGAACGCCGGGAATTCTTTCCCTACGAAACAGGGAAAGGATCCCTCATCTCGAGCGAGGAGGCGGAAACGGGGCTCCCCTGGATGTGTGCGGGACACCACGTGCTTCCTCTCGAGTGGAGACGGGTATGTCGGGGACCTTCTTGAGTTGCAGCAAGGGTGTGAAAGACCCTTTGGAAGTTCCAGTGGTTAGATGTGATTGGCCTCGAGAAGCCTCAGCGGAAATGGGCCTCATCTCGCCTGGAGGGCAAAACCTCCTGGATTTTCTCGAGTTGCGGCAGGTGCTCTCGACTTACGACGGGGACCTCAGGGAACCGCTCTGGTGGCCTCAGGAAAGGCCAGTCCCCATGCGAGTTCCTCGGGGGCCTCTCGGGATTCCTCTCCCGTCGATGCCGGGGCCTAAGACCTTGTGTGGAGTCGGGGCCGGAACCTGAGGATTCCTCTCCAGTGCTGACATGGATCTTGGGGTACTTCTGGAGTCTCCCCAGGGGAGTCAGTCCTCGTCTCGAATGCGGGCATGCACTTGCGCTTTCCTCCAGAGCGGTAGCAGCAGTGTCACGCAGTCCGCCGCGTGGATCAAAGGATCTATGGTTTTCCCTCGAGTCTTTCCCACGAGGCTTTCCCACGAGGCTTTCCCACAGGGCTGTCCCACGTGCACACGTGGTGGGAGTCGATCCTCGGCTTGAACGTCAAGGCAGTGCAGGGAAAACAGGTTCCTCTGGAATGGACTGACACATCTGGGGGACTCTTGGAATGGTGTCACGACCCTGGAGTTCCTCTCGCCTTTCCTGTGGAGAGCGTCTCCTCTTGAGATGCGACGGGAACGCCGGGAATTCTTTCCCTACGAAACAGGGAAAGGATCCCTCATCTCGAGCTATGGGGCGGAAACGGAGCTCCCCTGGATGTGTGCGGGACACCACGTGCTTCGTCTCGAGTGGAGACGGGTATGTCGGGGAACTTCTTGAGTTGCAGCAAGGGTGTGAAGGACCCTTTGGAAGTTCCAGTGGTGAGATGTGATTGGCCTCGAGAAGCCTCAGCGGAAATGGGCCTCATCTCGCCTGGAGGGCAAAACCTCCTGGATTTTCTCGAGTTGCGGCAGGTGCTTTCGACTTACGACGGGGACCTCAGGGACCCGCTCTGGTGGCCTCAGGAAAGGCCAGTCCCCATGCGAGTTCCTCTGGGGATTCCTCTCCCGTCGATGCCGGGGCCAAAGACCTTGTGTGGAGTCGGGGCCGGAACCTGAGGATTCCTCTCCAGTGCTGACATGGATCTTGGGGTACGTCTGGAGTCTCCCCAGGGGAGTCAGTCCTCGTCTTGAATGCGGGCATGCACTTGCGCTTTCCTCCAGAGCGGTAGCAGCAGTGTCACGCAGTCCGCCGCGTGGATCAAAGGATCTATGGTTTTCCCTCGAGTATTTCCCACGAGGCTTTCCCACGAGGCTTTCCCACAGGGCTGTCCCACGTGCACACGTGGTGGGAGTCGATCCTCGGCTTGAACGTCAAGGCAGTGCAGGGAAAACAGGTTCCTCTCGAATGGACTGACACATCTGGGGGACTCTTGGAATGGTGGCACGACCCTGGAGTTCCTCTCGCCTTTAATGTGGAGAGCGCCTCCTCTTGAGATGCGACGGGAACGCCGGGAATTCTTTCCCTACGAAACAGGGAAAGGATCCCTCATCTCGAGCTAGGAGGCGGAAACGGGGCTCCCAAGGATGTGTGCGGGACCCACGTGCTTCCTCTCGAGTGGAGACGGGTGTGTCGGGGAACTTCTTGAGTTGCAGCAAGGGTGTGAAGGACCCTTTGGAAGTTCCATTCGTTAGACGTGATTAGGCTCGAGAAGCCTCAGAGGAAATGGGCCTCATCTCGCCTGGAGGGCAAAACCGCCTGGATTTTCTCGAGTTGCGGCAGGTGCTCTCGACTTACGACGGGGACCTCAGGGACCCGCTCTGGTGGCATCAGGAAAGGCCAGTCCCCATGCGAGTTCCTCGGGGGCCTCTCGGGATTCCTCTCCCGTCGATGCCGGGGTCTAAGACCTTGTGTGGAGTCGGGGCCGGAACCTGAGGATTCCTCTCCAGTGCTGACATGGATCTTGGGGTACTTCTGGAGTCACCCCAGGGGAGTCAGTCCTCGTCTCGAATGCGGGCATGCACTTGCGCTTTCCTCCAGAGCGGTAGCAGCAGTGTCACGCAGTCCGCCGCGTGGATCAAAGGAGCTATGGTTTTCCCTCGAGTCTTTCCCACGAGGCTTTCCCACGAGGCTTTCCCACAACGCTGTCCCACGTGCACACGTGGTGGGAGTCGATCCTCGGCTTGAACGTCAAGGCAGTGCAGGGAAAACAGGTTCCTCTGGAATGGACTGACACATCTGGGGGACTCTTGGAATGGTGGCACGACCCTGGAGTTCCTCTCGCCTTTCCTGTGGAGAGCGCCTCCTCTTGAGATGCGACGGGAACGCCGGGAATTCTTTCCCTACGAAACAGGGAAAGGATCCCTCATCTCGAGCTAGGAGGCGGAAACGGGGCTCCCCTGGATGTGTGCGGGTCCTACGTGCTTCCTCTCGAGTGGAGACGGGTATGTCGGGGAACTTCTTGAGTTGCAGCAAGGGTGTGAAGGACCCTTTGGAAGTTCCAGTGGTTAGACGTGATTAGCCTCGAGAAGCCTCAGCGGAAATGGGCCTCATCTCGCCTGGAGGGCAAAACCGCCTGGATTTTCTCGAGTTGCGGCAGGTGCTCTCGACTTACGACGGGGACCTCAGGGACCCGCTCTGGTGGCCTCAGGAAAGGCCAGTCCCCATGCGAGTTCCTCGGGGGCCTCTCGGGATTCCTCTCCCGTCGATGCCGGGGCCTAAGACCTTGTGTGGAGTCGTGGCCGGAACCTGAGGATTCCTCTTCAGTGCTGACATGGATCTTGGGGTACTTCTGGAGTCTCCCCAGGGGAGTCAGTCCTCGTCTCGAATGCGTGCATGCACTTGCGCTTTCCTCCAGAGCGGTAGCAGCAGTGTCACGCAGTCCGCCACGTGGATCAAAGGATCTATGTTTTTCCCTCGAGTCTTTCCCACGAGGCTTTCCCACGTGGCTTTCCCACAGGGCTGTCCCACGTGCACACGTGGTGGGAGTCGATCCTCGGCTTGAACGTCAAGGCAGTGCAGGGAAAACAGGTTCCTCTGGAATGGACTGACATATCTGGGGGACTCTTGGAATGGTGGCACGACCCTGGAGTTCCTCTCGCCTTTCCTGTGGAGAGCGCCTCCTTTTGAGATGCGACGGGAACGCCGGGAATTCTTTCCCTACGAAACAGGGAAAGGATCCCTCATCTCGAGCTAGGAGGCGGAAACGGGGCTCCCCTGGATTTGTGCGGGACCCCACGTGCTTCCTCTCGAGTGGAGACAGGCATGTCGGGGAACTTCTTGAGTTGCAGCAATGGTGTGAAGGACCCTTTGGAAGTTCCAGTGGTTAGATGTGATTGGCCTCGAGAAGCCTCAGCGGAAACGGGCCTCATCTCGCCTGGAGGACAAAACCTCCTGGATTTTCTCGAGTTGCGGCAGGTGCTATCGACTTACGACGGGGACCTCAGGGAACCGCTCTGGTGGCCTCAGGAAAGGCCAGTCCCCATGCGAGTTCCTCGGGGGCCTCTCGGGATTCCTCTCCCGTCGATGCCGGGGCCTAAGACCTTGTGTGGAGTCGGGGCCGGAACCTGAGGATTCCTCTCCAGTGCTGACATGGATCTTGGGGTACTTCTGGAGTCTCCCCAGGGGAGTCAGTCCTCGTCTCGAATGCGGGCATGCACTTGCGCTTTCCTCCAGAGCGGTAGCAGCAGTGTCACGCAGTCCGCCGCGTGGATCAAAGGATCTATGGTTTTCCCTCGAGTCTTTCCCACGAGGCTTTCCCACGAGGCTTTCCCACAGGGCTGTCCCACGTGCACACGTGGTGGGAGTCGATCCTCGGCTTGAACGTCAAGGCAGTGCAGGGAAAACAGGTTCCTCTGGAATGGACTGACACATCTGGGGGACTCTTGGAATGGTGTCACGACCCTGGAGTTCCTCTAGCCTTTCCTGTGGAGAGCGCCTCCTCTTGAGATGCGACGGGAACGCCGGGAATTCTTTCCCTACGAAACAGGGAAAGGATCCCTCATCTCGAGCTAGGAGGCGGAAACGGGGCTCCCCTGGATGTGTGCGGGACCCCACGTGCTTCCTCTCGAGTGGAGACGGGTATGTCGGGGAACTTCTTGAGGTGCAGCAAGGGTGTGAAGGACCCTTTGGAAGTTCCAGTGGTTAGATGTGATTGGACTCGAGAAGCCTCAGCGGAAATGGGCCTCATCTCGCCTGGAGGGCAAAACCGCCTGGATTTTCTCGAGTTGTGGCAGGTGCTCTCGACTTACGACGGGGACCTCAGGGACCCGCTCTGGTGGCCTCAGGAAAGTCCAGTCCCCATGCGAGTTCCTCGGGGGCCTCTCGGGATTCCTCTCCCGTCGATGCCGGGCCTAAGTCCTTGTGTGGAGTCGGGGCCGGAACCTGAGGATTCCTCTCCAGTGCTGACATGGATGTTGGGGTACTTCTGGAGTCTCCCCAGGGGAGTCAGTCCTCGTCTCGATTGCGGGCATGCACTTGTGCTTTCCTCCAGAGCGGTAGCAGCAGTGTCACGCAGTCCGCCGCGTGGATCAAAGGATCTATGGTTTTCCCTCGAGTCTTTCCCACGAGGCTTTCCCACGAGGCTTTCCCACAGGGCTGTCCCACGTGCACACGTGGTGGGAGTCGATCCTCGGCTTGAACGTTAAGGCAGTGCAGGGAAAACAGTTTCCTCTGGAATGGACTGACATATCTGGGTGACCCTTGGAATGGTTGCATGACCCTGGAGTTCCTCTCGCCTTTCCTGTGGAGAGCGCCTCCTCTTGAGATGCGACGGGAACGCCGGGAATTCTTTCCCTACGAAACAGGGAAAGGATCCCTCATCTCGAGCTAGGAGGCGGAAACGGGGCTCCCCTGGATGTGTGCGGGACCCCACGTGCTTCCTCTCGAGTGGAGACGGGTATGTCGGGGAACTTCTTGAGGTGCAGCAAGGGTGTGAAGGACCCTTTGGAAGTTCCAGTGGTTAGATGTGATTGGACTCGAGAAGCCTCAGCGGAAATGGGCCTCATCTCGCCTGGAGGGCAAAACCGCCTGGATTTTCTCGAGTTGTGGCAGGTGCTCTCGACTTACGACGGGGACCTCAGGGACCCGCTCTGGTGGCCTCAGGAAAGTCCAGTCCCCATGCGAGTTCCTCGGGGGCCTCTCGGGATTCCTCTCCCGTCGATGCCGGGGCCTAAGACCTTGTGTGGAGTCGGGGCCAGAACCTGAGGATTCCTCTCCAGTGCTGACATGGATCTTGGGGTACTTCTGGAGTCTCCCCAGGGGAGTCAGTCCACGTCTCGAATGCGGGCATGCACTTGCGCTTTCCTCCAGAGCGGTAGCAGCAGTGTCACGCAGTCCGCCACGTGGATCAAAGGATCTATGGTTTTCCCTCGAGTCTTTCCCACGAGGCTTTCCCACGAGGCTTTCCCACAGGGCTGTCCCACGTGCACACGTGGTGGGAGTCGATCCTCGGCTTGAACGTCAAGGCAGTGCAGGGAAAACAGGTTCCTCTGGAATGGACTGACACATCTGGGGGACTCTTGGAATGGTGGCACGACCCTTCAGTTCCTCTCGCCTTTCCTGTGGAGAGCGCCTCCTCTTGAGATGCGACGGGAACGCCGGGAATTCTTTTCCTACGAAACAGGGAAAGGATCCCGCATCTCGGGCTAGGAGGCGGAAACGGGGCTCCCCTGGATGTGTGCGGGACCCCACGTGCTTCCTCTCGAGTGGAGACGGGTATGTCGCGGAACTGCTTGAGGTGCAGCAATGGTGTGAAGGACCCTTTGGAAGTTCCAGTGGTTAGATGTGATTGGCCTCGAGAAGCCTCAGCGGAAATGGGCCTCATCTCGCCTGGTGGGCAAAACCTCCTGGATTTTCTCGAGTTGCGGCAGGTGCTCTCGACTTACGACGGGGACCTCAGGGACCCGCTCTGGTGGCCTCAGGAAAGGCCAGTCCCAATGCGAGTTCCTCGGGGGCCTCTCGGTATTCCTCTCCCGTCGATGCCAGGGCCTAAGATCTTGTGTGGAGTCGGGGCCGGAAACTGAGGATTCCTCTCCAGTGCTGACATGGATCTTCGGGTACTTCTGGAGTCTCCCCAGGGGAGTCAGTCCTCGTCTCGAATGCGGGCATGCACTTGCGCTTTCCTCCAGAGCGGTATCAGCAGTGTCACGCAGTCCGCCGCGTGGATCAAAGGATCTATGGTTTTCCCTCGAGTCTTTCTCACGAGGCTTTCCCACGAGGCTTTCCCACAGGGCTGTCCCACGTGCACACGTGGTGGGAGTCGATCCTCGGCTTGAACGTCAAGGCAGTGCAGGGAAAACAGGTTCCTCTGGAATGGACTGACACATCTGGGGGACTCTTGGAATGGTGGCACGACCCTGGAGTTCCTCTCGCCTTTCCTGTGGAGAGCGCCTCCTCTTGAGATGCGACGGGAACGCCGGGAATTCTTTCCCTACGAAACAGGGAAAGGATCCCTCATCTCGAGCTAGGAGGCGGAAACGGGGCTCCCCTGGATGTGTGAGGGTCCTACGTGCTTCCTCTCGAGTGGAGACGGGTATGTCGGGGAACTTCTTGAGTTGCAGCAAGGGTGTGAAGGACCCTTTGGAAGTTCCAGTGGTTAGACGTGATTAGCCTCGAGAAGCCTCAGCGGAAATGGGCCTCATCTCGCCTGGAGGGCAAAACCGCCTGGATTTTCTCGAGTTGCGGCAGGTGCTCTCGACTTACGACGGGGACCTCAGGGACCCGCTCTGGTGGCCTCAGGAAAGGCCAGTCCCCATGCGAGTTCCTCGGGGACCTCTCGGGATTCCTCTCCCGTCGATGCCGGGGCCTAAGACCTTGTGTGGAGTCGGGGCCGGAACCTGAGGATTCCTCTCCAGTGCTGACATGGATCTTGGGGTACTTCTGGAGTCTCCCCAGGGGAGTCAGTCCTCGTCTCGAATGCGGGCATGCACTTGCGCTTTCCTCCAGAGCGGTAGCAGCAGTGTCACGCAGTCCGCCGCGTGGATCAAAGGATCTATGGTTTTCCCTCGAGTCTTTCCCACGAGGCTTTCCCACGAGGCTTTCCCACAGGGCTGTCCCACGTGCACACGTGGTGGGAGTCGATCCTCGGCTTGAACGTCAAGGCAGTGCAGGGAAAACAGGTTCCTCTGGAATGGACTGACACATCTGGGGGACTCTTGGAATGGTGGCACGACCCTTCAGTTCCTCTCGCCTTTCCTGTGGAGAGCGCCTCCTCTTGAGATGCGACGGGAACGCCGGGAATTCTTTCCCTACGAAACAGGGAAAGGATCCCTCATCTCGAGCTAGGAGGTGGAAACGGGGCTCCCCTGGATGTGTGAGGGTCCTACGTGCTTCCTCTCGAGTGGAGACGGGTATGTCGGGGAACTTCTTGAGTTGCAGCAAGGGTGTGAAGGACCCTTTGGAAGTTCCAGTGGTTAGACGTGATTAGCCTCGAGAAGCCTCAGCGGAAATGGGCCTCATCTCGCCTGGAGGGCAAAACCCCCTGGATTTTCTCGAGTTGCGGCAGGTGCTCTCGACTTACGACGGGGACCTCAGGGACCCGCTCTGGTGGCCTCAGGAAAGGCCAGTCCCCATGCGAGTTCCTCGGGGGCCTCTGGGGATTCTTCTCCCGTCGATGCCGGGGCCTAAGACCTTGTGTGGAGTCGGGGCCGGAACCTGAGGATTCCTCTCCAGTGCTGACATGGATCTTGGGGTACTTCTGGAGTCTCCCCAGGGTAGTCAGTCCTCGTCTCGAATGCGGGCATGCACTTGCGCTTTCCTCCAGAGCGGTAGCAGCAGTGTCACGCAGTCCGCCGCGTGGATCAAAGGATCTATGGTTTTCCCTCGAGTCTTTCCCACGAGGCTTTCCCACGAGGCTTTCCCACAGGGCTGTCCCACGTGCACACGTGGTGGGAGTCGATCCTCGGCTTGAACGTCAAGGCAGTGCAGGGAAAACAGGTTCCTCTGGAATGGACTGACACATCTGGGGGACTCTTGAAATGGTGGCACGACCCTGGAGTTCCTCTCGCCTTTCCTGTGGAGAGCGCCTCCTCTTGAGATGCGACGGGAACGCCGGGAATTCTTTTCCTACGAAACAGGGAAAGGATCCCACATCTCGAGCTAGGAGGCGGAAACGGGGCCCCCCTGGATGTGTGCGGGACCCACGTTCTTCCTCTCGAGTGGAGACGGGTATGTCGGGGAACTTCTTGAGTTGCAGCAAGGGTGTTAAGGACCCTTTGGAAGTTCCAGTGGTTAGACGTGATTAGCCTCGAGAAGCCTCAGCGGAAATGGGCCTCATCTCGCCTGGAGGGCAAAACCGCCTGGATTTTCTCGAGTTGCGGCAGGTGCTCTCGACTTACGACGGGGACCTCAGGGACCCGCTCTGGTGGCCTCAGGAAAGGCCAGTCCCCATGCGAGTTCCTCGGGGGCCTCTCGGGATTCCTCTCCCGTCGATGCCGGGGCCTAAGACCTTGTGTGGAGTCGTGGCCGGAACCTGAGGATTCCTCTCCAGTTCTGACATGGATCTTGGGGTACTTCTGGAGTCTCCCCAGGGGAGTCAGTCCTCGTCTCGAATGCGGGCATGCACTTGCGCTTTCCTCCAGAGCGGTAGCAGCAGTGTCACGCAGTCCGCCGCGTGGATCAAAGGATCTATGGTTTTCCCTCGAGTCTTTCCCACGAGGCTTTCCCACGAGGCTTTCCCACAGGGCTGTCCCACGTGCACACGTGGTGGGAGTCGATCCTCGGCTTGAACGTCAAGGCAGTGCAGGGAAAACAGGTTCCTCTGGAATGGACTGACACATCTGGGGGACTCTTGGAATGGTGTCACGACCCTGGAGTTCCTCTCGCCTTTCCTGTGGAGAGCGCCTCCTCTTGAGATACGACGGGAACGCCGGGAATTCTTTTCCTACGAAACAGGGAAAGGATCCCACATCTCGAGCTAGGAGGCGGAAACGGGGCTCCCCTGGATGTGTGCGGGACCCACGTTCTTCCTCTCGAGTGGAGACGGGTATGTCGGGGAACTTCTTGAGTTGCAGCAAGGGTGTTAAGGACCCTTTGGAAGTTCCAGTGGTTAGACGTGATTAGCCTCGAGAAGCCTCAGCGGAAATGGGCCTCATCTCGCCTGGAGGGCAAAACCTCCTGGATTTTCTCGAGTTGCGGCAGGTGCTCTCGACTTACGACGGGGACCTCAGGGACCCGCTCTGGTGGCCTCAGGAAAGGCCAGTCCCCATGCGAGTTCCTCGGGGGCCTCTGGGGATTCCTCTCCCGTCGATGCCGGGGCCTAACTCCTTGTGTGGAGTCGGGGTCGGAACCTGAGGATTCCTCTCCAGTGCTGACATGGATCTTGGGGTACTTCTGGAGTCTCCCCAGGGGAGTCAGTCCTCGTCTCGAATGCGGGCATGCACTTGCGCTTTCCTCCAGAGCGGTAGCAGCAGTGTCATGCAGTCCGCCGCGTGGATCAAAGGATCTATGGTTTTCCCTCGAGTCTTTCCCACGAGGCTTTCCCACGGGGCTTTCCCACAGGGCTGTCCCACGTGCACACGTGGTGGGAGTCGATCCTCGGCTTGAACGTCAAGGCAGTGCAGGGAAAACAGGTTCCTCTGGAATGGACTGACACATCTGGGGGACTCTTGGAATGGTGGCACGACCCTGGAGTTCCTCTCGCCTTTCCTGTGGAGAGCGCCTCCTCTTGAGATGCGACGGGAACGCCGGGAATTCTTTCCCTACGAAACAGGGAAAGGATCCCTCATCTCGAGCTAGCAGGGGAAACGGGGCTCCCCTGGATGTGTGCGGGACCCACGTGCTTCCTCTCGAGTGCAGACGGGTATGTCGGGGAACTTCTTGAGTTGCAGCAAGGGTGTGAAGGACCCTTTCGAAGTTCCAGTGGCTAGACATGATTAGCCTCGAGAAGCCTCAGCGGAAATGAGCCTCATCTCGCCTGGAGGTCAAAACCTCCTGGTTTTTCTCGAGTTGCGGCAGTGCTCTCGACTTACGACGGGGACCTCAGGGACCCGCTCTGGTGGCCTCAGGAAAGGCCAGTCCCCATGCGAGTTCCTCGGGGGCCTCTCGGGATTCCTCTCCCGTCGTTGCCGGGGCCTAAGTCCTTGTGTGGAGTCGGGGCCGGAACCTGAGGATTCCTCTCCAGTGCTGACATGGATGTTGGGGTATTTCTGGAGTCTCCCCAGGGGAGTCAGTCCTCGTCTCGAATGCGGGCATGCATTTGCGCTTTCCTCCAGAGCGGTAGCAGCAGTGTCACGCAGTCCGCCGCGTGGATCAAAGGATCTATGGTTTTCCCTCGAGTCTTTCCCACGAGGCTTTCGCACGAGGCTTTCCCACAGGGCTGTCCCACGTGCACACGTGGTGGGAGTCGATCCTCGGCTTGAACGTTAAGGCAGTGTAGGGAAAACAGTTTCCTCTGGAATGGACTGACACATCTGGGTGACCCTTGGAATGGTGGCATGACCCTGGAGTTCCTCTCGCCTTTCCTGTGGAGAGCGCCTCCTCTTGAGATGCGACGGGAACGCCGGGAATTCTTTCCCTACGAAACAGGGAAAGGATCCCTCATCTCGAGCTAGGAGTCGGAAACGGGGCTCCCCTGGATGTGTGAGGGACCCCACGTGCTTCCTCTCGAGTGGAGACGGGTATGTCGGGGAAATTCTTGAGGTGCAGCAATGGTGTGAAGGACCCTTTGGAAGTTCCAGTGGTTAGATGTGATTGGCCTCGAGAAGCCTCAGCGGAAATGGGCCTCATCTCGCCTGGAGGGCAAAACCTCCTGGATTTTCTCGAGTTGCGGCAGGTGTTCTCGACTTACGACGGGGACCTCTGGGACCCGCTCTGGTGGCCTCAGGAAAGGCCAGTCCCCATGCGAGTTCCTCGGGGGCGTCTCGGGATTCCTCTCCCGTAGATGCCGGGGCCTAAGACCTTGTGTGGAGTCGGGGCCGGAACCTGAGGATTCCTCTCCAGTGCTGACATGGATCTTGGGGTACTTCTGGAGTCTCCCCAGGGGCGTCAGTCCTCGTCTCGAATGCGGGCATGCACTTGCGCTTTCCTCCAGAGCGGTAGCAGCAGTGTCACGCAATCCGCCGCGTGGATCAAAGGGTCTATGTTTTTCCCTCGAGTCTTTCCCACGAGGCTTTCCCACAGGGCTGTCCCACGTGCACACGTGGTGGGAGTCGATCCTCGGCTTGAACGTCAAGGCAGTTCAGGGAAAACAGGTTCCTCTGGAATGGACTGACACATCTGGGGGACTCTTGGAATGGTGGCACGACCCTGGAGTTCCTCTCGCCTTTCCTGTGGAGAGCGCCTCCTCTTAAGATGCGACGGGAACGCCGGGAATTCTTTCCCTACGAAACAGGGAAAGGATCCCTCATCTCGAACTAGGAGGCGGAAACGGGGCTCCCCTGGATGTGTGCGGGACACCACGTGCTTCCTCTCGAGTGCAGACGGGTATGTCGGGGAACTTCTTGAGTTGCAGCAAGGGTGTGAAGGACCCTTTGGAAGTTCCAGTGGTTAGATGTGATTGGCCTCGAGAAGCCTCAGCGGAAATGGGCCTCATCTCGCCTGGAGGGCAAAACCTCCTGGATTTTCTCGAGTTGCGGCAGGTGCTCTCGACTTACAACGGGGACCTCAGGGACCCGCTCTGGTGGCCTCAGGAAAGGCCAGTCCTCATGCGAGTTCCTCGGGGGCGTCTCGGGATTCCTCTCCCGTCGATGCCGGGGCCTAAGACCTTGTGTGGAGTCGGGGCCGGAACCTGAGGATTCCTCTCCAGTGCTGACATGGATCTTGGGGTACTTCTGGAGTCTCCCCAGGGGAGTCAGTCCTCGTCTCGAATGCGGGCATGCACTTGCGCTTTCCTCCAGAGCGGTAGCAGCAGTGTCACGCAGTCCGCCGCGTGGATCAAAGGATCTATGGTTTTCCCTCGGTCTTTCCCACGAGGCTATCCCACGAGGCTTTCCCACAGGGCTGTCCCACGTGCACACGTGGTGGGAGTCGATCCTCGGCTTGAACGTCAAGGCAGTGCAGGGAAAACAGGTTCCTCTGGAATGGACTGACACATCTGGGGGACTCTTGGAATGGTGGCACGACCCTGGAGTTCCTCTCGCCTTTCCTGTGGAGAGCGCCTCCTCTTGAGATGCGACGGGAACGCCGGGAATTCTTTCCCTACCAAAGAGGGAAAGGATCCCTCATCTCGAGCCAGGAGGCGGAAACGGGGCTCCCCTGGATGTGTGCGGGACCCACGTGCTTCCTCTCGAGTGGAGACGGGTATGTCGGGGAACTTCTTGAGTTGCAGCAAGGGTGTGAAGGACCCTTTGGAAGTTCCAGTGGTTAGACGTGATTAGCCTCGAGAAGCCTCAGCGGAAATGGGCCTCATCTCGCCTGGAGGGCAAAACCTCCTGGATTTTCTCGAGTTGCGGCAGGTGCTCTCGACTTACGACGGGGACCTCAGGGACCCGCTCTGGTGGCCTCAGGAAAGGCCAGTCCCCATGCGAGTTCCTCGGGGGCCTCTGGGGATTCCTCTCCCGTCGATGCCGGGGCCTAAGTCCTTGTGTGGAGTCGGGGTCGGAACCTGAGGATTCCTCTCCAGTGCTGACATGGATCTTGGGGTACTTCTGGAGTCTCCCCAGGGGAGTCAGTCTTCGTCTCGAATGCGGGCATGCACTTGCGCTTTCCTCCAGAGCGGTAGCAGCAGTGTCACGCAGTCCGCCGCATGGATCAAAGGATCTATGGTTTTCCCTCGAGTCTTTTCCCCGAGGCTTTCCCACGAGGTTTTCCCACAGGGCTGTCCCACGTGCACACGTGGTGGGAGTCGATCCTTGGCTTGAAAGTCAAGGCAGTGTAGGGAAAACAGGTTCCTCTGGAATGGACTGACACATCTGGGTGACTCTTGGAATGGTGGCACGACCCTGGAGTTCCTCTCGCCTTTCCTGTGGAGAGCGCCTCCTCTTGAGATGCGACGGGAACTCCGGGAATTCTTTTCCTACGAAACAGGGAAAGGATCCCTCATCTCAAGCTAGGAGGCGGAAACGGGGCTCCCCTGGATGTGGGCGGGACACCACGTGCTTCCTCTCGAGTGGAGACGGGTATGTCGGGGAACTTCTTGAGTTGCAGCAATGGTGTGAAGGACCCTTTGGAAGTTCCAGTGGTTAGACGTAATTAGCCTCGAGAAGCCTCAGCGGAAATGGGCCTCATCTCGCCTGAAGGGCAAAACCTCCTGGATTTTCTCGAGTTGCGGCAGGTGCTCACGACTTACGACGGGGACCTCAGGGACCCGCTCTGGTGGCCTCAGGAAAGGCCAGTCCCCATGCGAGTTCCTCGGGGGCCTCTCGGGATTCCTCTCCCGTCGATACCAGGGCCTAAGACCTTGTGTGGAGTCGGGGCCGGAACCTGAGGATTCCTCTCCAGTGCTGACATGGATCTTGGGGTACTTCTGGAGTCTCCCCAGGGGAGTCAGTCCTCGTCTCGTATGCGGGCATGCACTTGTGCTTTCCTCCAGAGCGGTAGCAGCAGTGTCACGCAGTCCGCCGCATGGATCAAAGGATCTATGGTTTTACCTCGAGTCTTTCCCACGAGGCTTTCTCACGAGGCTTATCCATAGGGCTGTCCCACGTGCACACGTGGTGGGAGTCGATCCTCGGCTTGAACGTCAAGGCAATGCAGGGAAAACAGGTTCTTCTGGAATGGACTGACACATCTGGGGGACTCTTGGAATTGTGGCACGACCCTGGAGTTCCTCTCGCCTTTTCTGTGGAGAGCGCCTCCTCTTGAGATGCGACGGGAACGCCGGGAATTCTTTCCCTACGAAACAGGGAAAGGATCCCTCATCTCGAGCTAGGAGGCGGAAACGGGGCTCCCCTGGATGTGTGCGGGACCCCACGTGCTTCCTCTCGAGTGCAGACGGGTATGTCGGGGAACTTCTTGAGTTGCAGCAAGGGTGTGAAGGACCCTTTGGAAGTTCCAGTGGTTAGACGTGATTAGCCTATAGAAGCCTCAGCGGAAATGGGCCTCATCTCGCCTGGAGGGCAAAACCTCCTGGATTTTCTCGAGTTGCGGCAGGTGCTCTCGACTTACGTCGGGGACCTCAGGGACCCGCTCTGGTGGCCTCACGAAAGGCCAGTCCCCATGCGAGTTCCTCGGGGGCCTCTCGGGATTCCTCTCCCGTCGATGCCGGGGCCTAAGACCTTGTGTGGAGTCGGGGCCGGAACCTGAGGATTCCTCTCCAGTGCTGACATGGATCTAGGGGTACTTCTGGAGTCTCCCCAGGGGAGTCAGTCCTCGTCTCGAATGCGGGCATGCACTTGTGCTTTCCTCCAGAGCGGTAGCAGCAGTGTCACGCAGTCCGCCGCGTGGATCAAAGGATCTATGGTTTTCCCTCGAGTCTTTCCCACGAGGCTTTCCCACGAGGCTTTCCCACAGGGCTGTCCCACGTGCACACGTTGTGGGAGTCGATCCTCGGCTTGAACGTCAAGGCAGTGCAGGGAAAACAGGTTCCTCTGGAATGGACTGACACATCTGGGGGACTCTTGGAATGGTGGCACGACCCTGGAGTTCCTCTCCCCTTTCCTGTGGAGAGCGCTTCCTCTTGAGATGCGACGGGATCGCCGGGAATTCTTTCCCTACGAAACAGGGAAAGGATCCCTCATCTCGAGCTAGGAGGCGGAAACGGGGCTTCCCTGGATGTGTGCGGGACCCACGTGCTTCCTCTCGAGTGGAGACGGGTATGTCGGGAAACTTCTTGAGTTGCAGCAAGGGTGTGAAGGACCCTTTGGAAGTTCCAGTGGTTAGACGTGATTAGCCTCGAGAACCCTCAGCGGAAATGGGCCTCATCTCGCCTGGAGGGCAAAACCTCCTGGATTTTCTCGAATTGCGGCAGGTGCTCTCGACTTACGACGGGGACCTCAGGGACCCGCTCTGGTGACCTCAGGAAAGGCCAGTCCCCATGCGACTTCCTCGGGGACCTCTCGGGATTCCTCTCCCGTCGATGCCGGGGCCTAAGACCTTGTGTGGAGTCGGTGCCGGAACCTGAGGATTCCTCTCCAGTGCTGACATGGATCTAGGGGTACTTCTGGAGTCTCCCCAGGGGAGTCAGTCCTCGTCTCGAATGCGGGCATGCACTTGCGCTTTCCTCCAGAGGGGTAGCAGCAGTGTCACGCAGTCCGCCGCGTGGATCAAAGGATCTATGGTTTTCCCTCGAGTCTTTCCCACGAGGCTTTCCCACGAGGCTTTCCCACAGGGCTGTCCCACGTGCACACGTGGTGGGAGTCGATCCTCGGCTTGAACGTCAAGGCAGTGCAGGGAAAACAGGTTCCTCTGGAATGGACTGACACATCTGGGGGACTCTTGGAATGGTGGCATGACTCTGGAGTTCCTCTCGCCTTTCCTGTGGAGAGCGCCTCCTCTTGAGATGCGACGGGAACGCCGGGAATTCTGTCCCTACGAAACAGGGAAAGGATCCCTCATCTCGAGCTAGGAGGCAGAAACGGGGCTCCCCTGGATGTGTGCGGGACACCACGTGCTTCCTCTCGAGTGCAGACGGGTATGTCGGGGAACTTCTTGAGTTGCAGCAAGGGTGTGAATGACCCTTTGGAAGTTCCAGTGGTTAGATGTGATTGGCCTCGAGAAGCCTCAGCGGAAATGGGCCTCATCTGGCCTGGAGGGCAAAACCTCCTGGATTTTCTCCAGTTCCGGCAGGTGCTCTCGACTTACGACGGGGACCTCAGGAACCCGCTCTGGTGGCCTCAGGAAAGGCCAGTCCCGATGCGAGTTCTTCGGGGGCCTCTCGGTATTCCTCTCCCGTCGATGCCGGGGCCTAAGACCTTGTGTGGAGTCGGGGCCGGAACCTGAGGATTCCTCTCCAGTGCTGACATGGATCTTGGGGTACTTCTGGAGTCTCCCCAGGGGAGTCAGTCCTCGTCTCGAATGCGGGCATGCACTTGCGCTTTCCTCCAGAGCGGTAGCAGCAGTGTCACGCAGTCCGCCGCGTGGATCAAAGGATCCATGGTTTTCCCTCGAGTCTTTCCCACGAGGCTTTCCCACGAGGCTTTCCCACAGGGCTGTCCCACGTACACACGTGGTGGGAGTCGATCCTTGGCTTGAACGTCAAGGCAGTGTAGGGAAAACAGGTTCCTCTGGAATGGACTGACACATCTGGGGAACTCTTGGAATGGTGGCACGACCCTGGAGTTCCTCTCGCCTTTCCTGTGGAGAGCGCCTCCTCTTGAGATGCGACGGGAACGCCGGGAATTCTTTCCGTACGAAACAGGGAAAGGATCCCTCATCTCGAGCTAGGAGGCGGAAACGGGGCTCCCCTGGTTGTGTGCGGGACACCACGTGCTTCCTTTCGAGTGGAGACGGGTATGTCGGGAAACATCTTGAGTTGCAGCAAGGGTGTGAAGGACCCTTTGGAAGTTCCAGTGGTTAGATGTGATTAGCCTCGAGAAGCCTCAGCGGAAATGAGCCTCATCTCGCCTGGAGGGCAAAACCTCCTGGATTTTCTCGAGTTGCGGCAGGTGATCTCGACTGACGATGGGGACCTCAGGGACCCGCTCTGGTGGCCTCAGGAAAAGCCAGTCCCCATGCGAGTTCATCGGGGGCCTCTCGGGATCCCTATCCCGTCGATGCCGGGGCCTAAGACCTTGTGTGGAGTCGGGGCCGGAACCTGAGGATTCCTCTCCAGTGCTGACATGGATCTTGGGGTACTTCTGGAGTCTCCCCAGGGGAGTCAGTCCTCGTCTCGAATGCGGGCATGCACTTGCGCTTTCCTCCAGAGCGGTAGCAGCAGTGTCACGCAGTCCGCCGCGTGGATCAAAGGATCTATGGTTTTCCCTCGAGTCTTTCCCACGAGGCTTTCCCACGAGGCTTTCCCACAGGGCTGTCCCACGTGCACACGTGGTGGGAGTCGATCCTCGGCTTGAACGTCAAGGCAGTGCAGGGAAAACAGGTTCCTCTGGAATGGACTGACCCATCTGTGGGATTCTTGGAATGGTGGCACGACCCTGGAGTTCCTCTCGCCTTTCCTGCGGAGAGGGCCTCCTCTTGAGATGCGACGGGAACGCCGGGAATTCTTTCTCTACGAAACAGGGAAAGGATCCCTCATCTCGAGCTAGGAGGCAGAAACGGGGCTCCCCTGGATGTGTGCGGGACCCCACGTGCTTCCTCTCGAGTGGAGACGGGTATGTCGGGGAACTTCTTGAGTTGCAGCAATGGTGAGAAGGACCCGTTGGAAGTTCCAGTGGTTAGATGTGATTGGCCTCGAGAAGCCTCAGCGGAAATGGGCCTCATCTCGCCTGGAGGGCAAAACCGCCTGGATTTTCTCGAGTTGCGGCAGGTGCTCTCGACTTACGACGAGGACCTCAGGGACCCGCTCTGGTGGCCTCAGGAAAGGCCAGTCCCCATGCGAGTTCCTCTGGGGATTCCTCTCCCGTCGATGCCGGAGCCTAAGACCTTGTGTGGAGTCGGGGCCGGAACCTGAGGATTCCTCTCCAGTGCTGACATGGATCTTGGGGTACTTCTGGAGTCTCCCCAGGGGAGTCAGTCCTCGTCTCGAATGCGGGCATGCACTTGCGCTTTCCTCCAGAGCGGTAGCAGCAGTGTCACGCAGTCCGCCGCATGGATCAAAGGATCCATGGTTTTCCCTCGAGTCTTTCCCACGAGGCTTTCCCACGAGGCTTTCCCACAGGGCTGTCCCACGTGCACACGTGGTGGGAGTCGATCCTTGGCTTGAACGTCAAGGCAGTGCAGGGAAAACAGGTTCCTCTGGAATGGACTGACACATCTGGGGAACTCTTGGAATGGTGGCACGACCCTGGAGTTCCTCTCGCCTTTCCTGTGGAGAGCGCCTCCTCTTGAGATGCGACGGGAACGCCGGGAATTCTTTCCGTACGAAACAGGGAAAGGATCCCTCATCTCGAGCTAGGAGGCGGAAACGGGGCTCCCCTGGTTGTGTGCGGGACACCACGTGCTTCCTTTCGAGTGGAGACGGGTATGTCGGGAAACTTCTTGAGTTGCAGCAAGGGTGTGAAGGACCCTTTGGAAGTTCCAGTGTTTAGACGTGATTAGCCTCGAGAAGCCTCAGCGGAAATGGGCCTCATCTCGCCTGGAGGGCAAAACCTCCTGGATTTTCTCGAGTTGCGGCAGGTGATCTCGACTGACGATGGGGACCTCAGGGACCCGCTCTGGTGGCCTCAGGAAAAGCCAGTCCCCATGCGAGTTCCTCGGGGGCCTCTCGGGATCCCTATCCCGTCGATGCCGGGGCCTAAGACCTTGTGTGGAGTCGGGGCCGGAACCTGAGGATTCCTCTCCAGTGCTGACATGGATCTTGGGGTACTTCTGGAGTCTCCCCAGGGGAGTCAGTCCTCGTCTCGAATGCGGGCATGCACTTGCGCTTTCCTCCAGAGCGGTAGCAGCAGTGTCACGCAGTCCGCCGCGTGGATCAAAGGATCTATGGATTTCCCTCGAGTCTTTCCCACGAGGCTTTCCCACGAGGCTTTCCCACAGGGCTGTCTCACGTGCACACGTGGTGGGAGTCGATCCTCGGCTTGAATGTCAAGGCAGTGCAGGGAAAACAGGTTCCTCTGGAATGGACTGACACATCTGGGGGACTCTTGGAATGGTGGCACGACCCTGGAGTTCCTCTCGCCTTTCCTGTGGAGAGCGCCTCCTCTTGAGATGCGACGGGAACGCCGGGAATTCTTTCCGTACGAAACAGGGAAAGGATCACTCATCTCGAGCTAGGAGGCGGAAACGGGGCTCCCCTGGATGTGTGCGGGACCCACGTGCTTCCTCTCGAGTGGAGACGGGTATGTCGGGGAAGTTCTTGAGTTGCAGCAAGGGTGTGAAGGACCCTTTGGAAGTTCCAGTGGTTAGACGTGATTAGCCTCTAGAAGCCTCAGCGGAAATGGGCCTCATCTCGCCTGAAGGGCAAAACCTCCTGGATTTTCTCGAGTTGCGGCAGGTGCTCTCGACTTACGACGGGGACCTCAGGGACCCGCTCTGGTGGCCTCAGGAAAGGCCAGTCCCCATGCGAGTTCCTCGGGGGCGTCTCGGGATTCCTCTCCCGTCGATGCCGGGGCCTAAGACCTTGTGTGGAGTCGGGGCCGGTACCTGAGGATTCCTCTCCAGTGCTGACATGGATCTTGGGGTACTTCTGGAGTCTCCCCAGGGGAGTCAGTCCTCGTCTCGAATGCGGGCATGCACTTGCGCTTTCCTCCAGAGCGGTAGCAGCAGTGTCACGCAGTCCGCCGCGTGGATCAAAGGATCTATGGTTTTCCCTCGAGTCTTTCCCACGAGGCTTTCCCACGAGGCTTTCCCACAGGGCTGTCCCACGTGCACACGTGGTGGGAGTCGATCCTTGGCTTAAACGTCAAGGCAGTGCAGGGAAAACAGGTTCCTCTGGAATGGACTGACACATCTGGGGGACTCTTGGAATGGTGGCACGACCCTGGAGTTCCTCTCGCCTTTCCTGTGGAGAGCGCCTCCTCTTGAGATGCGACGGGAACGCCGGGAATTCTTTCCCTACGAAACATGGAAAGGATCCCTCATCTCGAGCTAGGAGGCGGAAACGGGGCTCCCTGGATGTGTGCGGGACCCCCCGTGCTTCCTTTCGAGTGCAGACGGGTATGTCGGGGAACTTCTTGAGTTGCAGCTATGGTGTGAAGGACCCTTTGGAAGTTCCAGTGGTTAGATGTGATTGTCCTCGAGAAGCCTCAGCGGAAATGGGCCTCATCTCGCCTGGAGGGCAAAACCGCCTGGATTTTCTCGAGTTGCGGCAGGTGCTCTCGACTTACGACGAGGACCTCAGGGACCCGCTCTGGTGGCCTCAGGAAAGGCCAGTCCCCATGCGAGTTCCTCTGGGGATTCCTCTCCCGTCGATGCCGGGGCCTAAGACCTTGTGTGGAGTCGGGGCCGGAACCTGAGGATTCCTCTCCAGTGCTGACATGGATCTTGGGGTACTTCTGGAGTCTCCCCAGGGGAGTCAGTCCTCGTCTCGAATGCGGGCATGCACTTGCGCTTTCCTCCAGAGCGGTAGCAGCAGTGTCACGCTGTCCGCCGCATGGATCAAAGGATCCATGGTTTTCCCTCGAGTCTTTCCCACGAGGCTTTCCCACGAGGCTTTCCCACAGGGCTGTCCCACGTGCACACGTGGTGGGAGTCGATCCTTGGCTTGAACGTCAAATCAGTGCAGGGAAAACAGGTTCCTCTGGAATGGACTGACACATCTGGGGAACTCTTGGAATGGTGGCACGACCCTGGAGTTCCTCTCGCCTTTCCTGTGGAGAGCGCCTCCTCTTGAGATGCGACGGGAACGCCGGGAATTCTTTCCGTACGAAACAGGGAAAGGATCCCTCATCTCGAGCTAGGAGGCGGAAACGGGGCTCCCCTGGTTGTGTGCGGGACACCACGTGCTTCCTTTCGAGTGGAGACGGGTATGTCGGGAAACTTCTTGAGTTGCAGCAAGGGTGTGAAGGACCCTTTGGAAGTTCCAGTGTTTAGACGTGATTAGCCTCGAGAAGCCTCAGCGGAAATGAGCCTCATCTCGCCTGGAGGGCAAAACCTCCTGGATTTTCTCGAGTTGCGGCAGGTGATCTCGACTGACGATGGGGACCTCAGGGACCCGCTCTGGTGGCCTCAGGAAAAGCCAGTCCCCATGCGAGTTCCTCGGGGGCCTCTCGGGATCCCTATCCCGTCGATGCCAGGGCCTAAGACCTTGTGTGGAGTCGGGGCCGGAACCTGAGGATTCCTCTCCAGTGCTGACATGGATCTTGGGGTACTTCTGGAGTCTCCCCAGGGGAGTCAGTCCTCGTCTCGAATGCGGGCATGCACTTGCGCTTTCCTCCAGAGCGGTAGCAGCAGTGTCACGCAGTCCGCCGCGTGGATCAAAGGATCTATGGATTTCCCTCGAGTCTTTCCCACGAGGCTTTCCCACGAGGCTTTCCCACAGGGCTGTCTCACGTGCACACGTGGTGGGAGTCGATCCTCCGCTTGAATGTCAAGGCAGTGCAGGGAAAACAGGTTCCTCTGGAATGGACTGACCCATCTGGGGGACTCTTGGAATGGTGTCACGACCCTGGAGTTCCTCTCGCCTTTCCTGTGGAGAGCGCCTCCTCTTGAGATGCGACGGGAACGCCGGGAATTCTTTCCCTATGAAACAGGGAAAGGATCCCTAATCTCGAGCTAGGAGGCGGAAACGGGGCTCCCCTGGATGTGTGCGGGACCCACGTGCTTCCTCTCGAGTGGAGACGGGTATGTCGGGGAACTTCTTGAGTTGCAGCAAGGTTGTGAAGGACCCTTTGGAAGTTCCAGTGGTTAGACGTGATTAGCCTCTAGAAGCCTCAGCGGAAATGGGCCTCATCTCGCCTGGAGGGCATAACCTCCTGGATTTTCTCGAGTTGCGGCAGGTGCTCTCGACTTACGACGGGGACCTCAGGGACCCGCTCTGGTGGCCTCAGGAAAGGCCAGTCCCCATGCGAGTTCCTCGGGGGCTTCTCGGGATTCCTCTCCCGTCGATGCTGGGGCCTAAGACCTTGTGTGGAGTCGGTGCCGGAACCTGAGGATTCCTCTCCAGTGCTGACATGGATCTTGGGGTACTTCTGGAGTCTCCCCAGGGGAGTCAGTCCTCGTCTCGAATGCGGGCATGCACTTGCGCTTTCCTCCAGAGCGGTAGCAGCAGTGTCACGCAGTCCGCCGCGTGGATCAAAGGATCTATGGTTTTCCCTCGAGTCTTTCCCACGAGGCTTTCCCACGAGGCTTTCCCACAGGGCTGTCCCACGTGCACACGTGGTGGGAGTCGATCCTCGGCTTGAACGTCAAGGCAGTGCAGGGAAAACAGGTTCCTCTGGAATGGACTGACCCATCTGTGGGATTCTTGGAATGGTGGCACGACCCTGGAGTTCCTCTCGCCTTTCCTGTGGAGAGGGCCTCCTCTTGAGATGCGACGGGAACGCTGGGAATTCTTTCTCTACGAAACAGGGAAAGGATCCCTCATCTCGAGCTAGGAGGCAGAAACGGGGCTCCCCTGGATGTGTGCGGGACCCCACGTGCTTCCTCTCTAGTGGAGACGGGTATGTCGGGGAACTTCTTGAGTTGCAGCAATGGTGAGAAGGACCCTTTGGAAGTCCAGTGGTTAGATGTGATTGGCCTCGAGAAGCCTCAGCGGAAATGGGCCTCATCTCGCCTGGAGGGCAAAACCTCCTGGATTTTCTCGAGTTGCGGCAGGTGCTCTCGACTTACGACGGAGACCTCAGGGACCCGCTCTGGTGGCCTCAGGAAAGGCCAGTCCCCATGCGAGTTCCTAGGGGGCGTCTCGGGATTCCTCTCCCGTCGATGCCGGGGCCTAAGACCTTGTGTGGAGTCGGGGCCGGAACCTGAGGATTCCTCTCCAGTGCTGACATGGATCTTGGGGTACTTCTGGAGTCTCCCCAGGGGAGTCAGTCCTCGTCTCGAATGCGGGCATGCACTTGCGCTTTCCTCCAGAGCGGTAGCAGCAGTGTCACGCAGTCCGCCGCGTGGATCAAAGGATCTATGGTTTTCCCTCGAGTCTTTCCCACGAGGCTTTCCCACGAGGCTTTCCCACAGGGCTGTCCCACGTGCACACGTGGTGGGAGTCGATCCTTGGCTTAAACGTCAAGGCAGTGCAGGGAAAACAGGTTCCTCTGGAATGGACTGACACATCTGGGGGACTCTTGGAATGGTGGCACGACCCTGGAGTTCCTCTCGCCTTTCCTGTGGAGAGCGCCTCCTCTTGAGATGCGACGGGAACGCCGGGAATTCTTTCCCTACGAAACAGGGAAAGGATCCCTCATCTCGAGCTAGGAGGCGGAAACGGGGCTCCCCTGGATGTGTGCGGGACCCCCCGTGCTTCCTCTCGAGTGGAGACGGGTATGTCGGGGAACTTCTTGAGTTGCAGCAAGGGTGTGAAGGACCCTTTGGATGTTCCAGTGGTTAGATGTGATTGGCCTCGAGAAGCCTCAGCGGAAATGGGCCTCATCTCGCCTGGTGGGCAAAACCGCCTGGATTTTCTCGAGTTGCGGCAGGTGCTCTCGACTTACGACGAGGACCTCAGGGACCAGCTATGGTGGCCTCAGGAAAGGCCAGTCCCCATGCGAGTTCCTCGGGGGCCTCTGGGGATTCCTCTCCCGTCGATGCCGGGGCCTAAGACCTTGTGTGGAGTCGGGGCCGGAACCTGAGGATTCCTCTCCAGTGCTGACATGGATCTTGGGGTACTTCTGGAGTCTCCCCAGGGGAGTCAGTCCTCGTCTCGAATGCGGGCATGCACTTGCGCTTTCCTCCAGAGCGGTAGCAGCAGTGTCACGCAGTCCGCCGCGTGGATCAAAGGATCTATGGTTTTCCCTCGAGTCTTTCCCACGAGGCTTTCCCACGAGGCTTTCCCACAGGGCTGTCTCACGTGCACACGTGGTGGGAGTCGATCCTCGGCTTGAACGTCAAGGCAGTGCAGGGAAAACAGGTTCCTCTGTAATGGACTGACACATCAGGGGGTCTCTTGGAATGGTGGCACGACCCTGGAGTTCCTCTCCCCTTTCCTGTGGAGAGCGCTTCCTCTTGAGATGCGACGGGATCGCCGGGAATTCTTTCCCTACGAAACAGGGAAAGGATCCCTCATCTCGAGCTAGGAGGCGGAAACGGGGCTCCCCTGGATGTGTGCGGGACCCCACGTGCTTCCTCTCGAGTGGAGACGGGTATGTCGGGGAAGTTCTTGAGTTGCAGCAAGGGTGTGAATGACCCTTTGGAAGTTCCAGTGGTTAGACGTGATTAGCCTCGAGAAGCCTCAGCGGAAATGGGCCTCATCTGGCCTGGAGGGCAAAACCTCCTGGATTTTCTGCAGTTCCGGCAGGTGCTCTCGACTTACGACGGGGACCTCAGGGACCCGCTCTGGTGGCCTCAGGAAAGGCCTGTCCCGATGTGAGTTCTTCGGGGGCCTCTCGGTATTCCTCTTCCGTCGATGCCGGGGCCTAAGACCTTGTGTGGAGTCGGGGCCGGAACCTGAGGATTCCTCTCCAGTGCTGACATGGATCTTGGGGTACTTCTGGAGTCTCCCCAGGGGAGTCAGTCCTCGTCTCGAATGCGGGCATGCACTTGCGCTTTCCTCCAGAGCGGTAGCAGCAGTGTCACGCAGTCCGCCGCGTGGATCAAAGGATCTATGGTTTTCCCTCGAGTCTTTCCCACGAGGCTTTCCCACGAGGCTTTCCCACAGGGCTGTCCCACGTGCACACGTGGTGGGAGTCGATCCTCGGCTTGAACGTCAAGGCAGTGCAGGGAAAACAGGTTCCTCTGGAATGGACTGACACATCTGGGGAACTCTTGGAATGGTGGCACGACCCTGGAGTTCCTCTCGCCTTTCCTGTGGAGAGCGCCTCCTCTTGAGATGCGACGGGAACGCCGGGAATTCTTTCCGTACGAAACAGGGAAAGGATCCCTCATCTCGAGCTAGGAGGCGGAAACGGGGCTCCCCTGGATGTGTGCGGGACCCACGTGCTTCCTCTCGAGTGGAGACGGGTATGTCGGGGAACTTCTTGAGTATCAGCAAGGGTGTGAAGGACCCTTTGGAAGTTCCAGTGGTTAGACGTGACTAGCCTCTAGAAGCCTCAGCGGAAATGGGCCTCATCTCGCCTGGAGGGCAAAACCTCCTGGATTTTCTCGAGTTGCGGCAGGTGCTCTCGACTTACGACGGGGACCTCAGGGACCCGCTCTGGTGGCCTCAGGAAAGGCCAGTCCCCATGCGAGTTCCTAGGGGGCGTCTCGGGATTCCTCTCCCGTCGATGCCGGGGCCTAAGACCTTGTGTGGAGTCGGGGCCGGAACCTGAGGATTCCTCTCCAGTGCTGACATGGATCTTGGGGTACTTCTGGAGTCTCCCCAGGGGAGTCAGTCCTCGTCTCGAATGCGGGCATGCACTTGCACTTTCCTCCAGAGCGGTAGCAGCAGTGTCACGCAGTCCGCCGCGTGGATCAAAGGATCTATGGTTTTCCCTCGAGTCTTTCCCACGAGGCTTTCCCACGAGGCTTTCCCACAGGGCTGTCCCACGTGCACACGTGGTGGGAGTCGATCCTTGGCTTAAACATCAAGGCAGTGCAGGGAAAACAGGTTCCTCTGGAATGGACTGACACATCTGGGGGACTCTTGGAATGGTGGCACGACCCTGGAGTTCCTCTCGCCTTTCCTGTGGAGAGCGCCTCCTCTTGAGATGCGACGGGAACGCCGGGAATTCTTTCCCTATGAAACAGGGAAAGGATCCCTCATCTCGAGCTAGGAGGCGGAAACGGGGCTCCCCTGGATGTGTGCGGGACCCGCCGTGCTTCCTCTCGAATGCAGACGGGTATGTCGGGGAACTTCTTGAGTTGCAGCAAGGGTGTGAAGGACCCTTTGGAAGTTCCAGTGGTTAGATGTGATTGGCCTCGAGAAGCCTCAGCGGAAATGGGCCTCATCTCGCCTGGAGGGCAAAACCGCCTGGATTTTCTCGAGTTGCGGCAGGTGCTCTCGACTTACGACGAGGACCTCAGGGACCCGCTATGGTGGCCTCAGGAAAGGCCAGTCCCCATGCGAGTTCCTCTGGGGATTCCTCTCCCGTCGGTGCCGGGGCCTAAGACCTTGTGTGGAGTCGGGGCCGGAACCTGAGGATTCCTCTCCAGTGCTGACATGGATCTTGGGGTACTTCTGGAGTCTCCCCAGGGGAGTCAGTCCTAGTCTCGAATGCGGGCATGCACTTGCGCTTTCCTCCAGAGCGGTAGCAGCAGTGTCACGCAGTCCGCCGCATGGATCAAAGGATCCATGGTTTTCCCTCGAGTCTTTCCCACGAGGCTTTCCCACGAGGCTTTCCCACAGGGCTGTCCCACGTGCACACGTGGTGGGAGTCGATCCTTGGCTTGAACGTCAAGACAGTGCAGGGAAAACAGGTTCGTCTGGAATGGACTGACACATCTGGGGAACTCTTGGAATGGTGGCACGACCCTGGAGTTCCTCTCGCCTTTCCTGTGGAGAGCGCCTCCTCTTGAGATGCGACGGGAACGCCGGGAATTCTTTCCCTACGAAACAGGGAAAGGATCCCTCATCTCGAGCTAGGAGGCGGAAACGGGGCTCCCCTGGTTGTGTGCGGGACACCACGTGCTTCCTTTCGAGTGGAGACGGGTATGTCGGGAAACTTCTTGAGTTGCAGCAAGGGTGTGAAGGACCCTTTGGAAGTTCCAGTGTTTAGACGTGATTGGCCTCGAGAAGCCTCAGCGGAAATGAGCCTCATCTCGCCTGGAGGGCAAAACCTCCTGGATTTTCTCGAGTTGCGGCAGGTGATCTCGTCTGACGACGGGGACCTCAGGGACCCGCTCTGGTGGCCTCAGGAAAAGCCAGTCCCCATGCGAGTTCCTCGGGGGCCTCTCGGGATCCCTATCCCGTCGATGCCGGGGCCTAAGACCTTGTGTGGAGTCGGGGCCGGAACCTGAGGATTCCTCTCCACTGCTGACATGGATCTTGGGGTACTTCTGGAGTCTCCCCAGGGGAGTCAGTCCTCGTCTCCAATGCGGGCATGCACTTGCGCTTTCCTCCAGAGCGGTAGCAGCAGTGTCATGCAGTCCGCCGCGTGGATCAAAGGATCTATGGATTTCCCTCGAGTCTTTCCCACGAGGCTTTCCCACGAGGCTTTCCCACAGGGCTGTCTCACGTGCACACGTGGTGGGAGTCGATCCTCGGCTTGAACGTCAAGGCAGTGCAGGGAAAACAGGTTCCTCTGTAAAGGACTGACACTTCTGGAGGTCTCTTGGAATGGTGGCACGACCCTGGAGTTCCTCTCCCCTTTCCTGTGGAGAGCGCCTCCTCTTGAGATGCGACGGGATCGCCGGGAATTCTTTTCCTACGAAACAGGGAAAGGATCCCTCATCTCGAGCTAGGAGGCGGAAACGGGGCTCCCCTGGATGTCGGCGGGACACCACGTGCTTCCTCTCGAGTGCAGACGGGTATGTCGGGGAAGTTCTTGAGTTGCAGCAAGGGTGTGAAGGACCCTTTGGAAGTTCCAGTGGTTAGACGTGATTAGCCTCAAGAAGCCTCAGCGGAAATGGGCCTCATCTCGCCTGGAGGGCAAAACCTCCTGGATTTTCTCGAGTTGCGGCAGGTGCTCTCGACTTACGACGGGGACCTCAGGGACCCGCTCTGGTGGCCTCAGGAAAGGCCAGTCCCCATGCGAGTTCCTCGGGGGCCTCTCGGTATCCCTATCCCGTCGATGCCGGGGCCTAAGACCTTGTGTGGAGTCGGGGCCGGAACCTGAGGATTCCTCTCCAGTGCTGACATGGATCTTGGGGTACTTCTGGAGTCTCCCCAGGGGAGTCAGTCCTCGTCTCGAATGCGGGCATGCACTTGCGCTTTCCTCCAGAGCGGTAGCAGCAGTGTCACGCAGTCCGCCGCGTGGATCAAAGGATCTATGGATTTCCCTCGAGTCTTTCCCACGAGGCTTTCCCACGAGGCTTTTCCACAGGGCTGTCTCACGTGCACACGTGGTGGGAATCGATCCTCCGCTTGAATGTCAAGGCAGTGCAGGGAAAACAGGTTCCTCTGGAATGGACTGACACATCTGGGGGACTCTTGGAATGGTGGCACGACCCTGGAGTTCCTCTCGCCTTTCCTGTGGAGAGCGCCTCCTCTTGAGATGCGACGGGAACGCCGGGAATTCTTTCCCTATGAAACAGGGAAAGGATCCCTAATCTCGAGCTAGGAGGCGGAAACGGGGCTCCCCTGGATGTGTGCGGGACCCACGTGCTTCCTCTCGAGTGGAGACGGGTATGTCGGGGAACTTCTTGAGTTGCAGCAAGGGTGTGAAGGACCCTTTGGAAGTTCCAGTGGTTAGACGTGATTAGCCTCTAGAAGCCTCAGCGGAAATGGGCCTCATCTCGCCTGGAGGGCAAAACCTCCTGGATTTTCTCGAGTTGCGGCAGGTGCTCTCGACTTACGACGGGGACCTCAGGGACCCGCTCTGGTGGCCTCAGGAAAGGCCAGTCCCCATGCGAGTTCCTCGGGGGCCTCTCGGGATTCCTCTCCCGTCGATGCCGGGGCCTAAGACCTTGTGTGGAGTCGGGGCCGGAACCTGAGGATTCCTCTCCAGTGCTGACATGGATCTTGGGGTACTTCTGGAGTCTCCCCAGGGGAGTCAGTCCTCGTCTCGAATGCGGGCATGCACTTGCGCTTTCCTCCAGAGCGGTAGCAGCAGTGTCACGCAGTCCGCCGCGTGGATCAAAGGATCTATGGTTTTCCCTCGAGTCTTTCCCACGAGGCTTTCCCACGAGGCTTTCCCACAGGGCTGTCCCACGTGCACACGTGGTGGGAGTCGATCCTCGGCTTGAACGTCAAGGCAGTGCAGGGAAAACAGGTTCCTCTGGAATGGACTGACACATCTGGGGAACTCTTGGAATGGTGGCACGACCCTGGAGTTCCTCTCGCCTTTCCTGTGGAGAGCGCCTCCTCTTGAGATGCGACGGGAACGCCGGGAATTCTTTCCCTACGAAACAGGGAAAGGATCCCTCATCTCGAGCTAGGAGGCGGAAACGGGGCTCCCCTGGATGTGTGCGGGACCCCCCGTGCTTCCTCTCGAGTGCAGACGGGTATGTCGGGGAACTTCTTGAGTTGCAGCAAGGGTGTGAAGGACCCTTTGGAAGTTCCAGTGGTTAGATGTGATTGGCCTCGAGAAGCCTCAGCGGAAATGGGCCTCATCTCGCCTGGAGGGCAAAACCGCCTGGATTTTCTCGAGTTGCGGCAGGTGCTCTCGACTTACGACGAGGACCTCAGGGACCCGCTATGGTGGCCTCAGGAAAGGCCAGTCCCCATGCGAGTTCCTCTGGGGATTCCTCTCCCGTCGGTGCCGGGGCCTAAGACCTTGTGTGGAGTCGGGGCCGGAACCTGAGGATTCCTCTCCAGTGCTGACATGGATCTTGGGGTACTTCTGGAGTCTCCCCAGGGGAGTCAGTCCTCGTCTCGAATGCGGGCATGCACTTGCGCTTTCCTCCAGAGCGGTAGCAGCAGTGTCACGCAGTCCGCCGCGTGGATCAAAGGATCTATGGATTTCCCTCGAGTCTTTCCCACGAGGCTTTCCCACGAGGCTTTCCCACAGGGCTGTCTCACGTGCACACGTGGTGGGAGTCGATCCTCGGCTTGAACGTCAAGGCAGTGCAGGGAAAACAGGTTCCTCTGGAATGGACTGACACATCTGGGGAACTCTTGGAATGGTGGCACGACCCTGGAGTTCCTCTCGCCTTTCTTGTGGAGAGGGCCTCCTCTTGAGATGCGACGGGAACGCTGGGAATTCTTTCTCTACGAAACAGGGAAAGGATCCCTCATCTCGAGCTAGGAGGCGGAAACGGGGCTCCCCTGGATGTGTGCGGGACCCCACGTGCTTCCTCTCGAGTGGAGACGGGTATGTCGGGGAACTTCTTGAGTTGCAGCAATGGTGAGAAGGACCCTTTGGAAGTCCAGTGGTTAGATGTGATTGGCCTCGAGAAGCCTCAGCGGAAATGGGCCTCATCTCGCCTGGAGGGCAAAACCGCCTGGATTTTCTCGAGTTGCGGCAGGTGCTCTCGACTTACGACGAGGACCTCAGGGACCCGCTCTGGTGGCCTCAGGAAAGGCCAGTCCCCATGCGAGTTCCTCTGGGGATTCCTCTCCCGTCGATGCCGGGGCCTAAGACCTTGTGTGGAGTCGGGGCCGGAACCTGAGGATTCCTCTCCAGTGCTGACATGGATCTTGGGGTACTTCTGGAGTCTCCCCAGGGGAGTCAGTCCTCGTCTCGAATGCGGGCATGCACTTGCGCTTTCCTCCAGAGCGGTAGCAGCAGTGTCACGCAGTCCGCCGCATGGATCAAAGGATCCATGGTTTTCCCTCGAGTCTTTCCCACGAGGCTTTCCCACGAGGCTTTCCCACAGGGCTGTCCCACGTGCACACGTGGTGGGAGTCGATCCTCGGCTTGAACGTCAAGGCAGTGCAGGGAAAACAGGTTCCTCTGGAATGGACAGACACATCTGGGGAACTCTTGGAATGGTGGCACGACCCTGGAGTTCCTCTCGCCTTTCCTGTGGAGAGCGCCTCCTCTTGAGATGCGACGGGAACGCCGGGAATTCTTTCCGTACGAAACAGGGAAAGGATCCCTCATCTCGAGCTAGGAGGCGGAAACGGGGCTCCCCTGGTTGTGTGCGGGACACCACGTGCTTCCTTTCGAGTGGAGACGGGTATGTCGGGAAACTTCTTGAGTTGCAGCAAGGGTGTGAAGGACCCTTTGGAAGTTCCAGTGTTTAGACGTGATTAGCCTCGAGAAGCCTCAGCGGAAATGAGCCTCATCTCGCCTGGAGGGCAAAACCTCCTGGATTTTCTCGAGTTGCGGCAGGTGATCTCGACTGACGATGGGGACCTCAGGGACCCGCTCTGGTGGCCTCAGGAAAAGCCAGTCCCCATGCGACTTCCTCGGGGGCCTCTCGGGATCCCTATCCCGTCGATGCCGGGGCCTAAGACCTTGTGTGGAGTCGGGGCCGGAACCTGAGGATTCCTCTCCAGTGCTGACATGGATCTTGGGGTACTTCTGGAGTCTCCCCAGGGGAGTCAGTCCTCGTCTCGAATGCGGGCATGCACTTGCGCTTTCCTCCAGATCGGTAGCAGCAGTGTCACACAGTCCGCCGCGTGGATCAAAGGATCTATGGTTTTCCCTCGAGTCTTTCCCACGAGGCTTTCCCACGAGGCTTTCCCACAGGGCTGTCCCACGTGCACACGTGGTAGGAGTCGATCCTCGGCTTGAACGTCAAGGCAGTGCAGGGAAAACAGGTTCCTCTGGAATGGACTGACACATCTGGGGGACTCTTGGAATGGTGGCACGACCCTGGAGTTCCTCTCGCCTTTCCTGTGGAGAGCGCCTCCTCTTGAGATGCGACGGGAACGCCGGGAATTGTTTCCCTACGAAACAGGGAAAGGATCACTCATCTCGAGCTAGGAGGCGGAAACGGGGCTCCCCTGGATGTGTGCGGGACCCACGTGCTTCCTCTCGAGTGGAGACGGGTATGTCGGGGAACTTCTTGAGTTGCAGCAAGGGTGTGAAGGACCCTTTGGAAGTTCCAGTGGTTAGACGTGATTAGCCTCTAGAAGCCTCAGCGGAAATGGGCCTCATCTCGCCTGAAGGGCAAAACCTCCTGGATTTTGTCGAGTTGCGGCAGGTGCTCTCGACTTACGACGGGGACCTCAGGGACCCGCTCTGGTGGCCTCAGGAAAGGCCAGTCCCCATGCGACTTCCTCGGGGGCCTCTCGGTATTCCTCTTCCGTCGATGCCGGGGCCTAAGACCTTGTGTGGAGTCGGGGCCGGAACCTGAGGATTCCTCTCCAGTGCTGACATGGATCTTGGGGTACTTCTGGAGTCTCCCCAGGGGAGTCAGTCCTCGTCTCGAATGCGGGCATGCACTTGCGCTTTCCTCCAGAGCGGTAGCAGCAGTGTCACGCAGTCCGCCGCGTGGATCAAAGGATCTATGGTTTTCCCTCGAGTCTTTCCCACGAGGCTTTCCCACGAGGCTTTCCCACAGGGCTGTCCCACGTGCACACGTGGTGGGAGTCGATCCTCGGCTTGAACGTCAAGGCAGTGCAGGGAAAACAGGTTCCTCTGGAATGGACTGACACATCTGGGGAACTCTTGGAATGGTGGCACGACCCTGGAGTTCCTCTCGCCTTTCCTGTGGAGAGCGCCTCCTCTTGAGATGCGACGGGAACGCCGGGAATTCTTTCCGTACGAAACAGGGAAAGGATCCCTCATCTCGAGCTAGGAGGCGGAAACGGGGCTCCCCTGGTTGTGTGCGGGACACCACGTGCTTCCTTTCGAGTGGAGACGGGTATGTCGGGAAACTTCTTGAGTTGCAGCAAGGGTGTGAAGGACCCTTTGGAAGTTCCAGTGTTTAGACGTGATTAGCCTCGAGAAGCCTCAGCGGAAATGAGCCTCATCTCGCCTGGAGGGCAAAACCTCCTGGATTTTCTCGAGTTGCGGCAGGTGATCTCGACTGACGATGGGGACCTCAGGGACCCGCTCTGGTGGCCTCAGGAAAAGCCAGTCCCCATGCGAGTTCCTCGGGGGCCTCTCGGGATCCCTATCCCGTCGATGCCAGGGCCTAAGACCTTGTGTGGAGTCGGGGCCGGAACCTGAGGATTCCTCTCCAGTGCTGACATGGATCTTGGGGTACTTCTGGAGTCTCCCCAGGGGAGTCAGTCCTCGTCTCCAATGCGGGCATGCACTTGCGCTTTCCTCCAGAGCGGTAGCAGCAGTTTCACGCAGTCCGCCGCGTGGATCAAAGGATCTATGGATTTCCCTCGAGTCTTTCCCACGAGGCTTTCCCACGAGGCTTTCCCACAGGGCTGTCTCACGTGCACACGTGGTGGGAGTCGATCCTCCGCTTGAATGTCAAGGCAGTGCAGGGAAAACAGGTTCCTCTGGAATGGACTGACACATCTGGGGGACTCTTGGAATGGTGGCACGACCCTGGAGTTCCTCTCGCCTTTCCTGTGGAGAGCGCCTCCTCTTGAGATGCGACGGGAACGCCGGGAATTCTTTCCCTATGAAACAGGGAAAGGATCCCTCATCTCGAGCTAGGAGGCGGAAACGGGGCTCCCCTGGATGTGTGCGGGACCCACGTGCTTCCTCTCGAGTGGAGACGGGTATGTCGGGGAACTTCTTGAGTTGCAGCAAGGGTGTGAAGGACCCTTTGGAAGTTCCAGTGGTTAGACGTGATTAGCCTCTAGAAGCCTCAGCGGAAATGGGCCTCATCTCGCCTGGAGGGCAAAACCGCCTGGATTTTCTCGAGTTGCGGCAGGTGCTCTCGACTTACGAAGAGGACCTCAGGGACCCGCTATGGTGGCCTCAGGAAAGGCCAGTCCCCATGCGAGTTCCTCGGGGGCCTCTGGGGATTCCTCTCCCGTCGATGCCGGGGCCTAAGACCTTGTGTGGAGTCGGGGCCGGAACCTGAGGATTCCTCTCCAGTGCTGACATGGATCTTGGGGTACTTCTGGAGTCTCCCCAGGGGAGTCAGTCCTCGTCTCGAATGCGGGCATGCACTTGCGCTTTCCTCCAGAGCGGTAGCAGCAGTGTCACGCAGTCCGCCGCGTGGATCAAAGGATCTATGGTTTTCCCTCGAGTCTTTCCCACGAGGCTTTCCCACGAGGCTTTCCCACAGGGCTGTCTCACGTGCACACGTGGTGGGAGTCGATCCTCGGCTTGAACGTCAAGGCAGTGCAGGGAAAACAGGTTCCTCTGTAATGGACTGACACATCAGGGGGTCTCTTGGAATGGTGGCACGACCGTGGAGTTCCTCTCCCCTTTCCTGTGGAGAGCGCTTCCTCTTGAGATGCGACGGGATCGCCGGGAATTCTTTCCCTACGAAACAGGGAAAGGATCCCTCATCTCGAGCTAGGAGGCGGAAACGGGGATCACCTGGATGTGTGCGGGACCCCACGTGCTTCCTCTCGAGTGGAGACGGGTATGTCGGGGAAGTTCTTGAGTTGCAGCAAGGGTGTGAATGACCCTTTGGAAGTTCCAGTGGTTAGACGTGATTAGCCTCGAGAACCCTCAGCGGAAATGGGCCTCATCTCGCCTGGAGGGCAAAACCTCCTGGATTTTCTCGAGTTGCGGCAGGTGCTCTCGACTTACGACGGGGACCTCAGGGACCCGCTCTGGTGGCCTCAGGAAAGGCCAGTCCCCATGCGAGTTCCTCGGGGGCCTCTCGGGATTCCTCTCCCGTCGATGCCGGGGCCTAAGACCTTGTGTGGAGTCAGGGCCGGAACCTAAAGGATTCCTCTCCAGTGCTGACATGGATCTTGGGGTACTTCTGGAGTCTCCCCAGGGGAGTCAGTCCTCGTCTCGAATGCGGGCATGCACTTGCGCTTTCCTCCAGAGCGGTAGCAGCAGTGTCACGCAGTCCGCCGCGTGGATCAAAGGATCTATGGTTTTCCCTCGAGTCTTTCCCAGGAGGCTTTCCCACGAGGCTTTCCCACAGGGCTGTCCCACGTGCACACGTGGTGGGAGTCGATCCTCGGCTTGAACGTCAAGGCAGTGCAGGGAAAACAGGTTCCTCTGGAATGGACTGACACATCTGGGGGACTCTTGGAATGGTGGCACGACCCTGGAGTTCCTCTCGCCTTTCCTGTGGAGAGCGCCTCCTCTTGAGATGCGACGGGAACGCCGGGAATTCTTTCCCTATGAAACAGGGAAAGGTTCCCTCATCTCGAGCTAGGAGGCGGAAACGGGGCTCCCCTGGATGTGTGCGGGACCCACGTGCTTCCTCTCGAGTGGAGACGGGTATGTCGGGGAACTTCTTGAGTATCAGCAAGGGTGTGAAGGACCCTTTGGAAGTTCCAGTGGTTAGACGTGACTAGCCTCTAGAAGCCTCAGCGGAAATGGGCCTCATCTCGCCTGGAGGGCAAAACCTCCTGGATTTTCTCGAGTTGCGGCAGGTGCTCTCGACTTACGACGGGGACCTCAGGGACCCGCTCTGGTGGCCTCAGGAAAGGCCAGTCCCCATGCGAGTTCCTAGGGGGCGTCTCGGGATTCCTCTCCCGTCGATGCCGGGGCCTAAGACCTTGTGTGGAGTCGGGGCCGGAACCTGAGGATTCCTCTCCAGTGCTGACATGGATCTTGGGGTACTTCTGGAGTCTCCCCAGGGGAGTCAGTCCTCGTCTCGAATGCGGGCATGCACTTGCACTTTCCTCCAGAGCGGTAGCAGCAGTGTCACGCAGTCCGCCGCGTGGATCAAAGGATCTATGGTTTTCCCTCGAGTCTTTCCCACGAGGCTTTCCCACGAGGCTTTCCCACAGGGCTGTCCCACGTGCACACGTGGTGGGAGTCGATCCTTGGCTTAAACATCAAGGCAGTGCAGGGAAAACAGGTTCCTCTGGAATGGACTGACACATCTGGGGGACTCTTGGAATGGTGGCACGACCCTGGAGTTCCTCTCGCCTTTCCTGTGGAGAGCGCCTCCTCTTGAGATGCGACGGGAACGCCGGGAATTCTTTCCCTATGAAACAGGGAAAGGATCCCTCATCTCGAGCTAGGAGGCGGAAACGGGGCTCCCCTGGATGTGTGCGGGACCCGCCGTGCTTCCTCTCGAATGCAGACGGGTATGTCGGGGAACTTCTTGAGTTGCAGCAAGGGTGTGAAGGACCCTTTGGAAGTTCCAGTGGTTAGATGTGATTGGCCTCGAGAAGCCTCAGCGGAAATGGGCCTCATCTCGCCTGGAGGGCAAAACCGCCTGGATTTTCTCGAGTTGCGGCAGGTGCTCTCGACTTACGACGAGGACCTCAGGGACCCGCTCTGGTGGCCTCAGGAAAGGCCAGTCCCCATGCGAGTTCCTCTGGGGATTCCTCTCCCGTCGGTGCCGGGGCCTAAGACCTTGTGTGGAGTCGGGGCCGGAACCTGAGGATTCCTCTCCAGTGCTGACATGGATCTTGGGGTACTTCTGGAGTCTCCCCAGGGGAGTCAGTCCTAGTCTCGAATGCGGGCATGCACTTGCGCTTTCCTCCAGAGCGGTAGCAGCAGTGTCACGCAGTCCGCCGCATGGATCAAAGGATCCATGGTTTTCCCTCGAGTCTTTCCCACGAGGCTTTCCCACGAAGCTTTCCCACAGGGCTGTCCCACGTGCACACGTGGTGGGAGTCGATCCTTGGCTTGAACGTCAAGGCAGTGCAGGGAAAACAGGTTCGTCTGGAATGGACTGACACATCTGGGGAACTCTTGGAATGGTGGCACGACCCTGGAGTTCCTCTCGCCTTTCCTGTGGAGAGCGCCTCCTCTTGAGATGCGACGGGAACGCCGGGAATTCTTTCCCTACGAAACAGGGAAAGGATCCCTCATCTCGAGCTAGGAGGCGGAAACGGGGCTCCCCTGGTTGTGTGCGGGACACCACGTGCTTCCTTTCGAGTGGAGACGGGTATGTCGGGAAACTTCTTGAGTTGCAGCAAGGGTGTGAAGGACCCTTTGGAAGTTCCAGTGTTTAGACGTGATTGGCCTCGAGAAGCCTCAGCGGAAATGAGCCTCATCTCGCCTGGAGGGCAAAACCTCCTGGATTTTCTCGAGTTGCGGCAGGTGTTCTCGTCTGACGACGGGGACCTCAGGGACCCGCTCTGGTGGCCTCAGGAAAAGCCAGTCCCCATGCGAGTTCCTCGGGGGCCTCTCGGGATCCCTATCCCGTCGATGCCGGGGCCTAAGACCTTGTGTGGAGTCGGGGCCGGAACCTGAGGATTCCTCTCCAGTGCTGACATGGATCTTGGGGTACTTCTGGAGTCTCCCCAGGGGAGTCAGTCCTCGTCTCCAATGCGGGCATGCACTTGCGCTTTCCTCCAGAGCGGTAGCAGCAGTGTCATGCAGTCCGCCGCGTGGATCAAAGGATCTATGGATTTCCCTCGAGTCTTTCCCACGAGGCTTTCCCACGAGGCTTTCCCACAGGGCTGTCTCACGTGCACACGTGGTGGGAGTCGATCCTCGGCTTGAACGTCAAGGCAGTGCAGGGAAAACAGGTTCCTCTGTAAAGGACTGACACTTCTGGAGGTCTCTTGGAATGGTGGCACGACCCTGGAGTTCCTCTCCCCTTTCCTGTGGAGAGCGCCTCCTCTTGAGATGCGACGGGATCGCCGGGAATTCTTTTCCTACGAAACAGGGAAAGGATCCCTCATCTCGAGCTAGGAGGCGGAAACGGGGCTCCCCTGGATGTCGGCGGGACACCACGTGCTTCCTCTCGAGTGCAGACGGGTATGTCGGGGAAGTTCTTGAGTTGCAGCAAGGGTGTGAAGGACCCTTTGGAAGTTCCAGTGGTTAGACGTGATTAGCCTCAAGAAGCCTCAGCGGAAATGGGCCTCATCTCGCCTGGAGGGCAAAACCTCCTGGATTTTCTCGAGTTGCGGCAGGTGCTCTCGACTTACGACGGGGACCTCAGGGACCCGCTCTGGTGGCCTCAGGAAAGGCCAGTCCCCATGCGAGTTCCTCGGGGGCCTCTCGGGATCCCTATCCCGTCGATGCCGGGGCCTAAGACCTTGTGTGGAGTCGGGGCCGGAACCTGAGGATTCCTCTCCAGTGCTGACATGGATCTTGGGGTACTTCTGGAGTCTCCCCAGGGGAGTCAGTCCTCGTCTCGAATGCGGGCATGCACTTGCGCTTTCCTCCAGAGCGGTAGCAGCAGTGTCACGCAGTCCGCCGCGTGGATCAAAGGATCTATGGATTTCCCTCGAGTCTTTCCCACGAGGCTTTCCCACGAGGCTTTTCCACAGGGCTGTCTCACGTGCACACGTGGTGGGAATCGATCCTCCGCTTGAATGTCAAGGCAGTGCAGGGAAAACAGGTTCCTCTGGAATGGACTGACACATCTGGGGGACTCTTGGAATGGTGGCACGACCCTGGAGTTCCTCTCGCCTTTCCTGTGGAGAGCGCCTCCTCTTGAGATGCGACGGGAACGCCGGGAATTCTTTCCCTATGAAACAGGGAAAGGATCCCTAATCTCGAGCTAGGAGGCGGAAACGGGGCTCCCCTGGATGTGTGCGGGACCCACGTGCTTCCTCTCGAGTGGAGACGGGTATGTCGGGGAACTTCTTGAGTTGCAGCAAGGGTGTGAAGGACCCTTTGGAAGTTCCAGTGGTTAGACGTGATTAGCCTCTAGAAGCCTCAGCGGAAATGGGCCTCATCTCGCCTGGAGGGCAAAACCTCCTGGATTTTCTCGAGTTGCGGCAGGTGCTCTCGACTTACGACGGGGACCTCAGGGACCCGCTCTGGTGGCCTCAGGAAAGGCCAGTCCCCATGCGAGTTCCTCGGGGGCCTCTCGGGATTCCTCTCCCATCGATGCCGGGGCCTAAGACCTTGTGTGGAGTCGGGGCCGGAACCTGAGGATTCCTCTCCAGTGCTGACATGGATCTTGGGGTACTTCTGGAGTCTCCCCAGGGGAGTCAGTCCTCGTCTCGAATGCGGGCATGCACTTGCGCTTTCCTCCAGAGCGGTAGCAGCAGTGTCACGCAGTCCGCCGCGTGGATCAAAGGATCTATGGTTTTCCCTCGAGTCTTTCCCACGAGGCTTTCCCACGAGGCTTTCCCACAGGGCTGTCCCACGTGCACACGTGGTGGGAGTCGATCCTCGGCTTGAACGTCAAGGCAGTGCAGGGAAAACAGGTTCCTCTGGAATGGACAGACACATCTGGGGAACTCTTGGAATGGTGGCACGACCCTGGAGTTCCTCTCGCCTTTCCTGTGGAGAGCGCCTCCTCTTGAGATGCGACGGGAACGCCGGGAATTCTTTCCCTACGAAACAGGGAAAGGATCCCTCATCTCGAGCTAGGAGGCGGAAACGGGGCTCCCCTGGATGTGTGCGGGACCCCCCGTGCTTCCTCTCGAGTGCAGACGGGTATGTCGGGGAACTTCTTGAGTTGCAGCAAGGGTGTGAAGGACCCTTTGGAAGTTCCAGTGGTTAGATGTGATTGGCCTCGAGAAGCCTCAGCGGAAATGGGCCTCATCTCGCCTGGAGGGCAAAACCGCCTGGATTTTCTCGAGTTGCGGCAGGTGCTCTCGACTTACGACGAGGACCTCAGGGACCCGCTATGGTGGCCTCAGGAAAGGCCAGTCCCCATGCGAGTTCCTCTGGGGATTCCTCTCCCGTCGGTGCCGGGGCCTAAGACCTTGTGTGGAGTCGGGGCCGGAACCTGAGGATTCCTCTCCAGTGCTGACATGGATCTTGGGGTACTTCTGGAGTCTCCCCAGGGGAGTCAGTCCTCGTCTCGAATGCGGGCATGCACTTGCGCTTTCCTCCAGAGCGGTAGCAGCAGTGTCACGCAGTCCGCCGCGTGGATCAAAGGATCTATTTATTTCCCTCGAGTCTTTCCCACGAGGCTTTCCCACGAGGCTTTCCCACAGGGCTGTCTCACGTGAACACGTGGTGGGAGTCGATCCTCCGCTTGAATGTCAAGGCAGTGCAGGGAAAACAGGTTCCTCTGGAATGGACTGACACATCTGGGGGACTCTTGGAGTGGTGGCACGACCCTGGAGTTCCTCTCGCCTTTCCTGTGGAGAGCGCCTCCTCTTGAGATGCGACGGGAACGCCGGGAATTCTTTCCCTATGAAACAGGGAAAGGATCCCTAATCTCGAGCTAGGAGGCGGAAACGGGGCTCCCCTGGATGTGTGCGGGACCCACGTGCTTCCTCTCGAGTGGAGACGGGTATGTCGGGGAACTTCTTGAGTTGCAGCAAGGGTGTGAAGGACCCTTTGGAAGTTCCAGTGGTTAGACGTGATTAGCCTCGAGAACCCTCAGCGGAAATGGGCCTCATCTCGCCTGGAGGGCAAAACCTCCTGGATTTTCTCGAGTTGCGGCATGTGCTCTCGACTTACGACGGGGACCTCAGGGACCCGCTCTGGTGGCCTCAGGAAAGGCCAGTCCCCATGCGAGTTCCTCGGGGGCTTCTCGGGATTCCTCTCCCGTCGATGCTGGGGCCTAAGACCTTGTGTGGAGTCGGGGCCGGAACCTGAGGATTCCTCTCCAGTGCTGACATGGATCTTGGGGTACTTCAGGAGTCTCCCCAGGGGAGTCAGTCCTCGTCTCGAATGCGGGCATGCAATTGCGCTTTCCTCCAGAGCGGTAGCAGCAGTGTCACGCAGTCCGCCTCGTGGATCAAAGGATCTATGGTTTTCCCTCGAGTCTTTCCCACGAGGCTTTCCCACGAGGCTTTCCCACAGGGCTGTCCCACGTGCACACGTGGGGGGAGTCGATCCTTGGCTTAAACGTCAAGGCAGTGCAGGGAAAACAGATTCCTCTGTAATGGACTGACACATCTGGGGAACTCTTGGAATGGTGTCACGACCCTGGAGTTCCTCTCGCCTTTCCTGTGGAGAGCGCCTCCTCTTGAGATGCGACGGGAACGCCGGGAATTCTTTCCCTATGAAACAGGGAAAGGATCCCTAATCTCGAGCTAGGAGGCGGAAACGGGGCTCCCCTGGATGTGTGCGGGACCCACGTGCTTCCTCTCGAGTGGAGACGGGTATGTCGGGGAACTTCTTGAGTTGCAGCAAGGGTGTGAAGGACCCTTTGGAAGTTCCAGTGGTTAGACGTGATTAGCCTCTAGAAGCCTCAGCGGAAATGGGCCTCATCTCGCCTGGAGGGCAAAACCGCCTGGATTTTCTCGAGTTGCGGCAGGTGCTCTCGACTTACGAAGAGGACCTCAGGGACCCGCTATGGTGGCCTCAGGAAAGGCCAGTCCCCATGCGAGTTCCTCGGGGGCCTCTGGGGATTCCTCTCCCGTCGATGCCGGGGCCTAAGACCTTGTGTGGAGTCGGGGCCGGAACCTGAGGATTCCTCTCCAGTGCTGACATGGATCTTGGGGTACTTCTGGAGTCTCCCCAGGGGAGTCAGTCCTCGTCTCGAATGCGGGCATGCACTTGCGCTTTCCTCCAGAGCGGTAGCAGCAGTGTCACGCAGTCCGCCGCGTGGATCAAAGGATCTATGGTTTTCCCTCGAGTCTTTCCCACGAGGCTTTCCCACGAGGCTTTCCCACAGGGCTGTCTCACGTGCACACGTGGTGGGAGTCGATCCTCGGCTTGAACGTCAAGGCAGTGCAGGGAAAACAGGTTCCTCTGTAATGGACTGACACATCAGGGGGTCTCTTGGAATGGTGGCACGACCCTGGAGTTCCTCTCCCCTTTCCTGTGGAGAGCGCTTCCTCTTGAGATGCTACGGGATCGCCGGGAATTCTTTCCCTACGAAACAGGGAAAGGATCCCTCATCTCGAGCTAGGAGGCGGAAACGGGGATCACCTGGATGTGTGCGGGACCCCACGTGCTTCCTCTCGAGTGGAGACGGGTATGTCGGGGAAGTTCTTGAGTTGCAGCAAGGGTGTGAATGACCCTTTGGAAGTTCCAGTGGTTAGACGTGATTAGCCTCGAGAAGCCTCAGCGGAAATGGGCCTCATCTCGCCTGGAGGGCAAAACCTCCTGGATTTTCTCGAGTTGCGGCAGGTGCTCTCGACTTACGACGGGGACCTCAGGGACCCGCTCTGGTGGCCTCAGGAAAGGCCAGTCCCCATGCGAGTTCCTCGGGGGCCTCTCGGGATTCCTCTCCCGTCGATGCCGGGGCCTAAGACCTTGTGTGGAGTCAGGGCCGGAACCTAAAGGATTCCTCTCCAGTGCTGACATGGATCTTGGGGTACTTCTGGAGTCTCCCCAGGGGAGTCAGTCCTCGTCTCGAATGCGGGCATGCACTTGCGCTTTCCTCCAGAGCGGTAGCAGCAGTGTCACGCAGTCCGCCGCGTGGATCAAAGGATCTATGGTTTTCCCTCGAGTCTTTCCCAGGAGGCTTTCCCACGAGGCTTTCCCACAGGGCTGTCCCACGTGCACACGTGGTGGGAGTCGATCCTCGGCTTGAACGTCAAGGCAGTGCAGGGAAAACAGGTTCCTCTGGAATGGACTGACACATCTGGGGGACTCTTGGAATGGTGGCACGACCCTGGAGTTCCTCTCGCCTTTCCTGTGGAGAGCGCCTCCTCTTGAGATGCGACGGGAACGCCGGGAATTCTTTCCCTATGAAACAGGGAAAGGTTCCCTCATCTCGAGCTAGGAGGCGGAAACGGGGCTCCCCTGGATGTGTGCGGGACCCACGTGCTTCCTCTCGAGTGGAGACGGGTATGTCGGGGAACTTCTTGAGTATCAGCAAGGGTGTGAAGGACCCTTTGGAAGTTCCAGTGGTTAGACGTGACTAGCCTCTAGAAGCCTCAGCGGAAATGGGCCTCATCTCGCCTGGAGGGCAAAACCTCCTGGATTTTCTCGAGTTGCGGCAGGTGCTCTCGACTTACGACGGGGACCTCAGGGACCCGCTCTGGTGGCCTCAGGAAAGGCCAGTCCCCATGCGAGTTCCTAGGGGGCGTCTCGGGATTCCTCTCCCGTCGATGCCGGGGCCTAAGACCTTGTGTGGAGTCGGGGCCGGAACCTGAGGATTCCTCTCCAGTGCTGACATGGATCTTGGGGTACTTCTGGAGTCTCCCCAGGGGAGTCAGTCCTCGTCTCGAATGCGGGCATGCACTTGCACTTTCCTCCAGAGCGGTAGCAGCAGTGTCACGCAGTCCGCCGCGTGGATCAAAGGATCTATGGTTTTCCCTCGAGTCTTTCCCACGAGGCTTTCCCACGAGGCTTTCCCACAGGGCTGTCCCACGTGCACACGTGGTGGGAGTCGATCCTTGGCTTAAACATCAAGGCAGTGCAGGGAAAACAGGTTCCTCTGGAATGGACTGACACATCTGGGGGACTCTTGGAATGGTGGCACGACCCTGGAGTTCCTCTCGCCTTTCCTGTGGAGAGCGCCTCCTCTTGAGATGCGACGGGAACGCCGGGAATTCTTTCCCTATGAAACAGGGAAAGGATCCCTCATCTCGAGCTAGGAGGCGGAAACGGGGCTCCCCTGGATGTGTGCGGGACCCGCCGTGCTTCCTCTCGAATGCAGACGGGTATGTCGGGGAACTTCTTGAGTTGCAGCAAGGGTGTGAAGGACCCTTTGGAAGTTCCAGTGTTTAGATGTGATTGGCCTCGAGAAGCCTCAGCGGAAATGGGCCTCATCTCGCCTGGAGGGCAAAACCGCCTGGATTTTCTCGAGTTGCGGCAGGTGCTCTCGACTTACGACGAGGACCTCAGGGACCCGCTATGGTGGCCTCAGGAAAGGCCAGTCCCCATGCGAGTTCCTCTGGGGATTCCTCTCCCGTCGGTGCCGGGGCCTAAGACCTTGTGTGGAGTCGGGGCCGGAACCTGAGGATTCCTCTCCAGTGCTGACATGGATCTTGGGGTACTTCTGGAGTCTCCCCAGGGGAGTCAGTCCTAGTCTCGAATGCGGGCATGCACTTGCGCTTTCCTCCAGAGCGGTAGCAGCAGTGTCACGCAGTCCGCCGCATGGATCAAAGGATCCATGGTTTTCCCTCGAGTCTTTCCCACGAGGCTTTCCCACGAGGCTTTCCCACAGGGCTGTCCCACGTGCACACGTGGTGGGAGTCGATCCTTGGCTTGAACGTCAAGGCAGTGCAGGGAAAACAGGTTCGTCTGGAATGGACTGACACATCTGGGGAACTCTTGGAATGGTGGCACGACCCTGGAGTTCCTCTCGCCTTTCCTGTGGAGAGCGCCTCCTCTTGAGATGCGACGGGAACGCCGGGAATTCTTTCCCTACGAAACAGGGAAAGGATCCCTCATCTCGAGCTAGGAGGCGGAAACGGGGCTCCCCTGGTTGTGTGCGGGACACCACGTGCTTCCTTTCGAGTGGAGACGGGTATGTCGGGAAACTTCTTGAGTTGCAGCAAGGGTGTGAAGGACCCTTTGGAAGTTCCAGTGTTTAGACGTGATTGGCCTCGAGAAGCCTCAGCGGAAATGAGCCTCATCTCGCCTGGAGGGCAAAACCTCCTGGATTTTCTCGAGTTGCGGCAGGTGATCTCGTCTGACGACGGGGACCTCAGGGACCCGCTCTGGTGGCCTCAGGAAAAGCCAGTCCCCATGCGAGTTCCTCGGGGGCCTCTCGGGATCCCTATCCCGTCGATGCCGGGGCCTAAGACCTTGTGTGGAGTCGGGGCCGGAACCTGAGGATTCCTCTCCAGTGCTGACATGGATCTTGGGGTACTTCTGGAGTCTCCCCAGGGGAGTCAGTCCTCGTCTCCAATGCGGGCATGCACTTGCGCTTTCCTCCAGAGCGGTAGCAGCAGTGTCATGCAGTCCGCCGCGTGGATCAAAGGATCTATGGATTTCCCTCGAGTCTTTCCCACGAGGCTTTCCCACGAGGCTTTCCCACAGGGCTGTCTCACGTGCACACGTGGTGGGAGTCGATCCTCGGCTTGAACGTCAAGGCAGTGCAGGGAAAACAGGTTCCTCTGTAAAGGACTGACACTTCTGGAGGTCTCTTGGAATGGTGGCACGACCCTGGAGTTCCTCTCCCCTTTCCTGTGGAGAGCGCCTCCTCTTGAGATGCGACGGGATCGCCGGGAATTCTTTTCCTACGAAACAGGGAAAGGATCCCTCATCTCGAGCTAGGAGGCGGAAACGGGGCTCCCCTGGATGTCGGCGGGACACCACGTGCTTCCTCTCGAGTGCAGACGGGTATGTCGGGGAAGTTCTTGAGTTGCAGCAAGGGTGTGAAGGACCCTTTGGAAGTTCCAGTGGTTAGACGTGATTAGCCTCAAGAAGCCTCAGCGGAAATGGGCCTCATCTCGCCTGGAGGGCAAAACCTCCTGGATTTTCTCGAGTTGCGGCAGGTGCTCTCGACTTACGACGGGGACCTCAGGGACCCGCTCTGGTGGCCTCAGGAAAGGCCAGTCCCCATGCGAGTTCCTCGGGGGCCTCTCGGGATCCCTATCCCGTCGATGCCGGGGCCTAAGACCTTGTGTGGAGTCGGGGCCGGAACCTGAGGATTCCTCTCCAGTGCTGACATGGATCTTGGGGTACTTCTGGAGTCTCCCCAGGGGAGTCAGTCCTCGTCTCGAATGCGGGCATGCACTTGCGCTTTCCTCCAGAGCGGTAGCAGCAGTGTCACGCAGTCCGCCGCGTGGATCAAAGGATCTATGGATTTCCCTCGAGTCTTTCCCACGAGGCTTTCCCACGAGGCTTTTCCACAGGGCTGTCTCACGTGCACACGTGGTGGGAATCGATCCTCCGCTTGAATGTCAAGGCAGTGCAGGGAAAACAGGTTCCTCTGGAATGGACTGACACATCTGGGGGACTCTTGGAATGGTGGCACGACCCTGGAGTTCCTCTCGCCTTTCCTGTGGAGAGCGCCTCCTCTTGAGATGCGACGGGAACGCCGGGAATTCTTTCCCTATGAAACAGGGAAAGGATCCCTAATCTCGAGCTAGGAGGCGGAAACGGGGCTCCCCTGGATGTGTGCGGGACCCACGTGCTTCCTCTCGAGTGGAGACGGGTATGTCGGGGAACTTCTTGAGTTGCAGCAAGGGTGTGAAGGACCCTTTGGAAGTTCCAGTGGTTAGACGTGATTAGCCTCTAGAAGCCTCAGCGGAAATGGGCCTCATCTCGCCTGGAGGGCAAAACCTCCTGGATTTTCTCGAGTTGCGGCAGGTGCTCTCGACTTACGACGGGGACCTCAGGGACCCGCTCTGGTGGCCTCAGGAAAGGCCAGTCCCCATGCGAGTTCCTCGGGGGCCTCTCGGGATTCCTCTCCCGTCGATGCCGGGGCCTAAGACCTTGTGTGGAGTCGGGGCCGGAACCTGAGGATTCCTCTCCAGTGCTGACATGGATCTTGGGGTACTTCTGGAGTCTCCCCAGGGGAGTCAGTCCTCGTCTCGAATGCGGGCATGCACTTGCGCTTTCCTCCAGAGCGGTAGCAGCAGTGTCACGCAGTCCGCCGCGTGGATCAAAGGATCTATGGTTTTCCCTCGAGTCTTTCCCACGAGGCTTTCCCACGAGGCTTTCCCACAGGGCTGTCCCACGTGCACACGTGGTGGGAGTCGATCCTCGGCTTGAACGTCAAGGCAGTGCAGGGAAAACAGGTTCCTCTGGAATGGACTGACACATCTGGGGAACTCTTGGAATGGTGGCACGACCCTGGAGTTCCTCTCGCCTTTCCTGTGGAGAGCGCCTCCTCTTGAGATGCGACGGGAACGCCGGGAATTCTTTCCCTACGAAACAGGGAAAGGATCCCTCATCTCGAGCTAGGAGGCGGAAACGGGGCTCCCCTGGATGTGTGCGGGACCCCCCGTGCTTCCTCTCGAGTGCAGACGGGTATGTCGGGGAACTTCTTGAGTTGCAGCAAGGGTGTGAAGGACCCTTTGGAAGTTCCAGTGGTTAGACGTGATTAGCCTCCAGAACCCTCAGCGGAAATGGGCCTCATCTCGCCTGGAGGGCAAAACCTCCTGGATTTTCGCGAGTTGCGGCAGGTGCTCTCGACTTACGACAGGGACCTCAGGGACCTGCTCTGGTGGCCTCAGGAAAGGCCAGTCCCCATGCGAATTCCACGGGGGCCTCTCGGGATTCCTCTCCCGTCGATGTCGGGGCCTAAGACCTTGTGTGGAGTCGGGGCCGGAACCTGAGGATTCCTCTCCAGTGCTGACATGGATCTAGGGGTACTTCTGGAGTCTCCCCAGGGGAGTCAGTCCTCGTCTCGAATGCGGGCATGCACTTACGCTTTCCTCCAGAGCGGTAGCAGCAGTGTCACGCAGTCCGCCGCGTGGATCAAAGGATCTATGGTTTTCCCTCGAGTCTTTCCCATGAGGCTTTCCCACGAGGCTTTCCCACAGGGCTGTCCCACGTGCACACGTGGTGGGAGTCGATCCTAGGCTTGAACGTCAAGGCAGTGCAGGGAAAACAGGTTCCTCTGGAATGGACTGATACATCTGGGGGACTCTTAGAATGGTGGCACGACCCTGGAGTTCCTCTCGCCTTTCCTGTGGAGAGCTCCTCCTCTTGAGATGCGACGGGAACGCCGGGAATTCTTTCCCTACGAAACAGGGAAAGGATCCCTCATCTCGAGCTAGGAGGCGGAAACGGGGATCCCCTGGATGTGTGCGGGACCCACGTGCTTCCTCTCGAGTGGAGACGGGTATGTCAGGGAACTTCTTGAGTTGCAGCAATGGTGAGAAGGACCCTTTGGAAGTTCCAGTGGTTAGATGTGATTGGCCTCGAGAAGCCTCAGCGGAAATGGGCCTCATCTCGCCTGGAGGGCAAAACCTCCTGCATTTTCTCGAGTTGCGGCAGGTGCTCTCGACTTACGACAGGGACCTCAGGGACCCGCTCTGGTGGCCTCAGGAAAGGCCAGTCCCCATGCGAGTTCCACGGGGGCCTCTCGGGATCCCTCTCCCGTCGATGCCAGGGCCTAAGTCCTTCTGTGGAGTCGGGGCCGGAACGTGAGGATTCCTCTCCAGTGCTGACATGGATCTTGGGGTAATTCTGGAGTCTCCCCAGGGGAGTCAGTCCTCGTCTCGAATGCGGGCATGCACTTGCGATTTCCTCCAGAGCGGTAGCAGCAGTGTCACTCAGTCCGCCGCGTGGATCAAAGGATCTATGGTTTTCCCTCGAGTCTTTCCCACGAGGCTTTCCCACGAGGCTTTCCCACAGGGCTGTCCCACGTGCACACGTGGTGGGAGTCGATCCTCGGCTTGAACGTCAAGGCATTGCAGGGAAAACAGGTTCCTCTGGAATGGACTGACACATCTGGGGGACTCTTGGAATGGTGGCACGACCCTGGAGTTCCTCTCCCCTTTCCTGTGGAGAGCGCCTCCTCTTGAGATGCGACGGGAACGCCGGGAATTCTTTCCCTACGAAACAGGGAAAGGATCCCTCAATTCGAGCTAGGAGGCGGAAACGGGGCTCCCCTGGATGTGTGCGGGACACCACGTGCTTCCTCTCGAGTGCAGACGGGTATGTCGGGGATCTTCTTGAGTTGCAGCAAGGGTGTGAAGGACCCTTTGGAAGTTCCAGTGGTTAGATGTGATTGACCTCGAGAAGCCTCATCGGAAATGGGCCTCATCTCGCCTGGAGGGCAAAACCTCCTGGATTTTCTCGAGTTGCGGCAGGTGCTCTCGACTTACGACGGGGACCTCAGGGACCCGCTCTGGTGCCCTCAGGAAAGGCCAGTCCCCATGCGAGTTCCTCGGGGGCCTCTCGGGATTCCTCTCCCATCGATGCCGGGGCCTAAGACCTTGTGTGGAGTCGGGGCCGGAACCTGAGGATTCCTCTCCAGTGCTGACATGGATCTTGGGGTACTTCTGGAGTCTCCCCAGGGGACTCAGTCCTTGTCTCGAATGCGGGCATGCACTTGCGCTTTCCTCCAGAGCGGTAGCAGCAGTGTCACGCAGTCCGCCGCGTGGATCAAAGGATCTATGGTTTTCCCTCGAGTCTTTCCCACGAGGCTTTTCAACGAGGCTTTCCACAGGGCTGTCTCACGTGCACACGTGGTGTGACTCGATCCTCGGCCTGAACGTCAAGGCAGTGCAGGGAAAACAGGTTCCTCTGGAATGGACTGACACATCTGGGGGACTCTTGGAATGGTGGCATGACCCTGAAGTTCCTCTCGCCTTTCCTGTGGAGAGCGCCACCTCTTGAGATGCGAAGGGAACGCCGGGAATTCTTTCCCTACGAAACAGGGAAAGGATCCCTCATCTCGAACTAGGAGGCGGAAACGGGGCTCCCCTGGATGTGTGCGGGACACCACGTGCTTCCTCTCGAGTGCAGAGGGGTATGTCGGGGAACTTCTGGACTTGCAGCAAGGGTGTGAAGGACCCTTTGGAAGTTCCAGTGGTCAGATGTGATTGGCCTCGAGAAGCCTCAGCGGAAATGGGCCTCATCTCGCCTGGAGGGCAAAACCTCCTGGATTTTCTCGAGTTGCGGCAGGTGCTCTCGACTTACGACGAGGACCTCAGGGACCCGCTCTAGTGGCCTCAGGAAAGGCCAGTCCCCATGCGAGTTCCTCGGGGGCCTCTCGGGATTCCTCTCCCGTCGATGCCGGGGCCTAAGACCTTGTGTGGAGTCGGGGCCGGAACCTGAGGATTCCTCTCCAGTGCTGACATGGATCTTGGGGTACTTCTGGAGTCTCCCCAGGGGAGTCAGTCCTCGTCTCGAATGCGGGCATGCACTTGCGCTTTCCTCCAGAGCGGTAGCAGCAGTGTCACGCAGTCCGCCGCGTGGATCAAAGGATCTATGGTTTTCCCTCGAGTCTTTCCCACGAGGCTTTCCCACGAGGCTTTCCCACAGGGCTGTCCCACGTGCACACGTGGTGGGAGTCGATCCTCGGCTTGAACGTCAAGGCAGTGCAGGGAAAACAGGTTCCTCTGTAATGGACTGACACATCTGTGGGTCTCTTGGAATGGTGGCACGACCCTGGAGTTCCTCTCGCCTTTCCTGTGGAGAGCGCCTCCTCTGGAAATGCGACGGGAACGCCGGGAATTCTTTCCCTACGAAACAGGGAAAGGATCCCTCATCTCGAGCTAGGAGGCGGAAACGGGGCTCCCCTGGATGTGTGCGGGACCCACGTGCTTCCTCTCGAGTGGAGACGGGTATGTCGGGAACTTCTTGAGTTGCAGCAAGGGTGTGAAGGACCCTTTGGAAGTTCCAGTGTTTAGACGTGATTAGCCTCGAGAAGCCTCAGCGGAAATGAGCCTCATCTCGCCTGGAGGGCAAAACCTCCTGGATTTTCTCGAGTTGCGGCAGGTGATCTCGTCTGACGACGGGGACCTCAGGGACCCGCTCTGGTGGCCTCAGGAAAAGCCAGTCCCCATGCGAGTTCCTCGGGGGCCTCTCGGGATCCCTATCCCGTCGATGCCGGGGCCTAAGACCTTGTGTGGAGTCGGGGCCGGAACCTGAGGATTCCTCTCCAGTGCTGACATGGATCTTGGGGTACTTCTGGAGTCTCCCCAGGGGAGTCAGTCCTCGTCTCGAATGCGGGCATGCACTTGCGCTTTCCTCCAGAGCGGTAGCAGCAGTGTCATGCAGTCCGCCGCGTGGATCAAAGGATCTATGGATTTCCCTAGAGTCTTTCCCACGAGGCTTTCCCACGAGGCTTTCCCACAGGGCTGTCTCACGTGCACACGTGGTGGGAGTCGATCCTCGGCTTGAACGTCAAGGCAGTGCAGGGAAAACAGGTTCCTCTGTAAAGGACTGACACATCTGGAGGTCTCTTGGAATGGTGGCACGACCCTGGAGTTCCTCTCCCCTTTCCTGTGGAGAGCGCCTCCTCTTGAAATGCGACGGGATCGCCGGGAATTCTTTCCCTACGAAACAGGGAAAGGATCCCTCATCTCGAGCTAGGAGGCGGAAACGGGGCTCCACTGGATGTCGGCGGGACACCACGTGCTTCCTCTCGAGTGCAGACGGGTATGTCGGGGAAGTTCTTGAGTTGCAGCAAGGGTGTGAAGGACCCTTTGGAAGTTCCAGTGGTTAGACGTGATTAGCCTCGAGAAGCCTCAGCGGAAATGGGCCTCATCTCGCCTGGAGGGCAAAACCTCCTGGATTTTCTCGAGTTGCGGCAGGTGCTCTCGACTTACGACGGGGACCTCAGGGACCCGCTCTGGTGGCCTCAGGAAAGGCCAGTCCCCATGCGAGTTCCTCGGGGGCCTCTCGGGATTCCTCTCCCGTCTATGCCGGGGCCTAAGACCTTGTGTGGAGTCGTGGCCGGAACCTGAGGATTCCTCTCCAGTGCTGACATGGATCTTGGGGTACTTCTGGAGTCTCCCCAGGGGAGTCAGTCCTCGTCTCGAATGCGGGCATGCACTTGCGCTTTCCTCCAGAGCGGTAGCAGCAGTGTCACGCAGTCCGCCGCGTGGATCAAAGGATCTATGGTTTTCCCTCGAGTCTTTCCCACGAGGCTTTCCCACGAGGCTTTCCCACAGGGCTGTCCCACGTGCACACGTGGTGGGAGTCGATCCTCGGCTTGAACGTCAAGGCAGTGCAGGGAAAACAGGTTCCTCTGGAATGGACTGATACATCTGGGGGACTCTTAGAATGGTGGCACGACCCTGGAGTTCCTCTCGCCTTTCCTGTGGAGAGCTCCTCCTCTTGAGATGCGACGGGAACGCCGGGAATTCTTTCCCTACGAAACAGGGAAAGGATCCCTCATCTCGAGCTAGGAGGCGGAAACGGGGATCCCCTGGATGTGTGCGGGACCCACGTGCTTCCTCTCGAGTGGAGACGGGTATGTCAGGGAACTTCTTGAGTTGCAGCAATGGTGAGAAGGACCCTTTGGAAGTTCCAGTGGTTAGATGTGATTGGCCTCGAGAAGCCTCAGCGGAAATGGGCCTCATCTCGCCTGGAGGGCAAAACCTCCTGCATTTTCTCGAGTTGCGGCAGGTGCTCTCGACTTACGACAGGGACCTCAGGGACCCGCTCTGGTGGCCTCAGGAAAGGCCAGTCCCCATGCGAGTTCCACGGGGGCCTCTCGGGATCCCTCTCCCGTCGATGCCAGGGCCTAAGTCCTTCTGTGGAGTCGGGGCCGGAACCTGAGGATTCCTCTCCAGTGCTGACATGGATCTTGGGGTAATTCTGGAGTCTCCCCAGGGGAGTCAGTCCTCGTCTCGAATGCGGGCATGCACTTGCGATTTCCTCCAGAGCGGTAGCAGCAGTGTCACGCAGTCCGCCGCGTGGATCAAAGGATCTATGGTTTTCCCTCGAGTCTTTCCCACGAGGCTTTCCCACGAGGCTTTCCCACAGGGCTGTCCCACGTGCACACGTGGTGGAAGTCGATCCTCGGCTTGAAAATCAAGGCAGTGCAGGGAAAACAGGTTCCTCTGTAATGGACTGACACATCTGGGGGTCTCTTGGAATGGTGGCACGACCCTGGAGTTCCTCTCGCCTTTCCTGTGGAGAGCGCCTCCTCTTGAGATGCGACGGGAACGCCGGGAATTCTTTCCCTACGAAACAGGGAAAGGATCCCTCATCTCGAGCTAGGAGGCGGAAACGGGGCTCCCCTGGATGTGTGCGGGACCCACGTGCTTCCTCTCGAGTGGAGACGGGTATGTCGGGGAACTTCTTGAGTTGCAGCAAGGGTGTGAAGGACCCTTTGGAAGTTCCAGTGGTTAGACGTGATTAGCCTCGAGAAGCCTCAGCGGAAATGGGCCTCATCTCGCCTGGAGGGCAAAACCTCCTGGATTTTCTCGAGTTGCGGCAGGTGCTCTCGACTTACGACGGGGACCTCAGGGACCCGCTCTGGTGGCCTCAGGAAAGGCCAGTCCCCATGCGAGTTCCTCGGGGGCGTCTCGGGATTCCTCTCCCGTCGATGCCGGGGCCTGAGACCTTGTGTGGAGTCGGGTCCGGAACCTGAGGATTCCTCTCCAGTGCTGACATGGATCTTGGGGTACTTCTGGAGTCTCCCCAGGGGAGTCAGTCCTCGTGTCGAATGCGGGCATGCACTTGCGCTTTCCTCCAGAGCGGTAGAAGCAGTGTCACGCAGTCCGCCGCGTGGATCAAAGGATCTATGGTTTTCCCTCGAGTCTTTCCCACGAGGCTTTCCCACGAGGCTTTCCCACAGGGCTGTCCCACGTGCACACGTGGTGGGAGTCGATCCTCGGCTTGAACGTCAAGGCATTGCAGGGAAAACAGGTTCCTCTGGAATGGACTGACACATCTGGGGGACTCTTGGAATGGTGGCACGACCCTGGAGTTCCTCTCCCCTTTCCTGTGGAGAGCGCCTCCTCTTGAGATGCGACGGGAACGCCGGGAATTCTTTCCCTACGAAACAGGGAAAGGATCCCTCATCTCGAGCTAGGAGGCGGAAACGGGGCTCCCCTGGATGTGTGTGGGACCCCACGTGCTTCCTCTCGAGTGGAGACGGGTATGTCGGGGAAGTTCTTGAGTTGCAGCAAGGGTGTGAAGGACCCTTTGGAAGTTCCAGTGGTTAGACGTGATTAGCCTCGAGAAGCCTCAGCGGAAATGGGCCTCATCTCGCCTGGAGGGCAAAACCTCCTGGATTTTCTCGAGTTGCGGCAGGTGCTCTCGACTTACGACGGGGACCTCAGGGACCCGCTCTGGTGGCCTCAGGAAAGGCCAGTCCCCAAACGAGTTCCTCGGGGGCCTCTGGGGATTCCTCTCCCGTCGATGCCAGGGCCTAAGTCCTTGTGTGGAGTCGGGGCCGGAACCTGAGGATTCCTCTCCAGTGCTGACATGGATCTTGGGGTACTTCTGGAGTCTCCCCAGGGGAGTCAGTCCTCGTCTCGAATGCAGGCATGCACTTGCGCTTTCCTCCAGAGCGGTAGCAGCAGTGTCACGCAGTCCGCCGCGTGGATCAAAGGATCTATGTTTTTCCCTCGAGTCTTTCCCACGAGGCTTTCCCACGAGGCTTTCCCACGAGGCTTTCCCACAGGGCTGTCCCACGTGCACACGTGGTGGGAGTCGATCCTTGGCTTGAACGTCAAGGCAGTGCAGGGAAAACAGGTTCCTCTAGAATGGACTGACACATCTGGGGGACTCTTGGAATGGTGGCATGACCCTGGAGTTCCTCTCGACTTTCCTGTGGAGAGCGCCTCCTCTTGAGATGCGACGGGAACGCCGGGAATTCTTTCCCTACGAAACAGGGAAAGGATCCCTCAACTCGAGCTAGGAGGCGGAAACGGGGCTCCCCTGGATGTGTGCGCGACACCACGTGCTTCCTCTCGAGTGCAGACGGGTATGTCGGGGAACTTCTTGAGTTGCAGCAAGGGTGTGAAGGACCCTTTGGAAGTTCCAGTGGTTAGATGTGATTGGCCTCGAGAAGCCTCAGCGGAAATGGGCCTCATCTCGCCTGGAGGGCAAAACCTCCTGGATTTTCTCGAGTTGCGGCAGGTGCTCTCGACTTACGACGGGGACCTCAGGGAACCGCTCTGGTGGCCTCAGGAAAGGCCAGTCCCCATGCGAGTTCCTCGGGGGCGTCTCGGGATTCCTCTCCCGTCGATGCCGGGGCCTAAGACCTTGTGTGGAGTCGGGGCCGGAACCTGAGGATTCCTCTCCAGTGCTGACATGGATCTTGGGGTACTTCTGGAGTCTCCCCAGGGGAGTCAGTCCTCGTCTCGATTGCGGGCATGCACTTGCGCTTTCCTCCAGAGCGGTAGCAGCAGTGTCACGCAGTCCGCCGCGTGGATCAAAGGATCTATGGTTTTCCCTCGAGTCTTTCCCCCGAGGCTTTCCCACGAGGCTTTCCCACAGGGCTGTCCCACGTGCACACGTGGTGGGAGTCGATCCTCGGCTTGAACGTCAAGGCAGTGCAGGGAAAACAGGTTCCTCTGGAATGGACTGACACATCTGGGGGACTCTTGGAATTGTGTCACGACCCTGGAGTTCCTCTCGCCTTTCCTGTGGAGAGCGCCTCCTCTTGAGATGCGACGGGAACGCCGGGAATTCTTTCCCTACGAAACAGGGAAAGGATCCCTCATCTCAAGCTAGGAGGCGGAAACGGGGCTCCCCTGGATGTGTGCGGGACACCACGTGCTTCCTCTCGAGTGCAGACGGGTATGTCGGGGAACTTCTTGAGTTGCAGCAAGGGTGTGAAGGACCCTTTGGAAGTTCCAGTGGTTAGATGTGATTGGCCTCGAGAAGCCTCAGCAGAAATGGGCCTCATCTCGCCTGTAGGGCAAAACCTCCTGGATTTTCTCGAGTTGCGGCAGGTGCTCTCGACTTACGACGGGGACCTCAGGGACCCGCTCTGGTGGCCTCAGGAAAGGCCAGTCCCCATGCGAGTTCCTCGGGGGCCTCTCGGGATTCCTCTCCCGTCGATGCCGGGGCCGAAGACCTTGTGTGGAATCGTGGCCGGAACCTGAGGATTCCTCTCCAGTGCTGACATGGATCTTGGGGTACTTCTGGAGTCTCCCCAGGGGAGTCAGTCCTCGTCTCGAATGCGGGCATGCACTTGCGCTTTCCTCCAGAGCGGTAGCAGCAGTGTCACGCAGTCCGCCGCGTGGATCAAAGGATCTATGGTTTTCCCTCGAGTCTTTCCCACGAGGCTTTCCCACGAGGCTTTCCCACAGGGCTGTCCCACGTGCACACGTGGTGGGAGTCGATCCTTGGATTGAACGTCAAGGCAGTGCAGGGAAAACAGGTTCCTCTGGAATGGACTGACACATCTTGGGGACTCTTGGAATGGTGGCACGACCCTGGAGTTCCTCTCGCCTTTCCTGTGGAGAGCGCCTCCTCTTGAGATGCGACGGGAACGCCGGGAATTCTTTCCCTACGAAACAGGGAAAGGATCCCTCATCTCGAGCTAGGAGGCGGAAACGGAGCTCCCCTGGATGTGGGCGGGACACCACGTGCTTCCTCTCGAGTGGAGACGGGTATGTCGGGGAAGTTCTTGAGTTGCAGCAAGGGTGTGAAGGACCCTTTGGAAGTTCCAGTGGTTAGACGTGATTAGCCTCGAGAAGCCTCAGCGGAAATGGGCCTCATCTCGCCTGGAGGGCAAAACCTCCTGGATTTTCTCGAGTTGCGGCAGGTGCTCTCGACTTACGACGGGGACCTCAGGGACCCGCTCTGGTGGCCTCAGGAAAGGCCAGTCCCCATGCGAGTTCCTCGGGGGCCTCTGGGGATTCCTCTCCCGTCGATGCCGGAGCCTAAGTCCTTGTGTGGAGTCGGGGCCGGAACCTGAGGATTCCTCTCCAGTGCTGACATGGATCTTGGGGTACTTCTGGAGTCTCCCCAGGGGAGTCAGTCCTCGTCTCGTTTGCGGGCATGCACTTGCGCTTTCCTCCATAGCGGTAGCAGCAGTGTCACGCAGTCCGCCGCGTGGATCAAAGGATCTATGTTTTTCCCTCGAGTCTTTCCCACGAGGCTTTCCCACGAGGCTTTCCCACGAGGCTTTCCCACAGGGCTGTCCCACGTGCACACGTGGTGGGAGTCGATCCTTGGCTTGAACGTCAAGGCAGTGCAGGGAAAACAGGTTCCTCTAGAATGGACTGACACATCTGGGGGACTCTTGGAATGGTGGCATGACCCTGGAGTTCCTCTCGACTTTCCTGTGGAGAGCGCCTCCTCTTGAGATGCGACGGGAACGCCGGGAATTCTTTCCCTACGAAACAGGGAAAGGATCCCTCAACTCGAGCTAGGAGGCGGAAACGGGGCTCCCCTGGATGTGTGCGGGACACCACGTGCTTCCTCTCGAGTGCAGACGGGTATGTCGGGGAACTTCTTGAGTTGCAGCAAGGGTGTGAAGGACCCTTTGGAAGTTCCAGTGGTTAGATGTGATTGGCCTCGAGAAGCCTCAGCGGAAATGGGCCTCATCTCGCCTGGAGGGCAAAACCTCCTGGATTTTCTCGAGTTGCGGCAGGTGCTCTCGACTTACGATGGGGACCTCAGGGACCCGCTCTGGTGGCCTCAGGAAAGGCCAGTCCCCATGCGAGTTCCTCGGGGGCCTCTCGGGATTCCTCTCCCGTCGATGCCGGGGCCTAAGACCTTGTGTGGAGTCGGGGCCGGAACCTGAGGATTCCTCTCCAGTGCTGACATGGATCTTGGGGTACTTCTGGAGTCTCCCCAGGGGAGTCAGTCCTCGTCTCGAATGCGGGCATGCACTTGCGCTTTCCTCTAGAGCGGTAGCAGCAGTGTCACGCAGTCCGCCGCGTGGATCAAAGGATCTATGGTTTTCCCTCGAGTCTTTCCCCCGAGGCTTTCCCACGAGGCTTTCCCACAGGGCTGTCCCACGTGCACACGTGGTGGGAGTCGATCCTCGGCTTGAACGTCAAGGCAGTGCAGGGAAAACAGGTTCCTCTGGAATGGACTGACACATCTGGGGGACTCTTGGAATTGTGTCACGACCCTGGAGTTCCTCTCGCCTTTCCTGTGGAGAGCGCCTCCTCTTGAGATGCGACGGGAACGCCGGGAATTCTTTCCCTACGAAACAGGGAAAGGATCCCTCATCTCGAGCTAGGAGGCGGAAACGGGGCTCCCCTGGATGTGTGCGGGACACCACGTGCTTCCTCTCGAGTGCAGACGGGTATGTCGGGGAACTTCTTGAGTTGCAGCAAGGGTGTGAAGGACCCTTTGGAAGTTCCAGTGGTTAGATGTGATTGGCCTCGAGAAGCCTCAGCAGAAATGGGCCTCATCTCGCCTGTAGGGCAAAACCTCCTGGATTTTCTCGAGTTGCGGCAGGTGCTCTCGACTTACGACGGGGACCTCAGGGACCCGCTCTGGTGGCCTCAGGAAAGGCCAGTCCCCATGCGAGTTCCTCGGGGGCCTCTCGGGATTCCTCTCCCGTCGATGCCGGGGCCGAAGACCTTGTGTGGAATCGTGGCCGGAACCTGAGGATTCCTCTCCAGTGCTGACATGGATCTTGGGGTACTTCTGGAGTCTCCCCAGGGGAGTCAGTCCTCGTCTCGAATGCGGGCATGCACTTGCGCTTTCCTCCAGAGCGGTAGCAGCAGTGTCACGCAGTCCGCCGCGTGGATCAAAGGATCTATGGTTTTCCCTCGAGTCTTTCCCACGAGGCTTTCCCACGAGGCTTTCCCACAGGGCTGTCCCACGTGCACACGTGGTGGGAGTCGATCCTTGGCTTGAACGTCAAGGCAGTGCAGGGAAAACAGGTTCCTCTGGAATGGACTGACACATCTGGGGGACTCTTGGAAAGGTGGCACGACCCTGGAGTTCCTCTCGCCTTTCCTGTGGAGAGCGCCTCCTCTTGAGATGCGACGGGAACGCCGGGAATTCTTTCCCTACGAAACAGGGAAAGGATCCCTCATCTCGAGCTAGGAGGCGGAAACGGAGCTCCCCTGGATGTGGGCGGGACACCACGTGCTTCCTCTCGAGTGGAGACGGGTATGTCGGGGAACTTCTTGAGTTGCAGCAAGGGTGTGAAGGACCCTTTGGAAGTTCCAGTGGTTAGACGTGATTAGCCTCGAGAAGCCTCAGCGGAAATGGGCCTCATCTCGCCTGGAGGGCAAAACCTCCTGGATTTTCTCGAGTTGCGGCAGGTGCTCTCGACTTACGACGGGGACCTCAGGGACCCGCTCTGGTGGCCTCAGGAAAGGCCAGTCCCCATGCGAGTTCCTCGGGGGCCTCTGGGGATTCCTCTCCCGTCGATGCCGGGGCCTAAGACCTTGTGTGGAGTCGGGGCCGGAACCTGAGGATTCCTCTCCAGTGCTGACATGGATCTTGGGGTACTTCTGGAGTCTCCCCAGGGGAGTCAGTCTTCGTCTCGAATGCGGGCATGCACTTGCGCTTTCCTCCAGAGCGGTAGCAGCAGTGTCACGCAGTACGCCGCGTGGATCAAAGGATCTATGGTTTTCCCTCGAGTCTTTTCCACGAGGCTTTCCCACAAGGCTTTCCCACAGGGCTGTCCCACATGCACACGTGGTGGGAGTCGATCCTTGTCTTGAACGTCAAGGCAGTGCAGGGAAAACAGGTTCCTCTGGAATGGACTGACACATCTGGGGGACTCTTGGAATGGTGGCACGACCCTGGAGTTACTCTCGCCTTTCCTGTGGAGAGCGCCTCCTCTTGAGATGCGACGGGAACGCCGGGAATTCTTTCCCTACGAAACAGGGAAAGGATCCCTCATCTCGAGCTAGGAGTCGGAAACGGAGCTCCCCTGTATGTGGGCGGGACACCACGTGCTTCCTCTCGAGTGGAGACGGGTATGTCGGGGAACTTCTTGAGTTGCAGCAAGGGTGTGAAGGACCCTTTGGAAGTTCCAGTGGTTAGACGTGATTAGCCTCGAGAAGCCTCAGCCGAAATGGGCCTCATCTCGCCTGGAGGGCAAAACCTCCTGGATTTTCTCGAGTTGCGGCAGGTGCTCTCGACTTACGACGGGGACCTCAGGGACCCGCTCTGGTGGCCTCAGGAAAGGCCAGTCCCCATGCGAGTTCCTCGGGGGCGTCTCGGGATTCCTCTCCCGTCGATGCCGGGGCCTAAGACCTTGTTTGGAGTCGGGGCCGGAACCTGAGGATTCCTCTCCAGTGCTGACATGGATCTTGGGGTACGTCTGGAGTCTCCCCAGTGGAGTCAGTCCTCGTCTCGAATGCGGGCATGCACTTGCACTTTCCTCCAGAGCAGTAGCAGCAGTGTCACGCAGTCCGCCGCGTGGATCAAAGGATCTATGGTTTTCCCTCGAGTCTTTCCCACGAGGCTTTCCCACGAGGCTTTCCCACAGGGCTGTCCCACGTGCACACGTGGTGGGAGTCGATCCTCGGCTTGCACGTCAAGGCAGTGCAGGGAAAACAGGTTCCTCTGGAATGGACTGACACATCTGGGGGACTCTTGGAATGGTGTCACGACCCTGGAGTTCCTCTCGCCTTTCCTGTGGAGAGCGCCTCCTCTTGAGATGCGACTGGAACGCCGGGAATTCTTTCCCTACGAAAAAGGGAAGGATCCCTCATCTCGAGCTAGGAGGCGGAAACGGGGCTCCCCTGGATGTGTGAGGGACCCCACGTGCTTCCTCTCGAGTGGAGACGGGTATGTCGGGGAACTTCTTGAGTTGCAGCAATGGTGTGAAGGACCCTTTGGAATTTCCAGTGGTTAGATGTGATTGGCCTCGAGAAGCCTCAGCAGAAATGGGCCTCATCTCGCCTGGAGGGCAAAACCTCCTGGATTTTCTGGAGTTGCGGAAGGTGCTCTCGACTTACGACGGGGACCTCAGGGACCCGCTCTGGTGGCCTCAGGAAAGGCCAGTCCCCATGCGAGTTCCTCGGGGGCCTCTCGGGATTCCTCTCCCGTCGATGCCGGGGCCTAAGACCTTGTGTGGAGTCGGGGCCGGAACCTGAGGATTCCTCTCCAGTGCTGACATGGATCTTGGGGTACTTCTGGAGTCTCCCCAGGGGAGTCAGTCCTCGTCTCGAATGCGGGCATGCACTTGCGCTTTCCTCCAGAGCGGTAGCAGCAGTGTCACGCAGTCCGCTGCGTGGATCAAAGGATCTATGGTTTTCCCTCGAGTCTTTCCCACGAGGCTTTCCCACGAGGCTTTCCCACAGGGCTGTCCCACGTGCACACGTGGTGGGAGTCGATCCTCGGCTTGAACGTCATGGCAGTGCAGGGAAAACAGGTTCCTCTGGAATGGACTGACACATCTGGGGGACTCTTGGAATGGTGGCACGACCCTGGAGTTCCTCTCCCCTTTCCTGTGGAGAGCGCCTCCTCTTGAGATGCGACGGGAACGCCGGGAATTCTTTCCCTACGAAACAGGGAAAGGATCCCTCATCTCGAGCTAGGAGGCGGAAACGGGGCTCCCCTGGATGTGTGCGGGACCCACGTGCTTCCTCTCGAGTGGAGACGGGTAGGTCGGGGAACTTCTTGAGTTGCAGCAATGGTGTGAAGGACCCTTTGGAAGTTCCAGTGGTTAGACGTGATTAGCCTCGAGAAGCCTCAGCGGAAATGGGCCTCATCTCGCCTGGAGGGCAAAACCTCCTGGATTTTCTCGAGTTGCGGCAGGTGCTCTCGACTTACGACGGGGACCTCAGGGACCCGCTCTGTTAGCCTCAGGAAAGGCCAGTCCACATGGGAGTTCCTCGGGGGCATCTGGGGATTAATCTCCCGTCGTTGCCGGGGCCTAAGTCCTTGTGTGGAGTCGGGGCCGGAACCTGAGGATTCCTCTCCAGTGCTGACATGGATCTTGGGGTACTTCTGGAGTCTCCCCAGGGGAGTCAGTCCTCGTGTCGAATGCGGGCATGCACTTGCGCTTTCCTCCAGAGCGGTAGCAGCAGTGTCACGCAGTCCGCCGCGTGGATCAAAGGATCTATGGTTTTCCCTCGAGTCTTTCCCACGAGGCTTTCCCACGAGGCTTTCCCTCAGGGCTGTCCCACATGCACACGTGGTGGGACTCGATCCTCGGCTTGAACGTCAAGGCAGTGCAGGGAAAACAGGTTCCTCTGTAATGGACTGACACATCGGGGGAATCTTGGAATGGTGGCACGACCTTGGAGTTCCTCTCGCCTTTCCTGTGGAGAGCGCCTCCTCTTGAGATGCGACGGGAACGCCGGGAATTCTTTCCCTACGAAACAGGGAAAGGATCCCTCATCTCGAGCTAGGAGTCGGAAACGGAGCTCCCCTGTATGTGGGCGGGACACCACGTGCTTCCTCTCGAGTGGAGACGGGTATGTCGGGGAACTTCTTGAGTTGCAGCAAGGGTGTGAAGGACCCTTTGGAAGTTCCAGTGGTTAGACGTGATTAGCCTCGAGAAGCCTCAGCAGAAATGGGCCTCATCTCGCCTGGAGGGCAAAACCGCCTGGATTTTCTCGAGTTGCGGCAGGTGCTCTCGACTTACGACGGGGACCTCATGGACCCGCTCTGGTGGCCTCAGGAAAGGCCAGTCCCCATGCGAGTTCCTCGGGGGCGTCTCGGGATTCCTCTCCCGTCGATGCCGGGGCCTAAGACCTTGTGTGGAGTCGGGGCCGGAACCTGAGGATTCCTCTCCAGTGCTGACATGGATCTTGGGGTACGTCTGGAGTCACCCCAGGGGAGTCAGTCCTCGTCTCGAATGCGGGCATGCACTTGCGCTTTCCTCCAGAGCGGTAGCAGCAGTGTCACGCAGTCCGCCGCGTGGATCAAAGGATCTATGGTTTTCCCTCGAGTATTTCCCACGAGGCTTTCCAACGAGGCTTTCCCACAGGGCTGTCCCACGTGCACACGTGGTGGGAGTCGATCCTCGGCTTGCACGTCAAGGCAGTGCAGGGAAAACAGGTTCCTCTGGAATGGACTGACACATCTGGGGGACTCTTGGAATGGTGTCACGACCCTGGAGTTCCTCTCGCCTTTCCTGTGGAGAGCGCCTCCTCTTGAGATGCGACTGGAACGCCGGGAATTCTTTCCCTACGAAAAAGGGAAGGATCCCTCATCTCGAGCTAGGAGGCGGAAACGGGGCTCCCCTGGATGTGTGAGGGACCCCACGTGCTTCCTCTTGAGTGGAGACGGGTATGTCGGGGAACTTCTTGAGTTGCAGCAAGGGTGTGAAGGACCCTTTGGAAGTTCCAGTGGTTAGATGTGATTGGCCTCGAGAAGCCTCAGCGGAAATGGGCCTCATCTCGCCTGGAGGGCAAAACCTCCTGGATTTTCTCGAGTTGCGGCAGGTGCTCTCGACTTACGACGGGGACCTCAGGGACCCGCTCTGTTGGCCTCAGGAAAGGCCAGTCCCCATGCGAGTTCCTCGGGGGCCTCTGGGGATTCCTCTCCCGTCGATGCCGGGGCCTAAGACCTTGTGTGGAGTCGGGGCCGGAACCTGAGGATTCCTCTCCAGTGCTGACATGGATCTTGGGGTACTTCTGGAGTCTCCCCAGGGGAGTCAGTCTTCGTCTCGAATGCGGGCATGCACTTGCGCTTTCCTCCAGAGCGGTAGCAGCAGTGTCACGCAGTCCGCCGCGTGGATCAAAGGATCTATGGTTTTCCCTCGAGTCTTTTCCACGAGGCTTTCCCACAAGGCTTTCCCACAGGGCTGTCCCACATGCACACGTGGTGGGAGTCGATCCTTGTCTTGAACGTCAAGGCAGTGCAGGGAAAACAGGTTCCTCTGGAATGGACTGACACATCTGGGGGACTCTTGGAATGGTGGCACGACCCTGGAGTTCCTCTCGCCTTTCCTGTGGAGAGCGCCTCCTCTTGAGATGCGACGGGAACGCCGGGAATTCTTTCCCTACGAAACAGGGAAAGGATCCCTCATCTCGAGCTAGGAGTCGGAAACGGAGCTCCCCTTTATGTGGGCGGGACACCACGTGCTTCCTCTCGAGTGGAGACGGGTATGTCGGGGAACTTCTTGAGTTGCAGCAAGGGTGTGAAGGACCCTTTGGAAGTTCCAGTGGTTAGACGTGATTAGCCTCGAGAAGCCTCAGCGGAAATGGGCCTCATCTCGCCTGGAGGGCAAAACCTCCTGGATTTTCTCGAGTTGCGGCAGGTGCTCTCGACTTACGACGGGGACCTCAGGGACCCGCTCTGGTGGCCTCAGGAAAGGCCAGTCCCCATGCGAGTTCCTCGGGGGCGTCTCGGGATTCTTCTCCCGTCGATGCCGGGGCCTAAGACCTTGTGTGGAGTCGGGCCGGAACCTGAGGATTCCTCTCCAGTGCTGACATGGATCTTGGGGTACGTCTGGAGTCTCCCCAGGGGAGTCAGTCCTCGTCTCGAATGCGGGCATGCACTTGCACTTTCCTCCAGAGCAGTAGCAGCAGTGTCACGCAGTCCGCCGCGTGGATCAAAGGATCTATGGTTTTCCCTCGAGTCTTTCCCACGAGGCTTTCCCACGAGGCTTTCCCACAGGGCTGTCCCACGTGCACACGTGGTGGGAGTCGATCCTCGGCTTGCACGTCAAGGCAGTGCAGGGAAAACAGGTTCCTCTGGAATGGACTGACACATCTGGGGGACTCTTGGAATGGTGTCACGACCCTGGAGTTCCTCTCGCCTTTCCTGTGGAGAGCGCCTCCTCTTGAGATGCGACTGGAACGCCGGGAATTCTTTCCCTACGAAAAAGGGAAGGATCCCTCATCTCGAGCTAGGAGGCGGAAACGGGGCTCCCCTGGATGTGTGAGGGACCTCACGTGCTTCCTCTCGAGTGGAGACGGGTATGTCGGGGAACGTCTTGAGTTGCAGCAATGGTGTGAAGGACCCTTTGGAAGTTCCAGTGGTTAGATGTGATTGGCCTCGAGAAGCCTCAGCAGAAATGGGCCTCATCTCGCCTGGAGGGCAAAACCTCCTGGATTTTCTGGAGTTGCGGAAGGTGCTCTCGACTTACGACGGGGACCTCAGGGACCCGCTCTGGTGGCCTCAGGAAAGGCCAGTCCCCATGTGAGTTCCTCGGGGGCCTCTCGGGATTCCTCTCCCGTCGATGCCGGGGCCTAAGACCTTGTGTGGAGTCGGGGCCGGAACCTGAGGATTCCTCTCCAGTGCTGACATGGATCTTGGGGTACGTCTGGAGTCTCCCCAGGGGAGTCAGTCCTCGTCTCGAATGCGGGCATGCACTTGCGCTTTCCTCCAGAGCGGTAGCAGCAGTGTCTCGCAGTCCGCCGCGTGGATCAAAGGATCTATGGTTTTCCCTCGAGTCTTTCCCACGAGGCTTTCCCACGAGGCTTTCCCACAGGGCTGTCCCACGTGCACACGTGGTGGGAGTCGATCCTCGGCTTGAACGTCAAGGCAGTGCAGGGAAAACAGGTTCCTCTGCAATGGACTGAAACATCTGGGGGACTCTTGGAATGGTGGCACGACCCTGGAGTTCCTCTCGCCTTTCCTGTGGAGAGCGCCTCCTCTTGAGATGCGACGGGAACGCCGGGAATTCTTTCCCTACGAAACAGGGAAAGGATCCCTCATCTCGAGCTAGGAGGCGGAAACGGGGCTCCCCTGGATGTGTGCGGGACCCACGTTCTTCCTCTCGAGTGGAGACGGGTATGTCGGGGAACTTCTTGAGTTGCAGCAAGGGTGTGAAGGACCCTTTGGAAGTTCCAGTGGTTAGACGTAATTAGCCTCGAGAAGCCTCAGCAGAAATGGGCCTCATCTCGCCTGGAGGGCAAAACCTCCTGGATTTTCTCGAGTTGCGGCAGGTGCTCTCGACTTACAACGGGGACCTCAGGGACCCGCTCTTGTGGCCTCAGGAAAGGCCAGTCCCCATGCGAGTTCCTCGGGGGCCTCTCGGGATTCCTCTCCCGTCGATGCCGGGGCCTAAGACCTTGTGTGGAGTCGGGGCCGGAACCTGAGGATTCGTCTCCAGTGCTGACATGGACCTTGGGGTACTTCTGGAGTCTCCCCAGGGGCGTCAGTCCTCGTCTCGAATGCGGGCATGCACTTGCGTTTTCCTCCAGAGGGGTAGCAGCAGTGTCACGCAGTCCGCCCCGTGAATCAAAGGATCTATGGTTTTCCCTCGAGTCTTTCCCACGAGGCTTTCCCACGAGGCTTTCCCACAGGGCTGTCCCACGTGCACACGTGGTGGGAGTCGATCCTCGGCTTGAACGTCAAGGCAGTGCAGGGAAAACAGGTTCTTCTGGAATGGACTGACACATCTGGGGGACTCTTGGAATGGTGTCATGACCATGGAGTTCCTCTCTCCTTTCCTGTGGAGAGCGCCTCCTCTTGAGATGCGACGGGAACGCCGGGAATTCTTTCCCTACGAAACAGGGAAAGGATCCCTCATCTCGAGCTAGGAGGCGGAAACGGGGCTCCCCTGGATGTGTGCGGGACCCCAAGTGCTTCCTCTCGAGTGGAGACGGGTATGTCGGGGAAGTTCTTGAGTTGCAGCAAGGGTGTGAAGGACCCTTTGGAAGTTCCAGTGGTTTGACGTGATTAGCCTCGAGAAGCCTCAGCGGAAATGGGCCTCATCTCGCCTGGAGGGCAAAACCTCCTGGATTTTCTCGAGTTGCGGCAGGTGCTCTCGACTTACGACGGGGACCTCAGGGACCCGCTCTGTTGGCCTCAGGAAAGGCCAGTCCCCATGCGAGTTCCTCGGGGGCCTCTGGGGATTCCTCTCCCGTCGATGCCGGGGCCTAAGACCTTGTGTGGAGTCGGGGCCGGAACCTGAGGATTCCTCTCCAGTGCTGACATGGATCTTGGGGTACTTCTGGAGTCTCCCCAGGGGAGTCAGTCTTCGTCTCGAATGCGGGCATGCACTTGCGCTTTCCTCCAGAGCAGTAGCAGCAGTGTCACGCAGTCCGCCGCGTGGATCAAAGGATCTATGGTTTTCCCTCGAGTCTTTTCCACGAGGCTTTCCCACAAGGCTTTCCCACAGGGCTGTCCCACATGCACACGTGGTGGGAGTCGATCCTTGTCTTGAACGTCAAGGCAGTGCAGGGAAAACAGGTTCCTCTGGAATGGACTGACACATCTGGGGGACTCTTGGAATGGTGGCACGACCCTGGAGTTCCTCTCGCCTTTCCTGTGGAGAGCGCCTCCTCTTGAGATGCGACGGGAACGCCGGGAATTCTTTCCCTACGAAACAGGGAAAGGATCCCTCATCTCGAGCTAGGAGTCGGAAACGGAGCTCCCCTTTATGTGGGCGGGACACCACGTGCTTCCTCTCGAGTGGAGACGGGTATGTCGGGGAACTTCTTGAGTTGCAGCAAGGGTGTGAAGGACCCTTTGGAAGTTCCAGTGGTTAGACGTGATTAGCCTCGAGAAGCCTCAGCGGAAATGGGCCTCATCTCGCCTGGAGGGCAAAACCTCCTGGATTTTCTCGAGTTGCGGCAGGTGCTCTCGACTTACGACGGGGACCTCAGGGACCCGCTCTGGTGGCCTCAGGAAAGGCCAGTCCCCATGCGAGTTCCTCGGGGGCGTCTCGGGATTCCTCTCCCGTCGATGCCGGGGCCTAAGACCTTGTGTGGAGTCGGGCCGGAACCTGAGGATTCCTCTCCAGTGCTGACATGGATCTTGGGGTACGTCTGGAGTCTCCCCAGGGGAGTCAGTCCTCGTCTCGAATGCGGGCATGCACTTGCACTTTCCTCCAGAGCAGTAGCAGCAGTGTCACGCAGTCCGCCGCGTGGATCAAAGGATCTATGGTTTTCCCTCGAGTCTTTCCCACGAGGCTTTCCCACGAGGCTTTCCCACAGGGCTGTCCCACGTGCACACGTGGTGGGAGTCGATCCTCGGCTTGCACGTCAAGGCAGTGCAGGGAAAACAGGTTCCTCTGGAATGGACTGACACATCTGGGGGACTCTTGGAATGGTGTCACGACCCTGGAGTTCCTCTCGCCTTTCCTGTGGAGAGCGCCTCCTCTTGAGATGCGACTGGAACGCCGGGAATTCTTTCCCTACGAAAAAGGGAAGGATCCCTCATCTCGAGCTAGGAGGCGGAAACGGGGCTCCCCTGGATGTGTGAGGGACCTCACGTGCTTCCTCTCGAGTGGAGACGGGTATGTCGGGGAACGTCTTGAGTTGCAGCAATGGTGTGAAGGACCCTTTGGAAGTTCCAGTGGTTAGATGTGATTGGCCTCGAGAAGCCTCAGCAGAAATGGGCCTCATCTCGCCTGGAGGGCAAAACCTCCTGGATTTTCTGGAGTTGCGGAAGGTGCTCTCGACTTACGACGGGGACCTCAGGGACCCGCTCTGGTGGCCTCAGGAAAGGCCAGTCCCCATGTGAGTTCCTCGGGGGCCTCTCGGGATTCCTCTCCCGTCGATGCCGGGGCCTAAGACCTTGTGTGGAGTCGGGGCCGGAACCTGAGGATTCCTCTCCAGTGCTGACATGGATCTTGGGGTACGTCTGGAGTCTCCCCAGGGGAGTCAGTCCTCGTCTCGAATGCGGGCATGCACTTGCGCTTTCCTCCAGAGCGGTAGCAGCAGTGTCACGCAGTCCGCCGCGTGGATCAAAGGATCTATGGTTTTCCCTCGAGTCTTTCCCACGAGGCTTTCCCACGAGGCTTTCCCACAGGGCTGTCCCACGTGCACACGTGGTGGGAGTCGATCCTCGGCTTGAACGTCAAGGCAGTGCAGGGAAAACAGGTTCCTCTGCAATGGACTGAAACATCTGGGGGACTCTTGGAATGGTGGCACGACCCTGGAGTTCCTCTCGCCTTTCCTGTGGAGAGCGCCTCCTCTTGAGATGCGACGGGAACGCCGGGAATTCTTTCCCTACGAAACAGGGAAAGGATCCCTCATCTCGAGCTAGGAGGCGGAAACGGGGCTCCCCTGGATGTGTGCGGGACCCACGTTCTTCCTCTCGAGTGGAGACGGGTATGTCGGGGAACTTCTTGAGTTGCAGCAAGGGTGTGAAGGACCCTTTGGAAGTTCCAGTGGTTAGACGTAATTAGCCTCGAGAAGCCTCAGCAGAAATGGGCCTCATCTCGCCTGGAGGGCAAAACCTCCTGGATTTTCTCGAGTTGCGGCAGGTGCTCTCGACTTACAACGGGGACCTCAGGGACCCGCTCTTGTGGCCTCAGGAAAGGCCAGTCCCCATGCGAGTTCCTCGGGGGCCTCTCGGGATTCCTCTCCCGTCGATGCCGGGGCCTAAGACCTTGTGTGGAGTCGGGGCCGGAACCTGAGGATTCGTCTCCAGTGCTGACATGGACCTTGGGGTACTTCTGGAGTCTCCCCAGGGGCGTCAGTCCTCGTCTCGAATGCGGGCATGCACTTGCGTTTTCCTCCAGAGGGGTAGCAGCAGTGTCACGCAGTCCGCCCCGTGAATCAAAGGATCTATGGTTTTCCCTCGAGTCTTTCCCACGAGGCTTTCCCACGAGGCTTTCCCACAGGGCTGTCCCACGTGCACACGTGGTGGGAGTCGATCCTCGGCTTGAACGTCAAGGCAGTGCAGGGAAAACAGGTTCTTCTGGAATGGACTGACACATCTGGGGGACTCTTGGAATGGTGTCATGACCATGGAGTTCCTCTCTCCTTTCCTGTGGAGAGCGCCTCCTCTTGAGATGCGACGGGAACGCCGGGAATTCTGTCCCTACGAAACAGGGAAAGGATCCCTCATCTCGAGCTAGGAGGCGGAAACGGGGCTCCCCTGGATGTGTGCCTGACCCCAAGTGCTTCCTCTCGAGTGGAGACGGGTATGTCGGGGAAGTTCTTGAGTTGCAGCAAGGGTGTGAAGGACCCTTTGGAAGTTCCAGTGGTTTGACGTGATTAGCCTCGAGAAGCCTCAGCGGAAATGGGCCTCATCTCGCCTGGAGGGCAAAACCTCCTGGATTTTCTCGAGTTGCGGCAGGTGCTCTCGACTTACGACGGGGACCTCAGGGACCCGCTCTGGTGGCCTCAGGAAAGGGCAGTCCCCATGCCAGTTCCTCGGGGGCCTCTGGGGATTCCTCTGCCGTCAATGCCGCGGCCTAAGTCCTTGTGTGGAGTCGGGGCCGGAAACTGAGGATTCCTCTCCAGTGCTGACATGGATCTTGGGGTACTTCTGGAGTCTCCCCAGGGGAGTCAGTCCTCGTCTCGAATGCGGGCATGCACTTGCGCTTTGCTCAAGAGCGGTAGCAGCAGTGTCACGCAGTCCGCCGCATGGATCAAAGGATCTATGGTTTTCCCTCGAGTCTTTCCCATGAGGCTTTCCCACGAGGCTTTCCCACAGGGCTGTCCCACGTGCACACGTGGTGGGAGTCGATCCTCGGCTTGAACGTCAAGGCAGTGCAGGGAAAACAGGTTCCTCTGGAATGGACTGACACATCTGGGGGACTCTTGGAATGGTGGCATGACCCTGGAGTTCCTCTCGCCTTTCCTGTGGAGAGCGCCTCCTCTTGAGATGCGACGGGAACGCCGGGAATTCTTTCCCTACGAAACAGGGAAAGGATCCCTCATCTCGAGCTAGGAGGCGGAAACGGGGATCCCCTGGATGTGTGCGGGACCCCACGTGCTTCCTCTCGCGTGCAGACGGGTATGTCGGGGAACTTCTTGAGTTGCAGCAAGGGTGTGAAGGACCCTTTGGAAGATCCAGTGTTTAGACGTGAATAGCCTCGAGAAGCCTCAGCGGAAATGAGCCTCATCTCGCCTGGAGGGCAAAACCTCCTGGATTTTCTCGAGTTGCGGCAAGTGATCTCGACTTACGACGGGGACCTCAGGGACCCGCTCTTGTGGCCTCAGGAAAGGCCAGTCCCCATGCGAGTTCCTCGGGGGCCTCTCGGGATTCCTCTCCCGTCGATGCCGTGGCCTAAGACCTTGTGTGGAGTCGGGGCCGGAACCTGAGGATTCCTCTCCAGTGCTGACATGAATCTTGGGGTACTTCTGGAGTCTCCCCAGGGGCATCAGTCCTCGTCTCGAATGCGGGCATGCACTTGCGTTTTCCTCCAGAGGGGTAGCAGCAGTGTCACGCAGTCCGCCCCGTGAATCAAAGGATCTATGTTTTTCCCTCGAGTCTTTCCCACGAGGCTTTCCCACGAGGCTTTCCCACAGGGCTGTCCCACGTGCACACGTGGTGGGAGTCGATCCTCGGCTTGAACGTCAAGGCAGTGCAGGGAAAACAGGTTCTTCTGGAATGGACTGACACATCTGGGGGACTCTTGGAATGGTGTCACGACCATGGAGTTCCTCTCTCCTTTCCTGTGGAGAGCGCCTCCTCTTGAGATGCGACGGGAACGCCGGGAATTCTTTCCCTACGAAAAAGGGAAGGATCCCTCATCTCGAGCTAGGAGGCGGAAACGGGGCTCCCCAGGATGTGTGAGGGACCCCACGTGCTTCCTCTCGAGTGGAGACGGGTATGTCGGGGAACTTCTTGAGTTGCAGCAATGGTGTGAAGGACCCTTTGGAAGTTCCAGTGGTTAGATGTGATTGGCCTCGAGAAGCCTCAGCAGAAATGGGCCTCATCTCGCCTGGAGGGAAAAACCTCCTGGATTTTCTGGAGTTGCGGAACGTGCTCTCGACTTACGACGGGGACCTCAGGGACCCGCTCTGGTGGCCTCAGGAAAGGCCAGTCCCCATGCGAGTTCCTCGGGGGCCTCTCGGGATTCCTCTCCCGTCGATGCCGGGGCCTAAGACCTTGTGTGGAGTCGGGGCCGGAACCTGAGGATTCCTCTCCAGTGCTGACATGGATCTTGGGGTACGTCTGGAGTCTCCCCAGGGGAGTCAGTCCTCGTCTCGAATGCGGGCATGCACTTGCGCTTTCCTCCAGAGCGGTAGCAGCAGTGTCACGCAGTCCGCCGCATGGATCAAAGGATCTATGGTTTTCCCTCGAGTCTTTCCCACGAGGCTTTCCCACGAGGCTTTCCCACAGGGCTGTCCCACGTGCACACGTGGTGGGAGTCGATCCTCGGCTTGAACGTCAAGGCAGTGCAGGGAAAACAGGTTCCTCTGCAATGGACTGAAACATCTGGGGGACTCTTGGAATGGTGGCACGACCCTGGAGTTCCTCTCGCCTTTCCTGTGGAGAGCGCCTCCTCTTGAGATGCGACGGGAACGCCGGGAATTCTTTCCCTACGAAACAGGGAAAGGATCCCTCATCTCGAGCTAGGAGGCGGAAACGGGGCTCCCCTGGATGTGTGCGGGACCCACGTTCTTCCTCTCGAGTGAAGACGGGTATGTCGGGGAACTTCTTGAGTTGCAGCAAGGGTGTGAAGGACCCTTTGGAAGTTTCAGTGGTTAGACGTAATTAGCCTCGAGAAGCCTCAGCAGAAATGGGCCTCATCTCGCCTGGAGGGCAAAACCTCCTGGATTTTCTCGAGTTGCGGCAGGTGCTCTCGACTTACGACGGGGACCTCAGGGACCCGCTCTGGTGGCCTCAGGAAAGGCCAGTCCCCATGCGAGTTCCTCGGGGGCCTCTGGGGTTTCCTCTCCCGTCGATGCCGGGGCCTAAGTCCTTGTGTGGAGTCGGGGTCGGAACGTGAGGATTCCTCTCCAGTGCTGACATGGATCTTGGGGTACTTCTGGAGTCTCCCCAGGGGAGTCAGTCTCCGTCTCGAATGCGGGCATGCACTTGCGCTTTCCTCCAGAGCGGTAGCAGCAGTGTCACGCAGTCCGCCGCGTGGATCAAAGGATCTATGGTTTTCCCTCGAGTCTTTTCCACGAGGCTTTCCCACGAGGCTTTCCCACAGGTCTGTCCCACGTGCACACGTGGTGGGAGTCGATCCTTGGATTGAACGTCAAGGCAGTGCAGGGAAAACAGGTTCCTCTGGAATGGACTGACACATCTGGGGGACTCTTGGAATGGTGGCACGACCCTGGAGTTCCTCTCGCCTTTCCTGTGGAGAGCGCCTCCTCTTGAGATGCGACGGGAACGCCGGGAATTCTTTCCCTACGAAACAGGGAAAGGATCCCTCATCTCGAGCTAGGAGGCGGAAACGGAGCTCCCCTGGATGTGTGCGGGACACCACGTGCTTCCTCTCGAGTGGAGACGGGTATGTCGGGAAACTTCTTGAGTTGCAGCAATGGTGTGAAGGACCCTTTGGAAGTTCCAGTGGTTAGATGTGATTGGCCTCGAGAAGCCTCATCGGAAATGGGCCTCATCTCGCCTGGAGGGCAAAACCTCCTGGATTTTCTCGAGTTGCGGCAGGTGCTCTCGACTTACGACGGGGACCTCAGGGAACCGCTCTGGTGGCCTCAGGAAAGGCCAGTGCCCATGCGAGTTCATCGGGGGCCTCTCGGGATTCCTCTCCCGTCGATGCCGGGGCCTAAGACCTTGTGTGGAGTCGGGGCCGGAACCTGAGGAATCCTCTCCAGTGCTGACATGGATCTTGGGGTACTTCTGGAGTCTCCCCAGGGGAGTCAGTCCTCGTCTCGAATGCGGGCATGCACTTGCGCTTTCCTCCAGAGCGGTAGCAGCAGTGTCACGCAGTCCTCTGCGTGGATCAAAGGATCTATGATTTTCCCTCGAGTCTTTCCCACGAGGCTTTCCCACGAGGCTTTCCCACAGGGCTGTCCCACGTGCACACGTGGTGGGAGTCGATCCTCGGCTTGAACGTCAAGGCAGTGCAGGGAAAACAGGTTCCTCTGGAATGGACTGACACATCTGGGGGACTCTTGGAATGGTGGCACGACCCTGGAGTTCCTCTCGCCTTTCCTGTGGAGAGCGCCTCCTCTTGAGATGCGACGGGAACGCCGGGAATTCTTTCCCTACGAAACAGGGAAAGGATCCCTCATCTCGAGCTAGGAGGCGGAAACGGGGCTCCCCTGGATGTGTGCGGGACCCACGTTCTTCCTCTCGAGTGGAGACGGGTATGTCGGGGAACTTCTTGAGTTGCAGCAAGGGTGTGAAGGACCCTTTGGAAGTTCCAGTGGTTAGACGTAATTAGCCTCGAGAAGCCTCAGCAGAAATGGGCCTCATCTCGCCTGGAGGGCAAAACCTCCTGGATTTTCTCGAGTTGCGGCAGGTGCTCTCGACTTACAACGGGTACCTCAGGGACCCGCTCTTGTGGCCTCAGGAAAGGCCAGTCCCCATGCGAGTTCCTCGGGGGCCTCTCGGGATTCCTCTCCCGTCGATGCCGGGGCCTAAGACCTTGTGTGAAGTCGGGGCCGGAACCTGAGGATTCGTCTCCAGTGCTGACATGGACCTTGGGGTACTTCTGGAGTCTCCCCAGGGGCGTCAGTCCTCGTCTCGAATGCGGGCATGCACTTGCGTTTTCCTCCAGAGGGGTAGCAGCAGTGTCACGCAGTCCGCCCCGTGAATCAAAGGATCTATGGTTTTCCCTCGAGTCTTTCCCACGAGGCTTTCCCACGACGCTTTCCCACAGGGCTGTCCCACGTGCACACGTGGTGGGAGTCGATCCTCGGCTTGAACGTCAAGGCAGTGCAGGGAAAACAGGTTCTTCTGGAATGGACTGACACATCTGGGGGACTCTTGGAATGGTGTCACGACCATGGAGTTCCTCTCTCCTTTCCTGTGGAGAGCGCCTCCTCTTGAGATGCGACGGGAACGCCGGGAATTCTTTCCCTACGAAACAGGGAAAGGATCCCTCATCTCGAGCTAGGAGGCGGAAACGGGGCTCCCCTGGATGTGTGCGGGACCCCAAGTGCTTCCTCTCGAGTGGAGACGGGTATGTCGGGGAAGTTCTTGAGTTGCAGCAAGGGTGTGAAGGACCCTTTGGAAGTTCCAGTGGTTTGACGTGATTAGCCTCGAGAAGCCTCAGCGGAAATGGGCCTCATCTCGCCTGGAGGGCAAAACCTCCTGGATTTTCTCGAGTTGCGGCAGGTGCTCTCGACTTACGACGGGGACCTCAGGGACCCGCTCTGGTGGCCTCAGGAAAGGGCAGTCCCCATGCCAGTTCCTCGGGGGCCTCTGGGGATTCCTCTGCCGTCAATGCCGCGGCCTAAGTCCTTGTGTGGAGTCGGGGCCGGAACCTGAGGATTCCTCTCCAGTGCTGACATGGATCTTGGGGTACTTCTGGAGTCTCCCCAGGGGAGTCAGTCCTCGTCTCGAATGCGGGCATGCACTTGCGCTTTGCTCAAGAGCGGTAGCAGCAGTGTCACGCAGTCCGCCGCATGGATCAAAGGATCTATGGTTTTCCCTCGAGTCTTTCCCATGAGGCTTTCCCACGAGGCTTTCCCACAGGGCTGTCCCACGTGCACACGTGGTGGGAGTCGATCCTCGGCTTGAACGTCAAGGCAGTGCAGGGAAAACAGGTTCCTCTGCAATGGACTGACACATCTGGGGGACTCTTGGAATGGTGGCATGACCCTGGAGTTCCTCTCGCCTTTCCTGTGGAGAGCGCCTCCTCTTGAGATGCGACGGGAACGCCGGGAATTCTTTCCCTACGAAACAGGGAAAGGATCCCTCATCTCGAGCTAGGAGGCGGAAACGGGGCTCCCCTGGATGTGTGCGGGACCCCACGTGCTTCCTCTCGAGTGCAGACGGGTATGTCGGGGAACTTCTTGAGTTGCAGCAAGGGTGTGAAGGACCCTTTGGAAGATCCAGTGTTTAGACGTGAATAGCCTCGAGAAGCCTCAGCGGAAATGAGCCTCATCTCGCCTGGAGGGCAAAACCTCCTGGATTTTCTCGAGTTGCGGCAAGTGATCTCGACTTACGACGGGGACCTCAGGGACCCGCTCTTGTGGCCTCAGGAAAGGCCAGTCCCCATGCGAGTTCCTCGGGGGCCTCTCGGGATTCCTCTCCCGTCGATGCCGTGGCCTAAGACCTTGTGTGGAGTCGGGGCCGGAACCTGAGGATTCCTCTCCAGTGCTGACATGGATCTTGGGGTACTTCTGGAGTCTCCCCAGGGGCATCAGTCCTCGTCTCGAATGCGGGCATGCACTTGCGTTTTCCTCCAGAGGGGTAGCAGCAGTGTCACGCAGTCCGCCCCGTGAATCAAAGGATCTATGTTTTTCCCTCGAGTCTTTCCCACGAGGCTTTCCCACGAGGCTTTCCCACAGGGCTGTCCCACGTGCACACGTGGTGGGAGTCGATCCTCGGCTTGAACGTCAAGGGAGTGCAGGGAAAACAGGTTCTTCTGGAATGGACTGACACATCTGGGGGACTCTTGGAATGGTGTCACGACCATGGAGTTCCTCTCTCCTTTCCTGTGGAGAGCGCCTCCTCTTGAGATGCGACGGGAACGCCGGGAATTCTTTCCCTACGAAAAAGGGAAGGATCCCTCATCTCGAGCTAGGAGGCGGAAACGGGGCTCCCCTGGATGTGTGAGGGACCCCACGTGCTTCCTCTCGAGTGGAGACGGGTATGTCGGGGAACTTCTTGAGTTGCAGCAATGGTGTGAAGGACCCTTTGGAAGTTCCAGTGGTTAGATGTGATTGGCCTCGAGAAGCCTCAGCAGAAATGGGCCTCATCTCGCCTGGAGGGCAAAACCTCCTGGATTTTCTGGAGTTGCGGAAGGTGCTCTCGACTTACGACGGGGACCTCAGGGACCCGCTCTGGTGGCCTCAGGAAAGGCCAGTCCCCATGCGAGTTCCTCGGGGGCCTCTCGGGATTCCTCTCCCGTCGATGCCGGGGCCTAAGACCTTGTGTGGAGTCGGGGCAGGAACCTGAGGATTCCTCTCCAGTGCTGACATGGATCTTGGGGTACGTCTGGAGTCTCCCCAGGGGAGTCAGTCCTCGTCTCGAATGCGGGCATGCACTTGCGCTTTCCTCCAGAGCGGTAGCAGCAGTGTCACGCAGTCCGCCGCGTGGATCAAAGGATCTATGGTTTTCCCTCGAGTCTTTCCCACGAGGCTTTCCCACGAGGCTTTCCCACAGGGCTGTCCCACGTGCACACGTGGTGGGAGTCGATCCTCGGCTTGAACGTCAAGGCAGTGCAGGGAAAACAGGTTCCTCTGCAATGGACTGAAACATCTGGGGGACTCTTGGAATGGTGGCACGACCCTGGAGTTCCTCTCGCCTTTCCTGTGGAGAGCGCCTCCTCTTGAGATGCGACGGGAACGCCGGGAATTCTTTCCCTACGAAACAGGGAAAGGATCCCTCATCTCGAGCTAGGAGGCGGAAACGGGGCTCCCCTGGATGTGTGCGGGACCCACGTTCTTCCTCTCGAGTGGAGACGGGTATGTCGGGGAACTTCTTGAGTTGCAGCAAGGGTGTGAAGGACCCTTTGGAAGTTTCAGTGGTTAGACGTAATTAGCCTCGAGAAGCCTCAGCAGAAATGGGCCTCATCTCGCCTGGAGGGCAAAACCTCCTGGATTTTCTCGAGTTGCGGCAGGTGCTCTCGACTTACGACGGGGACCTCAGGGACCCGCTCTGGTGGCCTCAGGAAAGGCCAGTCCCCATGCGAGTTCCTCGGGGGCCTCTGGGGTTTCCTCTCCCGTCGATGCCGGGGCCTAAGTCCTTGTGTGGAGTCGGGGTCGGAACGTGAGGATTCCTCTCCAGTGCTGACATGGATCTTGGGGTACTTCTGGAGTCTCCCCAGGGGAGTCAGTCTCCGTCTCGAATGCGGGCATGCACTTGCGCTTTCCTCCAGAGCGGTAGCAGCAGTGTCACGCAGTCCGCCGCGTGGATCAAAGGATCTATGGTTTTCCCTCGAGTCTTTTCCACGAGGCTTTCCCACGAGGCTTTCCCACAGGTCTGTCCCACGTGCACACGTGGTGGGAGTCGATCCTTGGATTGAACGTCAAGGCAGTGCAGGGAAAACAGGTTCCTCTGCAATGGACTGACACATCTGGGGGACTCTTGGAATGGTGGCACGACCCTGGAGTTCCTCTCGCCTTTCCTGTGGAGAGCGCCTCCTCTTGAGATGCGACGGGAACGCCGGGAATTCTTTCCCTACGAAACAGGGAAAGGATCCCTCATCTCGAGCTAGGAGGCGGAAACGGAGCTCCCCTGGATGTGTGCGGGACACCACGTGCTTCCTCTCGAGTGGAGACGGGTATGTCGGGAAACTTCTTGAGTTGCAGCAATGGTGTGAAGGACCCTTTGGAAGTTCCAGTGGTTAGATGTGATTGGCCTCGAGAAGCCTCATCGGAAATGGGCCTCATCTCGCCTGGAGGGCAAAACCTCCTGGATTTTCTCGAGTTGCGGCAGGTGCTCTCGACTTACGACGGGGACCTAAGGGAACCGCTCTGGTGGCCTCAGGAAAGGCCAGTCCCCATGCGAGTTCATCGGGGGCCTCTCGGGATTCCTCTCCCGTCGATGCCGGGGCCTAAGACCTTGTGTGGAGTCGGGGCCGGAACCTGAGGATTCCTCTCCAGTGCTGACATGGATCTTGGGGTACTTCTGGAGTCTCCCCAGGGGAGTCAGTCCTCGTCTCGAATGCGGGCATGCACTTGCGCTTTCCTCCAGAGCGGTAGCAGCAGTGTCACGCAGTCCGCTGCGTGGATCAAAGGATCTATGGTTTTCCCTCGAGTCTTTCCCACGAGGCTTTCCCACGAGGCTTTCCCACAGGGCTGTCCCACGTGCACACGTGGTGGGAGTCGATCCTCGGCTTGAACGTCAAGGCAGTGCAGGGAAAACAGGTTCCTCTGGAATGGACTGACACATCTGGGGGACTCTTGGAATGGTGGCACGACCCTGGAGTTCCTCTCCCCTTTCCTGTGGAGAGCGCCTCCTCTTGAGATGCGACGGGAACGCCGGGAATTCTTTCCCTACGAAACAGGGAAAGGATACCTCATCTCGAGCTAGGAGGCGGAAACGGGGCTCCCCTGGATGTGTGCGGGACCCACGTGCTTCCTCTCGAGTGGAGACGGGTAGGTCGGGGAACTTCTTGAGTTGCAGCAATGGTGTGAAGGACCCTTTGGAAGTTCCAGTGGTTAGATGTGATTAGCCTCGAGAAGCCTCAGCGGAAATGGGCCTCATCTCGCCTGGAGGGCAAAACCTCCTGGATTTTCTCGAGTTGCGGCAGGTGCTCTCGACTTACGACGGGGACCTCAGGGACCCGCTCTGTTGGCCTCAGGAAAGGCCAGTCCACATGCGAGTTCCTCGGGGGCATCTGGGGAATAATCTCCCGTCGTTGCCGGGGCCTAAGACCTTGTGTGGAGTCGGGGCCGGAACCTGAGGATTCCTCTCCAGTGCTGACATGGATCTTGGGGTACGTCTGGAGTCTCCCCAGGGGAGTCAGTCCTCGTCTCGAATGCGGGCATGCACTTGCGCTTTCCTCCAGAGCGGTAGCAGCAGTGTCACGCAGTCCGCCGCGTGGATCAAAGGATCTATGGTTTTCCCTCGAGTCTTTCCCACGAGGCTTTCCCACGAGGCTTTCCCTCAGGGCTGTCCCACGTGCACACGTGGTGGGACTCGATCCTCGGCTTGAACGTCAAGGCAGTGCAGGGAAAACAGGTTCCTCTGTAATGGACTGACACATCGGGGGAATCTTGGAATGGTGGCACGACCCTGGAGTTCCTCTCGCCTTTCCTGTGGAGAGCGCCTCCTCTTGAGATGCGACGGGAACGCCGGGAATTCTTTCCCTACGAAACAGGGAAAGGATCCCTCATCTCGAGCTAGGAGTCGGAAACGGAGCTCCCCTGTATGTGGGCGGGACACCACGTGCTTCCTCTCGAGTGGAGACGGGTATGTCGGGGAACTTCTTGAGTTGCAGCAAGGGTGTGAAGGACCCTTTGGAAGTTCCAGTGGTTAGACGTGATTAGCCTCGAGAAGCCTCAGCAGAAATGGGCCTCATCTCGCCTGGAGGGCAAAACCTCCTGGATTTTCTCGAGTTGCGGCAGGTGCTCTCGACTTACGACGGGGACCTCAGGGACCCGCTCTGGTGGCCTCAGGAAAGGCCAGTCCCCATGCGAGTTCCTCGGGGGCGTCTCGGGATTCCTCTCCCGTCGATGCCGGGGCCTAAGACCTTGTGTGGAGTCGGGGCCGGAACCTGAGGATTCCTCTCCAGTGCTGACATGGATCTTGGGGTACGTCTGGAGTCACCCCAGGGGAGTCAGTCCTCGTCTCGAATGCGGGCATGCACTTGCGCTTTCCTCCAGAGCGGTAGCAGCAGTGTCACGCAGTCCGCCGCGTGGATCAAAGGATCTATGGTTTTCCCTCGAGTATTTCCCACGAGGCTTTCCAACGAGGCTTTCCCACAGGGCTGTCCCACGTGCACACGTGGTGGGAGTCGATCCTCGGCTTGCACGTCAAGGCAGTGCAGGGAAAACAGGTTCCTCTGGAATGGACTGACACATCTGGGGGACTCTTGGAATGGTGTCACGACCCTGGAGTTCCTCTCGCCTTTCCTGTGGAGAGCGCCTCCTCTTGAGATGCGACTGGAACGCCGGGAATTCTTTCCCTACGAAAAAGGGAAGGATCCCTCATCTCGAGCTAGGAGGCGGAAACGGGGCTCCCCTGGATGTGTGAGGGACCCCACGTGCTTCCTCTTGAGTGGAGACGGGTATGTCGGGGAACTTCTTGAGTTGCAGCAATGGTGTGAAGGACCCTTTGGAAGTTCCAGTTGTTAGATGTGATTGGCCTCGAGAAGCCTCAGCAGAAATGGGCCTCATCTCGCCTGGAGGGCAAAACCTCCTGGATTTTCTCGAGTTGCGGAAGGTGCTCTCGACTTACGACGGGGACCTCAGGGACCCGCTCTGGTGGCCTCAGGAAAGGCCAGTCCCCATGCGAGTTCCTCGGGGGCCTCTCGGGATTCCTCTCCCGTCAATGCCGGGGCCTAAGACCTTGTGTGGAGTCGGGGCCGGAACCTGAGGATTCCTCTCCAGTGCTGACATGGATCTTGGGGTACGTCTGGAGTCTCCCCAGGGGAGTCAGTCCTCGTCTCGAATGCGGGCATGCACTTGCGCTTTCCTCCAGAGCGGTAGCAGCAGTGTCACGCAGTCCGCCGCGTGGATCAAAGGATCTATGGTTTTCCCTCGAGTCTTTCCCACGAGGCTTTCCCACGAGGCTTTCCCACAGGGCTGTCCCACGTGCACACGTGGTGGGAGTCGATCCTCGGCTTGAACGTCAAGGCAGTGCAGGGAAAACAGGTTCCCCTGGAATGGACTGACACATCTGGGGGACTCTTGGAATGGTGTCAAGACCCTGGAGTTCCTCTCGCCTTTCCTGTGGAGAGCGCCTCCTCTTGAGATGCGACGGGAATGCCGGGAATTCTTTCCCTACGAAACAGGGAAAGGATCCCTCATCTCGAGCTAGGAGGCGGAAACGGGGCTCCCCTGGATGTGTGCGGGACCCCACGTGCTTCCTCTCGAGTGGAGACGGGTATGTCGGGGAACTTCTTGAGTTGCAGCAAGGGTGTGAAGGACCCTTTGGAAGTTCCAGTGGTTAGATGTGATTGGCCTCGAGAAGCCTCAGCGGAAATGGGCCTCATCTCGCCTGGAGGGCAAAACCTCCTGGATTTTCTCGAGTTGCGGCAGGTGCTCTCGTCTTACGACGGGGACCTCAGGGAACCGCTCTGGTGGCCTCAGGAAAGGCCAGTCCCCATGCGAGTTCCTCGGGGGCGTCTCGGGATTCCTCTCCCGTCGATGCCGGGGCCTAAGACCTTGTGTGGAGTCGGGGCCGGAACCTGAGGATTCCTCTCCAGTGCTGACATGGATCTTGGGGTATTCTGGAGTCTCCCCAGGGGAGTCAGTCCTCGTCTCGAATGCGGGCATGCACTTGCGCTTTCCTCCAGAGCGGTAGCATCAGTGTCACGCAGTCCGCCGCGTGGATCAAAGGATCTATGGTTTTCCCTCGAGTCTTTCCCACGAGGCTTTCCCACAGGGCTGTCCCACGTGCACACGTGGTGGGAGTGGATCCTCGGCTTGAACGTCAAGGCAGTGCAGGGAAAACAGGTTCCTCTGGAATGGACTGACACATCTGGGGGACTCTTGGAATGGTGTCACGACCCTGGAGTTCCTCTCGCCTTTCCTGTGGAGAGTGCCTCCTCTTGAGATGCGACGGGAACGCCGGGAATTCTTTCCCTACGAAACAGGGAAAGGATCCCTCATCTCGAGCTAGGAGGCGGAAACGGGGCTCCCCTTGATGTGTGCGGGACACCACGTGCTTCCTCTCGAGTGGAGACGGGTATGTCGGGGAACTTCTTGAGTTGCAGCAAGGGTGTGAAGGACCCTTTGGAAGTTCCAGTGGTTAGACGTGATTGGCCTCGAGAAGCCTCAGCGGAAATGGGCCTCATCTCGCCTGGAGGGCAAAACCTCCTGGATTTTCTCGAGTTGCGGCAGGTGCTCTCGACTTACGACGGGGACCTCAGGGACCCGCTCTGGTGGCCTCAGGAAAGGCCAGTCCCCATGCGAGTTCCTCGGGCGCCTCTCGGGATCCGTCTCCCGTCGATGCCGGGGCCTAAGACCTTGTGTGGAGTCGGGGCCGGAACCTGAGGATTTCTCTCCAGTGCTGACATGGATCTTGGGGTACTTCTGGAGTTTCCCCAGGGGAGTCAGTCCTCGTCTCGAATGCTGGCATGCACTTGCGCTTTCCTCCAGAGCGGTAGCAGCAGTGTCACGCAGTCCGCCGCGTGGATCAAAGGATCTATGGTTTTCCCTCGAGTCTTTCCCACGAGGCTTTCCCACGAGGCTTTCCCACAGGGCTGTCCCACGTGCACACGTGGTGGGAGTCGATCCTCGGCTTGAACGTCAAGGCAGTGCAGGGAAAACAGTTTCCTCTTGAATGGACTGACACATCTGGGGGACTCTTGGAATGGTGTCAAGACCCTGGAGTTCCTCTCGCCTTTCCTGTGGAGAGCGCCTCCTCTTGAGATGCGATGGGAATGCCGGGAATTCTTTCCCTACGAAACAGGGAAAGGATCCCTCATCTCGAGCTAGGAGGCGGAAACGGGGCTCCCCTGGATGTGTGCGGGACCCCACGTGCTTCCTCTCGAGTGGAGATGGGTATGTCGGGGAACTTCTTGAGTTGCAGCAAGGGTGTGAAGGACCCTTTGGAAGTTCCAGTGGTTAGATGTGATTGGCCTCGAGAAGCCTCAGCGGAAATGGGCCTCATCTCGCCTGGAGGGCAAAACCTCCTGGATTTTCTCGAGTTGCGGCAGGTGCTCTCGTCTTACGACGGGGACCTCAGGGAACCGCTCTGGTGGCCTCAGGAAAGGCCAGTCCCCATGCGAGTTCCTCGGGGGCGTCTCGGGATTCCTCTCCCGTCGATGCCGGGGCCTAAGACCTTGTGTGGAGTCGGGGCCGGAACCTGAGGATTCCTCTCCAGTGCTGACATGGATCTTGGGGTATTCTGGAGTCTCCCCAGGGGAGTCAGTCCTCGTCTCGAATGCGGGCATGCACTTGCGCTTTCCTCCAGAGCGGTAGCATCAGTGTCACGCAGTCCGCCGCGTGGATCAAAGGATCTATGGTTTTCCCTCGAGTCTTTCCCACGAGGCTTTCCCACGAGGCTTTCCCACAGGGCTGTCCCACGTGCACACGTGGTGGGAGTCGATCCTCGGCTTGAACGTCAAGGCAGTGCAGGGAAAACAGGTTCCTCTGTAATGGACTGACACATCTGGGGGACTCTTGGAATGGTGGCACGACCCTGGAGTTCCTCTCGCCTTTCCTGTGGAGAGCGCCTCCTCTTGAGATGCGACGGGAACGCCGGGAATTCTTTCCCTACGAAACAGGGAAAGGATCCCTCATCTCGAGCTAGGAGGCGGAAACGGGGCTCCCCTGGATGTGTGCGGGACCCCACGTGCTTCCTCTCGAGTGGAGACGGGTATGTCGGGGAACTTCTTGAGTTGCAGCAAGGGTGTGAAGGACCCTTTGGAAGTTCCAGTGGTTAGACGTGATTGGCCTCGAGAAGCCTCAGCGGAAATGGGCCTCATCTCGCCTGGAGGGCAAAACCTCCTGGATTTTCTCGAGTTGCGGCAGGTGCTCTCGACTTACGACGGGGACCTCAGGGACCCGCTCTGGTGGCCTCAGGAAAGGCCAGTCCCCATGCGAGTTCCTCGGGGGCCTCTCGGGATTCCTCTCCCGTCGATGCCGGGGCCTAAGACCTTGTGTAGAGTCGGGGCCGGAACCTGAGGATTCCTCTCCAGTGCTGACATGGAACTTGGGGTACTTCTGGAGTCTCCCCAGGGGAGTCAGTCCTCGTCTCGAATGCGGGCATGCACTTGCGCTTTCCTCCAGAGCGGTAGCAGCAGTGTCACGCAGTCCGCCGCGTGGATCAAAGGATCTATGGTTTTCCCTCGAGTCTTTCCCACGAGGCTTTCCCACGAGGCTTTCCCACAGGGCTGTCCCACGTGCACACGTGGTGGGAGTCGATCCTCGGCTTGAACGTCAAGGCAGTGCAGGGAAAACAGGTTCCTCTGCAATGGACTGACACATCTGGGGGACTCTTGGAATGGTGGCATGACCCTGGAGTTCCTCTCGCCTTTCCTGTGGAGAGCGCCTCCTCTTGAGATGCGACGGGAACGCCGGGAATTCTTTCCCTACGAAACAGGGAAAGGATCCCTCATCTCGAGCTAGGAGGCGGAAACGGGGCTCCCCTGGATGTGTGCGGGACACCTCGTGCTTCCTCTGGAGTGCAGACGGGTATGTCGGGGAACTTCTTGAGTTGCAGCAAGGGTGTGAAGGACCCTTTGGAAGTTCCAGTGGTTAGATGTGATTGGCCTCGAGAAGCCTCAGCGGAAATGGGCCTCATCTCGCCTGGAGGGCAAAACCTCCTGGATTTTCTCGAGTTGCGGCAGGTGCTCTCGACTTACGACGGGGACCTCAGGGACCCGCTCTGGTGGCGTCAGGAAAGGCCAGTCCCCATGCGAGTTCCTCGGGGGCCTCTCGGGATTCCTCTCCCGTCGATGCCGGGCCTAAGACCTTGTGTGGAGTCGGGGCCGGAACCTGAGGATTCCTCTCCAGTGCTGACATGGATCTTGGGGTACTTCTGGAGTCTCCCCAGGGGAGTCAGTCCTCGTCTCGAATGCGGGCATGCACTTGCGCTTTCCTCCAGAGCTAGAGCAGCAGTGTCACGCAGTCCGCCGCGTGGATCAAAGGATCTATGGTTTTCCCTCGAGTCTTTCCCACGAGGCTTTCCCACGAGGCTTTCCCACAGGGCTGTCCCACGTGCACACGTGGTGGGAGTCGATCCTCGGCTTGAACGTCAAGGCAGTGCAGGGAAAACAGGTTCCTCTGGAATGGACTGACACATCTGGGGGACTCTTGGAATGGTGTCACGACCCTGGAGTTCCTCTCGCCTTTCCTGTGGAGAGCGCCTCCTCTTGACATTCGACGGGAACGCCGGGAATTCTTTCCCTACGAAACAGGGAAAGGATCCCTCACCTCGAGCTAGGGGGCAGAAACGGAGCTCCCCTGGATGTGTGCGGGACCCCACGTGCTTACTCTCGAGTGGAGACGGTATGTCGGGGAAATTCTTGAGTTGCAGCAATGGTGTGAAGGACCCTTTCGAAGTTCCAGTGGTTAGATGTGATTGGCCTCGAGAAGCCTCAGCGGAAATGGGCCTCCTCTCGCCTGGAGGTCAAAACCTCCTGGATTCTCTCGAGTTGCGGCAGGTGCTCTCGACTTACGACGGGGACCTCAGGGAACCGCTCTGGTGGCCTCAGGAAAGGCCAGTCCCCATGCGAGTTCCACGGGGGCCTCTCGGGATTCCTCTCCCTTCGATGCCGGGGCCTAAGACCTTGTGTGGAGTCGGGGCCGGAACCTGAGGATTCCTCTCCAGTGCTGACATGGATCTTGGGGTACTTCTGGAGTCTCCCCAGGGGAGTCAGTCCTCGTCTCGAATGCAGGCATGCACTTGCGCTTTCCTCCACAGCGGAAGCAGCAGTGTCACGCAGTTCGCCACCTGGATCAAAGGATCTATGGTTTTCCCTCGAGTCTTTCCCACGAGGCTTTCCCACGAGGCTTTCCCTCAGGGCTGTCCCACGTGCACACGTGGTGGGAGTCGATCCTCGGCTTGAACGTCAAGGCAGTGCAGGGAAAACAGGTTCCTCTGGAATGGACTGACACATCTGGGGGACTCTTGGAATGGTGTCACGACCCTGGAGTTCCTCTCGCCTTTCCTGTGGAGAGCGCCTCCTCTTGAGATGCGACGGGAACGCCGGGAATTCTTTCCCTACGAAACAGGGAAAGGATCCCTCATCTCGAGCTAGGAGTCGGAAACGGGGCTCCCCTCGATGTGTGCGGGACCCCACGTGCTTCCTCTAGAGTGGAGACGGGTATGTCGGGGAACTTCTTGAGTTGCAGCAAGGATGTGAAGGACCCTTTGGAAGTTCCAGTGGTTAGATGTGATTGGCCTCGAGAAGCCTCAGCGGAAATGGGCCTCATCTCGCCTGGAGGGCAAAACCTCCTGGATTTTCTCGAGTTGCGGCAGGTGCTCTCGACTTACGACGGGGACCTCAGGGACCCGCTCTGGTGGCGTCAGGAAAGGCCAGTCCCCATGCGAGTTCCTCGGGGGCCTCTCAGGATTCCTCCCCGTCGATGCCGGGGCCTAGACCTTGTGTGGAGTCGGGGCCGGAACCTGAGGATTCCTCTCCAGTGCTGACATGGATATTGGGGTACTTCTGGAGTCTCCCCAGGGGAGTCAGTCCTCGTCTCGAATGCGGGCATGCACTTGCGCTTTCCTCCAGAGCGGTAGCAGCAGTGTCACGCAGTCCGCCGCGTGGATCAAAGGATCTATGGTTTTCCCTCGAGTCTTTCCCACGAGGCTTTCCCACGAGGCTTTCCCACAGGGCTGTCCCACGTGCACACGTGGTGGGAGTCGATCCTCGGCTTGAACGTCAAGGCAGTGCAGGGAAAACAGGTTCCTCTGGAATGGACTGACACATCTGGGGGACTCTTGGAATGGTGTCACGACCCTGGAGTTCCTCTCGCCTTTCCTGTGGAGAGCGCCTCCTCTTGAGATGCGACCGGAACGCCGGGAATACTTTCCCTACGAAACAGGGAAAGGATCCCTCATCTCGAGCTAGGAGGCGGAAACGGGGCTCCCCTGGATGTGTGCGGGACCCCATGTGCTTCCTCTCGAGTGGAGACGGGTATGTCGGGGAACTTCTTGAGTTGCAGCAATGGTGTGAAGGACCCTTTGGAAGTTCCAGTGGTTAGACGTGATTGGCCTCGAGAAGCCTCAGCGGAAATGGGCCTCATCTCGCCTGGAGGGCAAAACCTCCTGGATTTTCTCGAGTTGCGGCAGGTGCTCTCGACTTACGACGGGGACCTCAGGGACCCGCTCTTGTGGCCTCAGGAAAGGCCAGTCCCCATGCGAGTTCCTCGGGGGCCTCTCAGGATTCCTCTCCAGTCGATGCCGGGCCTAAGACCTTGTGTGGAGTCGGGGCCGGAACCTGAGGATTCCTCTCCACTGCTGACATGGATCTTGGGGTACTTCTGGAGTCTCCCCAGGGGAGTCAGTCCTCGTCTCGAATGCGGGCATGCACTTGCGCTTCCTCCAGAGCGGTAGCAGCAGTGTCACGCAGTCCGCCGCGTGGATCAAAGGATCTATGGTTTTCCCTCGAGTCTTTCCCACGAGGCTTTCCCACGAGGCTTTCCCACAGGGCTGTCCCACGTGCACACGTGGTGGGAGTCGATCCTCGGCTTGAACGTCAAGGCAGTGCAGGGAAAACAGGTTCCTCTGGAATGGACTGACACATCTGGGGGACTCTTGGAATGGTGGCATGACCCTGGAGTTCCTCTCGCCTTTCCTGTGGAGAGCGCCTCCTCTTGAGATGCGACGGGAACGCCGGGAATGCTTTCCCTACGAAACAGGGAAAGGATCCCTCATCTCGAGCTAGGAGGCAGAAACGGGGCTCCCCTGGATGTGTGCGGGACACCACGTGCTTCCTCTCGAGTGCAGACGGGTATGTCGGGGAGCTTCTTGAGTTGCAGCAAGGGTGTGAAGGACCCTTTGGAAGTTCCAGTGGTTAGATGTGATTGGCCTCGAGAAGCCTCAGCGGAAATGGGCCTCATCTCGTCTGGAGGGCAAAACCTCCTGGATTTTCTCCAGTTGCGGCAGGTGCTCTCGACTTACGACGGGGACCTCGGGGACCCGCTCTGGTGGCCTCAGGAAAGGCCACTCCTCATGCGAGTTCCTCGGGGGCCTCTCGGGATTCCTCTCCCGTCGATGCCGGGGCCTAAGACCTTGTGTGGAGTCGGGGCCGGAATCCTGAGGATTCCTCTCCAGTGCTGACATGGATCTTGGTTTACTTCTGGAGTCTCCCCAGGGGAGTCAGTCCTCGTCTCGAATGCGGGCATGCACTTGCGCTTTCCTCCAGAGCGGTAGCAGCAGTGTCATGCAGTCCGCCGCGTGGATCAAAGGATCTATGGTTCTCCCTCGAGTCTTTCCCACGAGGCTTTCCCACGAGGCTTTCCCACAGGGCTGTCCCACGTGCACACGTGGTGGGAGTCGATCCTCGGCTTGAACGTCAAGGCAGTGCAGGGAAAACAGGTTCCTCTGGAATGGACTGACACATCTGGGGGACTCTTGGAATGGTGGCACGACCCTGGAGTTCCTCTCGCCTTTCCTGTGGAGAGCGCCTCCTCTTGAGATGCGACGGGAACGCCGGGAATTCTTTCCCTACGAAACAGGGAAAGGATCCCTCATCTCGAGCTAGGAGTCGGAAACGGGGCTCCCCTCGATGTGTGCGGGACCCCACGTGCTTCCTCTAGAGTGGAGACGGGTATGTCGGGGAAGTTCTTGAGTTGCAGCAAGGATGTGAAGGACCCTTTGGAAGTTCCAGTGGTTAGATGTGATTGGCCTCGAGAAGCCTCAGCGGAAATGGGCCTCATCTCGCCTGGAGGGCAAAACCTCCTGGATTTTCTCGAGTTGCGGCAGGTGCTCTCGACTTACGACGGGGACCTCAGGGACCCGCTCTGGTGGCGTCAGGAAAGGCCAGTCCCCATGCGAGTTCCTCGGGGGCCTCTCAGGATTCCTCCCCGTCGATGCCGGGGCCTAGACCTTGTGTGGAGTCGGGGCCGGAACCTGAGGATTCCTCTCCAGTGCTGACATGGATATTGGGGTACTTCTGGAGTCTCCCCAGGGGAGTCAGTCCTCGTCTCGAATGCGGGCATGCACTTGCGCTTTCCTCCAGAGCGGTAGCAGCAGTGTCACGCAGTCCGCCGCGTGGATCAAAGGATCTATGGTTTTCCCTCGAGTCTTTCCCACGAGGCTTTCCCACGAGGCTTTCCCACAGGGCTGTCCCACGTGCACACGTGGTGGGAGTCGATCCTCGGCTTGAACGTTAAGGCAGTGCAGGGAAAACAGGTTCCTCTGGAATGGACTGACACATCTGGGGGACTCTTGGAATGGTGGCACGACCCTGGAGTTCCTCTCGCCTTTCCTGTGGAGAGCGCCTCCTCTTGAGATGCGACCGGAACGCCGGGAATACTTTCCCTACGAAACAGGGAAAGGATCCCTCATCTCGAGCTAGGAGGCGGAAACGGGGCTCCCCTGGATGTGTGCGGGACCCCATGTGCTTCCTCTCGAGTGGAGACGGGTATGTCGGGGAACTTCTTGAGTTGCAGCAATGGTGTGAAGGACCCTTTGGAAGTTCCAGTGGTTAGACGTGATTGGCCTCGAGAAGCCTCAGCGGAAATGGGCCTCATCTCGCCTGGAGGGCAAAACCTCCTGGATTTTCTCGAGTTGCGGCAGGTGCTCTCGACTTACGACGGGGACCTCAGGGACCCGCTCTGGTGGCCTCAGGAAAGGCCAGTCCCCATGCGAGTTCCTCGGGGGCCTCTCAGGATTCCTCTCCAGTCGATGCCGGGCCTAAGACCTTGTGTGGAGTCGGGGCCGGAACCTGAGGATTCCTCTCCACTGCTGACATGGATCTTGGGGTACTTCTGGAGTCTCCCCAGGGGAGTCAGTCCTCGTCTCGAATGCGGGCATGCACTTGCGCTTCCTCCAGAGCGGTAGCAGCAGTGTCACGCAGTCCGCCGCGTGGATCAAAGGATCTATGGTTTTCCCTCGAGTCTTTCCCACGAGGCTTTCCCACGAGGCTTTCCCACAGGGCTGTCCCACGTGCACACGTGGTGGGAGTCGATCCTCGGCTTGAACGTCAAGGCAGTGCAGGGAAAACAGGTTCCTCTGGAATGGACTGACACATCTGGGGGACTCTTGGAATGGTGGCATGACCCTGGAGTTCCTCTCGCCTTTCCTGTGGAGAGCGCCTCCTCTTGAGATGCGACGGGAACGCCGGGAATGCTTTCCCTACGAAACAGGGAAAGGATCCCTCATCTCGAGCTAGGAGGCAGAAACGGGGCTCCCCTGGATGTGTGCGGGACACCACGTGCTTCCTCTCGAGTGCAGACGGGTATGTCGGGGAGCTTCTTGAGTTGCAGCAAGGGTGTGAAGGACCCTTTGGAAGTTCCAGTGGTTAGATGTGATTGGCCTCGAGAAGCCTCAGCGGAAATGGGCCTCATCTCGCCTGGAGGGCAAAACCTCCTGGATTTTCTCGAGTTGCGGCAGGTGCTCTCGACTTACGACGGGGACCTCGGGGACCCGCTCTGGTGGCCTCAGGAAAGGCCAGTCCCCATGCGAGTTCCTCGGGGGCCTCTCGGGATTCCTCTCCCGTCGATGCCGGGGCCTAAGACCTTGTGTGGAGTCGGGGCCGGAATCCTGAGGATTCCTCTCCAGTGCTGACATGGATCTTGGTTTACTTCTGGAGTCTCCCCAGGGGAGTCAGTCCTCGTCTCGAATGCGGGCATGCACTTGCGCTTTCCTCGAGAGCGGTAGCAGCAGTGTCACGCAGTCCGCCGCGTGGATCAAAGGATCTATGGTTTTCCCTCGAGTCTTTCCCACGAGGCTTTCCCACGAGGCTTTCCCACAGGGCTGTCCCACGTGCACACGTGGTGGGAGTCGATCCTCGGCTTGAACGTCAAGGCAGTGCAGGGAAAACAGGTTCCTCTGGAATGGACTGACACATCTGGGGGACTCTTGGAATGGTGGCATGACCCTGGAGTTCCTCTCGCCTTTCCTGTGGAGAGCGCCTCCTCTTGAGATGCGACGGGAACGCCGGGAATGCTTTCCCTAAGAAACAGGGAAAGGATCCCTCATCTCGAGCTAGGAGGCAGAAACGGGGCTCCCCTGGATGTGTGCGGGACACCACGTGCTTCCTCTCGAGTGCAGACGGGTATGTCGGGGAGCTTCTTGAGTTGCAGCAAGGGTGTGAAGGACCCTTTGGAAGTTCCACTGGTTAGATGTGATTGGCCTCGAGAAGCCTCAGCGGAAATGGGCCTCATCTCGCCTGGAGGGCAAAACCTCCTGGATTTTCTCGAGTTGCGGCAGGTGCTCTCGACTTACGACGGGGACCTCGGGGACCCGCTCTGGTGGCCTCAGGAAAGGCCAGTCCCCATGCGAGTTCCTCGGGGGCCTCTCGGGATTCCTCTCCCGTCGATGCCGGGGCCTAAGACCTTGTGTGGAGTCGGGGCCGGAATCCTGAGGATTCCTCTCCAGTGCTGACATGGATCTTGGTTTACTTCTGGAGTCTCCCCAGGGGAGTCAGTCCTCGTCTCGAATGCGGGCATGCACTTGCGCTTTCCTCCAGAGCGGTAGCAGCAGTGTCATGCAGTCCGCCGCGTGGATCAAAGGATCTATGGTTCTCCCTCGAGTCTTTCCCACGAGGCTTTCCCACGAGGCTTTCCCACAGGGCTGTCCCACGTGCACACGTGGTGGGAGTCGATCCTCGGCTTGAACGTCAAGGCAGTGCAGGGAAAACAGGTTCCTCTGGAATGGACTGACACATCTGGGGGACTCTTGGAATGGTGGCACGACCCTGGAGTTCCTCTCGCCTTTCCTGTGGAGAGCGCCTCCTCTTGAGATGCGACGGGAACGCCGGGAATTCTTTCCCTAAGAAACAGGGAAAGGATCCCTCATCTCGAGCTAGGAGGCGGAAACGGGGCTCCCCTGGATGTGTGCGGGACCCACGTGCTTCCTCTCGAGTGGAGACGGGTATGTCGAGGAACTTCTTGAGTTGCAGCAAGGGTGTGAAGGACCCTTTGGAAGTTCCAGTGGTTAGACGTGATTAGCCTCGAGAAGCCTCAGCGGAAATGGGCCTCATCTCGCCTGGAGGGCAAAACCTGCTGGATTTTCTCGAGTTGCGGCAGGTGCTCTCGACTTACGACGGGGACCTCAGGGACCCGCTCTGGTGACCTCAGGAAAGGCCAGTCCCCATGCGAGTTCCACGGGGGCCTCTCGGGATTCCTCTCCCGTCGATGCCGGGGCCTAAGACCTTGTGTGGAGTCGGGGCCGGAACCTGAGGATTCCTCTCCAGTGCTGACATGGATCTTGGGGTACTTCTGGAGTCTCCCCAGGGGAGTCAGTCCTCGTCTCGAATGCGGGCATGCACTTGCGCTTTCCTCCAGAGCTAGAGCAGCAGTGTCACGCAGTCCGCCGCGTGGATCAAAGGATCTATGGTTTTCCCTCGAGTCTTTCCCACGAGGCTTTCCCACGAGGCTTTCCCACAGGGCTGTCCCACGTGCACACGTGGTGGGAGTCGATCCTCGGCTTGAACGTCAAGGCAGTGCAGGGAAAACAGGTTCCTCTGGAATGGACTGACACATCTGGGGGACTCTTGGAATGGTGGCACGACCCTGGAGTTCCTCTCGCCTTTCCTGTGGAGAGCGCCTCCTCTTGAGATGCGACGGGAACGCCGGGAATTCTTTCCCTACGAAACAGGGAAAGGATCCCTCATCTCGAGCTAGGAGGCGGAAACGGGGCTCCCCTGGATGTGTGCGAGACCCACGTGCTTCCTCTGGGGTGCAGACGGGTATGTCGGGGAACTTCTTGAGTTGCAGCAATGGTGTGAAGGACCCTTTGGAAGTTCCAGTGGTTAGACGTGATTAGCCTCGAGAAGCCTCAGCGGAAATGGGCCTCATCTCGCCTGGAGGGCAAAACCTCCTGGATTTTCTCGAGTTGCGGCAGGTGCTCTCGACTTACGACGGGGACCTCAGGGACCCGCTCTGGTGGCCTCAGGAAAGGCCAGTAGCCATGCGAGTTCCTCGGGGGCGTCTCGGGATTCCTCTCCCGTCGATGCCGGGGCCTAAGACCTTGTGTGGAGTCGGGGCTGGAACCTGAGGATTCCTCTCCAGTGCTTACATGGATCTTGGGGTACTTCTGGAGTCTCCCCAGGGGAGTCAGTCCTCATCTCGAATGCGGGCATGCACTTGCACTTTCCTCCAGAGCGGTAGCAGCAGTGTCACGCAGTCCGCCGCGTGGATCAAAGGATCTATGGTTTTCCCTCGAGTCTTTCCCACGAGGCTTTCCCACGAGGCTTTCCCACAGGGCTGTCCCACGTGCACACGTGGTGGGAGTCGATTCTCGGCTTGAACGTCAAGGCAGTGCAGGGAAAACAGGTTCCTCTGCAATGGACTGACACATCTGGGGGACTCTTGGAATGGTGGCATGACCCTGGAGTTCCTCTCGCCTTTCCTGTGGAGAGCGCCTCCTCTTGAGATGCGACGGGAACGCCGGGAAATCTTTCCCTACGAAACAGGGAAAGGATCCCTCACCTCGAGCTAGGGGGCGGAAACGGAGCTCACCTGGATGTGTGCGGGACCCCACGTGCTTCCTCTCGAGTGGAGACGGTATGTCGGGGAAATTCTTGAGTTGCAGCAATGGTGTGAAGGACCCTTTCGAAGTTCCAGTGGTTAGATGTGATTGGCCTCGAGAAGCCTCAGCGGAAATGGGCCTCCTCTCGCCTGGAGGTCAAAACCTCCTGGATTCTCTCGAGTTGCGGCACGTGCTCTCGACTTACGACGGGGACCTCAGGGAACCGATCTGGTGGCCTCAGGAAAGGCCAGTCCCCATGCGAATTCCTCGGGGGCCTCTCGGGATTCCTCTCCCTTCGATGCCGGGGCCTAAGACCTTGTGTGGAGTCGGGGCCGGAACCTGAGGATTCCTCTCCAGTGCTGACATGGATCTTGGGGTACTTCTGGAGTCTCCCCAGGGGAGTCAGTCCTCGTCTCGAATGCGGGCATGCACTTGCGCTTTCCTCGAGAGCGGTAGCAGCAGTGTCACGCAGTCCGCCACGTGGATCAAAGAATCTATGGTTTTCCCTCGAGTCTTTCCCACGAGGCTTTCCCACGAGGCTTTCCCACAGGGCTGTCCCACGTGCACACGTGGTGGGAGTCGATCCTCGGCTTGAACGTCAAGGCAGTGCAGGGAAAACAGGTTCCTCTGGAATGGACTGACACATCTGGGGGACTCTTGGAATGGTGGCACGACCCTGGAGTTTCTCTCGCCTTTCCTGTGGAGAGCGCCTCCTCTTGAGATGCGACAGGAACGCCGGGAATTCTTTCCCTACGAAACAGGGAAAGGATCCCTCATCTCGAGCTAGGAGGCGGAAACGGGGCTCCCCTGGATGTGTGCGGGACCCCATGTGGTTCCTCTCGCGTGGAGACGGGTATGTCGGGGAACTTCTTGAGTTGCAGCAATGGTGTGAAGGACCCTTTGGAAGTTCCAGTGGTTAGATGTGATTGGCCTCGAGAAGCCTCAGCGGAAATGGGCCTCATCTCGCCTGGAGGGCAAAACCTCCTGGGTTTTCTCGAGTTGCGGCAGGTGCTCTCGACTTACGACGGGGACCTCAGGGACCCGCTCTGGTGGCCTCAGGAAAGGCCAGTCCCCATGCGAGTTCCTCGGGGGCCTCTCGGGATTCCTCTCCCGTCGATGCCGGGGCCTAAGACCTTGTGTGGAGTCGGGGCCGGAACCTGAGGATTTCTCTCCAGTGCTGACATGGATCTTGGGGTACTTCTGGAGTCTCCCCAGGGGAGTCAGTCCTTGTCTCGAATGCGGGCATGCACTTGCGCTTTCCTCCAGAGCGGTAGCAGCAGTGTCACGCAGTCCGCCGTGTGGATCAAAGGATCTATGGTTTTCACTCGAGACTTTCCCACGAGGCTTTCCCACGAGGCTTTCCCACAGGGCTGTCCCACGTGCACACGTGGTGGGAGTGGATCCTCGGCTTGAACGTCAAGGCAGTGCAGGGAAAACAGGTTCCTCTGGAATGGACTGACACATCTGGGGGACTCTTGGAATGGTGGCACGACCCTGGAGTTCCTCTCGCCTTTCCTGTGGAGAGCGCCTCCTCTTGAGATGCGACGGGAACGCCGGGAATTCTTTCCCTACGAAACAGGGAAAGGATCCCTCATCTCGAGCTAGGAGGCGGAAACGGGGCTCCCCTTGATGTGTGCGGGACACCACGTGCTTCCTCTCGAGTGGAGACGGGTATGTCGGGGAACTTCTTGAGTTGCAGCAAGGGTGTGAAGGACCCTTTGGAAGTTCCAGTGGTTAGACGTGATTGGCCTCGAGAAGCCTCAGCGGAAATGGGCCTCATCTCGCCTGGAGGGCAAAACCTCCTGGATTTTCTCGAGTATCGGCAGGTGCTCTCGACTTACGACGGGGACCTCAGGGACCCGCACTGGTGGCCTCAGGAAAGGCCAGTCCCCATGCGAGTTCCTCGGGCGCCTCTCGGGATTCCTCTCCCGTCGATGCCGGGGCCTAAGACCTTGTGTGGAGTCGGGGCAGGAACCTGAGGATTTCTCTCCAGTGCTGACATGGATCTTGGGGTACTTCTGGAGTCTCCCCAGGGGAGTCAGTCCTCGTCTCGAATGCTGGCATGCACTTGCGCTTTCCTCCAGAGCGGTAGCAGCAGTGTCACGCAGTCCGACGCGTGGATCAAAGGATCTATGGTTTTCCCTCGAGTCTTTCCCACGAGGCTTTCCCACGAGGCTTTCCCACAGGGCTGTCCCACGTGCACACGTGGTGGGAGTGGATCCTCGGCTTGAACGTCAAGGCAGTGCAGGGAAAACAGGTTCCTCTGGAATGGACTGACACATCTGGGGGACTCTTGGAATGGTGGCACGACCCTGGAGTTCCTCTCGCCTTTCCTGTGGAGAGCGCCTCCTCTTGAGATGCGACGGGAACGCCGGGAATTCTTTCCCTATGAAACAGGGAAAGGATCCCTCATCTCGAGCTAGGAGGCGGAAACGGGGCTCCCCTGGATGTGTGCGGGACCCCACGTGCTTCCTCTCGAGTGGAGACGGGTATGTCGGGGAACTTCTTGAGTTGCAGCAAGGGTGTGAAGGTCCCATTGGAAGTTCCAGTGGTTAGATGTGATTTGCCTCGAGAAGCCTCAGCGGAAATGGGCCTCATCTCGCCTGGAGGGCAAAACCTCCTGGATTTTCTCGAGTTGCGGCAGGTGCTCTCGACTTACGACGGGGACCTCAGGGACCCGCTCTGGTGGCCTCAGGAAAGGCCAGTCCCCATGCGAGTTCCTCGGGGGCCTCTCGGGATTCCTCTCCCGTCGATGCCGGGGCCTAAGACCTTGTGTGGAGTCGGGACCGGAACCTGACGATTCCTCTCCAGTGCTGACATGGATCTTGGGGTACTTCTGGAGTCTCCCCAGGGGAGTCAGTCCTTGTCTCGAATGCGGGCATGCACTTGCGCTTTCCTCCAGAGCGGTAGCAGCAGTGTCACGCAGTCCGCCGTGTGGATCAAGGATCTATGGTTTTCCCTCGAGTCTTTCCCACGAGGCTTTCCCTCGAGGCTTTCCCACAGGGCTGTCCCACGTGCACACGTGGTGGGAGTCGATCCTCGGCTTGAACGTCAAGGCAGTGCAGGGAAAACAGGTTCCTCTGGAATGGACTGACACATCTGGGGGACTCTTGGAATGGTGGCACGACCCTGGAGTTCCTCTCGCCTTTCCTGTGGAGAGCGCCTCCTCTTGAGATGCGACGGGAACGCCGGGACTTCTTTCCCTACGAAACAGGGAAAGGATCCCTCATCTCGAGCTAGGAGGCAGAAACGGGGCTCCCCTTGATGTGTGCGGGAACCCACGTGCTTCCTCTCGAGTGGAGACGGGTATGTCGGGGAACTTCTTGAGTTGCAGCAAGGGTGTGAAGGACCCTTTGGAAGTTCCAGTGGTTAGATGTGATTGGCCTCGAGAAGCCTCAGCGGAAATGGGCCTCATCTCGCCTGGAGGGCAAAACCTCCTGGATTTTCTCGAGTTGCGGCAGGTGCTCTTGACTTACGACGGGGACCTCAGGGACCCGCTCTGGTGGCCTCAGGAAAGGCCAGTCCCCATGCGAGTTCCTCGGGGGCCTCTCGGGATTCCTCTCCCGTCGATGCCGGGGCCTAAGACCTTGTGTGGAGTCGGGGCCGGAACCTGAGGATTTCTCTCCAGTGCTGACATGGATCTTGGGGTACTTCTGGAGTCTCCCCAGGGGAGTCAGTCCTCGTCTCGAATGCTGGCATGCACTTGCACTTTCCTCCAGAGCGGTAGCAGCATTGTCACGCAGTCCACCGCGTGGATCAAAGGATCTATGGTTTTCCCTCGAGTCTTTCCCACGAGGCTTTCCCACGAGGCTTTCCCACAGGGCTGTCCCACGTGCACACGTGGTGGGAGTCGATCCTCGGCTTGAACGTCGAGGCAGTGCAGGGAAAACAGATTCCTCTGGAATGGACTGACACATCTGGGGGACTCTTGGAATGGTGGCACGACCCTGGAGTTCCTCTCGCCTTTCCTGTGGAGAGCGCCTCCTCTTGAGATGCGACGGGAACACCGGGAATTCTTTCCCTACGAAACAGGGAAAGGATCCCTCATCTCGAGCTAGGAAGCGGAAACGGGGCTCCCCTGGATGTGTGCGGGACCCCACGTGCTTCCTCTCGAGTGGAGACGGGTATGTCGGGGAACTTTTGAGTTGCAGAAAGGGTGTGAAGGACCCTTTGGAAGTTCCAGTGGTTAGATGTGATTGGCCTCGAGAAGCCTCAGCGGAAAAGGGCTCATCTCGCCTGGAGGGCAAAACATCCTGGATTTTCTCGAGTTGCGGCAGGTGCTCTCGAGTTACGACGGGGACCTCAGGGAACCGCTCTGGTGGCCTCAGGAAAGGCCAGTCCCCATGCGAGTTCCTCGTGGGCTTCTCGGGATTCCTCTCCCGTCGATGCCGGGGCCTAAGACCTTGGTGGAGTCAGGGCCGGAACCTGAGGATTCCTCTCCAGTGCTGACATGGATCTTGGCGTACTTCTGGAGTCTCCCCAGGGGAGTCAGTCCTCGTCTCGAATGCGGGCATGCACTTGCGCTTTCCTCCAGAGCGGTAGCAGCAGTGTCACGCAGTCCGCCGCGTGGATCAAAGGATCTATGGTTTTCCCTCGAGTCTTTCCCACGAGGCTTTCCCACGAGGCTTTCCCACAGGGCTGTCCCACGTGCACACGTGGTGGGAGTCGATCCTCGGCTTGCACGTCAAGGCAGTGCAGGGAAAACAGGTTCCTCTGGAATGGACTGACACATCTGGGGGACTCTTGGAATGGTGGCACGACCCTGGAGTTCCTCTCGCCTTTCCTGTGGAGAGCGCCTCCTCTTGAGATGCGACGGGAACGCCGGGAATTCTTTCCCTACGAAACAGGGAAAGGATCCCTCATCTCGAGCTAGGAGGCGGAAACGGGGCTCCCCTGGATGTGTGCGGGACACCTCGTGCTTCCTCTCGAGTGCAGACGGGTATGTCGGGGAACTTCTTGAGTTGCAGCAAGGGTGTGAAGGACCCTTTGGAAGTTCCAGTGGTTAGATGTGATTGGCCTCGAGAAGCCTCAGCGGAAATGGGCCTCATCTCGCCTGGAGGGCAAAACCGCCTGGATTTTCTCGAGTTGCGGCAGGTGCTCTCGACTTACGACGGGGACCTCAGGGACCCGCTCTGGTGGCCTCAGGAAAGGCCAGTCCCCATGCGAGTTCCTCGGGGGCCTCTCGGGATTCCTCTCCCGTCGATGCCGGGGCCTAAGACCTTGTGTGGAGTCGGGGCCGGAACCTGAGGATTCCTCTCCAGTGCTGACATGGATCTTGGGGTACTTCTGGAGTCTCCCCAGGGGAGTCAGTCCTCGTCTCGAATGCGGGCATGCACTTGCGCTTTCCTCCAGAGCGGTAGCAGCAGTGTCACGCAGTCCGCCGCGTGGATCAAAGGATCTATGGTTTTCCCTCGAGTCTTTCCCAGGAGGCTTTCCCACGAGGCTTTCCCACAGGGCTGTCCCACGTGCACACGTGGTGGGAGTCGATCCTCGGCTTGAACGTCAAGGCAGTGCAGGGAAAACAGGTTCCTCTGGAATGGACTGACACATCTTGGGGACTCTTGGAATGGTGGCACGACCCTGGAGTTCCTCTCGCCTTTCCTGTGGAGAGTGCCTCCTCTTGAGATGCGACGGGAACGCCGGGAATTCTTTCCCTACGAAACAGGGAAAGGATCCCTCATCTCGAGCTAGGAGGCGGAAACGGGGCTCCCCTGGATGTGTGCGGGACCCCACGTGCTTCCTCTCGAGTGGAGACGGGTATGTCGGGGAACTTCTTGAGTTGCAGCAAGGGTGTGAAGGACCCTTTGGAAGTTCCAGTGGTTAGATGTAATTGGCCTCGAGAAGCCTCAGCGGAAATGGGCCTCATCTCGCCTGGAGGGCAAAACCTCCTGGATTTTCTCGAGTTGCGGCAGGTGCTCTCGACTTACGACGGGGACCTCAGGGACCCGCTCTGGTGGCGTCAGGAAAGGCCAGTCCCCATGCGAGTTCCTTGGGGGCCTCTCGGGATTCCTCTCCCGTCGATGCCGTGGCCTAAGACCTTGTGTGGAGTCGGGGCCGGAACCTGAGGATTCCTCTCCAGTGCTGACATGGATCTTGGGGTAATTCTGGAGTCTCCCCAGGGGAGTCAGTCCTCGTGTCGAATGCGGGCATGCACTTGCGCTTTCCTCCAGAGCGGTAGCAGCAGTGTCACGCAGTCCGCCGCGTGGATCAAAGGATCTATGGTTTTCCCTCGAGTCTTTCCCACGAGGCTTTCCCACGAGGCTTTCCCACAGGGCTGTCCCACGTGCACACGTGGTGGGAGTCGATCCTCGGCTTGAACGTCAAGGCAGTGCAGGGAAAACAGGTTCCTCTGGAATGGACTGACACATCTGGGGGACTCTTGGAATGGTGGCACGACCATGGAGTTCCTCTCGCCTTTCCTGTGGAGAGCGCCTCCTCTTGAGATGCGACAGGAACGCCGGGAATTCTTTCCCTACGAAACAGGGAAAGGATCCCTCATCTCGAGCTAGGAGGCGGAAACGGGGCTCCCCTGGATGTGTGCGGGACCCCATGTGCTTCCTCTCGAGTGGAGACGATTATGTCGGGGAACTTATTGAGTTGCAGCTATGGTGTGAAGGACCCTTTGGAAGTTCCAGTGGTTAGATGTGATTGGCCTCGAGAAGCCTCAGCGGAAATGGGCCTCATCTCGCCTGGAGGGCAAAACCTCCTGGATTTTCTCGAGTTGCGGCAGGTGCTCTCGACTTACGACGGGGACCTCAGGGACCCGCTCTGGTGGCCTCAGTAAAGGCCAGTCCCCATGCGAGTTCCTCGGGGGCCTCTCAGGATTCCTCTCCCGTCGATGCCGGGCCTAAGACCTTGTGTGGAGTCGGGGCCGGAACCTGAGGATTCCTCTCCACTGCTGACATGGATCTTGGGGTACTTCTGGAGTCTCCCCAGGGGAGTCAGTCCTCGTCTCGAATGCGGGCATGCATTTGCGCTTCCTCCAGAGCGGTAGCAGCAGTGTCAGGCAGTCCGCCGCGTGGATCAAAGGATCTATGGTTTTCCCTCGAGTCTTTCCCACGAGGCTTTCCCACGAGGCTTTCCCACAGGGCTGTCCCACGTGCACACGTGGTGGGAGTCGATCCTTGGCTTGAACGTCAAGGCAGTGCAGGGAAAACAGGTTCCTCTGGAATGGACTGACACATCTGGGGGACTCTTGGAATGGTGGCATGACCCTGGAGTTCCTCTCGCCTTTCCTGTGGAGAGCGCCTCCTCTTGAGATGCGACGGGAACGCCGGGAATGCTTTCCCTACGAAACAGGGAAAGGATCCCTCATCTCGAGGTAGGAGGCGGAAACGGGGCTCCCCTGGATGTGTGCGGGACACCTCGTGCTTCCTCTCGAGTGCAGACGGGTATGTCGGGGAACTTCTTGAGTTGCAGCAAGGGTGTGAAGGACCCTTTGGAAGTTCCAGTGGTTAGATGTGATTGGCCTCGAGAAGCGTCAGCGGAAATGGGCCTCATCTCGCCTGGAGGGCAAAACCTCCTGGATTTTCTCGAGTTGCGGCAGGTGCTCTCGACTTACGACGGGGACCTCAGGGACCCGCTCTGGTGGCGTCAGGAAAGGCCAGTCCCCATGCGAGTTCCTCGGGGGCCTCTCGGGATTCCTCTCCCGTCGATGACGGGGCCTAAGACCTTGTGTGGAGTCGGGGCCGGAAGCTGAGGATTCCTCTCCAGTGCTGACATGGATCTTGGGGTACTTCTGGAGTCTCCCCAGGGGAGTCAGTCCTCGTCTCGAATGCGGGCATGCACTTGCGCTTTCCTCCAGAGCGGTAGCAGCAGTGTCACGCAGTCCGCCGCGTGGATCAAAGGATCTATGGTTTTCCCTCGAGTCTTTCCCACGAGGCTTTCCCACGAGGCTTTCCCACAGGGCTGTCCCACGTGCACACGTGGTGGGAGTCGATCCTCGGCTTGAACGTCAAGGCAGTGCAGGGAAAACAGGTTCCTCTGGAATGGACTGACACATCTGGGGGACTCTTGGAATGGTGGCATGACCCTGGAGTTCCTCTCGCCTTTCCTGTGGAGAGCGCCTCCTCTTGAGATGCGACGGGAACGCCGGGAATTCTTTCCCTACGAAACAGGGAAAAGATCCCTCATCTCGAGCTAGGAGGCGGAAACGGGGCTCCCCTGGATGTGTGCGGGACACCTCGTGCTTCCTCTGGAGTGCAGACGGGTATGTCGGGGAACTTCTTGAGTTGCAGCAAGGGTGTGAAGGACCCTTTGGAAGTTCCAGTGGTTAGATGTGATTGGCCTCGAGAAGCCTCAGCGGAAATGGGCCTCATCTCGCCTGGAGGGCAAAACCTCCTGGATTTTCTCGAGTTGCGGCAGGTGCTCTCGACTTACGACGGGGACCTCAGGGACCCGCTCTGGTGGCGTCAGGAAAGGCCAGTCCCCATGCGAGTTCCTCGGGGGCCTCTCGGGATTCCTCTCCCGTCGATGCCGTTGCCTAAGACCTTGTGTGGAGTCGGGGCCGGAACCTGAGGATTCCTCTCCAGTGCTGACATGGATCTTGGGGTACTTCTGGAGTCTCCCCAGGGGAGTCAGTCCTCGTCTCGAATGCGGGCATGCACTTGCGCTTTCCTCCAGAGCGGTAGCAGCAGTGTCACGCAGTCCGCCGCGTGGATCAAAGGATCTATGGTTTTCCCTCGAGTCTTTCCCACGAGGCTTTCCCACGAGGCTTTCCCACAGGGCTGTCCCACGTGCACACGTGGTGGGAGTCGATCCTCGGCTTGAACGTCAAGGCAGTGCAGGCAAAACAGGTTCCTCTGGAATGGACTGACACATGTGGGGGACTCTTGGAATGGTGTCACGACCCTGGAGTTCCTCTCGCCTTTCCTGTGGAGAGCGCCTCCTCTTGACATTCGACGGGAACGCCGGGAATTCTTTCCCTACGAAACAGGGAAAGGATCCCTCACCTCGAGCTAGGGGGCGGAAACGGATCTCCCCTGGATGTGTGCGGGACCCCACGTGCTTCCTCTCGAGTGGAGACGGTATGTCGGGGAAATTCTTGAGTTGCAGCAATGGTGTGAAGGACCCTTTCGAAGTTCCAGTGGTTAGATGTGATTGGCCTCGAGAAGCCTCAGCGGAAATGGGCCTCCTCTCGCCTGGAGGTCAAAACCTCCTGGATTCTCTCCAGTTGCGGCAGGTGCTCTCGACTTACGACGCGGACCTCAGGGAACCGCTCTGGTGGCCTCAGGAAAGGCCAGTCCCCATGCGAGTTCCACGGGGGCCTCTCGGGATTCCTCTCCCTTCGATGCCGGGGCCTAAGACCTTGTGTGGAGTCGGGGCTGGAACCTGAGGATTCCTCTCCAGTGCTGACATGGATCTTGGGGTACTTCTGGAGTCTCCCCAGGGGAGTCAGTCCTCGTCTCGAATGCAGGCATGCACTTGCGCTTTCCTCCACAGCGGAAGCAGCAGTGTCACGCAGTCCGCCGCCTGGATCAAAGGATCTATGGTTTTCCCTCGAGTCTTTCCCACGAGGCTTTCCCACGAGGCTTTCACTCAGGGCTGTCCCACGTGCACACGTGGTGGGAGTCGATCCTCGGCTTGAACGTCAAGGCAGTGCAGGGAAAACAGGTTCCTCTGGAATGGACTGACACATCTGGGGGACTCTTGGAATGGTGTCACGACCCTGGAGTTCCTCTCGCCTTTCCTGTGGAGAGCGCCTCCTCTTGAGATGCGACGGGAACGCCGGGAATTCTTTCCCTACGAAACAGGGAAAGGATCCCTCATCTCGAGCTAGGAGGCGGAAACGGGGCTCCCCTCGATGTGTGCGGGACCCCACGTGCTTCCTCTCGAGTGGAGACGGGTATGTCGGGGAACTTCTTGAGTTGCAGCAATGGTGTGAAGGACCCTTTGGAAGTTCCAGTGGTTAGACGTGATTAGCCTCCAGAAGCCTCAGCGGAAATGGGCCTCATCTCGCCTGGAGGGCAAAACCTCCTGGATTTTCTCGAGTTGCGGCAGGTGCTCTCGACTTACGACGGGGACCTCAGGGAACCGCTCTGGTGGCCTCAGGAAAGGCCAGTCCCCATGCGAGTTCCTCGGGGGAGTCTCGGGATTCCTCTCCCGTCGATGCCGGGGCCTAAGACCTTGTGTGGAGTCGGGGCCGGAACCTGAGGATTCCTCTCCAGTGCTTACATGGATCTTGGGGTACTTCTGGAGTCTCCCCAGGGGAGTCAGTCCTCGTCTCGAATGCGGGCATGCACTTGCACTTTCCTCCAGAGCGGTAGCAGCAGTGTCACGCACTCCGCCGCGTGGATCAAAGGATCTATGGTTTTCCCTCGAGTCTTTCCCACGAGGCTTTCCCACGAGGCTTTCCCACAGGGCTGTCCCACGTGCACACGTGGTGGGAGTCGATCCTCGGCTTGAACGTCAAGGCAGTGCAGGGAAAACAGGTTCCTCTGCAATGGACTGACACATCTGGGGGACTCTTGGAATGGTGGCATGACCCTGGAGTTCCTCTCGCCTTTCCTGTGGAGAGCGCCTCCTCTTGAGATGCGACGGGAACGCCGGGAAATCTTTCCCTACGAAACAGGGAAAGGATCCCTCACCTCGAGCTAGGGGGCGGAAACGGAGCTCCCCTGGATGTGTGCGGGACCCCACGTGCTTCCTCTCGAGTGGAGACGGTATGTCGGGGAAATTCTTGAGTTGCAGCAATGGTGTGAAGGACCCTTTCGAAGTTCCAGTGGTTAGATGTGATTGGCCTCGAGAAGCCTCAGCGGAAATGGGCCTCCTCTCGCCTGGACGTCAAAACCTCCTGTATTCTCTCGAGTTGCGGCAGGTGCTCTCGACTTACGACGGGGACCTCAGGGAACCGCTCTGGTGGCCTCAGGAAAGGCCAGTCCCCATGCGAGTTCCACGGGGGCCTCTCGGGATTCCTCTCCCTTCGATGCCGGGGCCTAAGACCTTGTGTGGAGTCGGGGCCGGAACCTGAGGATTCCTCTCCAGTGCTGACATGGATCTTGGGGTACTTCTGGAGTCTCCCCAGGGGAGTCAGTCCTCGTCTCGAATGCAGGCATGCACTTGCGCTTTCCTCCACAGCGGAAGCAGCAGTGTCACCCAGTCCGCCGCGTGGATCAAAGGATCTATGGTTTTCCCTCGAGTCTTTCCCACGAGGCTTTCCCTCGAGGCTTTCCCTCAGGGCTGTCCCACGTGCACACGTGGTGGGAGTCGATCCTCGGCTTGAACGTCAAGGCAGTGCAGGGAAAACAGGTTCCTCTGGAATGGACTGACACATCTGGGGGACACTTGGAATGGTGTCACGACCCTGGAGTTCCTCTCGCCTTTCCTGTGGAGAGCGCCTCCTCTTGAGAGGCGACGGGAACGCCGGGAATTCTTTCCCTACGAAACAGGGAATGGATCCCTCATCTCGAGCTAGGAGGCGGAAACGGGGCTCCCCTGGATGTGTGCGGGACCCCACGTGCTTCCTCTCGAGTGGAGACGGGTATGTCGGGGAACTTCTTGAGTTGCAGCAAGGGTGTGAAGGACCCTTTGGAAGTTCCAGTGGTTAGATGTGATTGGCCTCGAGAAGCCTCAGCGGAAATGGGCCTCATCTCGCCTGGAGGGCAAAACCTCCTGGATTTTCTCGAGTTGCGGCAGGTGCTCTCCACTTACGACGGGGACCTCAGGGACCCGCTCTGGTGGGTCGGGAAAGGCCAGTCCCCATGCGAGTTCCTCGGGGGCCTCTCGGGATTCCTCTCCCTTCGATGCCGGGGCCTAAGACCTTGTGTGGAGTCGGGGCCGGAACCTGAGGATTCCTCTCCAGTGCTGACATGGATCTTGGGGTACTTCTGGAGTCTCCCCAGGGGAGTCAGTCCTCGTCTCGAATGCGGGCATGCACTTGCGCTTTCCTCCAGAGCGGTAGCAGCAGTGTCACGCAGTCCGCCGCGTCGATCAAAGGATCTATGGTTTTCCCTCGAGTCTTTCCCACGAGGCTTTCCCACGAGGCTTTCCCACAGGGCTGTCCCACGTGCACACGTGGTGGGAGTCGATCCTCGGCTTGAACGTCAAGGCAGTGCAGGGAAAACAGGTTCCTCTGGAATGGACTGACACATCTGGGGGACTCTTGGAATGGTGGCACGACCCTGGAGTTTCTCTCGCCTTTCCTGTGGAGAGCGCCTCCTCTTGAGATGCGACAGGAACGCCGGGAATTCTTTCCCTACGAAACAGGGAAAGGATCCCTCATCTCGAGCTAGGAGGAGGAAACGGGGCTCCCCTGGATGTGTGCGGGACCCCATGTGGTTCCTCTCGAGTGGAGACGGGTATGTCGGGGAACTTCTTGAGTTGCAGCAATGGTGTGAAGGACCCTTTGGAAGTTCCAGTGGTTAGATGTGATTGGCCTCGAGAAGCCTCAGCGGAAATGGGCCTCATCTCGCCTGGAGGGCAAAACCTCCTGGATTTTCTCGAGTTGCGGCAGGTGCTCTCGACTTACTACGGGGACCTCAGGGACCCGCTCTGGTGGCCTCAGGAAAGGCCAGTCCCCATGCGAGTTCTTCGGGGGCCTCTCAGGATTCCTCTCCCGTCGATGCCGGGCCTAAGACCTTGTGTGGAGTCGGGGCCGGAACCTGAGGATTCCTCTCCACTGCTGACATGGATCTTGGGGTACTTCTGGAGTCTCCCCAGGGGAGTCAGTCCTCGTCTCGAATGCGGGCATGCACTTGCGCTTCCTCCAGAGCGGTAGCAGCAGTGTCAGGCAGTCCGCCGCGTGGATCAAAGGATCTATGGTTTTCCCTCGAGTCTTTCTCACGAGGCTTTCCCACGAGGCTTTCCCACAGGGCTGTCCCACTTGCACACGTGGTGGGAGTCGATCCTCGGCTTGAACGTCAAGGCAGTGCAGGGGAAACAGGTTCCTCTGGAATGGACTGACACATCTGGGGGACTCTTGGAATGGTGGCATGACCCTGGAGTTCCTCTCGCCTTTCCTGTGGAGAGCGCCTCCTCTTGAGATGCGACGGGAACGCCGGGAATGCTTTCCCTACGAAACAGGGAAAGGATCGCTCATTTCGAGCTAGGAGGCGGAAACGGGGCTCCCCTGGATGTGTGCGGGACACCTCGTGCTTCCTCTGGAGTTCAGACGGGTATGTCGGGGAACTTCTTGAGTTGCAACAAGGGTGTGAAGGACCCTTTGGAAGTTCCAGTGGTTAGATGTGATTGGCCTCGAGAAGCCTCAGCGGAAATGGGCCTCATCTCGCCTGGAGGGCAATACCTCCTGGATTTTCTCGAGTTGCGGCAGGTGCTCTCGACTTACGACGGGGACCTCAGGGACACGCTCTGGTGGCCTCAGGAAAGGCCAGTCCCCATGCGAGTTCCTCGGGGGCCTCTCGGGATTCCTCTCCCGTCGATGCCGGGGCCTAAGACCTTGTGTGGAGTCTGGGCCGGAACCTGAGGATTCCTCTCCAGTGCTGACATGGATCTTGGGGTACTTCTGGAGTCTCCCCAGGGGAGTCAGTCCTCGTCTCGAATGCAGGCATGCACTTGCGCTTTCCTCCAGAGCGGTAGCAGCAGTGTCACCCAGTCCGCCGCGTGGATCAAAGGATCTATGGTTTTCCCTCGAGTCTTTCCCACGAGGCTTTCCCACCAGGCTTTCCCACAGGACTGTCCCACGTGCACACGTGGTGGGAGTCGATCCTCGGCTTGAACGTCAAGGCAGTGCAGGGAAAACAGGTTCCTCTGGAATGGACTGACACATCTGGGGGACTCTTGGAATGGTGGCACGACCCTGGAGTTCCTCTCGCCTTTCCTGTGGAGAGCGCCACCTCTTGAGATGCGACGGGAACGCCGGGAATTCTTTCCCTACGAAACAGGGAAAGGATCCCTCATCTCGAGCTAGGAGGCGGAAACGGGGCTCCCCTGGATGTGTGCGGGACCCCATGTGCTTCCTCTCGAGTGGAGACGGGTATGTCGGGGAACTTCTTGAGTTGCAGCAATGGTGTGAAGGACCCTTTGGAAGTTCCAGTGGTTAGATGTGATTGGCCTCGAGAAGCCTCAGCGGAAAAGGGCCTCATCTCGCCTGGAGGGCAAAACCTCCTGGATTTTCTCGAGTTGCGGCAGGTGCTCTCCACTTACGACGGGGACCTCAGGGACCCGCTCTGGTGGCCTCAGGAAAGGCCAGTCCCCATGCGAGTTCCTCGGGGGCCTCTCGGGATTCCTCTCCCGTCGATGCCGGGGCCTAAGACCTTGTGTGGAGTCGGGGCCGGAACCTGAGGATTCCACTCCAGTGCTGACATGGATCTTGGGGTACTTCTGGAGTCTCCCCAGGGGAGTCAGTCCTCGTCTCGAATGCGGGCATGCACTTGCGCTATCCTCCAGAGCGGTAGCAGCAGTGTCACGCAGTCCGCCGCGTGGATCAAAGGATCTATGGTTTTCCCTCGAGTCTTTCCCACGAGGCTTTCCCACGAGGCTTTCCCACAGGGCTGTCCCACGTGCACACGTGGTGGGAGTCGATCCTCGGCTTGAACGTCAAGGCAGTGCAGGGAAAACAGGTTCCTCTGGAATGAACTGACACATCTGGGGGACTCTTGGAATGGTGGCACGACCCTGGAGTTCCTCTCGCCTTTCCTGTGGAGAGCGCCTCCTCTTGAGATGCGACGGGAACGCCGGGAATTCTTTCCCTATGAAACAGGGAAAGGATCCCTCATCTCGAGCTAGGAGGCGGAAACGGGGCTCCCCTGGATGTGTGCGGGACCCCACGTGCTTCCTCTCGAGTGGAGACGGGTATGTCGGGGAACTTCTTGAGTTGCAGCAAGGGTGTGAAGGTCCCATTGGAAGTTCCAGTGGTTAGATGTGATTGGCCTCGAGAAGCCTCAGCGGAAATGGGCCTCATCTCGCCTGGAGGGCAAAACCTCCTGGATTTTCTCGAGTTGCGGCAGGTGCTCTCGACTTACGACGGGGACCTCAGGGACCCGCTCTGGTGGCCTCAGGAAAGGCCAGTCCCCATGCGAGTTCCTCGGGGGCCTCTCGGGATTCCTCTCCCGTCGATGCCGGGGCCTAAGACCTTGTGTGGAGTCGGGACCGGAACCTGACGATTCCTCTCCAGTGCTGACATGGATCTTGGGGTACTTCTGGAGTCTCCCCAGGGGAGTCAGTCCTTGTCTCGAATGCGGGCATGCACTTGCGCTTTCCTCCAGAGCGGTAGCAGCAGTGTCACGCAGTCCGCCGTGTGGATCAAGGATCTATGGTTTTCCCTCGAGTCTTTCCCACGAGGCTTTCCCACGAGGCTTTCCCACAGGGCTGTCCCACGTGCACACGTGGTGGGAGTCGATGCTCGGCTTGAACGTCAAGGCAGTGCAGGGAAAACAGGTTCCTCTGGAATGGACTGACACATCCGGGGGAGTCTTGGAATGGTGGCACGACCCTGGAGTTCCTCTCGACTTTCCTGTGGAGAGCGCCTCCTCTTGAGATGCGACGGGAACGCCGGGAATTCTTTCCCTACGAAACAGGGAAAGGATCCCTCATCTCGAGCTAGGAGGCGGAAACGGGGCTCCCCTGGATGTGTGCGGGACCCCACGTGCTTCCTCTCGAGTGGAGACTGGTATGTCGGGGAACTTCTTGAGTTGCAGCAAGGGTGTGAAGGAACCTTTGGAAGTTCCAGTGGTTAGACGTGATTAGCCTCGAGAAGCCTCAGCGGAAATGGGCCTCATCTCGCCTGGAGGGCAAAACCTCCTGGATTTTCTCGAGTTGCGGCAGGTGCTCTCGACTTACGACCGGGATATCAGGGACCCGCTCTGGTGGCCTCAGGAAAGGCCAGTCCCCATGCGAGTTCCTTGGGGGCCTCTCGGGATTCCTCTCCCGTCGATGCCGGGGCCTAAGACCTTGTGTGGAGTCGGGACCGTAACCTGAGGATTGCTCTCCAGTGCTGACATGGATCTTGGGGTACTTCTGGAGTCTCCCCAGGGGAGTAAGTCCTCGTCTCGAATGCGGGCATGCACTTGCGCTTTCCTCCAGAGCGGTAGCAGCAGTGTCACGCATTCCGCCGCGTGGATCAAAGGATCTATGGTTTTCCCTCGAGTCTTTCCCACGAGGCTTTCCCACGAGGCTTTCCCACAGGGCTGTCCCACGTGCACACGTGGTGGGAGTCGATCCTCGGCTTGAACGTCAAGGCAGTGCAGGGAAAACAGGTTCCTCTGGAATGGACTGACACATCCGGGGGACTCCTGGAATGGTGGCACGACCCTGGAGTTTCTCTCGCCTTTCCTGTGGAGAGCGCCTCCTCTTGAGATGCGACGGGAACGCCGGGAATTCTTTCCCTACGAAACAGGGAAAGGATCCCTCATCTCGAGCTAGGAGGCGGAAACGGGGCTCCCCTGGATGTGTGCGGGACCCTCGTGCTTCCTCTCGAGTGGAGACGGGTATGTCGGGGAACTTCTTGAGTTGCAGCAATGGTGTGAAGGACCCTTTGGAAGTTCCAGTGGTTAGATGTGATTAGCCTCGAGAAGCCTCAGCGGAAATGGGCCTCATCTCGCCTGGAGGGCAAAACCTCCTGGATTTTCTCGAGTTGCGTCAGGTTCCCTCGACTTACGACGGGGACCTCAGGGATCCGCTCTGGTGGCCTCAGGAAAGGCCAGTCCCCATGCGAGTTCCTCGGGGGCCTCTCGGGATTCCTCTCCCGTCGATGCCGGGGCCTAAGACCTTGTGTGGAGTCGGGGCCGGAACCTGAGGATTCCTCTCCAGTGCTGACATGGATGTTGGGGTACTTCTGGAGTCTCCCCAGGGGAGTCAGTCCTCGTCTCGAATGCGGGCATGCACTTGCGCTTTCCTCCAGAGCGGTAGCAGCAGTGTCACGCAGTCCGCCGCGTGGATCAAAGGATCTATGGTTTTCCCTCGAGTCTTTCCCACGAGGCTTTCCCACGAGGCTTTCCCACAGGGCTGTCCCACGTGCACACGTGGTGGGAGTCGATCCTCGGCTTGAACGTCAAGGCAGTGCAGGGAAAACAGGTTCCTCTGGAATGGACTGACACATCTGGGGGACTCTTGGAATGGTGGCACGACCCTGGAGTTCCTCTCGCCTTTCCTGTGGAGAGCGCCTCCTCTTGAGATGCGACGGGAACGCCGGGAATTCTTTCCCTAGGAAACAGGGAAAGGATCCCTCATCTCGAGCTAGGAGGCGGAAACGGGGCTCCCCTGGATGTGTGCGGGACCCACGTGCTTCCTCTCGAGTGGAGACGATTATGTCGGGGAACTTCTTGAGTTGCAGCAAGGGTGTGAAGGACCCTTTGGAAGTTCCAGTGGCTAGACATGATTAGCCTCGAGAAGCCTCAGCGGAAATGAGCCTCATCTCGCCAGGAGGGCAAAACCTCCTGGTTTTTCTCGAGTTGCGGCAGTGCTCTCGACTTACGACCGGGACCTCAGGGACCCGCTCTGGTGGCCTCAGGAAAGGCCAGTCCCCATGCGAGTTCCTCCGGGGCCTCTCGGGATTCCTCTCCCGTCGATGCCGGGGCCTAAGTCCTTGTGTGGAGTCGGGGCCGGAACCTGAGGATTCCTCTCCAGTGCTGACATGGATGTTGGGGTACTTCTGGAGTCTCCCCAGGGGAGTCAGTCCTCGTCTCGAATGCGGGCATGCACTTGCGCTTTCCTCCAGAGCGGTAGCAGCAGTGTCACGCAGTGCGCCGCGTGGATCAAAGGATCTATGGTTTTCCCTCGAGTCTTTCCCACGAGGCTTTCCCACGAGGCTTTCCCACAGGGCTGTCCCACGTGCACACGTGGTGGGAGTCGATCCTCGGCTTGAACGTCAAGGCAGTTCAGGGAAAACAGGTTCCTCTGGAATGGACTGACACATCTGGGGGACTCTTGGAATGGTGGCACGACCCTTCAGTTCCTCTCGCCTTTCCTGTGGAGAGCGCCTCCTCTTGAGATGCGACGGGAACGCCGGGAATTCTTTTCCTACGAAACAGGGAAAGGATCCCGCATATCGAGCTAGGAGGCGGAAACGGGGCTCCCCTGGATGTGTGCGGGACCCCACGTGCTTCCTCTCGAGTGGAGACGGGTATGTCGCGGAACTGCTTGAGGTGCAGCAATGGTGTGAAGGACCCTTTGGAAGTTCCAGTGGTTAGATGTGATTGGCCTCGAGAAGCCTCAGCGGAAATGGGCCTCATCTCGCCTGGTGGGCAAAACCTCCTGGATTTTCTCGAGTTGCGGCAGGTGCTCTCGACTTACGACGGGGACCTCAGGGACCCGCTCTGGTGGCCTCAGGAAAGGCCAGTCCCCATGCGAGTTCCTCGGGGGCCTCTCGGGATTCCTCTCCCGTCGATGCCAGGGCCTAAGATCTTGTGTGGAGTCGGGGCCGGAACCTGAGGATTCCTCTCCAGTGCTGACATGGATCTTGGGGTACTTCTGGAGTCTCCCCAGGGGAGTCAGTCCTCGTCTCGAATGCGGGCATGCACTTGCGCTATCCTCCAGAGCGGTAGCAGCAGTGTCACGCAGTCCGCCGCGTGGATCAAAGGATCTATGGTTTTCCCTCGAGTCTTTCCCACGAGGCTTTCCCACGAGGCTTTCCCACAGGGCTGTCCCACGTGCACACGTGGTGGGAGTCGATCCTCGGCTTGAACGTCAAGGCAGTGCAGGGAAAACAGGTTCCTCTGGAATGAACTGACACATCTGGGGGACTCTTGGAATGGTGGCACGACCCTGGAGTTCCTCTCGCCTTTCCTGTGGAGAGCGCCTCCTCTTGAGATGCGACGGGAACGCCGGGAATTCTTTCCCTATGAAACAGGGAAAGGATCCCTCATCTCGAGCTAGGAGGCGGAAACGGGGCTCCCCTGGATGTGTGCGGGACCCCACGTGCTTCCTCTCGAGTGGAGACGGGTATGTCGGGGAACTTCTTGAGTTGCAGCAAGGGTGTGAAGGTCCCATTGGAAGTTCCAGTGGTTAGATGTGATTGGCCTCGAGAAGCCTCAGCGGAAATGGGCCTCATCTCGCCTGGAGGGCAAAACCTCCTGGATTTTCTCGAGTTGCGGCAGGTGCTCTCGACTTACGACGGGGACCTCAGGGACCCGCTCTGGTGGCCTCAGGAAAGGCCAGTCCCCATGCGAGTTCCTCGGGGGCCTCTCGGGATTCCTCTCCCGTCGATGCCGGGGCCTAAGACCTTGTGTGGAGTCGGGACCGGAACCTGACGATTCCTCTCCAGTGCTGACATGGATCTTGGGGTACTTCTGGAGTCTCCCCAGGGGAGTCAGTCCTTGTCTCGAATGCGGGCATGCACTTGCGCTTTCCTCCAGAGCGGTAGCAGCAGTGTCACGCAGTCCGCCGTGTGGATCAAGGATCTATGGTTTTCCCTCGAGTCTTTCCCACGAGGCTTTCCCACGAGGCTTTCCCACAGGGCTGTCCCACGTGCACACGTGGTGGGAGTCGATGCTCGGCTTGAACGTCAAGGCAGTGCAGGGAAAACAGGTTCCTCTGGAATGGACTGACACATCCGGGGGAGTCTTGGAATGGTGGCACGACCCTGGAGTTCCTCTCGACTTTCCTGTGGAGAGCGCCTCCTCTTGAGATGCGACGGGAACGCCGGGAATTCTTTCCCTACGAAACAGGGAAAGGATCCCTCATCTCGAGCTAGGAGGCGGAAACGGGGCTCCCCTGGATGTGTGCGGGACCCCACGTGCTTCCTCTCGAGTGGAGACTGGTATGTCGGGGAACTTATTGAGTTGCAGCAAGGGTGTGAAGGAACCTTTGGAAGTTCCAGTGGTTAGATGTGATTGGCCTCGAGAAGCCTCAGCGGAAATGTGCCTCATCTCGCCTGGAGGGCAAAACCTCCTGGATTTTCTCGAGTTGCGGCAGGTGCTCTCGACTTACGACCGGGATATCAGGGACCCGCTCTGGTGGCCTCAGGAAAGGCCAGTCCCCATGCGAGTTCCTTGGGGGCCTCTCGGGATTCCTCTCCCGTCGATGCCGGGGCCTAAGACCTTGTGTGGAGTCGGGACCGTAACCTGAGGATTGCTCTCCAGTGCTGACATGGATCTTGGGGTACTTCTGGAGTCTCCCCAGGGGAGTAAGTCCTCGTCTCGAATGCGGGCATGCACTTGCGCTTTCCTCCAGAGCGGTAGCAGCAGTGTCACACATTCCGTCGCGTGGATCAAAGGATCTATGGTTTTCCCTCGAGTCTTTCCCACGAGGCTTTCCCACGAGGCTTTCCCACAGGGCTGTCCCACGTGCACACGTGGTGGGAGTCGATCCTCGGCTTGAACGTCAAGGCAGTGCAGGGAAAACAGGTTCCTCTGGAATGGACTGACACATCCGGGGGACTCCTGGAATGGTGGCACGACCCTGGAGTTTCTCTCGCCTTTCCTGTGGAGAGCGCCTCCTCTTGAGATGCGACGGGAACGCCGGGAATTCTTTCCCTACGAAACAGGGAAAGGATCCCTCATCTCGAGCTAGGAGGCGGAAACGGGGCTCCCCTGGATGTGTGCGGGACCCTCGTGCTTCCTCTCGAGTGGAGACGGGTATGTCGGGGAACTTCTTGAGTTGCAGCAATGGTGTGAAGGACCCTTTGGAAGTTCCAGTGGTTAGATGTGATTAGCCTCGAGAAGCCTCAGCGGAAATGGGCCTCATCTCGCCTGGAGGGCAAAACCTCCTGGATTTTCTCGAGTTGCGTCAGGTTCCCTCGACTTACGACGGGGACCTCAGGGATCCGCTCTGGTGGCCTCAGGAAAGGCCAGTCCCCATGCGAGTTCCTCGGGGGCCTCTCGGGATTCCTCTCCCGTCGATGCCGGGGCCTAAGACCTTGTGTGGAGTCGGGGCCGGAACCTGAGGATTCCTCTCCAGTGCTGACATGGATGTTGGGGTACTTCTGGAGTCTCCCCAGGGGAGTCAGTCCTCGTCTCGAATGCGGGCATGCACTTGCGCTTTCCTCCAGAGCGGTAGCAGCAGTGTCACGCAGTCCGCCGCGTGGATCAAAGGATCTATGGTTTTCCCTCGAGTCTTTCCCACGAGGCTTTCCCACGAGGCTTTCCCACAGGGCTGTCCCACGTGCACACGTGGTGGGAGTCGATCCTCGGCTTGAACGTCAAGGCAGTGCAGGGAAAACAGGTTCCTCTGGAATGGACTGACACATCTGGGGGACTCTTGGAATGGTGGCACGACCCTGGAGTTCCTCTCGCCTTTCCTGTGGAGAGCGCCTCCTCTTGAGATGCGACGGGAACGCCGGGAATTCTTTCCCTAGGAAACAGGGAAAGGATCCCTCATCTCGAGCTAGGAGGCGGAAACGGGGCTCCCCTGGATGTGTGCGGGACCCACGTGCTTCCTCTCGAGTGGAGACGATTATGTCGGGGAACTTCTTGAGTTGCAGCAAGGGTGTGAAGGACCCTTTGGAAGTTCCAGTGGCTAGACATGATTAGCCTCGAGAAGCCTCAGCGGAAATGAGCCTCATCTCGCCAGGAGGGCAAAACCTCCTGGTTTTTCTCGAGTTGCGGGAGTGCTCTCGACTTACGACCGGGACCTCAGGGACCCGCTCTGGTGGCCTCAGGAAAGGCCAGTCCCCATGCGAGTTCCTCGGGGGCCTCTCGGGATTCCTCTCCCGTCGATGCCGGGGCCTAAGTCCTTGTGTGGAGTCGGGGCCGGAACCTGAGGATTCCTCTCCAGTGCTGACATGGATGTTGGGGTACTTCTGGAGTCTCCCCAGGGGAGTCAGTCCTCGTCTCGAATGCGGGCATGCACTTGCGCTTTCCTCCAGAGCGGTAGCAGCAGTGTCACGCAGTGCGCCGCGTGGATCAAAGGATCTATGGTTTTCCCTCGAGTCTTTCCCACGAGGCTTTCCCACGAGGCTTTCCCACAGGGCTGTCCCACGTGCACACGTGGTGGGAGTCGATCCTCGGCTTGAACGTCAAGGCAGTTCAGGGAAAACAGGTTCCTCTGGAATGGACTGACACATCTGGGGGACTCTTGGAATGGTGGCACGACCCTTCAGTTCCTCTCGCCTTTCCTGTGGAGAGCGCCTCCTCTTGAGATGCGACGGGAACGCCGGGAATTCTTTTCCTACGAAACAGGGAAAGGATCCCGCATATCGAGCTAGGAGGCGGAAACGGGGCTCCCCTGGATGTGTGCGGGACCCCACGTGCTTCCTCTCGAGTGGAGACGGGTATGTCGCGGAACTGCTTGAGGTGCAGCAATGGTGTGAAGGACCCTTTGGAAGTTCCAGTGGTTAGATGTGATTGGCCTCGAGAAGCCTCAGCGGAAATGGGCCTCATCTCGCCTGGTGGGCAAAACCTCCTGGATTTTCTCGAGTTGCGGCAGGTGCTCTCGACTTACGACGGGGACCTCAGGGACCCGCTCTGGTGGCCTCAGGAAAGGCCAGTCCCCATGCGAGTTCCTCGGGGGCCTCTCGGGATTCCTCTCCCGTCGATGCCAGGGCCTAAGATCTTGTGTGGAGTCGGGGCCGGAACCTGAGGATTCCTCTCCAGTGCTGACATGGATCTTGGGGTACTTCTGGAGTCTCCCCAGGGGAGTCAGTCCTCGTCTCGAATGCGGGCATGCACTTGCGCTTTCCTCCAGAGCGGTAGCAGCAGTGTCACGCAGTCCGCCGCGTGGATCAAAGGATCTATGGTTTTCCCTCGAGTCTTTCCCACGAGGCTTTCACACGAGGCTTTCCCACAGGGCTGTCCCACGTGCACACGTGGTGGGAGTCGATCCTCGGCTTGAACGTCAAGGCAGTGCAGGGAAAACAGGTTCCTCTGGAATGGACTGACACATCTGGGGGACTCTTGGAATGGTGGCACGACTATGGAGTTCCTCTCGCCATTCCTGTGGAGAGCGCCTCCTCTTGAGATGCGACGGGAACGCCGGGAATTCTTTCCCTACGAAACAGGGAAAGGATCCCTCATCTCGAGCTAGGAGGCGGAAACGGTTCTCCCCTGGATGTGTGCGGGACCCACGTGCTTCCTCTCGAGTGGACACGGGTATGTCGGGGAACTTCTTGAGTTGCAGCAAGGGTGTGAAGGACCCTTTGGAAGTTCCAGTGGTTAGACGTGATTAGCCTCGAGAAGCCTCAGCGGAAATGGGCCTCATCTCGCCTGGAGGGCAAAACCGCCTGGATTTTCTCGAGTTGCGGCAGGTGCTCTCGACTTACGACGGGGACCTCAGGGACCCGCTCTGGTGGCCTCAGGAAAGGCCAGTCCCCATGCGAGTTCCTCGGGGGCCTCTCGGGATTCCTCTCCCGTCGATGCCGGGGCCTAAGACCTTGTGTGGAGTCGTGGCCGGAACCTGAGGATTCCTCTCCAGTGCTGACATGGATCTTGGGGTACTTTTGGAGTCTCCCCAGGGGAGTCAGTCTTCGTCTCGAATGCGGGCATGCACTTGCGCTTTCCTCCACAGCGGTAGCAGCAGTGTCACGCAGTCCGCCGCGTGGATCAAAGGATCTATGGTTTTCCCTCGAGTCTTTCCCACGAGGCTTTCCCACGAGGCTTTCCCACAGGGCTGTCCCACGTGCACACGTGGTGGGAGTCGATCCTCGGCTTGAACGTCAAGGCAGTGCAGGGAAAACAGGTTCCTCTGGAATGGACTGACACATCTGGGGGACTCTTGGAATGGTGTCACGACCCTGGAATTCCTCTCGCCTTTCCTCTGGAGAGCGCCTCCTCTTGAGATGCGACGGGAACGCCGGGAATTCTTTCCCTACGAAACAGGGAAAGGATCCCTCATCTTGAGCTAGGAGGCGGAAACGGGGCTACCCTGGATGTGTGCGGGACTCCACCTGCTTCCTCTCGAGTGGAGACGGGTATGTCGGGGAACTTCTTGAGTTGCAGCAATGGTGTGAAGGACCCTTTGGAAGTTCCAGTGGTTAGATGTGATTGGCCTCGAGAAGCCTCAGCGGAAATGGGCCTCATCTCGCCTGGAGGGCAAAACCTCCTGGATTTTCTCGAGTTGCGGCAGGTTCTCTCGACTTACGACGGGGACCTCAGGGACCCGTTCTGGTGGCCTCAGGAAAGGCCTGTCCCCATGCGAGTTCCTCGGGGGCCTCTCGGGATTCCTCTCCCGTCGATGCCGGGGCCTAAGACCTTGTGTGGAGTCGGGGCCGGAACCTGAGGATTCCTCTCCAGTGCTGACATGGATGTTTTTGGTACTTCTGGAGTCTCCCCAGGGGAGTCAGTCCTCGTCTCGAATGCGGGCATGCACTTGCGCTTTCCTCCAGAGCGGTAGCAGCAGTGTCACGCAGTGCGCCGCGTGGATCAAAGGATCTATGGTTTTCCCTCGAGTCTTTCCCACGAGGCTTTCCCACGAGGCTTTCCCACAGGGCTGTCCCACGTGCACACGTGGTGGGAGTCGATCCTCGGCTTGAACGTCAAGGCAGTTCAGGGAAAACAGGTTCCTCTGGAATGGACTGACACATCTGGGGGACTCTTGGAATGGTGGCACGACCCTTCAGTTCCTCTCGCCTTTCCTGTGGAGAGCGCCTCCTCTTGAGATGCGACGGGAACGCCGGGAATTCTTTTCCTACGAAACAGGGAAAGGATCCCGCATATCGAGCTAGGAGGCGGAAACGGGGCTCCCCTGGATGTGTGCGGGACCCCACGTGCTTCCTCTCGAGTGGAGACGGGTATGTCGCGGAACTGCTTGAGGTGCAGCAATGGTGTGAAGGACCCTTTGGAAGTTCCAGTGGTTAGATGTGATTGGCCTCGAGAAGCCTCAGCGGAAATGGGCCTCATCTCGCCTGGTGGGCAAAACCTCCTGGATTTTCTCGAGTTGCGGCAGGTGCTCTCGACTTACGACGGGGACCTCAGGGACCCGCTCTGGTGGCCTCAGGAAAGGCCAGTCCCCATGCGAGTTCCTCGGGGGCCTCTCGGGATTCCTCTCCCGTCGATGCCAGGGCCTAAGATCTTGTGTGGAGTCGGGGCCGGAACCTGAGGATTCCTCTCCAGTGCTGACATGGATCTTGGGGTACTTCTGGAGTCTCCCCAGGGGAGTCAGTCCTCGTCTCGAATGCGGGCATGCACTTGCGCTTTCCTCCAGAGCGGTAGCAGCAGTGTCACGCAGTCCGCCGCGTGGATCAAAGGATCTATGGTTTTCCCTCGAGTCTTTCCCACGAGGCTTTCACACGAGGCTTTCCCACAGGGCTGTCCCACGTGCACACGTGGTGGGAGTCGATCCTCGGCTTGAACGTCAAGGCAGTGCAGGGAAAACAGGTTCCTCTGGAATGGACTGACACATCTGGGGGACTCTTGGAATGGTGGCACGACTATGGAGTTCCTCTCGCCATTCCTGTGGAGAGCGCCTCCTCTTGAGATGCGACGGGAACGCCGGGAATTCTTTCCCTACGAAACAGGGAAAGGATCCCTCATCTCGAGCTAGGAGGCGGAAACGGTTCTCCCCTGGATGTGTGCGGGACCCACGTGCTTCCTCTCGAGTGGACACGGGTATGTCGGGGAACTTCTTGAGTTGCAGCAAGGGTGTGAAGGACCCTTTGGAAGTTCCAGTGGTTAGACGTGATTAGCCTCGAGAAGCCTCAGCGGAAATGGGCCTCATCTCGCCTGGAGGGCAAAACCGCCTGGATTTTCTCGAGTTGCGGCAGGTGCTCTCGACTTACGACGGGGACCTCAGGGACCCGCTCTGGTGGCCTCAGGAAAGGCCAGTCCCCATGCGAGTTCCTCGGGGGCCTCTCGGGATTCCTCTCCCGTCGATGCCGGGGCCTAAGACCTTGTGTGGAGTCGTGGCCGGAACCTGAGGATTCCTCTCCAGTGCTGACATGGATCTTGGGGTACTTTTGGAGTCTCCCCAGGGGAGTCAGTCTTCGTCTCGAATGCGGGCATGCACTTGCGCTTTCCTCCAGAGCGGTAGCAGCAGTGTCACGCAGTCCGCCGCGTGGATCAAAGGATCTATGGTTTTCCCTCGAGTCTTTCCCACGAGGCTTTCCCACGAGGCTTTCCCACAGGGCTGTCCCACGTGCACACGTGGTGGGAGTCGATCCTCGGCTTGAACGTCAAGGCAGTGCAGGGAAAACAGGTTCCTCTGGAATGGACTGACACATCTGGGGGACTCTTGGAATGGTGTCACGACCCTGGAATTCCTCTCGCCTTTCCTCTGGAGAGCGCCTCCTCTTGAGATGCGACGGGAACGCCGGGAATTCTTTCCCTACGAAACAGGGAAAGGATCCCTCATCTTGAGCTAGGAGGCGGAAACGGGGCTACCCTGGATGTGTGCGGGACTCCACCTGCTTCCTCTCGAGTGGAGACGGGTATGTCGGGGAACTTCTTGAGTTGCAGCAATGGTGTGAAGGACCCTTTGGAAGTTCCAGTGGTTAGATGTGATTGGCCTCGAGAAGCCTCAGCGGAAATGGGCCTCATCTCGCCTGGAGGGCAAAACCTCCTGGATTTTCTCGAGTTGCGGCAGGTTCTCTCGACTTACGACGGGGACCTCAGGGACCCGTTCTGGTGGCCTCAGGAAAGGCCTGTCCCCATGCGAGTTCCTCGGGGGCCTCTCGGGATTCCTCTCCCGTCGATGCCGGGGCCTAAGACCTTGTGTGGAGTCGGGGCCGGAACCTGAGGATTCCTCTCCAGTGCTGACATGGATGTTTTTGGTACTTCTGGAGTCTCCCCAGGGGAGTCAGTCCTCGTCTCGAATGCGGGCATGCACTTGCGCTTTCCTCCAGAGCGGTAGCAGCAGTGTCACGCAGTCCGCCGCGTGGATCAAAGGATCTATGGTTTTCCCTCGAGTCTTTCCCACGAGGCTTTCCCACGAGGCTTTCCCACAGGGCTGTCCCACGTGCACACGTGGTGGGAGTCGATCCTCGGCTTGAACGTCAAGGCAGTGCAGGGAAAACAGGTTCCTCTGGAATGGACTGACACATCTGGGGGACTCTTGGAATGGTGGCACGACCCTGGAGTTCCTCTCGCCTTTCCTGTGTAGAGCGCCTCCTCTTGAGATGCGACGGGAACGCCGGGAATTCTTTCCCTACGAAACAGGGAAAGGATCCCTCATCTCGAGCTAGGAGGTGGAAACGGGGCTCCCCTGGATGTGTGCGGGACCCACGTGCTTCCTCTCGAGTGGAGACGATTATGTCGGGGAACTTCTTGAGTTGCAGCAAGGGTGTGAAGGACCCTTTGGAAGTTCCAGTGGCTAGACATGATTAGCCTCGAGAAGCCTCAGCGGAAATGAGCCTCATCTCGCCTGGAGGGCAAAACCTCCTGGTTTTTCTCGAGTTGCGGCAGTGCTCTCGACTTACGACGGGGACCTCAGGGACCCGCTCTGGTGGTCTCAGGAAAGGCCAGTCCCCATGCGAGTTCCTCGGGGGCCTCTCGGGATTCCTCTCCCTTCGATGCCGGGGCCTAAGTCCTTGTGTGGAGTCGGGGCCGGAACCTGAGGATTCCTCTCCAGTGCTGACATGGATGTTGGGGTACTTCTGGAGTCTCCCCAGGGGAGTCAGTCCTCGTCTCGAATGCGGGCATGCACTTGCGCTTTCCTCCAGAGTGGTAGCAGCAGTGTCACGCAGTCCGCCGCGTGGATTAAAGGATCTATGGTTTTCCCTCGAGTCTTTCCCACGAGGCTTTCCCACGAGGCTTTCCCACAGGGCTGTCCCACGTGCACACGTGGTGGGAGTCGATCCTCGGCTTGAACGTTAAGGCAGTGCAGGGAAAACAGGTTCCTCTGGAATGGACTGACACATCTGGGTGACCCTTGGAATGGTGGCATGACCCTGGAGTTCCTCTCGCCTGTCCTGTGGAGAGCGCCTCCTCTTGAGATGCGACGGGAACGCCGGGAATTCTTTCCCTACGAAACAGGGAAAGGATCCCTCATCTCGAGCTAGGAGGCGGAAACGGGGCTCCCCTGGATGTGTGCGGGACCCCACGTGCTTCCTCTCGAGTGGAGACGGGTATGTCGGGGAACTTCTTGAGGTGCAGCAAGGGTGTGAAGGACCCTTTGGAAGTTCCAGTGGTTAGATGTGATTGGCCTCGAGAAGCCTCAGCGGAAATGGGCCTCATCTCGCCTGGAGGGCAAAACCTCCTGGATTTTCTCGAGTTGTGGCAGGTGCTCTCGACTTACGACGGGGACCTCAGGGACCCGCTCTGGTGGCCTCAGGAAAGTCCAGTCCCCATGCGAGTTCCTCGGGGGCCTCTCGGGATTCCTCTCCCGTCGATGCCGGGGCCTAAGACCTTGTGTGGAGTCGGGGCCGGAACCTGAGGATTCCTCTCCAGTGCTGACATGGATCTTGGGGTACTTCTGGAGTCTCCCCAGGGGAGTCAGTCCTCGTCTCGAATGCGGGCATGCACTTGCGCTTTCCTCCAGAGCGGTAGCAGCAGTGTCACGCAGTCCGCCACGTGGATCAAAGGATCTATGGTTTTCCCTCGAGTCTTTCCCACGAGGCTTTCCCACGAGGCTTTCCCACAGGGCTGTCCCACGTGCACACGTGGTGGGAGTCGATCCTCGGCTTGAACGTCAAGGCAGTTCAGGGAAAACAGGTTCCTCTGGAATGGACTGACACATCTGGGGGACTCTTGGAATGGTGGCAGGACCCTTCAGTTCCTCTCGCCTTTCCTGTGGAGAGCGCCTCCTCTTGAGATGTGACGGGAACGCCGGGAATTCTTTTCCTACGAAACAGGGAAAGGATCCCGCATCTCGAGCTAGGAGGCGGAAACGGGGCTCCCCTGGATGTGTGTGGGACCCCACGTGCTTCCTCTCGAGTGGAGACGGGTATGTCGCGGAACTGCTTGAGGTGCAGCAATGGTGTGAAGGACCCTTTGGAAGTTCCAGTGGTTAGATGTGATTGGCCTCGAGAAGCCTCAGTGGAAATGGGCCTCATCTCGCCTGGTGGGCAAAACCTCCTGGATTTGCTCCAGTTGCGGCAGGTGCTCTCGACTTACGACGGGGACCTCAGGGACCCGCTCTGGTGGCCTCAGGAAAGGCCAGTCCCCATGCGAGTTCCTCGGGGGCCTCTCGGGATTCCTCTCCCGTCGATGCCAGGGCCTAAGATCTTGTGTGGAGTCGGGGCCGGAACCTGAGGATTCCTCTCCAGTGCTGCCATGGATCTTCGGGTACTTCTGGAGTCTCCCCAGGGGAGTCAGTCCTCGTCTCGAATGCGGGCATGCACTTGCGCTTTCCTCCAGAGCGGTAGCAGCAGTGTCACGCAGTCCGCCGCGTGGATCAAAGGATCTATGGTTTTCCCTCGAGTCTTTCCCACGAGGCTTTCCCACGAGGCTTTCCCACAGGGCTGTCCCACGTGCACACGTGGTGGGAGTCGATCCTCGGCTTGAACGTCAAGGCAGTGCAGGGAAAACAGGTTCCTCTGGAATGGACTGACACATCTGGGGGACTCTTGGAATGGTGGCACGACCCTGGAGTTCCTCTCGCCTTTCCTGTGGAGAGCGCCTCCTCTTGAGATGCGACGGGAACGCCGGGAATTCTTTCCCTACGAAACAGGGAAAGGATCCCTCATCTCGAGCTAGGAGGCGGAAACGGGGCTCCCCTGGATGTGTGCGGGACTCCACCTGCTTCCTCTCGAGTGGAGACGGGTATGTCGGGGAACTTCCTGAGTTGCAGCAATGGTGTGAAGGACCCTTTGGAAGTTCCAGTGGTTAGATGTGATTGGCCTCGAGAAGCCTCAGCGGAAATGGGCCTCATCTCGCCTGGAGGGCAAAACCTCCTGGATTTTCTCGAGTTGCGGCAGGTGCTCTCGACTTACGACGGGGACCTCAGGGACCCGCTCTGGTGGCCTCAGGAAAGGCCAGTCCCCATGCGAGTTCCTCGGGGGCCTCTCGGGATTCCTCTCCCGTCGATGCCGGGGCCTAAGACCTTGTGTGGAGTCGGGGCCGGAACCTGAGGATTCCTCTCCAGTGCTGACATGGATGTTGGGGTACTTCTGGAGTCTCCCCAGGGGAGTCAGTCCTCGTCTCGAATGCGGGCATGCACTTGCGCTTTCCTCCAGAGCGGTAGCACCAGTGTCACGCAGTCCGCCGCGTGCATCAAAGGATCTATCGTTTTCCCTCGAGTCTTTCCCACGAGGCTTTCCCACGAGGCTTTCCCACAGGGCTGTCCCACGTGCACACGTGGTGGGAGTCGATCCTCGGCTTGAACGTCAAGGCAGTGTAGGGAAAACAGGTTCCTCTGGAATGGACTGACACATCTGGGGGACTCTTGGAATGGTGGCACGACCCTGGAGTTCCTCTCGCCTTTCCTGTGGAGAGCGCCTCCTCTTGAGATGCGACGGGAACGCCGGGAATTCTTTCCCTACGAAACAGGGAAAGGATCCCTCATCTCGAGCTAGGAGGCGGAAACGGGGCTCCCCTGGATGTGTGCGGGACCCACGTGCTTCCTCGCGAGTGGAGACGATTATGTCGGGGAACTTCTTGAGTTGCAGCAAGGGTGTGAAGGACCCTTTGGAAGTTCCAGTGGCTAGACATGATTAGCCTCGAGAAGCCTCAGCGGAAATGAGCCTCATCTCGCCTGGAGGGCAAAACCTCCTGGTTTTTCTCGAGTTGCGGCAGTGCTCTCGACTTACGACGGGGACCTCAGGGACCCGCTCTGGTGGCCTCAGGAAAGGCCAGTCCCCATGCGAGTTCCTCGGGGGCCTCTCGGGATTCCTCTCCCGTCGATGCCGGGGCCTAAGTCCTTGTGTGGAGTCGGGGCCGGAACCTGAGGATTCCTCTCCAGTGCTGACATGGATGTTGGGGTACTTCTGGAGTCTCCCCAGGGGAGTCAGTCCTCGTCTCGAATGCGGGCATGCACTTGCGCTTTCCTCCAGAGTGGTAGCAGCAGTGTCACGCAGTCCGCCGCGTGGATCAAAGGATCTATGGTTTTCCCTTGAGTCTTTCCCACGAGGCTTTCCCACGAGGCTTTCCCACAGGGCTGTCCCACGTGCACACGTGGTGGGAGTCGATCCTCGGCTTGAACGTTAAGGCAGTGCAGGGAAAACAGTTTCCTCTGGAATGGACTGACACATCTGGGTGACCCTTGGAATGGTGGCATGACCCTGGAGTTCCTCTCGCCTTTCCTGTGGAGAGCGCCTCCTCTTGAGATGCAACGGGAACGCCGGGAATTCTTTCCCTACAAAACAGGGAAAGGATCCCTCATCTCGAGCTAGGAGGCGGAAACGGGGCTCCCCTGGATGTGTGCGGGACCCCACGTGCTTCCTCTCGAGTGGAGACGGGTATGTCGGGGAACTTCTTGAGGTGCAGCAAGGGTGTGAAGGACCCTTTGGAAGTTCCAGTGGTTAGATGTGATTGGCCTCGAGAAGCCTCAGCGGAAATGGGCCTCATCTCGCCTGGAGGGCAAAACCTCCTGGATTTTCTCGAGTTGTGGCAGGTGCTCTCGACTTACGACGGGGACCTCAGGGACCCGCTCTGGTGGCCTCAGGAAAGTCCAGTCCCCAGGCGAGTTCCTCGGGGGCCTCTCGGGATTCCTCTCCCGTCGATGCCGGGGCCTAAGACCTTGTGTGGAGTCGGGGCCGGAACCTGAGGATTCCTCTCCAGTGCTGACATGGATCTTGGGGTACTCCTGGAGTCTCCCCAGGGGAGTCAGTCCTCGTCTCGAATGCGGGCATGCACATGCGCTTTCCTCCAGAGCGGTAGCAGCAGTGTCACGCAGTCCGCCACGTGGATCAAAGGATCTATGGTTTTCCCTCGAGTCTTTCCCACGAGGCTTTCCCACGAGGCATTCCCACAGGGCTGTCCCACGTGCACACTTGGTGGGAGTCGATCCTCGGCTTGAACGTCAATGCAGTTCAGGGAAAACAGGTTCCTCTGGAATGGACTGACACATCTGGGGGACTCTTGGAATGGTGGCACGACCCTTCAGTTCCTCTCGCCTTTCCTGTGGAGAGCGCCTCCTCTTGAGATGCGACGGGAACGCCGGGAATTCTTTTCCTACGAAACAGGGAAAGGATCCCTCATCTCGAGCTAGGAGGCGGAAACGGGGCTCCCCTGGATGTGTGAGGGTCCTACGTGCTTCCTCTCGAGTGGAGACGGGTATGTCGGGGAACTTCTTGAGTTGCAGCAAGTGTGTGAAGGACCCTTTGGAAGTTCCAGTGGTTAGACGTGATTAGCCTCGAGAAGCCTCAGCGGAAATGGGCCTCATCTCGCCTGGAGGGCAAAACCGCCTGGATTTTCTCGAGTTGCCGCAGGTGCTCTCGACTTACGACGGGGACCTCAGGGACCCGCTCTGGTGGCCTCGGGAAAGGTCAGTCCCCATGCGAGTTCCTCGGGGGCCTCTCGGGATTCCTCTCCCGTCGATGCCGGGGCCTAAGACCTTGTGTGGAGTCGGGGCCGGAACCTGAGGATTCCTCTCCAGTGCTGACATGGATCTTGGGGTACTTCTGGAGTCTCCCCAGGGGAGTCAGTCCTCGTCTCGAATGCGGGCATGCACTTGCGCTTTCCTCCAGAGCGGTAGCAGCAGTGTCACGCAGTCCGACGCGTGGATCAAAGGATCTATTGTTTTCCCTCGAGTCTTTCCCACGAGGCTTTCCCACGAGGCTTTCCCACAGGGCTGTCCCACGTGCACACGTGGTGGGAGTCGATCCTCGGCTTGAACGTCAAGGCAGTGCAGGGAAAACAGGTTCCTCTTTAATGGACTGACACATCTGGGGGACTCTTGGAATGGTGTCACGACCCTGGAGTTCCTCTCGCCTTTCCTGTGGAGAGCGCCTCCTCTTGAGATGCGACGGGAACGCCGGGAATTCTTTCCCTACGAAACAGGGAAAGGATCCCTCATCTCGAGCTAGGAGGCGGAAACGGGGCTCCCCTGGATGTGTGCGGGACTCCACCTGCTTCCTCTCGAGTGGAGACGGGTATGTCGGGGAACTTCTTGAGTTGCAGCAATGGTGTGAAGGACCCTTTGGAAGTTCCAGTGGTTAGATGTGATTGGCCTCGAGAAGCCTCAGCGGAAATGGGCCTCATCTCGCCTGGAGGGCAAAACCTCCTGGATTTTCTCGAGTTGCGGCAGGTGCTCTCGACTTACGACGGGGACCTCAGGGACCCGCTCTGGTGGCCTCAGGAAAGGCCAGTCCCCATGCGAGTTCCTCGGGGGCCTCTCGGGATTCCTCTCCCGTCGATGCCGGGGCCTAAGACCTTGTGTGGAGTCGGGGCCGGAACCTGAGGATTCCTCTCCAGTGCTGACATGGATGTTGGGGTAATTCTGGAGTCTCCCCAGGGGAGTCAGTCCTCGTCTCGAATGCGGGCATGCACTTGCGCTTTCCTCCAGAGCGGTAGCAGCAGTGTCACGCAGTCCGCCGCGTGGATCAAAGGATCTATGGTTTTCCCTCGAGTCTTTCCCACGAGGCATACCCACGAGGCTTTCCCACAGGGCTGTCCCACGTGCACACGTGGTGGGAGTCGATCCTCGGCTTGAACGTCAAGGCAGTGCAGGGAAAACAGGTTCCTCTGGAATGGACTGACACATCTGGGGGACTCTTGGAATGGTGGCACGACCCTGGAGTTCCTCTCGCCTTTCCTGTGGAGAGCGCCTCCTCTTGAGATGCGACGGGAACGCCGGGAATTCTTTCCCTACGAAACAGGGAAAGGATCCCTCATCTCGAGCTAGGAGGCGGAAACGGGGCTCCCCTGGATGTGTGCGGGACCCACGTGCTTCCTCTCGAGTGGAGACGATTATGTCGGGGAACTTCTCGAGTTGCAGCAAGGGTGTGAAGGACCCTTTGGAAGTTCCAGTGGCTAGACATGATTAGCCTCGAGAAGCCTCAGCGGAAATGAGCCTCATCTCGCCTGGAGGGCAAAACCTACTGGTTTTTCTCGAGTTGCGGCAGTGCTCTCGACTTACGACGGGGACCTCAAGGACCCGATCTGGTGGCCTCAGGAAAGGCCAGTCCCCATGCGAGTTCCTCGGGGGACTCTCGGGATTCCTCTCCCGTCGATGCCGGGGCCTAAGTCCTTGTGAGGAGTCGGGGCCGGAACCTGAGGATTCCTCTCCAGTGCTGACATGGATCTTGGGGTACTTCTGGAGTCTCCCCAGGGGAGTCAGTCCTCGTCTCGAATGCGGGCATGCACTTGCGCTTTCCTCCAGAGCGGTAGCAGCAGTGTCACGCAGTCCGCCGCGTGGATCAAAGGATCTATGTTTTTCCCTCGAGTCTTTCCCACGAGGCTTTCCCACGAGGCTTTCCCACAGGGCTGTCCCACGTGCACACGTGGTGGGAGTCGATCCTCGGCTTGAACGTTAAGGCAGTGCAGGGAAAACAGGTTCCTCTGGAATGGACTGACACATCTGGGTGACCTTTGGAATGGTGGCATGACCCTGGAGTTCCTCTCGCCTTTCCTGTGGAGAGCGCCTCCTCTTGAGATGCGACGGGAACGCCGGGAATTCTTTCCCTACGAAACAGGGAAAGGATCCCTCATCTCGAGCTAGGAGGCAGAAACGGGGCTCCCCTGGATGTGTGAGGGTCCTACGTGCTTCCTCTCGAGTGGAGACGGGTATGTCGGGGAACTTCTTGAGTTGCAGCAAGGGTGTGAAGGACCCTTTGGAAGTTCCAGTGGTTAGACGTGATTAGCCTCGAGAAGCCTCAGCGGAAATGGGCCTCATCTCGCCGGGAGGGCAAAACCGCCTGGATTTTCTCGAGTTGCGGCAGGTGCTCTCGACTTACGACGGGGACCTCAGGGACCCGCTCTGGTGGCCTCAGGAAAGGCCAGTCCCCATGCGAGTTCCTCGGGGGCCTCTGGGGATTCCTCTCCCGTCGATGCCGGGGCCTAACTCCTTGTGTGGAGTCGGGGTCGGAACCTGAGGATTCCTCTCCAGTGCTGACATGGATCTTGGGGTACTTCTGGAGTCTCCCCAGGGGAGTCAGTCTTCGTCTCGAATGCGGGCATGCACTTGCGCTTTCCTCCAGAGCGGTAGCAGCAGTGTCACGCAGTCTGCCGCGTGGATCAAAGGATCTATGGTTTTCCCTCGAGTCTTTCCCACGAGGCTTTCCCACGAGGCTTTCCCACAGGGCTGTCCCACGTGCACACGTGGTGGGAGTCGATCCTCGGCTTGAACGTCAAGGCAGTGCAGGGAAAACAGGTTCCTCTGGAATGGACTGACACATCTGGGGGACTCTTGGAATGGTGGCACGACCCTGGAGTTCCTCTCGCCTTTCCTGTGGAGAGCGCCTCCTCTTGAGATGCGACGGGAACGCCGGGAATTCTTTCCCTACGAAACAGGGAAAGGATCCCTCATCTCGAGCTAGGAGGCGGAAACGGGGCTCCCCTGGATGTGTGAGGGTCCTACGTGCTTCCTCTCGAGTGGAGACGGGTATGTCGGGGAACTTCTTGAGTTGCAGCAAGGGTGTGAAGGACCCTTTGGAAGTTCCAGTGGTTAGACGTGATTAGCCTCGAGAAGCCTCAGCGGAAATGGGCCTCATCTCGCCTGGAGGGCAAAACCGCCTGGATTTTCTCGAGTTGCGGCAGGTGCTCTCGACTTACGACGGGGACCTCAGGGACCCGCTCTGGTGGCCTCGGGAAAGGCCAGTCCCCATGCGAGTTCCTCGGGGGCCTCTCGGGATTCCTCTCCCGTCGATGCCGGGGCCTAAGACCTTGTGTGGAGTCGGGGCCGGAACCTGAGGATTCCTCTCCAGTGCTGACATGGATCTTGGGGTACTTCTGGAGTCTCCCCAGGGGAGTCAGTCCTCGTCTCGAATGCGGGCATGCACTTGCGCTTTCCTCCAGAGCGGTAGCAGCAGTGTCACGCAGTGCGCCGCGTGGATCAAAGGATCTATGTTTTTCCCTCGAGTCTTTCCCACGAGGCTTTCCCACGAGGCTTCCCACAGGGCTGTCCCACGTGCACACGTGGTGGGAGTCGATCCTCGGCTTGAACGTCAAGGCAGTGCAGGGAAAACAGGTTCCTCTGGAATGGACTGACACATCTGGGGGACTCTTGGAATGGTGTCACGACCATGGAGTTCCTCTCGCCTTTCCTGTGGAGAGCGCCTCCTCTTGAGATGCGACGGGAACGCCGGGAATTCTTTCCCTATGAAACAGGGAAAGGATCCCTCATCTCGAGCTAGGAGGCGGAAACGGGGCTCCCCTGGATGTGTGCGGGACTCCACCTGCTTCCTCTCGAGTGGAGACGGGTATGTCGGGGAACGTCCTGAGTTGCAGCAATGGTGTGAAGGACCCTTTGGAAGTTCCAGTGGTTAGATGTGATTGGCCTCGAGAAGCCTCAGCGGAAATGGGCCTCATCTCGCCTGGAGGGCAAAACCTCCTGGTTTTTCTCGAGTTGCGGCAGTGCTCTCGACTTACGACGGGGACCTCAGGGACCCGCTCTGGTGGCCTCAGGAAAGGCCAGTCCCCATGCGAGTTCCTCGGGGGCCTCTCGGGATTCCTCTCCCGTCGATGCCGGGGCCTAAGTCCTTGTGTGGAGTCGGGGCCGGAACCTGAGGATTCCTCTCCAGTGCTGACATGGATGTTGGGGTACTTCTGGAGTCTCCCCAGGGGAGTCAGTCCTCGTCTCGAATGCGGGCATGCACTTGCGCTTTCCTCCAGAGTGGTAGCAGCAGTGTCACGCAGTCCGCCACGTGGATCAAAGGATCTATGGTTTTCCCTCGAGTCTTTCCCACGAGGCTTTCCCACGAGGCTTTCCCACAGGGCTGTCCCACGTGCACACGTGGTGGGAGTCGATCCTCGGCTTGAACGTCAATGCAGTTCAGGGAAAACAGGTTCCTCTGGAATGGACTGACACATCTGGGGGACTCTTGGAATGGTGGCACGACCCTTCAGTTCCTCTCGCCTTTCCTGTGGAGAGCGCCTCCTCTTGAGATGCGACGGGAACGCCGGGAATTCTTTTCCTACGAAACAGGGAAAGGATCCCGCATCTCGAGCTAGGAGGCAGAAACGGGGCTCCCCTGGATGTGTGCGGGACCCCACGTGCTTCCTCTCGAGTGGAGACGGGTATGTCGCGGAACTGCTTGAGGTGCAGCAATGGTGTGAAGGACCCTTTGGAAGTTCCAGTGGTTAGATGTGATTGGCCTCGAGAAGCCTCAGCGGAAATGGGCCTCATCTCGCCTGGAGGGCAAAACCTCCTGGATTTTCTCGAGTTGCGGCAGGTGCTCTCGACTTACGACGGGGACCTCAGGGACCCGCTCTGGTGGCCTCAGGAAAGGCCAGTCCCCATGCGAGTTCCTCGGGGGCCTCTCGGGATTCCTCTCCCGTCGATGCCAGGGCCTAAGATCTTGTGTGGAGTCGGGGCCGGAACCTGAGGATTCCTCTCCAGTGCTGACATGGATCTTGGGGTACTTCTGGAGTCTCCCCAGGGGAGTCAGTCCTCGTCTCGAATGCGGGCATGCACTTGCGCTTTCCTCCAGAGCGGTAGCAGCAGTGTCACGCAGTCCGCCGCGTGGATCAAAGGATCTATGGTTTTCCCTCGAGTCTTTCCCACGAGGCTTTCCGACGAGGCTTTCCCACAGGGCTGTCCCACGTGCACACGTGGTGGGAGTCGATCCTCGGCTTGAACGTCAAGGCAGTGCAGGGAAAACAGGTTCCTCTGGAATGGACTGACACATCTGGGGGACTCTTGGAATGGTGGCACGACCCTGGAGTTCCTCTCGCCTTTCCTGTGGAGAGCGCCTCCTCTTGAGATGCGACGGGAACGCCGGGAATTCTTTCCCTACGAAACAGGGAAAGGATCCCTCATCTCGAGCTAGGAGGCGGAAACGGGGCTCCCCTGGATGTGTGAGGGTCCTACGTGCTTCCTCTCGAGTGGAGACGGGTATGTCGGGGAACTTCTTGAGTTGCAGCAAGTGTGTGAAGGACCCTTTGGAAGTTCCAGTGGTTAGACGTGATTAGCCTCGAGAAGCCTCAGCGGAAATGGGCCTCATCTCGCCTGGAGGGCAAAACCGCCTGGATTTTCTCGAGTTGCGGCAGGTGCTCTCGACTTACGACGGGGACCTCAGGGACCCGCTCTGGTGGCCTCGGGAAAGGTCAGTCCCCATGCGAGTTCCTCGGGGGCCTCTCGGGATTCCTCTCCCGTCGATGCCGGGGCCTAAGACCTTGTGTGGAGTCGGGGCCGGAACCTGAGGATTCCTCTCCAGTGCTGACATGGATCTTGGGGTACTTCTGGAGTCTCCCCAGGGGAGTCAGTCCTCGTCTCGAATGCGGGCATGCACTTGCGCTTTCCTCCAGAGCGGTAGCAGCAGTGTCACGCAGTCCGCCGCGTGGATCAAAGGATCTATGGTTTTCCCTCGAGTCTTTCCCACGAGGCTTTCCCACGAGGCTTTCCCACAGGGCTGTCCCACGTGCACAAGTGGTGGGAGTCGATCCTCGGCTTGAACGTCAAGGCAGTGCAGGGAAAACAGGTTCCTCTGGAATGGACTGACACATCTGGGGGACTCTTGGAATGGTGGCACGACCCTGGAGTTCCTCTCGCCTTTCCTGTGGAGAGCGCCTCCTCTTGAGATGCGACGGGAACGCCGGGAATTCTTTCCCTACGAAACAGGGAAAGGATCCCTCATCTCGAGCTAGGAGGCGGAAACGGGGCTCCCCTGGATGTGTGCGGGACCTACGTGCTTCCTCTCGAGTGGAGACGATTATGTCGGGGAACTTCTTGAGTTGCAGCAAGGGTGTGAAGGACCCTTTGGAAGTTCCAGTGGCTAGACATGATTAGCCTCGAGAAGCCTCAGCGGAAATGAGCCTCATCTCGCCTGGAGGGCAAAACCTCCTGGTTTTTCTCGAGTTGCGGCAGTGCTCTCGACTTACGACGGGGACCTCAGGGACCCGCTCTGGTGGCCTCAGGAAAGGCCAGTCCCCATGCGAGTTCCTCGGGGGCCTCTCGGGATTCCTCTCCCGTCGATGCCGGGGCCTAAGTCATTGTGTGGAGTCGGGGCCGGAACCTGAGGATTCCTCTCCAGTGCTGACATGGATGTTGGGGTACTTCTGGAGTCTCCCCAGGGGAGTCAGTCCTCGTCTCGAATGCGGGCATGCACTTGCGCTTTCCTCCAGAGCGGTAGCAGCAGTGTCACGCAGTGCGCCGCGTGGATCAAAGGATCTATGTTTTTCCCTCGAGTCTTTCCCACGAGGCTTTCCCACGAGGCTTCCCACAGGGCTGTCCCACGTGCACACGTGGTGGGAGTCGATCCTCGGCTTGAACGTCAAGGCAGTGCAGGGAAAACAGGTTCCTCTGGAATGGACTGACACATCTGGGGGACTCTTGGAATGGTGTCACGACCATGGAGTTCCTCTCGCCTTTCCTGTGGAGAGCGCCTCCTCTTGAGATGCGACGGGAACGCCGGGAATTCTTTCCCTATGAAACAGGGAAAGGATCCCTCATCTCGAGCTAGGAGGCGGAAACGGGGCTCCCCTGGATGTGTGCGGGACTCCACCTGCTTCCTCTCGAGTGGAGACGGGTATGTCGGGGAACGTCCTGAGTTGCAGCAATGGTGTGAAGGACCCTTTGGAAGTTCCAGTGGTTAGATGTGATTGGCCTCGAGAAGCCTCAGCGGAAATGGGCCTCATCTCGCCTGGAGGGCAAAACCTCCTGGTTTTTCTCGAGTTGCGGCAGTGCTCTCGACTTACGACGGGGACCTCAGGGACCCGCTCTGGTGGCCTCAGGAAAGGCCAGTCCCCATGCGAGTTCCTCGGGGGCCTCTCGGGATTCCTCTCCCGTCGATGCCGGGGCCTAAGTCCTTGTGTGGAGTCGGGGCCGGAACCTGAGGATTCCTCTCCAGTGCTGACATGGATGTTGGGGTACTTCTGGAGTCTCCCCAGGGGAGTCAGTCCTCGTCTCGAATGCGGGCATGCACTTGCGCTTTCCTCCAGAGTGGTAGCAGCAGTGTCACGCAGTCCGCCACGTGGATCAAAGGATCTATGGTTTTCCCTCGAGTCTTTCCCACGAGGCTTTCCCACGAGGCTTTCCCACAGGGCTGTCCCACGTGCACACGTGGTGGGAGTCGATCCTCGGCTTGAACGTCAATGCAGTTCAGGGAAAACAGGTTCCTCTGGAATGGACTGACACATCTGGGGGACTCTTGGAATGGTGGCACGACCCTTCAGTTCCTCTCGCCTTTCCTGTGGAGAGCGCCTCCTCTTGAGATGTGACGGGAACGCCGGGAATTCTTTTCCTACGAAACAGGGAAAGGATCCCGCATCTCGAGCTAGGAGGCAGAAACGGGGCTCCCCTGGATGTGTGCGGGACCCCACGTGCTTCCTCTCGAGTGGAGACGGGTATGTCGCGGAACTGCTTGAGGTGCAGCAATGGTGTGAAGGACCCTTTGGAAGTTCCAGTGGTTAGATGTGATTGGCCTCGAGAAGCCTCAGCGGAAATGGGCCTCATCTCGCCTGGAGGGCAAAACCTCCTGGATTTTCTCGAGTTGCGGCAGGTGCTCTCGACTTACGACGGGGACCTCAGGGACCCGCTCTGGTGGCCTCAGGAAAGGCCAGTCCCCATGCGAGTTCCTCGGGGGCCTCTCGGGATTCCTCTCCCGTCGATGCCAGGGCCTAAGATCTTGTGTGGAGTCGGGGCCGGAACCTGAGGATTCCTCTCCAGTGCTGACATGGATCTTGGGGTACTTCTGGAGTCTCCCCAGGGGAGTCAGTCCTCGTCTCGAATGCGGGCATGCACTTGCGCTTTCCTCCAGAGCGGTAGCAGCAGTGTCACGCAGTCCGCCGCGTGGATCAAAGGATCTATGGTTTTCCCTCGAGTCTTTCCCACGAGGCTTTCCGACGAGGCTTTCCCACAGGGCTGTCCCACGTGCACACGTGGTGGGAGTCGATCCTCGGCTTGAACGTCAAGGCAGTGCAGGGAAAACAGGTTCCTCTGGAATGGACTGACACATCTGGGGGACTCTTGGAATGGTGGCACGACCCTGGAGTTCCTCTCGCCTTTCCTGTGGAGAGCGCCTCCTCTTGAGATGCGACGGGAACGCCGGGAATTCTTTCCCTACGAAACAGGGAAAGGATCCCTCATCTCGAGCTAGGAGGCGGAAACGGGGCTCCCCTGGATGTGTGAGGGTCCTACGTGCTTCCTCTCGAGTGGAGACGGGTATGTCGGGGAACTTCTTGAGTTGCAGCAAGTGTGTGAAGGACCCTTTGGAAGTTCCAGTGGTTAGACGTGATTAGCCTCGAGAAGCCTCAGCGGAAATGGGCCTCATCTCGCCTGGAGGGCAAAACCGCCTGGATTTTCTCGAGTTGCGGCAGGTGCTCTCGACTTACGACGGGGACCTCAGGGACCCGCTCTGGTGGCCTCGGGAAAGGTCAGTCCCCATGCGAGTTCCTCGGGGGCCTCTCGGGATTCCTCTCCCGTCGATGCCGGGGCCTAAGACCTTGTGTGGAGTCGGGGCCGGAACCTGAGGATTCCTCTCCAGTGCTGACATGGATCTTGGGGTACTTCTGGAGTCTCCCCAGGGGAGTCAGTCCTCGTCTCGAATGCGGGCATGCACTTGCGCTTTCCTCCAGAGCGGTAGCAGCAGTGTCACGCAGTCCGCCGCGTGGATCAAAGGATCTATGGTTTTCCCTCGAGTCTTTCCCACGAGGCTTTCCCACGAGGCTTTCCCACAGGGCTGTCCCACGTGCACAAGTGGTGGGAGTCGATCCTCGGCTTGAACGTCAAGGCAGTGCAGGGAAAACAGGTTCCTCTGGAATGGACTGACACATCTGGGGGACTCTTGGAATGGTGGCACGACCCTGGAGTTCCTCTCGCCTTTCCTGTGGAGAGCGCCTCCTCTTGAGATGCGACGGGAACGCCGGGAATTCTTTCCCTACGAAACAGGGAAAGGATCCCTCATCTCGAGCTAGGAGGCGGAAACGGGGCTCCCCTGGATGTGTGCGGGACCCACGTGCTTCCTCTCGAGTGGAGACGATTATGTCGGGGAACTTCTTGAGTTGCAGCAAGGGTGTGAAGGACCCTTTGGAAGTTCCAGTGGCTAGACATGATTAGCCTCGAGAAGCCTCAGCGGAAATGAGCCTCATCTCGCCTGGAGGGCAAAACCTCCTGGTTTTTCTCGAGTTGCGGCAGTGCTCTCGACTTACGACGGGGACCTCAGGGACCCGCTCTGGTGGCCTCAGGAAAGGCCAGTCCCCATGCGAGTTCCTCGGGGGCCTCTCGGGATTCCTCTCCCGTCGATGCCGGGGCCTAAGTCATTGTGTGGAGTCGGGGCCGGAACCTGAGGATTCCTCTCCAGTGCTGACATGGATGTTGGGGTACTTCTGGAGTCTCCCCAGGGGAGTCAGTCCTCGTCTCGAATGCGGGCATGCACTTGCGCTTTCCTCCAGAGCGGTAGCAGTAGTGTCACGCAGTCCGCCGCGTGGATCAAAGGATCTATGGTTTTCCCTCGAGTCTTTCCCACGAGGCTTTCCCACGAGGCTTTCCCACAGGGCAGTCCCACGTGCACACGTGGTGGGAGTCGATCCTCGGCTTGAACGTTAGGGCAGTGCAGGGAAAACAGTTTCCTCTGGAATGGACTGACATATCTGGGTGACCCTTGGATGTGTTGCATGACCCTGGAGTTCCTCTCGCCTTTCCTGTGGAGAGCGCCTCCTCTTGAGATGCGACGGGAACGCCGGGAATTCTTTCCCTACGAAACAGGGAAAGGATCCCTCATCTCGAGCTAGGAGGCGGAAACGGGGCTCCCCTGGATGTGTGCGGGACCCCACGTGCTTCCTCTCGAGTGGAGACGGGTATGTCGGGGAACTTCTTGAGGTGCAGCAAGGGTGTGAAGGACCCTTTGGAAGTTCCAGTGGTTAGATGTGATTGGCCTCGAGAAGCCTCAGCGGAAATGGGCCTCATCTCGCCTGGAGGGCAAAACCGCCTGGATTTTCTCGAGTTGCGGCAGGTGCTCTCGACTTACGACGGGGACCTCAGGGACCCGCTCTGGTGGCCTCAGGAAAGGCCAGTCCCCATGCGAGTTCCTCGGGGGCCTCTCGGGATTCCTCTCCCGTCGATGCCGGGGCCTAAGACCTTGTGTGGAGTCGGGGCCGGAACCTGAGGATTCCTCTCCAGTGCTGACATGGATCTTGGGGTACTTCTGGAGTCTCCCCAGGGGAGTCAGTCCTCGTCTCGAATGCGGGCATGCACTTGCGCTTTCCTCCAGAGCGGTAGCAGCAGTGTCACGCAGTCCGCCGCGTGGATCAAAGGATCTATCGTTTTCCCTCGAGTCTTTCCCACGAGGCTTTCCCACGAGGCTTTCCCACAGGGCTGTCCCACGTGCACACGTGGTGGGAGTCGATCCTCGGCTTGAACGTCAAGGCAGTCCAGGGAAAACAGGTTCCTCTGGAATGGACTGACACATCTGGGGGACTCTTGGAATGGTGGCATGACCCTGGAGTTCCTCTCGCCTTTCCTGTAGAGAGCGCCTCCTCTTGAGATGCGACGGGAACGCCAGGAATTCTTTCCCTACGAAACAGGGAAAGGATCCCTCATCTCGAGCTAGGAGGCGGAAACGGGGCTCCCCTGGATGTGTGCGGGACCCACGTGCTTCCTCTCGAGTGGAGACGGGTGTGTCGGGGAACTTCTTGAGTTGCAGCAAGGGTGTGAAGGACCCTTTGGAAGTTCCAGTGGCTAGACATGATTAGCCTCGAGAAGCCTCAGCGGAAATGAGCCTCATCTCGCCTGGAGGGCAAAACCTCCTGGTTTTTCTCGAGTTGCGGCAGTGCTCTCGACTTACGACGGGGACCTCAAGGACCCGATCTGGTGGCCTCAGGAAAGGCCAGTCCCCATGCGTGTTCCTCGGGGGACTCTCGGGATTCCTCTCCCGTCGATGCCGGGGCCTAAGTCCTTGTGAGGAGTCGGGGCCGGAACCTGAGGATTCCTCTCCAGTGCTGACATGGATCTTGGGGTACTTCTGGAGTCTCCCCAGGGGAGTCAGTCCTCGTCTCGAATGCGGGCATGCACTTGCGCTTTCCTCCAGAGCGGTAGCAGCAGTGTCACGCAGTCCGCCGCGTGGATCAAAGGATCTATGGTTTTCCCTCGAGTCTTTCCCACGAGGCTTTCCCACGAGGCTTTCCCACAGGGCTGTCCCACGTGCACACGTGGTGGGAGTCGATCCTCGGCTTGAACGTTAAGGCAGTGCAGGGAAAACAGGTTCCTCTGGAATGGACTGACACATCTGGGTGACCTTTGGAATGGTGGCATGACCCTGGAGTTCCTCTCGCCTTTCCTGTGGAGAGCGCCTCCTCTTGAGATGCGACGGGAACGCCGGGAATTCTTTCCCTACGAAACAGGGAAAGGATCCCTCATCTCGAGCTAGGAGGCGGAAACGGGGCTCCCCTGGATGTGTGAGGGTCCTACGTGCTTCCTCTCGAGTGGAGACGGGTATGTCGGGGAACTTCTTGAGTTGCAGCAAGGGTGTGAAGGACCCTTTGGAAGTTCCAGTGGTTAGACGTGATTAGCCTCGAGAAGCCTCAGCGGAAATGGGCCTCATCTCGCCTGGAGGGCAAAACCGCCTGGATTTTCTCGAGTTGCGGCAGGTGCTCTCGACTTACGACGGGGACCTCAGGGACCCGCTCTGGTGGCCTCAGGAAAGGCCAGTCCCCATGCGAGTTCCTCGGGGGCCTCTGGGGATTCCTCTCCCGTCGATGCCGGGGCCTAACTCCTTGTGTGGAGTCGGGGTCGGAACCTGAGGATTCCTCTCCAGTGCTGACATGGATGTTGGGGTACTTCTGGAGTCTCCCCAGGGGAGTCAGTCTTCGTCTCGAATGCGGGCATGCACTTGCGCTTTCCTCCAGAGCGGTAGCAGCAGTGTCTCGCAGTCCGCCGCGTGGATCAAAGGACCTATGGTTTTCCCTCGAGTCTTTTCCACGAGGCTTTCCCACGAGGCTTTCCCACAGGGCTGTCCCACGTGCACACGTGGTGGGAGTCGATCCTTGGCTTGAACGTCAAGGCAGTGCAGGGAAAACAGGTTCCTCTGGAATGGACTGACACATCTGGGGGACTCTTGGAATTGTGGCACGACCCTGGAGTTCCTCTCGCCTTTCCTGTGGAGAGCGCCTCCTCTTGAGATGCGACGGGAACGCCGGGAATTCTTTCTCTACGAAACAGGGAAAGGATCCCTCATCTCGAGCTAGGAGGCGGAAACGGGGCTCCCAAGGATGTGTGCGGGACCCACGTGCTTCCTCTCGAGTGGAGACGGGTGTGTCGGGGAACTTCTTGAGTTGCAGCAAGGGTGTGAAGGACTCTTTGGAAGTTCCATTGGTTAGACGTGATTAGGCTCGAGAAGCCTCAGAGGAAATGGGCCTCATCTCGCCTGGAGGGCAAAACCGCCTGGATTTTCTCGAGTTGCGGCAGGTGCTCTCGACTTACGACGGGGACCTCAGGGACCCGCTCTGGTGGCCTCAGGAAAGGCCAGTCCCCATGCGAGTTCCTCGGGGGCCTCTCGGGATTCCTCTCCCGTCGATGCCGGGGCCTAAGACCTTGTGTGGAGTCGGGGCCGGAACCTGAGGATTCCTCTCCAGTGCTGACATGGATCTTGGGGTACTTCTGGAGTCTCCCCAGGGGAGTCAGTCCTCGTCTCGAATGCGGGCATGCACTTGCGCTTTCCTCCAGAGCGGTAGCAGCAGTGTCACGCAGTCCGCCGCGTGGATCAAAGGATCTATGGTTTTCCCTCGAGTCTTTCCCACGAGGCTTTCCCACGAGGCTTTCCCACAGGGCTGTCCCACGTGCACACGTGGTGGGAGTCGATCCTCGGCTTGAACGTCAAGGCAGTGCAGGGAAAACAGGTTCCTCTGGAATGGACTGACACATCTGGGGGACTCTTGGAATGGTGGCACGACCCTGGAGTTCCTCTCGCCTTTCCTGTGGAGAGCGCCTCCTCTTGAGATGCGACGGGAACGCCGGGAATTCTTTCCCTATGAAACAGGGAAAGGATCCCTCATCTCGAGCTAGGAGGCGGAAACGGGGCTCCCCTGGATGTGTGCGGGACCCACGTGCTTCCTCTCGAGTGGAGACGATTATGTCGGGGAACTTCTTGAGTTGCAGCAAGGGTGTGAAGGACCCTTTGGAAGTTCCAGTGGCTAGACATGATTAGCCTCGAGAAGCATCAGCGGAAATGAGCCTCATCTCGCCTGGAGGGCAAAACCTCCTGGTTTTTCTCGAGTTGCGGCAGTGCTCTCGACTTACGACGGGGACCTCAGGGACCCGCTCTGGTGGCCTCAGGAAAGGCCAGTCCCCATGCGAGTTCCTCGGGGGCCTCTCGGGATTCCTCTCCCGTCGATGCCGGGGCCTAAGTCCTTGTGTGGAGTCGGGGCCGGAACCTGAGGATTCCTCTCCAGTGCTGACATGGATGTTGGGGTACTTCTGGAGTCTCCCCAGGGGAGTCAGTCCTCGTCTCGAATGCGGGCATGCACTTGCGCTTTCCTCCAGAGCGGTAGCAGCAGTGTCACGCAGTCCGCCGCGTGGATCAAAGGATCTATGGTTTTCCCTCGAGTCTTTCCCACGAGGCTTTCCCACGAGGCTTTCCCACAGGGCTGTCCCACGTGCACACGTGGTGGGAGTCGATCCTCGGCTTGAACGTTAAGGCAGTGCAGGGAAAACAGTTTCCTCTGGAATGGACTGACATATCTGGGTGACCCTTGGAATGGTTGCATGACCCTGGAGTTCCTCTCGCCTTTCCTGTGGAGAGCGCCTCCTCTTGAGATGCGACAGGAACGCCGGGAATTCTTTCCCTACGAAACAGGGAAAGGATCCCTCATCTCGAGCTCGGAGGCGGAAACGGGGCGCCCCTGGATGTGTGCGGGACCCTCGTGCTTCCTCTCGAGTGGAGACGGGTATGTCGGGGAACTTCTTGAGGTGCAGCAAGGGTGTGAAGGACCCTTTGGAAGTTCCAGTGGTTAGATGTGATTAGCCTCGAGAAGCCTCAGCGGAAATGGGCCTCATCTCGCCTGGAGGGCAAAACCTCCTGGATTTTCTCGAGTTGTGGCAGGTGCTCTCGACTTACGACGGGGACCTCAGGGACCCGCTCTGGTGGCCTCAGGAAAGGCCAGTCCCCATGCGAGTTCCTCGGGGGCCTCTCGGGATTCCTCTCCCGTCGATGCCGGGGCCTAAGACCTTGTGTGGAGTCGGGGCCAGAACCTGAGGATTCCTCTCCAGTGCTGACATGGATCTTGGGGTACTTCTGGAGTCTCCCCAGGGGAGTCAGTCCTCGTCTCGAATGCGGGCATGCACTTGCGCTTTCCTCCAGAGCGGTAGCAGCAGTGTCACGCAGTCAGCCACGTGGATCAAAGGATCTATGGTTTTCCCTCGAGTCTTTCCCACGAGGCTTTCCCAAGAGGCTTTCCCACAGGTCTGTCCCACGTGCACACGTGGTGGGAGTCGATCCTCGGCTTGAACGTCAAGGCAGTGCAGGGAAAACAGGTTCCTCTGGAATGGACTGACACATCTGGGGGACTCTGGGAATTGTGGCACGACCCTGGACTTCCTCTCGCCTTTCCTGTGGAGAGCGCCTCCTCTTGAGATGCGACGGGAACGCCGGGAATTCTTTCCCTATGAAACAGGGAAAGGATTCCTCATCTCGAGCTAGGAGGCGGAAACGGGCTCCCCTGGATGTGTGCGGGACCCCACGTGCTTCCTCTCGAGTGGAGACGGGTATGTCGGGGAACTTCTTGAGTTGCAGCAAGGGTGTGAAGGTCCCTTTGGAAGTTCCAGTGGTTAGATGTGATTGGCCTCGAGAAGCCTCAGCGGAAATGGGCCTCATCTCGCCTGGAGGGCAAAACCTCCTGGATTTTCTCGAGTTGCGGCAGTGCTCTCGACTTACGACGGGGACCTCAGGGACCCGCTCTGGTGGCCTCAGGAAAGGCCAGTCCCCATGCGAGTTCCTCGGGGGCCTCTCGGGATTCCTCTCCCGTCGATGCCGGGGCCTAAGACCTTGTGTGGAGTCGGGACCGGAACCTGACGATTCCTCTCCAGTGCTGACATGGATCTTGGGGTACTTCTGGAGTCTCCCCAGGGGAGTCAGTCCTTGTCTCGAATGCGGGCATGCACTTGCGCTTTCCTCCAGAGCGGTAGCAGCAGTGTCACGCAGTCCGCCGTGTGGATCAAGGATCTATGGTTTTCCCTCGAGTCTTTCCCACGAGGCTTTCCCACGAGGCTTTCCCACAGGGCTGTCCCACGTGCACACGTGGTGGGAGTCGATCCTCGGCTTGAACGTCAAGGCAGTGCAGGGAAAACAGGTTCCTCTGGAATGGACTGACACATCTGGGGGACTCTTGGAATGGTGTCACGACCCTGGAGTTCCTCTCGCCTTTCCTGTGGAGAGCGCCTCATCTTGAGATGCGACGGGAACGCCAGGAATTCTTTCCCTACGAAACAGGGAAAGGATCCCTCATCTCGAGCTAGGAGGCGGAAACGGGGCTCCCCTGGATGTGTGCGGGCCCCCACGTGCTTCCTCTCGAGTGGAGACGGGTATGTCGGGGAACTTCTTGAGTTGCAGCAATGGTGTGAAGGACCCTTTGGAAGTTCCAGTGGTTAGATGTGATTGGCCTCGAGAAGCCTCAGCGGAAATGGGCCTCATCTCGCCTGGAGGGCAAAACCTCCTGGATTTTCTCGAGTTGCGGCAGGTGCTCTCGACTTACGACGGGGATCTCAGGGACCCGCTCTGGTGGCCTCAGGAAAGGCCAGTCCCCATGCGAGTTCCTAGGGGGCCTCTAGGGATTCCTCTCCCGTCGATGCCGGGGCCTAAGACCTTGTGTGGAGTCGGGGCCGGAACCTGAGGATTCCTCTCCAGTGCTGACATGGATCTTGGGGTACTTCTGGAGTCTCCCCAGGGGAGTCAGTCCTCGTCTCGAATGCGGGCATGCACTTGCGCTTTCCTCCAGAGCGGTAGCAGCAGTGTCACGCAGTCCGCCGCGTGGATCAAAGGATCTATGGTTTTCCCTCGAGTCTTTCCCACGAGGCTTTCCCACAGGGCTGTCCCACGTGCACACGTGGTGGGAGTCGATCCTCGGCTTGAACGTCAAGGCAGTGCAGGGAAAACAGTTTCCTCTTGAATGGACTGACACATCTGGGGGACTCTTGGAATGGTGTCAAGACCCTGGAGTTCCTCTCGCCTTTCCTGTGGAGAGCGCCTCCTCTTGAGATGCGACGGGAATGCCGGGAATTCTTTCCCTACGAAACAGGGAAAGGATCCCTCATCTCGAGCTAGGAGGCGGAAACGGGGCTCCCCTGGATGTGTGCGGGACCCCACGTGCTTCCTCTCGAGTGGAGACGGGTATGTCGGGGAACTTCTTGAGTTGCAGCAAGGGTGTGAAGGACCCTTTGGAAGTTCCAGTGGTTAGATGTGATTGGCCTCGAGAAGCCTCAGCGGAAATGGGCCTCATCTCCCCTGGAGGGCAAAACCTCCTGGATTTTCTCGTGTTGCGGCAGGTGCTCTCGTCTTACGACGGGGACCTCAGGGAACCGCTCTGGTGGCCTCAGGAAAGGCCAGTCCCCATGCGAGTTCCTCGGGGGCGTCTCGGGATTCCTCTCCCGTCGATGCCGGGGCCTAAGACCTTGTGTGGAGTCGGGGCCGGAACCTGAGGATTCCTCTCCAGTGCTGACATGGATCTTGGGGTATTCTGGAGTCTCCCCAGGGGAGTCAGTCCTCGTCTCGAATGCGGGCATGCACTTGCGCTTTCCTCCACAGCGGTAGCATCAGTGTCACGCAGTCCGCCGCGTGGATCAAAGGATCTATGGTTTTCCCTCGAGTCTTTCCCACGAGGCTTTCCCACGAGGCTTTCCCACAGGGCTGTCCCACGTGCACACGTGGTGGGAGTCGATCCTCGGCTTGAACGTCAAGGCAGTGCAGGGAAAACAGGTTCCTCTGTAATGGACTGACACATCTGGGGGACTCTTGGAATGGTGGCACGACCCTGGAGTTCCTCTCGCCTTTCCTGTGGAGAGCGCCTCCTCTTGAGATGCGACGGGAACGCCGGGAATTCTTTCCCTACGAAACAGGGAAAGGATCCCTCATCTCGAGCTAGGAGGCGGAAACGGGGCTCCCCTGGATGTGTGCGGGACCCCACGTGCTTCCTCTCGAGTGCAGACGGGTATGTCGGGGAACTTCTTGAGTTGCAGCAAGGGTGTGAAGGACCCTTTGGAAGTTCCAGTGGTTAGATGTGATTGGCCTCGAGAAGCCTCAGCGGAAATGGGCCTCATCTCGCCTGGAGGGCAAAACCTCCTGGATTTTCTCGAGTTGCGGCAGGTGCTCTCGACTTACGACGGGGACCTCAGGGACCCGCTCTGGTGGCGTCAGGAAAGGCCAGTCCCCATGCGAGTTCCTCGGGGGCCTCTCGGGATTCCTCTCCCGTCGATGCCGGGGCCTAAGACCTTGTGTGGAGTCGGGGCCGGAACCTGAGGATTCCTCTCCAGTGCTGACATGGATCTTGGGGTACTTCTGGAGTCTCCCCAGGGGAGTCAGTCCTCGTCTCGAATGCGGGCATGCACTTGCGCTTTCCTCCAGAGCTAGAGCAGCAGTGTCACGCAGTCCGCCGCGTGGATCAAAGGATCTATGGTTTTCCCTCGAGTCTTTCCCACGAGGCTTTCCCACGAGGCTTTCCCACAGGGCTGTCCCACGTGCACACGTGGTGGGAGTCGATCCTCGGCTTGAACGTCAAGGCAGTGCAGGGAAAACAGGTTCCTCTGGAATGGACTGACACATCTGGGGGACTCTTGGAATGGTGTCACGACCCTGGAGTTCCTCTCGCCTTTCCTGTGGAGAGCGCCTCCTCTTGACATTCGACGGGAACGCCGGGAATTCTTTCCCTACGAAACAGGGAAAGGATCCCTCACCTCGAGCTAGGGGGCAGAAACGGAGCTCCCCTGGATGTGTGCGGGACCCCACGTGCTTACTCTCGAGTGGAGACGGTATGTCGGGGAAATTCTTGAGTTGCAGCAATGGTGTGAAGGACCCTTTCGAAGTTCCAGTGGTTAGATGTGATTGGCCTCGAGAAGCCTCAGCGGAAATGGGCCTCCTCTCGCCTGGAGGTCAAAACCTCCTGGATTCTCTCGAGTTGCGGCAGGTGCTCTCGACTTACGACGGGGACCTCAGGGAACCGCTCTGGTGGCCTCAGGAAAGTCCAGTCCCCATGCGAGTTCCACGGGGGCCTCTCGGGATTCCTCTCCCTTCGATGCCGGGGCCTAAGACCTTGTGTGGAGTCGGGGCCGGAACCTGAGGATTCCTCTCCAGTGCTGACATGGATCTTGGGGTACTTCTGGAGTCTCCCCAGGGGAGTCAGTCCTCGTCTCGAATGCAGGCATGCACTTGCGCTTTCCTCCACAGCGGAAGCAGCAGTGTCACGCAGTTCGCCACCTGGATCAAAGGATCTATGGTTTTCCCTCGAGTCTTTCCCACGAGGCTTTCCCACGAGGCTTTCCCTCAGGGCTGTCCCACGTGCACACGTGGTGGGAGTCGATCCTCGGCTTGAACGTCAAGGCAGTGCAGGGAAAACAGGTTCCTCTGGAATGGACTGACACATCTGGGGGACTCTTGGAATGGTGTCACGACCCTGGAGTTCCTCTCGCCTTTCCTGTGGAGAGCGCCTCCTCTTGAGATGCGACGGGAACGCCGGGAATTCTTTCCCTACGAAACAGGGAAAGGATCCCTCATCTCGAGCTAGGAGTCGGAAACGGGGCTCCCCTCGATGTGTGCGGGACCCCACGTGCTTCCTCTCGAGTGGAGATGGGTATGTCAGGGAACTTCTTGAGTTGCAGCAAGGATGTGAAGGACCCTTTGGAAGTTCCAGTGGTTAGATGTGATTGGCCTCGAGAAGCCTCAGCGGAAATGGGCCTCATCTCGCCTGGAGGGCAAAACCTCCTGGATTTTCTCGAGTTGCGGCAGGTGCTCTCGACTTACGACGGGGACCTCAGGGACCCGCTCTGGTGGCCTCAGGAAAGGCCAGTCCCCATGCGAGTTCCTCGGGGGCCTCTCAGGATTCCTCCCCGTCGATGCCGGGGCCTAGACCTTGTGTGGAGTCGGGGCCGGAACCTGAGGATTCCTCTCCAGTGCTGACATGGATATTGGGGTACTTCTGGAGTCTCCCCAGGGGAGTCAGTCCTCGTCTCGAATGCGGGCATGCACTTGCGCTTTCCTCCAGAGCGGTAGCAGCAGTGTCACGCAGTCCGCCGCGTGGATCAAAGGATCTATGGATTTCCGTCGAGTCTTTCCCACGAGGCTTTCCCACGAGGCTTTCCCACAGGGCTGTCCCACGTGCACACGTGGTGGGAGTCGATCCTCGGCTTGAACGTCAAGGCAGTGCAGGGAAAACAGGTTCCTCTGGAATGGACTGACACATCTGGGGGACTCTTGGAATGGTGGCATGACCCTGGAGTTCCTCTCGCCTTTCCTGTGGAGAGCGCCTCCTCTTGAGATGCGACGGGAACGCCGGGAATGCTTTCCCTACGAAACAGGGAAAGGATCCCTCATCTCGAGATAGGAGGCAGAAACGGGGCTCCCCTGGATGTGAGCGGGAACCCACGTGCTTCCTCTCGAGTGGAGACGGGTATGTCGGGGAACTTCTTGAGTTGCAGCAAGGGTGTGAAGGACCCTTTGGAAGTTCCAGTGGTTAGATGTGATTGGCCTCGAGAAGCCTCAGCGGAAATGGGCCTCATCTCGCCTGGAGGGCAAAACCTCCTGGATTTTCTCGAGTTGCGGCAGGTGCTCTCGACTTACGACGGGGACCTCAGGGACCCGCTCTGGTGGCCTCAGGAAAGGCCAGTCCCCATGCGAGTTCCTCGGGGGCCTCTCGGGATTCCTCTACCGTCGATGCCGGGCCTAAGACCTTGTGTGGAGTCGGGGCCGGAACCTGAGGATTCCTCTTCAGTGCTGACAAGGATCTTGGGGTACTTCTGGAGTCTCCCCAGGGGAGTCAGTCCTCGTCTCGAATGCGGGCATGCACTTGCGCTTTCCTCCAGAGCGGTAGAAGCATTGTCACGCAGTCCGCCTCGTGGATCAAAGGATCTATGGTTTTCCCTCGAGCCTTCCCAACGAGGCTTTCCCACGAGGCTTTCCCACAGGGCTGTCCCACGTGCACACGTGGTGGGAGTCGATCCTCGGCTTGAACGTCAAGGCAGTGCAGGGAAAACAGGTTCCTCTGGAATGGACTGACACATCTGGGGGACTCTTGGAATGGTGGCACGACCCTGGAGTTCCTCTCGCCTTTCCTGTGGAGAGCGCCTCCTCTTGAGATGCGACGGGAACGCCGGGAATTCTTTCCCTAAGAAACAGGGAAAGGATCCCTCATCTCGAGCTAGGAGGCGGAAACGGGGCTCCCCTGGATGTGTGCGGGACCCACGTGCTTCCTCTCGAGTGGAGACGGGTATGTCGAGGAACTTCTTGAGTTGCAGCAAGGGTGTGAAGGACCCTTTGGAAGTTCCAGTGGTTAGACGTGATTAGCCTCGAGAAGCCTCAGCGGAAATGGGCCTCATCTCGCCTGGAGGGCAAAACCTCCTGCATTTTCTCGAGTTGCGGCAGGTGCTCTCGACTTACGATGGGGACCTCAGGGACCCGCTCTGGTGACCTCAGGAAAGGCCAGTTCCCATGCGAGTTCCACGGGGGCCTCTCGGGATTCCTCTCCCGTCGATGCCGGGGCCTAAGACCTTGTGTGGAGTCGGGGCCGGAACCTGAGGATTCCTCTCCAGTGCTGACATGGATCTTGGGGTACTTCTGGAGTCTCCCCAGGGGAGTCAGTCCTCGTCTCGAATGCGGGCATGCACTTGCGCTTTCCTCCAGAGCTAGAGCAGCAGTGTCACGCAGTCCGCCGCGTGGATCAAAGGATCTATGTTTTTCCCTCGAGTCTTTCCCACGAGGCTTTCCCACGAGGCTTTCCCACAGGGCTGTCCCACGTGCACACGTGGTGGGAGTCGATCCTCGGCTTGAACGTCAAGGCAGTGCAGGGAAAACAGGTTCCTCTGGAATGGACTGACACATCTGGGGGACTCTTGGAATGGTGGCACGACCCTGGAGTTCCTCTCGCCTTTCCTGTGGAGAGCGCCTCCTCTTGAGATGCGACGGGAACGCCGGGAATTCTTTCCCTACGAAACAGGGAAAGGATCCCTCATCTCGAGCTAGGAGGCGGAAACGGGGCTCCCCTGGATGTGTGCGAGACCCACGTGCTTCCTCTCGAGTGGAGACGGGTATGTCGGGGAACTTCTTGAGTTGCAGCAAGGGTGTGAAGGACCCTTTGGAAGTTCCAGTGGTTAGATGTGATTGGCCTCGAGAAGCCTCAGCGGAAATGGGCCTCATCTCGCCTGGAGGGCAAAACCTCCTGGATTTTCTCGAGTTGCGGCAGGTGCTCTCCACTTACGACGGGGACCTCAGGGACCCGCTCTGGTGGCCTCAGGAAAGGCCAGTCCCCATGCGAGTTCCTCGGGGGCCTCTCGGGATTCCTCTCCCTTCGATGCCGGGGCCTAAGACCTTGTGTGGAGTCGGGGCCGGAACCTGAGGATTCCTCTCCAGTGCTGACATGGATCTTGGGGTACTTCTGGAGTCTCCCCAGGGGAGTCAGTCCTCGTCTCGAATGCGGGCATGCACTTGCGCTTTCCTCCAGAGCGGTAGCAGCAGTGTCACGCAGTCCGCCGCGTCGATCAAAGGATCTATGGTTTTCCCTCGAGTCTTTCCCACGAGGCTTTCCCACGAGGCTTTCCCACAGGGCTGTCCCACGTGCACACGTGGTGGGAGTCGATCCTCGGCTTGAACGTCAAGGCAGTGCAGGGAAAACAGGTTCCTCTGGAATGGACTGACACATCTGGGGGACTCTTGGAATGGTGGCACGACCCTGGAGTTTCTCTCGCCTTTCCTGTGGAGAGCGCCTCCTCTTGAGATGCGACAGGAACGCCGGGAATTCTTTCCCTACGAAACAGGGAAAGGATCCCTCATCTCGAGCTAGGAGGAGGAAACGGGGCTCCCCTGGATGTGTGCGGGACCCCATGTGGTTCCTCTCGAGTGGAGACGGGTATGTCGGGGAACTTCTTGAGTTGCAGCAATGGTGTGAAGGACCCTTTGGAAGTTCCAGTGGTTAGATGTGATTGGCCTCGAGAAGCCTCAGCGGAAATGGGCCTCATCTCGCCTGGAGGGCAAAACCTCCTGGATTTTCTCGAGTTGCGGCAGGTGCTCTCGACTTACGACGGGGACCTCAGGGACCCGCTCTGGTGGCCTCAGGAAAGGCCAGTCCCCATGCGAGTTCCTCGGGGGCCTCTCAGGATTCCTCTCCCGTAGATGCCGGGCCTAAGACCTTGTGTGGAGTCGGGGCCGGAACCTGAGGATTCCTCTCCACTGCTGACATGGATCTTGGGGTACTTCTGGAGTCTCCCCAGGGGAGTCAGTCCTCGTCTCGAATGCGGGCATGCATTTGCGCTTCCTCCAGAGCGGTAGCAGCAGTGTCAGGCAGTCCGCCGCGTGGATCAAAGGATCTATGGTTTTCCCTCGAGTCTTTCCCACGAGGCTTTCCCACGAGGCTTTCCCACAGGGCTGTCCCACTTGCACACGTGGTGGGAGTCGATCCTCGGCTTGAACGTCAAGGCAGTGCAGGGAAAACAGGTTCCTCTGTAATGGACGGACACATCTGGGGGACTCTTGGAATGGTGGCATGACCCTGCAGTTCCTCTCGCCTTTCCTGTGGAGAGCGCCTCCTCTTGAGATGCGACGGGAACGCCGGGAATGCTTTCCCTACGAAACAGGGAAAGGATCCCTCATTTCGAGCTAGGAGGCGGAAACGGGGCTCCCCTGGATGTGTGCTGGACACCTCGTGCTTCCTCTGGAGTGCAGACGGGTATGTCGGGGAACTTCTTGAGTTGCAACAAGGGTGTGAAGGACCCTTTGGAAGTTCCAGTGGTTAGATGTGATTGGCCTCGAGAAGCCTCAGCGGAAATGGGCCTCATCTCGCCTGGAGGGCAATACCTCCTGGATTTTCTCGAGTTGCGGCAGGTGCTCTCGACTTACGACGGGGACCTCAGGGACACGCTCTCGTGGCCTCAGGAAAGGCTAGTCCCCATGCGAGTTCCTCGGGGGCCTCTCGGGATTCCTCTCCCGTCGATGCCGGGGCCTAAGACCTTGTGTGGAGTCGGGGCCGGAACCTGAGGATTCCTCTCCAGTGCTGACATGGATCTTGGGGTACTTCTGGAGTCTCCCCAGGGGAGTCAGTCCTCGTCTCGAATGCGGGCATGCACTTGCGCTTTCCTCCAGAGCGGTAGCAGCAGTGTCACGCAGTCCGCCGCGTGGATCAAAGGATCTATGGTTTTCCCTCGAGTCTTTCCCACGAGGCTTTCCCACCAGGCTTTCCCACAGGACTGTCCCACGTGCACACGTGGTGGGAGTCGATCCTCGGCTTGAACGTCAAGGCAGTGCAGGGAAAACAGGTTCCTCTGGAATGGACTGACACATCTGGGGGACTCTTGGAATGGTGGCACGACCCTGGAGTTCCTCTCGCCTTTCCTGTGGAGAGCGCCTCCTCTTGAGATGCGACGGGAACGCCGGGAATTCTTTCCCTACGAAACAGGGAAAGGATCCCTCATCTCGAGCTAGGAGGCGGAAACGGGGCTCCCCTGGATGTGTGCGGGACCCACGTGCTTCCTCTCGAGTGGAGACGGGTATGTCGGGGAACTTCTTGAGTTGCAGCAAGGGTGTGAAGGACCCTTTGGATGTTCCAGTGGTTAGATGTGATTGGCCTCGAGAAGCCTCAGCGGAAATGGGCCTCATCTCGCCTGGAGGCCAAAACCTCCTGGATTTCTCGAGTTACGGCAGGTGCTCTCGACTTTCGACGGGGACCTCAGGGACCCGCTCTGGTGGCCTCAGGAAAGGCCAGTCCCCATGCGAGTTCCTCGGGGGCCTCTCGGGATTCCTCTCCCGTCGATGCCGGGGCCTAAGACCTTGTGTGGAGTCGGGGCCGGAACCTGAGAATTTCTCTCCAGTGCTGACATGGATCTTGGGGTACTTCTGGAGTCTCCCCAGGGGAGTCAGTCCTTGTCTCGAATGCGGGCATGCACTTGCGCTTTCCTCCAGAGCGGTAGCAGCAGTGTCACGCTGTCCGCCGTGTGGATCAAAGGATCTATGGTTTTCCCTCGAGTCTTTCCCACGAGGCTTTCCCACGAGGCTTTCCCACAGGGCTGTCCCACGTGCACACGTGGTGGGAGTGGATCCTCGGCTTGAACGTCAAGGCAGTGCAGGGAAAACAGGTTCCTCTGGAATGGACTGACACATCTGGGGGACTCTTGGAATGGTGGCACGACCCTGGAGTTCCTCTCGCCTTTCCTGTGGAGAGCGCCTCCTCTTGAGATGCGACGGGAACGCCGGGAATTCTTTCCCTACGAAACAGGGAAAGGATCCCTCATCTCGAGCTAGGAGGCGGAAACGGGGCTCCCCTTGATGTGTGCGGGACACCACGTGCTTCCTCTCGAGTGGAGACGGGTATGTCGGGGAACTTCTTGAGTTGCAGCAAGGGTGTGAAGGACCCTTTGGAAGTTCCAGTGGTTAGACGTGATTGGCCTCGAGAAGCCTCAGCGGAAATGGGCCTCATCTCGCCTGGAGGGCAAAACCTCCTGGATTTTCTCGAGTTGTGGCAGGTGCTCTCGACTTACGACGGGGACCTCAGGGACCCGCACTGGTGGCCTCAGGAAAGGCCAGTCCCCATGCGAGATCCTCGGGCGCCTCTCGGGATTCCTCTCCCGTCGATGCCGGGGCCTAAGACCTTGTGTGGAGTCGGGGCCGGAACCTGAGGATTCCTCTCCAGTGCTGACATGGATATTGGGGTACTTCTGGAGTCTCCCCAGGGGAGTCAGTCCTCGTCTCGAATGCGGGCATGCACTTGCGCTTTCCTCCAGAGCGGTAGCAGCAGTGTCACGCAGTCCGCCGCGTGGATCAAAGGATCTATGGATTTCCGTCGAGTCTTTCCCACGAGGCTTTCCCACGAGGCTTTCCCACAGGGCTGTCCCACGTGCACACGTGGTGGGAGTCGATCCTCGGCTTGAACGTCAAGGCAGTGCAGGGAAAACAGGTTCCTCTGGAATGGACTGACACATCTGGGGGACTCTTGGAATGGTGGCATGACCCTGGAGTTCCTCTCGCCTTTCCTGTGGAGAGCGCCTCCTCTTGAGATGCGACGGGAACGCCGGGAATGCTTTCCCTACGAAACAGGGAAAGGATCCCTCATCTCGAGATAGGAGGCAGAAACGGGGCTCCCCTGGATGTGAGCGGGAACCCACGTGCTTCCTCTCGAGTGGAGACGGGTATGTCGGGGAACTTCTTGAGTTGCAGCAAGGGTGTGAAGGACCCTTTGGAAGTTCCAGTGGTTAGATGTGATTGGCCTCGAGAAGCCTCAGCGGAAATGGGCCTCATCTCGCCTGGAGGGCAAAACCTCCTGGATTTTCTCGAGTTGCGGCAGGTGCTCTCGACTTACGACGGGGACCTCAGGGACCCGCTCTGGTGGCCTCAGGAAAGGCCAGTCCCCATGCGAGTTCCTCGGGGGCCTCTCGGGATTCCTCTACCGTCGATGCCGGGCCTAAGACCTTGTGTGGAGTCGGGGCCGGAACCTGAGGATTCCTCTTCAGTGCTGACAAGGATCTTGGGGTACTTCTGGAGTCTCCCCAGGGGAGTCAGTCCTCGTCTCGAATGCGGGCATGCACTTGCGCTTTCCTCCAGAGCGGTAGAAGCATTGTCACGCAGTCCGCCTCGTGGATCAAAGGATCTATGGTTTTCCCTCGAGCCTTCCCAACGAGGCTTTCCCACGAGGCTTTCCCACAGGGCTGTCCCACGTGCACACGTGGTGGGAGTCGATCCTCGGCTTGAACGTCAAGGCAGTGCAGGGAAAACAGGTTCCTCTGGAATGGACTGACACATCTGGGGGACTCTTGGAATGGTGGCACGACCCTGGAGTTCCTCTCGCCTTTCCTGTGGAGAGCGCCTCCTCTTGAGATGCGACGGGAACGCCGGGAATTCTTTCCCTAAGAAACAGGGAAAGGATCCCTCATCTCGAGCTAGGAGGCGGAAACGGGGCTCCCCTGGATGTGTGCGGGACCCACGTGCTTCCTCTCGAGTGGAGACGGGTATGTCGAGGAACTTCTTGAGTTGCAGCAAGGGTGTGAAGGACCCTTTGGAAGTTCCAGTGGTTAGACGTGATTAGCCTCGAGAAGCCTCAGCGGAAATGGGCCTCATCTCGCCTGGAGGGCAAAACCTCCTGCATTTTCTCGAGTTGCGGCAGGTGCTCTCGACTTACGATGGGGACCTCAGGGACCCGCTCTGGTGACCTCAGGAAAGGCCAGTTCCCATGCGAGTTCCACGGGGGCCTCTCGGGATTCCTCTCCCGTCGATGCCGGGGCCTAAGACCTTGTGTGGAGTCGGGGCCGGAACCTGAGGATTCCTCTCCAGTGCTGACATGGATCTTGGGGTACTTCTGGAGTCTCCCCAGGGGAGTCAGTCCTCGTCTCGAATGCGGGCATGCACTTGCGCTTTCCTCCAGAGCTAGAGCAGCAGTGTCACGCAGTCCGCCGCGTGGATCAAAGGATCTATGTTTTTCCCTCGAGTCTTTCCCACGAGGCTTTCCCACGAGGCTTTCCCACAGGGCTGTCCCACGTGCACACGTGGTGGGAGTCGATCCTCGGCTTGAACGTCAAGGCAGTGCAGGGAAAACAGGTTCCTCTGGAATGGACTGACACATCTGGGGGACTCTTGGAATGGTGGCACGACCCTGGAGTTCCTCTCGCCTTTCCTGTGGAGAGCGCCTCCTCTTGAGATGCGACGGGAACGCCGGGAATTCTTTCCCTACGAAACAGGGAAAGGATCCCTCATCTCGAGCTAGGAGGCGGAAACGGGGCTCCCCTGGATGTGTGCGAGACCCACGTGCTTCCTCTCGAGTGGAGACGGGTATGTCGGGGAACTTCTTGAGTTGCAGCAAGGGTGTGAAGGACCCTTTGGAAGTTCCAGTGGTTAGATGTGATTGGCCTCGAGAAGCCTCAGCGGAAATGGGCCTCATCTCGCCTGGAGGGCAAAACCTCCTGGATTTTCTCGAGTTGCGGCAGGTGCTCTCCACTTACGACGGGGACCTCAGGGACCCGCTCTGGTGGCCTCAGGAAAGGCCAGTCCCCATGCTAGTTCCTCGGGGGCCTCTCGGGATTCCTCTCCCTTCGATGCCGGGGCCTAAGACCTTGTGTGGAGTCGGGGCCGGAACCTGAGGATTCCTCTCCAGTGCTGACATGGATCTTGGGGTACTTCTGGAGTCTCCCCAGGGGAGTCAGTCCTCGTCTCGAATGCGGGCATGCACTTGCGCTTTCCTCCAGAGCGGTAGCAGCAGTGTCACGCAGTCCGCCGCGTCGATCAAAGGATCTATGGTTTTCCCTCGAGTCTTTCCCACGAGGCTTTCCCACGAGGCTTTCCCACAGGGCTGTCCCACGTGCACACGTGGTGGGAGTCGATCCTCGGCTTGAACGTCAAGGCAGTGCAGGGAAAACAGGTTCCTCTGGAATGGACTGACACATCTGGGGGACTCTTGGAATGGTGGCACGACCCTGGAGTTTCTCTCGCCTTTCCTGTGGAGAGCGCCTCCTCTTGAGATGCGACAGGAACGCCGGGAATTCTTTCCCTACGAAACAGGGAAAGGATCCCTCATCTCGAGCTAGGAGGAGGAAACGGGGCTCCCCTGGATGTGTGCGGGACCCCATGTGGTTCCTCTCGAGTGGAGACGGGTATGTCGGGGAACTTCTTGAGTTGCAGCAATGGTGTGAAGGACCCTTTGGAAGTTCCAGTGGTTAGATGTGATTGGCCTCGAGAAGCCTCAGCGGAAATGGGCCTCATCTCGCCTGGAGGGCAAAACCTCCTGGATTTTCTCGAGTTGCGGCAGGTGCTCTCGACTTACGACGGGGACCTCAGGGACCCGCTCTGGTGGCCTCAGGAAAGGCCAGTCCCCATGCGAGTTCCTCGGGGGCCTCTCAGGATTCCTCTCCCGTAGATGCCGGGCCTAAGACCTTGTGTGGAGTCGGGGCCGGAACCTGAGGATTCCTCTCCACTGCTGACATGGATCTTGGGGTACTTCTGGAGTCTCCCCAGGGGAGTCAGTCCTCGTCTCGAATGCGGGCATGCATTTGCGCTTCCTCCAGAGCGGTAGCAGCAGTGTCAGGCAGTCCGCCGCGTGGATCAAAGGATCTATGGTTTTCCCTCGAGTCTTTCCCACGAGGCTTTCCCACGAGGCTTTCCCACAGGGCTGTCCCACTTGCACACGTGGTGGGAGTCGATCCTCGGCTTGAACGTCAAGGCAGTGCAGGGAAAACAGGTTCCTCTGTAATGGACGGACACATCTGGGGGACTCTTGGAATGGTGGCATGACCCTGCAGTTCCTCTCGCCTTTCCTGTGGAGAGCGCCTCCTCTTGAGATGCGACGGGAACGCCGGGAATGCTTTCCCTACGAAACAGGGAAAGGATCCCTCATTTCGAGCTAGGAGGCGGAAACGGGGCTCCCCTGGATGTGTGCTGGACACCTCGTGCTTCCTCTGGAGTGCAGACGGGTATGTCGGGGAACTTCTTGAGTTGCAACAAGGGTGTGAAGGACCCTTTGGAAGTTCCAGTGGTTAGATGTGATTGGCCTCGAGAAGCCTCAGCGGAAATGGGCCTCATCTCGCCTGGAGGGCAATACCTCCTGGATTTTCTCGAGTTGCGGCAGGTGCTCTCGACTTACGACGGGGACCTCAGGGACACGCTCTCGTGGCCTCAGGAAAGGCCAGTCCCCATGCGAGTTCCTCGGGGGCCTCTCGGGATTCCTCTCCCGTCGATGCCGGGGCCTAAGACCTTGTGTGGAGTCGGGGCCGGAACCTGAGGATTCCTCTCCAGTGCTGACATGGATCTTGGGGTACTTCTGGAGTCTCCCCAGGGGAGTCAGTCCTCGTCTCGAATGCGGGCATGCACTTGCGCTTTCCTCCAGAGCGGTAGCAGCAGTGTCACGCAGTCCGCCGCGTGGATCAAAGGATCTATGGTTTTCCCTCGAGTCTTTCCCACGAGGCTTTCCCACCAGGCTTTCCCACAGGACTGTCCCACGTGCACACGTGGTGGGAGTCGATCCTCGGCTTGAACGTCAAGGCAGTGCAGGGAAAACAGGTTCCTCTGGAATGGACTGACACATCTGGGGGACTCTTGGAATGGTGGCACGACCCTGGAGTTCCTCTCGCCTTTCCTGTGGAGAGCGCCTCCTCTTGAGATGCGACGGGAACGCCGGGAATTCTTTCCCTACGAAACAGGGAAAGGATCCCTCATCTCGAGCTAGGAGGCGGAAACGGGGCTCCCCTGGATGTGTGCGGGACCCACGTGCTTCCTCTCGAGTGGAGACGGGTATGTCGGGGAACTTCTTGAGTTGCAGCAAGGGTGTGAAGGACCCTTTGGATGTTCCAGTGGTTAGATGTGATTGGCCTCGAGAAGCCTCAGCGGAAATGGGCCTCATCTCGCCTGGAGGCCAAAACCTCCTGGATTTCTCGAGTTACGGCAGGTGCTCTCGACTTTCGACGGGGACCTCAGGGACCCGCTCTGGTGGCCTCAGGAAAGGCCAGTCCCCATGCGAGTTCCTCGGGGGCCTCTCGGGATTCCTCTCCCGTCGATGCCGGGGCCTAAGACCTTGTGTGGAGTCGGGGCCGGAACCTGAGAATTTCTCTCCAGTGCTGACATGGATCTTGGGGTACTTCTGGAGTCTCCCCAGGGGAGTCAGTCCTTGTCTCGAATGCGGGCATGCACTTGCGCTTTCCTCCAGAGCGGTAGCAGCAGTGTCACGCTGTCCGCCGTGTGGATCAAAGGATCTATGGTTTTCCCTCGAGTCTTTCCCACGAGGCTTTCCCACGAGGCTTTCCCACAGGGCTGTCCCACGTGCACACGTGGTGGGAGTGGATCCTCGGCTTGAACGTCAAGGCAGTGCAGGGAAAACAGGTTCCTCTGGAATGGACTGACACATCTGGGGGACTCTTGGAATGGTGGCACGACCCTGGAGTTCCTCTCGCCTTTCCTGTGGAGAGCGCCTCCTCTTGAGATGCGACGGGAACGCCGGGAATTCTTTCCCTACGAAACAGGGAAAGGATCCCTCATCTCGAGCTAGGAGGCGGAAACGGGGCTCCCCTTGATGTGTGCGGGACACCACGTGCTTCCTCTCGAGTGGAGACGGGTATGTCGGGGAACTTCTTGAGTTGCAGCAAGGGTGTGAAGGACCCTTTGGAAGTTCCAGTGGTTAGACGTGATTGGCCTCGAGAAGCCTCAGCGGAAATGGGCCTCATCTCGCCTGGAGGGCAAAACCTCCTGGATTTTCTCGAGTTGTGGCAGGTGCTCTCGACTTACGACGGGGACCTCAGGGACCCGCACTGGTGGCCTCAGGAAAGGCCAGTCCCCATGCGAGATCCTCGGGCGCCTCTCGGGATTCCTCTCCCGTCGATGCCGGGGCCTAAGACCTTGTGTGGAGTCGGGGCCGGAACCTGAGGATTTCTCTCCAGTGCTGACATGGATCTTGGGGTACTTCTGGAGTCTCCCCAGGGGAGTCAGTCCTCGTCTCGAATGCTGGCATGCACTTGCGCTTTCCTCCAGAGCGGTAGTAGCAGTGTCACGCAGTCCGCCGCGTGGATCAAAGGATCTATTGTTTTCCCTCGAGTCTTTCCCACGAGGCTTTCCCACGAGGCTTTCCCACAGGGCTGTCCCACGTGCACACGTGGTGGGAGTGGATCCTCGGCTTGAACGTCAAGGCAGTGCAGGGAAAACAGGTTCCTCTGGAATGGACTGACACATCTGGGGGACTCTTGGAATGGGGGCACGACCCTGGAGTTCCTCTCGCCTTTCCTGTGGAGAGCGCCACCTCTTGAGATGCGACGGGAACGCCGGGAATTCTTTCCCTACGAAACAGGGAAAGGATCCCTCATCTCGAGCTAGGAGGCGGAAACGGGGCTCCCATGGATGTGTGCGGGACCCCATGTGCTTCCTCTCGAGTGGAGACGGGTATGTCGGGGAACTTCTTGAGTTGCAGCAATGGTGTGAAGGACCCTTTGGAAGTTCCAGTGGTTAGATGTGATTGGCCTCGAGAAGCCTCAGCGGAAAAGGGCCTCATCTCGCCTGGAGGGCAAAACCTCCTGGATTTTCTCGAGTTGCGGCAGGTGCTCTCGACTTACGACGGGGACCTCAGGGACCCGCTCTGGTGGCCTCAGGAAAGGCCAGTCCCCATGCGAGTTCCTCGGGGGCCTCTCGGGATTCCTCTCCCGTCGATGCCGGGGCCTAAGACCTTGTGTGGAGTCGGGGCCGGAACCTGAGGATTCCACTCCAGTGCTGACATGGATCTTGGGGTACTTCTGGAGTCTCCCCAGGGGAGTCAGTCCTCGTCTCGAATGCGGGCATGCACTTGCGCTATCCTCCAGAGCGGTAGCAGCAGTGTCACGCAGTCCGCCGCGTGGATCAAAGGATCTATGGTTTTCCCTCGAGTCTTTCCCACGAGGCTTTCCCACGAGGCTTTCCCACAGGGCTGTCCCACGTGCACACGTGGTGGGAGTCGATGCTCGGCTTGAACGTCAAGGCAGTGCAGGGAAAACAGGTTCCTCTGGAATGGACTGACACATCCGGGGGAGTCTTGGAATGGTGGCACGACCCTGGAGTTCCTCTCGACTTTCCTGTGGAGAGCGCCTCCTCTTGAGATGGGACGGGAACGCCGGGAATTCTTTCCCTACGAAACAGGGAAAGGATCCCTCATCTCGAGCTAGGAGGCGGAAACGGGGCTCCCCTGGATGTGTGCGGGACCCCACGTGCTTCCTCTCGAGTGGAGACTGGTATGTCGGGGAACTTCTTGAGTTGCAGCAAGGGTGTGAAGGAACCTTTGGAAGTTCCAGTGGTTAGACGTGATTAGCCTCGAGAGGCCTCAGCGGAAATGGGCCTCATCTCGCCTGGAGGGCAAAACCTCCTGGATTTTCTCGAGTTGCGGCAGGTGCTCTCGACTTACGACCGGGACATCAGGGACCCGCTCTGGTGGCCTCAGGAAAGGCCAGTCCCCATGCGAGTTCCTTGGGGGCCTCTCGGGATTCCTCTCCCGTCGATGCCGGGGCCTAAGACCTTGTGTGGAGTCGGGGCCGTAACCTGAGGATTGCTCTCCAGTGCTGACATGGATCTTGGGGTACTTCTGGAGTCTCCCCAGGGGAGTAAGTCCTCGTCTCGAATGCGGGCATGCACTTGCGCTTTCCTCCAGAGCGGTAGCAGCAGTGTCACGCAGTCCGCCGCGTGGATCAAAGGATCTATGGTTTTCCCTCGAGTCTTTCCCACGAGGCTTTCCCACGAGGCTTTCCCACAGGGCTGTCCCACGTGCACACGTGGTGGGAGTCGATCCTCGGCTTGAACGTCAAGGCAGTGCAGGGAAAACAGGTTCCTCTGGAATGGACTGACACATCCGGGGGACTCCTGGAATGGTGGCACGACCCTGGAGTTTCTCTCGCCTTTCCTGTGGAGAGCGCCTCCTCTTGAGATGCGACGGGAACGCCGGGAATTCTTTCCCTACGAAACAGGGAAAGGATCCCTCATCTCGAGCTAGGAGGCGGAAACGGGGCTCCCCTGGATGTGTGCGGGACCCTCGTGCTTCCTCTCGAGTGGAGACGGGTATGTTGGGGAACTTCTTGAGTTGCAGCAAGGGTGAGAAGGACCCTTTGGATGTTCCAGTGGTTAGATGTGATTAGCCTCGAGAAGCCTCAGCGGAAATGGGCCTCATCTCGCCTGGAGGGCAAAACCTCCTGGATTTTCTCGAGTTGCGGCAGGTGCTCTCGACTTACGACGGGGACCTCAGGGACCCGCTCTGGTGGCCTCAGGAAAGGCCAGTCCCCATGCGAGTTCCTCGGGGGCCTCTCGGGATTCCTCTCCCGTCGATGCCGGGGCCTAAGACCTTGTGTGGAGTCGGGGCCGGAACCTGAGGATTCCTCTCCAGTGCTGACATGGATCTTGGGGTACTTCTGGAGTCTCCCCAGGGGAGTCAGTCCTCGTCTCGAATGCGGGCATGCACTTGCGCTTTCCTCCAGAGCGGTAGCAGCAGTGTCACGCAGTCCGCCGCGTGGATTAAAGGATCTATGGTTTTCCCTCGAGTCTTTCCCACGAGGCTTTCCCACGAGGCTTTCACACAGGGCTGTCCCACGTGCACACGTGGTGGGAGTCGATCCTCGGCTTGAACGTCAAGGAAGTGCAGGGAAAACAGGTTCCTCTGGAAAGGACTGACACATCCGGGGGACTCTTGGAATGGTGGCACGACCCTGGAGTTCCTCTCGCCTTTCCTGTGGAGAGCGCCTCCTCTTGAGATGCGACGGGAACGCCGGGAATTCTTTCCCTACGAAACAGGGAAAGGATCCCTCATCTCGAGCTAGGAGGCGGAAACGGGGCTCCCCTGGATGTGTGCGGGACCCTCGTGCTTCCTCTCGAGTGGAGACGGGTATGTCGGGGAACTTCTTGAGTTGCAGCAAGGGTGAGAAGGACCCTTTGGATGTTCCAGTGGTTAGATGTGATTAGCCTCGAGAAGCATCAGCGGAAATGGGCCTCATCTCGCCTGGAGGGCAAAACCTCCTGGATTTTCTCGAGTTGCGGCAGGTGCTCTCGACTTACGACGGGGACCTCAGGGACCCGCTCTGGTGGCCTCAGGAAAGGCCAGTCCCCATGCGAGTTCCTCGGGGCCCTCTCGGGATTCCTCTCCCGTCGATGCCGGGGCCTAAGACCTTGTGTGGAGTCGGGGCCGGAACCTGAGGATTCCTTTCCAGTGCTGACATGGATCTTGGGGTACTTCTGGAGTCTCCCCAGGGGAGTCAGTCCTCGTCTCGAATGCGGGCATGCACTTGCGCTTTCCTCCACAGCGGTAGCAGCAGTGTCACGCAGTCCGCCTCGTGGATCAAAGGATCTATGCTTTTCCCTCGAGTCTTTCCCACGGGGCTTTCCCACGAGGCTTTCCCACAGGGCTGTCCCACGTGCACACGTGGTGGGAGTCGATCCTCGGCTTGAACGTCAAGGCAGTGCAGGGAAAACAGGTTCCTCTGGAATGGACTGACACATCCGGGGGAGTCTTGGAATGGTGGCACGACCCTGGAGTTCCTCTCGCCTTTCCTGTGGAGAGCGCCTCCTCTTGAGATGCGACGGGAACGCCGGGAATTCTTTCCCTACGAAACAGGGAAAGAATCCCTCATCTCGAGCTAGGAGGCGGAAACGGGGCTCCCCTGGATGTGTGCGGCACCCTCGTGCTTCCTCTCGAGTGGAGACGGGTATGTCGGGGAACTTCTTGAGTTGCAGCAATGGTGTGAAGGACCCTTTGGAAGTTCCAGTGGTTAGATGTGATTGGCCTCGAGAAGCCTCAGCGGAAATGGGCCTCATCTCGCCTGGAGGGCAAAACCTCCTGGATTTTCTCGAGTTGCGTCAGGTTCTCTCGACTTACGACGGGGACCTCAGGGATCCGCTCTGGTGGCCTCAGGAAAGGCCAGTCCCCATGCGAGTTCCTCGGGGGCCTCTCGGGATTCCTCTCCCGTCGATGCCGGGGCCTAAGACCTTGTGTGGAGTCGGGGCCGGAACCTGAGGATTCCTCTCCAGTGCTGACATGGATGTTGGGGTACTTCTGGAGTCTCCCCAGGGGAGTCAGTCCTCGTCTCGAATGCGGGCATGCACTTGCGCTTTCCTCCAGAGCGGTAGCAGCAGTGTCACGCAGTCCGCCGCGTGGATCAAAGGATCTATGGTTTTCCCTCGAGTCTTTCCCACGAGGCTTTCCCACGAGGCTTTCCCACAGGGCTGTCCCACGTGCACACGTGGTGGGAGTCGATCCTCGGCTTGAACGTCAAGGCAGTGCAGGGAAAACAGGTTCCTCTGGAATGGACTGACACATCTGGGGGACTCTTGGAATGGTGGCACGACCCTGGAGTTCCTCTCGCCTTTCCTGTGGAGAGCGCCTCCTCTTGAGATGCGACGGGAACGCCGGGAATTCTTTCCCTACGAAACAGGGAAAGGATCCCTCATCTCGAGCTAGGAGGCGGAAACGGGGCTCCCCTGGATGTGTGCGGGACCCACGTGCTTCCTCTCGAGTGGAGACGATTATGTCGGGGAACTTCTTGAGTTGCAGCAAGGGTGTGAAGGACCCTTTGGAAGTTCCAGTGGCTAGACATGATTAGCCTCGAGAAGCCTCAGCGGAAATGAGCCTCATCTCGCCAGGAGGGCAAAACCTCCTGGTTTTTCTCGAGTTGCGGCAGTGCTCTCGACTTACGACGGGGACCTCAGGGACCCGCTCTGGTGGCCTCAGGAAAGGCCAGTCCCCATGCGAGTTCCTCGGGGGCCTCTCGGGATTCCTCTCCCGTCGATGCCGGGGCCTAAGTCCTTGTGTGGAGTCGGGGCCGGAACCTGAGGATTCCTCTCCAGTGCTGACATGGATGTTGGGGTACTTCTGGAGTCTCCCCAGGGGAGTCAGTCCTCGTCTCGAATGCGGGCATGCACTTGCGCTTTCCTCCAGAGCGGTAGCAGCAGTGTCACGCAGTCCGCCGCGTGGATCAAAGGATCTATGATTTTCCCTCGAGTCTTTCCCACGAGGCTTTCCCACGAGGCTTTCCCACAGGGCTGTCCCACGTGCACACGTGGTGGGAGTCGATCCTCGGCTTGAACGTCAAGGCAGTTCAGGGAAAACAGGTTCCTCTGGAATGGACTGACACATCTGGGGGACTCTTGGAATGGTGGCACGACCCTTCAGTTCCTCTCGCCTTTCCTGTGGAGAGCGCCTCCTCTTGAGATGCGACGGGAACGCCGGGAATTCTTTTCCTACGAAACAGGGAAAGGATCCCGCATATCGAGCTAGGAGGCGGAAACGGGGCTCCCCTGGATGTGTGCGGGACCCCACGTGCTTCCTCTCGAGTGGAGACGGGTATGTCGCGGAACTGCTTGAGGTGCAGCAATGGTGTGAAGGACCCTTTGGAAGTTCCAGTGGTTAGATGTGATTGGCCTCGAGAAGCCTCAGCGGAAATGGGCCTCATCTCGCCTGGTGGGCAAAACCTCCTGGATTTTCTCGAGTTGCGGCAGGTGCTCTCGACTTACGACGGGGACCTCAGGGACCCGCTCTGGTGGCCTCAGGAAAGGCCAGTCCCCATGCGAGTTCCTCGGGGGCCTCTCGGGATTCCTCTCCCGTCGATGCCAGGGCCTAAGATCTTGTGTGGAGTCGGGGCCGGAACCTGAGGATTCCTCTCCAGTGCTGACATGGATCTTGGGGTACTTCTGGAGTCTCCCCAGGGGAGTCAGTCCTCGTCTCGAATGCGGGCATGCACTTGCGCTTTCCTCCAGAGCGGTAGCAGCAGTGTCACGCAGTCCTCCGCGTGGATCAAAGGATCTATGGTTTTCCCTCGAGTCTTTCCCACGAGGCTTTCCCACGAGGCTTTCCCACAGGGCTGTCCCACGTGCACACGTGGTGGGAGTCGATCCTCGGCTTGAACGTCAAGGCAGTGCAGGGAAAACAGGTTCCTCTGGAATGGACTGACACATCTGGGGGACTCTTGGAATGGTGGCACGACTATGGAGTTCCTCTCGCCATTCCTGTGGAGAGCGCCTCCTCTTGAGATGCGACGGGAACGCCGGGAATTCTTTCCCTACGAAACAGGGAAAGGATCCCTCATCTCGAGCTAGGAGGCGGAAACGGTTCTCCCCTGGATGTGTGCGGGACCCACGTGCTTCCTCTCGAGTGGAGACGGGTATGTCGGGGAACTTCTTGAGTTGCAGCAAGGGTGTGAAGGACCCTTTGGAAGTTCCAGTGGTTAGACGTGATTAGCCTCGAGAAGCCTCAGCGGAAATGGGCCTCATCTCGCCTGGAGGGCAAAACCGCCTGGATTTTCTCGAGTTGCGGCAGGTGCTCTCGACTTACGACGGGGACCTCAGGGACCCGCTCTGGTGGCCTCAGGAAAGGCCAGTCCCCATGCGAGTTCCTCGGGGGCGTCTCGGGATTCCTCTCCCGTCGATGCCGGGGCCTAAGACCTTGTGTGGAGTCGGGGCCGGAACCTGAGGATTCCTCTCCAGTGCTGACATGGATCTTGGGGTACTTCTGGAGTCTCCCCAGGGGAGTCAGTCCTCGTCTCGAATGCGGGCATGCACTTGCGCTTTCCTCCAGAGCGGTAGCAGCAGTGTCACGCAGTCCGCCGCGTGGATCAAAGGATCTATGGTTTTCCCTCGAGTCTTTCCCACGAGGCTTTCCCACGAGGCTTTCCCACAGGGCTGTCCCACGTGCACACGTGGTGGGAGTCGATCCTCGGCTTGAACGTCAAGGCAGTGCAGGGAAAACAGGTTCCTCTGGAATGGACTGACACATCTGGGGGACTCTTGGAATGGTGTCACGACCCTGGAGTTCCTCTCGCCTTTCCTCTGGAGAGCGCCTCCTCTTGAGATGCGACGGGAACGCCGGGAATTCTTTCCCTACGAAACAGGGAAAGGATCCCTCATCTTGAGCTAGGAGGCGGAAACGGGGCTCCCCTGGATGTGTGCGGGACTCCACCTGCTTCCTCTCGAGTGGAGACGGGTATGTCGGGGAACTTCTTGAGTTGCAGCAATGGTGTGAAGGACCCTTTGGAAGTTCCAGTGGTTAGATGTGATTGGCCTCGAGAAGCCTCAGCGGAAATGGGCCTCATCTGGCCTGGAGGGCAAAACCTCCTGGATTTTCTCGAGTTGCGGCAGGTTCTCTCGACTTACGACGGGGACCTCAGGGACCCGTTCTGGTGGCCTCAGGAAAGGCCTGTCCCCATGCGAGTTCCTCGGGGGCCTCTCGGGATTCCTCTCCCGTCGATGCCGGGGCCTAAGACCTTGTGTGGAGTCGGGGCCGGAACCTGAGGATTCCTCTCCAGTGCTGACATGGATCTTGGGGTACTTCTGGAGTCTCCCCAGGGGAGTCAGTCCTCGTCTCGAATGCGGGCATGCACTTGCGCTTTCCTCCAGAGCGGTAGCAGCAGTGTCACGCAGTCCGCCGCGTGGATCAAAGGATCTATGGTTTTCCCTCGAGTCTTTCCCAGGAGGCTTTCCCACGAGGCTTTCCCACAGGGCTGTCCCACGTGCACACGTGGTGGGAGTCGATCCTCGGCTTGAACGTCAAGGCAGTGCAGGGAAAACAGGTTCCTCTGGAATGGACTGACACATCTGGGGGACTCTTGGAATGGTGGCACGACCCTGGAGTTCCTCTCGCCTTTCCTGTGGAGAGCGCCTCCTCTTGAGATGCGACGGGAACGCCGGGAATTCTTTCCCTACGAAACAGGGAAAGGATCCCTCATCTCGAGCTAGGAGGTGGAAACGGGGCTCCCCTGGATGTGTGCGGGACCCACGTGCTTCCTCTCGAGTGGAGACGGGTATGTCGGGGAACTTCTTGAGTTGCAGCAAGGGTGTGAAGGACCCTTTGGAAGTTCCAGTGGCTAGACATGATTAGCCTCGAGAAGCCTCAGCGGAAATGAGCCTCATCTCGCCTGGAGGGCAAAACCTCCTGGTTTTTCTCGAGTTGCGGCAGTGCTCTCGACTTACGACGGGGACCTCAGGGACCCGCTCTGGTGGCCTCAGGAAAGGCCAGTCCCCATGCGAGTTCCTCGGGGGCCTCTCGGGATTCCTCTCCCGTCGATGCCGGGGCCTAAGTCCTTGTGTGGAGTCGGGGCCGGAACCTGAGGATTCCTCTCCAGTGCTGACATGGATGTTGGGGTACTTCTGGAGTCTCCCCAGGGGAGTCAGTCCTCGTCTCGAATGCGGGCATGCACTTGCGCTTTCCTCCAGAGTGGTAGCAGCAGTGTCACGCAGTCCGCCGCGTGGATCAAAGGATCTATGGTTTTCCCTCAAGTCTTTCCCACGAGGCTTTCCCACGAGGCTTTCCCACAGGGCTGTCCCACGTGCACACGTGGTGGGAGTCGATCCTCGGCTTGAACGTCAAGGCAGTGCAGGGAAAACAGGTTCCTCTGGAATGGATTGACACATCTGGGGGACTCTTGGAATGGTGGCATGACCCTGGAGTTCCTCTCGCCTTTCCTGTGGAGAGCGCCTCCTCTTGAGATGCGACGGGAACGCCGGGAATTCTTTCCGTACGAAACAGGGAAAGGATCCCTCATCTCGAGCTAGGAGGCGGAAACGGGGCTCCCCTGGATGTGTGCGGGACCCACGTGCTTCCTCTCGAGTGGAGACGATTATGTCGGGGAACTTCTTGAGTTGCAGCAAGGGTGTGAAGGACCCTTTGGAAGTTCCAGTGGCTAGACATGATTAGCCTCGAGAAGCCTCAGCGGAAATGAGCCTCATCTCGCCAGGAGGGCAAAACCTCCTGGTTTTTCTCGAGTTGCGGCAGTGCTCTCGACTTACGACGGGGACCTCAGGGACCCGCTCTGGTGGCCTCAGGAAAGGCCAGTCCCCATGCGAGTTCCTCGGGGGCCTCTCGGGATTCCTCTCCCGTCGATGCCGGGGCCTAAGTCCTTGTGTGGAGTCGGGGCCGGAACCTGAGGATTCCTCTCCAGTGCTGACATGGATGTTGGGGTACTTCTGGAGTCTCCCCAGGGGAGTCAGTCCTCGTCTCGAATGCGGGCATGCACTTGCGCTTTCCTCCAGAGCGGTAGCAGCAGTGTCACGCAGTCCGCCGCGTGGATCAAAGGATCTATGATTTTCCCTCGAGTCTTTCCCACGAGGCTTTCCCACGAGGCTTTCCCACAGGGCTGTCCCACGTGCACACGTGGTGGGAGTCGATCCTCGGCTTGAACGTCAAGGCAGTTCAGGGAAAACAGGTTCCTCTGGAATGGACTGACACATCTGGGGGACTCTTGGAATGGTGGCACGACCCTTCAGTTCCTCTCGCCTTTCCTGTGGAGAGCGCCTCCTCTTGAGATGCGACGGGAACGCCGGGAATTCTTTTCCTACGAAACAGGGAAAGGATCCCGCATATCGAGCTAGGAGGCGGAAACGGGGCTCCCCTGGATGTGTGCGGGACCCCACGTGCTTCCTCTCGAGTGGAGACGGGTATGTCGCGGAACTGCTTGAGGTGCAGCAATGGTGTGAAGGACCCTTTGGAAGTTCCAGTGGTTAGATGTGATTGGCCTCGAGAAGCCTCAGCGGAAATGGGCCTCATCTCGCCTGGAGGGCAAAACCTCCTGGATTTTCTCGAGTTGCGGCAGGTGCTCTCGACTTACGACGGGGACCTCAGGGACCCGCTCTGGTGGCCTCAGGAAAGGCCAGTCCCCATGCGAGTTCCTCGGGGGCCTCTCGGGATTCCTCTCCCGTCGATGCCAGGGCCTAAGATCTTGTGTGGAGTCGGGGCCGGAACCTGAGGATTCCTCTCCAGTGCTGACATGGATCTTGGGGTACTTCTGGAGTCTCCCAAGGGGAGTCAGTCCTCGTCTCGAATGCGGGCATGCACTTGCGCTTTCCTCCAGAGCGGTAGCAGCAGTGTCACGCAGTCCGCCGCGTGGGTCAAAGGATCTGTGGTTTTCCCTCGAGTCTTTCCCACGAGGCTTTCCCACGAGGCTTTCCCACAGGGCTGTCCCACATGCACACGTGGTGGGAGTCGATCCTCGGCTTGAACGTCAAGGCAGTGCAGGGAAAACAGGTTCCTCTGGAATGGACTGACACATCTGGGGGACTCTTGGAATGGTGGCACGACTATGGAGTTCCTCTCGCCATTCCTGTGGAGAGCGCCTCCTCTTGAGATGCGACGGGAACGCCGGGAATTCTTTCCCTACGAAACAGGGAAAGGATCCCTCATCTCGAGCTAGGAGGCGGAAACGGTTCTCCCCTGGATGTGTGCGGGACCCACGTGCTTCCTCTCGAGTGGAGACGGGTATGTCGGGGAACTTCTTGAGTTGCAGCAAGGGTGTGAAGGACCCTTTGGAAGTTCCAGTGGTTAGACGTGATTAGCCTCGAGAAGCCTCAGCGGAAATGGGCCTCATCTCGCCTGGAGGGCAAAACCGCCTGGATTTTCTCGAGTTGCGGCAGGTGCTCTCGACTTACGACGGGGACCTCAGGGACCCGCTCTGGTGGCCTCAGGAAAGGCCAGTCCCCATGCGAGTTCCTCGGGGGCCTCTCGGGATTCCTCTCCCGTCGATGCCGGGGCCTAAGACCTTGTGTGGAGTCGTGGCCGGAACCTGAGGATTCCTCTCCAGTGCTGACATGGATCTTGGGGTACTTTTGGAGTCTCCCCAGGGGAGTCAGTCCTCGTCTCGAATGCGGGCATGCACTTGCGCTTTCCTCCAGAGCGGTAGCAGCAGTGTCACGCAGTCCGCCGCGTGGATCAAAGGATCTATGGTTTTCCCTCGAGTCTTTCCCACGAGGCTTTCCCACGAGGCTTTCCCACAGGGCTGTCCCACTTGCACACGTGGTGGGAGTCGATCATCGGCTTGAACGTCAAGGCAGTGCAGGGAAAACAGGTTCCTCTGGAATGGACTGACACATCTGGGGGACTCTTGGAATGGTGGCATGACCCTGGAGTTCCTCTCGCCTTTCCTGTGGAGAGCGCCTCCTCTTGACATGCGACGGGAACGCCGGGAATGCTTTCCCTACGAAACAGGGAAAGGATCCCTCATTTCGAGCTAGGAGGCGGAAACGGGGCTCCCCTGGATGTGTGCGGGACACCTCGTGCTTCCTCTGGAGTGCAGACGGGTATGTCGGGGAACTTCTTGAGTTGCAACAAGGGTGTGAAGGACCCTTTGGAAGTTCCAGTGGTTAGATGTGATTGGCCTCGAGAAGCCTCAGCGGAAATGGGCCTCATCTCGCCTGGAGGGCAATACCTCCTGGATTTTCTCGAGTTGCGGCAGGTGCTCTCGACTTACGACGGGGACCTCAGGGACACGCTCTCGTGGCCTCAGGAAAGGCCAGTCCCCATGCGAGTTCCTCGGGGGCCTCTCGGGATTCCTCTCCCGTCGATGCCGGGGCCTAAGACCTTGTGTGGAGTCGGGGCCGGAACCTGAGAATTTCTCTCCAGTGCTGACATGGATCTTGGGGTACTTCTGGAGTCTCCCCAGGGGAGTCAGTCTTTGTCTCGAATGCGGGCATGCACTTGCGCTTTCCTCCAGAGCGGTAGCAGCAGTGTCACGCTGTCCGCCGTGTGGATCAAAGGATCTATGGTTTTCCCTCGAGTCTTTCCCACGAGGCTTTCCCACGAGGCTTTCCCACAGGGCTGTCCCACGTGCACACGTGGTGGGAGTGGATCCTCGGCTTGAACGTCAAGGCAGTGCAGGGAAAACAGGTTCCTCTGGAATGGACTGACACATCTGGGGGACTCTTGGAATGGTGGCACGACCCTGGAGATCTTCTCGCCTTTCCTGTGTAGAGCGCCTCCTCTTGAGATGCGACGGGAACGCCGGGAATTCTTTCCCTACGAAACAGGGAAAGGATCCCTCATCTCGAGCTAGGAGGCGGAAACGGGGCTCCCCTTGATGTGTGCGGGACACCACGTGCTTCCTCTCGAGTGGAGACGGGTATGTCGGGGAACTTCTTGAGTTGCAGCAAGGGTGTGAAGGACCCTTTGGAAGTTCCAGTGGTTAGACGTGATTGGCCTCGAGAAGCCTCAGCGGAAATGGGCCTCATCTCGCCTGGAGGGCAAAACCTCCTGGATTTTCTCGAGTTGCGGCAGGTGCTCTCGACTTACGACGGGGACCTCAGAGACCCGCACTGGTGGCCTCAGGAAAGGCCAGTCCCCATGCGAGATCCTCGGGCCCCTCTCGGGATTCCTCTCCCGTCGATGCCGGGGCCTAAGACCTTGTGTGGAGTCGGGGCCGGAACCTGAGGATTTCTCTCCAGTGCTGACATGGATCTTGGGGTACTTCTGGAGTCTCCCCAGGGGAGTCAGTCCTCGTCTCGAATGCTGGCATGCACTTGCGCTTTCCTCCAGAGCGGTAGTAGCAGTGTCACGCAGTCCGCCGCGTGGATCAAAGGATCTATTGTTTTCCCTCGAGTCTTTCCCACGAGGCTTTCCCACGAGGCTTTCCCACAGGGCTGTCCCACGTGCACACGTGGTGGGAGTCGATCCTCGGCTTGAACGTCAAGGCAGTGCAGGGAAAACAGGTTCCTCTGGAATGGACTGACACATCTGGGGGACTCTTGGAATGGTGGCACGACCCTGGAGTTCCTCTCGCCTTTCCTGTGGAGAGCGCCACCTCTTGAGATGCGACGGGAACGCCGGGAATTCTTTCCCTACGAAACAGGGAAAGGATCCCTCATCTCGAGCTAGGAGGCGGAAACGGGGCTCCCCTGGATGTGTGCGGGACCCCATGTGCTTCCTCTCGAGTGGAGACGGGTATGTCGGGGAACTTCTTGAGTTGCAGCAATGGTGTGAAGGACCCTTTGGAAGTTCCAGTGGTTAGATGTGATTGGCCTCGAGAAGCCTCAGCGGAAAAGGGCCTCATCTCGCCTGGAGGGCAAAACCTCCTGGATTTTCTCGAGTTGCGGCAGGTGCTCTCGACTTACGACGGGGACCTCAGGGACCCGCTCTGGTGGCCTCAGGAAAGGCCAGTCCCCATGCGAGTTCCTCGGGGGCCTCTCGGGATTCCTCTCCCGTCGATGCCGGGGCCTAAGACCTTGTGTGGAGTCGGGGCCGGAACCTGAGGATTCCACTCCAGTGCTGACATGGATCTTGGGGTACTTCTGGAGTCTCCCCAGGGGAGTCAGTCCTCGTCTCGAATGCGGGCATGCACTTGCGCTATCCTCCAGAGCGGTAGCAGCAGTGTCACGCAGTCCGCCGCGTGGATCAAAGGATCTATGGTTTTCCCTCGAGTCTTTCCCACGAGGCTTTCCCACGAGGCTTTCCCACAGGGCTGTCCCACGTGCACACGTGGTGGGAGTCGATCCTCGGCTTGAACGTCAAGGCAGTGCAGGGAAAACAGGTTCCTCTGGAATGGACTGACACATCTGGGGGACTCTTGGAATGGTGGCACGACCCTGGAGTTCCTCTCGCCTTTCCTGTGGAGAGCGCCTCCTCTTGAGATGCGACGGGAACGCCGGGAATTCTTTCCCTATGAAACAGGGAAAGGATCCCTCATCTCGAGCTAGGAGGCGGAAACGGGGCTCCCCTGGATGTGTGCGGGACCCCACGTGCTTCCTCTCGAGTGGAGACGGGTATGTCGGGGAACTTCTTGAGTTGCAGCAAGGGTGTGAAGGTCCCATTGGAAGTTCCAGTGGTTAGATGTGATTGGCCTCGAGAAGCCTCAGCGGAAATGGGCCTCATCTCGCCTGGAGGGCAAAACCTCCTGGATTTTCTCGAGTTGCGGCAGGTGCTCTCGACTTACGACGGGGACCTCAGGGACCCGCTCTGGTGGCCTCAGGAAAGGCCAGTCCCCATGCGAGTTCCTCGGGGGCCTCTGGGGATTCCTCTCCCGTCGATGCCGGGGCCTAAGACCTTGTGTGGAGTCGGGACCGGAACCTGACGATTCCTCTCCAGTGCTGACATGGATCTTGGGGTACTTCTGGAGTCTCCCCAGGGGAGTCAGTCCTTGTCTCGAATGCGGGCATGCACTTGCGCTTTCCTCCAGAGCGGTAGCAGCAGTGTCACGCAGTCCGCCGTGTGGATCAAGGATCTATGGTTTTCCCTCGAGTCTTTCCCACGAGGCTTTCCCACGAGGCTTTCCCACAGGGCTGTCCCACGTGCACACGTGGTGGGAGTCGATGCTCGGCTTGAACGTCAAGGCAGTGCAGGGAAAACAGGTTCCTCTGGAATGGACTGACACATCCGGGGGAGTCTTGGAATGGTGGCACGACCCTGGAGTTCCTCTCGACTTTCCTGTGGAGAGCGCCTCCTCTTGAGTTGCGACGGGAACGCCGGGAATTCTTTCCCTACGAAACAGGGAAAGGATCCCTCATCTCGAGCTAGGAGGCGGAAACGGGGCTTCCCTGGATGTGTGCGGGACCCCACGTGCTTCCTCTCGAGTGGAGACTGGTATGTCGGGGAACTTCTTGAGTTGCAGCAAGGGTGTGAAGGAACCTTTGGAAGTTCCAGTGGTTAGACGTGATTAGCCTCGAGAAGCCTCAGCGGAAATGGGCCTCATCTCGCCTGGAGGGCAAAACCTCCTGGATTTTCTCGAGTTGCGGCAGGTGCTCTCGACTTACGACCGGGACATCAGGGACCCGCTCTGGTGGCCTCAGGAAAGGCCAGTCCCCATGCGAGTTCCTTGGGGGCCTCTCGGGATTCCTCTCCCGTCGATGCCGGGGCCTAAGACCTTGTGTGGAGTCGGGGCCGTAACCTGAGGATTGCTCTCCAGTGCTGACATGGATCTTGGGGTACTTCTGGAGTCTCCCCAGGGGAGTAAGTCCTCGTCTCGAATGCGGGCATGCACTTGCGCTTTCCTCCAGAGCGGTAGCAGCAGTGTCACGCAGTCCGCCGCGTGGATCAAAGGATCTATGGTTTTCCCTCGAGTCTTTCCCACGAGGCTTTCCCACGAGGCTTTCCCACAGGGCTGTCCCACGTGCACACGTGGTGGGAGTCGATCCTCGGCTTGAACGTCAAGGCAGTGCAGGGAAAACAGGTTCCTCTGGAATGGACTGACACATCCGGGGGACTCCTGGAATGGTGGCACGACCCTGGAGTTTCTCTCGCCTTTCCTGTGGAGAGCGCCTCCTCTTGAGATGCGACGGGAACGCCGGGAATTCTTTCCCTACGAAACAGGGAAAGGATCCCTCATCTCGAGCTAGGAGGCGGAAACGGGGCTCCCCTGGATGTGTGCGGGACCCTCGTGCTTCCTCTCGAGTGGAGACGGGTATGTTGGGGAACTTCTTGAGTTGCAGCAAGGGTGAGAAGGACCCTTTGGATGTTCCAGTGGTTAGATGTGATTAGCCTCGAGAAGCCTCAGCGGAAATGGGCCTCATCTCGCCTGGAGGGCAAAACCTCCTGGATTTTCTCGAGTTGCGGCAGGTGCTCTCGACTTACGACGGGGACCTCAGGGACCCGCTCTGGTGGCCTCAGGAAAGGCCAGTCCCCATGCGAGTTCCTCGGGGGCCTCTCGGGATTCCTCTCCCGTCGATGCCGGGGCCTAAGACATTGTGTGGAGTCGGGGCCGGAACCTGAGGATTCCTCTCCAGTGCTGACATGGATCTTGGGGTACTTCTGGAGTCTCCCCAGGGGAGTCAGTCCTCGTCTCGAATGCGGGCATGCACTTGCGCTTTCCTCCAGGGCGGTAGCAGCAGTGTCACGCAGTCCGCCGCGTGGATCAAAGGATCTATGGTTTTCCCTCGAGTCTTTCCCACGAGGCTTTCCCACGAGGCTTTCCCACAGGGCTGTCCCACGTGCACACGTGGTGGGAGTCGATCCTCGGCTTGAACGTCAAGGCAGTGCAGGGAAAACAGGTTCCTCTGTAATGGACTGACACATCAGGGGGACTCTTGGAATGGTGGCACGACCCTGGAGTTCCTCTCGCCTTTCCTGTGGAGAGCGCCTCCTCTTGAGATGCGACGGGAACGCCGGGAATTCTTTCCCTACGAAACAGGGAAAGGATCCCTCATCTCGAGCTAGGAGGCGGAAACGGGGCTCCCCTGGATGTGTGCGGGACCCACGTGCTTCCTCTCGAGTGGAGACGATTATGTCGGGGAACTTCTTGAGTTGCAGCAAGGGTGTGAAGGACCCTTTGGAAGTTCCAGTGGCTAGACATGATTAGCCTCGAGAAGCCTCAGCGGAAATGAGCCTCATCTCGCCAGGAGGGCAAAACCTCCTGGTTTTTCTCGAGTTGCGGCAGTGCTCTCGACTTACGACGGGGACCTCAGGGACCCGCTCTGGTGGCCTCAGGAAAGGCCAGTCCCCATGCGAGTTCCTCGGGGGCCTCTCGGGATTCCTCTCCCGTCGATGCCGGGGCCTAAGTCCTTGTGTGGAGTCGGGGCCGGAACCTGAGGATTCCTCTCCAGTGCTGACATGGATGTTGGGGTACTTCTGGAGTCTCCCCAGGGGAGTCAGTCCTCGTCTCGAATGCGGGCATGCACTTGCGCTTTCCTCCAGAGCGGTAGCAGCAGTGTCACGCAGTCCGCCGCGTGGATCAAAGGATCTATGATTTTCCCTCGAGTCTTTCCCACGAGGCTTTCCCACGAGGCTTTCCCACAGGGCTGTCCCACGTGCACACGTGGTGGGAGTCGATCCTCGGCTTGAACGTCAAGGCAGTTCAGGGAAAACAGGTTCCTCTGGAATGGACTGACACATCTGGGGGACTCTTGGAATGGTGGCACGACCCTTCAGTTCCTCTCGCCTTTCCTGTGGAGAGCGCCTCCTCTTGAGATGCGACGGGAACGCCGGGAATTCTTTTCCTACGAAACAGGGAAAGGATCCCGCATATCGAGCTAGGAGGCGGAAACGGGGCTCCCCTGGATGTGTGCGGGACCCCACGTGCTTCCTCTCGAGTGGAGACGGGTATGTCCCGGAACTGCTTGAGGTGCAGCAATGGTGTGAAGGACCCTTTGGAAGTTCCAGTGGTTAGATGTGATTGGCCTCGAGAAGCCTCAGCGGAAATGGGCCTCATCTCGCCTGGTGGGCAAAACCTCCTGGATTTTCTCGAGTTGCGGCAGGTGCTCTCGACTTACGACGGGGACCTCAGGGACCCGCTCTGGTGGCCTCAGGAAAGGCCAGTCCCCATGCGAGTTCCTCGGGGGCCTCTCGGGATTCCTCTCCCGTCGATGCCAGGGCCTAAGATCTTGTGTGGAGTCGGGGCCGGAACCTGAGGATTCCTCTCCAGTGCTGACATGGATCTTGGGGTACTTCTGGAGTCTCCCCAGGGGAGTCAGTCCTCGTCTCGAATGCGGGCATGCACTTGCGCTTTCCTCCAGAGCGGTAGCAGCAGTGTCACGCAGTCCGCCGCGTGGATCAAAGGATCTATGGTTTTCCCTCGAGTCTTTCCCACGAGGCTTTCCCACGAGGCTTTCCCTCAGGGCTGTCCCACGTGCACACGTGGTGGGAGTCGATCCTCGGCTTGAACGTCAAGGCAGTGCAGGGAAAACAGGTTCCTCTGGAATGGACTGACACATCTGGGGGACTCTTGGAATGGTGGCACGACTATGGAGTTCCTCTCGCCATTCCTGTGGAGAGCGCCTCCTCTTGAGATGCGACGGGAACGCCGGGAATTCTTTCCCTACGAAACAGGGAAAGGATCCCTCATCTCGAGCTAGGAGGCGGAAACGGTTCTCCCCTGGATGTGTGCGGGACCCACGTGCTTCCTCTCGAGTGGAGACGGGTATGTCGGGGAACTTCTTGAGTTGCAGCAAGGGTGTGAAGGACCCTTTGGAAGTTCCAGTGGTTAGACGTGATTAGCCTCGAGAAGCCTCAGCGGAAATGGGCCTCATCTCGCCTGGAGGGCAAAACCGCCTGGATTTTCTCGAGTTGCGGCAGGTGCTCTCGACTTACGACGGGGACCTCAGGGACCCGCTCTGGTGGCCTCAGGAAAGGCCAGTCCCCATGCGAGTTCCTCGGGGGCCTCTCGGGATTCCTCTCCCGTCGATGCCTGGGCCTAAGACCTTGTGTGGAGTCGTGGCCGGAACCTGAGGATTCCTCTCCAGTGCTGACATGGATCTTGGGGTACTTTTGGAGTCTCCCCAGGGGAGTCAGTCCTCGTCTCGAATGCGGGCATGCACTTGCGCTTTCCTCCAGAGCGGTAGCAGCAGTGTCACGCAGTCCGCCGCGTGGATCAAAGGATCTATGGTTTTCCCTCGAGTCTTTCCCACGAGGCTTTCCCACGAGGCTTTCCCACAGGGCTGTCCCACGTGCACACGTGGTGGGAGTCGATCCTCGGCTTGAACGTCAAGGCAGTGCAGGGAAAACAGGTTCCTCTGGAATGGACTGACACATCTGGGGGACTCTTGGAATGGTGGCACGACCCTGGAGTTCCTCTCGCCTTTCCTGTGGAGAGCGCCTCCTCTTGAGATGCGACGGGAACGCCGGGAATTCTTTCCCTACGAAACAGGGAAAGGATCCCTCATCTCGAGCTAGGAGGTGGAAACGGGGCTCCCCTGGATGTGTGCGGGACCCACGTGCTTCCTCTCGAGTGGAGACGATTATGTCGGGGAACTTCTTGAGTTGCAGCAAGGGTGTGAAGGACCCTTTGGAAGTTCCAGTGGCTAGACATGATTAGCCTCGAGAAGCCTCAGCGGAAATGAGCCTCATCTCGCCTGGAGGGCAAAACCTCCTGGTTTTTCTCGAGTTGCGGCAGTGCTCTCGACTTACGCCGGGGACCTCAGGGACCCGCTCTGGTGGCCTCAGGAAAGGCCAGTCCCCATGCGAGTTCCTCGGGGGCCTCTCGGGATTCCTCTCCCGTCGATGCCGGGGCCTAAGTCCTTGTGTGGAGTCGGGGCCGGAACCTGAGGATTCCTCTCCAGTGCTGACATGGATGTTGGGGTACTTCTGGAGTCTCCCCAGGGGAGTCAGTCCTCGTCTCGAATGCGGGCATGCACTTGCGCTTTCCTCCAGAGTGGTAGCAGCAGTGTCACGCAGTCCGCCGCGTGGATCAAAGGATCTATGGTTTTCCCTCGAGTCTTTCCCACGAGGCTTTCCCACGAGGCTTTCCCACAGGGCTGTCACACGTGCACACGTGGTGGGAGTCGATCCTCGGCTTGAACGTCAAGGCAGTGCAGGGAAAACAGGTTCCTCTGGAATGGACTGACACATCTGGGGGACTCTTGGAATGATGGCACGACCCTGGAGTTCCTCTCGCCTTTCCTGTGGAGAGCGCCTCCTCTTGAGATGCGACGGGAACGCCGGGAATTCTTTCCCTACGAAACAGGGAAAGGATCCCTCATCTCGAGCTAGGAGGCGGAAACGGGGCTCCCCTGGATGTGTGCGGGACCCACGTGCTTCCTCTCGAGTGGAGACGATTATGTCGGGGAACTTCTTGAGTTGCAGCAAGGGTGTGAAGGACCCTTTGGAAGTTCCAGTGGCTAGGCATGATTAGCCTCGAGAAGCCTCAGCGGAAATGAGCCTCATCTCGCCAGGAGGGCAAAACCTCCTGGTTTTTCTCGAGTTGCGGCAGTGCTCTCGACTTACGACGGGGACCTCAGGGACCCGCTCTGGTGGCCTCAGGAAAGGCCAGTCCCCATGCGAGTTCCTCGGGGGCCTCTCGGGATTCCTCTCCCGTCGATGCCGGGGCCTAAGTCCTTGTGTGGAGTCGGGGCCGGAACCTGAGGATTCCTCTCCAGTGCTGACATGGATGTTGGGGTACTTCTGGAGTCTCCCCAGGGGAGTCAGTCCTCGTCTCGAATGCGGGCATGCACTTGCGCTTTCCTCCAGAGCGGTAGCAGCAGTGTCACGCAGTCCGCCGCGTGGATCAAAGGATCTATGATTTTCCCTCGAGTCTTTCCCACGAGGCTTTCCCACGAGGCTTTCCCACAGGGCTGTCCCACGTGCACACGTGGTGGGAGTCGATCCTCGGCTTGAACGTCAAGGCAGTTCAGGGAAAACAGGTTCCTCTGGAATGGACTGACACATCTGGGGGACTCTTGGAATGGTGGCACGACCCTTCAGTTCCTCTCGCCTTTCCTGTGGAGAGCGCCTCCTCTTGAGATGCGACGGGAACGCCGGGAATTCTTTTCCTACGAAACAGGGAAAGGATCCCGCATATCGAGCTAGGAGGCGGAAACGGGGCTCCCCTGGATGTGTGCGGGACCCCACGTGCTTCCTCTCGAGTGGAGACGGGTATGTCGCGGAACTGCTTGAGGTGCAGCAATGGTGTGAAGGACCCTTTGGAAGTTCCAGTGGTTAGATGTGATTGGCCTCGAGAAGCCTCAGCGGAAATGGGCCTCATCTCGCCTGGTGGGCAAAACCTCCTGGATTTTCTCGAGTTGCGGCAGGTGCTCTCGACTTACGACGGGGACCTCAGGGACCCGCTCTGGTGGCCTCAGGAAAGGCCAGTCCCCATGCGAGTTCCTCGCGGGCCTCTCGGGATTCCTCTCCCGTCGATGCCAGGGCCTAAGATCTTGTGTGGAGTCGGGGCCGGAACCTGAGGATTCCTCTCCAGTGCTGACATGGATCTTGGGGTACTTCTGGAGTCTCCCCAGGGGAGTCAGTCCTCGTCTCGAATGCGGGCATGCACTTGCGCTTTCCTCCAGAGCGGTAGCAGCAGTGTCACGCAGTCCGCCGCGTGGATCAAAGGATCTATGGTTTTCCCTCGAGTCTTTCCCACGAGGCTTTCCCACGAGGCTTTCCCACAGGGCTGTCCCACGTGCACACGTGGTGGGAGTCGATCCTCGGCTTGAACGTCAAGGCAGTGCAGGGAAAACAGGTTCCTCTGGAATGGACTGACACATGTGGGGGACTCTTGGAATGGTGGCACGACTATGGAGTTCCTCTCGCCATTCCTGTGGAGAGCGCCTCCTCTTGAGATGCGACGGGAACGCCGGGAATTCTTTCCCTACGAAACAGGGAAAGGATCCCTCATCTCGAGCTAGGAGGCGGAAACGGTTCTCCCCTGGATGTGTGCGGGACCCACGTGCTTCCTCTCGAGTGGAGACGGGTATGTCGGGGAACTTCTTGAGTTGCAGCAAGGGTGTGAAGGACCCTTTGGAAGTTCCAGTGGTTAGACGTGATTAGCCTCGAGAAGCCTCAGCGGAAATGGGCCTCATCTCGCCTGGAGGGCAAAACCGCCTGGATTTTCTCGAGTTGCGGCAGGTGCTCTCGACTTACGACGGGGACCTCAGGGACCCGCTCTGGTGGCCTCAGGAAAGGCCAGTCCCCTTGCGAGTTCCTCGGGGGCCTCTCGGGATTCCTCTCCCGTCGATGCCGGGGCCTAAGACCTTGTGTGGAGTCGTGGCCGGAACCTGAGGATTCCTCTCCAGTGCTGACATGGATCTTGGGGTACTTTTGGAGTCTCCCCAGGGGAGTCAGTCCTCGTCTCGAATGCGGGCATGCACTTGCGCTTTCCTCCAGAGCGGTAGCAGCAGTGTCACGCAGTCCGCCGCGTGGATCAAAGGATCTATGGTTTTCCCTCGAGTCTTTCCCACGAGGCTTTCCCACGAGGCTTTCCCACAGGACTGTCCCACGTGCACACGTGGTGGGAGTCGATCCTCGGCTTGAACGTCAAGGCAGTGCAGGGAAAACAGGTTCCTCTGGAATGGACTGACACATCTGGGGGACTCTTGGAATGGTGGCACGACCCTGGAGTTCCTCTCGCCTTTCCTCTGGAGAGCGCCTCCTCTTGAGATGCGACGGGAACGCCGGGAATACTTTCCCTACGAAACAGGGAAAGGATCCCTCATCTCGAGCTAGGAGGTGGAAACGGGGCTCCCCTGGATGTGTGCGGGACCCACGTGCTTCCTCTCGAGTGGAGACGATTATGTCGGGAACTTCTTGAGTTGCAGCAAGGGTGTGAAGGACCCTTTGGAAGTTCCAGTGGTTAGACATGATTAGCCTCGAGAAGCCTCAGCGGAAATGAGCCTCATCTCGCCTGGAGGGCAAAACCTCCTGGTTTTTCTCGAGTTGCGGCAGTGCTCTCGACTTACGACGGGGACCTCAGGGACCCGCTCTGGTGGCCTCAGGAAAGGCCAGTCCCCATGCGAGTTCCTCGGGGGCCTCTCGGGATTCCTCTCCCGTCGATGCCGGGGCCTAAGTCCTTGTGTGGAGTCGGGGCCGGAACCTGAGGATTCCTCTCCAGTGCTGACATGGATGTTGGGGTACTTCTGGAGTCTCCCCAGGGGAGTCAGTCCTCGTCTCAAATGCGGGCATGCACTTGCGCTTTCCTCCAGAGTGGTAGCAGCAGTGTCACGCAGTCCGCCGCGTGGATCAAAGGATCTATGGTTTTCCCTCGAGTCTTTCCCACGAGGCTTTCCCACGAGGCTTTCCCACAGGGCTGTCCCACGTGCACACGTGGTGGGAGTCGATCCTCGGCTTGAACGTTAAGGCAGTGCAGGGAAAACAGGTTCCTCTGGAATGGACTGACACATCTGGGTGACCCTTGGAATGGTGGCATGACCCTGGAGTTCCTTTCGCCTTTCCTGTGGAGAGCGCCTCCTCTTGAGATGCGACGGGAACCCCGGGAATTCTTTCCCTACGAAACAGGGAAAGGATCCCTCATCTCGAGCTAGGAGGCGGAAACGGGGCTCCCCTGGATGTGTGCGGGACCCCACGTGCTTCCTCTCGAGTGGAGACGGGTATGTCGGGGAACTTCTTGAGGTGCAGCAAGGGTGTGAAGGACCCTTTGGAAGTTCCAGTGGTTAGATGTGATTGGCCTCGAGAAGCCTCAGCGGAAATGGGCCTCATCTCGCCTGGAGGGCAAAACCTCCTGGATTTTCTCGAGTTGTGGCAGGTGCTCTCGACTTACGACGGGGACCTCAGGGACCCGCTCTGGTGGCCTCAGGAAAGTCCAGTCCCCATGCGAGTTCCTCGGGGGCCTCTCGGGATTCCTCTCCCGTCGATGCCTGGGCCTAAGACCTTGTGTGGAGTCGTGGCCGGAACCTGAGGATTCCTCTCCAGTGCTGACATGGATCTTGGGGTACTTTTGGAGTCTCCCCAGGGGAGTCAGTCCTCGTCTCGAATGCGGGCATGCACTTGCGCTTTCCTCCAGAGCGGTAGCAGCAGTGTCACGCAGTCCGCCGCGTGGATCAAAGGATCTATGGTTTTCCCTCGAGTCTTTCCCACGAGGCTTTCCCACGAGGCTTTCCCACAGGGCTGTCCCACGTGCACACGTGGTGGGAGTCGATCCTCGGCTTGAACGTCAAGGCAGTGCAGGGAAAACAGGTTCCTCTGGAATGGACTGACACATCTGGGGGACTCTTGGAATGGTGGCACGACCCTGGAGTTCCTCTCGCCTTTCCTGTGGAGAGCGCCTCCTCTTGAGATGCGACGGGAACGCCGGGAATTCTTTCCCTACGAAACAGGGAAAGGATCCCTCATCTCGAGCTAGGAGGTGGAAACGGGGCTCCCCTGGATGTGTGCGGGACCCACGTGCTTCCTCTCGAGTGGAGACGATTATGTCGGGGAACTTCTTGAGTTGCAGCAAGGGTGTGAAGGACCCTTTGGAAGTTCCAGTGGCTAGACATGATTAGCCTCGAGAAGCCTCAGCGGAAATGAGCCTCATCTCGCCTGGAGGGCAAAACCTCCTGGTTTTTCTCGAGTTGCGGCAGTGCTCTCGACTTACGCCGGGGACCTCAGGGACCCGCTCTGGTGGCCTCAGGAAAGGCCAGTCCCCATGCGAGTTCCTCGGGGGCCTCTCGGGATTCCTCTCCCGTCGATGCCGGGGCCTAAGTCCTTGTGTGGAGTCGGGGCCGGAACCTGAGGATTCCTCTCCAGTGCTGACATGGATGTTGGGGTACTTCTGGAGTCTCCCCAGGGGAGTCAGTCCTCGTCTCGAATGCGGGCATGCACTTGCGCTTTCCTCCAGAGTGGTAGCAGCAGTGTCACGCAGTCCGCCGCGTGGATCAAAGGATCTATGGTTTTCCCTCGAGTCTTTCCCACGAGGCTTTCCCACGAGGCTTTCCCACAGGGCTGTCACACGTGCACACGTGGTGGGAGTCGATCCTCGGCTTGAACGTCAAGGCAGTGCAGGGAAAACAGGTTCCTCTGGAATGGACTGACACATCTGGGGGACTCTTGGAATGATGGCACGACCCTGGAGTTCCTCTCGCCTTTCCTGTGGAGAGCGCCTCCTCTTGAGATGCGACGGGAACGCCGGGAATTCTTTCCCTACGAAACAGGGAAAGGATCCCTCATCTCGAGCTAGGAGGCGGAAACGGGGCTCCCCTGGATGTGTGCGGGACCCACGTGCTTCCTCTCGAGTGGAGACGATTATGTCGGGGAACTTCTTGAGTTGCAGCAAGGGTGTGAAGGACCCTTTGGAAGTTCCAGTGGCTAGGCATGATTAGCCTCGAGAAGCCTCAGCGGAAATGAGCCTCATCTCGCCAGGAGGGCAAAACCTCCTGGTTTTTCTCGAGTTGCGGCAGTGCTCTCGACTTACGACGGGGACCTCAGGGACCCGCTCTGGTGGCCTCAGGAAAGGCCAGTCCCCATGCGAGTTCCTCGGGGGCCTCTCGGGATTCCTCTCCCGTCGATGCCGGGGCCTAAGTCCTTGTGTGGAGTCGGGGCCGGAACCTGAGGATTCCTCTCCAGTGCTGACATGGATGTTGGGGTACTTCTGGAGTCTCCCCAGGGGAGTCAGTCCTCGTCTCGAATGCGGGCATGCACTTGCGCTTTCCTCCAGAGCGGTAGCAGCAGTGTCACGCAGTCCGCCGCGTGGATCAAAGGATCTATGATTTTCCCTCGAGTCTTTCCCACGAGGCTTTCCCACGAGGCTTTCCCACAGGGCTGTCCCACGTGCACACGTGGTGGGAGTCGATCCTCGGCTTGAACGTCAAGGCAGTTCAGGGAAAACAGGTTCCTCTGGAATGGACTGACACATCTGGGGGACTCTTGGAATGGTGGCACGACCCTTCAGTTCCTCTCGCCTTTCCTGTGGAGAGCGCCTCCTCTTGAGATGCGACGGGAACGCCGGGAATTCTTTTCCTACGAAACAGGGAAAGGATCCCGCATATCGAGCTAGGAGGCGGAAACGGGGCTCCCCTGGATGTGTGCGGGACCCCACGTGCTTCCTCTCGAGTGGAGACGGGTATGTCGCGGAACTGCTTGAGGTGCAGCAATGGTGTGAAGGACCCTTTGGAAGTTCCAGTGGTTAGATGTGATTGGCCTCGAGAAGCCTCAGCGGAAATGGGCCTCATCTCGCCTGGTGGGCAAAACCTCCTGGATTTTCTCGAGTTGCGGCAGGTGCTCTCGACTTACGACGGGGACCTCAGGGACCCGCTCTGGTGGCCTCAGGAAAGGCCAGTCCCCATGCGAGTTCCTCGCGGGCCTCTCGGGATTCCTCTCCCGTCGATGCCAGGGCCTAAGATCTTGTGTGGAGTCGGGGCCGGAACCTGAGGATTCCTCTCCAGTGCTGACATGGATCTTGGGGTACTTCTGGAATCTCCCCAGGGGAGTCAGTCCTCGTCTCGAATGCGGGCATGCACTTGCGCTTTCCTCCAGAGCGGTAGCAGCAGTGTCACGCAGTCCGCCGCGTGGATCAAAGGATCTATGGTTTTCCCTCGAGTCTTTCCCACGAGGCTTTCCCACGAGGCTTTCCCACAGGGCTGTCCCACGTGCACACGTGGTGGGAGTCGATCCTCGGCTTGAACGTCAAGGCAGTGCAGGGAAAACAGGTTCCTCTGGAATGGACTGACACATGTGGGGGACTCTTGGAATGGTGGCACGACTATGGAGTTCCTCTCGCCATTCCTGTGGAGAGCGCCTCCTCTTGAGATGCGACGGGAACGCCGGGAATTCTTTCCCTACGAAACAGGGAAAGGATCCCTCATCTCGAGCTAGGAGGCGGAAACGGTTCTCCCCTGGATGTGTGCGGGACCCACGTGCTTCCTCTCGAGTGGAGACGGGTATGTCGGGGAACTTCTTGAGTTGCAGCAAGGGTGTGAAGGACCCTTTGGAAGTTCCAGTGGTTAGACGTGATTAGCCTCGAGAAGCCTCAGCGGAAATGGGCCTCATCTCGCCTGGAGGGCAAAACCGCCTGGATTTTCTCGAGTTGCGGCAGGTGCTCTCGACTTACGACGGGGACCTCAGGGACCCGCTCTGGTGGCCTCAGGAAAGGCCAGTCCCCATGCGAGTTCCTCGGGGGCCTCTCGGGATTCCTCTCCCGTCGATGCCGGGGCCTAAGACCTTGTGTGGAGTCGTGGCCGGAACCTGAGGATTCCTCTCCAGTGCTGACATGGATCTTGGGGTACTTTTGGAGTCTCCCCAGGGGAGTCAGTCCTCGTCTCGAATGCGGGCATGCACTTGCGCTTTCCTCCAGAGCGGTAGCAGCAGTGTCACGCAGTCCGCCGCGTGGATCAAAGGATCTATGGTTTTCCCTCGAGTCTTTCCCACGAGGCTTTCCCACGAGGCTTTCCCACAGGACTGTCCCACGTGCACACGTGGTGGGAGTCGATCCTCGGCTTGACCGTCAAGGCAGTGCAGGGAAAACAGGTTCCTCTGGAATGGACTGACACATCTGGGGGACTCTTGGAATGGTGGCACGACCCTGGAGTTCCTCTCGCCTTTCCTCTGGAGAGCGCCTCCTCTTGAGATGCGACGGGAACGCCGGGAATACTTTCCCTACGAAACAGGGAAAGGATCCCTCATCTCGAGCTAGGAGGTGGAAACGGGGCTCCCCTGGATGTGTGCGGGACCCACGTGCTTCCTCTCGAGTGGAGACGATTATGTCGGGAACTTCTTGAGTTGCAGCAAGGGTGTGAAGGACCCTTTGGAAGTTCCAGTGGTTAGACATGATTAGCCTCGAGAAGCCTCAGCGGAAATGAGCCTCATCTCGCCTGGAGGGCAAAACCTCCTGGTTTTTCTCGAGTTGCGGCAGTGCTCTCGACTTACGACGGGGACCTCAGGGACCCGCTCTGGTGGCCTCAGGAAAGGCCAGTCCCCATGCGAGTTCCTCGGGGGCCTCTCGGGATTCCTCTCCCGTCGATGCCGGGGCCTAAGTCCTTGTGTGGAGTCGGGGCCGGAACCTGAGGATTCCTCTCCAGTGCTGACATGGATGTTGGGGTACTTCTGGAGTCTCCCCAGGGGAGTCAGTCCTCGTCTCAAATGCGGGCATGCACTTGCGCTTTCCTCCAGAGTGGTAGCAGCAGTGTCACGCAGTCCGCCGCGTGGATCAAAGGATCTATGGTTTTCCCTCGAGTCTTTCCCACGAGGCTTTCCCACGAGGCTTTCCCACAGGGCTGTCCCACGTGCACACGTGGTGGGAGTCGATCCTCGGCTTGAACGTTAAGGCAGTGCAGGGAAAACAGGTTCCTCTGGAATGGACTGACACATCTGGGTGACCCTTGGAATGGTGGCATGACCCTGGAGTTCCTCTCGCCTTTCCTGTGGAGAGCGCCTCCTCTTGAGATGCGACGGGAACCCCGGGAATTCTTTCCCTACGAAACAGGGAAAGGATCCCTCATCTCGAGCTAGGAGGCGGAAACGGGGCTCCCCTGGATGTGTGCGGGACCCCACGTGCTTCCTCTCGAGTGGAGACGGGTATGTCGGGGAACTTCTTGAGGTGCAGCAAGGGTGTGAAGGACCCTTTGGAAGTTCCAGTGGTTAGATGTGATTGGCCTCGAGAAGCCTCAGCGGAAATGGGCCTCATCTCGCCTGGAGGGCAAAACCTCCTGGATTTTCTCGAGTTGTGGCAGGTGCTCTCGACTTACGACGGGGACCTCAGGGACCCGCTCTGGTGGCCTCAGGAAAGTCCAGTCCCCATGCGAGTTCCTCTGGGGCCTCTCGGGATTCCTCTCCCGTCGATGCCGGGGCCTAAGACCTTGTGTGGAGTCGGGGCCGGAACCTGAGGATTCCTCTCCAGTGCTGACATGGATCTTGGGGTACTTCTGGAGTCTCCCCAGGGGAGTCAGTCCTCGTCTCGAATGCGGGCATGCACTTGCGCTTTCCTCCAGAGCGGTAGCAGCAGTGTCACGCAGTCCGCCACGTGGATCAAAGGATCTATGGTTTTCCCTCGAGTCTTTCCCACGAGGCTTTCCCACGAGGCTTTCCCACTGGGCTGTCCCACGTGCACACGTGGTGGGAGTCGATCCTCGGCTTGAACGTCAAGGCAGTTCAGGGAAAACAGGTTCCTCTGGAATGGACTGACACATCTGGGGGACTCTTGGAATGGTGGCACGACCCTTCAGTTCCTCTCGCCTTTCCTGTGGAGAGCGCCTCCTCTTGAGATGTGACGGGAACGCCGGGAATTCTTTTCCTACGAAACAGGGAAAGGATCCCGCATCTCGAGCTAGGAGGCGGAAACGGGGCTCCCCTGGATGTGTGTGGGACCCCACGTGCTTCCTCTCGAGTGGAGACGGGTATGTCGCGGAACTGCTTGAGGTGCAGCAATGGTGTGAAGGACCCTTTGGAAGTTCCAGTGGTTAGATGTGATTGGCCTCGAGAAGCCTCAGCGGAAATGGGCCTCATCTCGCCTGGTGGGCAAAACCTCCTGGATTTTCTCGAGTTGCGGCAGGTGCTCTCGACTTACGACGGGGACCTCAGGGACCCGCTCTGGTGGCCTCAGGAAAGGCCAGTCCCCATGCGAGTTCCTCGGGGGCCTCTCGGGATTCCTCTCCCGTCGATGCCAGGGCCTAAGATCTTGTGTGGAGTCGGGGCCGGAACCTGAGGATTCCTCTCCAGTGCTGACATGGATGTTGGGGTACTTCTGGAGTCTCCCCAGGGGAGTCAGTCCTCGTCTCAAATGCGGGCATGCACTTGCGTTTTCCTCCAGAGTGGTAGCAGCAGTGTCACGCAGTCCGCCGCGTGGATCAAAGGATCTATGGTTTTCCCTCGAGTCTTTCCCACGAGGCTTTCCCACGAGGCTTTCCCACAGGGCTGTCCCACGTGCACACGTGGTGGGAGTCGATCCTCGGCTTGAACGTTAAGGCAGTGCAGGGAAAACAGGTTCCTCTGGAATGGACTGACACATCTGGGTGACCCTTGGAATGGTGGCATGACCCTGGAGTTCCTCTCGCCTTTCCTGTGGAGAGCGCCTCCTCTTGAGATGCGACGGGAACCCCGGGAATTCTTTCCCTACGAAACAGGGAAAGGATCCCTCATCTCGAGCTAGGAGGCGGAAACGGGGCTCCCCTGGATGTGTGCGGGACCCCACGTGCTTCCTCTCGAGTGGAGACGGGTATGTCGGGGAACTTCTTGAGGTGCAGCAAGGGTGTGAAGGACCCTTTGGAAGTTCCAGTGGTTAGATGTGATTGGCCTCGAGAAGCCTCAGCGGAAATGGGCCTCATCTCGCCTGGAGGGCAAAACCTCCTGGATTTTCTCGAGTTGTGGCAGGTGCTCTCGACTTACGACGGGGACCTCAGGGACCCGCTCTGGTGGCCTCAGGAAAGTCCAGTCCCCATGCGAGTTCCTCGGGGGCCTCTCGGGATTCCTCTCCCGTCGATGCCGGGGCCTAAGACCTTGTGTGGAGTCGGGGCCGGAACCTGAGGATTCCTCTCCAGTGCTGACATGGATCTTGGGGTACTTCTGGAGTCTCCCCAGGGGAGTCAGTCCTCGTCTCGAATGCGGGCATGCACTTGCGCTTTCCTCCAGAGCGGTAGCAGCAGTGTCACGCAGTCCGCCACGTGGATCAAAGGATCTATGGTTTTCCCTCGAGTCTTTCCCACGAGGCTTTCCCACGAGGCTTTCCCACTGGGCTGTCCCACGTGCACACGTGGTGGGAGTCGATCCTCGGCTTGAACGTCAAGGCAGTTCAGGGAAAACAGGTTCCTCTGGAATGGACTGACACATCTGGGGGACTCTTGGAATGGTGGCACGACCCTTCAGTTCCTCTCGCCTTTCCTGTGGAGAGCGCCTCCTATTGAGATGTGACGGGAACGCCGGGAATTCTTTTCCTACGAAACAGGGAAAGGATCCCGCATCTCGAGCTAGGAGGCGGAAACGGGGCTCCCCTGGATGTGTGTGGGACCCCACGTGCTTCCTCTCGAGTGGAGACGGGTATGTCGCGGAACTGCTTGAGGTGCAGCAATGGTGTGAAGGACCCTTTGGAAGTTCCAGTGGTTAGATGTGATTGGCCTCGAGAAGCCTCAGCGGAAATGGGCCTCATCTCGCCTGGTGGGCAAAACCTCCTGGATTTTCTCGAGTTGCGGCAGGTGCTCTCGACTTACGACGGGGACCTCAGGGACCCGCTCTGGTGGCCTCAGGAAAGGCCAGTCCCCATGCGAGTTCCTCGGGGGCCTCTCGGGATTCCTCTCCCGTCGATGCCAGGGCCTAAGATCTTGTGTGGAGTCGGGGCCGGAACCTGAGGATTCCTCTCCAGTGCTGACATGGATGTTGGGGTACTTCTGGAGTCTCCCCAGGGGAGTCAGTCCTCGTCTCAAATGCGGGCATGCACTTGCGTTTTCCTCCAGAGTGGTAGCAGCAGTGTCACGCAGTCCGCCGCGTGGATCAAAGGATCTATGGTTTTCCCTCGAGTCTTTCCCACGAGGCTTTCCCACGAGGCTTTCCCACAGGGCTGTCCCACGTGCACACGTGGTGGGAGTCGATCCTCGGCTTGAACGTTAAGGCAGTGCAGGGAAAACAGGTTCCTCTGGAATGGACTGACACATCTGGGTGACCCTTGGAATGGTGGCATGACCCTGGAGTTCCTCTCGCCTTTCCTGTGGAGAGCGCCTCCTCTTGAGATGCGACGGGAACCCCGGGAATTCTTTCCCTACGAAACAGGGAAAGGATCCCTCATCTCGAGCTAGGAGGCGGAAACGGGGCTCCCCTGGATGTGTGCGGGACCCCACGTGCTTCCTCTCGAGTGGAGACGGGTATGTCGGGGAACTTCTTGAGGTGCAGCAAGGGTGTGAAGGACCCTTTGGAAGTTCCAGTGGTTAGATGTGATTGGCCTCGAGAAGCCTCAGCGGAAATGGGCCTCATCTCGCCTGGTGGGCAAAACCTCCTGGATTTTCTCGAGTTGCGGCAGGTGCTCTCGACTTACGACGGGGACCTCAGGGACCCGCTCTGGTGGCCTCAGGAAAGGCCAGTCCCCATGCGAGTTCCTCGGGGGCCTCTCGGGATTCCTCTCCCGTCGATGCCAGGGCCTAAGATCTTGTGTGGAGTCGGGGCCGGAATCTGAGGATTCCTCTCCAGTGCTGACATGGATCTTCGGGTACTTCTGGAGTCTCCCCAGGGGAGTCAGTCCTCGTCTCGAATGCGGGCATGCACTTGCGCTTTCCTCCAGAGCGGTAGCAGCAGTGTCACGCAGTCCGCCGCGTGGATCAAAGGATCTATGGTTTTCCCTCGAGTCTTTCCCACGAGGCTTTCCCACGAGGCTTTCCCACAGGGCTGTCCCACGTGCACACGTGGTGGGAGTCGATCCTCGGCTTGAACGTCAAGGCAGTGCAGGGAAAACAGGTTCCTCTGGAATGGACTGACACATCTGGGGGACTCTTGGAATGGTGGCACGACCCTGGAGTTCCTCTCGCCTTTCCTGTGGAGAGCGCCTCCTCTTGAGATGCGACGGGAACGCCGGGAATTCTTTCCCTACGAAACAGGGAAAGGATCCCTCATCTCGAGCTACGAGGCGGAAACGGGGCTCCCCTGGATGTGTGAGGGTCCTACGTGCTTCCTCTCGAGTGGAGACGGGTATGTCGGGGAACTTCTTGAGTTGCAGCAAGGGTGTGAAGGACCCTTTGGAAGTTCCAGTGGTTAGACGTGATTAGCCTCGAGAAGCCTCAGCGGAAATGGGCCTCATCTCGCCTGGAGGGCAAAACCGCCTGGATTTTCTCGAGTTGCGGCAGGTGTTCTCGACTTACGACGGGGACCTCAGGGACCCGCTCTGGTGGCCTCGGGAAAGGCCAGTCCCCATGCGAGTTCCTCGGGGGCCTCTCGGGATTCCTCTCCCGTCGATGCCGGGGCCTAAGACCTTGTGTGGAGTCGGGGCCGGAACCTGAGGATTCCTCTCCAGTGCTGACATGGATCTTGGGGTACTTCTGGAGTCTCCCCAGGGGAGTCAGTCCTCGTCTCGAATGCGGGCATGCACTTGCGCTTTCCTCCAGAGCGGTAGCAGCAGTGTCACGCAGTCCGCCGCGTGGATCAAAGGATCTATGGTTTTCCCTCGAGTCTTTCCCACGAGGCTTTCCCACGAGGCTTCCCACAGGGCTGTCCCACGTGCACACGCGGTGGGAGTCGATCCTCGGCTTGAACGTCAAGGCAGTGCAGGGAAAACAGGTTCCTCTGGAATGGACTGACACATCTGGGGGACTCTTGGAATGGTGTCACGACCCTGGAGTTCCTCTCGCCTTTCCTGTGGAGAGCGCCTCCTCTTGAGATGCGACGGAAACGCCGGGAATTCTTTCCCTATGAAACAGGGAAAGGATCCCTCATCTCGAGCTAGGAGGCGGAAACGGGGCTCCCCTGGATGTGTGCGGGACTCCACCTGCTTCCTCTCGAGTGGAGACGGGTATGTCGGGGAACTTCCTGAGTTGCAGCAATGGTGTGAAGGACCCTTTGGAAGTTCCAGTGGTTAGATGTGATTGGCCTCGAGAAGCCTCAGCGGAAATGGGCCTCATCTCGCCTGGAGGGCAAAACCTCCTGGATTTTCTCGAGTTGCGGCAGGTGCTCTCGACTTACGACGGGGACCTCAGGGACCCGCTCTGGTGGCCTCAGGAAAGGCCAGTCCCCATGCGAGTTCCTCGGGGGCCTCTCGGGATTCCTCTCCCGTCGATGCCGGGGCCTAAGACCTTGTGTGGAGTCGGGGCCGGAACCTGAGGATTCCTCTCCAGTGCTGACAAGGATGTTGGGGTACTTCTGGAGTCTCCCCAGGGGAGTCAGTCCTCGTCTCGAATGCGGGCATGCACTTGCGCTTTCCTCCAGAGCGGTAGCAGCAGTGTCACGCAGTCCGCCGCGTGGATCAAAGGATCTATCGTTTTCCCTCGAGTCTTTCCCACGAGGCTTTCCCACGAGGCTTTCCCACAGGGCTGTCCCACGTGCACACGTGGTGGGAGTCGATCCTCGGCTTGAACGTCAAGGCAGTGTAGGGAAAACAGGTTCCTCTGGAATGGACTGACACATCTGGGGGACTCTTGGAATGGTGGCACGACCCTGGAGTTCCTCTCGCCTTTCCTGTGGAGAGCGCCTCCTCTTGAGATGCGACGGGAACGCCGGGAATTCTTTCCCTACGAAACAGGGAAAGGATCCCTCATCTCGAGCTAGGAGGCGGAAACGGGGCTCCCCTGGATGTGTGCGGGACCCACGTGCTTCCTCGCGAGTGGAGACGATTATGTCGGGGAACTTCCTGAGTTGCAGCAAGGGTGTGAAGGACCCATGGAAGTTCCAGTGGCTAGACATGATTAGCCTCGAGAAGCCTCAGCGGAAATGAGCCTCATCTCGCCTGGAGGGCAAAACCTCCTGGTTTTTCTCGAGTTGCGGCAGTGCTCTCGACTTACGACGGGGACCTCAGGGACCCGCTCTGGTGGCCTCAGGAAAGGCCAGTCCCCATGCGAGTTCCTCTGGGGCCTCTCGGGATTCCTCTCCCGTCGATGCCGGGGCCTAAGTCCTTGTGTGGAGTCGGGGCCGGAACCTGAGGATTCCTCTCCAGTGCTGACATGGATGTTGGGGTACTTCTGGAGTCTCCCCAGGGGAGTCAGTCCTCGTCTCGAATGCGGGCATGCACTTGCGCTTTCCTCCAGAGTGGTAGCAGCAGTGTCACGCAGTCCGCCGCGTGGATCAAAGGTTCTATGGTTTTCCCTTGAGTCTTTCCCACGAGGCTTTCCCACGAGGCTTTCCCACAGGGCTGTCCCACGTGCACACGTGGTGGGAGTCGATCCTCGGCTTGAACGTTAAGGCAGTGCAGGGAAAACAGTTTCCTCTGGAATGGACTGACACATCTGGGTGACCCTTGGAATGGTGGCATGACCCTGGAGTTCCTCTCGCCTTTCCTGTGGAGAGCGCCTCCTCTTGAGATGCGACGGGAACGCCGGGAATTCTTTCCCTACGAAACAGGGAAAGGATCCCTCATCTCGAGCTAGGAGGCGGAAACGGGGCTCCCCTGGATGTGTGCGGGACCCCACGTGCTTCCTCTCGAGTGGAGACGGGTATGTCGGGGAACTTCTTGAGGTGCAGCAAGGGTGTGAAGGACCCTTTGGAAGTTCCAGTGGTTAGATGTGATTGGCCTCGAGAAGCCTCAGCGGAAATGGGCCTCATCTCGCCTGGAGGGCAAAACCTCCTGGATTTTCTCGAGTTGTGGCAGGTGCTCTCGACTTACGACGGGGACCTCAGGGACCCGCTCTGGTGGCCTCAGGAAAGTCCAGTCCCCATGCGAGTTCCTCGGGGGCCTCTCGGGATTCCTCTCCCGTCGATGCCGGGGCCTAAGACCTTGTGTGGAGTCGGGGCCGGAACCTGAGGATTCCTCTCCAGTGCTGACATGGATCTTGGGGTACTTCTGGAGTCTCCCCAGGGGAGTCAGTCCTCGTCTCGAATGCGGGCATGCACATGCGCTTTCCTCCAGAGCGGTAGCAGCAGTGTCACGCAGTCCGCCACGTGGATCAAAGGATCTATGGTTTTCCCTCGAGTCTTTCCCACGAGGCTTTCCCACGAGGCTTTCCCACAGGGCTGTCCCACGTGCACACGTGGTGGGAGTCGATCCTCGGCTTGAACGTCAATGCAGTTCAGGGAAAACAGGTTCCTCTGGAATGGACTGACACATCTGGGGGACTCTTGGAATGGTGGCACGACCCTTCAGTTCCTCTCGCCTTTCCTGTGGAGAGCGCCTCCTCTTGAGATGCGACGGGAACGCCGGGAATTCTTTTCCTACGAAACAGGGAAAGGATCCCGCATCTCGAGCTAGGAGGCAGAAACGGGGCTCCCCTGGATGTGTGCGGGACCCCACGTGCTTCCTCTCGAGTGGAGACGGGTATGTCGCGGAACTGCTTGAGGTGCAGCAATGGTGTGAAGGACCCTTTGGAAGTTCCAGTGGTTAGATGTGATTGGCCTCGAGAAGCCTCAGCGGAAATGGGCCTCATCTCGCCTGGTGGGCAAAACCTCCTGGATTTTCTCGAGTTGCGGCAGGTGCTCTCGACTTACGACGGGGACCTCAGGGACCCGCTCTGGTGGCCTCAGGAAAGGCCAGTCCCCATGCGAGTTCCTCGGGGGCCTCTCGGGATTTCTCTCCCGTCGATGCCGGGGCCTAAGATCTTGTGTGGAGTCGGGGCTGGAACCTGAGGATTCCTCTCCAGTGCTGACATGGATCTTGGGGTACTTCTGGAGTCTCCCCAGGGGAGTCAGTCCTCGTCTCGAATGCGGGCATGCACTTGCGCTTTCCTCCAGAGCGGTAGCAGCGGTGTCACGCAGTCCGCCGCGTGGATCAAAGGATCTATGGTTTTCCCTCGAGTCTTTCCCACGAGGCTTTCCCACGAGGCTTTCCCACAGGGCTGTCCCACGTGCACACGTGGTGGGAGTCGATCCTCGGCTTGAACGTCAAGGCAGTGCAGGGAAAACTGGTTCCTCTGGAATGGACTGAGACATCTGGGGGACTCTTGGAATGGTGGCACGACCCTGGAGTTCCTCTCGCCTTTCCTGTGGAGAGCGCCTCCTCTTGAGATGCGACGGGAACGCCGGGAATTCTTTCCCTACGAAACAGGGAAAGGATCCCTCATCTCGAGCTAGGAGGCGGAAACGGGGCTCCCCTGGATGTGTGAGGGTCCTACGTGTTTCCTCTCGAGTGGAGACGGGTATGTCGGGGAACTTCTTGAGTTGCAGCAAGTGTGTGAAGGACCCTTTGGAAGTTCCAGTGGTTAGACGTGATTAGCCTCGAGAAGCCTCAGCGGAAATGGGCCTCATCTCGCCTGGAGGGCAAAACCGCCTGGATTTTCTCGAGTTGCGGCAGGTGCTCTCGACTTACGACGGGGACCTCAGGGACCCGCTCTGGTGGCCTCGGGAAAGGTCAGTCCCCATGCGAGTTCCTCGGGGGCCTCTCGGGATTCCTCTCCCGTCGATGCCGGGGCCTAAGACCTTGTGTGGAGTCGGGGCCGGAACCTGAGGATTCCTCTCCAGTGCTGACATGGATCTTGGGGTACTTCTGGAGTCTCCCCAGGGGAGTCAGTCCTCGTCTCGAATGCGGGCATGCACTTGCGCTTTCCTCCAGAGCGGTAGCAGCAGTGTCACGCAGTCCGACGCGTGGATCAAAGGATCTATTGTTTTCCCTCGAGTCTTTCCCACGAGGCTTTCCCACGAGGCTTTCCCACAGGGCTGTCCCACGTGCACACGTGGTGGGAGTCGATCCTCGGCTTGAACGTCAAGGCAGTGCAGGGAAAACAGGTTCCTCTTTAATGGACTGACACATCTGGGGGACTCTTGGAATGGTGTCACGACCCTGGAGTTCCTCTCGCCTTTCCTGTGGAGAGCGCCTCCTCTTGAGATGCGACGGGAACGCCGGGAATTCTTTCCCTACGAAACAGGGAAAGGATCCCTCATCTCGAGCTAGGAGGCAGAAACGGGGCTCCCCTGGATGTGTGCGGGACTCCACCTGCTTCCTCTCGAGTGGAGACGGGTATGTCGGGGAACTTCTTGAGTTGCAGCAATGGTGTGAAGGACCCTTTGGAAGTTCCAGTGGTTAGATGTGATTGGCCTCGAGAAGCCTCAGCGGAAATGGGCCTCATCTCGCCTGGAGGGCAAAACCTCCTGGATTTTCTCGAGTTGCGGCAGGTGTTCTCGACTTACGACGGGGACCTCAGGGACCCGCTCTGGTGGCCTCAGGAAAGGCCAGTCCCCATGCGAGTTCCTCGGGGGCCTCTCGGGATTCCTCTCCCGTCGATGCCGGGACCTAAGACCTTGTTTGGAGTCGGGGCCGGAACCTGAGGATTCCTCTCCAGTGCTGACATGGATGTTGGGGTACTTCTGGAGTCTCCCCAGGGGAGTCAGTCCTCGTCTCGAATGCGGGCATGCACTTGCGCTTTCCTCCAGAGCGGTAGCAGCAGTGTCACGCAGTCCGCCGCGTGGATCAAAGGATCTATGGTTTTCCCTCGAGTCTTTCCCACGAGGCTTACCCACGAGGCTTTCCCACAGGGCTGTCCCACGTGCACACGTGGTGGGAGTCGATCCTCGGCTTGAACGTCAAGGCAGTGCAGGGAAAACAGGTTCCTCTGGAATGGACTGACACATCTGGGGGACTCTTGGAATGGTGGCACGACCCTGGAGTTCCTCTCGCCTTTCCTGTGGAGAGCGCCTCCTCTTGAGATGCGACGGGAACGCCGGGAATTCTTTCCCTACGAAACAGGGAAAGGATCCCTCATCTCGAGCTAGGAGGCGGAAACGGGGCTCCCCTGGATGTGTGCGGGACCCACGTGCTTCCTCTCGAGTGGAGACGGGTATGTCGGGGAACTTCTTGAGTTGCAGCAAGGGTGTGAAGGACCCTTTGGAAGTTCCAGTGGTTAGATGTGATTGGCCACGAGAAGCCTCAGCGGAAATGGGCCTCATCTCGCCTGGAGGGCAAAACCTCCTGGATTTTCTCGAGTTGCGGCAGGTGCTCTCGACTTACGATGGGGACCTCAGGGACCCGCTCTGGTGGCCTCAGGATAGGCCAGTCCCCATGCGAGTTCCTCGGGGGCCTCTCGGGATTCCTCTCCCGTCGATGCCGGGGCCTAAGACCTTGTGTGGAGTCGGGGCCGGAACCTGAGGATTCCTCTCCAGTGCTGACATGGATCTTGGGGTACTTCTGGAGTCTCCCCAGGGGAGTCAGTCCTCGTCTCGAATGCGGGCAGGCACTTGCGCTTTCCTCCAGAGCGGTAGCAGCAGTGTCACGCAGTCCGCCGCGTGGATCAAAGGATCTATGGTTTTCCCTCGAGTCTTTCCCACGAGGCTTTCCCACGACGCTTTCCCACAGGGCTGTCCCACGTGCACACGTGGTGGGAGTCGATCCTCGGCTTGAACGTCAAGGCAGTGCAGGGAAAACAGGTTCCTCTGGAATGGACTGACACATCTGGGGGACTCTTGGAATGGTGGCATGACCCTGGAGTTCCTCTCGCATTTCCTGTGGAGAGCGCCTCCTCTTGAGATGTGACGGGAACGCCGGGAATTCTTTCCCTACGAAACAGGGAAAGGATCCCTCATCTCGAGCTAGGAGGCGGAAACGGGGCTCCCCTGGATGTGTGAGGGACCCCACGTGCTTCCTCTCGAGTGGAGACGGGTATGTCGGGGAACTTCTTGAGTTGCAGCAAGGGTGTGAAGGACCCTTTGGAAGTTCCAGTGGTTAGATGTGATTGGCCTCGAGAAGCCTCAGCGGAAATGGGCCTCATCTCGCCTGGAGGGCAAAACCTCCTGGATTTTCTCGAGTTGCGGCAGGTGCTCTCGACTTACGACGGGGACCTCAGGGACCCGCTCTGGTGGCCTCAGGAAAGGCCAGTCCAAATGCGAGTTCCACGGGGGCCTCTCGGGATTCCTCTCCCGTCGATGCCGGGGCCTAAGACCTTGTGTGGAGTCGGGGCCGGAACCTGAGGATTTCTCTCCAGTGCTGACATGGATCTAGGGGGAACTTCTGGAGTCTCCCCAGGGGAGTCAGTCCTCGTCTCGAATGCGGGCATGCACTTTCGCTTTCCTCCAGAGTGGTAGCAGCAGTGTCACGCAGTCCGCCGCGTGGATCAAAGGATCTATGGTTTTCCCTCGAGTCTTTCCCACGAGGCTTTCACACGAGGCTTTCCCACAGGGCTGTCCCACGTGCACACGTGGTGGGACTCGATCCTCGGCTTGAACGTCAAGGCAGTGCAGGGAAAACAGGTTCCTCTGGAATGGACTGACACATCTGGGGGACTCTTGGAATGGTGGCATGACCCTGGAGTTCCTCTCGCCTTTCCTGTGGAGAGCGCCTCCTCTTGAGATGCGACGGGAACGCCGGGAATTCTTTCCCTACGAAACAGATAAAGGATCCCTCATCTCCAGCTAGGAGGCGGAAACGGGGCTCCCCTGGATGTGTGCGGGACCCCACGTGCTTCCCCTCGAGTGGAGACGGGTATGTCGGGGAACTTCTTGAGTTGCAGCAATGGTGTGAAGGACCCTTTGGAAGTTCCAGTGGTTAGATGTGATTGGCCTCGAGAAGCCTCAGCGGAAATGGGCCTCATCTCGCCTGGAGGGCAAAACCTCCTGGATTTTCTCGACTTGCGGCAGGTGCTCTCGACTGACGACGGGGACCTCAGGGACCCGCTCTGGTGGCCTCAGGAAAGGCCAGTCCCCATGCGAGTTCCTCGGGGGCGTCTCGGGATTCCTCTCCCGTCGATGCCGGGGCCTAAGACCTTGTGTGGAGTCGGGGCCGGAACCTGAGGATTCCTCTCCAGTGCTGACATAGATCTTGGGGTACTTCTGGAGTCTCCCCAGGGGAGTCAGTCCTCGTCTCGAATACGGGCATGCACATGCGCTTTCCTCCAGAGCGATAGCAGCAGTGTCACGCAGTCCGCCGCGTGGATCAAAGGATCTATGGTTTTCCCTCGAGTCTTTCCCACGAGGCTTTCCCACGAGGCTTTCCCACAGGGCTGTCCCACGTGCACACGTGGTGGGAGTCGATCCTCGGCTTGAACGTCAAGGCAGTGCAGGGAAAACAGGTTCCTCTGGAATGGACTGACACATCTGGGGGACTCTTGGAATGGTGGCACGACCCTGGAGTTCCTCTCGCCTTTCCTGTGGAGAGCGCCTCCTCTTGAGATGCGACGGGAACGCCGGGAATTCTTTCCCTACGAAACAGGGAAAGGATCCCTCATCTCGAGCTTGGAGGCGGAAACGGGGCTCCCCTGGATGTGTGCGGGACCCCACGTGCTTCCTCTCGAGTGCAGACTGGTATGTCGGGGAACTTCTTGAGTTGCAGCAAGGGTGTGAAGGACCCTTTGGAAGTTCCAGTGGTTAGATGTGATTGGCCTCGAGAAGCCTCAGCGGAAATGGGCCTCATCTCGCCTGGAGGGCAAAACCTCCTGGATTTTCTCGAGTTGCGGCAGGTGCTCTCGACTTACGACGGGGACCTCAGGGACCCGCTCTGGTGGCCTCAGGAAAGGCCAGTCCCCTTGCGAGTTCCTCGGGGGCCTCTCGGGATTCCTCTCCCGTCGATGCCGGGGCCTAAGACCTTGTGTGGAGTCGGGTCCGGAACCTGAGGATTCCTCTCCAGTGCTGACATGGATCTTGGGGTACTTCTGGAGTCTCCCCAGGGGAGTCAGTCCTCGTCTGGAATGCGGGCATGCACTTGCGCTTTCCTCCAGAGCGGTAGCAGCAGTGTCACCCAGTCCGCCGCGTGGATCAAAGGATCTATGGTTTTCCCTCGAGTCTTTCCCACGAGGCTTTCCCACGACGCTTTCCCACAGGGCTGTCCCACGTGCACACGTGGTGGGAGTCGATCCTCGGCTTGAACGTCAAGGCAGTGCAGGGAAAACAGGTTCCTCTGGAATGGACTGACACATCTGGGGGACTCTTGGAATGGTGTCACGACCCTGGAGTTCCTCTCGCCTTTCCTGTGGAGAGCGCCTCCTCTTGAGATGCGACGGGAACGCCGGGAATTCTTTCCCTACGAAACAGGGAAAGGATCCCTCATCTCGAGCTAGGAGGCAGAAACGGGTCTCCCCTGGATGTGTGCGGGACCCCACGTGCTTCCTCTCGAGTGGAGACGGGTATGTGGGGGAACTTCTTGAGTTGCACCAATGGTGTGAAGGACCCTTTGGAAGTTCCAGTGGTTAGATGTGATTGGCCTCGAGAAGCCTCAGCGGAAATGGGCCTCATCTGGCCTGGAGGGCAAAACCTCCTGGATTTTCTCGAGTTGCGGCAGGTGCTCTCGACTTACGACGGGGACCTCAGGGACCCGCTCTGGTGGCCTCAGGAAAGGCCAGTCCCCATGCGAGTTCCTCGGGGGCGTCTCGGGATTCCTCTCCCGTCGATGCCGGGGCCTAAGACCTTGTGTGGAGTCGGGGCCGGAACCTGAGGATTCCTCTCCAGTGCTGACATGGATCTTGGGGTACTTCTGGAGTCTCCCCAGGGGAGTCAGTCCTCGTCTCGAATGCGGGCATGCACTTGCGCTTTCCTCCAGAGCGGTAGCAGCAGTGTCACGCAGTCCGCCGCGTGGATCAAAGGATCTATGGTTTTCCCTCGAGTCTTTCCCACGAGGCTTTCCACGAGGCTTTCCCACAGGGCTGTCCCACGTGCACACGTGGTGGGAGTCGATCCTCGGCTTGAACGTCAAGGCAGTGCAGGGAAAACAGGTTCCTCTGGAATGGACTGACACATCTGGGGGACTCTTGGAATGGTGGCACGACCCTGGAGTTCCTCTCGCCTTTCCTGTGGAGAGCGCCTCCTCTTGAGATGCGACGGGAACGCCGGGAATTCTTTCCCTATGAAACAGGGAAAGGATCCCTCATCTCGAGCTAGGAGGCGGAAACGGGGCTCCCCTGGATGTGTGCGGGACCCCACGTGCTTCCTCTCGAGTGGAGACGGGTATGTCGGGGAACTTCTTGAGTTGCAGCAAGGGTGTGAAGGTCCCACTGGAAGTTCCAGTGGTTAGATGTGATTGGCCTCGAGAAGCCTCAGCGGAAATGGGCCTCATCTCGCCTGGAGGGCAAAACCTCCTGGATTTTCTCGAGTTGCGGCAGGTGCTCTCGACTTACGACGGGGACCTCAGGGACCCGCTCTGGTGGCCTCAGGAAAGGCCAGTCCCCATGCGAGTTCCTCGGGGGCCTCTCGGGATTCCTCTCCCGTCGATGCCGGGGCCTAAGACCTTGTGTGGAGTCGGGACCGGAACCTGACGATTCCTCTCCAGTGCTGACATGGATCTTGGGGTACTTCTGGAGTCTCCCCAGGGGAGTCAGTCCTTGTCTCGAATGCGGGCATGCACTTGCGCTTTCCTCCAGAGCGGTAGCAGCAGTGTCACGCAGTCCGCCGTGTGGATCAAGGATCTATGGTTTTCCCTCGTGTCTTTCCCACGAGGCTTTCCCACGAGGCTTTCCCACAGGGCTGTCCCACGTGCACACGTGGTGGGAGTCGATGCTCGGCTTGAACGTCAAGGCAGTGCAGGGAAAACAGGTTCCTCTGGAATGGACTGACACATCCGGGGGAGTCTTGGAATGGTGGCACGACCCTGGAGTTCCTCTCGACTTTCCTGTGGAGAGCGCCTCCTCTTGAGATGCGACGGGAACGCCGGGAATTCTTTCCCTACGAAACAGGGAAAGGATCCCTCATCTCGAGCTAGGAGGCGGAAACGGGGCTTCCCTGGATGTGTGCGGGACGCCACGTGCTTCCTCTCGAGTGGAGACTGGTATGTCGGGGAACTTCTTGAGTTGCAGCAAGGGTGTGAAGGAACCTTTGGAAGTTCCAGTGGTTAGACGTGATTAGCCTCGAGAAGCCTCAGCGGAAATGGGCCTCATCTCGCCTGGAGGGCAAAACCTCCTGGATTTTCTCGAGTTGCGGCAGGTGCTCTCGACTTACGACCGGGACATCAGGGACCCCCTCTGGTGGCCTCAGGAAAGGCCAGTCCCCATGCGAGTTCCTCGGGGGCGTCTCGGGATTCCTCTCCCGTCGATGCCGGGGCCTAAGACCTTGTGTGGAGTCGGGGCCGTAACCTGAGGATTGCTCTCCAGTGCTGACATGGATCTTGGGGTACTTCTGGAGTCTCCCCAGGGGAGTAAGTCCTCGTCTCGAATGCGGGCATGCACTTGCGCTTTCCTCCAGAGCGGTAGCAGCAGTGTCACGCAGTCCGCCGCGTGGATCAAAGGATCTATGGTTTTCCCTCGAGTCTTTCCCACGAGGCTTTCCCACGAGGCTTTCCCACAGGGCTGTCCCACGTGCACACGTGGTGGGAGTCGATCCTCGGCTTGAACGTCAAGGCAGTGCAGGGAAAACAGGTTCCTCTGGAATGGACTGACACATCCGGGGGACTCCTGGAATGGTGGCACGACCCTGGAGTTTCTCTCGCCTTTCCTGTGGAGAGCGCCTCCTCTTGAGATGCGACGGGAACGCCGGGAATTCTTTCCCTACGAAACAGGGAAAGGATCCCTCATCTCGAGCTAGGAGGCGGAAACGGGGCTCCCCTGGATGTGTGCGGGACCCTCGTGCTTCCTCTCGAGTGGAGACGGGTATGTTGGGGAACTTCTTGAGTTGCAGCAAGGGTGAGAAGGACCCTTTGGATGTTCCAGTGGTTAGATGTGATTAGCCTCGAGAAGCCTCAGCGGAAATGGGCCTCATCTCGCCTGGAGGGCAAAACCTCCTGGATTTTCTCGAGTTGCGGCAGGTGCTCTCGACTTACGACGGGGACCTCAGGGACCCGCTCTGGTGGCCTCAGGAAAGGCCAGTCCCCATGCGAGTTCCTCGGGGGCCTCTCGGGATTCCTCTCCCGTCGATGCCGGGGCCTAAGACCTTGTGTGGAGTCGGGGCCGGAACCTGAGGATTCCTCTCCAGTGCTGACATGGATCTTGGGGTACTTCTGGAGTCTCCCCAGGGGAGTCAGTCCTCGTCTCGAATGCGGGCATGCACTTGCGCTTTCCTCCAGGGCGGTAGCAGCAGTGTCACGCAGTCCGCCGCGTGGATCAAAGGATCTATGGTTTTCCCTCGAGTCTTTCCCACGAGGCTTTCCCACGAGGCTTTCCCACAGGGCTGTCCCACGTGCACACGTGGTGGGAGTCGATCCTCGGCTTGAACGTCAAGGCAGTGCAGGGAAAACAGGTTCCTCTGTAATGGACTGACACATCAGGGGGACTCTTGGAATGGTGGCACGACCCTGGAGTTCCTCTCTCCTTTCCTGTGGAGAGCGCCTCCTCTTGAGATGCGACGGGAACGCCGGGAATTCTTTCCCTACGAAACAGGGAAAGGATCCCTCATCTCGAGCTAGGAGGCGGAAACGGGGCTCCCCTGGATGTGTGCGGGACCCACGTGCTTCCTCTCGAGTGGAGACGATTATGTCGGGGAACTTCTTGAGTTGCAGCAAGGGTGTGAAGGACCCTTTGGAAGTTCCAGTGGCTAGACATGATTAGCCTCGAGAAGCCTCAGCGGAAATGAGCCTCATCTCGCCAGGAGGGCAAAACCTCCTGGTTTTTCTCGAGTTGCGGCAGTGCTCTCGACTTACGACGGGGACCTCAGGGACCCGCTCTGGTGGCCTCAGGAAAGGCCAGTCCCCATGCGAGTTCCTCGGGGGCCTCTCGGGATTCCTCTCCCGTCGATGCCGGGGCCTAAGTCCTTGTGTGGAGTCGGGGCCGGAACCTGAGGATTCCTCTCCAGTGCTGACATGGATGTTGGGGTACTTCTGGAGTCTCCCCAGGGGAGTCAGTCCTCGTCTCGAATGCGGGCATGCACTTGCGCTTTCCTCCAGAGCGGTAGCAGCAGTGTCACGCAGTCCGCCGCGTGGATCAAAGGATCTATGATTTTCCCTCGAGTCTTTCCCACGAGGCTTTCCCACGAGGCTTTCCCACAGGGCTGTCCCACGTGCACACGTGGTGGGAGTCGATCCTCGGCTTGAACGTCAAGGCAGTTCAGGGAAAACAGGTTCCTCTGGAATGGACTGACACATCTGGGGGACTCTTGGAATGGTGGCACGACCCTTCAGTTCCTCTCGCCTTTCCTGTGGAGAGCGCCTCCTCTTGAGATGCGACGGGAACGCCGGGAATTCTTTTCCTACGAAACAGGGAAAGGATCCCGCATATCGAGCTAGGAGGCGGAAACGGGGCTCCCCTGGATGTGTGCGGGACCCCACGTGCTTCCTCTCGAGTGGAGACGGGTATGTCGCGGAACTGCTTGAGGTGCAGCAATGGTGTGAAGGACCCTTTGGAAGTTCCAGTGGTTAGATGTGATTGGCCTCGAGAAGCCTCAGCGGAAATGGGCCTCATCTCGCCTGGTGGGCAAAACCTCCTGGATTTTCTCGAGTTGCGGCAGGTGCTCTCGACTTACGACGGGGACCTCAGGGACCCGCTCTGGTGGCCTCAGGAAAGGCCAGTCCCCATGCGAGTTCCTCGGGGGCCTCTCGGGATTCCTCTCCCGTCGATGCCAGGGCCTAAGATCTTGTGTGGAGTCGGGGCCGGAACCTGAGGATTCCTCTCCAGTGCTGACATGGATCTTGGGGTACTTCTGGAGTCTCCCCAGGGGAGTCAGTCCTCGTCTCGAATGCGGGCATGCACTTGCGCTTTCCTCCAGAGCGGTAGCAGCAGTGTCACGCAGTCCGCCGCGTGGATCAAAGGATCTATGGTTTTCCCTCGAGTCTTTCCCACGAGGCTTTCCCACGAGGCTTTCCCACAGGGCTGTCCCACGTGCACACGTGGTGGGAGTCGATCCTCGGCTTGAACGTCAAGGCAGTGCAGGGAAAACAGGTTCCTCTGGAATGGACTGACACATCTGGGGGACTCTTGGAATGGTGGCACGACTATGGAGTTCCTCTCGCCATTCCTGTGGAGAGCGCCTCCTCTTGAGATGCGACGGGAACGCCGGGAATTCTTTCCCTACGAAACAGGGAAAGGATCCCTCATCTCGAGCTAGGAGGCGGAAACGGTTCTCCCCTGGATGTGTGCGGGACCCACGTGCTTCCTCTCGAGTGGAGACGGGTATGTCGGGGAACTTCTTGAGTTGCAGCAAGGGTGTGAAGGACCCTTTGGAAGTTCCAGTGGTTAGACGTGATTAGCCTCGAGAAGCCTCAGCGGAAATGGGCCTCATCTCGCCTGGAGGGCAAAACCGCCTGGATTTTCTCGAGTTGCGGCAGGTGCTCTCGACTTACGACGGGGACCTCAGGGACCCGCTCTGGTGGCCTCAGGAAAGGCCAGTCCCCATGCGAGTTCCTCGGGGGCCTCTCGGGATTCCTCTCCCGTCGATGCCGGGGCCTAAGACCTTGTGTGGAGTCGTGGCCGGAACCTGAGGATTCCTCTCCAGTGCTGACATGGATCTTGGGGTACTTTTGGAGTCTCCCCAGGGGAGTCAGTCCTCGTCTCGAATGCGGGCATGCACTTGCGCTTTCCTCCAGAGCGGTAGCAGCAGTGTCACGCAGTCCGCCGCGTGGATCAAAGGATCTATGGTTTTCCCTCGAGTCTTTCCCACGAGGCTTTCCCACGAGGCTTTCCCACAGGGCTGTCCCACGTGCACACGTGGTGGGAGTCGATCCTCGGCTTGAACGTCAAGGCAGTGCAGGGAAAACAGGTTCCTCTGGAATGGACTGACACATCTGGGGGACTCTTGGAATGGTGGCACGACCCTGGAGTTCCTCTCGCCTTTCCTGTGGAGAGCGCCTCCTCTTGAGATGCGACGGGAACGCCGGGAATTCTTTCCCTACGAAACAGGGAAAGGATCCCTCATCTCGAGCTAGGAGGTGGAAACGGGGCTCCCCTGGATGTGTGCGGGACCCACGTGCTTCCTCTCGAGTGGAGACGATTATGTCGGGGAACTTCTTGAGTTGCAGCAAGGGTGTGAAGGACCCTTTGGAAGTTCCAGTGGCTAGACATGATTAGCCTCGAGAAGCCTCAGCGGAAATGAGCCTCATCTCGCCTGGAGGGCAAAACCTCCTGGTTTTTCTCGAGTTGCGGCAGTGCTCTCGACTTACGCCGGGGACCTCAGGGACCCGCTCTGGTGGCCTCAGGACAGGCCAGTCCCCATGCGAGTTCCTCGGGGGCCTCTCGGGATTCCTCTCCCGTCGATGCCGGGGCCTAAGTCCTTGTGTGGAGTCGGGGCCGGAACCTGAGGATTCCTCTCCAGTGCTGACATGGATGTTGGGGTACTTCTGGAGTCTCCCCAGGGGAGTCAGTCCTCGTCTCGAATGCGGGCATGCACTTGCGCTTTCCTCCAGAGTGGTAGCAGCAGTGTCACGCAGTCCGCCGCGTGGATCAAAGGATCTATGGTTTTCCCTCGAGTCTTTCCCACGAGGCTTTCCCACGAGGCTTTCCCACAGGGCTGTCCCACGTGCACACGTGGTGGGAGTCGATCCTCGGCTTGAACGTCAAGGCAGTGCAGGGAAAACAGGTTCCTCTGGAATGGACTGACACATCTGGGGGACTCTTGGAATGGTGGCACGACCCTGGAGTTCCTCTCGCCTTTCCTGTGGAGAGCGCCTCCTCTTGAGATGCGACGGGAACGCCGGGAATTCTTTCCCTACGAAACAGGGAAAGGATCCCTCATCTCGAGCTAGGAGGCGGAAACGGGGCTCCCCTGGATGTGTGCGGGACCCACGTGCTTCCTCTCGAGTGGAGACGATTATGTCGGGGAACTTCTTGAGTTGCAGCAAGGGTGTGAAGGACCCTTTGGAAGTTCCAGTGGCTAGGCATGATTAGCCTCGAGAAGCCTCAGCGGAAATGAGCCTCATCTCGCCAGGAGGGCAAAACCTCCTGGTTTTTCTCGAGTTGCGGCAGTGCTCTCGACTTACGACGGGGACCTCAGGGACCCGCTCTGGTGGCCTCAGGAAAGGCCAGTCCCCATGCGAGTTCCTCGGGGGCCTCTCGGGATTCCTCTCCCGTCGATGCCGGGGCCTAAGTCCTTGTGTGGAGTCGGGGCCGGAACCTGAGGATTCCTCTCCAGTGCTGACATGGATGTTGGGGTACTTCTGGAGTCTCCCCAGGGGAGTCAGTCCTCGTCTCGAATGCGGGCATGCACTTGCGCTTTCCTCCAGAGCGGTAGCAGCAGTGTCACGCAGTCCGCCGCGTGGATCAAAGGATCTATGATTTTCCCTCGAGTCTTTCCCACGAGGCTTTCCCACGAGGCTTTCCCACAGGGCTGTCCCACGTGCACACGTGGTGGGAGTCGATCCTCGGCTTGAACGTCAAGGCAGTTCAGGGAAAACAGGTTCCTCTGGAATGGACTGACACATCTGGGGGACTCTTGGAATGGTGGCACGACCCTTCAGTTCCTCTCGCCTTTCCTGTGGAGAGCGCCTCCTCTTGAGATGCGACGGGAACGCCGGGAATTCTTTTCCTACGAAACAGGGAAAGGATCCCGCATATCGAGCTAGGAGGCGGAAACGGGGCTCCCCTGGATGTGTGCGGGACCCCACGTGCTTCCTCTCGAGTGGAGACGGGTATGTCGCGGAACTGCTTGAGGTGCAGCAATGGTGTGAAGGACCCTTTGGAAGTTCCAGTGGTTAGATGTGATTGGCCTCGAGAAGCCTCAGCGGAAATGGGCCTCATCTCGCCTGGTGGGCAAAACCTCCTGGATTTTCTCGAGTTGCGGCAGGTGCTCTCGACTTACGACGGGGACCTCAGGGACCCGCTCTGGTGGCCTCAGGAAAGGCCAGTCCCCATGCGAGTTCCTCGCGGGCCTCTCGGGATTCCTCTCCCGTCGATGCCAGGGCCTAAGATCTTGTGTGGAGTCGGGGCCGGAACCTGAGGATTCCTCTCCAGTGCTGACATGGATCTTGGGGTACTTCTGGAGTCTCCCCAGGGGAGTCAGTCCTCGTCTCGAATGCGGGCATGCACTTGCGCTTTCCTCCAGAGCGGTAGCAGCAGTGTCACGCAGTCCGCCGCGTGGATCAAAGGATCTATGGTTTTCCCTCGAGTCTTTCCCACGAGGCTTTCCCACGAGGCTTTCCCACAGGGCTGTCCCACGTGCACACGTGGTGGGAGTCGATCCTCGGCTTGAACGTCAAGGCAGTGCAGGGAAAACAGGTTCCTCTGGAATGGACTGACACATCTGGGGGACTCTTGGAATGGTGGCACGACTATGGAGTTCCTCTCGCCATTCCTGTGGAGAGCGCCTCCTCTTGAGATGCGACGGGAACGCCGGGAATTCTTTCCCTACGAAACAGGGAAAGGATCCCTCATCTCGAGCTAGGAGGCGGAAACGGTTCTCCCCTGGATGTGTGCGGGACCCACGTGCTTCCTCTCGAGTGGAGACGGGTATGTCGGGGAACTTCTTGAGTTGCAGCAAGGGTGTGAAGGACCCTTTGGAAGTTCCATTGGTTAGACGTGATTAGCCTCGAGAAGCCTCAGCGGAAATGGGCCTCATCTCGCCTGGAGGGCAAAACCGCCTGGATTTTCTCGAGTTGCGGCAGGTGCTCTCGACTTACGACGGGGACCTCAGGGACCCGCTCTGGTGGCCTCAGGAAAGGCCAGTCCCCATGCGAGTTCCTCGGGGGCCTCTCGGGATTCCTCTCCCGTCGATGCCGGGGCCTAAGACCTTGTGTGGAGTCGTGGCCGGAACCTGAGGATTCCTATCCAGTGCTGACATGGATCTTGGGGTACTTCTGGAGTCTCCCCAGGGGAGTCAGTCCTCGTCTCGAATGCGGGCATGCACTTGCGCTTTCCTCCAGAGCGGTAGCAGCAGTGTCACGCAGTCCGCCGCGTGGATCAAAGGATCTATGGTTTTCCCTCGAGTCTTTCCCACGAGGCTTTCCCACGAGGCTTTCCCACAGGACTGTCCCACGTGCACACGTGGTGGGAGTCGATCCTCGGCTTGAACGTCAAGGCAGTGCAGGGAAAACAGGTTCCTCTGGAATGGACTGACACATCTGGGGGACTCTTGGAATGGTGTCACGACCCTGGAGTTCCTCTCGCCTTTCCTCTGGAGAGCGCCTCCTCTTGAGATGCGACGGGAACGCCGGGAATTCTTTCCCTACGAAACAGGGAAAGGATCCCTCATCTTGAGCTAGGAGGCGGAAACGGGTCTCCCCTGGATGTGTGCGGGACTCCACCTGCTTCCTCTCGAGTGGAGACGGGTATGTCGGGGAACTTCTTGAGTTGCAGCAATGGTGTGAAGGACCCTTTGGAAGTTCCAGTGGTTAGATGTGATTGGCCTCGAGAAGCCTCAGCGGAAATGGGCCTCATCTCGCCTGGAGGGCAAAAACTCCTGGATTTTCTCGAGTTGCGGCAGGTTCTCTCGACTTACGACGGGGACCTCAGGGACCCGTTCTGGTGGCCTCAGGAAAGGCCTGTCCCCATGCGAGTTCCTCGGGGGCCTCTCGGGATTCCTCTCCCGTCGATGCCGGGGCCTAAGACCTTGTGTGGAGTCGGGGCCGGAACCTGAGGATTCCTCTCCAGTGCTGACATGGATCTTGGGGTACTTCTGGAGTCTCCCCAGGGGAGTCAGTCCTCGTCTCGAATGCGGGCATGCACTTGCGCTTTCCTCCAGAGCGGTAGCAGCAGTGTCACGCTGTCCGCCGCGTGGATCAAAGGATCTATGGTTTTCCCTCGAGTCTTTCCCACGAGGCTTTCCCACGAGGCTTTCCCACAGGGCTGTCCCACGTGCACACGTGGTGGGAGTCGATCCTCGGCTTGAACGTCAAGGCAGTGCAGGGAAAACAGGTTCCTCTGGAATGGACTGACACATCTGGGGGACTCTTGGAATGGTGGCACGACCCTGGAGTTCCTCTCGCCTTTCCTGTGGAGAGCGCCTCCTCTTGAGATGCGACGGGAACGCCGGGAATTCTTTCCCTACGAAACAGGGAAAGGATCCCTCATCTCGAGCTAGGAGGTGGAAACGGGGCTCCCCTGGATGTGTGCGGGACCCACGTGCTTCCTCTCGAGTGGAGACGATTATGTCGGGAACTTCTTGAGTTGCAGCAAGGGTGTGAAGGACCCTTTGGAAGTTCCAGTGGTTAGACATGATTAGCCTCGAGAAGCCTCAGCGGAAATGAGCCTCATCTCGCCTGGAGGGCAAAACCTCCTGGTTTTTCTCGAGTTGCGGCAGTGCTCTCGACTTACGACGGGGACCTCAGGGACCCGCTCTGGTGGCCTCAGGAAAGGCCAGTCCCCATGCGAGTTCCTCGGGGGCCTCTCGGGATTCCTCTCCCGTCGATGCCGGGGCCTAAGTCCTTGTGTGGAGTCGGGGCCGGAACCTGAGGATTCCTCTCCAGTGCTGACATGGATGTTGGGGTACTTCTGGAGTCTCCCCAGGGGAGTCAGTCCTCGTCTCAAATGCGGGCATGCACTTGCGCTTTCCTCCAGAGTGGTAGCAGCAGTGTCACGCAGTCCGCCGCGTGGATCAAAGGATCTATGGTTTTCCCTCGAGTCTTTCCCACGAGGCTTTCCCACGAGGCTTTCCCACAGGGCTGTCCCACGTGCACACGTGGTGGGAGTCGATCCTCGGCTTGAACGTTAAGGCAGTGCAGGGAAAACAGGTCCCTCTGGAATGGACTGACACATCTGGGTGACCCTTGGAATGGTGGCATGACCCTGGAGTTCCTCTCGCCTTTCCTGTGGAGAGCGCCTCCTCTTGAGATGCGACGGGAACGCCGGGAATTCTTTCCCTACGAAACAGGGAAAGGATCCCTCATCTCGAGCTAGGAGGCGGAAACGGGGCTCCCCTGGATGTGTGCGGGACCCCACGTGCTTCCTCTCGAGTGGAGACGGGTATGTCGGGGAACTTCTTGAGGTGCAGCAAGGGTGTGAAGGACCCTTTGGAAGTTCCAGTGGTTAGATGTGATTGGCCTCGAGAAGCCTCAGCGGAAATGGGCCTCATCTCGCCTGGAGGGCAAAACCTCCTGGATTTTCTCGAGTTGTGGCAGGTGCTCTCGACTTACGACGGGGACCTCAGGGACCCGCTCTGGTGGCCTCAGGAAAGTCCAGTCCCCATGCGAGTTCCTCGGGGGCCTCTCGGGATTCCTCTCCCGTCGATGCCGGGGCCTAAGACCTTGTGTGGAGTCGGGGCCGGAACCTGAGGATTCCTCTCCAGTGCTGACATGGATCTTGGGGTACTTCTGGAGTCTCCCCAGGGGAGTCAGTCCTCGTCTCGAATGCGGGCATGCACTTGCGCTTTCCTCCAGAGCGGTAGCAGCAGTGTCACGCAGTCCGCCACGTGGATCAAAGGATCTATGGTTTTCCCTCGAGTCTTTCCCACGAGGCTTTCCCACGAGGCTTTCCCACAGGGCTGTCCCACGTGCACACGTGGTGGGAGTCGATCCTCGGCTTGAACGTCAATGCAGTTCAGGGAAAACAGGTTCCTCTGGAATGGACTGACACATCTGGGGGACTCTTGGAATGGTGGCACGACCCTTCAGTTCCTCTCGCCTTTCCTGTGGAGAGCGCCTCCTCTTGAGATGCGACGGGAACGCCGGGAATTCTTTTCCTACGAAACAGGGAAAGGATCCCGCATCTCGAGCTAGGAGTCAGAAACGGGGCTCCCCTGGATGTGTGCGGGACCCCACGTGCTTCCTCTCGAGTGGAGACGGGTATGTCGCGGAACTGCTTGAGGTGCAGCAATGGTGTGAAGGACCCTTTGGAAGTTCCAGTGGTTAGATGTGATTGGCCTCGAGAAGCCTCAGCGGAAATGGGCCTCATCTCGCCTGGTGGGCAAAACCTCCTGGATTTTCTCGAGTTGCGGCAGGTGCTCTCGACTTACGACGGGGACCTCAGGGACCCGCTCTGGTGGCCTCAGGAAAGGCCAGTCCCCATGCGAGTTCCTCGGGGGCCTCTCGGGATTTCTCTCCCGTCGATGCCGGGGCCTAAGATCTTGTGTGGAGTCGGGGCCGGAACCTGAGGATTCCTCTCCAGTGCTGACATGGATCTTGGGGTACTTCTGGAGTCTCCCCAGGGGAGTCAGTCCTCGTCTCGAATGCGGGCATGCACTTGCGCTTTCCGCCAGAGCGGTAGCAGCGGTGTCACGCAGTCCGCCGCGTGGATCAAAGGATCTATGGTTTTCCCTCGAGTCTTTCCCACGAGGCTTTCCCACGAGGCTTTCCCACAGGGCTGTCCCACGTGCACACGTGGTGGGAGTCGATCCTCGGCTTGAACGTCAAGGCAGTGCAGGGAAAACAGGTTCCTCTGGAATGGACTGAGACATCTGGGGGACTCTTGGAATGGTGGCACGACCCTGGAGTTCCTCTCGCCTTTCCTGTGGAGAGCGCCTCCTCTTGAGATGCGACGGGAACGCCGGGAATTCTTTCCCTACGAAACAGGGAAAGGATCCCTCATCTCGAGCTAGGAGGCGGAAACGGGGCTCCCCTGGATGTGTGAGGGTCCCACGTGCTTCCTCTCGAGTGGAGACGGGTATGTCGGGGAACTTCTTGAGTTGCAGCAAGTGTGTGAAGGACCCTTTGGAAGTTCCAGTGGTTAGACGTGATTAGCCTCGAGAAGCCTCAGCGGAAATGGGCCTCATCTCGCCTGGAGGGCAAAACCGCCTGGATTTTCTCGAGTTGCGGCAGGTGCTCTCGACTTACGACGGGGACCTCAGGGACCCGCTCTGGTGGCCTCGGGAAAGGTCAGTCCCCATGCGAGTTCCTCGGGGGCCTCTCGGGATTCCTCTCCCGTCGATGCCGGGGCCTAAGACCTTGTGTGGAGTCGGGGCCGGAACCTGAGGATTCCTCTCCAGTGCTGACATGGATCTTGGGGTACTTCTGGAGTCTCCCCAGGGGAGTCAGTCCTCGTCTCGAATGCGGGCATGCACTTGCGCTTTCCTCCAGAGCGGTAGCAGCAGTGTCACGCAGTCCGACGCGTGGATCAAAGGATCTATTGTTTTCCCTCGAGTCTTTCCCACGAGGCTTTCCCACGAGGCTTTCCCACAGGGCTGTCCCACGTGCACACGTGGTGGGAGTCGATCCTCGGCTTGAACGTCAAGGCAGTGCAGGGAAAACAGGTTCCTCTTTAATGGACTGACACATCTGGGGGACTCTTGGAATGGTGTCACGACCCTGGAGTTCCTCTCGCCTTTCCTGTGGAGAGCGCCTCCTCTTGAGATGCGACGGGAACGCCGGGAATTCTTTCCCTACGAAACAGGGAAAGGATCCCTCATCTCGAGCTAGGAGGCGGAAACGGGGCTCCCCTGGATGTGTGCGGGACTCCACCTGCTTCCTCTCGAGTGGAGACGGGTATGTCGGGGAACTTCTTGAGTTGCAGCAATGGTGTGAAGGACCCTTTGGAAGTTCCAGTGGTTAGATGTGATTGGCCTCGAGAAGCCTCAGCGGAAATGGGCCTCATCTCGCCTGGAGGGCAAAACCTCCTGGATTTTCTCGAGTTGCGGCAGGTGCTCTCGACTTACGACGGGGACCTCAGGGACCCGCTCTGGTGGCCTCAGGAAAGGCCAGTCCCCATGCGAGTTCCTCGGGGGCCTCTCAGGATTCCTCTCCCGTCGATGCCGGGGCCTAAGACCTTGTGTGGAGTCGGGGCCGGAACCTGAGGATTCCTCTCCAGTGCTGACATGGATGTTGGGGTACTTCTGGAGTCTCCCCAGGGGAGTCAGTCCTCGTCTCGAATGCGGGCATGCACTTGCGCTTTCCTCCAGAGCGGTAGCAGCAGTGTCACGCAGTCCGCCGCGTGGATCAAAGGATCTATGGTTTTCCCTCGAGTCTTTCCCACGAGGCTTACCCACGAGGCTTTCCCACAGGGCTGTCCCACGTGCACACGTGGTGGGAGTCGATCCTCGGCTTGAACGTCAAGGCAGTGCAGGGAAAACAGGTTCCTCTGGAATGGACTGACACATCTGGGGGACTCTTGGAATGGTGGCACGACCCTGGAGTTCCTCTCGCCTTTCCTGTGGGGAGCGCCTCCTCTTGAGATGCGACGGGAACGCCGGGAATTCTTTCCCTACGAAACAGGGAAAGGATCCCTCATCTCGAGCTAGGAGGCGGAAACGGGGCTCCCCTGGATGTGTGCGGGACCCACGTGCTTCCTCTCGAGTGGAGACGATTATGTCGGGGAACTTCTTGAGTTGCAGCAAGGGTGTGAAGGACCCTTTGGAAGTTCCAGTGGTTAGATGTGATTGGCCTCGAGAAGCCTCAGCGGAAATGGGCCTCATCTCGCCTGGAGGGCAAAACCTCCTGGATTTTCTCGAGTTGCGGCAGGTGCTCTCGACTTACGACGGGGACCTCAGGGACCCGCTCTGGTGGCCTCAGGATAGGCCAGTCCCCTTGCGAGTTCCTCGGGGGCCTCTCGGGATTCCTCTCCCGTCGATGCCGGGGCCTAAGACCTTGTGTGGAGTCGGGGCCGGAACCTGAGGATTCCTCTCCAGTGCTGACATGGATCTTGGGGTATTTCTGGAGTCTCCCCAGGGGAGTCAGTCCTCGTCTCGAATGCGGGCAGGCACTTGCGCTTTCCTCCAGAGCGGTAGCAGCAGTGTCACGCAGTCCGCCGCGTGGATCAAAGGATCTATGGTTTTCCCTCGAGTCTTTCCCACGAGGCTTTCCCACGACGCTTTCCCACAGGGCTGTCCCACGTGCACACGTGGTGGGAGTCGATCCTCGGCTTGAACGTCAAGGCAGTGCAGGGAAAACAGGTTCCTCTGGAATGGACTGACACATCTGGGGGACTCTTGGAATGGTGGCATGACCCTGGAGTTCCTCTCGCATTTCCTGTGGAGAGCGCCTCCTCTTGAGATGTGACGGGAACGCCGGGAATTCTTTCCCTACGAAACAGGGAAAGGATCCCTCATCTCGAGCTAGGAGGCGGAAACGGGGCTCCCCTGGATGTGTGAGGGACCCCACGTGCTTCCTCTCGAGTGGAGACGGGTATGTCGGGGAACTTCTTGAGTTGCAGCAAGGGTGTGAAGGACCCTTTGGAAGTTCCAGTGGTTAGATGTGATTGGCCTCGAGAAGCCTCAGCGGAAATGGGCCTCATCTCGCCTGGAGGGCAAAACCTCCTGGATTTTCTCGAGTTGCGGCAGGTGCTCTCGACTTACGACGGGGACCTCAGGGACCCGCTCTGGTGGACTCAGGAAAGGCCAGTCCAAATGCGAGTTCCTCGGGGGCCTCTCGGGATTCCTCTCCCGTCGATGCCGGGGCCTAAGACCTTGTGTGGAGTCGGGGCCGGAACCTGAGGATTTCTCTCCAGTGCTGACATGGATCTAGGGGGAACTTCTGGAGTCTCCCCAGGGGAGTCAGTCCTCGTCTCGAATGCGGGCATGCACTTTCGCTTTCCTCCAGAGTGGTAGCAGCAGTGTCACGCAGTCCGCCGCGTGGATCAAAGGATCTATGGTTTTCCCTCGAGTCTTTCCCACGAGGCTTTCACACGAGGCTTTCCCACAGGGCTGTCCCACGTGCACACGTGGTGGGACTCGATCCTCGGCTTGAACGTCAAGGCAGTGCAGGGAAAACAGGTTCCTCTGGAATGGACTGACACATCTGGGGGACTCTTGGAATGGTGGCATGACCCTGGAGTTCCTCTCGCCTTTCCTGTGGAGAGCGCCTCCTCTTGAGATGCGACGGGAACGCCGGGAATTCTTTCCCTACGAAACAGATAAAGGATCCCTCATCTCGAGCTAGGAGGCGGAAACGGGGCTCCCCTGGATGTGTGCGGGACCCCACGTGCTTCCCCTCGAGTGGAGACGGGTATGTCGGGGAACTTCTTGAGTTGCAGCAATGGTGTGAAGGACCCTTTGGAAGTTCCAGTGGTTAGATGTGATTGGCCTCGAGAAGCCTCAGCGGAAATGGGCCTCATCTCGCCTGGAGGGCAAAACCTCCTGGATTTTCTCGACTTGCGGCAGGTGCTCTCGACTGACGACGGGGACCTCAGGGACCCGCTCTGGTGGCCTCAGGAAAGGCCAGTCCCCATGCGAGTTCCTCGGGGGCGTCTCGGGATTCCTCTCCCGTCGATGTCGGGGCCTAAGACCTTGTGTGGAGTCGGGGCCGGAACCTGAGGATTCCTCTCCAGTGCTGACATAGATCTTGGGGTACTTCTGGAGTCTCCCCAGGGGAGTCAGTCCTCGTCTCGAATGCGGGCATGCACTTGCGCTTTCCTCCAGAGCGATAGCAGCAGTGTCACGCAGTCCGCCGCGTGGATCAAAGGATCTATGGTTTTCCCTCGAGTCTTTCCCACGAGGCTTTCCCACGAGGCTTTCCCACAGGGCTGTCCCACGTGCACACGTGGTGGGAGTCGATCCTCGGCTTGAACGTCAAGGCAGTGCAGGGAAAACAGGTTCCTCTGGAATGGACTGACACATCTGGGGGACTCTTGGAATGGTGGCACGACCCTGGAGTTCCTCTCGCCTTTCCTGTGGAGAGCGCCTCCTCTTGAGATGCGACGGGAACGCCGGGAATTCTTTCCCTACGAAACAGGGAAAGGATCCCTCATCTCGAGCTAGGAGGCGGAAACGGGGCTCCCCTGGATGTGTGCGGGACCCCACGTGCTTCCTCTCGAGTGCAGACTGGTATGTCGGGGAACTTCTTGAGTTGCAGCAAGGGTGTGAAGGACCCTTTGGAAGTTCCAGTGGTTAGATGTGATTGGCCTCGAGAAGCCTCAGCGGAAATGGGCCTCATCTCGCCTGGAGGGCAAAACCTCCTGGATTTTCTCGAGTTGCGGCAGGTGCTCTCGACTTACGACGGGGACCTCAGGGACCCGCTCTGGTGGCCTCAGGAAAGGCCAGTCCCCTTGCGAGTTCCTCGGGGGCCTCTCGGGATTCCTCTCCCGTCGATGCCGGGGCCTAAGACCTTGTGTGGAGTCGGGTCCGGAACCTGAGGATTCCTCTCCAGTGCTGACATGGATCTTGGGGTACTTCTGGAGTCTCCCCAGGGGAGTCAGTCCTGGTCTGGAATGCGGGCATGCACTTGCGCTTTCCTCCAGAGCGGTAGCAGCAGTGTCACGCAGTCCGCCGCGTGGATCAAAGGATCTATGGTTTTCCCTCGAGTCTTTCCCACGAGGCTTTCCCACGACGCTTTCCCACAGGGCTGTCCCACGTGCACACGTGTTGGGAGTCGATCCTCGGCTTGAACGTCAAGGCAGTGCAGGGAAAACAGGTTCCTCTGGAATGGACTGACACATCTGGGGGACTCTTGGAATGGTGGCACGACCCTGGAGTTCCTCTCGCCTTTCCTGTGGAGAGCGCCTCCTCTTGAGATGCGACGGGAACGCCGGGAATTCTTTCCCTACGAAACAGGGAAAGGATCCCTCATCTCGAGCTAGGAGGCAGAAACGGGTCTCCCCTGGATGTGTGCGGGACCCCACGTGCTTCCTCTCGAGTGGAGACGGGTATGTGGGGGAACTTCTTGAGTTGCACCAATGGTGTGAAGGACCCTTTGGAAGTTCCAGTGGTTAGATGTGATTGGCCTCGAGAAGCCTCAGCGGAAATGGGCCTCATCTGGCCTGGAGGGCAAAACCTCCTGGATTTTCTCGAGTTGCGGCAGGTGCTCTCGACTTACGACGGGGACCTCAGGGACCCGCTCTGGTGGCCTCAGGAAAGGCCAGTCCTCATGCGAGTTCCTCGGGGGCGTCTCGGGATTCCTCTCCCGTCGATGCCGGGGCCTAAGACCTTGTGTGGAGTCGGGGCCGGAACCTGAGGATTCCTCTCCAGTGCTGACATGGATCTTGGGGTACTTCTGGAGTCTCCCCAGGGGAGTCAGTCCTCGTCTCGAATGCGGGCATGCACTTGCGCTTTCCTCCAGAGCGGTAGCAGCAGTGTCACGCAGTCCGCCGCGTGGATCAAAGGATCTATGGTTTTCCCTCGAGTCTTTCCCACGAGGCTTTCCACGAGGCTTTCCCACAGGGCTGTCCCACGTGCACACGTGGTGGGAGTCGATCCTCGGCTTGAACGTCAAGGCAGTGCAGGGAAAACAGGTTCCTCTGGAATGGACTGACACATCTGGGGGACTCTTGGAATGGTGGCACGACCCTGGAGTTCCTCTCGCCTTTCCTGTGGAGAGCGCCTCCTCTTGAGATGCGACGGGAACGCCGGGAATTCTTTCCCTATGAAACAGGGAAAGGATCCCTCATCTCGAGCTAGGAGGCGGAAACGGGGCTCCCCTGGATGTGTGCGGGACCCCACGTGCTTCCTCTCGAGTGGAGACGGGTATGTCGGGGAACTTCTTGAGTTGCAGCAAGGGTGTGAAGGTCCCACTGGAAGTTCCAGTGGTTAGATGTGATTGGCCTCGAGAAGCCTCAGCGGAAATGGGCCTCATCTCGCCTGGAGGGCAAAACCTCCTGGATTTTCTCGAGTTGCGGCAGGTGCTCTCGACTTACGACGGGGACCTCAGGGACCCGCTCTGGTGGCCTCAGGAAAGGCCAGTCCCCATGCGAATTCCTCGGGGGCCTCTCGGGATTCCTCTCCCGTCGATGCCGGGGCCTAAGACCTTGTGTGGAGTCGGGACCGGAACCTGACGATTCCTCTCCAGTGCTGACATGGATCTTGGGGTACTTCTGGAGTCTCCCCAGGGGAGTCAGTCCTTGTCTCGAATGCGGGCATGCACTTGCGCTTTCCTCCAGAGCGGTAGCAGCAGTGTCACGCAGTCCGCCGTGTGGATCAAGGATCTATGGTTTTCCCTCGAGTCTTTCCCACGAGGCTTTCCCACGAGGCTTTCCCACAGGGCTGTCCCACGTGCACACGTGGTGGGAGTCGATGCTCGGCTTGAACGTCAAGGCAGTGCAGGGAAAACAGGTTCCTCTGGAATGGACTGACACATCCGGGGGAGTCTTGGAATGGTGGCACGACCCTGGAGTTCCTCTCGACTTTCCTGTGGAGAGCGCCTCCTCTTGAGATGCGACGGGAACGCCGGGAATTCTTTCCCTACGAAACAGGGAAAGGATCCCTCATCTCGAGCTAGGAGGCGGAAACGGGGCTTCCCTGGATGTGTGCGGGACCCCACGTGCTTCCTCTCGAGTGGAGACTGGTATGTCGGGGAACTTCTTGAGTTGCAGCAAGGGTGTGAAGGAACCTTTGGAAGTTCCAGTGGTTAGACGTGATTAGCCTCGAGAAGCCTCAGCGGAAATGGGCCTCATCTCGCCTGGAGGGCAAAACCTCCTGGATTTTCTCGAGTTGCGGCAGGTGCTCTCGACTTACGACCGGGACATCAGGGACCCGCTCTGGTGGCCTCAGGAAAGGCCAGTCCCCATGCGAGTTCCTTGGGGGCCTCTCGGGATTCCTCTCCCGTCGATGCCGGGGCCTAAGACCTTGTGTGGAGTCGGGGCCGTAACCTGAGGATTGCTCTCCAGTGCTGACATGGATCTTGGGGTACTTCTGGAGTCTCCCCAGGGGAGTAAGTCCTCGTCTCGAATGCGGGCATGCACTTGCGCTTTCCTCCAGAGCGGTAGCAGCAGTGTCACGCAGTCCGCCGCGTGGATCAAAGGATCTATGGTTTTCCCTCGAGTCTTTCCCACGAGGCTTTCCCACGAGGCTTTCCCACAGGGCTGTCCCACGTGCACACGTGGTGGGAGTCGATCCTCGGCTTGAACGTCAAGGCAGTGCAGGGAAAACAGGTTCCTCTGGAATGGACTGACACATCCGGGGGAGTCTTGGAATGGTGGCACGACCCTGGAGTTCCTCTCGACTTTCCTGTGGAGAGCGCCTCCTCTTGAGATGCGACGGGAACGCCGGGAATTCTTTCCCTACGAAACAGGGAAAGGATCCCTCATCTCGAGCTAGGAGGCGGAAACGGGGCTCCCCTGGATGTGTGCGGGACCCTCGTGCTTCCTCTCGAGTGGAGACGGGTATGTTGGGGAACTTCTTGAGTTGCAGCAAGGGTGAGAAGGACCCTTTGGATGTTCCAGTGGTTAGATGTGATTAGCCTCGAGAAGCCTCAGCGGAAATGGGCCTCATCTCGCCTGGAGGGCAAAACCTCCTGGATTTTCTCGAGTTGCGGCAGGTGCTCTCGACTTACGACGGGGACCTCAGGGACCCGCTCTGGTGGCCTCAGGAAAGGCCAGTCCCCATGCGAGTTCCTCGGGGGCCTCTCGGGATTCCTCTCCCGTCGATGCCGGGGCCTAAGACCTTGTGTGGAGTCGGGGCCGGAACCTGAGGATTCCTCTCCAGTGCTGACATGGATCTTGGGGTACTTCTGGAGTCTCCCCAGGGGAGTCAGTCCTCGTCTCGAATGCGGGAATGCACTTGCGCTTTCCTCCAGGGCGGTAGCAGCAGTGTCACGCAGTCCGCCGCGTGGATCAAAGGATCTATGGTTTTCCCTCGAGTCTTTCCCACGAGGCTTTCCCACGAGGCTTTCCCACAGGGCTGTCCCACGTGCACACGTGGTGGGAGTCGATCCTCGGCTTGAACGTCAAGGCAGTGCAGGGAAAACAGGTTCCTCTGTAATGGACTGACACATCAGGGGGACTCTTGGAATGGTGGCACGACCCTGGAGTTCCTCTCGCCTTTCCTGTGGAGAGCGCCTCCTCTTGAGATGCGACGGGAACGCCGGGAATTCTTTCCCTACGAAACAGGGAAAGGATCCCTCATCTCGAGCTAGGAGGCGGAAACGGGGCTCCCCTGGATGTGTGCGGGACCCACGTGCTTCCTCTCGAGTGGAGACGATTATGTCGGGGAACTTCTTGAGTTGCAGCAAGGGTGTGAAGGACCCTTTGGAAGTTCCAGTGGCTAGACATGATTAGCCTCGAGAAGCCTCAGCGGAAATGAGCCTCATCTCGCCAGGAGGGCAAAACCTCCTGGTTTTTCTCGAGTTGCGGCAGTGCTCTCGACTTACGACGGGGACCTCAGGGACCCGCTCTGGTGGCCTCAGGAAAGGCCAGTCCCCATGCGAGTTCCTCGGGGGCCTCTCGGGATTCCTCTCCCGTCGATGCCGGGGCCTAAGTCCTTGTGTGGAGTCGGGGCCGGAACCTGAGGATTCCTCTCCAGTGCTGACATGGATGTTGGGGTACTTCTGGAGTCTCCCCAGGGGAGTCAGTCCTCGTCTCGAATGCGGGCATGCACTTGCGCTTTCCTCCAGAGCGGTAGCAGCAGTGTCACGCAGTCCGCCGCGTGGATCAAAGGATCTATGATTTTCCCTCGAGTCTTTCCCACGAGGCTTTCCCACGAGGCTTTCCCACAGGGCTGTCCCACGTGCACACGTGGTGGGAGTCGATCCTCGGCTTGAACGTCAAGGCAGTTCAGGGAAAACAGGTTCCTCTGGAATGGACTGACACATCTGGGGGACTCTTGGAATGGTGGCACGACCCTTCAGTTCCTCTCGCCTTTCCTGTGGAGAGCGCCTCCTCTTGAGATGCGACGGGAATGCCGGGAATTCTTTTCCTACGAAACAGGGAAAGGATCCCGCATATCGAGCTAGGAGGCGGAAACGGGGCTCCCCTGGATGTGTGCGGGACCCCACGTGCTTCCTCTCGAGTGGAGACGGGTATGTCGCGGAACTGCTTGAGGTGCAGCAATGGTGTGAAGGACCCTTTGGAAGTTCCAGTGGTTAGATGTGATTGGCCTCGAGAAGCCTCAGCGGAAATGGGCCTCATCTCGCCTGGTGGGCAAAACCTCCTGGATTTTCTCGAGTTGCGGCAGGTGCTCTCGACTTACGACGGGGACCTCAGGGACCCGCTCTGGTGGCCTCAGGAAAGGCCAGTCCCCATGCGAGTTCCTCGGGGGCCTCTCGGGATTCCTCTCCCGTCGATGCCAGGGCCTAAGATCTTGTGTGGAGTCGGGGCCGGAACCTGAGGATTCCTCTCCAGTGCTGACATGGATCTTGGGGTACTTCTGGAGTCTCCCCAGGGGAGTCAGTCCTCGTCTCGAATGCGGGCATGCACTTGCGCTTTCCTCCAGAGCGGTAGCAGCAGTGTCACGCAGTCCGCCGCGTGGATCAAAGGATCTATGGTTTTCCCTCGAGTCTTTCCCACGAGGCTTTCCCACGAGGCTTTCCCACAGGGCTGTCCCACGTGCACACGTGGTGGGAGTCGATCCTCGGCTTGAACGTCAAGGCAGTGCAGGGAAAACAGGTTCCTCTGGAATGGACTGACACATCTGGGGGACTCTTGGAATGGTGGCACGACTATGGAGTTCCTCTCGCCATTCCTGTGGAGAGTGCCTCCTCTTGAGATGCGACGGGAACGCCGGGAATTCTTTCCCTACGAAACAGGGAAAGGATCCCTCATCTCGAGCTAGGAGGCGGAAACGGTTCTCCCCTGGATGTGTGCGGGACCCACGTGCTTCCTCTCGAGTGGAGACGGGTATGTCGGGGAACTTCTTGAGTTGCAGCAAGGGTGTGAAGGACCCTTTGGAAGTTCCAGTGGTTAGACGTGATTAGCCTCGAGAAGCCTCAGCGGAAATGGGCCTCATCTCGCCTGGAGGGCAAAACCGCCTGGATTTTCTCGAGTTGCGGCAGGTGCTCTCGACTTACGACGGGGACCTCAGGGACCCGCTCTGGTGGCCTCAGGAAAGGCCAGTCCCCATGCGAGTTCCTCGGGGGCCTCTCGGGATTCCTCTCCCGTCGATGCCGGGGCCTAAGACCTTGTGTGGAGTCGTGGCCGGAACCTGAGGATTCCTCTCCAGTGCTGACATGGATCTTGGGGTACTTTTGGAGTCTCCCCAGGGGAGTCAGTCCTCGTCTCGAATGCGGGCATGCACTTGCGCTTTCCTCCAGAGCGGTAGCAGCAGTGTCACGCAGTCCGCCGCGTGGATCAAAGGATCTATGGTTTTCCCTCGAGTCTTTCCCACGAGGCTTTCCCACGAGGCTTTCCCACAGGGCTGTCCCACGTGCACACGTGGTGGGAGTCGATCCTCGGCTTGAACGTCAAGGCAGTGCAGGGAAAACAGGTTCCTCTGGAATGGACTGACACATCTGGGGGACTCTTGGAATGGTGGCACGACCCTGGAGTTCCTCTCGCCTTTCCTGTGGAGAGCGCCTCCTCTTGAGATGCGACGGGAACGCCGGGAATTCTTTCCCTACGAAACAGGGAAAGGATCCCTCATCTCGAGCTAGGAGGTGGAAACGGGGCTCCCCTGGATGTGTGCGGGACCCACGTGCTTCCTCTCGAGTGGAGACGATTATGTCGGGGAACTTCTTGAGTTGCAGCAAGGGTGTGAAGGACCCTTTGGAAGTTCCAGTGGCTAGACATGATTAGCCTCGAGAAGCCTCAGCGGAAATGAGCCTCATCTCGCCTGGAGGGCAAAACCTCCTGGTTTTTCTCGAGTTGCGGCAGTGCTCTCGACTTACGCCGGGGACCTCAGGGACCCGCTCTGGTGGCCTCAGGAAAGGCCAGTCCCCATGCGAGTTCCTCGGGGGCCTCTCGGGATTCCTCTCCCGTCGATGCCGGGGCCTAAGTCCTTGTGTGGAGTCGGGGCCGGAACCTGAGGATTCCTCTCCAGTGCTGACATGGATGTTGGGGTACTTCTGGAGTCTCCCCAGGGGAGTCAGTCCTCGTCTCGAATGCGGGCATGCACTTGCGCTTTCCTCCAGAGTGGTAGCAGCAGTGTCACGCAGTCCGCCGCGTGGATCAAAGGATCTATGGTTTTCCCTCGAGTCTTTCCCACGAGGCTTTCCCACGAGGCTTTCCCACAGGGCTGTCCCACGAGCACACGTGGTGGGAGTCGATCCTCGGCTTGAACGTCAAGGCAGTGCAGGGAAAACAGGTTCCTCTGGAATGGACTGACACATCTGGGGGACTCTTGGAATGGTGGCACGACCCTGGAGTTCCTCTCGCCTTTCCTGTGGAGAGCGCCTCCTCTTGAGATGCGACGGGAACGCCGGGAATTCTTTCCCTACGAAACAGGGAAAGGATCCCTCATCTCGAGCTAGGAGGCGGAAACGGGGCTCCCCTGGATGTGTGCGGGACCCACGTGCTTCCTCTCGAGTGGAGACGATTATGTCGGGGAACTTCTTGAGTTGCAGCAAGGGTGTGAAGGACCCTTTGGAAGTTCCAGTGGCTAGGCATGATTAGCCTCGAGAAGCCTCAGCGGAAATGAGCCTCATCTCGCCAGGAGGGCAAAACCTCCTGGTTTTTCTCGAGTTGCGGCAGTGCTCTCGACTTACGACGGGGACCTCAGGGACCCGCTCTGGTGGCCTCAGGAAAGGCCAGTCCCCATGCGAGTTCCTCGGGGGCCTCTCGGGATTCCTCTCCCGTCGATGCCGGGGCCTAAGTCCTTGTGTGGAGTCGGGGCCGGAACCTGAGGATTCCTCTCCAGTGCTGACATGGATGTTGGGGTACTTCTGGAGTCTCCCCAGGGGAGTCAGTCCTCGTCTCGAATGCGGGCATGCACTTGCGCTTTCCTCCAGAGCGGTAGCAGCAGTGTCACGCAGTCCGCCGCGTGGATCAAAGGATCTATGATTTTCCCTCGAGTCTTTCCCACGAGGCTTTCCCACGAGGCTTTCCCACAGGGCTGTCCCACGTGCACACGTGGTGGGAGTCGATCCTCGGCTTGAACGTCAAGGCAGTTCAGGGAAAACAGGTTCCTCTGGAATGGACTGACACATCTGGGGGACTCTTGGAATGGTGGCACGACCCTTCAGTTCCTCTCGCCTTTCCTGTGGAGAGCGCCTCCTCTTGAGATGCGACGGGAACGCCGGGAATTCTTTTCCTACGAAACAGGGAAAGGATCCCGCATATCGAGCTAGGAGGCGGAAACGGGGCTCCCCTGGATGTGTGCGGGACCCCACGTGCTTCCTCTCGAGTGGAGACGGGTATGTCGCGGAACTGCTTGAGGTGCAGCAATGGTGTGAAGGACCCTTTGGAAGTTCCAGTGGTTAGATGTGATTGGCCTCGAGAAGCCTCAGCGGAAATGGGCCTCATCTCGCCTGGTGGGCAAAACCTCCTGGATTTTCTCGAGTTGCGGCAGGTGCTCTCGACTTACGACGGGGACCTCAGGGACCCGCTCTGGTGGCCTCAGGAAAGGCCAGTCCCCATGCGAGTTCCTCGCGGGCCTCTCGGGATTCCTCTCCCGTCGATGCCAGGGCCTAAGATCTTGTGTGGAGTCGGGGCCGGAACCTGAGGATTCCTCTCCAGTGCTGACATGGATCTTGGGGTACTTCTGGAGTCTCCCCAGGGGAGTCAGTCCTCGTCTCGAATGCGGGCATGCACTTGCGCTTTCCTCCAGAGCGGTAGCAGCAGTGTCACGCAGTCCGCCGCGTGGATCAAAGGATCTATGGTTTTCCCTCGAGTCTTTCCCACGAGGCTTTCCCACGAGGCTTTCCCACAGGGCTGTCCCACGTGCACACGTGGTGGGAGTCGATCCTCGGCTTGAACGTCAAGGCAGTGCAGGGAAAACAGGTTCCTCTGGAATGGACTGACACATCTGGGGGACTCTTGGAATGGTGGCACGACTATGGAGTTCCTCTCGCCATTCCTGTGGAGAGCGCCTCCTCTTGAGATGCGACGGGAACGCCGGGAATTCTTTCCCTACGAAACAGGGAAAGGATCCCTCATCTCGAGCTAGGAGGCGGAAACGGTTCTCCCCTGGATGTGTGCGGGACCCACGTGCTTCCTCTCGAGTGGAGACGGGTATGTCGGGGAACTTCTTGAGTTGCAGCAAGGGTGTGAAGGACCCTTTGGAAGTTCCAGTGGTTAGACGTGATTAGCCTCGAGAAGCCTCAGCGGAAATGGGCCTCATCTCGCCTGGAGGGCAAAACCGCCTGGATTTTCTCGAGTTGCGGCAGGTGCTCTCGACTTACGACGGGGACCTCAGGGACCCGCTCTGGTGGCCTCAGGAAAGGCCAGTCCCCATGCGAGTTCCTCGGGGGCCTCTCGGGATTCCTCTCCCGTCGATGCCGGGGCCTAAGACCTTGTGTGGAGTCGTGGCCGGAACCTGAGGATTCCTCTCCAGTGCTGACATGGATCTTGGGGTACTTTTGGAGTCTCCCCAGGGGAGTCAGTCCTCGTCTCGAATGCGGGCATGCACTTGCGCTTTCCTCCAGAGCGGTAGCAGCAGTGTCACGCAGTCCGCCGCGTGGATCAAAGGATCTATGGTTTTCCCTCGAGTCTTTCCCACGAGGCTTTCCCACGAGGCTTTCCCACAGGACTGTCCCACGTGCACACGTGGTGGGAGTCGATCCTCGGCTTGAACGTCAAGGCAGTGCAGGGAAAACAGGTTCCTCTGGAATGGACTGACACATCTGGGGGACTCTTGGAATGGTGTCACGACCCTGGAGTTCCTCTCGCCTTTCCTCTGGAGAGCGCCTCCTCTTGAGATGCGACGGGAACGCCGGGAATTCTTTCCCTACGAAACAGGGAAAGGATCCCTCATCTTGAGCTAGGAGGCGGAAACGGGGCTCCCCTGGATGTGTGCGGGACTCCACCTGCTTCCTCTCGAGTGGAGACGGGTATGTCGGGGAACTTCTTGAGTTGCAGCAATGGTGTGAAGGACCCTTTGGAAGTTCCAGTGGTTAGATGTGATTGGCCTCGAGAAGCCTCAGCGGAAATGGGCCTCATCTCGCCTGGAGGGCAAAACCTCCTGGATTTTCTCGAGTTGCGGCAGGTTCTCTCGACTTACGACGGGGACCTCAGGGACCCGTTCTGGTGGCCTCAGGAAAGGCCTGTCCCCATGCGAGTTCCTCGGGGGCCTCTCGGGATTCCTCTCCCGTCGATGCCGGGGCTTAAGACCTTGTGTGGAGTCGGGGCCGGAACCTGAGGATTCCTCTCCAGTGCTGACATGGATCTTGGGGTACTTCTGGAGTCTCCCCAGGGGAGTCAGTCCTCGTCTCGAATGCGGGCATGCACTTGCGCTTTCCTCCAGAGCGGTAGCAGCAGTGTCACGCAGTCCGCCGCGTGGATCAAAGGATCTATGGTTTTCCCTCGAGTCTTTCCCACGAGGCTTTCCCACGAGGCTTTCCCACAGGGCTGTCCCACGTGCACACGTGGTGGGAGTCGATCCTCGGCTTGAACGTCAAGGCAGTGCAGGGAAAACAGGTTCCTCTGGAATGGACTGACACATCTGGGGGACTCTTGGAATGGTGGCACGACCCTGGAGTTCCTCTCGCCTTTCCTGTGGAGAGCGCCTCCTCTTGAGATGCGACGGGAACGCCGGGAATTCTTTCCCTACGAAACAGGGAAAGGATCCCTCATCTCGAGCTAGGAGGTGGAAACGGGGCTCCCCTGGATGTGTGCGGGACCCACGTGCTTCCTCTCGAGTGGAGACGATTATGTCGGGGAACTTCTTGAGTTGCAGCAAGGGTGTGAAGGACCCTTTGGAAGTTCCAGTGGCTAGACATGATTAGCCTCGAGAAGCCTCAGCGGAAATGAGCCTCATCTCGCCTGGAGGGCAAAACCTCCTGGTTTTTCTCGAGTTGCGGCAGTGCTCTCGACTTACGACGGGGACCTCAGGGACCCGCTCTGGTGGCCTCAGGAAAGGCCAGTCCCCATGCGAGTTCCTCGGGGGCCTCTCGGGATTCCTCTCCCGTCGATGCCGGGGCCTAAGTCCTTGTGTGGAGTCGGGGCCGGAACCTGAGGATTCCTCTCCAGTGCTGACATGGATGTTGGGGTACTTCTGGAGTCTCCCCAGGGGAGTCAGTCCTCGTCTCAAATGCGGGCATGCACTTGCGCTTTCCTCCAGAGTGGTAGCAGCAGTGTCACGCAGTCCGCCGCGTGGATCAAAGGATCTATGGTTTTCCCTCGAGTGTTTCCCACGAGGCTTTCCCACGAGGCTTTCCCACAGGGCTGTCCCACGTGCACACGTGGTGGGAGTCGATCCTCGGCTTGAACGTTAAGGCAGTGCAGGGAAAACAGGTTCCTCTGGAATGGACTGACACATCTGGGTGACCCTTGGAATGGTGGCATGACCCTGGAGTTCCTCTCGCCTTTCCTGTGGAGAGCGCCTCCTCTTGAGATGCGACGGGAACGCCGGGAATTCTTTCCCTACGAAACAGGGAAAGGATCCCTCATCTCGAGCTAGGAGGCGGAAACGGGGCTCCCCTGGATGTGTGCGGGACCCCACGTGCTTCCTCTCGAGTGGAGACGGGTATGTCGGGGAACTTCTTGAGGTGCAGCAAGGGTGTGAAGGACCCTTTGGAAGTTCCAGTGGTTAGATGTGATTGGCCTCGAGAAGCCTCAGCGGAAATGGGCCTCATCTCGCCTGGAGGGCAAAACCTCCTGGATTTTCTCGAGTTGTGGCAGGTGCTCTCGACTTACGACGGGGACCTCAGGGACCCGCTCTGGTGGCCTCAGGAAAGTCCAGTCCCCATGCGAGTTCCTCGGGGGCCTCTCGGGATTCCTCTCCCGTCGATGCCGGGGCCTAAGACCTTGTGTGGAGTCGGGGCCGGAACCTGAGGATTCCTCTCCAGTGCTGACATGGATCTTGGGGTACTTCTGGAGTCTCCCCAGGGGAGTCAGTCCTCGTCTCGAATGCGGGCATGCACTTGCGCTTTCCTCCAGAGCGGTAGCAGCAGTGTCACGCAGTCCGCCACGTGGATCAAAGGATCTATGGTTTTCCCTCGAGTCTTTCCCACGAGGCTTTCCCACGAGGCTTTCCCACAGGGCTGTCCCACGTGCACACGTGGTGGGAGTCGATCCTCGGCTTGAACGTCAATGCAGTTCAGGGAAAACAGGTTCCTCTTTAATGGACTGACACATCTGGGGGACTCTTGGAATGGTGTCACGACCCTGGAGTTCCTCTCGCCTTTCCTGTGGAGAGCGCCTCCTCTTGAGATGCGACGGGAACGCCGGGAATTCTTTCCCTACGAAACAGGGAAAGGATCCCTCATCTCGAGCTAGGAGGCGGAAACGGGGCTCCCCTGGATGTGTGCGGGACTCCACCTGCTTCCTCTCGAGTGGAGACGGGTATGTCGGGGAACTTCTTGAGTTGCAGCAATGGTGTGAAGGACCCTTTGGAAGTTCCAGTGGTTAGATGTGATTGGCCTCGAGAAGCCTCAGCGGAAATGGGCCTCATCTCGCCTGGAGGGCAAAACCTCCTGGATTTTCTCGAGTTGCGGCAGGTGCTCTCGACTTACGACGGGGACCTCAGGGACCCGCTCTGGTGGCCTCAGGAAAGGCCAGTCCCCATGCGAGTTCCTCGGGGGCCTCTCAGGATTCCTCTCCCGTCGATGCCGGGGCCTAAGACCTTGTGTGGAGTCGGGGCCGGAACCTGAGGATTCCTCTCCAGTGCTGACATGGATGTTGGGGTACTTCTGGAGTCTCCCCAGGGGAGTCAGTCCTCGTCTCGAATGCGGGCATGCACTTGCGCTTTCCTCCAGAGCGGTAGCAGCAGTGTCACGCAGTCCGCCGCGTGGATCAAAGGATCTATGGTTTTCCCTCGAGTCTTTCCCACGAGGCTTACCCACGAGGCTTTCCCACAGGGCTGTCCCACGTGCACACGTGGTGGGAGTCGATCCTCGGCTTGAACGTCAAGGCAGTGCAGGGAAAACAGGTTCCTCTGGAATGGACTGACACATCTGGGGGACTCTTGGAATGGTGGCACGACCCTGGAGTTCCTCTCGCCTTTCCTGTGGGGAGCGCCTCCTCTTGAGATGCGACGGGAACGCCGGGAATTCTTTCCCTACGAAACAGGGAAAGGATCCCTCATCTCGAGCTAGGAGGCGGAAACGGGGCTCCCCTGGATGTGTGCGGGACCCACGTGCTTCCTCTCGAGTGGAGACGATTATGTCGGGGAACTTCTTGAGTTGCAGCAAGGGTGTGAAGGACCCTTTGGAAGTTCCAGTGGTTAGATGTGATTGGCCTCGAGAAGCCTCAGCGGAAATGGGCCTCATCTCGCCTGGAGGGCAAAACCTCCTGGATTTTCTCGAGTTGCGGCAGGTGCTCTCGACTTACGACGGGGACCTCAGGGACCCGCTCTGGTGGCCTCAGGATAGGCCAGTCCCCTTGCGAGTTCCTCGGGGGCCTCTCGGGATTCCTCTCCCGTCGATGTCGGGGCCTAAGACCTTGTGTGGAGTCGGGGCCGGAACCTGAGGATTCCTCTCCAGTGCTGACATGGATCTTGGGGTACTTCTGGAGTCTCCCCAGGGGAGTCAGTCCTCGTCTCGAATGCGGGCAGGCACTTGCGCTTTCCTCCAGAGCGGTAGCAGCAGTGTCACGCAGTCCGCCGCGTGGATCAAAGGATCTATGGTTTTCCCTCGAGTCTTTCCCACGAGGCTTTCCCACGACGCTTTCCCACAGGGCTGTCCCACGTGCACACGTGGTGGGAGTCGATCCTCGGCTTGAACGTCAAGGCAGTGCAGGGAAAACAGGTTCCTCTGGAATGGACTGACACATCTGGGGGACTCTTGGAATGGTGGCATGACCCTGGAGTTCCTCTCGCATTTCCTGTGGAGAGCGCCTCCTCTTGAGATGTGACGGGAACGCCGGGAATTCTTTCCCTACGAAACAGGGAAAGGATCCCTCATCTCGAGCTAGGAGGCGGAAACGGGGCTCCCCTGGATGTGTGAGGGACCCCACGTGCTTCCTCTCGAGTGGATACGGGTATGTCGGGGAACTTCTTGAGTTGCAGCAAGGGTGTGAAGGACCCTTTGGAAGTTCCAGTGGTTAGATGTGATTGGCCTCGAGAAGCCTCAGCGGAAATGGGCCTCATCTCGCCTGGAGGGCAAAACCTCCTGGATTTTCTCGAGTTGCGGCAGGTGCTCTCGACTTACGACGGGGACCTCAGGGACCCGCTCTGGTGGACTCAGGAAAGGCCAGTCCAAATGCGAGTTCCTCGGGGGCCTCTCGGGATTCCTCTCCCGTCGATGCCGGGGCCTAAGACCTTGTGTGGAGTCGGGGCCGGAACCTGAGGATTTCTCTCCAGTGCTGACATGGATCTAGGGGGAACTTCTGGAGTCTCCCCAGGGGAGTCAGTCCTCGTCTCGAATGCGGGCATGCACTTTCGCTTTCCTCCAGAGTGGTAGCAGCAGTGTCACGCAGTCCGCCGCGTGGATCAAAGGATCTATGGTTTTCCCTCGAGTCTTTCCCACGAGGCTTTCACACGAGGCTTTCCCACAGGGCTGTCCCACGTGCACACGTGGTGGGACTCGATCCTCGGCTTGAACGTCAAGGCAGTGCAGGGAAAACAGGTTCCTCTGGAATGGACTGACACATCTGGGGGACTCTTGGAATGGTGGCATGACCCTGGAGTTCCTCTCGCCTTTCCTGTGGAGAGCGCCTCCTCTTGAGATGCGACGGGAACGCCGGGAATTCTTTCCCTACGAAACAGATAAAGGATCCCTCATCTCGAGCTAGGAGGCGGAAACGGGGCTCCCCTGGATGTGTGCGGGACCCCACGTGCTTCCCCTCGAGTGGAGACGGGTATGTCGGGGAACTTCTTGAGTTGCAGCAATGGTGTGAAGGACCCTTTGGAAGTTCCAGTGGTTAGATGTGATTGGCCTCGAGAAGCCTCAGCGGAAATGGGCCTCATCTCGCCTGGAGGGCAAAACCTCCTGGATTTTCTCGACTTGCGGCAGGTGCTCTCGACTGACGACGGGGACCTCAGGGACCCGCTCTGGTGGCCTCAGGAAAGGCCAGTCCCCATGCGAGTTCCTCGGGGGCGTCTCGGGATTCCTCTCCCGTCGATGCCGGGGCCTAAGACCTTGTGTGGAGTCGGGGCCGGAACCTGAGGATTCCTCTCCAGTGCTGACATAGATCTTGGGGTACTTCTGGAGTCTCCCCAGGGGAGTCAGTCCTCGTCTCGAATGCGGGCATGCACTTGCGCTTTCCTCCAGAGCGATAGCAGCAGTGTCACGCAGTCCGCCGCGTGGATCAAAGGATCTATGGTTTTCCCTCGAGTCTTTCCCACGAGGCTTTCCCACGAGGCTTTCCCACAGGGCTGTCCCACGTGCACACGTGGTGGGAGTCGATCCTCGGCTTGAACGTCAAGGCAGTGCAGGGAAAACAGGTTCCTCTGGAATGGACTGACACATCTGGGGGACTCTTGGAATGGTGGCACGACCCTGGAGTTCCTCTCGCCTTTCCTGTGGAGAGCGCCTCCTCTTGAGATGCGACGGGAACGCCGGGAATTCTTTCCCTACGAAACAGGGAAAGGATCCCTCATCTCGAGCTAGGAGGCGGAAACGGGGCTCCCCTGGATGTGTGCGGGACCCCACGTGCTTCCTCTCGAGTGCAGACTGGTATGTCGGGGAACTTCTTGAGTTGCAGCAAGGGTGTGAAGGACCCTTTGGAAGTTCCAGTGGTTAGATGTGATTGGCCTCGAGAAGCCTCAGCGGAAATGGGCCTCATCTCGCCTGGAGGGCAAAACCTCCTGGATTTTCTCGAGTTGCGGCAGGTGCTCTCGACTTACGACGGGGACCTCAGGGACCCGCTCTGGTGGCCTCAGGAAAGGCCAGTCCCCTTGCGAGTTCCTCGGGGGCCTCTCGGGATTCCTCTCCCGTCGATGCCGGGGCCTAAGACCTTGTGTGGAGTCGGGTCCGGAACCTGAGGATTCCTCTCCAGTGCTGACATGGATGTTGGGGTACTTCTGGAGTCTCCCCAGGGGAGTCAGTCCTCGTCTCGAATGCGGGCATGCACTTGCGCTTTCCTCCAGAGCGGTAGCAGCAGTGTCACGCAGTCCGCCGCGTGGATCAAAGGATCTATGGTTTTCCCTCGAGTCTTTCCCACGAGGCTTTCCCACGACGCTTTCCCACAGGGCTGTCCCACGTGCACACGTGGTGGGAGTCGATCCTCGGCTTGAACGTCAAGGCAGTGCAGGGAAAACAGGTTCCTCTGGAATGGACTGACACATCTGGGGGACTCTTGGAATGGTGTCACGACCCTGGAGTTCATCTCGCCTTTCCTGTGGAGAGCGCCTCCTCTTGAGATGCGACGGGAACGCCGGGAATTCTTTCCCTACGAAACAGGGAAAGGATCCCTCATCTCGAGCTAGGAGGCGGAAACGGGGCTCCCCTGGATATGTGCGGGACCCCACGTGCTTCCTCTCAAGTGCAGACGGGTATGTCGGGGAACTTCTTGAGTTGCAGCAAGGGTGTGAAGGACCCTTTGGAAGTTCCAGTGGTTAGATGTGATTGGCCTCGAGAAGCCTCAGCGGAAATGGGCCTCATCTCGCCTGGAGGGCAAAACCTCCTGGATTTTCTCGAGTTGCGGCAGGTGCTCTCGACTTACGACGGGGACCTCAGGGACCCGCTCTGGTGGCCTCAGGAAAGGCCAGTCCAAATGCGAGTTCCTCGGGGGCCTCTCGGGATTCCTCTCCCGTCGATGCCGGGGCCTAAGACCTTGTGTGGAGTCGGGGCCGGAACCTGAGGATTTCTCTCCAGTGCTGACATGGATCTAGGGGGAACTTCTGGAGTCTCCCCAGGGGAGTCAGTCCTCGTCTCGAATGCGGGCATGCACTTTCGCTTTCCTCCAGAGTGGTAGCAGCAGTGTCACGCAGTCCGCCGCGTGGATCAAAGGATCTATGGTTTTCCCTCGAGTCTTTCCCACGAGGCTTTCACACGAGGCTTTCCCACAGGGCTGTCCCACGTGCACACGTGGTGGGACTCGATCCTCGGCTTGAACGTCAAGGCAGTGCAGGGAAAACAGGTTCCTCTGGAATGGACTGACACATCTGGGGGACTCTTGGAATGGTGGCATGACCCTGGAGTTCCTCTCGCCTTTCCTGTGGAGAGCGCCTCCTCTTGAGATGCGACGGGAACGCCGGGAATTCTTTCCCTACGAAACAGATAAAGGATCCCTCATCTCGAGCTAGGAGGCGGAAACGGGGCTCCCCTGGATGTGTGCGGGACACCACGTGCTTCCCCTCGAGTGGAGACGGGTATGTCGGGGAACTTCTTGAGTTGCAGCAATGGTGTGAAGGACCCTTTGGAAGTTCCAGTGGTTAGATGTGATTGGCCTCGAGAAGCCTCAGCGGAAATGGGCCTCATCTCGCCTGGAGGGCAAAACCTCCTGGATTTTCTCGACTTGCGGCAGGTGCTCTCGACTGACGACGGGGACCTCAGGGACCCGCTCTGGTGGCCTCAGGAAAGGCCAGTCCCCATGCGAGTTCCTCGGGGGCGTCTCGGGATTCCTCTCCCGTCGATGCCGGGGCCTAAGACCTTGTGTGGAGTCGGGGCCGGAACCTGAGGATTCCTCTCCAGTGCTGACATAGATCTTGGGGTACTTCTGGAGTCTCCCCAGGGGAGTCAGTCCTCGTCTCGAATGCGGGCATGCACTTGCGCTTTCCTCCAGAGCGATAGCAGCAGTGTCACGCAGTCCGCCGCGTGGATCAAAGGATCTATGGTTTTCCCTCGAGTCTTTCCCACGAGGCTTTCCCACGAGGCTTTCCCACAGGGCTGTCCCACGTGCACACGTGGTGGGAGTCGATCCTCGGCTTGAACGTCAAGGCAGTGCAGGGAAAACAGGTTCATCTGGAATGGACTGACACATCTGGGGGACTCTTGGAATGGTGGCACGACCCTGGAGTTCCTCTCGCCTTTCCTGTGGAGAGCGCCTCCTCTTGAGATGCGACGGGAACGCCGGGAATTCTTTCCCTACGAAACAGGGAAAGGATCCCTCATCTCGAGCTAGGAGGCGGAAACGGGGCTCCCCTGGATGTGTGCGGGACCCCACGTGCTTCCTCTCGAGTGCAGACTGGTATGTCGGGGAACTTCTTGAGTTGCAGCAAGGGTGTGAAGGACCCTTTGGAAGTTCCAGTGGTTAGATGTGATTGGCCTCGAGAAGCCTCAGCGGAAATGGGCCTCATCTCGCCTGGAGGGCAAAACCTCCTGGATTTTCTCGAGTTGCGGCAGGTGCTCTCGACTTACGACGGGGACCTCAGGGACCCGCTCTGGTGGCCTCAGGAAAGGCCAGTCCCCTTGCGAGTTCCTCGGGGGCCTCTCGGGATTCCTCTCCCGTCGATGCCGGGGCCTAAGACCTTGTGTGGAGTCGGGTCCGGAACCAGAGGATTCCTCTCCAGTGCTGACATGGATCTTGGGGTACTTCTGGAGTCTCCCCAGGGGAGTCAGTCCTCGTCTCGAATGCGGGCATGCACTTGCGCTTTCCTCCAGAGCGGTAGCAGCAGTGTCACGCAGTCCGCCGCGTGGATCAAAGGATCTATGGTTTTCCCTCGAGTCTTTCCCACGAGGCTTTCCCACGACGCTTTCCCACAGGGCTGTCCCACGTGCACACGTGGTGGGAGTCGATCCTCGGCTTGAACGTCAAGGCAGTGCAGGGAAAACAGGTTCCTCTGGAATGGACTGACACATCTGGGGGACTCTTGGAATGGTGTCACGACCCTGGAGTTCATCTCGCCTTTCCTGTGGAGAGCGCCTCCTCTTGAGATGCGACGGGAACGCCGGGAATTCTTTCCCTACGAAACAGGGAAAGGATCCCTCATCTCGAGCTAGGAGGCGGAAACGGGTCTCCCCTGGATGTGTGCGGGACCCCACGTGCTTCCTCTCGAGTGGAGACGGGTATGTGGGGGAACTTCTTGAGTTGCACCAATGGTGTGAAGGACCCTTTGGAAGTTCCAGTGGTTAGATGTGATTGGCCTCGAGAAGCCTCAGCGGAAATGGGCCTCATCTGGCCTGGAGGGCAAAACCTCCTGGATTTTCTCGAGTTGCGGCAGGTGCTCTCGACTTACGACGGGGACCTCAGGGACCCGCTCTGGTGGCCTCAGGAAAGGCCAGTCCCCATGCGAGTTCCTCGGGGGCGTCTCGGGATTCCTCTCCCGTCGATGCCGGGGCCTAAGACCTTGTGTGGAGTCGGGGCCGGAACCTGAGGATTCCTCTCCAGTGCTGACATGGATCTTGGGGTACTTCTGGAGTCTCCCCAGGGAGTCAGTCCTCGTCTCGAATGCGGGCATGCACTTGCGCTTTCCTCCAGAGCGGTAGCAGCAGTGTCACGCAGTCCGCCGCGTGGATCAAAGGATCTATGGTTTTCCCTCGAGTCTTTCCCACGAGGCTTTCCCACGAGGCTTTCCCACAGGGCTGTCCCACGTGCACACGTGGTGGGAGTCGATCCTCGGCTTGAACGTCAAGGCAGTGCAGGGAAAACAGGTTCCTCTGGAATGGACTGACACATCTGGGGGACTCTTGGAATGGTGGCATGACCCTGGAGTTCCTCTCGCCTTTCCTGTGGAGAGCGCATCCTCTTGAGATGCGACGGGAACTCCGGGAATTCTTTCCCTACGAAACAGGGAAAGGATCCCTCATCTCGAGCTAGGAGGCAGAAACGGGGCTCCCCTGGATATGTGCGGGACCCCACGTGCTTCCTCTCAAGTGCAGACGGGTATGTCGGGGAACTTCTTGAGTTGCAGCAAGGGTGTGAAGGACCCTTTGGAAGTTCCAGTGGTTAGATGTGATTGGCCTCGAGAAGCCTCAGCGGAAATGGGCCTCATCTCGCCTGGAGGGCAAAACCTCCTGGATTTTCTCGAGTTGCGGCAGGTGCTCTCGACTTACGATGTGGACCTCAGGGACCCGCTCTGGTGGCCTCAGGAAAGGCCAGTCCCCATGCGAGTTCCTCGGGGGCCTCTCGGGATTCCTCTCCCGTCGATGCCGGGGCCTAAGACCTTGTGTGGAGTCGGGGCCGGAACCTGAGGATTCCTCTCCAGTGCTGACATGGATCTTGGGGTACTTCTGGAGTCTCCCCAGGGGAGTCAGTCCTCGTCTCGAATGCGGGCATGCACTTGCGCTTTCCTCCAGAGCGGTAGCAGCAGTGTCACGCAGTCCGCCGCGTGGATCAAAGGATCTATGGTTTTCCCTCGTGTCTTTCCCACGATGCTTTCCCACGAGGCTTTCCCACAGGGCTGTCCCACGTGCACACGTGGTGGGAGTCGATCCTCGGCTTGAACGTCAAGGCAGTGCAGGGAAAACAGGTTCCTCTGGAATGGACTGACACATCTGGGGGACTCTTGGAATGGTGGCATGACCCTGGAGTTCCTCTCGCATTTCCTGTGGAGAGCGCCTCCTCTTGAGATGTGACGGGAACGCCGGGAATTCTTTCCCTACGAAACAGGGAAAGGATCCCTCATCTCGAGCTAGGAGGCGGAAACGGGGCTCCCCTGGATGTGTGAGGGACCCCACGTGCTTCCTCTCGAGTGGAGACGGGTATGTCGGGGAACTTCTTGAGTTGCAGAAAGGGTGTGAAGGACCCTTTGGAAGTTCCAGTGGTTAGATGTGATTGGCCTCGAGAAGCCTCAGCGGAAATGGGCCTCATCTCGCCTGGAGGGCAAAACCTCCTGGATTTTCTCGAGTTGCGGCAGGTGCTCTCGACTTACGACGGGGACCTCAGGGACCCGCTCTGGTGGCCTCAGGAAAGGCCAGTCCAAATGCGAGTTCCTCGGGGGCCTCTCGGGATTCCTCTCCCGTCGATGCCGGGGCCTAAGACCTTGTGTGGAGTCGGGGCCGGAACCTGAGGATTTCTCTCCAGTGCTGACATGGATCTAGGAGGAACTTCTGGAGTCTCCCCAGGGGAGTCAGTCCTCGTCTCGAATGCGGGCATGCACTTGTGCTTTCCTCCAGAGTGGTAGCAGCAGTGTCACGCAGTCCGCCGCGTGGATCAAAGGATCTATGGTTTTCCCTCGAGTCTTTCCCACGAGGCTTTCACACGAGGCTTTCCCACAGGGCTGTCCCACGTGCACACGTGGTGGGACTCGATCCTCGGCTTGAACGTCAAGGCAGTGCAGGGAAAACAGGTTCCTCTGGAATGGACTGACACATCTGGGGGACTCTTGGAATGGTGGCATGACCCTGGAGTTCCTCTCGCCTTTCCTGTGGAGAGCGCCTCCTCTTGAGATGCGACGGGAACGCCGGGAATTCTTTCCCTACGAAACAGATAAAGGATCCCTCATCTCGAGCTAGGAGGCGGAAACGGGGCTCCCCTGGATGTGTGCGGGACCCCACGTGCTTCCCCTCGAGTGGAGACGGGTATGTCGGAGAACTTCTTGAGTTGCAGCAATGGTGTGAAGGACCCTTTGGAAGTTCCAGTGGTTAGATGTGATTGGCCTCGAGAAGCCTCAGCGGAAATGGGCCTCATCTCGCCTGGAGGGCAAAACCTCCTGGATTTTCTCGAGTTGCGGCAGGTGCTCTCGACTTACGACGGGGACCTCAGGGACCCGCTCTGGTGGCCTCAGGAAAGGCCAGTCCCCATGCGAGTTCCTCGGGGGCATCTCGGGATTCCTCTCCCTTCGATGCCGGGGCCTAAGACCTTGTGTGGAGTCGGGGCCGGAAACTGAGGATTCCTCTCCAGTGCTGACATGGATCTTGGGGTACTTCTGGAGTCTCCCCAGGGGAGTCAGTCCTCGTCTCGAATGCGGGCATGCACTTGCGCTTTCCTCCAGAGCGGTAGCAGCAGTGTCACGCAGTCCGCCGCGTGGATCAAAGGATCTATGATTTTCCCTCGAGTCTTTCCCACGAGGCTTTCCCACGAGGCTTTCCCACAGGGCTGTCCCACGTGCACACGTGGTGGGAGTCGATCCTCGGCTTGAACGTCAAGGCAGTGCAGGGAAAACAGGTTCCTCTGGAATGGACTGACACATCTGGGGGACTCTTGGAATGGTGGCACGACCCTGGAGTTCCTCTCGCCTTTCCTGTGGAGAGCGCCTCCTCTTGAGATGCGACGGGAACGCCGGGAATTCTTTCGCTACGAAACAGGGAAAGGATCCCTCATCTCGAGCTAGGAGGCGGAAACGGGGCTCCCCTGGATGTGTGCGGGACCCCACGTGCTTCCTCTCGAGTGCAGACTGGTATGTCGGGGAACTTCTTGAGTTGCAGCAAGGGTGTGAAGGACCCTTTGGAAGTTCCAGTGGTTAGATGTGATTGGCCTCGAGAAGCCTCAGCGGAAATGGGCCTCATCTCGCCTGGAGGGCAAAACCTCCTGGATTTTCTCGAGTTGCGGCAGGTGCTCTCGACTTACGACGGGGACCTCAGGGACCCGCTCTGGTGGCCTCAGGAAAGGCCAGTCCCCTTGCGAGTTCCTCGGGGGCCTCTCGGGATTCCTCTCCCGTCGATCCCGGGGCCTAAAACCTTGTGTGGAGTCGGGGCCGGAACCTGAGGATTCCTCTCCAGTGCTGACATGGATCTTGGGGTACTTCTGGAGTCTCCTCAGGGGAGTCAGTCCTCGTCTCGAATGCGGGCATGCACTTGCGCTTTCCTCCAGAGCGGTAGCAGCAGTGTCACGCAGTCCGCCGCGTGGATCAAAGGATCTATGTTTTTCCCTCGAGTCTTTCCCACGAGGCTTTCCCACGACGCTTTCCCACAGGTCTGTCCCACGTGCACACGTGGTGGGAGTCGATCCTCGGCTTGAACGTCAAGGCAGTGCAGGGAAAACAGGTTCCTCTGGAATGGACTGACACATCTGGGGGACTCTTGGAATGGTGTCACGACCCTGGAGTTCCTCTCGCCTTTCCTGTGGAGAGCGCCTCCTCTTGAGATGCGACGGGAACGCCGGGAATTCTTTCCCTACGAAACAGGGAAAGGATCCCTCATCTCGAGCTAGGAGTCGGAAACGGGGCTCCCCTCGATGTGTGCGGGACCCCACGTGCTTCCTCTCGAGTGGAGACGGGTATGTCAGGGAACTTCTTGAGTTGCAGCAAGGATGTGAAGGACCCTTTGGAAGTTCCAGTGGTTAGATGTGATTGGCCTCGAGAAGCCTCAGCGGAAATGGGCCTCATCTCGCCTGGAGGGCAAAATCTCCTGGATTTTCTCGAGTTGCGGCAGGTGCTCTCGACTTACGACGGGGACCTCAGGGACCCGCTCTGGTGGCCTCAGGAAAGGCCAGTCCCCATGCGAGTTCCTCGGGGGCCTCTCAGGATTCCTCCCCGTCGATGCCGGGGCCTAGACCTTGTGTGGAGTCGGGGCCGGAACCTGAGGATTCCTCTCCAGTGCTGACATGGATCTTGGGGTACTTCTGGAGTCTCCCCAGGGGAGTCAGTCCTCGTCTCGAATGCGGGCATGCACTTGCGCTTTCCTCCAGAGCGGTAGCAGCAGTGTCACGCAGTCCGCCGCGTGGATCAAAGGATCTATGGTTTTCCCTCGAGTCTTTCCCACGAGGCTTTCCCACGAGGCTTTCCCACAGGGCTGTCCCACGTGCACACGTGGTGGGAGTCGATCCTCGGCTTGAACGTCAAGGCAGTGCAGGGAAAACAGGTTCCTCTGGAATGGACTGACACATCTGGGGGACTCTTGGAATGGTGGCACGACCCTGGAGTTCCTCTCGCCTTTCCTGTGGAGAGCGCCTCCTCTTGAGATGCGACGGGAACGCCGGGAATTCTTTCCCTACGAAACAGGGAAAGGATCCCTCATCTCGAGCTAGGAGGCGGAAACGGGTCTCCCCTGGATGTGTGCGGGACCCCACGTGCTTCCTCTCGCGTGGAGACGGGTATGTGGGGGAACTTCTTGAGTTGCAGCAATGGCGTGAAGGACCCTTTGGAAGTTCCAGTGGTTAGATGTGATTGGCCTCGAGAAGCCTCAGCGGAAATGGGCCTCATCTCGCCTGGAGGGCAAAACCTCCTGGATTTTCTCGAGTTGCGGCAGGTGCTCTCGACTTACGACGGGGACCTCAGGGACCCGCTCTGGTGGCCTCAGGAAAGGCCAGTCCCCATGCGAGTTCCTCGGGGGCCTCTCGGGTTTCCTCTCCCGTCGATGCCGGGGCCTAAGACCTTGTGTGGAGTCGGGGCCGGAACCTGAGGATTCCTCTCCAGTGCTGACATGGATCTTGGGGTACTTCTGGAGTCTCCCCAGGGGAGTCAGTCCTCGTCTCGAATGCGGGCATGCACTTGCGCTTTCCTCCAGAGCGGTAGCAGCAGTGTCACGCAGTCCGCCGCGTGGATCAAAGGATCTATGGTTTTCCCTCGAGTCTTTCCCACGAGGCTTTCCCACGAGGCTTTCCCACAGGGCTGTCCCACGTGCACACGTGGTGGGAGTCGATCCTCGGCTTGAACGTCAAGGCAGTGCAGGGAAAACAGGTTCCTCTGGAATGGACTGACACATCTGGGGGACTCTTGGAATGGTGGCATGACCCTGGAGTTCCTCTCGCCTTTCCTGTGGAGAGCGCCTCCTCTTGAGATGCGACGGGAACGCCGGGAATTCTTTCCCTACGAAACAGGGAAAGGATCCCTCATCTCGAGCTAGGAGGCGGAAACGGGGCTCCCCTGGATGTGTGCGGGACACCACGTGCTTCCTCTCGAGTGCAGACGGGTATGTCGGGGAACTTCTTGAGTTGCAGCAAGGGTGTGAAGGACCCTTTGGAAGTTCCAGTGGTTAGATGTGATTGGCCTCGAGAAGCCTCAGCGGAAATGGGCCTCATCTCGCCTGGAGGGCAAAACCTCCTGGATTTTCTCGAGTTGCGGCAGGTGCTCTCGACTTACGACGGGGACCTCAGGGACCCGCTCTGGTGGCCTGAGGAAAGGCCAGTCCGCATGCGAGTTCCTCGGGGGCCTCTCGGGATTCCTCTCCCGTCGATGCCGGGGCCTAAGACCTTGTGTGGAGTCGGGGCCGGAACCTGAGGATTCCTCTCCAGTGCTGACATGGATCTTGGGGTACTTCTGGAGTCTCCCCAGGGGAGTCAGTCCTCGTCTCGAATGTGGGCACGCACTTGCGCTTTCCTCCAGAGCGGTAGGAGCAGTGTCACGCAGTCCGCCGCGTGGATCAAAGGATCTATGGTTTTCCCTCGAGTCTTTCCCACGAGGCTTTTCCACGAGGCTTTCCCACAGGGCTGTCCCAAGTGCACACGTGGTGGGACTCGATCCTCGGCTTGAACGTCAAGGCAATGCAGGGAAAACAGGTTCCTCTGGAATGGACTGACACATCTGGGGGACTCTTGGAATGGTGGCACGACCCTGGAGTTCCTCTCGCCTTTCCTGTGGAGAGCGCCTCCTCTTGAGATGCGACGGGAACGCCGGGAATTCTTTCCCTACGAAACAGGGAAAGGATCCCTCATCTCGAGCTAGGAGGCGGAAACGGGGCTCCCCTGGATGTGTGCGGGACACCACGTGCTTCCTCTCGAGTGGAGACCGGTATGTCGGGGAACTTCTTGAGTTGCAGCAAGGGTGTGAAGGACCCTTTGGAAGTTCCAGTGGTTAGATGTGATTGGCCTCGAGAAGCCTCAGCGGAAATGGGCATCATCTCGCCTGGAGGGCAAAACCTCCTGGATTTTCTCGAGTTGCGGCAGGTGCTCTCGACTTACGACGGGGACCTCAGGGACCCGCTCTGGTGGCCTCAGGAAAGGCCAGTCCCCATGCGAGTTCCTCGGGGGCCTCTCGGGATTCCTCTCCCGTCGATGCCGGGGCCTAAGACCTTGTGTAGAGTCGGGGCCGGATCCTGAGGATTCCTCTCCAGTGCTGACATGGATCTTGGGGTACTTCTGGAGTCTCCCCAGGGGAGTCAGTCCTCGTCTCGAATGCGGGCATGCACTTGCGCTTTCCTCCAGAGCGGTAGCAGCATTGTCACGCAGTCCGCCGCGTGGATCAAAGGATCTATGGTTTTCCCTCGAGTCTTTCCCACGAGGCTTTCCCACGAGGCTTTCCCACAGGGCTGTCCCACGTGCACACGTGGTGGGAGTCGATCCTCGGCTTGAACGTCAAGGCAGTGCAGGGAAAACAGGTTCCTCTGGAATGGACTGACACATCTGGGGGACTCTTGGAATGGTGTCTCGACCCTGGAGTTCCTCTCGCCTTTCCTGTGGAGAGCGCCTCCTCTTGAGATGCGACGGGAACACCGGGAATTCTTTCCCTACGAAACAGGGAAAGGATCCCTCATCTCGAGCTAGGAGGCGGAAACGGGGCTCCCCTGGATGTGTGCGATACCCCACGTGCTTCCTCTCGAGTGGAGACGGGTATGTCGGTGAACTTCTTGAGTTGCAGCAAGGGTGTGAAGGACCCTTTGGAAGTTCCAGTGGTTAGATGTGATTGGCCTCGAGAAGCCTCAGCGGAAATCGGCCTCATCTCGCCTGGAGGGCAAAACCTCCTGGATTTTCTCGAGTTGAGGCAGGTGCTCTCGACTTACGACGGGGACCTCAGGGACCCCCTCTGGTGGCCTCAGGAAAGGCCAGTCCCGATGGGAGTTCCTCGGGGGCCTCTCTGGATTCCTCTCCCGTCGATGCCGGGGCCTAAGACCTTGTGTGGAGTCGGGGCCGGAACCTGAGGATTCCTCTCCAGTGCTGACATGGATCTTGGGGTACTTCTGGAGTCTGCCCAGGGGAGTCAGTCCTCGTCTCGAATGCGGGCATGCACTTGCGCTTTCCTCCAGAGCGGTAGCAGCAGTGTCACGCAGTCCGCCGCGTGGATCAAAGGATCTATGGTTTTCCCTCGAGTCTTTCCCACGAGGCTTTCCCACGAGGCTTTCCCACAGGGCTGTCCCACGTGCACACGTGGTGGGAGTCGATCCTCGGCTTGAACGTCAAGGCAGTGCAGGGAAAACAGGTTCCTCTGGAATGGACTGACACATCTGTGGGACTCTTGGAATGGTGTCACGACCCTGGAGTTCCTCTCGCCTTTCCTGTGGAGAGCGCCTCCTCTTGAGATGCGACCGGATCGCCGGGAATTCTTTCCCTTCGAAACAGGGAAAGGATCCCTCATCTCGAGCTAGGAGGCGGAAACGGGGCTCCCCTGGATGTGTGCGGGAAACCACGTGCTTCCTCTCGAGTGGAGACGGGTATGTCGGGGAACTTCTTGAGTTGCAGCAAGGGTGTGAAGGACCCTTTGGAAGTTCCAGTGGTTAGATGTGATTGGCCTCGAGAAGCCTCAGCGGAAATGGGCATCATCTCGCCTGGAGTGCAAAACCTCCTGGATTTTCTCGAGTTGCGGCAGGTGCTCTCGACTTACGACGGGGACCTCAGGGACCCGCTCTGGTGGCCTCAGGAAAGGCCAGTCCCCATGCGAGTTCCTCGGGGGCCTCTCGGGATTCCTCTCCCGTCGATGCCGGGGCCTAAGACCTTGTGTAGAGTCGGGGCCGGATCCTGAGGATTCCTCTCCAGTGCTGACATGGATCTTGGGGTACTTCTGGAGTCTCCCCAGGGGAGTCAGTCCTCGTCTCGAATGCGGGCATGCACTTGCGCTTTCCTCCAGAGCGGTAGCAGCATTGTCACGCAGTCCGCCGCGTGGATCAAAGGATCTATGGTTTTCCCTCGAGTCTTTCCCACGAGGCTTTCCCACGAGGCTTTCCCACAGGGCTGTCCCACGTGCACACGTGGTGGGAGTCGATCCTCGGCTTGAACGTCAAGGCAGTGCAGGGAAAACAGGTTCCTCTGGAATGGACTGACACATCTGGGGGACTCTTGGAATGGTGTCTCGACCCTGGAGTTCCTCTCGCCTTTCCTGTGGAGAGCGCCTCCTCTTGAGATGCGACGGGAACACCGGGAATTCTTTCCCTACGAAACAGGGAAAGGATCCCTCATCTCGAGCTAGGAGGCGGAAACGAGGCTCCCCTGGATGTGTGCGGGACCCACGTGCTTCCTCTCGAGTGGAGACGGGTATGTCGGGGAACTTCTTGAGTTGCAGCAAGGGTGTGAAGGACCCTTTGGAAGTTCCAGTGGTTAGATGTGATTGGCCTCGAGAAGCCTCAGCGGAAATTGGCCTCATCTCGCCTGGAGGGCAAAACCTCCTGGATTTTCTCGAGTTGCGGCAGGTGCTCTCGACTTACGACGGGGACCTCAGGGACCCCCTCTGGTGGCCTCAGGAAAGGCCAGTCCCGATGGGAGTTCCTCGGGGGCCTCTCTGGATTCCTCTCCCGTCGATGCCGGGGCCTAAGACCTTGTGTGGAGTCGGGGCCGGAACCTGAGGATTCCTCTCCAGTGCTGACATGGATCTTGGGGTACTTCTGGAGTCTGCCCAGGGGAGTCAGTCCTCGTCTCGAATGCGGGCATGCACTTGCGCTTTCCTCCAGAGCGGTAGCAGCAGTGTCACGCAGTCCGCCGCGTGGATCAAAGGATCTATGGTTTTCCCTCGAGTCTTTCCCACGAGGCTTTCCCACGACGCTTTCCCACAGGGCTGGCCCACGTGCACACGTGGTGGGAGTCGATCCTCGGCTTGAACGTCAAGGCAGTGCAGGGAAAACAGGTTCCTCTGGAATGAACTGACACATCTGGGGGACTCTTGGAATGGTGGCACGACCCTGGAGTTCCTCTCGCCGTTCCTGTGGAGAGCGCCTCCTCTTGAGATGCGACGGGAACGCCTGGAATTCTTTTCCTACGAAACAGGGAAAGGATCCCTCATCTCGAGCTAGGAGGCGGAAACGGGGCTCCCCTGGATGTGTGCGGGAAACCACGTGCTTCCTCTCGAGTGGAGACGGGTATGTCGGGGAACTTCTTGAGTTGCAGCAAGGGTGTGAAGGACCCTTTGGAAGTTTCAGTGGTTAGATGTGATTGGCCTCGAGAAGCCTCAGCGGAAATGGGCCTCATCTCGCCTGGAGGGCAAAACCTCCTGGATTTTCTCGAGTTGCGGCAGGTGCTCTCGACTTACGACGGGGACCTCAGGGAACCGCTCTGGTGGCCTCAGGAAAGGCCAGTCCCCATGCGAGTTCCTCGGGGGCGTCTCGGAATTCCTCTCCCATCGATGCCGGGGCCTAAGCCCTTGTGTGGAGTCGGGGCCGGAACCTGAGGATACCTCTCCAGTGCTGACATGGATCTTGGGCTACTTCTGGAGTCTCCCCAGGGGAGTCAGTCCTCGTCTCGAATGCGGGCATGCACTTACGCTTTCCTCCAGAGCGGTAGCAGCAGTGTCACGCAGTCCGCCGCGTGGATCAAAGGATCTATGGTTTTCCCTCGAGTCTTTCCCACGAGGCTATCCCACGAGGCTTTCCCACAGGGCTGTCCCACGTGCACACGTGGTGGGAGTCGATCCTCGGCTTGAACGTCAAGGCAGTGCAGGGAAAACAGGTTCCTCTGGAATGGACTGACACATCTGGGGGACTCTTGGAATGGTGGCACGACCCTGGAGTTCCTCTCGCCTTTCCTGTGGAGAGCGCCTCCTCTTGGGATGCGACGGGAACGCCGGGAATTCTTTCCCTACTAAACAGGGAAAGGATCCCTCATCTCGAGCTAGGAGGCGGAAACGGGGCTCCCCTGGATGTGTGCGGGACACCACGTGCTTCCTCTCGAGTGGAGACGGATATGTCGGGGAACTTCTTGAGTTGCAGCAAGGGTGTGAAGGACCCTTTGGAAGTTCCAGTGGTTAGATGTGATTGGCCTCGAGAAGACTCAGCGGAAATGGGCCTCATCTCGCCTGGAGGGCAAAACCTCCTGGATTTTCTCGAGTTGCGGCAGGTGCTCTCGACTTACGACGGGGACCTCAGGGACCCGCTCTGGTGGCCTCAGGAAAGGCCAGTCCCCATGTGAGTTCCTCGGGGGCCTCTCGGGATTCCTCTCCCATCGATGCCGGGGCCTAAGACCTTGTGTGGAGTCGGGGCAGGAACCTGAGGATTCCTCTCCAGTGCTGACATGGATCTAGGGGGAACTTCTGCAGTCTCCCCAGGGGAGTCAGTCCTCGTCTCGAATGCGGGCATGCACTTGCGCTTTCCTCCAGAGCGGTAGCAGCAGTGTCACGCAGTCCGCCGCGTGGATCAAAGGATCTATGGTTTTCCCTCGAGTCTTTCCCACGAGGCTTTCCCACGAGGCTTTCCCACAGGGCTGTCCCACGTGCACACGTGGTGGGAGTCGATCCTCGGCTTGAACGTCAAGGCAGTGCAGGGAAAACAGGTTCCTCTGGAATGGACTGACACATCTGGGGGACTCTTGGAATGGTGGCACGACCCTGGAGTTCCTCTCGCCTTTCCTGTGGAGAGCGCCTCCTCTTGAGATGCGACGGGAACGCCGGGAATTCTTTCCCTGCGAAACAGGGAAAGGATCCCTCATCTCGAGCTAGGAGGCGGAAACGGGGCTCCCCTGGATGTGTGCGGGACCCCACGTGCTTTCTCTCGAGTGCAGACGGGTATGTCGGGGAACTTCTTGAGTTGCAGCAAGGGTGTGAAGGACCCTTTGGAAGTTCCAGTGGTTAGACGTGATTGGCCTCGAGAAGCCTCAGCGGAAATGGGCCTCATCTCGCCTGGAGGGCAAAACCTCCTGGATTTTCTCGAGTTGCGGCAGGTGCTCTCGACTTACGACGGGGACCTCAGGGACCCGCTCTGGTGGCCTCAGGAAAGGCCAGTCCCCATGCGAGTTCCTCGGGGGCCTCTCGGGATTCCTCTCCCGTCGATGCCGGGGCCTAAGACCTTGTGTGGAGTCGGGGACGGAACCTGAGGATTCCTCTCCAGTGCTGACATGGATCTTGGGGTACTTCTGGAGTCTCCCCAGGGGAGTCAGTCCTCGTCTCGAATGCGGGCATGCACTTGCGCTTTCCTCCAGAGCGGTAGCAGCAGTGTCACGCAGTCCGCCGCGTGGATCAAAGGATCTATGGTTTTCCCTCGAGTCTTTCCCACGAGGCTTTCCCACCAGGCTTTCCCACAGGGTTGTCCCACGTGCACACGTGGTGGGAGTCGATCCTCGGCTTGAACGTCAAGGCAGTGCAGGGAAAACAGGTTCCTCTGGAATGGACTGACACATCTGGGGGACTCTTGGAATGGTGGCATGACCCTGGAGTTCCTCTCGCATTTCCTGTGGAGAGCGCCTCCTCTTGAGATGTGACGGGAACGCCGGGAATTCTTTCCCTACGAAACAGGGAAAGGATCCCTCATCTCGAGCTAGGAGGCGGAAACGGGGCTCCCCTGGATGTGTGAGGGACCCCACGTGCTTCCTCTCGAGTGGAGACGGGTATGTCGGGGAACTTCTTGAGTTGCAGAAAGGGTGTGAAGGACCCTTTGGAAGTTCCAGGGGTTAGATGTCATTGGCCTCGAGAAGCCTCAGCGGAAATGGGCCTCATCTCGCCTGGAGGGCAAAACCTCCTGGATTTTCTCGAGTTGCGGCAGGTGCTCTCGACTTACGACGGGGACCTCAGGGACCCGCTCTGGTGGCCTCAGGAAAGGCCAGTCCCCATGCGAGTTCCTCGGGGGCGTCTCGGGATTCCTCTCCCTTCGATGCCGGGGCCTAAGACCTTGTGTGGAGTCGGGGCCGGAAACTGAGGATTCCTCTCCAGTGCTGACATGGATCTTGGGGTACTTCTGGAGTCTCCCCAGGGGAGTCAGTCCTCGTCTCGAATGCGGGCATGCACTTGCGCTTTCCTCCAGAGCGGTAGCAGCAGTGTCACGCAGTCCGCCGCGTGGATCAAAGGATCTATGGTTTTCCCTCGAGTCTTTCCCACGAGGCTTTCCCACGAGGCTTTCCCACAGGGCTGTCCCACGTGCACACGTGGTGGGAGTCGATCCTCGGCTTGAACGTCAAGGCAGTGCAGGGAAAACAGGTTCCTCTGGAATGGACTGACACATCTGGGGGACTCTTGGAATGGTGGCACGACCCTGGAGTTCCTCTCGCCTTTCCTGTGGAGAGCGCCTCCTCTTGAGATGCGACGGGAACGCCGGGAATTCTTTCGCTACGAAACAGGGAAAGGATCCCTCATCTCGAGCTAGGAGGCGGAAACGGGGCTCCCCTGGATGTGTGCGGGACCCCACGTGCTTCCTCTCGAGTGCAGACTGGTATGTCGGGGAACTTCTTGAGTTGCAGCAAGGGTGTGAAGGACCCTTTGGAAGTTCCAGTGGTTAGATGTGATTGGCCTCGAGAAGCCTCAGCGGAAATGGGCCTCATCTCGCCTGGAGGGCAAAACCTCCTGGATTTTCTCGAGTTGCGGCAGGTGCTCTCGACTTACGACGGGGACCTCAGGGACCCGCTCTGGTGGCCTCAGGAAAGGCCAGTCCCCTTGCGAGTTCCTCGGGGGCCTCTCGGGATTCCTCTCCCGTCGATGCCGGGGCCTAAGACCTTGTGTGGAGTCGGGGCCGGAACCTGAGGATTCCTCTCCAGTGCTGACATGGATCTTGGGGTACTTCTGGAGTCTCCTCAGGGGAGTCAGTCCTCGTCTCGAATGCGGGCATGCACTTGCGCTTTCCTCCAGAGCGGTAGCAGCAGTGTCACGCAGTCCGCCGCGTGGATCAAAGGATCTATGGTTTTCCCTCGAGTCTTTCCCACGAGGCTTTCCCACGACGCTTTCCCACAGGGCTGTCCCACGTGCACACGTGGTGGGAGTCGATCCTCGGCTTGAACGTCAAGGCAGTGCAGGGAAAACAGGTTCCTCTGGAATGGACTGACACATCTGGGGGACTCTTGGAATGGTGGCACGACCCTGGAGTTCCTCTCGCCTTTCCTGTGGAGAGCGCCTCCTCTTGAGATGCGACGGGAACGCCGGGAATTCTTTCCCTACGAAACAGGGAAAGGATCCCTCATCTCGAGCTAGGAGGCGGAAACGGGGCTCCCCTGGATGTGTGCGGGACCCCACGTGCTTCCTCTCGAGTGGAGACGGGTATGTCGGGTAACTTCTTGAGTTGCAGCAAGGGTGTGAAGGACCCTTTGGAAGTTCCAGTGGTTAGATGTGATTGGCCTCGAGAAGCCTCAGCGGAAATGGGCCTCATCTCGCCTGGAGGGCAAAACCTCCTGGATTTTCTCGAGTTGCGGCAGGTGCTCTCGACTTACGACGGGGACCTCAGGGACCCGCTCTGGTGGCCTCAGGAAAGGCCAGTCCCCATGCGAGTTCCTCGGGGGCCTCTCGGGTTTCCTCTCCCGTCGATGCCGGGGCCTAAGACCTTGTGTGGAGTCGGGGCCGGAACCTGAGGATTCCTCTCCAGTGCTGACATGGATCTTGGGGTACTTCTGGAGTCTCCCCAGGGGAGTCAGTCCTCGTCTCGAATGCGGGCATGCACTTGCGCTTTCCTCCAGAGCGGTAGCAGCAGTGTCACGCAGTCCGCCGCGTGGATCAAAGGATCTATGGTTTTCCCTCGAGTCTTTCCCCCGAGGCTTTCCCACGAGGCTTTCCCACAGGGCTGTCCCACGTGCACACGTGGTGGGAGTCGATCCTCGGCTTGAACGTCAAGGCAGTGCAGGGAAAACAGGTTCCTCTGGAATGGACTGACACATCTGGGGGACTCTTGGAATGGTGGCATGACCCTGGAGTTCCTCTCGCCTTTCCTGTGGAGAGCGCCTCCTCTTGAGATGCGACGGGAACGCCGGGAATTCTTTCCCTACGAAACAGGGAAAGGATCCCTCATCTCGAGCTAGGAGGCGGAAACGGGGCTCCCCTGGATGTGTGCGGGACACCACGTGCTTCCTCTCGAGTGCAGACGGGTATGTCGGGGAACTTCTTGAGTTGCAGCAAGGGTGTGAAGGACCCTTTGGAAGTTCCAGTGGTTAGATGTGATTGGCCTCGAGAAGCCTCAGCGGAAATGGGCCTCATCTCGCCTGGAGGGCAAAACCTCTTGGATTTTCTCGAGTTGCGGCAGGTGCTCTCGACTTACGACGGGGACCTCAGGGACCCGCTCTGGTGGCCTCAGGAAAGGCCAGTCCCCATGCGAGTTCCTCGGGGGCCTCTAGGGATTCCTCTCCCGTCGATGCCGGGGCCTAAGACCTTGTGTGGAGTCGTGGCCGGAACCTGAGGATTCCTCTCCAGTGCTGACATGGATCTTGGGGTACTTCTGGAGTCTCCCCAGGGGAGTCAGTCCTCGTCTCGAATGCGGGCCTGCACTTGCGCTTTCCTCCAGAGCGGTAGCAGCAGTGTCACGCAGTCCGCCGCGTGGATCAAAGGATCTATGGTTTTCCCTCGAGTCTTTCCCACGAGGCTTTCCCACGAGGCTTTCCCACAGGGCTGTCCCACGTGCACACGTGGTGGGACTCGATCCTCGGCTTGAACGTCAAGGCAGTGCAGGGAAAACAGGTTCCTCTGGAATGGACTGACACATCTGGGGGACTCTTGGAATGGTGGCACGACCCTGGAGTTCCTCTCGCCTTTCCTGTGGAGAGCGCCTCCTCTTGAGATGCGACGGGAACGCCGGGAATTCTTTCCCTACGAAACAGGGAAAGGATCCCTCATCTCGAGCTAGGAGGCGGAAACGGGTCTCCCCTGGATGTGTGCGGGACCCCACGTGCTTCCTCTCGCGTGGAGACGGGTATGTTTGGGAACTTCTTGAGTTGCAGCAATGGTGTGAAGGACCCTTTGGAAGTTCCAGTGGTTAGATGTGATTGGCCTCGAGAAGCCTCAGCGGAAATGGGCCTCATCTCGCCTGGAGGGCAAAACCTCCTGGATTTTCTCGAGTTGCGGCAGGTGCTCTCGACTTACGACGGGGACCTCAGGGACCCGCTCTGGTGGCCTCAGGAAAGGCCAGTCCCCATGCGAGTTCCTCGGGGGCCTCTCGGGTTTCCTCTCCCGTCGATGCCGGGGCCTAAGACCTTGTGTGGAGTCGGGGCCGGAACCTGAGATTTCCTCTCCAGTGCTGACATGGATCTTGGGGTACTTCTGGAGTCTCCCCAGGGGAGTCAGTCCTCGACTCGAATGCGGGCATGCACTTGCGCTTTCCTCCAGAGCGGTAGCAGCAGTGTCACGCAGTCCGCCGCGTGGATCAAAGGATCTATGGTTTTCCCTCGAGTCTTTCCCACGAGGCTTTCCCACGAGGCTTTCCCACAGGGCTGTCCCACGTGCACACGTGGTGGGAGTCGATCCTCGGCTTGAACGTCAAGGCAGTGCAGGGAAAACAGGTTCCTCTGGAATGGACTGACACATCTGGGGGACTCTTGGAATGGTGGCACGACCCTGGAGTTCCTCTCGCCTTTCCTGTGGAGAGCGCCTCCTCTTGAGATGCGACGGGAACGCCGGGAATTCTTTCCCTACGAAACAGGGGAAGGATCCCTCATCTCGAGCTAGGAGGCGGAAACGGGTCTCCCCTGGATGTGTTCGGGCCCCACGTGCTTCCTCTCGCGTGGAGACGGGTATGTGGGGGAACTTCTTGAGTTGCAGCAATGGTGTGAAGGACCCTTTGGAAGTTCCAGTGGTTAGATGTGATTGGCCTCGAGAAGCCTCAGCGGAAATGGGCCTCATCTCGCCTGGAGGGCAAAACCTCCTGGATTTTCTCGAGTTGCGGCAGGTGCTCTCGACTTACGACGGGGACCTCAGGGACCCGCTCTGGTGGCCTCAGGAAAGGCCAGTCCCCATGCGAGTTCCTCGGGGGCCTCTCGGGTTTCCTCTCCCGTCGATGCCGGGGCCTAAGACCTTGTGTGGAGTCGGGGCCGGAACCTGAGGATTCCTCTCCAGTGCTGACATGGATCTTGGGGTACTTCTGGAGTCTCCCCAGGGGAGTCAGTCCTCGTCTCGAATGCGGGCATGCACTTGCGCTTTCCTCCAGAGCGGTAGCAGCAGTGTCACGCAGTCCGCCGCGTGGATCAAAGGATCTATGGTTTTCCCTCGAGTCTTTCCCAAGAGGCTTTCCCACGAGGCTTTCCCACAGGGCTGTCCCACGTGCACACGTGGTGGGAGTCGATCCTCGGCTTGAACGTCAAGGCAGTGCAGGGAAAACAGGTTCCTCTGGAATGGACTGACACATCTGGGGGACTCTTGGAATGGTGGCACGACCCTGGAGTTCCTCTCGCCTTTCCTGTGGAGAGTGCCTCCTCTTGAGATGCGACGGGAACGCCGGGAATTCTTTCCCTACGAAACAGGGAAAGGATCCCTCATCTCGAGCTAGGAGGCGGAAACGGGGCTCCCCTGGATGTGTGCGGGACCCCACGTGCTTCCTCTCGAGTGGAGACGGGTATGTGGGGGAACTTCTTGAGTTGCAGCAATGGTGTGAAGGACCCTTTGGAAGTTCCAGTGGTTAGATGTGATTGGCCTCGAGAAGCCTCAGCGGAAATGGGCCTCATCTGGCCTGGAGGGCAAAACCTCCTGGATTTTCTCGAGTTGCGGCACGTGCTCTCGACTTACGACGGGGACCTCAGGGAACCGCTCTGGTGGCCTCAGGAAAGGCCAGTCCCCATGCGAGTTCCTCGGGGGCGTCTCGGGATTCCTCTCCCGTCGATGCCGGGGCCTAAGACCTTGTGTGGAGTCGGGGCCGGAACCTGAGGATTCCTCTCCAGTGCTGACATGGATCTTGGGGTACTTCTGGAGTCTCCCCAGGGGAGTCAGTCCTCGTCTCGAATGCGGGCATGCACTTGCGCTTTCCTCCAGAGCGGTAGCAGCAGTGTCACGCAGTCCGCCGCGTGGATCAAAGGATCTATGGTTTTCCCTCGAGTCTTTCCCACGAGGCTTTCCCACGAGGCTTTCCCACAGGGCTGTCCCACGTGCACACGTGGTGGGAGTCGATCCTCGGCTTGAACGTCAAGGCAGTGCAGGGAAAACAGGTTCCTCTGGAATGGACTGACACATCTGGGGGACTCTTGGAATGGTGGCACGACCCTGGAGTTCCTCTCGCCTTTCCTGTGGAGAGCGCCTCCTCTTGAGATGCGACGGGAACGCCGGGAATTCTTTCCCTACGAAACAGGGGAAGGATCCCTCATCTCGAGCTAGGAGGCGGAAACGGGTCTCCCCTGGATGTGTTCGGGACCCCACGTGCTTCCTCTCGAGTGGAGACGGGTATGTCGGGGAACTTCTTGAGTTGCAGAAAGGGTGTGAAGGACCCTTTGGAAGTTCCAGGGGTTAGATGTCATTGGCCTCGAGAAGCCTCAGCGGAAATGGGCCTCATCTCGCCTGGAGGGCAAAACCTCCTGGATTTTCTCGAGTTGCGGCAGGTGCTCTCGACTTACGACGGGGACCTCAGGGACCCGCTCTGGTGGCCTCAGGAAAGGCCAGTCCCCATGCGAGTTCCTCGGGGGCATCTCGGGATTCCTCTCCCTTCGATGCCGGGGCCTAAGACCTTGTGTGGAGTCGGGGCCGGAAACTGAGGATTCCTCTCCAGTGCTGACATGGATCTTGGGGTACTTCTGGAGTCTCCCCAGGGGAGTCAGTCCTCGTCTCGAATGCGGGCATGCACTTGCGCTTTCCTCCAGAGCGGTAGCAGCAGTGTCACGCAGTCCGCCGCGTGGATCAAAGGATCTATGGTTTTCCCTCGAGTCTTTCCCACGAGGCTTTCCCACGAGGCTTTCCCACAGGGCTGTCCCACGTGCACACGTGGTGGGAGTCGATCCTCGGCTTGAACGTCAAGGCAGTGCAGGGAAAACAGGTTCCTCTGGAATGGACTGACACATCTGGGGGACTCTTGGAATGGTGGCACGACCCTGGAGTTCCTCTCGCCTTTCCTGTGGAGAGCGCCTCCTCTTGAGATGCGACGGGAACGCCGGGAATTCTTTCGCTACGAAACAGGGAAAGGATCCCTCATCTCGAGCTAGGAGGCGGAAACGGGGCTCCCCTGGATGTGTGCGGGACCCCACGTGCTTCCTCTCGAGTGCAGACTGGTATGTCGGGGAACTTCTTGAGTTGCAGCAAGGGTGTGAAGGACCCTTTGGAAGTTCCAGTGGTTAGATGTGATTGGCCTCGAGAAGCCTCAGCGGAAATGGGCCTCATCTCGCCTGGAGGGCAAAACCTCCTGGATTTTCTCGAGTTGCGGCAGGTGCTCTCGACTTACGACGGGGACCTCAGGGACCCGCTCTGGTGGCCTCAGGAAAGGCCAGTCCCCTTGCGAGTTCCTCGGGGGCCTCTCGGGATTCCTCTCCCGTCGATGCCGGGGCCTAAGACCTTGTGTGGAGTCGGGGCCGGAACCTGAGGATTCCTCTCCAGTGCTGACATGGATCTTGGGGTACTTCTGGAGTCTCCTCAGGGGAGTCAGTCCTCGTCTCGAATGCGGGCATGCACTTGCGCTTTCCTCCAGAGCGGTAGCAGCAGTGTCACGCAGTCCGCCGCGTGGATCAAAGGATCTATGGTTTTCCCTCGAGTCTTTCCCACGAGGCTTTCCCACGACGCTTTCCCACAGGGCTGTCCCACGTGCACACGTGGTGGGAGTCGATCCTCGGCTTGAACGTCAAGGCAGTGCAGGGAAAACAGGTTCCTCTGGAATGGACTGACACATCTGGGGGACTCTTGGAATGGTGGCACGACCCTGGAGTTCCTCTCGCCTTTCCTGTGGAGAGCGCCTCCTCTTGAGATGCGACGGGAACGCCGGGAATTCTTTCCCTACGAAACAGGGAAAGGATCCCTCATCTCGAGCTAGGAGGCGGAAACGGGGCTCCCCTGGATGTGTGCGGGACCCCACGTGCTTCCTCTCGAGTGGAGACGGGTATGTCGGGTAACTTCTTGAGTTGCAGCAAGGGTGTGAAGGACCCTTTGGAAGTTCCAGTGGTTAGATGTGATTGGCCTCGAGAAGCCTCAGCGGAAATGGGCCTCATCTCGCCTGGAGGGCAAAACCTCCTGGATTTTCTCGAGTTGCGGCAGGTGCTCTCGACTTACGACGGGGACCTCAGGGACCCGCTCTGGTGGCCTCAGGAAAGGCCAGTCCCCATGCGAGTTCCTCGGGGGCCTCTAGGGATTCCTCTCCCGTCGATGCCGGGGCCTAAGACCTTGTGTGGAGTCGTGGCCGGAACCTGAGGATTCCTCTCCAGTGCTGACATGGATCTTGGGGTACTTCTGGAGTCTCCCCAGGGGAGTCAGTCCTCGTCTCGAATGCGGGCCTGCACTTGCGCTTTCCTCCAGAGCGGTAGCAGCAGTGTCACGCAGTCCGCCGCGTGGATCAAAGGATCTATGGTTTTCCCTCGAGTCTTTCCCACGAGGCTTTCCCACGAGGCTTTCCCACAGGGCTGTCCCACGTGCACACGTGGTGGGACTCGATCCTCGGCTTGAACGTCAAGGCAGTGCAGGGAAAACAGGTTCCTCTGGAATGGACTGACACATCTGGGGGACTCTTGGAATGGTGGCACGACCCTGGAGTTCCTCTCGCCTTTCCTGTGGAGAGCGCCTCCTCTTGAGATGCGACGGGAACGCCGGGAATTCTTTCCCTACGAAACAGGGAAAGGATCCCTCATCTCGAGCTAGGAGGCGGAAACGGGTCTCCCCTGGATGTGTGCGGGACCCCACGTGCTTCCTCTCGCGTGGAGACGGGTATGTGTGGGAACTTCTTGAGTTGCAGCAATGGTGTGAAGGACCCTTTGGAAGTTCCAGTGGTTAGATGTGATTGGCCTCGAGAAGCCTCAGCGGAAATGGGCCTCATCTCGCCTGGAGGGCAAAACCTCCTGGATTTTCTCGAGTTGCGGCAGGTGCTCTCGACTTACGACCGGGACCTCAGGGACCCGCTCTGGTGGCCTCAGGAAAGGCCAGTCCCCATGCGAGTTCCTCGGGGGCCTCTCGGGTTTCCTCTCCCGTCGATGCCGGGGCCTAAGACCTTGTGTGGAGTCGGGGCCGGAACCTGAGGATTCCTCTCCAGTGCTGACATGGATGTTGGGGTACTTCTGGAGTCTCCCCAGGGGAGTCAGTCCTCGTCTCGAATGCGGGCATGCACTTGCGCTTTCCTCCAGAGCGGTAGCAGCAGTGTCACGCAGTCCGCCGCGTGGATCAAAGGATCTATGATTTTCCCTCGAGTCTTTCCCACGAGGCTTTCCCACGAGGCTTTCCCACAGGGCTGTCCCACGTGCACACGTGGTGGGAGTCGATCCTCGGCTTGAACGTCAAGGCAGTGCAGGGAAAACAGGTTCCTCTGGAATGGACTGACACATCTGGGGGACTCTTGGAATGGTGGCACGACCCTGGAGTTCCTCTCGCCTTTCCTGTGGAGAGCGCCTCCTCTTGAGATGCGACGGGAACGCCGGGAATTCTTTCCCTACGAAACAGGGGAAGGATCCCTCATCTCGAGCTAGGAGGCGGAAACGGGTCTCCCCTGGATGTGTTCGGGACCCCACGTGCTTCCTCTCGCGTGGAGACGGGTATGTGGGGGAACTTCTTGAGTTGCAGCAATGGTGTGAAGGACCCTTTGGAAGTTCCAGTGGTTAGATGTGATTGGCCTCGAGAAGCCTCAGCGGAAATGGGCCTCATCTCGCCTGGAGGGCAAAACCTCCTGGATTTTCTCGAGTTGCGGCAGGTGCTCTCGACTTACGACGGGGACCTCAGGGACCCGCTCTGGTGGCCTCAGGAAAGGCCAGTCCCCATGCGAGTTCCTCGGGGGCCTCTCGGGTTTCCTCTCCCGTCGATGCCGGGGCCTAAGACCTTGTGTGGAGTCGGGGCCGGAACCTGAGGATTCCTCTCCAGTGCTGACATGGATCTTGGGGTACTTCTGGAGTCTCCCCAGGGGAGTCAGTCCTCGTCTCGAATGCGGGCATGCACTTGCGCTTTCCTCCAGAGCGGTAGCAGCAGTGTCACGCAGTCCGCCGCGTGGATCAAAGGATCTATGGTTTTCCCTCGAGTCTTTCCCAAGAGGCTTTCCCACGAGGCTTTCCCACAGGGCTGTCCCACGTGCACACGTGGTGGGAGTCGATCCTCGGCTTGAACGTCAAGGCAGTGCAGGGAAAACAGGTTCCTCTGGAATGGACTGACACATCTGGGGGACTCTTGGAATGGTGGCACGACCCTGGAGTTCCTCTCGCCTTTCCTGTGGAGAGCGCCTCCTCTTGAGATGCGACGGGAACGCCGGGAATTCTTTCCCTACGAAACAGGGAAAGGATCCCTCATCTCGAGCTAGGAGGCGGAAACGGGGCTCCCCTGGATGTGTGCGGGACCCCACGTGCTTCCTCTCGAGTGGAGACGGGTATGTGGGGGAACTTCTTGAGTTGCAGCAATGGTGTGAAGGACCCTTTGGAAGTTCCAGTGGTTAGATGTGATTGGCCTCGAGAAGCCTCAGCGGAAATGGGCCTCATCTGGCCTGGAGGGCAAAACCTCCTGGATTTTCTCGAGTTGCGGCACGTGCTCTCGACTTACGACGGGGACCTCAGGGAACCGCTCTGATGGCCTCAGGAAAGGCCAGTCCCCATGCGAGTTCCTCGGGGGCGTCTCGGGATTCCTCTCCCGTCGATGCCGGGGCCTAAGACCTTGTGTGGAGTCGGGGCCGGAACCTGAGGATTCCTCTCCAGTGCTGACATGGATCTTGGGGTACTTCTGGAGTCTCCCCAGGGGAGTCAGTCCTCGTCTCGAATGCGGGCATGCACTTGCGCTTTCCTCCAGAGCGGTAGCAGCAGTGTCACGCAGTCCGCCGCGTGGATCAAAGGATCTATGATTTTCCCTCGAGTCTTTCCCACGAGGCTTTCCCACGAGGCTTTCCCACAGGGCTGTCCCACGTGCACACGTGGTGGGAGTCGATCCTCGGCTTGAACGTCAAGGCAGTGCAGGGAAAACAGGTTCCTCTGGAATGGACTGACACATCTGGGGGACTCTTGGAATGGTGGCACGACCCTGGAGTTCCTCTCGCCTTTCCTGTGGAGAGCGCCTCCTCTTGAGATGCGACGTGAACGCCGGGAATTCTTTCCCTACGAAACAGGGGAAGGATCCCTCATCTCGAGCTAGGAGGCGGAAACGGGTCTCCCCTGGATGTGTTCGGGACCCCACGTGCTTCCTCTCGCGTGGAGACGGGTATGTGGGGGAACTTCTTGAGTTGCAGCAATGGTGTGAAGGACCCTTTGGAAGTTCCAGTGGTTAGATGTGATTGGCCTCGAGAAGCCTCAGCGGAAATGGGCCTCATCTCGCCTGGAGGGCAAAACCTCCTGGATTTTCTCGAGTTGCGGCAGGTGCTCTCGACTTACGACGGGGACCTCAGGGACCCGCTCTGGTGGCCTCAGGAAAGGCCAGTCCCCATGCGAGTTCCTCGGGGGCCTCTCGGGTTTCCTCTCCCGTCGATGCCGGGGCCTAAGACCTTGTGTGGAGTCGGGGCCGGAACCTGAGGATTCCTCTCCAGTGCTGACATGGATCTTGGGGTACTTCTGGAGTCTCCCCAGGGGAGTCAGTCCTCGTCTCGAATGCGGGCATGCACTTGCGCTTTCCTCCAGAGCGGTAGCAGCAGTGTCACGCAGTCCGCCGCGTGGATCAAAGGATCTATGGTTTTCCCTCGAGTCTTTCCCAAGAGGCTTTCCCACGAGGCTTTCCCACAGGGCTGTCCCACGTGCACACGTGGTGGGAGTCGATCCTCGGCTTGAACGTCAAGGCAGTGCAGGGAAAACAGGTTCCTCTGGAATGGACTGACACATCTGGGGGACTCTTGGAATGGTGGCACGACCCTGGAGTTCCTCTCGCCTTTCCTGTGGAGAGCGCCTCCTCTTGAGATGCGACGGGAACGCCGGGAATTCTTTCCCTACGAAACAGGGAAAGGATCCCTCATCTCGAGCTAGGAGGCGGAAACGGGGCTCCCCTGGATGTGTGCGGGACCCCACGTGCTTCCTCTCGAGTGGAGACGGGTATGTGGGGGAACTTCTTGAGTTGCAGCAATGGTGTGAAGGACCCTTTGGAAGTTCCAGTGGTTAGATGTGATTGGCCTCGAGAAGCCTCAGCGGAAATGGGCCTCATCTGGCCTGGAGGGCAAAACCTCCTGGATTTTCTCGAGTTGCGGCACGTGCTCTCGACTTACGACGGGGACCTCAGGGAACCGCTCTGGTGGCCTCAGGAAAGGCCAGTCCCCATGCGAGTTCCTCGGGGGCGTCTCGGGATTCCTCTCCCGTCGATGCCGGGGCCTAAGACCTTGTGTGGAGTCGGGGCCGGAACCTGAGGATTCCTCTCCAGTGCTGACATGGATCTTGGGGTACTTCTGGAGTCTCCCCAGGGGAGTCAGTCCTCGTCTCGAATGCGGGCATGCACTTGCGCTTTCCTCCAGAGCGGTAGCAGCAGTGTCACGCAGTCCGCCGCGTGGATCAAAGGATCTATGGTTTTCCCTCGAGTCTTTCCCACGAGGCTTTCCCACGAGGCTTTCCCACAGGGCTGTCCCACGTGCACACGTGGTGGGAGTCGATCCTCGGCTTGAACGTCAAGGCAGTGCAGGGAAAACAGGTTCCTCTGGAATGGACTGACACATCTGGGGGACTCTTGGAATGGTGGCACGACCCTGGAGTTCCTCTCGCCTTTCCTGTGGAGAGCGCCTCCTCTTGAGATGCGACGGGAACGCCGGGAATTCTTTCCCTACGAAACAGGGGAAGGATCCCTCATCTCGAGCTAGGAGGCGGAAACGGGTCTCCCCTGGATGTGTTCGGGACCCCACGTGCTTCCTCTCGCGTGGAGACGGGTATGTGGGGGAACTTCTTGAGTTGCAGCAATGGTGTGAAGGACCCTTTGGAAGTTCCAGTGGTTAGATGTGATTGGCCTCGAGAAGCCTCAGCGGAAATGGGCCTCATCTGGCCTGGAGGGCAAAACCTCCTGGATTTTCTCGAGTTGCGGCAGGTGCTCTCGACTTACGACGGGGACCTCAGGGACCCGCTCTGGTGGCCTCATGAAAGGCCAGTCCCCATGCGAGTTCCTCGGGGGCCTCTCGGGTTTCCTCTCCCGTCGATGCCGGGGCCTAAGACCTTGTGTGGAGTCGGGGCCGGAACCTGAGGATTCCTCTCCAGTGCTGACATGGATCTTGGGGTACTTCTGGAGTCTCCCCAGGGGAGTCAGTCCTCATCTCGAATGCGGGCATGCACTTGCGCTTTCCTCCAGAGCGGTAGCAGCAGTGTCACGCAGTCCGCCGCGTGGATCAAAGGATCTATGGTTTTCCCTCGAGTCTTTCCCAAGAGGCTTTCCCACGAGGCTTTCCCACAGGGCTGTCCCACGTGCACACGTGGTGGGAGTCGATCCTCGGCTTGAACGTCAAAGCAGTGCAGGGAAAACAGGTTCCTCTGGAATGGACTGACACATCTGGGGGACTCTTGGAATGGTGGCATGACCCTGGAGTTCCTCTCGCCTTTCCTGTGGAGAGCGCCTCCTCTTGAGATGCGACGGGAACGCCGGGAATTCTTTCCCTACGAAACAGGGAAAGGATCCCTCATCTCGAGCTAGGAGGCGGAAACGGGGCTCCCCTGGATGTGTACGGGACCCCACGTGCTTCCTCTCGAGTGGAGACGGGTATGTGGGGGAACTTCTTGAGTTGCAGCAATGGTGTGAAGGACCCTTTGGAAGTTCCAGTGGTTAGATGTGATTGGCCTCGAGAAGCCTCAGCGGAAATGGGCCTCATCTGGCCTGGAGGGCAAAACCTCCTGGATTTTCTCGAGTTGCGGCACGTGCTCTCGACTTACGACGGGGACCTCAGGGAACCGCTCTGGTGGCCTCAGGAAAGGCCAGTCCCCATGCGAGTTCCTCGGGGGCGTCTCGGGATTCCTCTCCCGTCGATGCCGGGGCCTAAGACCTTGTGTGGAGTCGGGGCCGGAACCTGAGGATTCCTCTCCAGTGCTGACATGGATCTTGGGGTACTTCTGGAGTCTCCCCAGGGGAGTCAGTCCTCGTCTCGAATGCGGGCATGCACTTCCGCTTTCCTCCAGAGCGGTAGCAGCAGTGTCACGCAGTCCGCCGCGTGGATCAAAGGATCTATGGTTTTCCCTCGAGTCTTTCCCACGAGGCTTTCCCACGAGGCTTTCCCACAGGGCTGTCCCACGTGCACACGTGGTGGGAGTCGATCCTCGGCTTGAACGTCAAGGCAGTGCAGGGAAAACAGGTTCCTCTGGAATGGACTGACACATCTGGGGGACTCTTGGAATGGTGGCATGACCCTGGAGTTCCTCTCGCCTTTCCTGTGGAGAGCGCATCCTCTTGAGATGCGACGGGAACGCCGGGAATTCTTTCCCTACGAAACAGGGAAAGGATCCCTCATCTCGAGCTAGGAGGCGGAAACGGGGCTCCCCTGGATATGTGCGGGACCCAACGTGCTTCCTCTCGAGTGGAGACGGGTATGTCGGGGAACTTCTTGAGTTGCAGCAAGGGTGTGAAGGACCCTTTGGAAGTTCCAGTGGTTAGATGTGATTGGCCTCGAGAAGCCTCAGCGGAAATGGTCCTCATCTCGCCTGGAGGGCAAAACCTCCTGGATTTTCTCGAGTTGCGGCAGGTGCTCTCGACTTATGACGGGGACATCAGGGACCCGCTCTGGTGGCCTCAGGAAAGGCCAGTCCCCATGCGAGTTCCTCGGGGGCGTCTCCGGATTCCTCTCCCGTCGATGGCGGGGCCTAAGACCTTGTGTGGAGTCGGGGCCGGAACCTGAGTATTCCTCTCCAGTGCTGACATGGATCTTGGGGTACTTCTGGAGTCTCCCCAGGGGAGTCAGTCCTCGTCTCGAATGCGGGCATGCACTTGCGCTTTCCTCCAGAGCGGTAGCAGCAGTGTCACTCAGTCCGCCGCGTGGATCAAAGGATCTATGGTTTTCCCTCGAGTCTTTCCCACGAGGCTTTCCCACGAGGCTTTCCCACAGGGCTGTCCCACGTGCACACGTGGTGGGACTCGATCCTCGGCTTGAAAGTCAAGGCAGTGCAGGGAAAACAGGTTCCTCTGGAATGGACTGACACATCTGGGGGACTCTTGGAATGGTGGCACGACCCTGGAGTTCCTCTCGCCTTTCCTGTGGAGAGCGCCTCCTCTTGAGATGCGACGGGAACGCCGGGAATTCTTTCCCTACGAAACAGGGAAAGGATCCCTCATCTCGAGCTAGGAGGCGGAAACGGGGCTGCCCTGGATGTGTGCGGGACCCCACGTGCTTCCTCTCGAGTGGAGACGGGTATGTCGGGGAACTTCTTGAGTTGCAGCAATGGTGTGAAGGACCCTTTGGAAGTTCCAGTGGTTAGATGTGATTGGCCTCGAGAAGCCTCAGCGGAAATGGGCCTCATCTGGCCTGGAGGGCAAAACCTCCTGGATTTTCTCGAGTTGCAGCAGGTGCTCTCGACTTACGACGGGGACCTCAGGGAACCGCTCTGGTGGCCTCAGGAAAGGCCAGTCCCCATGCGAGTTCCTCGGGGGCCTCTCGGGATTCCTCTCCCGTCGATGCCGGGGCCAAGACCTTGTGTGGAGTCGGGGCCGGAACCTGAGGATTCCTCTCCAGTGCTGACATGGATCTTGGGGTACTTCTGGAGTCTCCCCAGGGGAGTCAGTCCTCGTCTCGAATGCGGGCATGCACTTGCGCTTTCCTCCAGAGCGGTAGCAGCAGTGTCACGCAGTCCGCCGCGTGGATCAAAGGATCTATGGTTTTCCCTCGAGTCTTTCCCACGAGGCTTTCCCACGAGGCTTTCCCACAGGGCTGTCCCACGTGCACACGTGGTGGGAGTCGATCCTCGGCTTGAACGTCAAGGCAGTGCAGGGAAAACAGGTTCCTCTGGAATGGACTGACACATCTCGGGGACTCTTGGAATGGTGGCATGACCCTGGAGTTCCTCTCGCCTTTCCTGTGGAGAGCGCCTCCTCTTGAGATGCGACGGAAACGCCGGGAATTCTTTCCCTACGAAACAGGGAAAGGATCCCTCATCTCGAGCTAGGAGGTGGAAACGGCGCTCCCCTGGATGTGTGGGGGACCCACGTGCTTCCCCTCGAGTGGAGACGGGTATGTCGGGGAACTTCTTGAGTTGCAGCAATGGTGTGAAGGACCCTTTGGAAGTTCCAGTGGTTAGATGTGATTGGCCTCGAGAAGCCTGAGCGGAAATGGGCCTCATCTCGCCTGGAGGGCAAAACCTCCTGGATTTTCTCGAGTTGCGGCAGGTGTTCTCGACTTACGACGGGGACCTCAGGGAACCGCTCTGGTGGCCTCAGGAAAGGCCAGTCCCCATGCGAGTTCCTCGGGGGCGTCTCGGGATTCCTCTCCCGTCGATGCCGGGGCCTAAGACCTTGTGTGGAGTCGGGGCCGGAACCTGAGGATTCCTCTCCAGTGCTGACATGGATCTTGGGGTACTTCTGGAGTCCCCCCAGGGGAGTCAGTCCTCGTCTCGAATGCGGGCATGCACTTGCGCTTTCCTCCAGAGCGGTAGCAGCAGTGTCACGCAGTCCGCCGCGTGGATCAAAGGATCTATGGTTTTCCCTCGAGTCTTTCCCAAGAGGCTTTCACACGAGGCTTTCCCACAGGGCTGTCCAACGTGCACACGTGGTGGGAGTCGATCCTCGGCTTGAACGTCAAGGCAGTGCAGGGAAAACAGGTTCCTCTGGAATGGACTGACACATCTGGGGTCTCTTGGAATGGTGGCACGACCCTGGAGTTCCTTTCGCCTTTCCTGTGGAGAGCGCCTCCTCTTGAGTTGCGACGGGAACGCCGGGAATTCATTCCCTACGAAACAGGGATACGATCCCTCATCTCGAGCTAGGAGGCGGAAACGGGGCTCCCCTGGATGTGTGCGGGACACCACGTGCTTCCTCTCGAGTGCAGACGGGTATGTCGGGGAACTTCTTGAGTTGCAGCAAGGGTGTGAAGGACCCTTTGGATGTTCCAGTGGTTAGATGTGATTGGCCTCGAGAAGCCTCAGCGGAAATGGGCCTCATCTCGCCTGGAGGGCAAAACCTCCTGGATTTTCTCGAGTTGCGGCAGGTGCTCTCGACTTACGACGGGGACCTCAGGGACCCGCTCTGTTGGCCTCAGGAAAGGCCAGTACCCATGCGAGTTCCTCGGGGGCCTCTCGGGATTCCTCTCCCGTCGATGCCGGAGCCTAAGACCTTGTGTGGAGTCGGGGCCGGAACCTGAGGATTCCTCTCCAGTGCTGACATGGATCTTGGGGTACTTCTGGAGTCTCCCCAGGGGAGTCAGTCCTCGTCTCGAATGCGGGCATGCACTTGCGCTTTCCTCCAGAGCGGTAGCAGCAGTGTCACGCAGTCCGCCGCGTGGATCAAAGGATCTATGGTTTTCCCTCGAGTCTTTCCCACGAGGCTTTCCCACGAGGCTTTCCCACAGGGCTGTCCCACGTGCACACGTGGTGGGAGTCGATCCTCGGCTTGAACGTCAAGGCAGTGCAGGGAAAACAGGTTCCTCTGGAATGGACTGACACATCGGGGGGACTCTTGGAATGGTGTCACGACCCTGGAGTTCCTCTAGCCTTTCCTGTGGAGAGCGCCTCCTCTTGAGATGCGACGGGAACGCCGGGAATTCTTTCCCTACGAAAGAGGGAAAGGATCCCTCATCTCGAGCTAGGAGGCGGAAACGGGGCACCCCTGGATGTGTGCGGGACCCCACGTGCTTCCTCTCGACTGGAGACGGGTATGTCGGGGAACTTCTTGAGTTGCAGCAATGGTGTGAAGGACCCTTTGGAAGTTCCAGTGGTTAGATGTGATTGGCCTCGAGAAGCCTCAGCGGAAATGGGCCTCATCTCGCCTGGAGGGCAAAACCTCCTGGATTTTCTCGAATTGCGGCAGGTGCTCTCGACTTACGACGGGGACCTCAGGGACCCGCTCTGGTGGCCTCAGGAAAGGCCAGTCCCCATGCGAGTTCCTCGGGGGCCTCTCGGGATTCCTCTCCCGTCGATGCCGGAGCCTAAGACCTTGTGTGGAGTCGGGGCCGGAACCTGAGGATTCCTCTCCAGTGCTGACATGGATCTTGGGGTACTTCTGGAGTCTCCCCAGGGGAGTCAGTCCTCGTCTCGAATGCGGGCATGCACTTGCGCTTTCCTCCAGAGCGGTAGCAGCAGTGTCACGCAGTCCGCCGCGTGGATCAAAGGATCTATGGTTTTCCCTCGAGTCTTTCCCACGAGGCTTTCCCACGAGGCTTTCCCACAGGGCTGTCCCACGTGCACACGTGGTGGGAGTCGATCCTCGGCTTGAACGTCAAGGCAGTGCAGGGAAAACAGGTTCCTCTGGAATGGACTGACACATCTGGGGGACTCTTGGAATGGTGGCACGACCCTGGAGTTCCTCTCGCCTTTCCTGTGGAGAGCGCCTCCTCTTGAGATGCGACGGGAACGCCGGGAATTCTTTCGCTACGAAACAGGGAAAGGATCCCTCATCTCGAGCTAGGAGGCGGAAACGGGGCTCCCCTGGATGTGTGCGGGACCCCACGTGCTTCCTCTCGAGTGGAGACGGGTATGTCGGGGAACTTCTTGAGTTGCAGCAATGGTGTGAAGGACCCTTTGGAAGTTCCAGTGGTTAGATGTGATTGGCCTCGAGAAGCCTCAGCGGAAATGGGCCTCATCTCGCCTGGAGGGCAAAACCTCCTGGATTTTCTCGAGTTGCGGCAGGTGCTCTCGACTTACGACGGGGACCTCAGGGACCCGCTCTGGTGGCCTCAGGAAAGGCCAGTCCCCATGCGAGTTCCTCGGGGGCCTCTCGAGATTCCTCTCCCGTCGATGCCGGAGCCTAAGACCTTGTGTGGAGTCGGGGCCGGAACCTGAGGATTCCTCTCCAGTGCTGACATGGATCTTGGGGTACTTCTGGAGTCTCCCCAGGGGAGTCAGTCCTTGTCTCGAATGCGGGCATGCACTTGCGCTTTCCTCCAGAGCGGTAGCAGCAGTGTCACGCAGTCCGCCGCGTGGATCAAAGGATCTATGGTTTTCCCTCGAGTCTTTCCCACGAGGCTTTCCCACGAGGCTTTCCCACAGGGCTGTCCCACGTGCACACGTGGTGGGAGTCGATCCTCAGCTTGAACGTCAAGGCAGTGCAGGGAAAACAGGTTCCTCTGGAATGGACTGACACATCTGGGGGACTCTTGGAATGGTGTCACGACCCTGGAGTTCCTCTCGCCTTTCCTGTGGAGAGCGCCTCCTCTTGAGATGCGACGGGAACGCCGGGAATTCTTTCCCTACGAAACAGGGAAAGATTCCCTCATCTCGAGCTAGGAGGCGGAAACGGAGCACCCCTGGATGTGTGCGGGACCCCACGTGCTTCCTCTCGAGTGGAGACGGGTATGTCGGGGAACTTCTTGAGTTGCAGCAATGGTGTGAAGGACCCTTTGGAAGTTCCAGTGGTTAGATGTGATTGGCCTCGAGAAGCCTCAGCGGAAATGGGCCTCATCTCGCCTGGAGGGCAAAACCTCCTGGATTTTCTCGAGTTGCGGCAGGTCCTCTCGACTTACGACAGGGACCTCAGGGAACCGCTCGGGTGGCCTCAGAAAAGGCCAGTCCCCATGCGAGTTCCACGGGGGCCTCTCGGGATTCCTCTCCCGTCGATGCCGGGGCCTAAGACCTTGTGTGGAGTCGGGGCCGGAACCTGAGGATTCCTCTCCAGTGCTGACATGGATCTTGGGGTACTTCTGGAGTCTCCCCAGGGGAGTCAGTCCTCGTCTCGAATGCGGGCATGCACTTGCGCTTTCCTCCAGAGCGGTAGCAGCAGTGTCACGCAGTCTGCCGCGTGGATCAAAGGATCTATGGTTTTCCCTCGAGTCTTTCCCACGAGGCTTTCCCACGAGGCTTTCCCACAGGGCTGTCCAACGTGCACACGTGGTGGGAGTCGATCCTCGGCTTGAACGTCAAGGCAGTGCAGGGAAAACAGGTTCCTCTGGAATGGACTGACACATCTGGGGTCTCTTGGAATGGTGGCACGACCCTGGAGTTCCTTTCGCCTTTCCTGTGGAGAGCGCCTCCTCTTGAGTTGCGACGGGAACGCCGGGAATTCATTCCCTGCGAAACAGGGAAAGGATCCCTCATCTCGAGCTAGGAGGCGGAAACGGGGCTCCCCTGGATGTGTGCGGGACACCACGTGCTTCCTCTCGAGTGCAGACGGGTATGTCGGGGAACTTCTTGAGTTGCAGCAAGGGTGTGAAGGACCCTTTGGAAGTTCCAGTGGTTAGATGTGATTGGCCTCGAGAAGCCTGAGCGGAAATGGGCCTCATCTCGCCTGGAGGGCAAAACCTCCTGGATTTTCTCGAGTTGCGGCAGGTGCTCTCGACTTACGACGGGGACCTCAGGGACCCGCTCTGGTGGCCTCAGGAAAGGCCAGTCCCCATGTGAGTTCCTCGGGGACCTCTCGGGATTCCTCTCCCGTCGATGCCGGGGCCTAAGACCTTGTGTGGAGTCGGGGCCGGAACCTGAGGATTCCTCTCCAGTGCTGACATGGATCTTGGGGTACTTCTGGAGTCTCCCCAGGGGAGTCAGTCCTCGTCTCGAATGCGGGCATGCACTTGCGCTTTCCTCCAGAGCGGTAGCAGCAGTGTCACGCAGTCCGCCGCGTGGATCAAAGGATCTATGGTTTTCCCTCGAGTCTTTCCCACGAGGCTTTCCCACGAGGCTTTCCCACAGGGCTGTCCCACGTGCACACGTGGTGGGAGTCGATCCTCGGCTTGAACGTCAAGGCAGTGCAGGGAAAACAGGTTCCTCTGGAATGGACTGACACATCTGGGGGACTCTTGGAATGGTGGCACGACCCTGGAGTTCCTCTCGCCTTTCCTGTGGAGAGCGCCTCCTCTTGAGATGCGACGGGAACGCCGGGAATTCTTTCCCTACGAAACAGGGAAAGGATCCCTCATCTCGAGCTAGGAGGCGGAAACGGGGCTCCCCTGGATGTGTGCGGGACCCCACGTGCTTCCTCTCGAGTGCAGACGGGTATGTCGGGGAACTTCTTGAGTTGCAGCAAGGGTGTGAAGGACCCTTTGGAAGTTCCAGTGGTTAGATGTGATTGGCCTCGAGAAGCCTCAGCGGAAATGGGCCTCATCTCGCCTGGAGGGCAAAACCTCCTGGATTTTCTCGAGTTGCGGCAGGTCCTCTCGACTTACGACAGGGACCTCAGGGAACCGCTCGGGTGGCCTCAGGAAAGGCCAGTCCCCATGCGAGTTCCACGGGGGCCTCTCGGGATTCCTCTCCCGTCGATGCTGGGGCCTAAGACCTTGTGTGGAGTCGGGGCCGGAACCTGAGGATTCCTCTCCAGTGCTGACATGGATCTTGGGGTACTTCTGGAGTCCCCCCAGGGGAGTCAGTCCTCGTCTCGAATGCGGGCATGCACTTGCGCTTTCCTCCAGAGCGGTAGCAGCAGTGTCACGCAGTCCGCCGCGTGGATCAAATGATCTATGCTTTTCCCTCGAGTCTTTCCCACGAGGCTTTCCCACGAGGCTTTCCCACAGGGCTGTCCAACGTGCACACGTGGTGGGAGTCGATCCTCGGCTTGAACGTCAAGGCAGTGCAGGGAAAACAGGTTCCTCTGGAATGGACTGACACATCTGGGGTCTCTTGGAATGGTGGCACGACCCTGGAGTTCCTCTCGCCTTTCCTGTGGAGAGCGCCTCCTCTTGAGTTGCGACGGGAACGCCGGGAATTCTTTCCCTACGAAACAGGGATAGGATCCCTCATCTCGAGCTAGGAGGCGGAAACGGGGCTCCCCTGGATGTGTGCGGGACACCACGTGCTTCCTCTCGAGTGCAGACGGGTATGTCGGGGAACTTCTTGAGTTGCAGCAACGGTGTGAAGGACCCTTTGGAAGTTCCAGTGGTTAGATGTGATTGGCCTCGAGAAGCCTCAGCGGAAATGGGCCTCATCTCGCCTGGAGGGCAAAACCTCCTGGATTTTCTCGAGTTGCGGCAGGTGCTCTCGACTTACGACGGGGACCTCAGGGACCCGCTCTGGTGGCCTCAGGAAAGGCCAGTACCCATGCGAGTTCCTCGGGGGCCTCTCGGGATTCCTCTCCCGTCGATGCCGGGGCCTAAGACCTTGTGTGGAGTCGGGGCCGGAACCTGAGGATTCCTCTCCAGTGCTGACATGGATCTTGGGCTACTTCTGGAGTCTCCCCAGGGGAGTCAGTCCTCGTCTCGAATGCGGGCATGCACTTGCGCTTTCCTCCAGAGCGGTAGCAGCAGTGTCACGCAGTCCGCCGCGTGGATCAAAGGATCTATGTTTTTCCCTCGAGTCTTTCCCACGAGGCTTTCCCACGAGGCTTTCCCACAGGGCTGTCCCACGTGCACACGTGGTGGGAGTCGATCCTCGGCTTGAACGTCAAGGCAGTGCAGGGAAAACAGGTTCCTCTGGAATGGACTGACACATCGGGGGGACTCTTGGAATGGTGGCACGACCCTGGAGTTCCTCTAGCCTTTCCTGTGGAGAGCGCCTCCTCTTGAGATGCGACGGGAACGCCGGGAATTCTTTCCCTACGAAACAGGGAAAGGATCCCTCATCTCGAGCTAGGAGGCGGAAACGGGGCTCCCCTGGATGTGTGCGGGACCCCACGTGCTTCCTCTCGAGTGGAGACGGGTATGTCGGGGAACTTCTTGAGTTGCAGCAATGGTGTGAAGGACCCTTTGGAAGTTCCAGTGGTTAGATGTGATTGGCCTCGAGAAGCCTCAGCGGAAATGGGCCTCATCTCGCCTGGAGGGCAAAACCTCCTGGATTTTCTCGAATTGCGGCAGGTGCTCTCGACTTACGACGGGGACCTCAGGGACCCGCTCTGGTGGCCTCAGGAAAGGCCAGTCCCCATGCGAGTTCCTCGGGGGCCTCTCGGGATTCCTCTCCCGTCGATGCCGGAGCCTAAGACCTTGTGTGGAGTCGGGGCCGGAACCTGAGGATTCCTCTCCAGTGCTGACATGGATCTTGGGGTACTTCTGGAGTCTCCCCAGGGGAGTCAGTCCTCGTCTCGAATGCGGGCATGCACTTGCGCTTTCCTCCAGAGCGGTAGCAGCAGTGTCACGCAGTCCGCCGCGTGGATCAAAGGATCTATGGTTTTCCCTCGAGTCTTTCCCACGAGGCTTTCCCACGAGGCTTTCCCACAGGGCTGTCCCACGTGCACACGTGGTGGGAGTCGATCCTCGGCTTGAACGTCAAGGCAGTGCAGGGAAAACAGGTTCCTCTGGAATGGACTGACACATCTGGGGGACTCTTGGAATGGTGTCACGACACTGGAGTTCCTCTCGCCTTTCCTGTGGAGAGCGCCTCCTCTTGAGATGCGACGGGAACGCCGGGAATTCTTTCCCTACGAAACAGGGAAAGATTCTCTCATCTCGAGCTAGGAGGCGGAAACGGAGCACCCCTGGATGTGTGCGGGACCCCACGTGCTTCCTCTCGAGTGCAGATGGGTATGTCGGGGAACTTCTTGAGTTGCAGCAATGGTGTGAAGGACCCTTTGGAAGTTCCAGTGGTTAGATGTGATTGGCCTCGAGAAGCCTCAGCGGAAATGGGCCTCATCTCGCCTGGAGGGCAAAACCTCCTGGATTTTCTCGAGTTGCGGCAGGTCCTCTCGACTTACGACAGGGACCTCAGGGAACCGCTCGGGTGGCCTCAGGAAAGGCCAGTCCCCATGCGAGTTCCACGGGGGCCTCTCGGGATTCCTCTCCCGTCGATGCCGGGGCCTAAGACCTTGTGTGGAGTCGGGGCCGGAACCTGAGGATTCCTCTCCAGTGCTGACATGGATCTTGGGGTACTTCTGGAGTCTCCCCAGGGGAGTCAGTCCTCGTCTCGAATGCGGGCATGCACTTGCGCTTTCCTCCAGAGCGGTAGCAGCAGTGTCACGCAGTCCGCCGCGTGGATCAAAGGATCTATGGTTTTCCCTCGAGTCTTTCCCACGAGGCTTTCCCACGAGGCTTTCCCACAGGGCTTGCCCACGTGCACACGTGGTGGGAGTCGATCCTCTGCATGAACGTCAAGGCAGTGCAGGGAAAACAGGTTCCTCTGGAATGGAATGACACATCTGGGGGACTCTTGGAATGGTGGCACGACCCTGGAGTTCCTCTCGCCTTTCCTGTGGAGAGCGCCTCTTCTTGAGATGCGACGGGAACGCCGGGAATTCTTTCCCTACGAAAGAGGGAAAGGATCCCTCATCTCGAGCTAGGAGGCGGAAACGGGGCTCCCCTGGATGTGTGCGGGACCCACGTGCTTCCTCTCGAGTGCAGACGGGTATGTCGGGGAACTTCTTGAGTTGCAGCAAGGGTGTGAAGGACCCTTTGGAAGTTCCAGTGGTTAGATGTGATTAGCCTCGAGAAGCCTCAGCGGAAATGGGACTCATCTCGCCTGGAGGGCAAAACCTCCTGGATTTTCTCGAGTTGCGGCAGGTGCTCTCGACTTACGACGGGGACCTCAGGGACCCGCTCTGGTGGCCTCAGGAAAGGCCAGTCCCCATGCGAGTTCCTCGGGGGCCTCTCGGGATTCCTCTCCCGTCGATGCCGGGGCCTAAGACCTTGTGTGGAGTCGGGGCCGGAACCTGAGGATTCCTCTCCAGTGCTGACATGGATCTTGGGGTACTTCTGGAGTCTCCCCAGGGGAGTCAGTCCTCGTCTCGAATGCGGGCATGCACTTGCGCTTTCCTCCAGAGCGGTAGCAGCAGTGTCACGCAGTCCGCCGCGTGGATCAAAGGATCTATGGTTTTCCCTCGAGTCTTTCCCACGAGGCTTTCCCACGAGGCTTTCCCACAGGGCTGTCCCACGTGCACACGTGGTGGGAGTCGATCCTCGGCTTGAACGTCAAGGCAGTGCAGGGAAAACAGGTTCCTCTGGAATGGACTGACACATCTGGGGGACTCTTGGAATGGTGGCACGACCCTAGAGTTCCTCTCGCCTTTCCTGTGGAGAGCGCCTCCTCTTGAGATGCGACGGGAACGCCGGGAATTCTTTCCCTACGAAACAGGGAAAGGATCCCTCATCTCGAGCTAGGAGGCGGAAACGGGGCTCCCCTGGATGTGTGCGAGACCCACGTGCTTCCTCTCGAGTGGAGACGGGTATGTTGGGGAACTTCTTGAGTTGCAGCAAGGGTGTGAAGGACCCTTTGGAAGTTCCAGTGGTTAGATGTGATTAGCCTCGAGAAGCCTCAGCGGAAATGGGACTCATCTCGCCTGGAGGGCAAAACCTCCTGGATTTTCTCGAGTTGCGGCAGGTGCTCTCGACTTACGACGGGGACCTCAGGGACCCGCTCTGGTGGCCTCAGGAAAGGCCAGTCCCCATGCGAGTTCCTCGGGGGCCTCTCGGGATTCCTCTCCCGTCGATGCCGGGGCCTAAGACCTTGTGTGGAGTCGGGGCCGGAACCTGAGGATTCCTCTCCAGTGCTGACATGGATCTTGGGGTACTTCTGGAGTCTCCCCAGGGGAGTCAGTCCTCGTCTCGAATGCGGGCATGCACTTGCGCTTTCCTCCAGAGCGGTAGCAGCAGTGTCACGCAGTCCGCCGCGTGGATCAAAGGATCTATGGTTTTCCCTCGAGTCTTTCCCACGAGGCTTTCCCACGAGGCTTTCCCACAGGGCTGGCCCACGTGCACACGTGGTGGGAGTCGATCCTCGGCTTGAACGTCAAGGCAGTGCAGGGAAAACAGGTTCCTCTGGAATGGACTGACACATCTGGGGGACTCTTGGAATGGTGGCACGACCCTGGAGTTCCTCTCGCCTTTCCTGTGGAGAGCGCCTCCTCTTGAGATGCGACGGGAACGCCGGGAATTCTTTCCCTACGAAACAGGGAAAGGATCCCTCATCTCGAGCTAGGAGGAGGAAACGGGGCTCCCCTGGATGTGTGAGGGACCCCACGTGCTTCCTCTCGAGTGCAGACGGGTATGTCGGGGAACTTCTTGAGTTGCAGCAACGGTGTGAAGGACCCTTTGGAAGTTCCAGTAGTTAGATGTGATTGGCCTCGAGAAGCCTCAGCGGAAATGGGCCTCATCTCGCCTGGAGGGCAAAACCTCCTGGATTTTCTCGAGTTGCGGCATGTGCTCTCGACTTACGACAGGGACCTCAAGGACCCGCTCTGGTGGCCTCAGGAAAGGCCAGTCCCCATGCGAGTTCCTCGGGGGCCTCTCGGGATTCCTCTCCCGTCGATGCCGGGGCCTAAGACCTTGTGTGGAGTCGGGGCCGGAACCTGAGGATTCCTCTCCAGTGCTGACATGGATCTTGGGGTACTTCTGGAGTCTCCCCAGGGGAGTCAGTCCTCGTCTCGAATGCGGGCATGCACTTGCGCTTTCCTCCAGAGCGGTAGCAGCAGTGTCACGCAGTCCGCCGCGTGGATCAAAGGATCTATGGTTTTCCCTCGAGTCTTTCCCACGAGGCTTTCCCACGAGGCTTTCCCACAGGGCTGTCCCACGTGCACACGTGGTGGGAGTCGATCGTCGGCTTGAACGTCAAGGCAGTGCAGGGAAAACAGGTTCCTCTGGAATGGACGGACACATCTGGGGGACTCTTGGAATGGTGGCACGACCCTGGAGTACCTCTCGCCTTTCCTGTGGAGAGCGCCTCCTCTTGAGATGCGACGGGAACGCCGGGAATTCTTTCCCTACGAAACAAGGAAAGGATCCCTCATCTCGAGCTAGGAGGCGGAAACGGGGCTCCCCTGGATGTGTGCGGGACCCCACGTGCTTCCTCTCGAGTGGAGACGGGTATGTCGGGGAACTTCTTGAGTTGCAGCAATGGTGTGAAGGACCCTTTGGAAGTTCCAGTGGTTAGATGTGATTGGCCTCGAGAAGCCTCAGCGGAAATGAGCCTCATCTCGCCTGGAGGGCAAAACCTCCTGGATTTTCTCGAGTTGCGGCAGGTCCTCTCGACTTACGACAGGGACCTCAGGGAACCGCTCGGGTGGCCTCAGGAAAGGCCAGTCCCCATGCGAGTTCCTCGGGGGCCTCTCGGGATTCCTCTCCCGTCGATGCCCGAGCCTAAGACCTTGTGGTGAGTCGGGGCCGGAACCTGAGGATTCCTCTCCAGTGCTGACATGGATCTTGGGGTACTTCTGGAGTCTCCCCAGGGGAGTCAGTCCTCGTCTCGAATGCGGGCATGCACTTGCGCTTTCCTCCAGAGCGGTAGCAGCAGTGTCACGCAGTCCGCCGCGTGGATCAAAGGATCTATGGTTTTCCCTCGAGTCTTTCCCACGAGGCTTTCCCACGAGGCTTTCCCACAGGGCTGTCCAACGTGCACACGTGGTGGGAGTCGATCCTCGGCTTGAACGTCAAGGCAGTGCAGGGAAAACAGGTTCCTCTGGAATGGACTGACACATCTGGGGTCTCTTGGAATGGTGGCACGACCCTGGAGTTCCTCTTGCCTCTCCTGTGGAGAGCGCCTCCTCTTGAGTTGCGACGGGAACGCCGGGAATTCATTCCCTACGAAACAGGGAAAGGATCCCTCATCTCGAGCCAGGAGGCGGAAACGGGGCTCCCCTGGATGTGTGCGGGACACCACGTGCTTCCTCTCGAGTGCAGACGGGTATGTCGGGGAACTTCTTGAGTTGCAGCAAGGGTGTGAAGGACCCTTTGGAAGTTCCAGTGGTTAGATGTGATTGGCCTCGAGAAGCCTCAGCGGAAATGGGCCTCATCTCGCCTGGAGGGCAAAACCTCCTGGATTTTCTCGAGTTGCGGCAGGTGCTCTCGACTTACGACGGGGACCTCAGGGACCCGCTCTGGTGGCCTCAGGAAAGGCCAGTCCCCATGCGAGTTCCTAGGGGGCCTCTCGGGATTCCTCTCCCGTCGATGCCGGGGCCTAAGACCTTGTGTGGAGTCGGGGCCGGAACCTGAGGATTCCTCTCCAGTGCTGACATGGATCTTGGGGTACTTCTGGAGTCTCCCCAGGGGAGTCAGTCCTCGTCTCGAATGCGGGCATGCACTTGCGCTTTCCTCCAGAGCGGTAGCAGCAGTGTCACGCAGTCCGCCGCGTGGATCAAAGGATCTATGGTTTTCCCTCGAGTCTTTCCCACGAGGCTTTCCCACGAGGCTTTCCCACAGGGCTGTCCCACGTGCACACGTGGTGGGAGTCGATCCTCGGCTTGAACGTCAAGGCAGTGCAGGGAAAACAGGTTCCTCTGGAATGGACTGACACATCTGGGGGACTCTTGGAATGGTGGCACGACCCTGGAGTTCCTCTCGCCTTTCCTGTGGAGAGCGCCTCTTCTTGAGATGCGACGGGAACGCCGGGAATTCTTTCGCTACGAAACAGGGAAAGGATCCCTCATCTCGAGCTAGGAGGCGGAAACGGGGCTCCCCTGGATGTGTGAGGGACACCACGTGCTTCCTCTCGAGTGCAGACGGGTATGTCGGGGAACTTCTTGAGTTGCAGCAAGGGTGTGAAGGACCCTTTGGAAGTTCCAGTGGTTAGATGTGATTGGCCTCGAGAAGCCTCAGCGGAAATGGGCCTCATCTCGCCTGGAGGGCAAAACCTCCTGGATTTTCTCGAGTTGCGGCAGGTGCTCTCGACTTACGACGGGGACCTCAAGGACCCGATCTGGTGGCCTCAGGAAAGGCCAGTCCCCATGCGAGTTCCTCGGGGGCCTCTCGGGATTCCTCTCCCGTCGATGCCGGGGCCTAAGACCTTGTGTGGAGTCGGGGCCGGAACCTGAGGATTCCTCTCCAGTGCTGACATGGATCTTGGGGTACTTCTGGAGTCTCCCCAGGGGAGTCAGTCCTCGTCTCGAATGCGGGCATGCACTTGCGCTTTCCTCCAGAGCGGTAGCAGCAGTGTCACGCAGTCCGCCGCGTGGATCAAAGGATCTATGGTTTTCCCTCGAGTCTTTCCCACGAGGCTTTCCCACGAGGCTTTCCCACAGGGCTGTCCCACGTGCACACGTGGTGGGAGTCGATCCTCGGCTTGAACGTCAAGGCAGTGCAGGGAAAACAGGTTCCTCTGGAATGGACTGACACATCTGGGGGACTCTTGGAATGGTGTCACGTCCCTGGAGTTCCTCTCGCCTTTCCTGTGGAGAGCGCCTCCTCTTGAGATGCGACGGGAACGCCGGGAATTCTTTCCCTACGAATCAGGGAAAGGATCCCTCATCTCGAGCTAGGAGGCGGAAACGGGGCTCCCCTGGATGTGTGCGGGACCCCACGTGCTTCCTCTCGAGTGGAGACGGGTATGTGGGGGAACTTCTTGAGTTGCAGCAATGGTGTGAAGGACCCTTTGGAAGTTCCAGTGGTTAGATGTGATTGGCCTCGAGAAGCCTCAGCGGAAATGGGCCTCATCTCGCCTGGAGGGCAAAACCTCCTGGATTTTCTCGAGTTGCGGCAGGTGCTCTCGACTTACGACGAGGACGTCAGGGACCCGCTCTGGTGGCCTCAGGAAAGGCCAGTCCCCATGCGAGTTCCTCGGGGGCCTCTCGGGATTCCTCTCCCGTCGATGCCGGGGCCTAAGACCTTGTGTGGAGTCGGGGCCGGAACCTGAGGATTCCTCTCCAGTGCTGACATGGATCTTGGGGTACTTCTGGAGTCTCCCCAGGGGAGTCAGTCCTCGTCTCGAATGCGGGCATGCACTTGCGCTTTCCTCCAGAGCGGTAGCAGCAGTGTCACGCAGTCCGCCGCGTGGATCAAAGGATCTATGGTTTTCCCTCGAGTCTTTCCCACGAGGCTTTCCCACGAGGCTTTCCCACAGGGCTGTCCCACGTGCACACGTGGTGGGAGTCGATCCTCTGCATGAACGTCAAGGCAGTGCAGGGAAAACAGGTTCCTCTGGAATGGACTGACACATCTGGGGGACTCTTGGAATGGTGGCACGACCCTGGAGTTCCTCTCGCCTTTGCTGTGGAGAGCGCCTCCTCTTGAGATGCGACGGGAACCCCGGGAATTCTTTCCCTACGAAACAGGGAAAGGATCCCTCATCTCGAGCTAGGAGGCGGAAACGGGGCTCCCCTGGATGTGTGCGGGACCCACGTGCTTCCTCTCGAGTGGAGACGGGTATGTCGGGGAACTTCTTGAGTTGCAGCAAGGGTGTGAAGGACCCTTTGGAAGTTCCAGTGGTTAGATGTGATTAGCCTCGAGAAGCCTCAGCGGAAATGGGACTCATCTCGCCTGGAGGGCAAAACCTCCTGGATTTTCTCGAGTTGCGGCAGGTGCTCTCGACTTACGACGGGGACCTCAGGGACCCGCTCTGGTGGCCTCAGGAAAGGCCAGTCCCCATGCGAGTTCCTCGGGGGCCTCTGGGGATTCCTCTCCCGTCGATGACGGGGCCTAAGACCTTGTGTGGAGTCGGGGCCGGAACCTGAGGATTCCTCTCCAGTGCTGACATGGATCTTGGGGTACTTCTGGAGTCTCCCCAGGGGAGTCAGTCCTCGTCTCGAATGCGGGCATGCACTTGCGCTTTCCTCCAGAGCGGTAGCAGCAGTGTCACGCAGTCCGCCGCGTGGATCAAAGGATCTATGGTTTTCCCTCGGGTCTTTCCCACGAGGCTTTCCCACGAGGCTTTCCCACAGGGCTGTCCCACGTGCACACGTGGTGGGAGTGGATCCTCGGCTTGAACGTCAAGGCAGTGCAGGGAAAACAGGTTCCTCTGGAATGGACTGACACATCTGGGGGACACTTGGAATGGTGGCACGACCCTAGAGTTCCTCTCGCCTTTCCTGTGGAGAGCGCCTCCTCTTGAGATGCGACGGGAACGCCGGGAATTCTTTCCCTACGAAACAGGGAAAGGATCCCTCATCTCGAGCTAGGAGGCGGAAACGGGGCTCCCCTGGATGTGTGCGGGACCCACGTGCTTCCTCTCGAGTGGAGACGGGTATGTCGGGGAACTTCTTGAGTTGCAGCAAGGGTGTGAAGGACCCTTTGGAAGTTCCAGTGGTTAGATGTGATTAGCCTCGAGAAGCCTCAGCGGAAATGGGCCTCATCTCGCCTGGAGGGCAAAACCTCCTGGATTTTCTCGAGTTGCGGCAGGTGCTCTCGACTTACGACGGGGACCTCAGGGACCCGCTCTGGTGGCCTCAGGAAAGGCCAGTCCCCATGCGAGTTCCTCGGGGGCCTCTCGGGATTCCTCTCCCGTCGATGCCGGGGCCTAAGACCTTGTGTGGAGTCGGGGCCGGAACCTGAGGATTCCTCTCCAGTGCTGACATGGATCTTGGGGTACTTCTGGAGTCTCCCCAGGGGAGTCAGTCCTCGTCTCGAATGCGGGCATGCACTTGCGCTTTCCTCCAGAGCGGAAGCAGCAGTGTCACGCAGTCCTCCGCGTGGATCAAAGGATCTATGGTTTTCCCTCGAGTCTTTCCCACGAGGCTTTCCCACGAGGCTTTCCCACAGGGCTGTCCCACGTGCACACGTGGTGGGAGTCGATCCTCGGCTTGAACGTCAAGGCAGTGCAGGGAAAACAGGTTCCTCTGGAATGGACTGACACATCTGGGGGACTCTTGGAATGGTGGCACGACCCTGGAGTTCCTCTCGCCTTTCCTGTGGAGAGCGCCTCCTCTTGAGATGCGACGGGAACGCCGGGAATTCTTTCCCTACGAAACAGGGAAAGGATCCCTCATCTCGAGCTAGGAGGCGGAAACGGGGCTCCCCTGGATGTGTGCGGGACCCACGTGCTTCCTCTCGAGTGGAGACGGGTATGTCGGGGAACTTCTTGAGTTGCAGCAAGGGTGTGAAGGACCCTTTGGAAGTTCCAGTGGTTAGATGTGATTAGCCTCGAGAAGCCTCAGCGGAAATGGGACTCATCTCGCCTGGAGGGCAAAACCTCCTGGATTTTCTCGAGTTGCGGCAGGTGCTCTCGACTTACGACGGGGACCTCAGGGACCCGCTCTGGTGGCCTCAGGAAAGGCCAGTCCCCATGCGAGTTCCTCGGGGGCCTCTGGGGATTCCTCTCCCGTCGATGCCGGGGCCTAAGACCTTGTGTGGAGTCGGGGCCGGAACCTGAGGATTCCTCTCCAGTGCTGACATGGATCTTGGGGTACTTCTGGAGTCTCCCCAGGGGAGTCAGTCCTCGTCTCGAATGCGGGCATGCACTTGCGCTTTCCTCCAGAGCGGTAGCAGCAGTGTCACGCAGTCCGCCGCGTGGATCAAAGGATCTATGGTTTTCCCTCGAGTCTTTCCCACGAGGCTTTCCCACGAGGCTTTCCCACAGGGCTGTCCCACGTGCACACGTGGTGGGAGTGGATCCTCGGCTTGAACGTCAAGGCAGTGCAGGGAAAACAGGTTCCTCTGGAATGGACTGACACATCTGGGGGACACTTGGAATGGTGGCACGACCCTAGAGTTCCTCTCGCCTTTCCTGTGGAGAGCGCCTCCTCTTGAGATGCGACGGGAACGCCGGGAATTCTTTCCCTACGAAACAGGGAAAGGATCCCTCATCTCGAGCTAGGAGGCGGAAACGGGGCTCCCCTGGATGTGTGCGGGACCCACGTGCTTCCTCTCGAGTGGAGACGGGTATGTCGGGGAACTTCTTGAGTTGCAGCAAGGGTGTGAAGGACCCTTTGGAAGTTCCAGTGGTTAGATGTGATTAGCCTCGAGAAGCCTCAGCGGAAATGGGCCTCATCTCGCCTGGAGGGCAAAACCTCCTGGATTTTCTCGAGTTGCGGCAGGTGCTCTCGACTTACGACGGGGACCTCAGGGACCCGCTCTGGTGGCCTCAGGAAAGGCCAGTCCCCATGCGAGTTCCTCGGGGGCCTCTCGGGATTCCTCTCCCGTCGATGCCGGGGCCTAAGACCTTGTGTGGAGTCGGGGCCGGAACCTGAGGATTCCTCTCCAGTGCTGACATGGATCTTGGGGTACTTCTGGAGTCTCCCCAGGGGAGTCAGTCCTCGTCTCGAATGCGGGCATGCACTTGCGCTTTCCTCCAGAGCGGAAGCAGCAGTGTCACGCAGTCCTCCGCGTGGATCAAAGGATCTATGGTTTTCCCTCGAGTCTTTCCCACGAGGCTTTCCCACGAGGCTTTCCCACAGGGCTGTCCCACGTGCACACGTGGTGGGAGTCGATCCTCGGCTTGAACGTCAAGGCAGTGCAGGGAAAACAGGTTCCTCTGGAATGGACTGACACATCTGGGGGACTCTTGGAATGGTGGCACGACCCTGGAGTTCCTCTCGCCTTTCCTGTGGAGAGCGCCTCCTCTTGAGATGCGACGGGAACGCCGGGAATTCTTTCCCTACGAAACAGGGAAAGGATCCCTCATCTCGAGCTAGGAGGCGGAAACGGGGCTCCCCTGGATGTGTGAGGGACCCCACGTGCTTCCTCTCGAGTGCAGACGGGTATGTCGGGGAACTTCTTGAGTTGCAGCAACGGTGTGAAGGACCCTTTGGAAGTTCCAGTAGTTAGATGTGATTGGCCTCGAGAAGCCTCAGCGGAAATGGGCCTCATCTCGCCTGGAGGGCAAAACCTCCTGGATTTTCTCGAGTTGCGGCAGGTGCTCTCGACTTACGACGGGGACCTCAGGGAACCGCTCGGGTGGCCTCAGGAAAGGCCAGTCCCCATGCGAGTTCCACGGGGGCCTCTCGGGATTCCTCTCCCGTCGATGCCGGGGCCTAAGACCTTGTGTGGAGTCGGGGCCGGAACCTGAGGATTCCTCTCCAGTGCTGACATGGATATTGGGGTACTTCTGGAGTCTCCCCAGGGGAGTCAGTCCTCGTCTCGAATGCGGGCATGCACTTGCACTTTCCTCCAGAGCGGTAGCAGCAGTGTCACGCAGTCCGCCGCGTGGATCAAAGGATCTATGGTTTTCCCTCGAGTCTTTCCCACGAGGCTTTCCCACGAGGCTTTCCCACAGGGCTGTCCCACGTGCACACGTGGTGGGAGTCGATCCTCGGCTTGAACGTCAAGGCAGTGCAGGGAAAACAGGTTCCTCTGGAATGGACTGACACATCTGGGGTCTCTTGGAATGGTGTAACGACCCTGGAGTTCCTCTCGCCTTTCCTGTGGAGAGCGCCTCCTCTTGAGATGCGACGGGAACGCCGGGAATTCTTTCCCTACGAAACAGGGAAAGGATCCCTCATCTCGAGCTAGGAGGCGGAAACGGGGCTCCCCTGGATGTGTGAGGGACCCCACGTGCTTCCTCTCGAGTGCAGACGGGTATGTCGGGGAACTTCTTGAGTTGCAGCAAGGGTGTGAAGGACCCTTTGGAAGTTCCAGTGGTTAGACGTGATTAGCCTCGAGAAGCCTCAGCGGAAATGGGCCTCATCTCGCCTGGAGGGCAAAACCTCCTGGATTTTCTCGAGTTGCGGCAGGTGCTCTCGACTTACGACGGTGATCTCAGGGAACCGCTCTGGTGGCCTCAGGAAAGGCCAGTCCCCATGCGAGTTCCTCGAGGGCCTCTCGGGATTCCTCTCCCGTCGATGCCGGGGCCTAAGACCTTGTGTGGAGTCGGGGCCGGAACCTGAGGATTCCTCTCCAGTGCTGACATGGATCTTGGGGTACTTCTGGAGTCTCCCCAGGGGAGTCAGTCCTCGTCTCGAATGCGGGCATGCACTTGCGCCTTCCTCCAGAGCGGTAGCAGCAGTGTCACGCAGTCCGCCGAGTGGATCAAAGGATCTATGGTTTTCCCTCGAGTCTTTCCCACGAGGCTTTCCCACGAGGCTTTCCCACAGGGCTGTCCCACGTGCGCACGTGGTCGGAGTCGATCCTCGGCTTGAACGTCAAGCCAGGGCAGGGAAAACAGGTTCCTCTGGAATGGACTGACACATCTGGGGGACTCTTGGAATGGTGTCACGACCCTGGAGTTCCTCTCGCCTTTCCTGTGGAGAGCGCCTCCTCTTGAGATGCGACGGGAACGCCGGGAATTCTTTCCCTATGAAACAGGGAAAGGATCCCTCATCTCGAGCTAGGAGGCGGATATGGGGCTCCCCTGGATGTGTGCGGGACCCCACGTGCTTCCTCTCGAGTGGAGACGGGTATGTCGGGGAACTTCTTGAGTTGCAGCAAGGGTGTGAAGGACCCTTTGGAAGTTCCAGTGGTTAGATGTGATTGGCCTCGAGAAGCCTCAGCAGAAATGGGCCTCATCTCGCCTGAAGGGCAAAACCTCCTGGATTTTCTCGAGTTGCGGCAGGTGCTCTCGACTTACGACGGGGACCTCAGGGACCCGCTCTGGTGGCCTCAGGAAAGGCCAGTCCCCATGCGAGTTCCTCGGGGGCCTCTCGGGATTCCTCTCCCGTCGATGCCGGGGCCTAAGACCTTGTGTGGAGTCGGGGCCGGAACCTGAGGATTCCTCTCCAGTGCTGACATGGATCTTGGGGTACTTCTGGAGTCTCCCCAGGGGAGTCAGTCCTCGTCTCGAATGCGGGCATGCACTTGCGCTTTCCTCCAGAGCGGTAGCAGCAGTGTCACGCAGTCCGCCGCGTGGATCAAAGGATCTATGGTTTTCCCTCGAGTCTTTCCCACGAGGCTTTCCCACGAGGCTTTCCCACAGGGCTGTCCCACGTGCACACGTGGTGGGAGTCGATCCTCGGCTTGAACGTCAAGGCAGTGCAGGGAAAACAGGTTCCTCTGGAATGGACTGACACATCTGGGGGACTCTTGGAATGGTGGCACGACCCTGGAGTTCCTCTCGCCTTTCCTGTGGAGAGCGCCTCCTCTTGAGATGCGACGGGAACGCCGGGAATTCTTTCCCTACGAAACAGGGAAAGGATCCCTCATCTCGAGCTAGGAGGCGGAAACCGGGCTCCCCTGGATGTGTGCGGGACCCCACGTGCTTCCTCTCGAGTGGAGACGGGTATGTCGGGGAACTTCTTGAGTTGCAGCAATGGTGTGAAGGACCCTTTGGAATGTCCAGTGGTTAGATGTGATTGGCCTCGAGAAGCCTCAGCGGAAATGGGCCTCATCTCGCCTGGAGGGCAAAACCTCCTGGATTTTCTCGAGTTGCGGCAGGTGCTCTCGACTTACGACGGGGACCTCAGGGACGCGCTCTGGTGGCCTCAGGAAAGGCCAGTCCCCATGCGAGTTCCTCGGGGGCCTCTCGGGATCCTCTCCCGTCGATGCCGGGGCCGAAGACCTTGTGTGGAGTCGGGGCCGGAACCTGAGGATTCCTCTCCAGTGCTGACATGGATCTTGGGGTACTTCTGGAGTCTCCCCAGGGGAGTCAGTCCTCGTCTCGAATGCGGGCATGCACTTGCGCTTTCCTCCAGAGCGGTAGCAGCAGTGTCACGCAGTCCGCCGCGTGGATCAAAGGATCTATGGTTTTCCCTCGAGTCTTTCCCACGAGGCTTTCCCACGAGGCTTTCCCACAGGGCTGTCCCACGTGCACACGTGATGGGAGTCGATCCTCGGCTTGAACGTCAAGGCAGTGCAGGGAAAACAGGTTCCTCTGGAATGGACTGACACATCTGGGGGACTCTTGGAATGGTGGCACGACCCTGGAGTTCCTCTCGCCTTTCCTGTGGAGAGCGCCTCCTCTTGAGATGCGACGGGAACGCCGGGAATTCTTTCCCTACGAAACAGGGAAAGGATCCCTCATCTCGAGCTAGGAGGCGGAAACGGGGCTCCCCTGGATGTGTGCGGGACCCCACGTGCTTCCTCTCGAGTGGAGACGGGTATGTCGGGGAACTTCTTGAGTTGCAGCAATGGTGTGAAGGACCCTTTGGAAAGTCCAGTGGTTAGATGTGATTGGCCTCGAGAAGCCTCAGCGGAAATGGGCCTCATCTCGCCTGGAGGGCAAAACCTCCTGGATTTTCTCGAGTTGCGGCAGGTGCTCTCGACTTACGACGGGGACCTCAGGGACGCGCTCTGGTGGCCTCAGGAAAGGCCAGTCCCCATGCGAGTTCCTCGGGGGCCTCTCGGGATCCTCTCCCGTCGATGCCAGGTCCTAAGACCTTGTGTGGAGTCGGGGCCGGAACCTGAGGATTCCTCTCCAGTGCTGACATGGATCTTGGGGTACTTCTGGAGTCTCCCCAGGGGAGTCAGTCCTCGTCTCGAATGCGGGCATGCACTTGCGCTTTCCTCCAGAGCGGTAGCAGCAGTGTCACGCAGTCCGCCGCGTGGATCAAAGGATCTATGGTTTTCCCTCGAGTCTTTCCCACGAGGCTTTCCCACGAGGCTTTCCCACAGGGCTGTCCCACGTGCACACGTGGTGGGAGTCGATCCTCGGCTTGAACGTCAAGGCAGTGCAGGGAAAACAGGTTCCTCTGGAATGAACTGACACATCTGGGGGACTCTTGGAATGGTGTCACGACCCTGGAGTTCCTCTCGCCTTTCCTGTGGAGAGCGCCTCCTCTTGAGGTGCGACGGGAACGCCGGGAATTCTTTCCCTACGAAACAGGGAAAGGATCCCTCATCTCGAGCTAGGAGGCGGAAACGGGGCTCCCCTGGATGTGTGCGGGACCCCACGTGCTTCCTCTCGAGTGGAGACGGGTATGTCGGGGAACTTCTTGAGTTGCAGCAATGGTGTGAAGGACCCTTTGGAAGTTTCAGTGGTTAGATGTGATTGGCCTCGAGAAGCCTCAGCGGAAATGGGCCTCATCTCGCCTGGAGGGCAAAACCTCCTGGATTTTCTCGAGTTGCGGCAGGTGCTCTCGACTTACGACGGGGACCTCAGGGACGCGCTCTGGTGGCCTCAGGAAAGGCCAGTCCCCATGCGAGTTCCTCGGGGGCCTCTCGGGATTCCTCTCCTGGTGATGCCGGGGCCTAAGACCTTGTGTGGAGTCGGGGCCGGAACCTGAGGATTCCTCTCCAGTGCTGACATGGATCTTGGGGTACTTCTGGAGTCTCCCCAGGGGAGTCAGTCCTCGTCTCGATTGCGGGCATGCACTTGCGCTTTCCTCCAGAGCGGTAGCAGCAGTGTCACGCAGTCCGCCGCGTGGATCAAAGGATCTATGGTTTTCCCTCGAGTCTTTCCCACGAGGCTTTCCCACGAGGCTTTCCCACAGGGCTGTCCCACGTGCACACGTGGTGGGAGTCGATCCTCGGCTTGAACGTCAAGGCAGTGCAGGGAAAACAGGTTCCTCTGGAATGGACTGACACATCTGGGGGACTCTTGGAATGGTGGCACGACCCTGGAGTTCCTCTCGCCTTTCCTGTGGAGAGCGCCACCTCTTGAGATGCGACGGGAACGCCGGGAATTCTTTCCCTACGAAACAGGGAAAGGATCCCTCATCTCGAGCTAGGAGGCGGAAACGGGGCTCCCCTGGATGTGTGCGGGACCCACGTGCTTCCTCTCGAGTGGAGACGGGTATGTCGGGGAACTTCTTGAGTTGCAGCAAGGGTGTGATGGAACCTTTGGAAGTTCCAGTGGTTAGACGTGATTAGCCTCGAGAAGCCTCAGCGGAAATGGGCCTCATCTCGCCTGGAGGGCAAAACCTCCTGGATTTTCTCGAGTTGCGGCAGGTGCTCTCGACTTACGACGGGGACCTCAGGGACCCGCTCTGGTGGCCTCAGGAAAGGCCAGTCCCCATGCGAGTTCCTCGGGGGCCTCTCGGGATTCCTATCCCGTCGATGCCGGGGCCTAAGACCATGTGTGGAGTCGGGGCCGGAACCTGAGGATTCCTCTCCAGTGCTGACCTGGATCTTGGGGTACTTCTGGAGTCTCCCCAGGGGAGTCAGTCCTCGTCTCGAATGCGGGCATGCACTTGCGCTTTCCTCCAGAGCGGTAGCAGCAGTGTCACGCAGTCCGCCGCGTGGATCAAAGGATCTATGGTTTTCCCTCCAGTCTTTCCCACGAGGCTTTCCCACGAGGCTTTCCCACAGGGCTGTCCCACGTGCACACGTGGTGGGAGTCGATCCTCGGCTTGAACGTCAAGGCAGTGCAGGGAAAACAGGTTCCTCTGGAATGGACTGACACATCTGGGGGACTCTTGGAATGGTGGCACGACCCTTGAGTTCCTCTCGCCTTTCCTGTGGAGAGCGCCTCCTCTTGAGATGCGACGGGAACGCCGGGAATTCTTTCCCTACGAAACAGGGAAAGGATCCCTCATCTCGAGCTAGGAGGCGGAAACGGGGCTCCCCTGGATGTGTGCGGGACCCCACGTGCTTCCTCTCGAGTGGAGACGGGTATGTCGGGAAACTTCTTGAGTTGCAGCAATGGTGTGAAGGACCCTTTGGAAGTTCCAGTGGTTAGATGTGATTGGCCTCGAGAAGCCTCAGCGGAAATGGGCCTCATCTCGCCTGGAGGGCAAAACCTCCTGGATTTTCTCGAGTTGCGGCAGGTGCTCTCGACTTACGACGGGGACGTCAGGGACCCGCTCTGGTGGCCTCAGGAAAGGCCAGTCCCCATGCGAGTTCATCGGGGGCCTCTCGGGATTCCTCTCCCGTCGATGCCGGGGCCTAAGACCTTGTGTGGAGTCGGGGCCGGAACCTGAGGATTCCTCTCCAGTGCTGACATGGATCTTGGGGTACTTCTGGAGTCTCCCCAGGGGAGTCAGTCCTCGTCTCGAATGCGGGCATGCACTTGCGCTTTCCTCCAGAGCGGTAGCAGCAGTGTCACGCAGTCCGCCGCGTGGATCAAAGGATCTATGTTTTTCCCTCGAGTCTTTCCCACGAGGCTTTCCCACGAGGCTTTCCCACAGGGCTGTCCCACGTGCACACGTGGTGGGAGTCGATCCTCGGCTTGAACGTCAAGGCAGTGCAGGGAAAACAGGTTCCTCTGAATGGACTGACACATCTGGGGGACACTTGGAATGGTGGCATGACCCTGGAGTTCCTCTCGCCTTTCCTGTGGAGAGCGCCTCCTCTTGAGATGCGACGGGAACGCCGGGAATTCTTTCCCTACGAAACAGGGAAAGGATCCCTCATCTCGAGCTAGGATGCGGAAACGGGGCTCCCCTGGATGTGTGCGGGACACCACGTGCTTCCTCTCGAGTGCAGACGGGTATGTCGGGGAACTTCTTGAGTTGCAGCAACGGTGTGAAGGACCCTTTGGAAGTTCCAGTGGTTAGATGTGATTGGCCTCTAGCAGCCTCAGCGGAAATGGGCCTCATCTCGCCTGGAGGTGAAAACCTCCTGGATTTTCTCGAGGTGCGGCAGGTGCTCTCGACTTACGACGGGGACCTCAGGGACGCGCTCTGGTGGCCTCAGGAAAGGCCAGTCCCCATGCGAGTTCCTAGGGGGCCTCTCGGGATTCCTCTCCCGTCGATGCCGGGGCCTAAGACCTTGTGTGGAGTCGGGGCCGGAACCTGAGGATTCCTCTCCAGTGCTGACATGGATCTTGGGGTACTTCTGGAGTCTCCCCAGGGGAGTCAGTCCTCGTCTCGATTGCGGGCATGCACTTGCGCTTTCCTCCAGAGCGGTAGCAGCAATGTCACCCAGTCCGCCGCGTGGATCAAAGGATCTATGGTTTTCCCTCGAGTCTTTCCCACGAGGCTTTCCCACGAGGCTTTCCCACAGGGCTGTCCCACGTGCACACGTGGTGGGAGTCGATCCTCGGCTTGAACGTCAAGGCAGTGCAGGGAAAACAGGTTCCTCTGGAATGGACTGACACATCTGGGGGACTCTTGGAATGGTGGCACGACCCTGGAGTTCCTCTCGCCTTTCCTGTGGAGAGCGCCTCCTCTTGAGATGCGACGGGAACGCCGGGAATTCTTTCCCTACGAAACAGGGAAAGGATCCCTCATCTCGAGCTAGGAGGCGGAAACGGGGCTCCCCTGGATGTGTGCGGGACCCCACGTGCTTCCTCTCGAGTGGAGACGGGTATGTCGGGGAACTTCTTGAGTTGCAGCAATGGTGTGAAGGACCCTTTTGAATGTCCAGTGGTTAGATGTGATTGGCCTCGAGAAGCCTCAGCGGAAATGGGCCTCATCTCGCCTGGAGGGCAAAACCTCCTGGATTTTCTCGAGTTGCGGCAGGTGCTCTCGACTTACGACGGGGACCTCAGGGACCCGCTCTGGTGGCCTCAGGAAAGGCCAGTCCCCATGCGAGTTCCTCGGGGGCCTCTCGGGATTCCTCTCCCGTCGATGCCGGGGCCGAAGACTTGTGTGGAGTCGGGGCCGGAACCTGAGGATTCCTCTCCAGTGCTGACATGGATCTTGGGGTACTTCTGGAGTCTCCCCAGGGGAGTCAGTCCTCGTCTCGAATGCGGGCATGCACTTGCGCTTTCCTCCAGAGCGGTAGCAGCAGTGTCACGCAGTCTGCCGCGTGGATCAAAGGATCTATGGTTTTCCCTCGAGTCTTTCCCACGAGGCTTTCCCACGAGGCTTTCCCACAGGGCTGTCCCACGTGCACACGTGGTGGGAGTCGATCCTCGGCTTGAACGTCAAGGCAGTGCAGGGAAAACAGGTTCCTCTGGAATGGACTGACACATCTGGGGGACTCTTGGAATGGTGGCACGACCCTGGAGTTCCTCTCGCCTTTCCTGTGGAGAGCGCCTCCTCTTGAGATGCGACGGGAACGCCGGGAATTCTTTCCCTACGAAACAGGGAAAGGATCCCTCATCTCGAGCTAGGAGGCGGAAACGGGGCTCCCCTGGATGTGTGCGGGACCCCACGTGCTTCTTCTCGAGTGGAGACGGGTATGTCGGGAAACTTCTTGAGTTGCAGCAATGGTGTGAAGGACCCTTTGGAAGTTGCAGTGGTTAGATGTGATTGGCCTCGAGAAGCCTCAGCGGAAATGGGCCTCATCTCGCCTGGAGGGCAAAACCTCCTGGATTTTCTCGAGTTGCGGCAGGTGCTCTCGACTTACGACGGGGACGTCAGGGACCCGCTCTGGTGGCCTCAGGAAAGGCCAGTCCCCATGCGAGTTCCTCGGGGGCCTCTCGGGATTCCTCTCCCGTCGATGCCGGGGCCTAAGACCTTGTGTGGAGTCGGGGCCGGAACCTGAGGATTCCTCTCCAGTGCTGACATGGATCTTGGGGTACTTCTGGAGTCTCCCCAGGGGAGTCAGTCCTCGTCTCGAATGCGGGCATGCACTTGCGCTTTCCTCCAGAGCGGTAGCAGCAGTGTCACGCAGTCCGCCGCGTGGATCAAAGGATCTATGGTTTTCCCTCGAGTCTTTCCCACGAGGCTTTCCCACGAGGCTTTCCCACAGGGCTGTCCCACGTGCACACGTGGTTGGAGTCGATCCTCGGCTTGAACGTCAAGGCAGTGCAGGGAAAACAGGTTCCTCTGAATGGACTGACACATCTGGGGGACACTTGGAATGGTGGCATGACCCTGGAGTTCCTCTCGCCTTTCCTGTGGAGAGCGCCTCCTCTTGAGATGCGACGGGAACGCCGGGAATTCTTTCCCTACGAAACAGGGAAAGGATCCCTCATCTCGAGCTAGGAGGCGGAAACGGGGCTCCCCTGGATGTGTGCGGGACACCACGTGCTTCCTCTCGAGTGCAGACGGGTATGTCGGGGAACTTCTTGAGTTGCAGCAAGGGTGTGAAGGACCCTTTGGAAGTTCCAGTGGTTAGATGTGATTGGCCTCTAGCAGCCTCAGCGGAAATGGGCCTCATCTCGCCTGGAGGTGAAAACCTCCTGGATTTTCTCGAGGTGCGGCAGGTGCTCTCGACTTACGACGGGGACCTCAGGGACGCGCTCTGGTGGCCTCAGGAAAGGCCAGTCCCCATGCGAGTTCCTGGGGGCCTCTCGGGATTCCTCTCCCGTCGATGCCGGGGCCTAAGACCTTGTGTGGAGTCGGGGCCGGAACCTGAGGATTCCTCTCCAGTGCTGACATGGATCTTGGGGTACTTCTGGAGTCTCCCCAGGGGAGTCAGTCCTCGTCTCGATTGCGGGCATGCACTTGCGCTTTCCTCCAGAGCGGTAGCAGCAGTGTCACGCAGTCCGCCGCGTGGATCAAAGGATCTATGGTTTTCCCTCGAGTCTTTCCCACGAGGCTTTCCCACGAGGCTTTCCCACAGGGCTGTCCCACGTGCACACGTGGTGGGAGTCGATCCTCGGCTTGAACGTCAAGGCAGTGCAGGGAAAACAGGTTCCTCTGGAATGGACTGACACATCTGGGGGACTCTTGGAATGGTGGCACGACCCTGGAGTTCCTCTCGCCTTTCCTGTGGAGAGCGCCTCCTCTTGAGATGCGACGGGAACGCCGGGAATTCTTTCCCTACGAAACAGGGAAAGGATCCCTCATCTCGAGTTAGGAGGCGGAAACGGGGCTCCCCTGGAGGTGTGCGGGACCCACATGCTTCCTCTCGAGTGGAGACGGGTATGTCGGGGAACTTCTTGAGTTGCAGCTAGGGTGTGAAGGACCCTTTGGAAGTTCCAGTGGTTAGACGTGATTAGCCTCGAGAAGCCTCACTGGAAATGGGCCTCATCTCGCCTGGAGGGCAAAACCTCCTGGATTTTCTCGAGTTGCGGCAGGTGCTCTCGACTTACGACGGGGACCTCAGGGACCAGCTCTGGTGGCCTCAGGATAGGCCAGTCCCCATGCGAGTTCCTCGGGGGCCTCTCGGGATTCCTCTCCCGTCGATGCCGGGGCCTAAGACCTTGTGTGGAGTCGGGGCCGGAACCTGAGGATTCCTCTCCAGTGCTGACATGGATCTTGGGGTACTTCTGGAGTCTCCCCAGGGGAGTCAGTCCTCGTCTCGAATGCGGGCATGCACTTGCGCTTTCCTCCAGAGCGGTAGCAGCAGTGTCACGCAGTCCGCCGCGTGGATCAAAGGATCTATGGTTTTCCCTCGAGTCTTTCCCACGAGGCTTTCCCACGAGGCTTTCCCACAGGGCTGTCCCACGTGCGCACGTGGTCGGAGTCGATCCTCGGCTTGAACGTCAAGCCAGGGCAGGGAAAACAGGTTCCTCTGGAATGGACTGACATATCTGGGGGACTCTTGGAATGGTGTCACGACCCTGGAGTTCCTCTCGCCTTTCCTGTGGAGAGCGCCTCCTCTTGAGATGCGACGGGAACGCCGGGAATTCTTTCCCTATGAAACAGGGAAAGGATCCCTCATCTCGAGCTAGGAGGTGGAAACGGGGCTCCCCTGGATGTGTGCGGGACCCCACGTGCTTCCTCTCGAGTGGAGACGGGTATGTCGGGGAACTTCTTGAGTTGCAGCAAGGGTGTGAAGGACCCTTTGTAAGTTCCAGTGGTTAGATGTGATTGGCCTCGAGAAGCCTCAGCGGAAATGGGCCTCATCTCGCCTGAAGGGCAAAACCTCCTGGATTTTCTCAAGTTGCGGCAGGTGCTCTCGACTTACGACGGGGACCTCAGGGACCCGCTCTGGTGGCCTCAGGAAAGGCCAATCCCCATGCGAGTTCCTCGGGGGCCTCTCGGGATTCCTCTCCCGTCGATGCCGGGGCCTAAGACCTTGTGTGGAGTCGGGGCCGGAACCTGAGGATTCCTCTCCAGTGCTGACATGGATCTTGGGGTGCTTCTGGAGTCTCCCCAGGGGAGTCAGTCCTCGTCTCGAATGCGGGCATGCACTTGCGCTTTCCTCCAGAGCGGTAGCAGCAGTGTCACGCAGTCCGCCGCGTGGATCAAAGGATCTATGGTTTTCCCTCGAGTATTTCCCACGAGGCTTTCCCACGAGGCTTTCCCACAGGGCTGTCCCACGTGCACACGTGGTGGGAGTCGATCCTCGGCTTGAACGTCAAGGCAGTGCAGGGAAAACAGGTTCCTCTGGAATGGACTGACACATCTGGGGGACTCTTGGAATGGTGGCACGACCCTGGAGTTCCTCTCGCCTTTCCTGTGGAGAGCGCCTCCTCTTGAGATGCGACGGGAACGCCGGGAATTCTTTCCCTACGAAACAGGGAAAGGATCCCTCATCTCGTGCTAGGAGGCGGAAACGGAGCACCCCTGGATGTGTGCGGGACCCCACGTACTTCCTCTCGAGTGGAGACGGGTATGTCGGGGAACTTCTTGAGTTGCAGCAATGGTGTGAAGGACCCTTTGGAAGTTCCAGTGGTTAGATGTGATTGGCCTCGAGAAGCCTCAGCGGAAATGGGCCTCATCTCGCCTGGAGGGCAAAACCTCCTGGATTTTCTCGAGTTGCGGCAGGTGCTGTCGACTTACGACGGGGACCTCAGGGACCCGCTCTGGTGGCCTCAGGAAAGGCCAGTCCCCATGCGAGTTCCTCGGGGGCCTCTCGGGATTCCTCTCCCGTCGATGCCGGGGCCTAAGACCTTGTGTGGAGTCGGGGCCGGAACCTGAGGATTCCTCTCCAGTGCTGACATGGATCTTGGGGTACTTCTGGAGTCTCCCCAGGGGAGTCAGTCCTCGTCTCGAATGCGGGCATGCACTTGCGCTTTCCTCCAGAGCGGTAGCAGCAGTGTCACGCAGTCCGCCGCGTGGATCAAAGGATCTATGGTTTTCCCTCGAGTCTTTCCCACGAGGCTTTCCCACGAGGCTTTCCCACAGGGCTGTCCCACGTGCACACGTGGTGGGAGTCGATCCTCGGCTTGAACGTCAAGGCAGTGCAGGGAAAACAGGTTCCTCTGGAATGGACTGACACATCTGGGGGACTCTTGGAATGGTGGCACGACCCTGGAGTTCCTCTCGCCTTTCCTGTGGATAGCGCCTCCTCTTGAGATGCGACGGGAACGCCGGGAATTCTTTCCCTACGAAACAGGGAAAGGATCTCTCATCTCGAGCTAGGAGGCGGAAACGGGGCTCCCCTGGATGTGTGCGGGACCCCACGTGCTTCATCTCGAGTGGAGACGGGTATGTCGGGGAACTTCTTGAGTTGCAGCAATGGTGTGAAGGACCCTTTGGAAGTTTCAGTGGTTAGATGTGATTGGCCTCGAGAAGCCTCAGCGGAAATGGGCCTCATCTCGCCTGGAGGGCAAAACCTCCTGGATTATATCGAGTTGCGGCAGGTGCTCTCGGCTTACGACGGGGACCTCAGGGACCCGCTCTGGTGGCCTCAGGAAAGGCCAGTCCCCATGCGAGTTCCTCGGGGGCCTCTCGGGATTCCTCTCCCGTCGATGCCGGGGCCTAAGACCTTGTGTGGAGTCGGGGCCGGAACCTGAGGATTCCTCTCCAGTGCTGACATGGATCTTGGGGTACTTCTGGAGTCTCCCCAGGGGAGTCAGTAGTCGTCTCGAATGCGGGCATACACTTGCGCTTTCCTCCAGAGCGGTAGCAGCAGTGTCACGCAGTCCGCCGCATGGATCAAAGGATCTATGGTTTTCCCTCGAGTCTTTCCCACGAGGCTTTCCCAAGAGGCTTTCCCACAGGGCTGTCCCACGTGCACACGTGGTGGGAGTCGATCCTCGGCTTGAACGTCAAGGCAGTGCAGGGAAAACAGGTTCCTCTGGAATGGACTGACACATCTGGGGGACTCTTGGAATGGTGGCACGACCCTGGAGTTCCTCTCGCCTTTCCTGTGGAGAGCGCCTCCTCTTGAGATGCGACGGGAACGCCGGGAATTCTTTCCCTACGAAACAGGGAAAGGATCCCTCATCTCGAGCTAGGAGGCGGAAACGGGGCTCCCCTGGATGTGTGCGGGACCCACGTGCTTCCTCTCGAGTGGAGACGGGTATGTCGGGGAACTTCTTGAGTTGCAGCAAGGGTGTGAAGGACCCTTTGGAAGTTCCAGTGGTTAGACGTGATTAGCCTCGAGAAGCCTCAGCGGAAATGGGCCTCATCTCGCCTGGAGGGCAAAACCTCCTGGATTTTCTCGAGTTGCGGCAGGTGCTCTCGACTTACGACGGGGACCTCAGGGAACCGTTCTGGTGGCCTCAGGAAAGGCCAGTCCCCATGCGAGTTCCTCGGTGGCCTCTCGGGATTCCTCTCCCGTCGATGCCGGGGCCTAAGACCTTGTGTGGAGTCGGGGCCGGAAACTGAGGATTCCTCTCCAGTGCTGACATGGATCTTGGGGTACTTCTGGAGTCTCCCCAGGGGAGTCAGTCCTCGTCTCGAATGCGGGCATGCACTTGCGCTTTCCTCCAGAGCGGTAGCAGCAGTGTCACGCAGTCCGCGGCGTGGATCAAAGGATCTATGGTTTTCCCTCGAGTCTTTCCCACGAGGCTTTCCCACGAGGCTTTCCCACAGGGCTGTCCCACGTGCGCACGTGGTCGGAGTCGATCCTCGGCTTGAACGTCAAGCCAGGGCAGGGAAAACAGGTTCCTCTGGAATGGACTGACATATCTGGGGGACTCTTGGAATGGTGTCACGACCCTGGAGTTCCTCTCGCCTTTCCTGTGGAGAGCGCCTCCTCTTGAGATGCGACGGGAACGCCGGGAATTCTTTCCCTATGAAACAGGGAAAGGATCCCTCATCTCGAGCTAGGAGGTGGAAACGGGGCTCCCCTGGATGTGTGCGGGACCCCACGTGCTTCCTCTCGAGTGGAGACGGGTATGTCGGGGAACTTCTTGAGTTGCAGCAAGGGTGTGAAGGACCCTTTGTAAGTTCCAGTGGTTAGATGTGATTGGCCTCGAGAAGCCTCAGCGGAAATGGGCCTCATCTCGCCTGAAGGGCAAAACCTCCTGGATTTTCTCAAGTTGCGGCAGGTGCTCTCGACTTACGACGGGGACCTCAGGGACCCGCTCTGGTGGCCTCAGGAAAGGCCAATCCCCATGCGAGTTCCTCGGGGGCCTCTCGGGATTCCTCTCCCGTCGATGCCGGGGCCTAAGACCTTGTGTGGAGTCGGGGCCGGAACCTGAGGATTCCTCTCCAGTGCTGACATGGATCTTGGGGTGCTTCTGGAGTCTCCCCAGGGGAGTCAGTCCTCGTCTCGAATGCGGGCATGCACTTGCGCTTTCCTCCAGAGCGGTAGCAGCAGTGTCACGCAGTCCGCCGCGTGGATCAAAGGATCTATGGTTTTCCCTCGAGTATTTCCCACGAGGCTTTCCCACGAGGCTTTCCCACAGGGCTGTCCCACGTGCACACGTGGTGGGAGTCGATCCTCGGCTTGAACGTCAAGGCAGTGCAGGGAAAACAGGTTCCTCTGGAATGGACTGACACATCTGGGGGACTCTTGGAATGGTGGCACGACCCTGGAGTTCCTCTCGCCTTTCCTGTGGAGAGCGCCTCCTCTTGAGATGCGACGGGAACGCCGGGAATTCTTTCCCTACGAAACAGGGAAAGGATCCCTCATCTCGTGCTAGGAGGCGGAAACGGAGCACCCCTGGATGTGTGCGGGACCCCACGTACTTCCTCTCGAGTGGAGACGGGTATGTCGGGGAACTTCTTGAGTTGCAGCAATGGTGTGAAGGACCCTTTGGAAGTTCCAGTGGTTAGATGTGATTGGCCTCGAGAAGCCTCAGCGGAAATGGGCCTCATCTCGCCTGGAGGGCAAAACCTCCTGGATTTTCTCGAGTTGCGGCAGGTGCTGTCGACTTACGACGGGGACCTCAGGGACCCGCTCTGGTGGCCTCAGGAAAGGCCAGTCCCCATGCGAGTTCCTCGGGGGCCTCTCGGGATTCCTCTCCCGTCGATGCCGGGGCCTAAGACCTTGTGTGGAGTCGGGGCCGGAACCTGAGGATTCCTCTCCAGTGCTGACATGGATCTTGGGGTACTTCTGGAGTCTCCCCAGGGGAGTCAGTCCTCGTCTCGAATGCGGGCATGCACTTGCGCTTTCCTCCAGAGCGGTAGCAGCAGTGTCACGCAGTCCGCCGCGTGGATCAAAGGATCTATGGTTTTCCCTCGAGTCTTTCCCACGAGGCTTTCCCACGAGGCTTTCCCACAGGGCTGTCCCACGTGCACACGTGGTGGGAGTCGATCCTCGGCTTGAACGTCAAGGCAGTGCAGGGAAAACAGGTTCCTCTGGAATGGACTGACACATCTGGGGGACTCTTGGAATGGTGGCACGACCCTGGAGTTCCTCTCGCCTTTCCTGTGGATAGCGCCTCCTCTTGAGATGCGACGGGAACGCCGGGAATTCTTTCCCTACGAAACAGGGAAAGGATCTCTCATCTCGAGCTAGGAGGCGGAAACGGGGCTCCCCTGGATGTGTGCGGGACCCCACGTGCTTCATCTCGAGTGGAGACGGGTATGTCGGGGAACTTCTTGAGTTGCAGCAATGGTGTGAAGGACCCTTTGGAAGTTTCAGTGGTTAGATGTGATTGGCCTCGAGAAGCCTCAGCGGAAATGGGCCTCATCTCGCCTGGAGGGCAAAACCTCCTGGATTATATCGAGTTGCGGCAGGTGCTCTCGGCTTACGACGGGGACCTCAGGGACCCGCTCTGGTGGCCTCAGGAAAGGCCAGTCCCCATGCGAGTTCCTCGGGGGCCTCTCGGGATTCCTCTCCCGTCGATGCCGGGGCCTAAGACCTTGTGTGGAGTCGGGGCCGGAACCTGAGGATTCCTCTCCAGTGCTGACATGGATCTTGGGGTACTTCTGGAGTCTCCCCAGGGGAGTCAGTAGTCGTCTCGAATGCGGGCATACACTTGCGCTTTCCTCCAGAGCGGTAGCAGCAGTGTCACGCAGTCCGCCGCATGGATCAAAGGATCTATGGTTTTCCCTCGAGTCTTTCCCACGAGGCTTTCCCAAGAGGCTTTCCCACAGGGCTGTCCCACGTGCACACGTGGTGGGAGTCGATCCTCGGCTTGAACGTCAAGGCAGTGCAGGGAAAACAGGTTCCTCTGGAATGGACTGACACATCTGGGGGACTCTTGGAATGGTGGCACGACCCTGGAGTTCCTCTCGCCTTTCCTGTGGAGAGCGCCTCCTCTTGAGATGCGACGGGAACGCCGGGAATTCTTTCCCTACGAAACAGGGAAAGGATCCCTCATCTCGAGCTAGGAGGCGGAAACGGGGCTCCCCTGGATGTGTGCGGGACCCACGTGCTTCCTCTCGAGTGGAGACGGGTATGTCGGGGAACTTCTTGAGTTGCAGCAAGGGTGTGAAGGACCCTTTGGAAGTTCCAGTGGTTAGACGTGATTAGCCTCGAGAAGCCTCAGCGGAAATGGGCCTCATCTCGCCTGGAGGGCAAAACCTCCTGGATTTTCTCGAGTTGCGGCAGGTGCTCTCGACTTACGACGGGGACCTCAGGGAACCGTTCTGGTGGCCTCAGGAAAGGCCAGTCCCCATGCGAGTTCCTCGGTGGCCTCTCGGGATTCCTCTCCCGTCGATGCCGGGGCCTAAGACCTTGTGTGGAGTCGGGGCCGGAAACTGAGGATTCCTCTCCAGTGCTGACATGGATCTTGGGGTACTTCTGGAGTCTCCCCAGGGGAGTCAGTCCTCGTCTCGAATGCGGGCATGCACTTGCGCTTTCCTCCAGAGCGGTAGCAGCAGTGTCACGCAGTCCGCGGCGTGGATCAAAGGATCTATGGTTTTCCCTCGAGTCTTTCCCACGAGGCTTTCCCACAGGGCTGTCCCACGTGCACACGTGGTGGGAGTCGATCCTCGGCTTGAACGTCAAGGCAGTGCAGGGAAAACAGGTTCCTCTGGAATGGACTGACACATCTGGGGGACTCTTGGAATGGTGGCACGACCCTGGAGTTCCTCTCGCCTTTCCTGTGGAGAGCGCCTCCTCTTGAGATGCGACGGGAACGCCGGGAATTCTTTCCCTACGAAACAGGGAAAGGATCCCTCATCTCGAGGTAGGAGGCGGAAACGAGGCTCCCCTGGATGTCTGCGGGACACCACGTGCTTCCTCTCGAGTGGAGACGGGTATGTCGGGGAACTTCTTGAGTTGCAGCAACGGTGTGAAGGACCCTTTGGAAGTTCCAGTGGTTAGATGTGATTGGCCTCCAGAAGCCTCAGCGGAAATGGGCCTCATCTCGCCTGGAGGGCAAAACCTCCTGGATTTTCTCGAGTTGCGGCAGGTGCTCTCGACTTACGACGGGGACCTCAGGGACACGCTCTGGTGGCCTCAGGAAAGGCCAGTCCCCATGCGAGTTCATCGGGGGTGTCTCGGGATTCCTCTCCCTTCGATGCCGGGGCCTAAGACCTTGTGTGGAGTCGGGGCCGGAACCTGAGGATTCCTCTCCAGTGCTGACATGGATCTTGGGGTACTTCTGGAGTCTCCCCAGGGGAGTCAGTCCTCGTCTCGAATGCGGGCATGCACTTGCGCTTTCCTCCAGAGCGGTAGCAGCAGTGTCACGCAGTCCGCCGCGTGGATCAAAGGATCTATGGTTTTCCCTCGAGTCTTTCCCACGAGGCTTTCCCACGAGGCTTTCCCACGAGGCTTTCCCACAGGGCTGTCCCACGTGCACACTTGGTGGGAGTCGATCCTCGGCTTCAACGTCAAGGCAGTGCAGGGAAAACAGGTTCCTCTGGAATGGACTGACACATCTGGGGGACTCTTGGAATGGTGGCACGACCCTGGAGTTCCTCTCGCCTTTCCTGTGGAGAGCACCTCCTCTTGAGATGCGCCGGGAACGCCGGGAATTCTTTCCCTACGAAACAGGGAAAGGATCCCTCATCTCGAGCTAGGAGGCGGAAACGGGGCTCCCCTGTATGTGTGCGGGACACCACGTGCTTCCTCTCGAGTGCAGACGGGTATGTCGGGGAACTTCTTGAGTTGCAGCAAGGGTGTGAAGGACCCTTTGGAATGTCCAGTGGTTAGATGTGATTGGCTTCGAGAAGCCTCAGCGGAAATGGGCCTCATCTCGCCTGGAGGGCAAAACCTCCTGGATTTTCTCGAGTTGCGGCAGGTGCTGTCGACTTACGACGGGGACCTCAGGGACCCGCTCTGGTGGCCTCAGGAAAGGCCAGTCCCCATGCGAGTTCCTCGGGGGCCTCTCGGGATTCCTCTCCCGTCGATGCCGGGGCCTAAGACCTTGTGTGGAGTCGGGGCCGGAACCTGAGGAATCCTCTCCAGTGCTGACATTAATCTTGGTGTACCTCTGGAGTCTCCCCAGGGGAGTCAGTCCTCGTCTCGAATGCGGGCATGCACTTGCGCTTTCCTCCAGAGCGGTAGCAGCAGTGTCACGCAGTCTGCCGCGTGGATCAAAGGATCTATGGTTTTCCCTCGAGTCTTTCCCACGAGGCTTTCCCACGAGGCTTTCCCACAGGGCTGTCCCACGTGCACACGTGGTGGGAGTCGATCCTCGGCTTGAACGTCAAGGCAGTGCAGGGAAAACAGGTTCCTCTGGAATGGACTGACACATCTGGGGGACTCTTGGAATGGTGGCACGACCCTGGAGTTCCTCTCGCCTTTCCTGTGGAGAGCGCCTCCTCTTGAGATGCGACGGGAACGCCGGGAATTCTTTCCCTACGAAACAGGGAAAGGATCCCTCATCTCGAGCTAGGAGGCGGAAACGGGGCTCCCCTGGATGTCTGCGGGACACCACGTGCTTCCTCTCGAGTGGAGACGGGTATGTCGGGGAACTTCTTGAGTTGCAGCAACGGTGTGAAGGACCCTTTGGAAGTTCCAGTGGTTAGATGTGATTGGCCTCGAGAAGCCTCAGCGGAAATGGGCCTCATCTCGCCTGGAGGGCAAAACCTCCTGGATTTTCTCGAGTTGCGGCAGGTGCTCTCGACTTACGACGGGGACCTCAGGGACCCGCTCTGGTGGCCTCAGGAAAGGCCAGTCCCCATGCGAGTTCCTCGGGGGTGTCTCGGGATTCCTCTCCCGTCGATGCTGGGGCCTAAGACCTTGTGTGGAGTCGGGGCCGGAACCTGAGGATTCCTCTCCAGTGCTGACATGGATCTTGGGGTACTTCTGGAGTCTCCCCAGGGGAGTCAGTCCTCGTCTCGAATGCGGGCATGCACTTGCGCTTTCCTCCAGAGCGGTAGCAGCAGTGTCACGCAGTCCGCCGCGTGGATCAAAGGATCTATGGTTTTCCCTCGAGTCTTTCCCACGAGGCTTTCCCACGAGGCTTTCCCACAGGGCTGTCCCACGTGCACACGTGGTGGGAGTCGATCCTCGGCTTGAACGTCAAGGCAGTGCAGGGAAAACAGGTTCCTCTGGAATGGACTGACACATCTGGGGGACTCTTGGAATGGTGGCACGACCCTGGAGTTCCTCTCGCCTTTCCTGTGGAGAGCGCCTCCTCTTGAGATGCGCCGGGAACGCCGGGAATTCTTTCCCTACGAAACAGGGAAAGGATCCCTCATCTTGAGCTAGGAGGAGGAAACGGGGCTCCCCTGGATGTGTGCGGGACACCACGTGCTTCCTCTCGAGTGCAGACGGGTATGTCGGGGAACTTCTTGAGTTGCAGCAAGGGTGTGAAGGACCCTTTGGAATGTCCAGTGGTTAGATGTGATTGGCTTCGAGAAGCCTCAGCGGAAATGGGCCTCATCTCGCCTGGAGGGCAAAACCTCCTGGATTTTCTCGAGTTGCGGCAGGTGCTCTCGATTTACGACGGGGACCTCAGGGACCCGCTCTGGTGGCCTCAGGAAAGGCCAGTCCCCATGCGAGTTCCTCGGGGGCCTCTCGGGATTCCTCTCCCGTCGATGCCGGGGCCTAAGACCTTGTGTGGAGTCGGGGCCGGAACCTGAGGATTCCTCTCCAGTGCTGACATTAATCTTGGTGTACTTCTGGAGTCTCCCCAGGGGAGTCAGTCCTCGTCTCGAATGCGGGCATGCACTTGCGCTTTCCTTCAGAGCGGTAGCAGCAGTGTCACGCAGTCTGCCGCGTGGATCAAAGGATCTATGGTTTTCCCTCGAGTCTTTCCCACGAGGCTTTCCCAAGAGGCTTTCCCACAGGGCTGTCCCACGTGCACACGTGGTGGGAGTCGATCCTCGGCTTGAACGTCAAGGCAGTGCAGGGAAAACAGGTTCCTCTGGAATGGACTGACACATCTGGGGGACTCTTGGAATGGTGGCACGACCCTGGAGTTCCTCTCGCCTTTCCTGTGGAGAGCGCCTCCTCTTGAGATGCGACGGGAACGCCGGGAATTCTTTCCCTACGAAACAGGGAAAGGATCCCTCATCTCGAGCTAGGAGGCGGAAACGGGGCTCCCCTGGATGTGTGCGGGACCCCACGTGCTTCCTCTCGAGTGGAGACGGGTATGTCTGGGAACTTCTTGAGTTGCAGCAACGGTGTGAAGGACCCTTTGGAAGTTCCAGTGGTTAGATGTGATTGGCCTCGAGAAGCCTCAGCGGAAATGGGCCTCATCTCGCCTGGAGGGCAAAACCTCCTGGATTTTCTCGAGTTGCGGCAGGTGCTCTCGACTTACGACGGGGACCTCAGGGACCCGCTCTGGTGGCCTCAGGAAAGGCCAGTCCCCATGCGAGTTCCTCGGGGGCCTCTCGGGATTCCTCTCCCGTCGATGCCAGGGCCTAAGACCTTGTGTGGAGTCGGGGCCGGAACCTGAGGATTCCTCTCCAGTGCTGACATGGATCTTGGGGTACTTCTGGAGTCTCCCCAGGGGAGTCAGTCCTCGTCTCGAATGCGGGCATGCACTTGCGCTTTCCTCCAGAGCGGTAGCTGCAGTGTCACGCAGTCCGCGGCGTGGATCAAGGGATCTATGGTTTTCCCTCGAGTCTTTCCCACGAGGCTTTCCCACAGGGCTGTCCCACGTGCACACGTGGTGGGAGTCGATCCTCGGCTTGAACGTCAAGGCAGTGCAGGGAAAACAGGTTCCTCTGGAATGGACTGACACATCTGGGGGACTCTTGGAATGGTGGCACGACCCTGGATTTCCTCTCGCCTTTCCTGTGGAGAGCGCCTCCTCTTGAGATGCGACGGGAACGCCGGGAATTCTTTCCCTACGAAACAGGGAAAGGATCCCTCATCTCGAGGTAGGAGGCGGAAACGAGGCTCCCCTGGATGTCTGCGGGACACCACGTGCTTCCTCTCGAGTGGAGACGGGTATGTCGGGGAACTTCTTGAGTTGCAGCAACGGTGTGAAGGACCCTTTGGAAGTTCCAGTGGTTGGATGTGATTGGCCTCGAGAAGCCTCAGCGGAAATGGGCCTCATCTCGCCTGGAGGGCAAAACCTCCTGGATTTTCTCGAGTTGCGGCAGGTGCTCTCGACTTACGACGGGGACCTCAGGGACCCGCTCTGGTGGCCTCAGGAAAGGCCAGTCCCCATGCGAGTTCCTCGGGGGTGTCTCGGGATTCCTCTCCCGTCGATGCCGGGGCCTAAGACCTTGTGTGGAGTCGGGGCCGGAACCTGAGGATTCCTCTACAGTGCTGACATGGATCTTGGGGTACTTCTGGAGTCTCCCCAGGGGAGTCAGTCCTCGTCTCGAATGCGGGCATGCACTTGCGCTTTCCTCCAGAGCGGTAGCAGCAGTGTCACGCAGTCCGCCGCGTGGATCAAAGGATCTATGGTTTTCCCTCGAGTCTTTCCCACGAGGCTTTCCCACGAGGCTTTCCCACAGGGCTGTCCCACGTGCACACGTGGTGGGAGTCGATCCTCGGCTTGAACGTCAAGGCAGTGCAGGGAAAACAGGTTCCTCTGGAATGGACTGACACATCTGGGGGACTCTTGGAATGGTGGCACGACCCTGGAGTTCCTCTCGCCTTTCCTGTGGAGAGCGCCTCCTCTTGAGATGCGCCGGGAACGCCGGGAATTCTTTCCCTACGAAACAGGGAAAGGATCCCTCATCTTGAGCTAGGAGGCGGAAACGGGGCTCCTCTGGATGTGTGCGGGACACCACGTGCTTCCTCTCGAGTGCAGACGGGTATGTCGGGGAACTTCTTGAGTTGCAGCAAGGGTGTGAAGGACCCTTTGGAATGTCCAGTGGTTAGATGTGATTGGCTTCGAGAAGCCTCAGCGGAAATGGGCCTCATCTCGCCTGGAGGGCAAAACCTCCTGGATTTCCTCGAGTTGCGGCAGGTGCTGTCGACTTACGACGGGGACCTCAGGGACCCGCTCTGGTGGCCTCAGGGAAGGCCAGTCCCCATGCGAGTTCCTCGGGGGCCTCTCGGGATTCCTCTCCCGTCGATGCCGGGGCCTAAGACCTTGTGTGGAGTCGGGGCCGGAACCTGAGGATTCCTCTCCAGTGCTGAAATGGATCTTGGGGTACTTCTGGAGTCTCCCCAGGGGAGTCAGTCCTCGTCTCGAATGCGGGCATGCACTTGCGCTTTCCTCCAGAGCGGTAGCAGCAGTGTCACGCAGTCCGCCGCGTGGATCAAAGGATCTATGGTTTTCCCTCGAGTCTTTCCCACGAGGCTTTCCCACGAGGCTTTTCCACAGGGCTGTCCCACGTGCACACGTGGTGGGAGTCGATCCTCGGCTTGAACGTCAAGGCAGTGCAGGGAAAACAGGTTCCTCTGGAATGGACTGACACATCTGGGGGACTCTTGGAATGGTGGCACGACCGTGGAGTTCCTCTCGCCTTTCCTGTGGAGAGCGCCTCCTCTTAAGATGCGACGGGAACGCCGGGAATTCTTTCCCTACGAAACAGGGAAAGGATCCCTCATCTCGAGGTAGGAGGCGGAAACGGAGCACCCCTGGATGTGTGCGGGACCCCACGTGCTTCCTCTCGAGTGGAGACGGGTATGTCGGGGAACTTCTTGAGTTGCAGCAACGGTGTGAAGGACCCTTTGGAAGTTCCAGTGGTTAGATGTGATTGGCCTCGAGAAGCCTCAGCGGAAATGGGCCTCATCTCGCCTGGAGGGCAAAACCTCCTGGATTTTCTCGAGTTGCGGCAGGTGCTCTCGACTTACGACGGGGACCTCAGGGACCCGCTCTGGTGGCCTCAGGAAAGGCCAGTCCCCATGCGAGTTCCTCGGGGGCCTCTCGGGATTCCTCTCCCGTCGATGCCGGGGCCTAAGACCTTGTGTGGAGTCGGGGCCGGAACCTGAGGATTCCTCTCCAGTGCTGACATTAATCTTGGTGTACTTCTGGAGTCTCCCCAGGGGAGTCAGTCCTCGTCTCGAATGCGGGCATGCACTTGCGCTTTCCTCCAGAGCGGTAGCAGCAGTGTCACGCAGTCTGCCGCGTGGATCAAAGGATCTATGGTTTTCCCTCGAGTCTTTCCCACGAGGCTTTCCCACGAGGCTTTCCCACAGGGCTGTCCCACGTGCACACGTGGTGGGAGTCGATCCTCGGCTTGAACGTCAAGGCAGTGCAGGGAAAACAGGTTCCTCTGGAATGGACTGACACATCTGGGGGACTCTTGGAATGGTGGCACGACCCTGGAGTTCCTCTCGCCTTTCCTGTGGAGAGCGCCTCCTCTTGAGATGCGACGGGAACGCCGGGAATTCTTTCCCTACGAAACAGGGAAAGGATCCCTCAGCTCGAGCTAGGAGGCAGAAACGGGGCTCCCCTGGATGTGTGCGGGACCCCACGTGCTTCCTCTCGAGTGGAGACGGGTATGTCGGGGAACTTCTTGAGTTGCAGCAACGGTGTGAAGGACCCTTTGGAAGTTCCAGTGGTTAGATGTGATTGGCCTCGAGAAGCCTCAGCGGAAATGGGCCTCATCTCGCCTGGAGGGCAAAACCTCCTGGATTTTCTCGAGTTGCGGCAGGTGCTCTCGACTTACGACGGGGACCTCAGGGACCCGCTCTGGTGGCCTCAGGAAAGGCCAGTCCCCATGCGAGTTCCTCGGGGGCCTCTCGGGATTCCTCTCCCGTCGATGCCGGGGCCTAAGACCTTGTGTGGAGTCGGGGCCGGAACCTGAGGATTCCTCTCCAGTGCTGACATTAATCTTGGTGTACTTCTGGAGTCTCCCCAGGGGAGTCAGTCCTCGTCTCGAATGCGGGCATGCACTTGCGCTTTCCTCCAGAGCGGTAGCAGCAGTGTCACGCAGTCTGCCGCGTGGATCAAAGGATCTATGGTTTTCCCTCGAGTCTTTCCCACGAGGCTTTCCCACGAGGCTTTCCCACAGGGCTGTCCCGCGTGCACACGTGGTGGGAGTCGATCCTCGTCTTGAACGTCAAGGCAGTGCAGGGAAATCAGGTTCCTCTGGAATGGACTGACACATCTGGGGGACTCTTGGAATGGTGGCACGACCGTGGAGTTCCTCTCGCCTTTCCTGTGGAGAGCGCCTCCTCTTGAGATGCGACGGGAACGCCGGGAATTCTTTCCCTACGAAACAGGGAAAGGATCCCTCATCTCGAGCTAGGAGGCGGAAACGGGGCTCCCCTGGATGTGTGCGGGACCCCACGTGCTTCCTCTCGAGTGGAGACGGGTATGTCTGGGAACTTCTTGAGTTGCAGCAACGGTGTGAAGGACCCTTTGGAAGTTCCAGTGGTTAGATGTGATTGGCCTCGAGAAGCCTCAGCGGAAATGGGCCTCATCTCGCCTGGAGGGCAAAACCTCCTGAATTTTCTCGAGTTGCGGCAGGTGCTCTCGACTTACAACGGGGACCTCAGGGACCCTCTCTTGTGGCCTCAGGAAAGGCCAGTCCCCATGCGAGTTCCTCGGGGGTGTCTCGGGATTCCTCTCCCATCGATGCCGGGGCCTAAGACCTTGTGTGGAGTCGGGGCCGGAACCTGAGGATTCCTCTCCAGTGCTGACATGGATCTTGGGGTACTTCTGGAGTCTCCCCAGGCGAGTCAGTCCTCGTCTCGAATGCGGGCATGCACTTGCGCTTTCCTCCAGAGCGGTAGCAGCAGTGTCACGCAGTCCGCCGCGTGGATCAAAGGATCTATGGTTTTCCCTCGAGTCTTTCCCACGAGGCTTTCCCACAGGGCTGTCCCACGTGCACACGTGGTGGGAGTCGATCCTCGGCTTGAACGTCAAGGCAGTGCAGGGAAAACAGGTTCCTCTGGAATGGACTGACACATCTGGGGGACTCTTGGAATGGTGGCATGACCCTGTAGTTCCTCTCGCCTTTCCTGTGGAGAGCGCCTCCTCTTGAGATGTGACGGGAACGCCGGGAATTCTTTCCATACGAAACAGGGAAAGGATCCCTCATCTCGAGGTAGGAGGCGGAAACGAGGCTCCCCTGGATGTCTGCGGGACACCACTTGCTTCCTCTCGAGTGGAGACGGGTTTGTCGGGGAACTTCTTGAGTTGCAGCAAGGGTGTGAAGGACCCTTTGGAATGTCCAGTGGTTAGATGTGATTGGCTTCGAGAAGCCTCAGCGGAAATGGGCCTCATATCGACTGGAGGGCCAAACCTGCTGGATTTTCTCGAGTTGCGGCAGGTGCTGTCGACTTACGACGGGGACCTCAGGGACCCGCTCTGGTGGCCTCAGGAAAGGCCAGTCCCCATGCGAGTTCCTCGGGGGTGTCTCGGGATTCCTCTCCCGTCGATGCCGGGGCCTAAGACCTTGTGTGGAGTCGGGGCCGGAACCTGAGGATTCCTCTCCAGTGCTGACATGGATCTTGGGGTACTTCTGGAGTCTCCCCAGGGGAGTCAGTCCTCGTCTCGAATGCGGGCATGCACTTGCGCTTTCCTCCAGAGCGGTAGCAGCAGTGTCACGCAGTCCGCCGCGTGGATCAAAGGATCTATGGTTTTCCCTCGAGTCTTTCCCACGAGGCTTTCCCACGAGGCTTTCCCACAGGGCTGTCCCACGTGCACACGTGGTGGGAGTCGATCCTCGGCTTGAACGTCAAGGCAGTGCAGGGAAAACAGGTTCCTCTGGAATGGACTGACACATCTGGGGGACTCTTGGAATGGTGGCACGACCCTGGAGTTCCTCTCGCCTTTCCTGTGGAGAGCGCCTCCTCTTGAGATGCGCCGGGAACGCCGGGAATTCTTTCCCTACGAAACAGGGAAAGGATCCCTCATCTTGAGCTAGGAGGCGGAAACGGGGCTCCCCTGGATGTGTGCGGGACACCACGTGCTTCCTCTCGAGTGCAGACGGGTATGTCGGGGAACTTCTTGAGTTGCAGCAAGGGTGTGAAGGACCCTTTGGAATGTCCAGTGGTTAGATGTGATTGGCTTCGAGAAGCCTCAGCGGAAATGGGCCTCATCTCGCCTGGAGGGCAAAACCTCCTGGATTTTCTCGAGTTGCGGCAGGTGCTGTCGACTTACGACGGGGACCTCAGGGACCCGCTCTGGTGGCCTCAGGAAAGGCCAGTCCCCATGCGAGTTCCTCGGGGGCCTCTCGGGATTCCTCTCCCGTCGATGCCGGGGCCTAAGACCTTGTGTGGAGTCGGGGCCGGAACCTGAGGATTCCTCTCCAGTGCTGACATTAATCTTGGTGTATTTCTGGAGTCTCCCCAGGGGAGTCAGTCCTCGTCTCGAATGCGGGCATGCACTTGCGCTTTCCTCCAGAGCGGTAGCAGCAGTGTCACGCAGTCTGCCGCGTGGATCAAAGGATCTATGGTTTTCCCTCGAGTCTTTCCCACGAGGCTTTCCCACGAGGCTTTCCCACAGGGCTGTCCCACGTGCACACGTGGTGGGAGTCGATCCTCGGCTTGAACGTCAAGGCAGTGCAGGGAAAACAGGTTGCTCTGGAATGGACTGACACATCTGGGGGACTCTTGGAATGGTGGCACGACCCTGGAGTTCCTCTCGCCTTTCCTGTGGAGAGCGCCTCCTCTTGAGATGCGACGGGAACGCCGGGAATTCTTTCCCTACGAAACAGGGAAAGGATCCCTCATCTCGAGCTAGGAGGCGGAAACGGGGCTCCCCTGGATGTGTGCGGGACCCCACGTGCTTCCTCTCGAGTGGAGACGGGTATGTCGGGGAACTTCTTGAGTTGCAGCAACGGTGTGAAGGACCCTTTGGAAGTTCCAGTGGTTAGATGTGATTGGCCTCGAGAAGCCTCAGCGGAAATGGGCCTCATCTCGCCTGGAGGGCAAAACCTCCTGGATTTTCTCGAGTTGCGGCAGGTGCTCTCGACTTACGACGGGGACCTCAGGGACCCGCTCTGGTGGCCTCAGGAAAGGCCAGTCCCCATGCGAGTTCCTCGGGGGCCTCTCGGGATTCCTCTCCCGTCGATGCCGGGGCCTAAGACCTTGTGTGGAGTCGGGGCCGGAACCTGAGGATTCCTCTCCAGTGCTGACACGGATCTTGGGGTACTTCTGGAGTCTCCCCAGGGGAGTCAGTCCTCGTCTCGAATGCGGGCATGCACTTGCGCTTTCCTCCAGAGCGGTAGCAGCAGTGTCACGCAGTCCGCCGCGTGGATCAAAGGATCTATGGTTTTCCCTCGAGTCTTTCCCACGAGGCTTTCCCACGAGGCTTTCCCACAGGGCTGTCCCACGTGCACACGTGGTGGGAGTCGATCCTCGGCTTGAACGTCAAGGCAGTGCAGGGAAAACAGGTTCCTCTGGAATGGACTGACACATCTGGGGGACTCTTGGAATGGTGGCACGACCCTGGAGTTCCTCTCGCCTTTCCTGTGGAGAGCGCCTCCTCTTGAGATGCGACGGGAACGCCGGGAAATCTTTCCCTACGAAACAGGGAAAGGATCCCTCATCTCGAGCTAGGAGGCGGAAACGGGGCTCCCCTGGATGTGTGCGGGACCCCACGTGCTTCCTCTCGAGTGGAGACGGGTATGTCTGGGAACTTCTTGAGTTGCAGCAACGGTGTGAAGGACCCTTTGGAAGTTCCAGTGGTTAGATGTGATTGGCCTCGAGAAGCCTCAGCGGAAATGGGCTTCATCTCGCCTGGAGGGCAAAACCTCCTGAATTTTCTCGAGTTGCGGCAGGTGCTCTCGACTTACGACGGGGACCTCAGGGACCCTCTCTGGTGGCCTCAGGAAAGGCCAGTCCCCATGCGAGTTCCTCGGGGGTGTCTCGGGATTGCTCTCCCATCGATGCCGGGGCCTAAGACCTTGTGTGGAGTCGGGGCCGGAACCTGAGGATTCCTCTCCAGTGCTGACATGGATCTTGGGGTACTTCTGGAGTCTCCCCAGGCGAGTCAGTCCTCGTCTCGAATGCGGGCATGCACTTGCGCTTTCCTCCAGAGCGGTAGCAGCAGTGTCACGCAGTCCGCCGCGTGGATCAAAGGATCTATGGTTTTCCCTCGAGTCTTTCCCACGAGGCTTTCCCACAGGGCTGTCCCACGTGCACACGTGGTGGGAGTCGATCCTCGGCTTGAACGTCAAGGCAGTGCAGGGAAAACAGGTTCCTCTGGAATGGACTGACACATCTGGGGGACTCTTGGAATGGTGGCATGACCCTGTAGTTCCTCTCGCCTTTCCTGTGGAGAGCGCCTCCTCTTGAGATGTGACGGGAACGCCGGGAATTCTTTCCATACGAAACAGGGAAAGGATCCCTCATCTCGAGGTAGGAGGCGGAAACGAGGCTCCCCTGGATGTCTGCGGGACACCACTTGCTTCCTCTCGAGTGGAGACGGGTATGTCGGGGAACTTCTTGAGTTGCAGCAAGGGTGTGAAGGACCCTTTGGAATGTCCAGTGGTTAGATGTGATTGGCTTCGAGAAGCCTCAGCGGAAATGGGCCTCATATCGACTGGAGGGCCAAACCTGCTGGATTTTCTCGAGTTGCGGCAGGTGCTGTCGACTTACGACGGGGACCTCAGGGACCCGCTCTGGTGGCCTCAGGAAAGGCCAGTCCCCATGCGAGTTCCTCGGGGGTGTCTCGGGATTCCTCTCCCGTCGATGCCGGGGCCTAAGACCTTGTGTGGAGTCGGGGCCGGAACCTGAGGATTCCTCTCCAGTGCTGACATGGATCTTGGGGTACTTCTGGAGTCTCCCCAGGGGAGTCAGTCCTCGTCTCGAATGCGGGCATGCACTTGCGCTTTCCTCCAGAGCGGTAGCAGCAGTGTCACGCAGTCCGCTGCGTGGATCAAAGGATCTATGGTTTTCCCTCGAGTCTTTCCCACGAGGCTTTCCCACGAGGCTTTCCCACAGGGCTGTCCCACGTGCACACGTGGTGGGAGTCGATCCTCGGCTTGAACGTCAAGGCAGTGCAGGGAAAACAGGTTCCTCTGGAATGGACTGACACATCTGGGGGACTCTTGGAATGGTGGCACGACCCTGGAGTTCCTCTCGCCTTTCCTGTGGAGAGCGCCTCCTCTTGAGATGCGCCGGGAACGCCGGGAATTCTTTCCCTACGAAACAGGGAAAGGATCCCTCATCTTCAGCTAGGAGGCGGAAACGGGGCTCCCCTGGATGTGTGCGGGACACCACGTGCTTCCTCTCGAGTGCAGACGGGTATGTCGGGGAACTTCTTGAGTTGCAGCAAGGGTGTGAAGGACCCTTTGGAATGTCCAGTGGTTAGATGTGATTGGCTTCGAGAAGCCTCAGCGGAAATGGGCCTCATCTCGCCTGGAGGGCAAAACCTCCTGGATTTTCTCGAGTTGCGGCAGGTGCTGTCGACTTACGACGGGGACCTCAGGGACCCGCTCTGGTGGCCTCAGGAAAGGCCAGTCCCCATGCGAGTTCCTCGGGGGCCTCTCGGGATTCCTCTCCCGTCGATGCCGGGGCCTAAGACCTTGTGTGGAGTCGGGGCCGGAACCTGAGGATTCCTCTCCAGTGCTGACATTAATCTTGGTGTATTTCTGGAGTCTCCCCAGGGGAGTCAGTCCTCGTCTCGAATGCGGGCATGCACTTGCGCTTTCCTCCAGAGCGGTAGCAGCAGTGTCACGCAGTCTGCCGCGTGGATCAAAGGATCTATGGTTTTCCCTCGAGTCTTTCCCACGAGGCTTTCCCACGAGGCTTTCCCACAGGGCTGTCCCACGTGCACACGTGGTGGGAGTCGATCCTCGGCTTGAACGTCAAGGCAGTGCAGGGAAAACAGGTTGCTCTGGAATGGACTGACACATCTGGGGGACTCTTGGAATGGTGGCACGACCCTGGAGTTCCTCTCGCCTTTCCTGTGGAGAGCGCCTCCTCTTGAGATGCGACGGGAACGCCGGGAATTCTTTCCCTACGAAACAGGGAAAGGATCCCTCATCTCGAGCTAGAAGGCGGAAACGGGGCTCCCCTGGATGTGTGCGGGACCCCACGTGCTTCCTCTCGAGTGGAGACGGGTATGTCGGGGAACTTCTTGAGTTGCAGAAACGGTGTGAAGGACCCTTTGGAAGTTCCAGTGGTTAGATGTGATTGGCCTCGAGAAGCCTCAGCGGAAATGGGCCTCATCTCGCCTGGAGGGCAAAACCTCCTGGATTTTCTCGAGTTGCGGCAGGTGCTCTCGACTTACGACGGGGACCTCAGGGACCCGCTCTGGTGGCCTCAGGAAAGGCCAGTCCCCATGCGAGTTCCTCAGGGGCCTCTCGGGATTCCTCTCCCGTCGATGCCGGGGCCTAAGACCTTGTGTGGAGTCGGGGCCGGAACCTGAGGATTCCTCTCCAGTGCTGACACGGATCTTGGGGTACTTCTGGAGTCTCCCCAGGGGAGTCAGTCCTCGTCTCGAATGCGGGCATGCACTTACGCTTTCCTCCAGAGCGGTAGCAGCAGTGTCACGCAGTCTGCCGCGTGGATCAAAGGATCTATGGTTTTCCCTCGAGTCTTTCCCACGAGGCTTTCCCACGAGGCTTTCCCACAGGGCTGTCCCACGTGCACACGTGGTGGGAGTCGATCCTCGGCTTGAACGTCAAGGCAGTGCAGGGAAAACAGGTTCCTCTGGAATGGACTGACACATCTGGGGGACTCTTGGAATGGTGGCAGGACCCTGGAGTTCCTCTCGCCTTTCCTGTGGAGAGCGCCTCCTCTTGAGATGCGACGGGAACGCCGGGAATTCTTTCCCTACGAAACAGGGAAAGGATCCCTCATCTCGAGCTAGGAGCCGGAAACGGGGCTCCCCTGGATGTGTGCGGGACCCCACGTGCTTCCTCTCGAGTGGAGACGGGTATGTCTGGGAACTTCTTGAGTTGCAGCAACGGTGTGAAGGACCCTTTGGAAGTTCCAGTGGTTAGATGTGATTGGCCTCGAGAAGCCTCAGCGGAAATGGGCCTCATCTCGCCTGGAGGGCAAAACCTCCTGGATTTTCTCGAGTTGCGGCAGGTGCTCTCGACTTACGACGGGGACCTCAGGGACCCGCTCTGGTGGCCTCAGGAAAGGCCAGTCCCCATGCGAGTTCCTCGGGGGTGTCTCGGGATTCCTCTCCCGTCGATGCCGGGGCCTAAGACCTTGTGTGGAGTCGGGGCCGGAACCTGAGGATTCCTCTCCAGTGCTGACATGGATCTTGGGGTACTTCTGGAGTCTCTCCAGGCGAGTCAGTCCTCGTCTCGAATGCGGGCATGCACTTGCGCTTTCCTCCAGAGCGGTAGCAGCAGTGTCACGCAGTCCGCCGCGTGGATCAAAGGATCTATGGTTTTCCCTCGAGTCTTTCCCACGAGGCTTTCCCACAGGGCTGTCCCACGTGCACACGTGGTGGGAGTCGATCCTCGGCTTGAACGTCAAGGCAGTGCAGGGAAAACAGGTTCCTCTGGAATGGACTGACACATCTGGGGGTCTCTTGGAATGGTGGCATGACCCTGGAGTTCCTCTCGCCTTTCCTGTGGAGAGCGCCTCCTCTTGAGATGCGACGGGAACGCCGGGAATTCTTTCCTTACGAAACAGGGAAAGGATCCCTCATCTCGAGGTAGGAGGCGGAAACGAGGCTCCCCTGGATGTCTGCGGGACACCACGTGCTTCCTCTCGAGTGGAGACAGGTATGTCGGGGAACTTCTTGAGTTGCAGCAAGGGTGTGAAGGACCCTTTGGAATGTCCAGTGGTTAGATGTGATTGGCTTCGAGAAGCCTCAGCGGAAATGGGCCTCATCTCGCCTGGAGGGCAAAACCTGCTGGATTTTCTCGAGTTGCGGCAGGTGCTGTCGACTTACGACGGGGACCTCAGGGACCCGCTCTGGTGGCCTCAGGAAAGGCCAGTCCCCATGCGAGTTCCTCGGGGGCCTCTCGGGATTCCTCTCCCGTCGATGCCGGGGCCTAAGACCTTGTGTGGAGTCGGGGCCGGAACCTGAGGATTCCTCTCCAGTGCTGACATGGATCTTGGGGTACTTCTGGAGTCTCCCCAGGGGAGTCAGTCCTCGTCTCGAATGCGGGCATGCACTTGCGCTTTCCTCCAGAACGGTAGCAGCAGTGTCACGCAGTCTGCCGCGTGGATCAAAGGATCTATGGTTTTCCCTCGAGTCTTTCCCACGAGGCTTTCCCACGAGGCTTTCCCACAGGGCTGTCCCACGTGCACACGTGGTGGGAGTCGATCCTCGGCTTCAACGTCAAGGCAGTGCAGGGAAAACAGGTTGCTCTGGAATGGACTGACACATCTGGGGGACTCTTGGAATGGTGGCACGACCCTGGAGTTCCTCTCGCCTTTCCTGTGGAGAGCGCCTCCTCTTGAGATGCGACGGGAACGCCGGGAATTCTTTCCCTAAGAAACAGGGAAAGGATCCCTCATCTCGAGCTAGGAGGCGGAAACGGGGCTCCCCTGGATGTGTGCGGGACCCCACGTGCTTCCTCTCGAGTGGAGACGGGTATGTCGGGGAACTTCTTGAGTTGCAGCCACGGTGTGAAGGACCCTTTGGAAGTTCCAGTGGTTAGATGTGATTGGCCTCGAGAAGCCTCAGCGGAAATGGGCCTCATCTCGCCTGGAGGGCAAAACCTCCTGGATTTTCTCGAGTTGCGGCAGGTGCTCTCGACTTACGACGGGGACCTCAGGGACCCGCTCTGGTGGCCTCAGGAAAGGCCAGTCCCCATGCGAGTTCCTCGGGGGCCTCTGGGGATTCCTCTCCCGTCGATGCCGGGGCCTAAGACCTTGTGTGGAGTCGGGGCCGGAACCTGAGGATTCCTCTCCAGTGCTGACATGGATCTTGGGGTACTTCTGGAGTCTCCCCAGGGGAGTCAGTCCTCGTCTCGAATGCGGGCATGCACTTGCGCTTTCCTCCAGAGCGGTAGCAGCAGTGTCACGCAGTCCGCGGCGTGGATCAAAGGATCTATGGTTTTCCCTCGAGTCTTTCCCACGAGGCTTTCCCACAGGGCTGTCCCACGTGCACACGTGGTGGGAGTCGATCCTCGGCTTGAACGTCAAGGCAGTGCAGGGAAAACAGGTTCCTCTGGAATGGACTGACACATCTGGGGGACTCTTGGAATGGTGGCACGACCCTGGAGTTCCTCTCGCCTTTCCTGTGGAGAGCGCCTCCTCTTGAGATGCGACGGGAACGCCGGGAATTCTTTCCCTACGAAACAGGGAAAGGATCCCTCATCTCGAGGTAGGAGGCGGAAACGAGGCTCCCCTGGATGTCTGCGGGACACCACGTGCTTCCTCTCGAGTGGAGACGGGTATGTCGGGGAACTTCTTGAGTTGCAGCAACGGTGTGAAGGACCCTTTGGAAGTTCCAGTGGTTAGATGTGATTGGCCTCGAGAAGCCTCAGCGGAAATGGGCCTCATCTCGCCTGGAGGGCAAAACCTCCTGGATTTTCTCGAGTTGCGGCAGGTGCTCTCGACTTACGACGGGGATCTCAGGGACCCGCTCTGGTGGCCTCAGGAAAGGCCAGTCCCCATGCGAGTTCCTCGGGGGTGTCTCGGGATTCCTCTCCCGTCGATGCCGGGGCCTAAGACCTTGTGTGGAGTCGGGGCCGGAACCTGAGGATTCCTCTCCAGTGCTGACATGGATCTTGGGGTACTTCTGGAGTCTCCCCAGGGGAGTCAGTCCTCGTCTCGAATGCGGGCATGCACTTACGCTTTCCTCCAGAGCGGTAGCAGCAGTGTCACGCAGTCCGCCGCGTGGATCAAAGGATCTATGGTTTTCCCTCGAGTCTTTCCCACGAGGCTTTCCCACGAGGCTTTCCCACAGGGCTGTCCCACGTGCACACGTGGTGGGAGTCGATCCTCGGCTTGAACGTCAAGGCAGTGCAGGGAAAACAGGTTCCTCTGGAATGGACTGACACATCTGGGGGACTCTTGGAATGGTGGCACGACCCTGGAGTTCCTCTCGCCTTTCCTGTGGAGAGCGCCTCCTCTTGAGATGCGCCGGGAACGCCGGGAATTCTTTCCCTACGAAACAGGGAAAGGATCCCTCATCTCGAGCTAGGAGGCGGAAACGGGGCTCCCCTGGATGTGTGCGGGACCCCACGTGCTTCCTCTCGAGTGCAGACTGGTATGTCGGGGAACTTCTTGAGTTGCAGCAAGGGTGTGAAGGACCCTTTGGAAGTTCCAGTGGTTAGATGTGATTGGCCTCGAGAAGCCTCAGCGGAAATGGGCCTCATCTCGCCTGGAGGGCAAAACCTCCTGGATTTTCTCGAGTTGCGGCAGGTGCTCTCGACTTACGACGGGGACCTCAGGGACCCGCTCTGGTGGCCTCAGGAAAGGCCAGTCCCCTTGCGAGTTCCTCGGGGGCCTCTCGGGATTCCTCTCCCGTCGATGCCGGGGCCTAAGACCTTGTGTGGAGTCGGGTCCGGAACCTGAGGATTCCTCTCCAGTGCTGACATGGATCTTGGGGTACTTCTGGAGTCTCCCCAGGGGAGTCAGTCCTCGTCTCGAATGCGGGCATGCACTTGCGCTTTCCTCCAGAGCGGTAGCAGCAGTGTCACCCAGTCCGCCGCGTGGATCAAAGGATCTATGGTTTTCCCTCGAGTCTTTCCCACGAGGCTTTCCCACGACGCTTTCCCACAGGGCTGTCCCACGTGCACACGTGGTGGGAGTCGATCCTCGGCTTGAACGTCAAGGCAGTGCAGGGAAAACAGGTTCCTCTGGAATGGACTGACACATCTGGGGGACTCTTGGAATGGTGTCACGACCCTGGAGTTCATCTCGCCTTTCCTGTGGAGAGCGCCTCCTCTTGAGATGCGACGGGAACGCCGGGAATTCTTTCCCTACGAAACAGGGAAAGGATCCCTCATCTCGAGCTAGGAGGCGGAAACGGGTCTCCCCTGGATGTGTGCGGGACCCCACGTGCTTCCTCTCGAGTGGAGACGGGTATGTGGGGGAACTTCTTGAGTTGCACCAATGGTGTGAAGGACCCTTTGGAAGTTCCAGTGGTTAGATGTGATTGGCCTCGAGAAGCCTCAGCGGAAATGGGCCTCATCTGGCCTGGAGGGCAAAACCTCCTGGATTTTCTCGAGTTGCGGCAGGTGCTCTCGACTTACGACGGGGACCTCAGGGACCCGCTCTGGTGGCCTCAGGAAAGGCCAGTCCCCATGCGAGTTCCTCGGGGGCGTCTCGGGATTCCTCTCCCGTCGATGCCGGGGCCTAAGACCTTGTGTGGAGTCGGGGCCGGAACCTGAGGATTCCTCTCCAGTGCTGACATGGATCTTGGGGTACTTCTGGAGTCTCCCCAGGGAGTCAGTCCTCGTCTCGAATGCGGGCATGCACTTGCGCTTTCCTCCAGAGCGGTAGCAGCAGTGTCACGCAGTCCGCCGCGTGGATCAAAGGATCTATGGTTTTCCCTCGAGTCTTTCCCACGAGGCTTTCCCACGAGGCTTTCCCACAGGGCTGTCCCACGTGCACACGTGGTGGGAGTCGATCCTCGGCTTGAACGTCAAGGCAGTGCAGGGAAAACAGGTTCCTCTGGAATGGACTGACACATCTGGGGGACTCTTGGAATGGTGGCATGACCCTGGAGTTCCTCTCGCCTTTCCTGTGGAGAGCGCATCCTCTTGAGATGCGACGGGAACTCCGGGAATTCTTTCCCTACGAAACAGGGAAAGGATCCCTCATCTCGAGCTAGGAGGCAGAAACGGGGCTCCCCTGGATATGTGCGGGACCCCACGTGCTTCCTCTCAAGTGCAGACGGGTATGTCGGGGAACTTCTTGAGTTGCAGCAAGGGTGTGAAGGACCCTTTGGAAGTTCCAGTGGTTAGATGTGATTGGCCTCGAGAAGCCTCAGCGGAAATGGGCCTCATCTCGCCTGGAGGGCAAAACCTCCTGGATTTTCTCGAGTTGCGGCAGGTGCTCTCGACTTACGATGTGGACCTCAGGGACCCGCTCTGGTGGCCTCAGGAAAGGCCAGTCCCCATGCGAGTTCCTCGGGGGCCTCTCGGGATTCCTCTCCCGTCGATGCCGGGGCCTAAGACCTTGTGTGGAGTCGGGGCCGGAACCTGAGGATTCCTCTCCAGTGCTGACATGGATCTTGGGGTACTTCTGGAGTCTCCCCAGGGGAGTCAGTCCTCGTCTCGAATGCGGGCATGCACTTGCGCTTTCCTCCAGAGCGGTAGCAGCAGTGTCACGCAGTCCGCCGCGTGGATCAAAGGATCTATGGTTTTCCCTCGTGTCTTTCCCACGATGCTTTCCCACGAGGCTTTCCCACAGGGCTGTCCCACGTGCACACGTGGTGGGAGTCGATCCTCGGCTTGAACGTCAAGGCAGTGCAGGGAAAACAGGTTCCTCTGGAATGGACTGACACATCTGGGGGACTCTTGGAATGGTGGCATGACCCTGGAGTTCCTCTCGCATTTCCTGTGGAGAGCGCCTCCTCTTGAGATGTGACGGGAACGCCGGGAATTCTTTCCCTACGAAACAGGGAAAGGATCCCTCATCTCGAGCTAGGAGGCGGAAACGGGGCTCCCCTGGATGTGTGAGGGACCCCACGTGCTTCCTCTCGAGTGGAGACGGGTATGTCGGGGAACTTCTTGAGTTGCAGAAAGGGTGTGAAGGACCCTTTGGAAGTTCCAGTGGTTAGATGTGATTGGCCTCGAGAAGCCTCAGCGGAAATGGGCCTCATCTCGCCTGGAGGGCAAAACCTCCTGGATTTTCTCGAGTTGCGGCAGGTGCTCTCGACTTACGACGGGGACCTCAGGGACCCGCTCTGGTGGCCTCAGGAAAGGCCAGTCCAAATGCGAGTTCCTCGGGGGCCTCTCGGGATTCCTCTCCCGTCGATGCCGGGGCCTAAGACCTTGTGTGGAGTCGGGGCCGGAACCTGAGGATTTCTCTCCAGTGCTGACATGGATCTAGGAGGAACTTCTGGAGTCTCCCCAGGGGAGTCAGTCCTCGTCTCGAATGCGGGCATGCACTTGTGCTTTCCTCCAGAGTGGTAGCAGCAGTGTCACGCAGTCCGCCGCGTGGATCAAAGGATCTATGGTTTTCCCTCGAGTCTTTCCCACGAGGCTTTCACACGAGGCTTTCCCACAGGGCTGTCCCACGTGCACACGTGGTGGGACTCGATCCTCGGCTTGAACGTCAAGGCAGTGCAGGGAAAACAGGTTCCTCTGGAATGGACTGACACATCTGGGGGACTCTTGGAATGGTGGCATGACCCTGGAGTTCCTCTCGCCTTTCCTGTGGAGAGCGCCTCCTCTTGAGATGCGACGGGAACGCCGGGAATTCTTTCCCTACGAAACAGATAAAGGATCCCTCATCTCGAGCTAGGAGGCGGAAACGGGGCTCCCCTGGATGTGTGCGGGACCCCACGTGCTTCCCCTCGAGTGGAGACGGGTATGTCGGGGAACTTCTTGAGTTGCAGCAATGGTGTGAAGGACCCTTTGGAAGTTCCAGTGGTTAGATGTGATTGGCCTCGAGAAGCCTCAGCGGAAATGGGCCTCATCTCGCCTGGAGGGCAAAACCTCCTGGATTTTCTCGAGTTGCGGCAGGTGCTCTCGACTTACGACGGGGACCTCAGGGACCCGCTCTGGTGGCCTCAGGAAAGGCCAGTCCCCATGCGAGTTCCTCGGGGGCATCTCGGGATTCCTCTCCCTTCGATGCCGGAGCCTAAGACCTTGTGTGGAGTCGGGGCCGGAAACTGAGGATTCCTCTCCAGTGCTGACATGGATCTTGGGGTACTTCTGGAGTCTCCCCAGGGGAGTCAGTCCTCGTCTCGAATGCGGGCATGCACTTGCGCTTTCCTCCAGAGCGGTAGCAGCAGTGTCACGCAGTCCGCGGCGTGGATCAAAGGATCTATGGTTTTCCCTCGAGTCTTTCCCACGAGGCTTTCCCACAGGGCTGTCCCACGTGCACACGTGGTGGGAGTCGATCCTCGGCTTGAACGTCAAGGCAGTGCAGGGAAAACAGGTTCCTCTGGAATGGACTGACACATCTGGGGGACTCTTGGAATGGTGGCACGACCCTGGAGTTCCTCTCGCCTTTCCTGTGGAGAGCGCCTCCTCTTGAGATGCGACGGGAACGCCGGGAATTCTTTCCCTACGAAACAGGGAAAGGATCCCTCATCTCGAGCTAGGAGGCGGAAACGAGGCTCCCCTGGATGTGTGCGGGACACCACGTGCTTCCTCTCGAGTGGAGACGGGTATGTCGGGGAACTTCTTGAGTTGCAGCAACGGTGTGAAGGACCCTTTGGAAGTTCCAGTGGTTAGATGTGATTGGCCTCGAGAAGCCTCAGCGGAAATGGGCCTCATCTCGCCTGGAGGGCAAAACCTCCTGGATTTTCTCGAGTTGCGGCAGGTGCTCTCGACTTACGACGGGGACCTCAGGGACCCGCTCTGGTGGCCTCAGGAAAGGCCAGTCCCCATGCGAGTTCCTCGGGGGTGTCTCGGGATTCCTCTCCCGTCGATGCCGGGGCCTAAGACCTTGTGTGGAGTCGGGGCCGGAACCTGAGGATTCCTCTCCAGTGCTGACATGGATCTTGGGGTACTTCTGGAGTCTCCCCAGGGGAGTCAGTCCTCGTCTCGAATGCGGGCATGCACTTGCGCTTTCCTCCAGAGCGGTAGCAGCAGTGTCACGCAGTCCGCCGCGTGGATCAAAGGATCTATGGTTTTCCCTCGAGTCTTTCCCACGAGGCTTTCCCACGAGGCTTTCCCACAGGGCTGTCCCACGTGCACACGTGGTGGGAGTCGATCCTCGGCTTCAACGTCAAGGCAGTGCAGGGAAAACAGGTTCCTCTGGAATGGACTGACACATCTGGGGGACTCTTGGAATGGTGGCACGACCCTGGAGTTCCTCTCGCCTTTCCTGTGGAGAGCGCCTCCTCTTGAGATGCGCCGGGAACGCCGGGAATTCTTTCCCTACGAAACAGGGAAAGGATCCCTCATCTTGAGCTAGGAGGCGGAAACGGGGCTCCCCTGGATGTGTGCGGGACACCACGTGCTTCCTCTCGAGTGCAGACGGGTATGTCGGGGAACTTCTTGAGTTGCAGCAAGGGTGTGAAGGACCCTTTGGAATGTCCAGTGGTTAGATGTGATTGGCTTCCAGAAGCCTCAGCGGAAATGGGCCTCATCTCGCCTGGAGGGCAAAACCTCCTGGATTTTCTCGAGTTGCGGCAGGAGCTGTCAACTTACGACGGGGACCTCAGGGACCCGCTCTGGTGGCCTCAGGAAAGGCCAGTCCCCATGTGAGTTCCTCGGGGGCCTCTCGGCATTCCTCTCCCGTCGATGCCGGGGCCTAAGACCTTGTGTGGAGTCGGGGCCGGAACCTGAGGATTCCTCTCCAGTGCTGACATGGATCTTGGGGTACTTCTGGAGTCTCCCCAGGGGAGTCAGTCCTCGTCTCGAATGCGGGCATGCACTTGCGCTTTCCTCCAGAGCGGTAGTAGCAGTGTCACGCAGTCCGCCGCGTGGATCAAAGGATCTATGGTTTTCCCTCGAGTCTTTCCCACGAGGCTTTCCCACGAGGCTTTCCCACAGGGCTGTCCCACGTGCACACGTGGTGGGAGTCGATCCTCGGCTTGAACGTCAAGGCAGTGCAGGGAAAACAGGTTCCTCTGGAATGGACTGACACATCTGGGGGACTCTTGGAATGGTGGCACGACCCTGGAGTTCCTCTCGCCTTTCCTGTGGAGAGCGCCTCCTCTTGAGATGCGACGGGAACGCCGGGAATTCTTTCCCTACGAAACAGGGAAAGGATCCCTCATCTCGAGGTAGGAGGCGGAAACGGGGCTCCCCTGGATGTCTGCGGGACACCACGTGCTTCCTCTCGAGTGGAGACGGGTATGTCTGGGAATTACTTGAGTTGCAGCAACGGTGTGAAGGACCCTTTGGAAGTTCCAGTGGTTAGATGTGATTGGCTTCGAGAAGCCTCAGCGGAAATGGGCCTCATCTCGCCTGGAGGCAAAACCTCCTGGATTTTTTCGAGTTGCGGCAGGTGCTCTCGACTTACGACGGGGACCTCAGGGACCCGCTCTGGTGGCCTCAAGGAAGGCCAGTCCCCATGCGAGTTCCTCGGGGATGTCTCGGGATTCCTCTCCCGTCGATGCCGGGGCCTAAGACCTTGTGTGGAGTCGGGGCCGGAACCTGAGGATTCCTCTCCAGTGCTGACATGGATCTTGGGGTACTTCTGTAGTCTCCCCAGGGGAGTCAGTCCTCGTCTCGAATGCGGGCATGCACTTGCGCTTTCCTCCAGAGCGGTAGCAGCAGTGTCACGCAGTCCGCCGCGTGGATCAAAGGATCTATGGTTTTCCGTCGAGTCTTTCCCACGAGGCTTTCCCACGAGGCTTTCCCACAGAGCTGTCCCACGTGCACACGTGGTGGGAGTCGATCCTCGGCTTGAACGTCAAGGCAGTGCAGGGAAAACAGGTTCCTCTGGAATGGACTGACACATCTGGGGGACTCTTGGAATGGTGGCACGACCCTGGAGTTCCTCTCGCCTTTCCTGTGGAGAGCGCCTCCTCTTGAGATGCGCCGGGAATGCCGGGAATTCTTTCCCTACGAAACAGGGAAAGGATCCCTCATCTCGAGCTAGGAGGCGGAAACGGGGCTCCCCTGAATGTGTGCGGGACACCACGTGCTTCCTCTCGAGTGCAGACGGGTATGTCGGGGAACTTCTTGAGTTGCAGCAAGGGTGTGAAGGACCCTTTGGAATGTCCAGTGGTTAGATGTGATTGGCTTCGAGAAGCCTCAGCGGAAATGTGCCTCATCTCGCCTGGAGGGCAAAACCTCCTGGATTTTCTCGAGTTGCGGCAGGTGCTCTCGACTTACGACGGGGACCTCAGGGACCCGCTCTGGTGGCCTCAGGAAAGGCCAGTCCTCATGCGAGTTCCTCGGGGGCCTCTCGGGATTCCTCTCCCGTCGATGCCGGGGCCTAAGACCTTGTGTGGAGTCGGGGCCGGAACCTGAGGATTCCTCTCCAGTGCTGACATGGATCTTGGGGTACTTCTGGAGTCTCCCCAGGGGAGTCAGTCCTCGTCTCGAATGCGGGCATGCACTTGCGCTTTCCTCCAGAGCGGTAGCAGCAGTGTCACGCAGTCCGCCGAGTGGATCAAAGGATCTATGGTTTTCCCTCGAGTCTTTCCCACGAGGCTTTCCCACAGGGCTGTCCCACGTGCACACGTGGTGGGAGTTGATCCTCGGCTTGAACGTCAAGGCAGTGCAGGGAAAACAGGTTCCTCTGGAATGGACTGACACATCTGGGGGACTCTTGGAATGGTGTCTCGACCCTGGAGTTCCTCTCGCCTTTCCTGTGGAGAGCGCCTCCTCTTGAGATGCGACGGGAACGCCGGGAATTCTTTCCCTACGAAACAGGGAAAGGATCCCTCATCTCGAGCCAGGAGGCGGAAACGGGGCTCCCCTGGATGTGTGCGGGACCCCACGTGCTTCCTCTCGAGTGGAGACGGGTATGTCGGGGAACTTCTTGAGTTGCAGCAACGGTGTGAAGGACCCTTTGGAAGTTCCAGTGGTTAGATGTGATTGGCCTCGAGAAGCCTCAGCGGAAATGGGCCTCATCTCGCCTGGAGGGCAAAACCTCCTGGATTTTCTCGAGTTGCGGCAGGTGCTCTCGACTTACGACGGGGACCTCAGGGACCCGCTCTGGTGGCCTCAGGAAAGGCCAGTCCCCATGCGAGTTCCTCGGGGGCCTCTCGGGATTCCTCTCCCGTCGATGCCGGGGCCTAAGACCTTGTGTGGAGTCGGGGCCGGAACCTGAGGATTCCTCTCCAGTGCTGACATGGATCTTGGGGTACTTCTGGAGTCTCCCCAGGGGAGTCAGTCCTCGTCTCGAATGCGGGCATGCACTTGCACTTCCTCCAGAGCGGTAGCAGCAGTGTCACGCAGTCCGCCGCGTGGATCAAAGGATCTATGGTTTTCCCTCGAGTCTTTCCCACGAGGCTTTCCCACGAGGCTTTCCCACAGGGCTGTCCCACGTGCACACGTGGTGGGAGTGGATCCTCGGCTTGAACGTCAAGGCAGTGCAGGGAAAACAAGTTCCTCTGGAATGGACTGACACATCTGGGGGACTCTTGGAATGGTGTCACGACCCTGGAGTTCCTCTCGCCTTTCCTGTGGAGAGCGCCTCCTCTTGAGATGCGCCGGGAATGCCGGGAATTCTTTCCCTACGAAACAGGGAAATGATCCCTCATCTCGAGCTAGGAGGCGGAAACCGGGCTCCCCTGAATGTGTGCGGGACACCACGTGCTTCCTCTCGAGTGCAGACGGGTATGTCGGGGAACTTCTTGAGTTGCAGCAACGGTGTGAAGGACCCTTTGGAAGTTCCAGTGGTTAGATGTGATTGGCCTCGAGAAGCCTCAGCGGAAATGGGCCTCATCTCGCCTGGAGGGCAAAACCTCCTGGATTTTCTCGAGTTGCGGCAGGTGCTCTCGACTTACGACGGGGACCTCAGGGACCCGCTCTGGTGGCCTCAGGAAAGGCCAGTCCCCATGCGAGTTCCTCGGGGGCCTCTCGGGATTCCTCTCCCGTCGATGCCGGGGCCTAAGACCTTGTGTGGAGTCGGGGCCGGAACCTGAGGATTCCTCTCCAGTGCTGACATGGATCTTGGGGTACTTCTGGAGTCTCCCCAGGGGAGTCAGTCCTCGTCTCGAATGCGGGCATGCACTTGCACTTCCTCCAGAGCGGTAGCAGCAGTGTCACGCAGTCCGCCGCGTGGATCAAAGGATCTATGGTTTTCCCTCGAGTCTTTCCCACGAGGCTTTCCCACGAGGCTTTCCCACAGGGCTGTCCCACGTGCACACGTGGTGGGAGTGGATCCTCGGCTTGAACGTCAAGGCAGTGCAGGGAAAACAAGTTCCTCTGGAATGGACTGACACATCTGGGGGACTCTTGGAATGGTGTCACGACCCTGGAGTTCCTCTCGCCTTTCCTGTGGAGAGCGCCTCCTCTTGAGATGCGCCGGGAATGCCGGGAATTCTTTCCCTACGAAACAGGGAAATGATCCCTCATCTCGAGCTAGGAGGCGGAAACCGGGCTCCCCTGAATGTGTGCGGGACACCACGTGCTTCCTCTCGAGTGCAGACGGGTATGTCGGGGAACTTCTTGAGTTGCAGCAACGGTGTGAAGGACCCTTTGGAATGTCCAGTGGTTAGATGTGATTGGCTTCGAGAAGCCTCAGCGGAAATGGGCCTCATCTCGCCTGGAGGGCAAAACCTCCTGGATTTTCTCGAGTTGCGGCAGGTGCTCTCGACTTACGACGGGGACCTCAGGGACCCGCTCTGGTGGCCTCAGGAAAGGCCAGTCCTCATGCGAGTTCCTCGGGGGCCTCTCGGGATTCCTCTCCCGTCGATGCCGGGGCCTAAGACCTTGTGTGGAGTCGGGGCCGGAACCTGAGGATTCCTCTCCAGTGCTGACATGGATCTTGGGGTACTTCTGGAGTCTCCCCAGGGGAGTCAGTCCTCGTCTCGAATGCGGGCATGCACTTGCGCTTTCCTCCAGAGCGGTAGCAGCAGTGTCACGCAGTCCGCCGAGTGGATCAAAGGATCTATGGTTTTCCCTCGAGTCTTTCCCACGAGGCTTTCCCACGAGGCTTTCCCACAGGGCTGTCCCACGTGCACACGTGGTGGGAGTCGATCCTCGGCTTCAACGTCAAGGCAGTGCAGGGAAAACAGGTTCCTCTGGAATGGACTGACACATCTGGGGGACTCTTGGAATGGTGGCACGACCCTGGAGTTCCTCTCGCCTTTCCTGTGGAGAGCGCCTCCTCTTGAGATGCGCCGGGAACGCCGGGAATTCTTTCCCTTCGAAACAGGGAAAGGATCCCTCATCTCAAGCTAGGAGGCGGAAACGGAGCACCCCTGGATGTGTGCGGGACCCCACGTGCTTCCTCTCGAGTGGAGACGGGTATGTCGGGGAACTTCTTGAGTTGCAGCAAGGGTGTGAAGGACCCTTTGGAAGTTCCAGTGGTTAGATGTGATTGGCCTCGAGAAGCCTCAGCGGAAATGGGCCTCATCTCGCCTGGAGGGCAAAACCTCCTGGATTTTCTCGAGTTGCGGCAGGTGCTCTCGACTTACGACGGGGACCTCAGGGACCCGCTCTGGTGGCCTCAGGAAAGGCCAGTCCCCATGCGAGTTCCTCGGGGGCCTCTCGGGATTCCTCTCCCGTCGATGCCGGGGCCTAAGACCTTGTGTGGAGTCGGGGCCGGAACCTGAGGATGCCTCTCCAGTGCTGACATGGATCTTGGGGTACTTCTGGAGTCTCCCCAGGGGAGTCAGTCCTCGTCTCGAATGCGGGCATGCACTTGCACTTCCTCCAGAGCGGTAGCAGCAGTGTCACGCAGTCCGCCGCGTGGATCAAAGGATCTATGGTTTTCCCTCGAGTCTTTCCCACGAGGCTTTCCCACGAGGCTTTCCCACAGGGCTGTCCCACGTGCACACGTGGTGGGAGTGGATCCTCGGCTTGAACGTCAAGGCAGTGCAGGGAAAACAAGTTCCTCTGGAATGGACTGACACATCTGGGGGACTCTTGGAATGGTGTCACGACCCTGGAGTTCCTCTCGCCTTTCCTGTGGAGAGCGCCTCCTCTTGAGATGCGCCGGGAATGCCGGGAATTCTTTCCCTACGAAACAGGGAAATGATCCCTCATCTCGAGCTAGGAGGCGGAAACCGGGCTCCCCTGAATGTGTGCGGGACACCACGTGCTTCCTCTCGAGTGCAGACGGGTATGTCGGGGAACTTCTTGAGTTGCAGCAACGGTGTGAAGGACCCTTTGGAATGTCCAGTGGTTAGATGTGATTGGCTTCGAGAAGCCTCAGCGGAAATGGGCCTCATCTCGCCTGGAGGGCAAAACCTCCTGGATTTTCTCGTGTTGCGGCAGGTGCTCTCGACTTACGACGGGGACCTCAGGGACCCGCTCTGGTGGCCTCAGGAAAGGCCAGTCCTCATGCGAGTTCCTCGGGGGCCTCTCGGGATTCCTCTCCCGTCGATGCCGGGGCCTAAGACCTTGTGTGGAGTCGGGGCCGGAACCTGAGGATTCCTCTCCAGTGCTGACATGGATCTTGGGGTACTTCTGGAGTCTCCCCAGGGGAGTCAGTCCTCGTCTCGAATGCGGGCATGCACTTGCGCTTTCCTCCAGAGCGGTAGCAGCAGTGTCACGCAGTCCGCCGAGTGGATCAAAGGATCTATGGTTTTCCCTCGAGTCTTTCCCACGAGGCTTTCCCACGAGGCTTTCCCACAGGGCTGTCCCACGTGCACACGTGGTGGGAGTCGATCCTCGGCTTCAACGTCAAGGCAGTGCAGGGAAAACAGGTTCCTCTGGAATGGACTGACACATCTGGGGGACTATTGGAATGGTGGCACGACCCTGGAGTTCCTCTCGCCTTTCCTGTGGAGAGCGCCTCCTCTTGAGATGCGCCGGGAACGCCGGGAATTCTTTCCCTACGAAACAGGGAAAGGATCCCTCATCTCAAGCTAGGAGGCGGAAACGGAGCACCCCTGGATGTGTGCGGGACCCCACGTGCTTCCTCTCGAGTGGAGACGGGTATGTCGGGGAACTTCTTGAGTTGCAGCAACGGTGTGAAGGACCCTTTGGAAGTTCCAGTGGTTAGATGTGATTGGCCTCGAGAAGCCTCAGCGGAAATGGGCCTCATCTCGCCTGGAGGGCAAAACCTCCTGGATTTTCTCGAGTTGCGGCAGGTGCTCTCGACTTACGACGGGGACCTCAGGGACCCGCTCTGGTGGCCTCAGGAAAGGCCAGTCCCCATGCGAGTTCCTCGGGGGCCTCTCGGGATTCCTCTCCCGTCGATGCCGGGGCCTAAGACCTTGTGTGGAGTCGGGGCCGGAACCTGAGGATGCCTCTCCAGTGCTGACATGGATCTTGGGGTACTTCTGGAGTCTCCCCAGGGGAGTCAGTCCTCGTCTCGAATGCGGGCATGCACTTGCACTTCCTCCAGAGCGGTAGCAGCAGTGTCACGCAGTCCGCCGCGTGGATCAAAGGATCTATGGTTTTCCCTCGAGTCTTTCCCACGAGGCTTTCCCACGAGGCTTTCCCACAGGGCTGTCCCACGTGCACACGTGGTGGGAGTTGATCCTCGGCTTGAACGTCAAGGCAGTGCAGGGAAAACAAGTTCCTCTGGAATGGACTGACACATCTGGGGGACTCTTGGAATGGTGTCACGACCCTGGAGTTCCTCTCGCCTTTCCTGTGGAGAGCGCCTCCTCTTGAGATGCGACGGGAACGCCGGGAATTCTTTCCCTACGAAACAGGGAAAGGATCCCTCATCTCGAGCTAGGAGGCGGAAACGGGGCTCCCCTGGATGTGTGCGGGACACCACGTGCTTCCTCTCGAGTGCAGACGGGTATGTTGGGGAACTTCTTGAGTTGCAGCAAGGGTGTGAAGGACCCTTTGGAAGTTCCAGTGGATTGATGTGATTGGCCTCGAGAAGCCTCAGCGGAAATGGGCCTCATCTCGCCTGGAGGGCAAAACCTCCTGGATTTTCTCGAGTTGCGGCAGGTGCTCTCGACTTACGACGGGGACCTCAGGGACCCGCTCTGGTGGCCTCAGGAAAGGCCAGTCCCCATGCGAGTTCCTCGGGGGCCTCTCGGGATTCCTCTCCCGTCGATGCCGGGGCCTAAGACCTTGTGTGGAGTCGGGGCCGGAACCTGAGGATTCCTCTCCAGTGCTGACATGGATCTTGGGGTACTTCTGGAGTCTCCCCAGGGGAGTCAGTCCTCGTCTCGAATGCGGGCATGCACTTGCGCTTTCCTCCAGAGTGGTAGCAGAAGTGTCACGCAGTCCGCCGCGTGGATCAAAGGATCTATGGTTTTCCCTCGAGTCTTTCCCACGAGGCTTTCCCACGAGGCTTTCCCACAGGGCTGTCCCACGTGCACACGTGGTGGGAGTCGATCCTCGGCTTGAACGTCAAGGCAGTGCAGGGAAAACAGGTTCCTCTGGAATGGACTGACACATCTGGGGGACTCTTGGAATGGTGGCACGACCCTGGAGTTCCTCTCGCCTTTCCTGTGGAGAGCGCCTCCTCTTGAGATGAGCCGGGAACGCCGGGAATTCTTTCCCTACGAAACAGGGAAAGGATCCCTCATCTCGAGCTAGGAGGCGGAAACGGAGCACCCCTGGATGTGTGAGGGACCCCACGTGCTTCCTCTCGAGTGGAGACGGGTATGTCGGGGAACTTCTTGAGTTGCAGCAACGGTGTGAAGGACCCTTTGGAAGTTCCAGTGGTTAGATGTGATTGGCCTCGAGAAGCCTCAGCGGAAATGGGCCTCATCTCGCCTGGAGGGCAAAACCTCCTGGATTTTCTCGAGTTGCGGCAGGTGCTCTCGACTTACGACGGGGACCTCAGGGACCCGCTCTGGTGGCCTCAGGAAAGGCCAGTCCCCATGCGAGTTCCTCGGGGGCCTCTCGGGATTCCTCTCCCGTCGATGCCGGGGCCTAAGACCTTGTGTGGAGTCGGGGCCTGAACCTGAGGATTCCTCTCCAGTGCTGACATGGATCTTGGGGTACTTCTGGAGTCTCCCCAGGGGAGTCAGTCCTCGTCTCGAATGCGGGCATGCACTTGCGCTTCCTCCAGAGCGGTAGCAGCAGTGTCACGCAGTCCGCCGCGTGGATCAAAGGATCTATGGTTTTCCCTCGAGTCTTTCCCACGAGGCTTTCCCACAGGGCTGTCCCACGTGCACACGTGGTGGGAGTCGATCCTCGGCTTGAACGTCAAGGCAGTGCAGGGAAAACAGGTTCCTCTGGAATGGACTGACACATCTGGGGGACTCTTGGAATGGTGGCACGACCCTGGAGTTCCTCTCGCCTTTCCTGTGGAGAGCGCCTCCTCTTGAGATGTGACGGGAACGCCGGGAATTCTTTCCCTACGAAACAGGGAAAGGATCCCTCATCTCGAGCTAGGAGGCGGAAACGGGGCTCCCCTGGATGTGTGCGTGACCCCACGTGCTTCCTCTCGAGTGGAGACGGGTATGTCGGGGAACTTCTTGAGTTGCAGCAACGGTGTGAAGGACCCTTTGGAAGTTCCAGTGGTTAGATGTGATTGGCCTCGAGAAGCCTCAGCGGAAATGGGCCTCATCTCGCCTGGAGGGCAAAACCTCCTGGATTTTCTCGAGTTGCGGCAGGTTCTCTCGACTTACGACGGGGACCTCAGGGAACCGCTCTGGTGGCCTCAGGAAAGGCCAGTCCCCATGCGAGTTCCTCGGGGGCCTCTCGGGAATCCTCTCCCATCGATGACGGGGCCTAAGACCTTGTGTGGAGTCGGGGCCGGAACCTGAGTTTTCCTCTCCAGTGCTGACATGGATCTTGGGGTACTTCTGGAGTCTCCCCAGGGGAGTCAGTCCTCGTCTCGAATGCGGGCATGCACTTGTGCTTTCCTCCAGAGCGGTAGCAGCAGTGTCACGCAGTCCGCCGCGTGGATCAAAGGATCTATGGTTTTCCCTCGAGTCTTTCCCACGAGGCTTTCCCACGAGGCTTTCCCACAGGGCTGTCCCACGTGCACACGTGGTGGGAGTCGATCCTCGGCTTGAACGTCAAGGCAGTGCAGGGAAAACAGGTTCCTCTGGAATGGACTGACACATCTGGGGGACTCTTGGAATGGTGCCATGACCCTGGAGTTCCTCTCGCCTTTCCTGTGGAGAGCGCCTCCTCTTGAGATGCGACGGGAACGCCGGGAATTCTTTCCCTACGAAACAGGGAAAGGATCCCTCATCTCGAGCTAGGAGGCGGAAACGGGGCTCCCCTGGATGTGTGCGGGACACCACGTGCTTCCTCTCGAGTGCAGACGGGTATGTAGGGGAACTTCTTGAGTTGCAGCAAGGGTGTGAAGGACCCTTTGGAAGTTCCAGTGGTTAGATGTGATTGGCCTCGAGAAGCCTCAGCGGAAATGGGCCTCATCTCGCCTGGAGGGCAAAACCTCCTGGATATTCTCGAGTTGCGGCAGGTGCTCTCGACTTACGACGGGGACCTCAGGGACCCGCTCTGGTGGCCTCAGGAAAGGCCAGTCCCCATGCGAGTTCCTCGGGGGCCTCTCGGGATTCCTCTCCCGTCGATGCCGGGGCCTAAGACCTTGTGTGGAGTCGGGGCCGGAACCTGAGGATTCCTCTCCAGTGCTGACATGGATCTTGGGGTACTTCTGGAGTCTCCCCAGGGGAGTCAGTCCTCGTCTCGAATGCGGGCATGCACTTGCACTTCCTCCAGAGCGGTAGTAGCAGTGTCACGCAGTCCGCCGCGTGGATCAAAGGATCTATGGTTTTCCCTCGAGTCTTTCCCACGAGGCTTTCCCACGAGGCTTTCCCACAGGGCTGTCCCACGTGCACACGTGGTGGGAGTTGATCCTCGGCTTGAACGTCAAGGCAGTGCAGGGAAAACAAGTTCCTCTGGAATGGACTGACACATCTGGGGGACTCTTGGAATGGTGTCACGACCCTGGAGTTCCTCTCGCCTTTCCTGTGGAGAGCGCCTCCTCTTGAGATGCGACGGGAACGCCGGGAATTCTTTCCCTACGAAACAGGGAAAGGATCCCTCATCTCGAGCTAGGAGGCGGAAACGGGGCTCCCCTGGATGTGTGCGGGACACCACGTGCTTCCTCTCGAGTGCAGACGGGTATGTTGGGGAACTTCTTGAGTTGCAGCAAGGGTGTGAAGGACCCTTTGGAAGTTCCAGTGGATAGATGTGATTGGCCTCGAGAAGCCTCAGCGGAAATGGGCCTCATCTCGCCTGGAGGGCAAAACCTCCTGGATTTTCTCGAGTTGCGGCAGGTGCTCTCGACTTACGACGGGGACCTCAGGGACCCGCTCTGGTGGCCTCAGGAAAGGCCAGTCCCCATGCGAGTTCCTCGGGGGCCTCTCGGGATTCCTCTCCCGTCGATGCCGGGGCCTAAGACCTTGTGTGGAGTCGGGGCCGGAACCTGAGGATTCCTCTCCAGTGCTGACATGGATCTTGGGGTACTTCTGGAGTCTCCCCAGGGGAGTCAGTCCTCGTCTCGAATGCGGGCATGCACTTGCGCTTCCTCCAGAGCGGTAGCAGCAGTGTCACGCAGTCCGCCGCGTGGATCAAAGGATCTATGGTTTTCCCTCGAGTCTTTCCCACGAGGCTTTCCCACGAGGCTTTCCCACAGGGCTGTCCCACGTGCACACGTGGTGGGAGTCGATCCTCGGCTTGAACGTCAAGGCAGTGCAGGGAAAACAGGTTGTTCTGGAATGGACTGACACATCTGGGGGACTCTTGGAATGGTGTCACGACCCTGGAGTTCCTCTCGCCTTTCCTGTGGAGAGCGCCTCCTCTTGAGATGCGACGGGAACGCCGGGAATTCTTTCCCTACGAAACAGGGAAAGGATCCCTCATCTCGAGCTAGGAGGCGGAAACGGGGCTCCCCTGGATGTGTGCGTGACCCCACGTGCTTCCTCTCGAGTGCAGACGGGTATGTCGGGGAACTTCTTGAGTTGCAGCAAGGGTGTGAAGGACCCTTTGGAAGTTCCAGTGGTTAGATGTGATTGGCCTCGAGAAGCCTCAGCGGAAATGGGCCTCATCTCGCCTGGAGGGCAAAACCTCCTGGATTTTCTCGAGTTGCGGCAGGTGCTCTCGACTTACGACGGGGACCTCAGGGACCCGCTCTGGTGGCCTCAGGAAAGGCCAGTCCCCATGCGAGTTCCTCGGGGGTGTCTCGGGATTCCTCTCCCGTCGATGCCGGGGCCTAAGACCTTGTGTGGAGTCGGGGCCGGAACCTGAGGATTCCTCTCCAGTGCTGACATGGATCTTGGGGTACTTCTGGAGTCTCCCCAGGGGAGTCAGTCCTTGTCTCGAATGCGGGCATGCACTTGCGCTTTCCTCCAGAGCGGTAGCAGAAGTGTCACGCAGTCCGCCGCGTGGATCAAAGGATCTATGGTTTTCCCTCGAGTCTTTCCCACGAGGCTTTCCCACAGGGCTGTCCCACGTGCACACGTGGTGGGGGTCGATCCTCGGCTTGAACGTCAAGGCAGTGCAGGGAAAACAGGTTCCTCTGGAATGGACTGGCACATCTGGGGGACTCTTGGAATGGTGGCACGACCCTGGAGTTCCTCTCGCCTTTCCTGTGGAGAGCGCCTCCTCTTGAGATGCGACGGGAACGCCGGGAAATCTTTCCCTACGAAACAGGGAAAGGATCCCTCATCTCGAGCTAGGAGGCGGAAACGGGGCTCCCCTGGATGTGTGCGTGACTCCACGTGCTTCCTCTCGAGTGGAGACGGGTATGTCGGGGAACTTCTTGAGTTGCAGCAAGGGTGTGAAGGACCCTTTGGAAGTTCCAGTGGTTAGATGTGATTGGCCTCGAGAAGCCTCAGCGGAAATGGGCCTCATCTCGCCTGGAGGGCAAAACCTCCTGGATTTTCTCGAGTTGCGGCAGGTGCTCTCGACTTACGACGGGGACCTCAGGGACCCGCTCTGGTGGCCTCAGGAAAGGCCAGTCCCCATGCGAGTTCCTCGGGGGCCTCTCGGGTTTCCTCTCCCGTCGATGCCGGGGCCTAAGACCTTGTGTGGAGTCGGGGCCGGAACCTGAGGATTCCTCTCCAGTGCTGACATGGATCTTGGGGTACTTCTGGAGTCTCCCCAGGGGAGTCAGTCCTCGTCTCGAATGCGGGCATGCACTTGCGCTTTCCTCCAGAGCGGTAGCAGCAGTGTCACGCAGTCCGCCGCGTGGATCAAAGGATCTATGGTTTTCCCTCGAGTCTTTCCCACGAGGCTTTCCCACAGGGCTGTCCCACGTGCACACGTGGTGGGAGTCGATCCTCGGCTTGAACGTCAAGGCAGTGCAGGGAAAACAGGTTCCTCTGGAATGGACTGACACATCTGGGGGACTCTTGGAATGGTGGCACGACCCTGGAGTTCCTCTCGCCTTTCCTGTGGAGAGCGCCTCCTCTTGAGATGCGACGGGAACGCCGGGAATTCTTTCCCTACGAAACAGGGAAAGGATCCCTCATCTCGAGCTAGGAGGCGGAAACGGAGCACCCCTGGATGTGTGCGGGACCCCACGTGCTTCCTCTCGAGTGGAGACGGGTATGTCGGGGAACTTCTTGAGTTGCAGCAACGGTGTGAAGGACCCTTTGGAAGTTCCAGTGGTTAGATGTGATTGGCCTCGAGAAGCCTCAGCGGAAATGGGCCTCATCTCTCCTGGAGGTGAAAACCTCCTGGATTTTCTCGAGTTACGGCAGGTGCTCTCGACATACGACGGGGACCTCGGGGACCCGCTCTGGTGGCCTCAGGAAAGGCCAGTCCCCATTCGAGTTCCTCGGGGGCCTCTCGGGATTCCTCTCCCGTCGATGCCGGGGCCTAAGACCTTGTGTGGATTCGGGGCCGGAACCTGAGGATTCCTCTCCAGTGCTGACATGGATCTTGGGGTACTTCTGGAGTCTCCCCAGGGGAGTCAGTCCTCGTCTCGAATGCGGGCATGCACTTGCGCTTTCCTCCAGAGCGGTAGCAGCAGTGTCACGCAGTCCGCCGCGTGGATCAAAGGATCTATGGTTTTCCCTCGAGTCTTTCCCACGAGGCTTTCCCACGAGGCTTTCCCACAGGGCTGTCCCACGTGCACACGTGTTGGGAGTCGATCCTCGGCTTGAACGTCAAGGCAGTGCAGGGAAAACAGGTTCCTCTGGAATGGACTGACACATCTGGGGGACTCTTGGAATGGTGGCACGACCCTGGAGTTCCTCTCGCCTTTCCTGTGGAGAGCGCCTCCTCTTGAGATGCGACGGGAACGCCGGGAATTCTTTCCCTACGAAACAGGGAAAGGATCCCTCATCTCGAGCTAGGAGGCGGAAACGGAGCACCCCTGGATGTGTGCGGGACCCCACGTGCTTCCTCTCGAGTGGAGACGGGTATGTCGGGGAACTTCTTGAGTTGCAGCAACGGTGTGAAGGACCCTTTGGAAGTTCCAGTGGTTAGATGTGATTGGCCTCGAGAAGCCTCAGCGGAAATGGGCCTCATCTCGCCTGGAGGTGAAAACCTCCTGGATTTTCTCGAGTTACGGCAGGTGCTCTCGACATACGACTGGGACCTCGGGGACCCGCTCTGGTGGCCTCAGGAAAGGCCAGTCCCCATGCGAGTTCCTCGGGGGCCTCTCGGGATTCCTCTCCCGTCGATGCCGGGGCCTAAGACCTTGTGTGGAGTCGGGGCCGGAACCTGAGGATTCCTCTCCAGTGCTGACATGGATCTTGGGGTATTTCTGGAGTCTCCCCAGGGGAGTCAGTCCTCGTCTCGAATGCGGGCATGCACTTGCGCTTTCCTCCAGAGCGGTAGCAGCAGTGTCACGCAGTCCGCCGCGTGGATCAAAGGATCTATGGTTTTCCCTCGAGTCTTTCCCACGAGGCTTTCCCACGAGGCTTTCCCACAGGTCTGTCCCACGTGCACACGTGGTGGGAGTCGATCCTCGGCTTGAACGTCAAGGCAGTGCAGGGAAAACAGGTTCCTCTGGAATGGACTGACACATCTGGGGGACTCTTGGAATGGTGGCATGACCCTGGAGTTCCTCTCACCTTTCCTGTGGAGAGCGCCTCCTCTTGAGATGCGACGGGAACGCCGGGAATTCTTTCCCTACGAAACAGGGAAAGGATCCCTCATCTCGAGCTAGGAGGCGGAAACGGGGCTCCCCTGGATGTGTGTGGGACACCACGTGCTTCCTCTCGAGTGCAGACGGGTATGTCGGGGAACTTCTTGAGTTGCAGCAAGGGTGTGAAGGACCCTTTGGAAGTTCCAGTGGTTAGATGTGATTGGCCTCGAGAAGCCTCAGCGGAAATGGGCCTCATCTCGCCTGGAGGGCAAAACCTCCTGGATTTTCTCGAGTTGCGGCAGGTGCTCTCGACTTACGACGGGGACCTCAGGGACCCGCTCTGGTGGCCTCAGGAAAGGCCAGTCCCCATGCGAGTTCATCGGGGGCCTCTCGGGATTCCTCTCCCGTCGAGGCCGGGGCCTCAGACCTTGTGTGGAGTCGGGGCCGGAACCTGAGGATTCCTCTCCAGTGCTGACATGGATCTTGGGGTACTTCTGGAGTCTCCCCAGGGGAGTCAGTCCTCGTCTCGAATGCGGACATGCACTTGTGCTTTCCTCCAGAGCGGTAGCAGCAGTGTCACGCAGTCCGCCGCGTGGATCAAAGGATCTATGGTTTTCCCTCGAGTCTTTCCCACGAGGCTTTCCCACGAGGCTTTCCCACAGGGCTGTCTCACGTGCACACGTGGTGGGAGTCGATCCTCGGCTTGAACGTCAAGGCAGTGCAGGGAAAACAGGTTCCTCTGGAATGGACTGACACATCTGGGGGACTCTTGGAATGGTGGCACGACCCTGGAGTTCCTCTCGCCTTTCCTGTGGAGAGCGCCTCCTCTTGAGATGCGACGGGAACGCCGGGAATTCTTTCCCTAAGAAACAGGGAAAGGATCCCTCATCTCGAGCTAGGAGGCGGAAACGGGGCTCCCCTGGATGTGTGCGGGACCCCACGTACTTCCTCTCGAGTGGAGACGGGTATGGCGGGGAACTTCTTGAGTTGCAGCAAGGGTGTGAAGGACCCTTTGGAAGTTCCAGTGGTTAGATGTGATTGGCCTCGAGAAGCCTCAGCGGAAATGGGCCTCATCTCGCCTGGAGGGCAAAACCTCCTGGATTTTCTCGAGTTGCGGCAGGTGCTCTCGACTTACGACGGGGACCTCGGGGACCCGCTCTGGTGGCCTCAGGAAAGGGCAGTCCCCATGCGAGTTCCTCGGGGGCCTCTCGGGATTCCTCTCCCGTCGATGCCGGGGCCTAACACCTTGTGTGGAGTCGGGGCCGGAACCTGAGGATTCCTCTCCAGTGCTGACATGGATCTTGGGGTACTTCTGGAGTCTCCCCAGGGGAGTCAGTCCTCGTCTCGAATGCGGGCATGCACTTGCGCTTTCCTCCAGAGCGGTAGCAGCAGTGTCACGCAGTCCGCCGCGTGGATCAAAGGATCTATGGTTTTCCCTCGAGTCTTTCCCACGAGGCTTTCCCACGAGGCTTTCCCACAGGGCTGTCCCACGTGCACACGTGGTGGGAGTCGATCCTCGCCTTGAACGTCAAGGCAGTGCAGGGAAAACAGGTTCCTCTGGAATGGACTGACACATCTGGGGGACTCTTGGAATGGTGTCACGACCCTGGAGTTCCTCTCGCCTTTCCTGTGGAGAGCGCCTCCTCTTGAGATGCGACGGGAACGCCGGGAATTCTTTCCCTACGAAACAGGGAAAGGATCCCTCATCTCGAGCTAGGAGGCGGAAACGGGGCTCCCCTGGATGTGTGCGGGACCCCACGTGCTTCCTCTCGAGTGGAGACGGGTATGCCGGGGAACTTCTTGAGTTGCAGCAACGGTGTGAAGGACCCTTTGGAAGTTCCAGTGGTTAGATATGATTGGCCTCGAGAAGCCTCAGCGGAAATGGGCCTCATCTCGCCTGGAGGGCAAAACCTCCTGGATTTTCTCGAGTTGCGGCAGGTGCTCTCGACTTACGACGGGGACCTCAGGGACCCGCTCTGGTGGCCTCAGGAAAGGCCAGTCCCCATGCGAGTTCCTCGGGGGCCTCTCGGGATTCCTCTCCCGTCGATGCCGGGGCCTAAGACCTTGTGTGGAGTCGGGGCCGGAACCTGAGGATTCCTCTCCAGTGCTGACATGGATCTTGGGGTACTTCTGGAGTCTCCCCAGGGGAGTCAGTCCTCGTCTCGAATGCGGGCATGCACTTGCGCTTTCCTCCAGAGCGGTAGCAGCAGTGTCACGCAGTCCGCCGCGTGGATCAAAGGATCTATGGTTTTCCCTCGAGTCTTTCCCACGAGGCTTTCCCACGAGGCTTTCCCACAGGGCTGTCCCACGTGCACACGTGGTGGGAGTCGATCCTCGGCTTGAACGTCAAGGCAGTGCAGGGAAAACAGGTTCCTCTGGAATGGACTGACACATCTGGGGGACTCTTGGAATGGTGGCACGACCCTGGAGTTCCTCTCGCCTTTCCTGTGGAGAGCGCCTCCTCTTGAGATGCGCCGGGAATGCCGGGAATTCTTTCCCTACGAAACAGGGAAAGGATCCCTCATCTCGAGCTAGGAGGCGGAAACGGGGCTCCCCTGGATGTGTGCGGGACACCACTTGCTTCCTCTCGAGTGCAGACGGGTATGTCGGGGAACTTCTTGAGTTGCAGCAATGGTGTGAAGGACCCTTTGGAATGTCCAGTGGTTAGATGTGATTGGCTTCGAGAAGCCTCAGCGGAAATGGGCCTCATCTCGCCTGGAGGGCAAAACCTCCTGGATTTTCTCAAGTTGCGGCAGGTGCTCTCGACTTACGACGGGGACCTCAGGGACCCGCTCTGGTGGCCTCAGGAAAGGCCAGTCCCCATGCGAGTTCCTCGGGGGCCTCTCGGGATTCCTCTCCCGTCGATGCCGGGGCCTAAGACCTTGTGTGGAGTCGGAGCCGGAACCTGAGGATTCCTCTCCAGTGCTGACATGGATCTTGGGGTACTTCTGGAGTCTCCCCAGGGGAGTCAGTCCTCGTCTCGAATGCGGGCATGCACTTGCGCTTTCCTCCAGAGCGGTAGCAGCAGTGTCACGCAGTCCGCCGCGTGGATCAAAGGATCTATGGTTTTCCCTCGAGTCTTTCCCACGAGGCTTTCCCACATGGCTGTCCCACGTGCACACGTGGTGGGAGTTGATCCTCGGCTTGAACGTCAAGGCAGTGCAGGGAAAACAGGTTCCTCTGGAATGGACTGACACATCTGGGGGACTCTTGGAATGGTGTCTCGACCCTGGAGTTCCTCTCCCCTTTCCTGTGGAGAGCGCCTCCTCTTGAGATGCGACGGGAACGCCGGGAATTCTTTCCCTACGAAACAGGGAAAGGATCCCTCATCTCGAGCCAGGAGGCGGAAACTGGGCTCCCCTGGATGTGTGCGGGACCCCACGTGCTTCCTCTCGAGTGGAGACGGGTATGTCGGGGAACTTCTTGAGTTGCAGCAACGGTGTGAAGGACCCTTTGGAAGTTCCAGTGGTTAGATGTGATTGGCCACGAGAAGCCTCAGCGGAAATGGGCCTCATCTCGCCTGGAGGGCAAAACCTCCTGGATTTTCTCGAGTTGCGGCAGGTGCTCTCGACTTACGACGGGGACCTCAGGGACCCGCTCTGGTGGCCTCAGGAAAGGCCAGTCCCCATGCGAGTTCCTCGGGGGCCTCTCGGGATTCCTCTCCCGTCGATGCCGGGGCCTAAGACCTTGTGTGGAGTCGGGGCCGGAACCTGAGGATTCCTCTCCAGTGCTGACATGGATCTTGGGGTACTTCTGGAGTCTCCCCAGGGGAGTCAGTCCTCGTCTCGAATGCGGGCATGCACTTGCGCTTCCTCCAGAGCGGTAGCAGCAGTGTCACGCAGTCCGCCGCGTGGATCAAAGGATCTATGGTTTTCCCTCGAGTCTTTCCCACGAGGCTTTCCCACGAGGCTTTCCCACAGGGCTGTCCCACGTGCACACGTGGTGGGAGTCGATCCTCGGCTTGAACGTCAAGGCAGTGCAGGGAAAACAGGTTGTTCTGGAATGGACTGACACATCTGGGGGACTCTTGGAATGGTGTCACGACCCTGGAGTTCCTCTCGCCTTTCCTGTGGAGAGCGCCTCCTCTTGAGATGCGACGGGAACGCCGGGAATTCTTTCCCTACGAAACAGGGAAAGGATCCCTCATCTCGAGCTAGGAGGCGGAAACGGGGCTCCCCTGGATGTGTGCGGGACACCACGTGCTTCCTCTCGAGTGGAGACGGGTATGTCGGGGAACTTCTTGAGTTGCAGCAAGGGTGTGAAGGACCCTTTGGAAGTTCCAGTGGTTAGATGTGATTGGCCTCGAGAAGCCTCAGCGGAAATGGGCCTCATCTCGCCTGGAGGGCAAAACCTCCTGGATTTTCTCGAGTTGCGGCAGGTGCTCTCGACTTACGACGGGGACCTCAGGGACCCGCTCTGGTGGCCTCAGGAAAGGCCAGTCCCCATGCGAGTTCCTTGGGGGTGTCTCGGGATTCCTCTCCCGTCGATGCCGGGGCCTAAGACCTTGTGTGGAGTCGGGGCCGGAACCTGAGGATTCCTCTCCAGTGCTGACATGGATCTTGGGGTACTTCTGGAGTCTCCCCAGGGGAGTCAGTCCTCGTCTCGAATGCGGGCATGCACTTGCGCTTTCCTCCAGAGCGGTAGCAGCAGTGTCACGCAGTCCGCCGCGTGGATCAAAGGATCTATGGTTTTCCCTCGAGTCTTTCCCACGAGGCTTTCCCACAGGGCTGTCCCACGTGCACACGTGGTGGGAGTCGATCCTCGGCTTGAACGTCAAGGCAGTGCAGGGAAAACAGGTTCCTCTGGAATGGACTGACACATCTGGGGGACTCTTGGAATGGTGGCACGACCCTGGAGTTCCTCTCGCCTTTCCTGTGGAGAGCGCCTCCTCTTGAGATGCGACGGGAACGCCGGGAATTCTTTCCCTACGAAACAGGGAAAGGATCCCTCATCTCGAGCTAGGAGGCGGAAACGGGGCTCCCCTGGATGTGTGCGGGACCCCACGTGCTTCCTCTCCAGTGGACACGGGTATGTCGGGGAACTTCTTGAGTTGCAGCAAGGGTGTGAAGGACCCTTTGGAAGTTCCAGTGGTTAGATGTGATTGGCCTCGAGAAGCCTCAGCGGAAATGGGCCTCATCTCGCCTGGAGGGCAAAACCTCCTGGATTTTCTCGAGTTGCGGCAGGTGCTCTCGACTTACGACGGGGACCTCAGGGACCCGCTCTGGTGGCCTCAGGAAAGGCCAGTCCCCATGCGAGTTCCTCGGGGGCCTCTCGGGATTCCTCTCCCGTCGATGCCGGGGCCTAAGACCCTGTGTGGAGTCGGGGCCGGAACCTGAGGATTCCTCTCCAGTGCTGACATGGATCTTGGGGTACTTCTGGAGTCTCCCCAGGGGAGTCAGTCCTCGTCTCGAATGCGGGCATGCACTTGCGCTTCCTCCAGAGCGGTAGCAGAAGTGTCACGCAGTCCGCCGCGTGGATCAAAGGATCTATGGTTTTCCCTCGAGTCTTTCCCACGAGGCTTTCCCACGAGGCTTTCCCACAGGGCTGTCCCACGTGCACACGTGGTGGGAGTCGATCCTCGGCTTGAACGTCAAGGCAGTGCAGGGAAAACAGGTTCCTCTGGAATGGACTGACACATCTGGGGGACTCTTGGAATGGTGGCATGACCCTGGAGTTCCTCTCGCCTTTCCTGTGGAGAGCGCCTCCTCTTGAGATGCGACGGGAACGCCGGGAATTCTTTCCCTACGAAACAGGGAAAGGATCCCTCATCTCGAGCTAGGAGGCGGAAACGGGGCTCCCCTGGATGTGTGCGGGACACCACGTGCTTCCTCTCGAGTGCAGACGGGTATGTCGGGGAACTTCTTGAGTTGCAGCAAGGGTGTGAAGGACCCTTTGGAAGTTCCAGTGGTTAGATGTGATTGGCCTCGAGAAGCCTCAGCGGAAATGGGCCTCATCTCGCCTGGAGGGCAAAATCTCCTGGATTTTCTCGAGTTGCGGCAGGTGCTCTCGACTTACGACGGGGACCTCAGGGACCCGCTCTGGTGGCCTCAGGAAAGGCCAGTCCCCATGCGAGTTCCTCGGGGGTGTCTCGGGATTCCTCTCCCGTCGATGCCGGGGCCTAAGACCTTGTGTGGAGTCGGGGCCGGAACCTGAGGATTCCTCTCCAGTGCTGACATGGATCTTGGGGTACTTCTGGAGTCTCCCCAGGGGAGTCAGTCCTCCTCTCGAATGCGGGCATGCACTTGCGCTTTCCTCCAGAGCGGTAGCAGCAGTGTCACGCAGTCCGCCGCGTGGATCAAAGGATCTATGGTTTTCCCTCGAGTCTTTCCCACGAGGCTTTCCCACGAGGCTTTCCCACAGGGCTGTCCCACGTGCACACGTGGTGGGAGTCGATCCTCGGCTTGAACGTCAAGGCAGTGCAGGGAAAACAGGTTGTTCTGGAATGATCTGACACATCTGGGGGACTCTTGGAATGGTGGCATGACCCTGGAGTTCCTCTCGCCTTTCCTGTGGAGAGCGCCTCCTCTTGAGATGCGACGGGAACGCCGGGAATTCTTTCCCTACGAAACAGGGAAAGGATCCCTCATCTCGAGCTAGGAGGCAGAAACGGGGCTCCCCTGGATGTGTGCGGGACACCACGTGCTTCCTCTCGAGTGCAGACGGGTATGTCGGGGAACTTCTTGAGTTGCAGCAAGGGTGTGAAGGACCCTTTGGAAGTTCCAGTGGATAGATGTGATTGGCCTCGAGAAGCCTCAGCGGAAATGGGCCTCATCTCGCCTGGAGGGCAAAACCTCCTGGATTTTCTCGAGTTGCGGCAGGTGCTCTCGACTTACGACGGGGACCTCAGGGACCCGCTCTGGTGGCCTCAGGAAAGGCCAGTCCCCATGCGAGTTCCTCGGGGGCCTCTCGGGATTCCTCTCCCGTCGATGCCGGGGCCTAAGACCTTGTGTGGAGTCGGGGCCGGAACCTGAGGATTCCTCTCCAGTGCTGACATGGATCTTGGGGTACTTCTGGAGTCTCCCCAGGGGAGTCAGTCCTCGTCTCGAATGCGGGCATGCACTTGCGCTTCCTCCAGAGCGGTAGCAGCAGTGTCACGCAGTCCGCCGCGTGGATCAAAGGATCTATGGTTTTCCCTCGAGTCTTTCCCACGAGGCTTTCCCACGAGGCTTTCCCACAGGGCTGTCCCACGTGCACACGTGGTGGGAGTCGATCCTCGGCTTGAACGTCAATGCAGTGCAGGGAAAACAGGTTCCTCTGGAATGGACTGACACATCTGGGGGACTCTTGGAATGGTGGCATGACCCTGGAGTTCCTCTCGCCTTTCCTGTGGAGAGCGCCTCCTCTTGAGATGCGACGGGAACGCCGGGAATTCTTTCCCTACGAAACAGGGAAAGGATCCCTCATCTCGAGCTAGGAGGCGGAAACGGGGCTCCCCTGGATGTGTGCGGGACACCACGTGCTTCCTCTCGAGTGCAGACGGGTATGTCGGGGAACTTCTTGAGTTGCAGAAAGGGTGTGAAGGACCCTTTGGAAGTTCCAGTGGATAGATGTGATTGGCCTCGAGAAGCCTCAGCGGAAATGGGCCTCATCTCGCCTGGAGGGCAAAACCTCCTGGATTTTCTCGAGTTGCGGCAGGTGCTCTCGACTTACGACGGGGACCTCAGGGACCCGCTCTGGTGGCATCAGGAAAGGCCAGTCCCCATGCAAGTTCCTCGGGGGCCTCTCGGGATTCCTCTCCCGTCGATGCCGGGGCCTAAGACCTTGTGTGGAGTCGGGGCCGGAACCTGAGGATTCCTCTCCAGTGCTGACATGGATCTTGGGGTACTTCTGGAGTCTCCCCAGGGGAGTCAGTCCTCGTCTCGAATGCGGCATGCACTTGCGCTTTCCTCCAGAGCGGTAGCAGCAGTGTCACGCAGTCCGCCGCGTGGATCAAAGGATCTATGGTTTTCCCTCGAGTCTTTCCCACGAGGCTTTCCCACGAGGCTTTCCCACAGGGCTGTCCCACGTGCACACGTGGTGGGAGTCGATCCTCGGCTTGAACGTCAAGGCAGTGCAGGGAAAACAGGTTCCTCTGGAATGGACTGACACATCTGGGGGACTCTTGGAATGGTGGCACGACCCTGGAGTTCCTCTCGCCTTTCCTGTGGAGAGCGCCTCCTCTTGAGATGCGACGGGAACGCCGGGAATTCTTTCCCTACGAAACAGGGAAAGGATCCCTCATCTCGAGCTAGGAGGCGGAAACGGGGCTCCCCTGGATGTGTACGGGACCCCACGTACTTCCTCTCGAGTGGAGACGGGTATGGCGGGGAACTTCTTGAGTTGCAGCAAGGGTGTGAAGGACCCTTTGGAAGTTCCAGTGGTTAGATGTGATTGGCCTCGAGAAGCCTCAGCGGAAATGGGCCTCATCTCGCCTGGAGGGCAAAACCTCCTGGATTTTCTCGAGTTGCGGCAGGTGCTCTCGACTTACGACGGGGACCTCAGGGACCCGCTCTGGTGGCCTCAGGAAAGGGCAGTCCCCATGCGAGTTCATCGGGGGCCTCTCGGGATTCCTCTCCCGTCGATGCCGGGGCCTAACACCTTGTGTGGAGTCGGGGCCGGAACCTGAGGATTCCTCTCCAGTGCTGACATGGATCTTGGGGTACTTCTGGAGTCTCCCCAGGGGAGTCAGTCCTCGTCTCGAATGCGGGCATGCACTTGCGCTTTCCTCCAGAGCGGTAGCAGCAGTGTCACGCAGTCCGCCGCGTGGATCAAAGGATCTATGGTTTTCCCTCGAGTCTTTCCCACGAGGCTTTCCCACGAGGCTTTCCCACAGGGCTGTCCCACGTGCACACGTGGTGGGAGTCGATCCTCGGCTTGAACGTCAAGGCAGTGCAGGGAAAACAGGTTCCTCTGGAATGGACTGACACATCTGGGGGACTCTTGGAATGGTGGCACGACCCTGGAGTTCCTCTCGCCTTTCCTGTGGAGAGCGCCTCCTCTTGAGATGCGACGGGAACGCCGGGAATTCTTTCCCTACTAAACAGGGAAAGGATCCCTCATCTCGAGCTAGGAGGCGGAAACGGAGCACCCCTGGATGTGTGCGGGACCCCACGTGCTTCCTCTCGAGTGGAGACGGGTATGTCGGGGAACTTCTTGAGTTGCAGCAACGGTGTGAAGGACCCTTTGGAAGTTCCAGTGGTTAGATATGATTGGCCTCGAGAAGCCTCAGCGGAAATGGGCCTCATCTCGCCTGGAGGGCAAAACCTCCTGGATTTTCTCGAGTTGCGGCAGGTGCTCTCGACTTACGACGGGGACCTCAGGGACCCGCTCTGGTGGCCTCAGGAAAGGCCAGTCCCCATGCGAGTTCCTCGGGGGCCTCTCGGGATTCCTCTCCCGTCGATGCCGGGGCCTAAGACCTTGTGTGGAGTCGGGGCCGGAACCTGAGGATTCCTCTCCAGTGCTGACATGGATCTTGGGGTACTTCTGGAGTCTCCCCAGGGGAGTCAGTCCTCGTCTCGAATGCGGGCATGCACTTGCGCTTTCCTCCAGAGCGGTAGCAGCAGTGTCACGCAGTCCGCCGCGTGGATCAAAGGATCTATGGTTTTCCCTCGAGTCTTTCCCACGAGGCTTTCCCACGAGGCTTTCCCACAGGGCTGTCCCACGTGCACACGTGGTGGGAGTCGATCCTCGGCTTGAACGTCAAGGCAGTGCAGGGAAAACAGGTTCCTCTGGAATGGACTGACACATCTGGGGGACTCTTGGAATGGTGGCACGACCCTGGAGTTCCTCTCGCCTTTCCTGTGGAGAGCGCCTCCTCTTGAGATGCGCCGGGAATGCCGGGAATTCTTTCCCTACGAAACAGGGAAAGGATCCCTCATCTCGAGCTAGGAGGCGGAAACGGGGCTCCCCTGGATGTGTGCGGGACACCACTTGCTTCCTCTCGAGTGCAGATGGGTATGTCGGGGAACTTCTTGAGTTGCAGCAATGGTGTGAAGGACCCTTTGGAATGTCCAGTGGTTAGATGTGATTGGCTTCGAGAAGCCTCAGCGGAAATGGGCCTCATCTCGCCTGGAGGGCAAAACCTCCTGGATTTTCTCGAGTTGCGGCAGGTGCTCTCGACTTACGACGGGGACCTCAGGGACCCGCTCTGGTGGCCTCAGGAAAGGCCAGTCCCCATGCGAGTTCCTCGGGGGCCTCTCGGGATTCTTCTCCCGTCGATGCCGGGGCCTAAGACCTTGTGTGGAGTCGGGGCCGGAACCTGAGGATTCCTCTCCAGTGCTGACATGGATCTTGGGGTACTTCTGGAGTCTCCCCAGGGGAGTCAGTCCTCGTCTCGAATGCGGGCATGCACTTGCGCTTCCTCCAGAGCGGTAGCAGCAGTGTCACGCAGTCCGCCGCGTGGATCAAAGGATCTATGGTTTTCCCTCGAGTCTTTCCCACGAGGCTTTCCACGAGGCTTTCCCACAGGGCTGTCCCACGTGCACACGTGGTGGGAGTTGATCCTCGGCTTGAACGTCAAGGCAGTGCAGGGAAAACAGGTTGTTCTGGAATGGACTGACACATCTGGGGGACTCTTGGAATGGTGTCACGACCCTGGAGTTAGTCTCGCAATTCCTGTGGAGAGCGCCTCCTCTTGAGATGCGACGGGAACGCCGGGAATTCTTTCCCTACGAAACAGGGAAAGGATCCCTCATCTCGAGCTAGGAGGCGGAAACGGGGCTCCCCTGGATGTGTGCGGGACCCCACGTGCTTCCTCTCGAGTGGAGACGGGTATGTCGGGGAACTTCTTGAGTTGCAGCAACGGTGTGAAGGACCCTTTGGAAGTTCCAGTGGTTAGATGTGATTGGCCTCGAGAAGCCTCAGCGGAAATGGGCCTCATCTCGCCTGGAGGGCAAAACCTCCTGGATTTTCTCGAGTTGCGGCAGGTGCTCTCGACTTACGACGGGGACCTCAGGGACCCGCTCTGGTGGCCTCAGGAAAGGCCAGTCCCCATGCGAGTTCCTCGGGGGTGTCTCGGGATTCCTCTCCCGTCGATGCCGGGGCCTAAGACCTTGTGTGGAGTCGGGGCCGGAACCTGAGGATTCCTCTCCAGTGCTGACATGGATCTTGCGGTACTTCTGGAGTCTCCCCAGGGGAGTCAGTCCTTGTCTCGAATGCGGGTATGCACTTGCGCTTTCCTCCAGAGCGGTAGCAGCAGTGTCACGCAGTCCGCCGCGTGGATCAAAGGATCTATGGTTTTCCCTCGAGTCTTTCCCACGAGGCTTTCCCACAAGGCTGTCCCACGTGCACACGTGGTGGGAGTCGATCCTCGGCTTGAACGTCAAGGCAGTGCAGGGAAAACAGGTTCCTCTGGAATGGACTGACACATCTCGGGGACTCTTGGAATGGTGGCACGACCCTGGAGTTCCTCTCGCCTTTCCTGTGGAGAGCGCCTCCTCTTGAGATGCGACGGGAACGCCGGGAATTCTTTCCCTACGAAACAGGGAAAGGATCCCTCATCTCGAGCTAGGAGGCGGAAACGGGGCTCCCCTGGATGTGTGCGGGACCCCACGTGCTTCCTCTCGAGTGCAGATGGGTATGTCGGGGAACTTCTTGAGTTGCAGCAAGGGTGTGAAGGACCCTTTGGAAGTTCCAGTGGTTAGATGTGATTGGCCTCGAGAAGCCTCAGCGGAAATGGGCCTCATCTCGCCTGGAGGGCAAAACCTCCTGGATTTTCTCGAGTTACGGCAGGTGCTCTCGACTTACGACGGGGACCTCAGGGACCCGCTCTGGTGGCCTCAGGAAAGGCCAGTCCCCATGCGAGTTCCTCGGGGGCCTCTCGGGATTCCTCTCCCATCGATGCCGGGGCCTAAGACCTTGTGTGGAGTCGGGGCCGGAACCTGAGGATTCCTCTCCAGTGCTGACATGGATCTTGGGGTACTTCTGGAGTCTCCCCAGGGGAGTCAGTCCTCGTCTCGAATGCGGACATGCACTTGCGCTTCCTCCAGAGCGGTAGCAGCAGTGTCACGCAGTCCGCCGCGTGGATCAAAGGATCTATGGTTTTCCCTTGAGTCTTTCCCACGAGGCTTTCCCACGAGGCTTTCCCACAGGGCTGTCCCACGTGCACACGTGGTGGGAGTCGATCCTCGGCTTGAACGTCAAGGCAGTGCAGGGAAAACAGGTTCCTCTGGAATGGACTGACACATCTGGGGGACTCTTGGAATGGTGTCACGACCCTGGAGTACCTCTCGCCTTTCCTGTGGAGAGCGCCTCCTCTTGAGATGCGACGGGAACGCCGGGAATTCTTTCCCTACGAAACAGGGAAAGGATCCCTCATCTCGAGCTAGGAGGCGGAAACGGGGCTCCCCTGGATGTGTGCGGGACACCACGTGCTTCCTCTCGAGTGCAGACGGGTATGTCGGGGAACTTCTTGAGTTGCAGCAAGGGTGTGAAGGACCCTTTGGAAGTTCCAGTGGTTAGATGTGATTGGCCTCGAGAAGCCTCAGCGGAAATGGGCCTCATCTCGCCTGGAGGGCAAAACCTCCTGGATTTTCTCGAGTTGCGGCAGGTGCTCTCGACTTACGATGGGGACCTCAGGGACCCGCTCTGGTGGCCTCAGGAAAGGCCAGTCCCCATGCGAGTTCCTCGGGGGCCTCTCGGGATTCCTCTCCCGTCGATGCCGGGGCCTACGACCTTGTGTGGAGTCGGGGCCGGAACCTGAGGATTCCTCTCCAGTGCTGACATGGATCTTGGGGTACTTCTGGAGTCTCCCCAGGGGAGTCAGTCCTCGTCTCGAATGCGGGCATGCACTTGCGCTTTCCTCCAGAGCGGTAGCAGCAGTGTCACGCAGTCCGCCGCGTGGATCAAAGGATCTATGGTTTTCCCTCGAGTCTTTCCCACGAGGCTTTCCCACGAGGCTTTCCCACAGGGCTGTCCCACGTGCACACGTGGTGGGAGTCGATCCTCGGCTTGAACGTCAAGGCAGTGCAGGGAAAACAGGTTCCTCTGGAATGGACTGACACATCTGGGGGACTCTTGGAATGGTGTCACGACCCTGGAGTACCTCTCGCCTTTCCTGTGGAGAGCGCCTCCTCTTGAGATGCGACGGGAACGCCGGGAATTCTTTCCCTACGAAACAGGGAAAGGATCCCTCATCTCGAGATAGGAGGCGGAAACGGGGCTCCCATGGATGTGTGCGGGACACCACGTGCTTCCTCTCGAGTGCAGACGGGTATGTCGGGGAACTTCTTGAGTTGCAGCAAGGGTGTGAAGGACCCTTTGGAAGTTCCAGTGGTTAGATGTGATTGGCCTCGAGAAGCCTCAGCGGAAATGGGCCTCATCTCGCCTGGAGGGCAAAACCTCCTGGATTTTCTCGAGTTGCGGCAGGTGCTCTCGACTTACGACGGGGACCTCAGGGACCCGCTCTGGTGGCCTCAGGAAAGGCCAGTCCCCATGCGAGTTCCTCGGGGGCCTCTCGGGATTCCTCTCCCGTCGATGCCGGGGCCTAAGACCCTGTGTGGAGTCGGGGCCGGAACCTGAGGATTCCTCTCCAGTGCTGACATGGATCTTGGGGTACTTCTGGAGTCTCCCCAGGGGAGTCAGTCCTCGTCTCGAATGCGGGCATGCACTTGCGCTTCCTCCAGAGCGGTAGCAGAAGTGTCACGCAGTCCGCCGCGTGGATCAAAGGATCTATGGTTTTCCCTCGAGTCTTTCCCACGAGGCTTTCCCACGAGGCTTTCCCACAGGGCTGTCCCACGTGCACACGTGGTGGGAGTCGATCCTCGGCTTGAACGTCAAGGCAGTGCAGGGAAAACAGGTTCCTCTGGAATGGACTGACACATCTGGGGGACTCTTGGAATGGTGGCACGACCCTGGAGTTCCTCTCGCCTTTCCTGTGGAGAGCGCCTCCTCTTGAGATGCGCCGGGAACGCCGGGAATTCTTTCCCTACGAAACAGGGAAAGGATCCCTCATCTCGAGCTAGGAGGCGGAAACGGAGCACCCCTGGATGTGTGAGGAACCCCACGTGCTTCCTCTCGAGTGGAGACGGGTATGTCGGGGAACTTCTTGAGTTGCAGCAACGGTGTGAAGGACCCTTTGGAAGTTCCAGTGGTTAGATGTGATTGGCCTCGAGAAGCCTCAGCGGAAATGGGCCTCATCTCGCCTGGAGGGCAAAACCTCCTGGATTTTCTCGAGTTGCGGCAGGTGCTCTCGACTTACGACGGGGACCTCAGGGACCCGCTCTGGTGGCCTCAGGAAAGGCCAGTCCCCATGCGAGTTCCTCGGGGGCCTCTCGGGATTCCTCTCCCGTCGATGCCGGGGCCTAAGACCTTGTGTGGAGTCGGGGCCGGAACCTGAGGATTCCTCTCCAGTGCTGACATGGATCTTGGGGTACTTCTGGAGTCTCCCCAGGGGAGTCAGTCCTCGTCTCGAATGCGGGCATGCACTTGCGCTTCCTCCAGAGCGGTAGCAGCAGTGTCACGCAGTCCGCCGCGTGGATCAAAGGATCTATGGTTTTCCCTCGAGTCTTTCCCACGAGGCTTTCCCACGAGGCTTTCCCACAGGGCTGTCCCACGTGCACACGTGGTGGGAGTTGATCCTCGGCTTGAACGTCAAGGCAGTGCAGGGAAACCAAGTTCCTCTGGAATGGACTGACACATCTGGGGGACTCTTGGAATGGTGTCACGACCCTGGAGTTCCTCTCGCCTTTCCTGTGGAGAGCGCCTCCTCTTGAGATGCGACGGGAACGCCGGGAATTCTTTCCCTACGAAACAGGGAAAGGATCCCTCATCTCGAGCTAGGAGGCGGAAACGGGGCTCCCCTGGATGTGTGCGTGACCCCACGTGCTTCCTCTCGAGTGGAGACGGGTATGTCGGGGAACTTCTTGAGTTGCAGCAAGGGTGTGAAGGACCCTTTGGAAGTTCCAGTGGTTAGATGTGATTGGCCTCGAGAAGCCTCAGCGGAAATGGGCCTCATCTCGCCTGGAGGGCAAAACCTCCTGGATTTTCTCGAGTTGCGGCAGGTGCTCTCGACTTACGACGGGGACCTCAGGGACCCGCTCTGGTGGCCTCAGGAAAGGCCAGTCCCCATGCGAGTTCCTCGGGGGTGTCTCGGGATTCCTCTCCCGTCGATGCCGGGGCCTAAGACCTTGTGTGGAGTCGGGGCCGGAACCTGAGGATTCCTCTCCAGTGCTGACATGGATCTTGGGGTACTTCTGGAGTCTCCCCAGAGGAGTCAGTCCTTGTCTCGAATGCGGGCATGCACTTGCGCTTTCCTCCAGAGCGGTAGCAGAAGTGTCACGCAGTCCGCCGCGTGGATCAAAGGATCTATGGTTTTCCCTCGAGTCTTTCCCACGAGGCTTTCCCACAGGGCTGTCCCACGTGCACACGTGGTGGGAGTCGATCCTCGGCTTGAACGTCAAGGCAGTGCAGGGAAAACAGGTTCCTCTGGAATGGACTGACACATCTGGGGGACTCTTGGAATGGTGGCACGACCCTGGAGTTCCTCTCGCCTTTCCTGTGGAGAGCGCCTCCTCTTGAGATGCGACGGGAACGCCGGGAATTCTTTCCCTACGAAACAGGGAAAGGATCCCTCATCTCGAGCTAGGAGGCGGAAACGGGGCTCCCCTGGATGTGTGCGGGACTCCACCTGCTTCCTCTCGAGTGGAGACGGGTATGTCGGGGAACTTCTTGAGTTGCAGCAACGGTGTGAAGGACCCTTTGGAAGTTCCAGTGGTTAGATGTGATTGGCCTCGAGAAGCCTCAGCGGAAATGGGCCTCATCTCGCCTGGAGGGCAAAACCTCCTGGATTTTCTCGAGTTGCGGCAGGTGCTCTCGACTTACGACGGGGACCTCAGGGAACCGCTCTGGTGGCCTCAGGAAAGGCCAGTCCCCATGCGAGTTCCTCGGGGGCCTCTCGGGATTCCTCTCCCATCGATGACGGGGCCTAAGACCTTGTGTGGAGTCGGGGCCGGAACCTGAGGTTTCCTCTCCAGTGCTGACATGGATCTTGGGGTACTTCTGGAGTCTCCCCAGGGGAGTCAGTCCTCGTCTCGAATGCGGGCATGCACTTGCGCTTTCCTCCAGAGCGGTAGCAGCAGTGTCACGCAGTCCGCCGCGTGGATCAAAGGATCTATGGTTTTCCCTCGAGTCTTTCCCACGAGGCTTTCCCACGAGGCTTTCCCACAGGGCTGTCCCACGTGCACACGTGGTGGGAGTCGATCCTCGGCTTGAACGTCAAGGCAGTGCAGGGAAAACAGGTTCCTCTGGAATGGACTGACACATCTGGGGGACTCTTGGAATGGTGGCATGACCCTGGAGTTCCTCTCGCCTTTCCTGTGGAGAGCGCCTCCTCTTGAGATGCGACGGGAACGCCGGGAATTCTTTCCCTACGAAACAGGGAAAGGATCCCTCATCTCGAGCTAGGAGGCGGAAACGGGGCTCCCCTGGATGTGTGCGGGACACCACGTGCTTCCTCTCGAGTGCAGACGGGTATGTCGGGGAACTTCTTGAGTTGCAGCAAGGGTGTGAAGGACCCTTTGGAAGTTCCAGTGGTTAGATGTGATTGGCCTCGAGAAGCCTCAGCGGAAATGGGCCTCATCTCGCCTGGAGGGCAAAACCTCCTGGATTTTCTCGAGTTACGGCAGGTGCTCTCGACTTACGACGGGGACCTCAGGGACCCGCTCTGGTGGCCTCAGGAAAGGCCAGTCCCCATGCGAGTTCCTCGGGGGCCTCTCGGGATTCCTCTCCCATCGATACCGGGGCCTAAGGCCTTGTGTGGAGTCGGGGCCGGAACCTGAGGATTCCTCTCCAGTGCTGACATGGATCTTGGGGTACTTCTGGAGTCTCCCCAGGGGAGTCAGTCCTCGTCTCGAATGCGGGCATGCACTTGCGCTTCCTCCACAGCGGTAGCAGCAGTGTCACGCAGTCCGCCGCGTGGATCAAAGGATCTATGGTTTTCCCTCGAGTCTTTCCCACGAGGCTTTCCCACGAGGCTTTCCCACAGGGCTGTCCCACGTGCACACGTGGTGGGAGTCGATCCTCGGCTTGAACGTCAAGGCAGTGCAGGGAAAACAGGTTCCTCTGGAATGGACTGACACATCTGGGGGACTCTTGGAATGGTGTCACGACCCTGGAGTACCTCTCGCCTTTCCTGTGGAGAGCGCCTCCTCTTGAGATGCGACGGGAACGCCGGGAATTCTTTCCCTACGAAACAGGGAAAGGATCCCTCATCTCGAGATAGGAGGCGGAAACGGGGCTCCCCTGGATGTGTGCGGGACACCACGTGCTTCCTCTCGAGTGCAGACGGGTATGTCGGGGAACTTCTTGAGTTGCAGCAAGGGTGTGAAGGACCCTTTGGAAGTTCCAGTGGTTAGATGTGATTGGCCTCGAGAAGCCTCAGCGGAAATGGGCCTCATCTCGCCTGGAGGGCAAAACCTCCTGGATTTTCTCGAGTTGCGGCAGGTGCTCTCGACTTACGACGGGGACCTCAGGGACCCGCTCTGGTGGCCTCAGGAAAGGCCAGTCCCCATGCGAGTTCCTCGGGGGCCTCTCGGGATTCCTCTCCCGTCGATGCCGGGGCCTAAGACCCTGTGTGGAGTCGGGGCCGGAACCTGAGGATTCCTCTCCAGTGCTGACATGGATCTTGGGGTACTTCTGGAGTCTCCCCAGGGGAGTCAGTCCTCGTCTCGAATGCGGGCATGCACTTGCGCTTCCTCCACAGCGGTAGCAGCAGTGTCACGCAGTCCGCCGCGTGGATCAAAGGATCTATGGTTTTCCCTCGAGTCTTTCCCACGAGGCTTTCCCACGAGGCTTTCCCACAGGGCTGTCCCACGTGCACACGTGGTGGGAGTCGATCCTCGGCTTGAACGTCAAGGCAGTGCAGGGAAAACAGGTTCCTCTGGAATGGACTGACACATCTGGGGGACTCTTGGAATGGTGTCACGACCCTGGAGTACCTCTCGCCTTTCCTGTGGAGAGCGCCTCCTCTTGAGATGCGACGGGAACGCCGGGAATTCTTTCCCTACGAAACAGGGAAAGGATCCCTCATCTCGAGCTAGGAGGCGGAAACGGGGCTCCCCTGGATGTGTGCGTGACCCCACGTGCTTCCTCTCGAGTGGAGACGGGTATGTCGGGGAACTTCTTGAGTTGCAGCAAGGGTGTGAAGGACCCTTTGGAAGTTCCAGTGGTTAGATGTGATTGGCCTCGAGAAGCCTCAGCGGAAATGGGCCTCATCTCGCCTGGAGGGCAAAACCTCCTGGATTTTCTCGAGTTGCGGCAGGTGCTCTCGACTTACGACGGGGACCTCAGGGACCCGCTCTGGTGGCCTCAGGAAAGGCCAGTCCCCATGCGAGTTCCTCGGGGGTGTCTCGGGATTCCTCTCCCGTCGATGCCGGGGCCTAAGACCTTGTGTGGAGTCGGGGCCGGAACCTGAGGATTCCTCTCCAGTGCTGACATGGATCTTGGGGTACTTCTGGAGTCTCCCCAGAGGAGTCAGTCCTTGTCTCGAATGCGGGCATGCACTTGCGCTTTCCTCCAGAGCGGTAGCAGAAGTGTCACGCAGTCCGCCGCGTGGATCAAAGGATCTATGGTTTTCCCTCGAGTCTTTCCCACGAGGCTTTCCCACAGGGCTGTCCCACGTGCACACGTGGTGGGAGTCGATCCTCGGCTTGAACGTCAAGGCAGTGCAGGGAAAACAGGTTCCTCTGGAATGGACTGACACATCTGGGGGACTCTTGGAATGGTGGCATGACCCTGGAGTTCCTCTCGCCTTTCCTGTGGAGAGCGCCTCCTCTTGAGATGCGACGGGAACGCCGGGAATTCTTTCCCTACGAAACAGGGAAAGGATCCCTCATCTCGAGCTAGGAGGCGGAAACGGGGCTCCCCTGGATGTGTGCGGGACACCACGTGCTTCCTCTCGAGTGCAGACGGGTATGTCGGGGAACTTCTTGAGTTGCAGCAAGGGTGTGAAGGACCCTTTGGAAGTTCCAGTGGTTAGATGTGATTGGCCTCGAGAAGCCTCAGCGGAAATGGGCCTCATCTCGCCTGGAGGGCAAAACCTCCTGGATTTTCTCGAGTTGCGGCAGGTGCTCTCGGCTTACGACGGGGACCTCAGGGACCCGCTCTGGTGGCCTCAGGAAAGGCCAGTCCCCATGCGACTTCCTCGGGGGCCTCTCGGGATTCCTCTCCCGTCGATGCCGGGGCCTAAGACCTTGTGTGGAGTCGGGGCCGGAACCTGAGGATTCCTCTCCAGTGCTGACATGGATCTTGGGGTACTTCTGGAGTCTCCCCAGGGGAGTCAGTCCTCGTCTCGAATGCGGGCATGCACTTGCGCTTTCCTCCAGCGCGGTAGCAGCAGTGTCACGCAGTCCGCCTCGTGGATCAAAGGATCTATGGTTTTCCCTCGAGTCTTTCCCACGAGGCTTTCCCACGAGGCTTTCCCACAGGGCTGTCCCACGTGCACACGTGTTGGGAGTCGATCCTCGGCTTGAACGTCAAGGCAGTGCAGGGAAAACAGGTTCCTCTGGAAGGGACTGACACATCTGGGGGACTCTTGGAATGGTGGCACGACCCTGGAGTTCCTCTCGCCTTTCCTGTGGAGAGCGCCTCCTCTTGAGATGCGACGGGAACGCCGGGAATTCTTTCCCTACGAAACAGGGAAAGGATCCCTCATCTCGAGCTAGGAGGCGGAAACGGAGCACCCCTGGATGTGTGCGGGACCCCACGTGCTTCCTCTCGAGTGGAGACGGGTATGTCGGGGAACTTCTTGAGTTGCAGCAACGGTGTGAAGGACCCTTTGGAAGTTCCAGTGGTTAGATGTGATTGGCCTCGAGAAGCCTCAGCGGAAATGGGCCTCATCTCGCCTGGAGGGCAAAACCTCCTGGATTTTCTCGAGTTACGGCAGGTGCTCTCGACATACGACGGGGACCTCGGGGACCCGCTCTGGTGGCCTCAGGAAAGGCCAGTCCCCATTCGAGTTCCTCGGGGGCCTCTCGGGATTCCTCTCCCGTCGATGCCGGGGCCTAAGACCTTGTGTGGAGTCGGGGCCGGAACCTGAGGATTCCTCTCCAGTGCTGACATGGATCTTGGGGTACTTCTGGAGTCTCCCCAGGGGAGTCAGTCCTCGTCTCGAATGCGGGCATGCACTTGCGCTTTCCTCCAGAGCGGTAGCAGCAGTGTCACGCAGTCCGCCGCGTGGATCAAAGGATCTATGGTTTTCCCTCGAGTCTTTCCCACGAGGCTTTCCCACGAGGCTTTCCCACAGGGCTGTCCCACGTGCACACGTGTTGGGAGTCGATCCTCGGCTTGAACGTCAAGGCAGTGCAGGGAAAACAGGTTCCTCTGGAATGGACTGACACATCTGGGGGACTCTTGGAATGGTGGCACGACCCTGGAGTTCCTCTCGCCTTTCCTGTGGAGAGCGCCTCCTCTTGAGATGCGACGGGAACGCCGGGAATTCTTTCCCTACGAAACAGGGAAAGGATCCCTCATCTCGAGCTAGGAGGCGGAAACGGGGCTCCCCTGGATGTGTGCGGGACACCACGTGCTTCCTCTCGAGTGCAGACGGGTATGTCGGGGAACTTCTAGAGTTGCAGCAAGGGTGTGAAGGACCCTTTGGAAGTTCCAGTGGTTAGATGTGATTGGCCTCGAGAAGCCTCAGCGGAAATGGGCCTCATCTCGCCTGGAGGGCAAAACCTCCTGGATTTTCTCGAGTTGCGGCAGGTGCTCTCGACTTACGACGGGGACCTCAGGGACCCGCTCTGGTGGCCTCAGGAAAGGCCAGTCCCCATGCGAGTTCATCGGGGGCCTCTCGGGATTCCTCTCCCGTCGATGCCGGGGCCTAAGACCTTGTGTGGAGTCGGGGCCGGAACCTGAGGATTCCTCTCCAGTGCTGACATGGATCTTGGGGTACTTCTGGAGTCTCCCCAGGGGAGTCAGTCCTCGTCTCGAATGCGGACATGCACTTGTGCTTTCCTCCAGAGCGGTAGCAGCAGTGTCACGCAGTCCGCCGCGTGGATCAAAGGATCTATGGTTTTCACTCGAGTCTTTCCCACGAGGCTTTCCCACGAGGCTTTCCCACAGGGCTGTCCCACGTGCACACGTGGTGGGAGTCGATCCTCGGCTTGAACGTCAAGGCAGTGCAGGGAAAACAGGTTCCTCTGGAATGGACTGACACATCTGGGGGACTCTTGGAATGGTAGCAAGACCCTGGAGTTCCTCTCGCCTTTCCTGTGGAGAGCGCCTCCTCTTGAGATGCGACGGGAACGCCGGGAATTCTTTCCCTACGAAACAGGGAAAGGATCCCTCATCTCGAGCTAGGAGGCGGAAACGGGGCTCCCCTGGATGTGTGCGGGACCCCACGTACTTCCTCTCGAGTGCAGACGGGTATGTCGGGGAACTTCTTGAGTTGCAGCAAGGGTGTGAAGGACCCTTTGGAAGTTCCAGTGGTTAGATGTGATTGGCCTCGAGAAGCCTCAGCGGAAATGGGCCTCATCTCGCCTGGAGGGCAAAACCTCCTGGATTTTCTCGAGTTGCGGCAGGTGCTCTCGACTTACGACGGGGACCTCGGGGACCCGCTCTGGTGGCCTCAGGAAAGGGCAGTCCCCATGCGAGTTCCTCGGGGGCCTCTCGGGATTCCTCTCCCGTCGAGGCCGGGGCCTAACACCTTGTGTGGAGTCGGGGCCGGAACCTGAGGATTCCTCTCCAGTGCTGACATGGATCTTGGGGTACTTCTGGAGTCTCCCCAGGGGAGTCAGTCCTCGTCTCGAATGCGGGCATGCACTTGCGCTTTCCTCCAGAGCGGTAGCAGCAGTGTCACGCAGTCCGCCGCGTGGATCAAAGGATCTATGGTTTTCCCTCGAGTCTTTCCCACGAGGCTTTCCCACGAGGCTTTCCCACAGGGCTGTCCCACGTGCACACGTGGTGGGAGTCGATCCTCGGCTTGAACGTCAAGGCAGTGCAGGGAAAACAGGTTCCTCTGGAATGGACTGACACATCTGGGGGACTCTTTGAATGGTGTCACGACCCTGGAGTTCCTCTCGCCTTTCCTGTGGAGAGCGTCTCCTCTTGAGATGCGACGGGAACGCCGGGAATTCTTTCCCTACGAAACAGGGAAAGGATCCCTCATCTCGAGCTAGGAGGCGGAAACGGAGCACCCCTGGATGTGTGCGGGACCCCACGTGCTTCCTCTCGAGTGGAGACGGGTATGCCGGGGAACTTCTTGAGTTGCAGCAACGGTGTGAAGGACCCTTTGGAAGTTCCAGTGGTTAGATATGATTGGCCTCGAGAAGCCTCAGCGGAAATGGGCCTCATCTCGCCTGGAGGGCAAAACCTCCTGGATTTTCTCGAGTTGCGGCAGGTGCTCTCGACTTACGACGGGGACCTCAGGGACCCGCTCTGGTGGCCTCAGGAAAGGCCAGTCCCCATGCGAGTTCCTCGGGGGCCTCTCGGGATTCCTCTCCCGTCGATGCCGGGGCCTAAGACCTTGTGTGGAGTCGGGGCCGGAACCTGAGGATTCCTCTCCAGTGCTGACATGGATCTTGGGGTACTTCTGGAGTCTCCCCAGGGGAGTCAGTCCTCGTCTCGAATGCGGGCATGCACTTGTGCTTTCCTCCAGAGCGGTAGCAGCAGTGTCACGCAGTCCGCCGCGTGGATCAAAGGATCTATGGTTTTCCCTCGAGTCTTTCCCACGAGGCTTTCCCACGAGGCTTTCCCACAGGGCTGTCCCACGTGCACACGTGGTGGGAGTCGATCCTCGACTTGAACGTCAAGGCAGTGCAGGGAAAACAGGTTCCTCTGGAATGGACTGACACATCTGGGGGACTCTTGGAATGGTGGCACGACCCTGGAGTTCTTCTCGCCTTTCCTGTGGAGAGCGCCTCCTCTTGAGATGCGCCGGGAATGCCGGGAATTCTTTCCCTACGAAAAAGGGAAAGGATCCCTCATCTCGAGCTAGGAGGCGGAAACGGGGCTCCCCTGGATGTGTGCGGGACACCACTTGCTTCCTCTCGAGTGCAGACGGGTATGTCGGGGAACTTCTTGAGTTGCAGCAATGGTGTGAAGGACCCTTTGGAATGTCCAGTGGTTAGATGTGATTGGCTTCGAGAAGCCTCAGCGGAAATGGGCCTCATCTCGCCTGGAGGGCAAAACCTCCTGGATTTTCTCGAGTTGCGGCAGGTGCTCTCGACTTACGACGGGGACCTCAGGGACCCGCTCTGGTGGCCTCAGGAAAGGCCAGTCCCCATGCGAGTTCCTCGGGGGCCTCTCGGGATTCCTCTCCCGTCGATGCCGGGGCCTAAGACCTTGTGTGGAGTCTTGGCCGGAACCTGAGGTTTCCTCTCCAGTGCTGACATGGATCTTGGGGTACTTCTGGAGTCTCCCCAGGGGAGTCAGTCCTCGTCTCGAATGCGGGCATGCACTTGCGCTTTCCTCCAGAGCGGTAGCAGCAGTGTCACGCAGTCCGCCGCGTGGATCAAAGGATCTATGGTTTTCCCTCGAGTCTTTCCCACGAGGCTTTCCCACGAGGCTTTCCCACAGGGCTGTCCCACGTGCACACGTGGTGGGAGTCGATCCTCGGCTTGAACGTCAAGGCAGTGCAGGGAAAACAGGTTCCTCTGGAATGGACTGACACATCTGGGGGACTCTTGGAATGGTGGCATGACCCTGGAGTTCCTCTCGCCTTTCCTGTGGAGAGCGCCTCCTCTTGAGATGCGACGGGAACGCCGGGAATTCTTTCCCTACGAAACAGGGAAAGGATCCCTCATCTCGAGCTAGGAGGCGGAAACGGGGCTCCCCTGGATGTGTGCGGGACACCACGTGCTTCCTCTCGAGTGCAGACGGGTATGTCGGGGAACTTCTTGAGTTGCAGCAAGGGTGTGAAGGACCCTTTGGAAGTTCCAGTGGTTAGATGTGATTGGCCTCGAGAAGCCTCAGCGGAAATGGGCCTCATCTCGCCTGGAGGGCAAAACCTCCTGGATTTTCTCGAGTTGCGGCAGGTGCTCTCGACTTACGACGGGGACCTCAGGGACCCGCTCTGGTGGCCTCAGGAAAGGCCAGTCCCCATGCGAGTTCCTCGGGGGCCTCTCGGGATTCCTCTCCCGTCGATGCCGGGGCCTAAGACCTTGTGTGGAGTCGGGGCCGGAACCTGAGGATTCCTCTCCAGTGCTGACATGGATCTTGGGGTACTTCTGGAGTCTCCCCAGGGGAGTCAATCCTCGTCTCGAATGCGGGCATGCACTTGCGCTTTCCTCCAGAGCGGTAGCAGCAGTGTCACGCAGTCCGCCGCGTGGATCAAAGGATCTATGGTTTTCCCTCGAGTCTTTCCCACGAGGCTTTCCCACGAGGCTTTCCCACAGGGCTGTCCCACGTGCACACGTGTTGGGAGTCGATCCTCGGCTTGAACGTCAAGGCAGTGCAGGGAAAACAGGTTCCTCTGGAATGGACTGACACATCTGGGGGACTCTTGGAATGGTGGCACGACACTGGAGTTCCTCTCGCCTTTCCTGTGGAGAGCGCCTCCTCTTGAGATGCGACGGGAACGCCGGGAATTCTTTCCCTACGAAACAGGGAAAGGATCCCTCATCTCGAGCTAGGAGGCGGAAACGGAGCACCCCTGGATGTGTGCGGGACCCCACGTGCTTCCTCTCGAGTGGAGACGGGTATGTCGGGGAACTTCTTGAGTTGCAGCAACGGTGTGAAGGACCCTTTGGAAGTTCCAGTGGTTAGATGTGATTGGCCTCGAGAAGCCTCAGCGGAAATGGGCCTCATCTCGCCTGGAGGGCAAAACTTCCTGGATTTTCTCGAGTTGCGGCAGGTGCTCTCGACTTACGACGGGGACCTCGGGGACCCGCTCTGGTGGCCTCAGGAAAGGGCAGTCCCCATGCGAGTTCCTCGGGGGCCTCTCGGGATTGCTCTCCCGTCGATGCCGGGGCCTAACACCTTGTGTGGAGTCGGGGCCGGAACCTGAGGATTCCTCTCCAGTGCTGACATGGATCTTGGGGTACTTCTGGAGTCTCCCCAGGGGAGTCAGTCCTCGTCTCGAATGCGGGCATGCACTTGCGCTTTCCTCCAGAGCGGTAGCAGCAGTGTCACGCAGTCCGCCGCGTGGATCAAAGGATCTATGGTTTTCCCTCGAGTCTTTCCCACGAGGCTTTCCCACGAGGCTTTCCCACAGGGCTGTCCCACGTGCACACGTGGTGGGAGTCGATCCTCGGCTTGAACGTCAAGGCAGTGCAGGGAAAACAGGTTCCTCTGGAATGGACTGACACATCTGGGGGACTCTTGGAATGGTGTCACGACCCTGGAGTTCCTCTCGCCTTTCCTGTGGAGAGCGCCTCCTCTTGAGATGCGACGGGAACGCTGGAAATTCTTTCCCTACGAAACAGGGAAAGGATCCCTCATCTCGAGCTAGGAGGCGGAAACGGAGCACCCCTGGATATGTGCGGGACCCCACGTGCTTCCTCTCGAGTGGAGACGGGTATGCCGGGGAACTTCTTGAGTTGCAGCAACGGTGTGAAGGACCCTTTGGAAGTTCCAGTGGTTAGATGTGATTGGCCTCGAGAAGCCTCAGCGGAAATGGGCCTCATCTCGCCTGGAGGGCAAAACCTCCTGGATTTTCTCGAGTTGCGGCAGGTGCTCTCGACTTACGACGGGGACCTCAGGGACCCGCTCTGGTGGCCTCAGGAAAGGCCAGTCCCCATGCGAGTTCCTCGGGGGCCTCTCGGGATTCCTCTCCCGTCGATGCCGGGGCCTAAGACCTTGTGTGGAGTCGGGGCCGGAACCTGAGGATTCCTCTCCAGTGCTGACATGGATCTTGGGGTACTTCTGGAGTCTCCCCAGGGGAGTCAGTCCTCGTCTCGAATGCGGGCATGCACTTGCGCTTTCCTCCAGAGCGGTAGCAGCAGTGTCACGCAGTCCGCCACGTGGATCAAAGGATCTATGGTTTTCCCTCGAGTCTTTCCCACGAGGCTTTCCCACGAGGCTTTCCCACAGGGCTGTCCCTCGTGCACACGTGGTGGGAGTCGATCCTCGGCTTGAACGTCAAGGCAGTGCAGGGAAAACAGGTTCCTCTGGAATGGACTGACACATCTGGGGGACTCTTGGAATGGTGGCACGACCCTGGAGTTCCTCTCGCCTTTCCTGTGGAGAGCGCCTCCTCTTGAGATGCGACGGGAACGCCGGGAATTCTTTCCCTACGAAACAGGGAAAGGATCCCTCATCTCGAGCTAGGAGGCGGAAACGGGGCTCCCCTGCATGTGTGCGGGACCCCACGTGCTTCCTCTCGAGTGGAGACGGGTATGTCGGGGAACTTCTTGAGTTGCAGCAAGGGTGTGAAGGACCCTTTGGAAGTTCCAGTGGTTAGATGTGATTGGCCTCGAGAAGCCTCAGCGGAAATGGGCCTCATCTCGCCTGGAGGGCAAAACCTCCTGGATTTTCTCGAGTTGCGGCAGGTGCTCTCGACTTACGACGGGGACCTCAGGGACCCGCTCTGGTGGCCTCAGGAAAGGCCAGTCCCCATGCGAGTTCCTCGGGGGTGTCTCGGGATTCCTCTCCCGTCGATGCCGGGGCCTAAGACCTTGTGTGGAGTCGGGGCCGGAACCTGAGGATTCCTCTCCAGTGCTGACATGGATCTTGGGGTACTTCTGGAGTCTCCCCAGGGGAGTCAGTCCTCGTCTCGAATGCGGGCATGCACTTGCGCTTTCCTCCAGAGCGGTAGCAGCAGTGTCACGCAGTCCGCCGCGTGGATCAAAGGATCTATGGTTTTCCCTCGAGTCTTTCCCACGAGGCTTTCCCACAGGGCTGTCCCACGTGCACACGTGGTGGGAGTCGATCCTCGGCTTGAACGTCAAGGCAGTGCAGGGAAAACAGGTTGTTCTGGAATGATCTGACACATCTGGGGGACTCTTGGAATGGTGGCATGACCCTGGAGTTCCTCTCGCCTTTCCTGTGGAGAGCGCCTCCTCTTGAGATGCGACGGGAACGCCGGGAATTCTTTCCCTACGAAACAGGGAAAGGATCCCTCATCTCGAGCTAGGAGGCGGAAACGGGGCTCCCCTGGATGTGTGCGGGACACCACGTGCTTCCTCTCGAGTGCAGACGGGTATGTCGGGGAACTTCTTGAGTTGCAGCAAGGGTGTGAAGGACCCTTTGGAAGTTCCAGTGGATAGATGTGATTGGCCTCGAGAAGCCTCAGCGGAAATGGGCCTCATCTCGCCTGGAGGGCAAAACCTCCTGGAATTTCTCGAGTTGCGGCAGGTGCTCTCGACTTACGACGGGGACCTCAGGGACCCGCTCTGGTGGCCTCAGGAAAGGCCAGTCCCCATGCGAGTTCCTCGGGGGTGTCTCGGGATTCCTCTCCCGTCGATGCCGGGGCCTAAGACCTTGTGTGGAGTCGGGGCCGGAACCTGAGGATTCCTCTCCAGTGCTGACATGGATCTTGGGGTACTTCTGGAGTCTCCCCAGGGGAGTCAGTCCTTGTCTCGAATGCGGGTATGCACTTGCGCTTTCCTCCAGAGCGGTAGCAGCAGTGTCACGCAGTCCGCCGCGTGGATCAAAGGATCTATGGTTTTCCCTCGAGTCTTTCCCACGAGGCTTTCCCACAAGGCTGTCCCACGTGCACACGTGGTGGGAGTCGATCCTCGGCTTGAACGTCAAGGCAGTGCAGGGAAAACAGGTTCCTCTGGAATGGACTGACACATCTCGGGGACTCTTGGAATGGTGTCACGACCCTGGAGTTCCTCTCGCCTTTCCTGTGGAGAGCGCCTCCTCTTGAGATGCGACGGGAACGCCGGGAATTCTTTCCCTACGAAACAGGGAAAGGATCCCTCATCTCGAGCTAGGAGGCGGAAACGGGGCTCCCCTGGATGTGTGCGGGACCCCACGTGCTTCCTCTCGAGTGCAGACGGGTATGTCGGGGAACTTCTTGAGTTGCAGCAAGGGTGTGAAGGACCCTTTGGAAGTTCCAGTGGTTAGATGTGATTGGCCTCGAGAAGCCTCAGCGGAAATGGGCCTCATCTCGCCTGGAGGGCAAAACCTCCTGGATTTTCTCGAGTTACGGCAGGTGCTCTCGACTTACGACGGGGACCTCAGGGACCCGCTCTGGTGGCCTCAGGAAAGGCCAGTCCCCATGCGAGTTCCTCGGGGGCCTCTCGGGATTCCTCTCCCATCGATGCCGGGGCCTAAGACCTTGTGTGGAGTCGGGGCCGGAACCTGAGGTTTCCTCTCCAGTGCTGACATGGATCTTGGGGTACTTCTGGAGTCTCCCCAGGGGAGTCAGTCCTCGTCTCGAATGCGGGCATGCACTTGCGCTTCCTCCAGAGCGGTAGCAGCAGTGTCACGCAGTCCGCCGCGTGGATCAAAGGATCTATGGTTTTCCCTCGAGTCTTTCCCACGAGGCTTTCCCACGAGGCTTTCCCACAGGGCTGTCCCACGTGCACACGTGGTGGGAGTCGATCCTCGGCTTGAACGTCAAGGCAGTGCAGGGAAAACAGGTTCCTCTGGAATGGACTGACACATCTGGGGTACTCTTGGAATGGTGTCACGACCCTGGAGTACCTCTCGCCTTTCCTGTGGAGAGCGCCTCCTCTTGAGATGCGACGGGAACGCCGGGAATTCTTTCCCTACGAAACAGGGAAAGGATCCCTCATCTCGAGCTAGGAGGCGGAAACGGGGCTCCCCTGGATGTGTGCGGGACACCACGTGCTTCCTCTCGAGTGCAGACGGGTATGTCGGGGAACTTCTTGAGTTGCAGCAAGGGTGTGAAGGACCCTTTGGAAGTTCCAGTGGTTAGATGTGATTGGCCTCGAGAAGCCTCAGCGGAAATGGGCCTCATCTCGCCTGGAGGGCAAAACCTCCTGGATTTTCTCGAGTTGCGGCAGGTGCTCTCGACTTACGACGGGGACCTCAGGGACCCGCTCTGGTGGCCTCAGGAAAGGCCAGTCCCCATGCGAGTTCCTCGGGGGCCTCTCGGGATTCCTCTCCCGTCGATGCCGGAGCCTAAGACCTTGTGTGGAGTCGGGGCCGGAACCTGAGGATTCCTCTCCAGTGCTGACATTGATCTTGGTGTACTTCTGGAGTCTCCCCAGGGGAGTCTGTCCTCGTCTCGAATGCGGGCATGCACTTGCGCTTTCCTCCAGAGCGGTAGCAGCAGTGTCACGCAGTCTGCCGCGTGGATCAAAGGATCTATGGTTTTCCCTCGAGTCTTTCCCACGAGGCTTTCCCACGAGGCTTTCTCACAGGGCTGTCCCACGTGCACACGTTGTGGGAGTCGATCCTCGGCTTGAACTTCAAGGCAGTGCAGGGAAAACAGGTTCCTCTGGAATGGACTGACACATCTGGGGGACTCTTGGAATGGTGGCACGACCCTGGAGTTCCTCTCGCCTTTCCTGTGGAGAGCGCCTCCTCTTGAGATGCGACGGGAACGCCGGGAATTCTTTCCCTACGAAACAGGGAAAGGATCCCTCATCTCGAGCTAGGAGGCGGAAACGGGGCTCCCCTGGATGTGTGCGGGACCCCACGTGCTTCCTCTCGAGTGCAGACGGGTATGTCGGGGAACTTCTTGAGTTGCAGCAAGGGTGTGAAGGACCCTTTGGAAGTTCCAGTGGATAGATGTGATTGGCCTCGAGAAGCCTCAGCGGAAATGGGCCTCATCTCGCCTGGAGGGCAAAACCTCCTGGATTTTCTCGAGTTGCGGCAGGTGCTCTCGACTTACGACGGGGACCTCAGGGACCCGCTCTGGTGGCCTCAGGAAAGGCCAGTCCCCATGCGAGTTCCTCGGGGGTGTCTCGGGATTCCTCTCCCGTCGATGCCGGGGCCTAAGACCTTGTGTGGAGTCGGGGCCGGAACCTGAGGATTCCTCTCCAGTGCTGACATGGATCTTGGGGTACTTCTGGAGTCTCCCCAGGGGAGTCAGTCCTCGTCTCGAATCCGGGCATGCACTTGCGCTTCCTCCAGAGCGGTAGCAGCAGTGTCACGCAGTCCGCCGCGTGGATCAAAGGATCTATGGTTTTCCCTCGAGTCTTTCCCACGAGGCTTTCCCACAGGGCTGTCCCACGTGCACACGTGGGGGGAGTCGATCCTCGGCTTGAACGTCAAGGCAGTGCAGGGAAAACAGGTTCCTCTGGAATGGACTGACACATCTGGGGGACTCTTGGAATGGTGGCATGACCCTGGAGTTCCTCTCGCCTTTCCTGTGGAGAGCGCCTCCTCTTGAGATGCGACGGGAACGCCGGGAATTCTTTCCCTACGAAACAGGGAAAGGATCCCTCATCTCGAGCTAGGAGGCAGAAACGGGGCTCCCCTGGATGTGTGCGGGACACCACGTGCTTCCTCTCAAGTGCAGGCGGGTATGTCGGGGAACTTCTTGAGTTGCAGCAATGGTGTGAAGGACCCTTTGGAAGTTCCAGTGGTTAGATGTGATTGGCCTCGAGAAGCCTCAGCGGAAATGGGCCTCATCTCGCCTGGAGGTGAAAACCTCCTGGATTTTCTCGAGTTACGGCAGGTGTTCTCGACATACGACGGGGACCTCGGGGACCCGCTCTGGTGGCCTCAGGAAAGGCCAGTCCCCATGCGAGTTCCTCGGGGGCCTCTCGGGATTCCTCTCCCGTTGATGCCGGGGCCTAAGACCTTGTGTGGAGTCGGGGCCGGAACCTGAGGATTCCTCTCCAGTGCTGACATGGATCTTGGGGTACTTCTGGAGTCTCCCCAGGGGAGTCAGTCCTCGTCTCGAATGCGGACATGCACTTGCGCTTTCCTCCAGAGCGGTAGCAGCAGTGTCACGCAGTCCGCCGCGTGGATCAAAGCATCTATGGTTTTCCCTCGAGTCTTTCCCACGAGGCTTTCCCACGAGGCTTTTCCACAGGGCTGTCCCACGTGCACACGTGGTGGGAGTCGATCCTCGGCTTGAACGTCAAGGCAGTGCAGGGAAAACAGGTTCCTCTGGAATGGACTGACACATCTGGGGAACTCTTGGAATGGTGTCACGACCCTGGAATTCCTCTCGCCTTTCCTGTGGAAAGCGCCTCCTCTTGAGATGCGACGGGAACGCCGGGAATTCTTTCCCTACGAAACAGGGAAAGGATCCCTCATCTGGAGCTAGGAGGCGGAAACGGGGCTCCCCTGGGTGTGTGCGGGACCCCACGTGCTTCCTCTCGAGTGGAGACGGGTATGTTGGGGAACTTCTTGAGTTGCAGCAACGGTGTGAAGGACCCTTTGGAAGTTCCAGTGGTTAGATGTGATTGGCCTCGAGAAGCCTCAGCGGAAATGGGCCTCATCTCGCCTGGAGGGCAAAACCTCCTGGATTTTCTCGAGTTGCGGAAGGTGCTCTCGACTTACGACGGGGACCTCAGGGACCCGCTCTGGTGGCCTCAGGAAAGGCCAGTCCCCATGCGAGTTCCTCGGGGGCCTCTCGGGATTCCTCTCCCGTCGATGCCGGGGCCTAAGACCTTGTGTGGAGTCGGGGCCGGAACCTGAGGATTCCTCTCCAGTGCTGACATGGATCTTGGGGTACTTCTGGAGTCTCCCCAGGGGAGTCAGTCCTCGTCTCGAATGCGGGCATGCACTTGCGCTTCCTCCAGAGCGGTAGCAGCAGTGTCACGCAGTCCGCCGCGTGGATCAAAGGATCTATGGTTTTCCCTCGAGTCTTTCCCACGAGGCTTTCCCACGACGCTTTCCCACAGGGCTGTCCCACGTGCACACGTTGTGGGAGTCGATCCTCGGCTTGAACGTCAAGGCAGTTCAGGGAAAACAGGTTCCTCTGGAATGGACTGACATATCTGGGGGACTCTTGGAATGGTGGCATGACCCTGGAGTTCCTCTCGCCTTTCCTGTGGAGAGCGCCTCCTCTTGAGATGCGACGGGAACGCCGGGAATTCTTTCCCTACGAAACAGGGAAAGGATCCCTCATCTCGAGCTAGGAGGCGGAAACGGGGCTCCCCTGAGTGTGTGCGGGACCCCACGTGCTTCCTCTCGAGTGGAGACGGGTATGTTGGGGAACTTCTTGAGTTGCAGCAACGGTGTGAAGGACCCTTTGGAAGTTCCAGTGGTTAGATGTGATTGGCCTCGAGAAGCCTCAGCGGAAATGGGCCTCTTCTCGCCTGGAGGGCAAAACCTCCTGGATTTTCTCGAGTTGCGGCAGGTGCTCTCGACTTACGACGGGGACCTCAGGGACCCGCTCTGGTGGCCTCAGGAAAGGCCAGTCCCCATGCGAGTTCCTCGGGGGCCTCTCGGGATTCCTCTCCCGTCGATTCCGGGGCCTAAGACCTTGTGTGGAGTCGGGGCCGGAACCTGAGGATTCCTCTTCAGTGCTGACATGGATCTTGGGGTACTTCTGGAGTCTCCCCAGGGGAGTCAGTCCTCGTCTCGAATGCGGGCATGCACTTGCGCTTCCTCCAGAGCGGTAGCAGCAGTGTCACGCAGTCCGCCGCGTGGATCAAAGGATCTATGGTTTTCCCTCGAGTCTTTCCCACGAGGCTTTCCCACGAGGCTTTCCCACAGGGCTGTCCCATGTGCACACGTGGTGGGAGTCGATCCTCGGCTTGAACGTCAAGGCAGTGCAGGGAAAACAGGTTCCTCTGGAATGGACTGACACATCTGGGGGACTCTTGGAATGGTGGCATGACCCTGGAGTTCCTCTCGCCTTTCCTGTGGAGAGCGCCTCCTCTTGAGATGCGACGGGAACGCCGGGAATTCTTTCCCTACGAAACAGGGAAAGGATCCCTCATGTCGAGCTAGGAGGCGGAAACGGGGCTCCCCTGGATGTGTGCGGGACACCACGTGCTTCCTCTCGAGTGCAGACGGGTATGTCGGGGAACTTCTTGAGTTGCAGCAAGGGTGTGAAGGACCCTTTGGAAGTTCCAGTGGTTAGATGTGATTGGCCTCGAGAAGCCTCAACGGAAATGGGCCTCATCTCGCCTGGAGGGCAAAACCTCCTGGATTTTCTCGAGTTGCGGCAGGTGCTCTCGACTTACGACGGGGACCTCAGGGACCCGCTCTGGTGGCCTCAGGAAAGGCCAATCCCCATGCGAGTTCCTCGGGGGCCTCTCGGGATTCCTCTCCCGTCGATGCTGGGGCCTAAGACCCTGTGTGGAGTCGGGGCTGGAACCTGAGGATTCCTCTCCAGTGCTGACATGGATCTTGGGGTACTTCTGGAGTCTCCCCAGGGGAGTCAGTCCTCGTCTCGAATGCGGGCATGCACTTGCGCTTCCTCCAGAGCGGTAGCAGCAGTGTCACGCAGTCCGCAGCGGGGATCAAAGGATCTATGGTTTTCCCTCGAGTCTTTCCCACGAGGCTTTCCCACGAGGCTTTCCCACAGGGCTGTCCCACGTGCACACGTGGTGGGAGTCGATCCTCGGCTTGAACGTCAAGGCAGTGCAGGGAAAACAGGTTCCTCCGGAATGGACTGACACATCTGGGGGACTCTTGGAATGGTGGCATGACCCTGGAGTTCCTCTCGCCTTTCCTGTGGAGAGCGCCTCCTCTTGAGATGCGACGGGAACGCCGGGAATTCTTTCCCTACGAAACAGGGAAAGGATCCCTCATCTCGAGCTAGGAGGCGGAAACGGGGCTCCCCTGGATGTGTGCGGGACCCCACGTGCTTCCTCTCGAGTGGAGACGGGTATGTCGGGGAACTTCTTGAGTTGCAGCAACGGTGTGAAGGACCCTTTGGAAGTTCCAGTGGTTAGATGTGATTGGCCTCGAGAAGCCTCAGCTGAAATGGGCCTCATCTCGCCTGGTGGGCAAAACCTCCTGGATTTTCTCGAGTTGCGGCAGGTGCTCTCGACTTACGACGGGGACCTCAGGGACCCGCTCTGGTGGCCTCAGGAAAGGTCAGTCCCCATGCGAGTTCCTCGGGGGCCTCTCGGGATTCCTCTCCCGTCGATGCAGGGGCCTAAGACCTTGTGTGGAGTCGGGGCCGGAACCTGAGGATTCCTCTCCAGTGCTGACATGGATCGTGGGGTACTTCTGGAGTCTCCCCAGGGGAGTCAGTCCTCGTCTCGAATGCGGGCATGCACTTGCGCTTTCCTCCAGAGCGGTAGCAGCAGTGTCACGCAGTCCGCCGCGTGGATCAAAGGATCTATGGTTTTCCCTCGAGTCTTTCCCACGAGGCTTTCCCACGAGGCTTTCCCACAGGGCTGTCCCACGTGCACACGTGGTGGGAGTCGATCCTCGGCTTGAACGTCAAGGCAGTGCAGGGAAAACAGGTTCCTCTGGAATGGACTGACACATCTGGGGGACTCTTGGAATGGTGGCATGACCCTGGAGTTCCTCTCGCCTTTCCTGTGGAGAGCGCCTCCTCTTGAGATGCGACGGGAACGCCGGGAATTCTTTCCCTAAGAAACAGGGAAAGGATCCCTCATCTCGAGCTAGGAGGCGGAAACCGGGCTCCCCTGGATGTGTGCGGGACCCCACGTGCTTCCTCTCGAGTGGAGACGGGTATGTCGGGGAACTTCTTGAGTTGCAGCAAGGGTGTGAAGGACCCTTTGGAAGTTCCAGTGGTTAAATGTGATTGGCCTCGAGAAGCCTCAGCGGAAATGGGCCTCATCTCGCCTGGAGGGCAAAACCTCCTGGATTTTCTCGAGTTGCGGCAGGTGCTCTCGACTTACGACGGGGACCTCAGGGACCCGCTCTGGTGGCCTCAGGAAAGGCCAGTCCCCATGCGAGTTCCTCGGGGGCCTCTCGGGATACCTCTCCCGTCGATGCCGGGGCCTAAGACCCTGTTTGGAGTCGGGGCCGGAACCTGAGGATTCCTCTCCAGTGCTGACATGGATCTTGGGGTACTTCTGGAGTCTCCCCAGGGGAGTCAGTCGTCGTCTCGAATGCGGGCATGCACTTGCGCTTCCTCCAGAGCGGTAGCAGCAGTGTCACGCAGTCCGCCGCGTGGATCAAAGGATCTATGGTTTTCCCTCGAGTCTTTCCCACGAGGCTTTCCCACGAGGCTTTCCCACAGGGCTGTCCCACGTGCACACGTGGTGGGAGTCGATCCTCGGCTTGAACGTCAAGGCAGTGCAGGGAAAACAGGTTCCTCTGGAATGGACTGACACATCTGGGGGACTCTTGGAATGGTGGCAGGACGGTGGAGTTCCTCTCGCCTTTCCTGTGGAGAGCGCCTCCTCTTGAGATGCGACGGGAACGCCGGGAATTCTTTCCCTAAGAAACAGGGAAAGGATCCCTCATCTCGAGCTAGGAGGCGGAAACCGGGCTCCCCTGGATGTGTGCGGGACCCCACGTGCTTCCTCTCGAGTGCAGACGGGTATGTCGGGGAACTTCTTGAGTTGCAGCAAGGGTGTGAAGGACCCTTTGGAAGTTCCAGTGGTTAGATGTGATTGGCCTCGAGAAGCCTCAGCGGAAATGGGCCTCATCTCGCATGGAGGGCAAAACCTCCTGGATTTTCTCGAGTTGCGGCAGGTGCTCTCGACTTACGACGGGGACCTCAGGGACCCGCTCTGGTGGCCTCAGGAAAGGCCAGTCCCCATGCGAGTTCCTCGGGGGCCTCTCGGGATACCTCTCCCGTCGATGCCGGGGCCTAAGACCCTGTGTGGAGTCGGGGCCGGAACCTGAGGATTCCTCTCCAGTGCTGACATGGATCTTGGGGTACTTCTGGAGTCTCCCCAGGGGAGTCAGTCCTCGTCTCGAATGCGGGCATGCACTTGCGCTTCCTCCAGAGCGGTAGCAGCAGTGTCACGCATTCCGCCGCGTGGATCAAAGGATCTATGGTTTTCCCTCGTGTCTTTCCCACGAGGCTTTCCCACGAGGCTTTCCCACAGGGCTGTCCCACGTGCACACGTGGTGGGAGTCGATCCTCGGCTTGAACGTCAAGGCAGTGCAGGGAAAACAGGTTCCTCTGGAATGGACTGACACATCTGGGGGACTCTTGGAATGGTGGCAGGACCCTGGAGTTCCTCTCGCCTTTCCTGTGGAGAGCGCCTCCTCTTGAGATGCGACGGGAACGCCGGGAATTCTTTCCCTACGAAACAGGGAAAGGATCCCTCATCTCGAGCTAGGAGGCGGAAACGGGGCTCCCCTGGATGTGTGCGGGACCCCACGTGCTTCCTCTCGAGTGCAGACGGGTATGTCGGGGAACTTCTTGAGTTGCAGCAAGGGTGTGAAGGACCCTTTGGAAGTTCCAGTGGTTAGATGTGATTGGGCTCGAGAAGCCTCAGCGGAAATGGGCCTCATCTCGCCTGGTGGGCAAAACCTCCTGGATTTTCTCGAGTTGCGGCAGGTGCTCTCGACTTACGACGGGGACCTCAGGGACCCGCTCTGGTGGCCTCAGGAAAGGTCAGTCCCCATGCGAGTTCCTCGGGGGCCTCTCGGGATTCCTCTCCCGTCGATGCCGGGGCCTAAGACCTTGTGTGGAGTCGGGGCCGGAACCTGAGGATTCCTCTCCAGTGCTGACATGGATCGTGGGGTACTTCTGGAGTCTCCCCAGGGGAGTCAGTCCTCGTCTCGAATGCGGGCATGCACTTGCGCTTTCCTCCAGAGCGGTAGCAGCAGTGTCACGCAGTCCGCCGCGTGGATCAAAGGATCTATGGTTTTCCCTCGAGTCTTTCCCACGAGGCTTTCCCACGAGGCTTTCCCACAGGGCTGTCCCACGTGCACACGTGGTGGGAGTCGATCCTCGGCTTGAACGTCAAGGCAGTGCAGGGAAAACAGGTTCCTCTGGAATGGACTGACACATCTGGGGGACTCTTGGAATGGTGGCATGACCCTGGAGTTCCTCTCGCCTTTCCTGTGGAGAGCGCCTCCTCTTGAGATGCGACGGGAACGCCGGGAATTCTTTCCCTAAGAAACAGGGAAAGGATCCCTCATCTCGAGCTAGGAGGCGGAAACCGGGCTCCCCTGGATGTGTGCGGGACCCCACGTGCTTCCTCTCGAGTGCAGACGGGTATGTCGGGGAACTTCTTGAGTTGCAGCAAGGGTGTGAAGGACCCTTTGGAAGTTCCAGTGGTTAGATGTGATTGGCCTCGAGAAGCCTCAGCGGAAATGGGCCTCATCTCGCCTGGAGGGCAAAACCTCCTGGATTTTCTCGAGTTGCGGCAGGTGCTCTCGACTTACGACGGGGACCTCAGGGACCCGCTCTGGTGGCCTCAGGAAAGGCCAGTCCCCATGCGAGTTCCTCGGGGGCCTCTCGGGATACCTCTCCCGTCGATGCCGGGGCCTAAGACCCTGTGTGGAGTCGGGGCCGGAACCTGAGGATTCCTCTCCAGTGCTGACATGGATCTTGGGGTACTTCTGGAGTCTCCCCAGGGGAGTCAGTCGTCGTCTCGAATGCGGGCATGCACTTGCGCTTCCTCCAGAGCTGTAGCAGCAGTGTCACGCAGTCCGCCGCGTGGATCAAAGGATCTATGGTTTTCCCTCGAGTCTTTCCCACGAGGCTTTCCCACGAGGCTTTCCCACAGGGCTGTCCCACGTGCACACGTGGTGGGAGTCGATCCTCGGCTTGAACGTCAAGGCAGTGCAGGGAAAACAGGTTCCTCTGGAATGGACTGACACATCTGGGGGACTCTTGGAATGGTGGCACGACCCTGGAGTTCCTCTCGCCTTTCCTGTGGAGAGCGCCTCCTCTTGAGATGCGACGGGAACGCCGGGAATTCTTTCCCTAAGAAACAGGGAAAGGATCCCTCATCTCGAGCTAGGAGGCGGAAACCGGGCTCCCCTGGATGTGTGCGGGACCCCACGTGCTTCCTCTCGAGTGCAGACGGGTATGTCGGGGAACTTCTTGAGTTGCAGCAAGGGTGTGAAGGACCCTTTGGAAGTTCCAGTGGTTAGATGTGATTGGCCTCGAGAAGCCTCAGCGGAAATGGGCCTCATCTCGCCTGGAGGGCAAAACCTCCTGGATTTTCTCGAGTTGCGGCAGGTGCTCTCGACTTACGACGGGGACCTCAGGGACCCTCTCTGGTGGCCTCAGGAAAGGCCAGTCCCCATGCGAGTTCCTCGGGGGCCTCTCGGGATACCTCTCCCGTCGATGCCGGGGCCTAAGACCCTGTGTGGAGTCGGGGCCGGAACCTGAGGATTCCTCTCCAGTGCTGACATGGATCTTGGGGTACTTCTGGAGTCTCCCCAGGGGAGTCAGTCCTCGTCTCGAATGCGGGCATGCACTTGCGCTTCCTCCAGAGCGGTAGCAGCAGTGTCACGCATTCCGCCGCGTGGATCAAAGGATCTATGGTTTTCCCTCGAGTCTTTCCCACGAGGCTTTCCCACGAGGCTTTCCCACAGGGCTGTCCCACGTGCACACGTGGTGGGAGTCGATCCTCGGCTTGAACGTCAAGGCAGTGCAGGGAAAACAGGTTCCTCTGGAATGGACTGACACATCTGGGGGACTCTTGGAATGGTGGCAGGACCCTGGAGTTCCTCTCGCCTTTCCTGTGGAGAGCGCCTCCTCTTGAGATGCGACGGGAACGCCGGGAATTCTTTCCCTACGAAACAGGGAAAGGATCCCTCATCTCGAGCTAGGAGGCGGAAACGGGGCTCCCCTGGATGTGTGCGGGACCCCACGTGCTTCCTCTCGAGTGCAGACGGGTATGTCGGGGAACTTCTTGAGTTGCAGCAACGGTGTGAAGGACCCTTTGGAAGTTCCAGTGGTTAGATGTGATTGGGCTCGAGAAGCCTCAGCGGAAATGGGCCTCATCTCGCCTGGTGGGCAAAACCTCCTGGATTTTCTCGAGTTGCGGCAGGTGCTCTCGACTTACGACGGGGACCTCAGGGACCCGCTCTGGTGGCCTCAGGAAAGGTCAGTCCCCATGCGAGTTCCTCGGGGGCCTCTCGGGATTCCTCTCCCGTCGATGCCGGGGCCTAAGACCTTGTGTGGAGTCGGGGCCGGAACCTGAGGATTCCTCTCCAGTGCTGACATGGATCGTGGGGTACTTCTGGAGTCTCCCCAGGGGAGTCAGTCCTCGTCTCGAATGCGGGCATGCACTTGCGCTTTCCTCCAGAGCGGTAGCAGCAGTGTCACGCAGTCCGCCGCGTGGATCAAAGGATCTATGGTTTTCCCTCGAGTCTTTCCCACGAGGCTTTCCCACGAGGCTTTCCCACAGGGCTGTCCCACGTGCACACGTGGTGGGAGTCGATCCTCGGCTTGAACGTCAAGGCAGTGCAGGGAAAACAGTTTCCTCTGGAATGGACTGACACATCTGGGGGACTCTTGGAATGGTGGCATGACCCTGGAGTTCCTCTCGCCTTTCCTGTGGAGAGCGCCTCCTCTTGAGATGCGACGGGAACGCCGGGAATTCTTTCCCTAAGAAACAGGGAAAGGATCCCTCATCTCGAGCTAGGAGGCGGAATCCGGGCTCCCCTGGATGTGTGCGGGACCCCACGTGCTTCCTCTCGAGTGCAGACGGGTATGTCGGGGAACTTCTTGAGTTGCAGCAAGGGTGTGAAGGACCCTTTGGAAGTTCCAGTGGTTAGATGTGATTGGCCTCGAGAAGCCTCAGCGGAAATGGGCCTCATCTCGCCTGGAGGGCAAAACCTCCTGGATTTTCTCGAGTTGCGGCAGGTGCTCTCGACTTACGACGGGGACCTCAGGGACCCGCTCTGGTGGCCTCAGGAAAGGCCAGTCCCCATGCGAGTTCCTCGGGGGCCTCTCGGGATACCTCTCCCGTCGATGCCGGGGCCTAAGACCCTGTGTGGAGTCGGGGCCGGAACCTGAGGATTCCTCTCCAGTGCTGACATGGATCTTGGGGTACTTCTGGAGTCTCCCCAGGGGAGTCAGTCGTCGTCTCGAATGCGGGCATGCACTTGCGCTTCCTCCAGAGCGGTAGCAGCAGTGTCACACAGTCCGCCGCGTGGATCAAAGGATCTATGGTTTTCCCTCGAGTCTTTCCCACGAGGCTTTCCCACGAGGCTTTCCCACAGGGCTGTCCCACGTGCACACGTGGTGGGAGTCGATCCTCGGCTTGAACGTCAAGGCAGTGCAGGGAAAACAGGTTCCTCTGGAATGGACTGACACATCTGGGGGACTCTTGGAATGGTGGCACGACCCTGGAGTTCCTCTCGCCTTTCCTGTGGAGAGCGCCTCCTCTTGAGATGCGACGGGAACGCCGGGAATTCTTTCCCTAAGAAACAGGGAAAGGATCCCTCATCTCGAGCTAGGAGGCGGAAACCGGGCTCCCCTGGATGTGTGCGGGACCCCACGTGCTTCCTCTCGAGTGCAGACGGGTATGTCGGGGAACTTCTTGAGTTGCAGCAAGGGTGTGAAGGACCCTTTGGAAGTTCCAGTGGTTAGATGTGATTGGCCTCGAGAAGCCTCAGCGGAAATGGGCCTCATCTCGCCTGGAGGGCAAAACCTCCTGGATTTTCTCGAGTTGCGGCAGGTGCTCTCGACTTACGACGGGGACCTCAGGGACCCTCTCTGGTGGCCTCAGGAAAGGCCAGTCCCCATGCGAGTTCCTCGGGGGCCTCTCGGGATACCTCTCCCGTCGATGCCGGGGCCTAAGACCCTGTGTGGAGTCGGGGCCGGAACCTGAGGATTCCTCTCCAGTGCTGACATGGATCTTGGGGTACTTCTGGAGTCTCCCCAGGGGAGTCAGTCCTCGTCTCGAATGCGGGCATGCACTTGCGCTTCCTCCAGAGCGGTAGCAGCAGTGTCACGCATTCCGCCGCGTGGATCAAAGGATCTATGGTTTTCCCTCGAGTCTTTCCCACGAGGCTTTCCCACGAGGCTTTCCCACAGGGCTGTCCCACGTGCACACGTGGTGGGAGTCGATCCTCGGCTTGAACGTCAAGGCAGTGCAGGGAAAACAGGTTCCTCTGGAATGGACTGACACATCTGGGGGACTCTTGGAATGGTGGCAGGACCCTGGAGTTCCTCTCGCCTTTCCTGTGGAGAGCGCCTCCTCTTGAGATGCGACGGGAACGCCGGGAATTCTTTCCCTACGAAACAGGGAAAGGATCCCTCATCTCGAGCTAGGAGGCGGAAACGGGGCTCCCCTGGATGTGTGCGGGACCCCACGTGCTTCCTCTCGAGTGCAGACGGGTATGTCGGGGAACTTCTTGAGTTGCAGCAAGGGTGTGAAGGACCCTTTGGAAGTTCCAGTGGTTAGATGTGATTGGGCTCGAGAAGCCTCAGCGGAAATGGGCCTCATCTCGCCTGGTGGGCAAAACCTCCTGGATTTTCTCGAGTTGCGGCAGGTGCTCTCGACTTACGACGGGGACCTCAGGGACCCGCTCTGGTGGCCTCAGGAAAGGTCAGTCCCCATGCGAGTTCCTCGGGGGCCTCTCGGGATTCCTCTCCCGTCGATGCCGGGGCCTAAGACCTTGTGTGGAGTCGGGGCCGGAACCTGAGGATTCCTCTCCAGTGCTGACATGGATCGTGGGGTACTTCTGGAGTCTCCCCAGGGGAGTCAGTCCTCGTCTCGAATGCGGGCATGCACTTGCGCTTTCCTCCAGAGCGGTAGCAGCAGTGTCACGCAGTCCGCCGCGTGGATCAAAGGATCTATGGTTTTCCCTCGAGTCTTTCCCACGAGGCTTTCCCACGAGGCTTTCCCACAGGGCTGTCCCACGTGCACACGTGGTGGGAGTCGATCCTCGGCTTGAACGTCAAGGCAGTGCAGGGAAAACAGGTTCCTCTGGAATGGACTGACACATCTGGGGGACTCTTGGAATGGTGGCATGACCCTGGAGTTCCTCTCGCCTTTCCTGTGGAGAGCGCCTCCTCTTGAGATGCGACGGGAACGCCGGGAATTCTTTCCCTACGAAACAGGGAAAGGATCCCTCATCTCGAGCTAGGAGGCGGAAACGGGGCTCCCCTGGATGTGTGCGGGACCCCACGTGCTTCCTCTCGAGTGCAGACGGGTATGTCGGGGAACTTCTTGAGTTGCAGCAAGGGTGTGAAGGACCCTTTGGAAGTTCCAGTGGTTAGATGTGATTGGGCTCGAGAAGCCTCAGCGGAAATGGGCCTCATCTCGCCTGGTGGGCAAAACCTCCTGGATTTTCTCGAGTTGCGGCAGGTGCTCTCGACTTACGACGGGGACCTCAGGGACCCGCTCTGGTGGCCTCAGGAAAGGTCAGTCCCCATGCGAGTTCCTCGGGGGCCTCTCGGGATTCCTCTCCCGTCGATGCCGGGGCCTAAGACCTTGTGTGGAGTCGGGGCCGGAACCTGAGGATTCCTCTCCAGTGCTGACATGGATCGTGGGGTACTTCTGGAGTCTCCCCAGGGGAGTCAGTCCTCGTCTCGAATGCGGGCATGCACTTGCGCTTTCCTCCAGAGCGGTAGCAGCAGTGTCACGCAGTCCGCCGCGTGGATCAAAGGATCTATGGTTTTCCCTCGAGTCTTTCCCACGAGGCTTTCCCACGAGGCTTTCCCACAGGGCTGTCCCACGTGCACACGTGGTGGGAGTCGATCCTCGGCTTGAACGTCAAGGCAGTGCAGGGAAAACAGGTTCCTCTGGAATGGACTGACACATCTGGGGGACTCTTGGAATGGTGGCATGACCCTGGAGTTCCTCTCGCCTTTCCTGTGGAGAGCGCCTCCTCTTGAGATGCGACGGGAACGCCGGGAATTCTTTCCCTAAGAAACAGGGAAAGGATCCCTCATCTCGAGCTAGGAGGCGGAAACCGGGCTCCCCTGGATGTGTGCGGGACCCCACGTGCTTCCTCTCGAGTGCAGACGGGTATGTCGGGGAACTTCTTGAGTTGCAGCAAGGGTGTGAAGGACCCTTTGGAAGTTCCAGTGGTTAGATGTGATTGGCCTCGAGAAGCCTCAGCGGAAATGGGCCTCATCTCGCCTGGAGGGCAAAACCTCCTGGATTTTCTCGAGTTGCGGCAGGTGCTCTCGACTTACGACGGGGACCTCAGGGACCCGCTCTGGTGGCCTCAGGAAAGGCCAGTCCCCATGCGAGTTCCTCGGGGGCCTCTCGGGATACCTCTCCCGTCGATGCCGGGGCCTAAGACCCTGTGTGGAGTCGGGGCCGGAACCTGAGGATTCCTCTCCAGTGCTGACATGGATCTTGGGGTACTTCTGGAGTCTCCCCAGGGGAGTCAGTCGTCGTCTCGAATGCGGGCATGCACTTGCGCTTCCTCCAGAGCTGTAGCAGCAGTGTCACGCAGTCCGCCGCGTGGATCAAAGGATCTATGGTTTTCCCTCGAGTCTTTCCCACGAGGCTTTCCCACGAGGCTTTCCCACAGGGCTGTCCCACGTGCACACGTGGTGGGAGTCGATCCTCGGCTTGAACGTCAAGGCAGTGCAGGGAAAACAGGTTCCTCTGGAATGGACTGACACATCTGGGGGACTCTTGGAATGGTGGCACGACCCTGGAGTTCCTCTCGCCTTTCCTGTGGAGAGCGCCTCCTCTTGAGATGCGACGGGAACGCCGGGAATTCTTTCCCTAAGAAACAGGGAAAGGATCCCTCATCTCGAGCTAGGAGGCGGAAACCGGGCTCCCCTGGATGTGTGCGGGACCCCACGTGCTTCCTCTCGAGTGCAGACGGGTATGTCGGGGAACTTCTTGAGTTGCAGCAAGGGTGTGAAGGACCCTTTGGAAGTTCCAGTGGTTAGATGTGATTGGCCTCGAGAAGCCTCAGCGGAAATGGGCCTCATCTCGCCTGGAGGGCAAAACCTCCTGGATTTTCTCGAGTTGCGGCAGGTGCTCTCGACTTACGACGGGGACCTCAGGGACCCTCTCTGGTGGCCTCAGGAAAGGCCAGATCCCATGCGAGTTCCTCGGGGGCCTCTCGGGATACCTCTCCCGTCGATGCCGGGGCCTAAGACCCTGTGTGGAGTCGGGGCCGGAACCTGAGGATTCCTCTCCAGTGCTGACATGGATCTTGGGGTACTTCTGGAGTCTCCCCAGGGGAGTCAGTCCTCGTCTCGAATGCGGGCATGCACTTGCGCTTCCTCCAGAGCGGTAGCAGCAGTGTCACGCATTCCGCCGCGTGGATCAAAGGATCTATGGTTTTCCCTCGAGTCTTTCCCACGAGGCTTTCCCACGAGGCTTTCCCACAGGGCTGTCCCACGTGCACACGTGGTGGGAGTCGATCCTCGGCTTGAACGTCAAGGCAGTGCAGGGAAAACAGGTTCCTCTGGAATGGACTGACACATCTGGGGGACTCTTGGAATGGTGGCAGGACCCTGGAGTTCCTCTCGCCTTTCCTGTGGAGAGCGCCTCCTCTTGAGATGCGACGGGAACGCCGGGAATTCTTTCCCTACGAAACAGGGAAAGGATCCCTCATCTCGAGCTAGGAGGCGGAAACGGGGCTCCCCTGGATGTGTGCGGGACCCCACGTGCTTCCTCTCGAGTGCAGACGGGTATGTCGGGGAACTTCTTGAGTTGCAGCAACGGTGTGAAGGACCCTTTGGAAGTTCCAGTGGTTAGATGTGATTGGGCTCGAGAAGCCTCAGCGGAAATGGGCCTCATCTCGCCTGGTGGGCAAAACCTCCTGGATTTTCTCGAGTTGCGGCAGGTGCTCTCGACTTACGACGGGGACCTCAGGGACCCGCTCTGGTGGCCTCAGGAAAGGTCAGTCCCCATGCGAGTTCCTCGGGGGCCTCTCGGGATTCCTCTCCCGTCGATGCCGGGGCCTAAGACCTTGTGTGGAGTCGGGGCCGGAACCTGAGGATTCCTCTCCAGTGCTGACATGGATCGTGGGGTACTTCTGGAGTCTCCCCAGGGGAGTCAGTCCTCGTCTCGAATGCGGGCATGCACTTGCGCTTTCCTCCAGAGCGGTAGCAGCAGTGTCACGCAGTCCGCCGCGTGGATCAAAGGATCTATGGTTTTCCCTCGAGTCTTTCCCACGAGGCTTTCCCACGAGGCTTTCCCACAGGGCTGTCCCACGTGCACACGTGGTGGGAGTCGATCCTCGGCTTGAACGTCAAGGCAGTGCAGGGAAAACAGGTTCCTCTGGAATGGACTGACACATCTGGGGGACTCTTGGAATGGTGGCATGACCCTGGAGTTCCTCTCGCCTTTCCTGTGGAGAGCGCCTCCTCTTGAGATGCGACGGGAACGCCGGGAATTCTTTCCCTAAGAAACAGGGAAAGGATCCCTCATCTCGAGCTAGGAGGCGGAATCCGGGCTCCCCTGGATGTGTGCGGGACCCCACGTGCTTCCTCTCGAGTGCAGACGGGTATGTCGGGGAACTTCTTGAGTTGCAGCAAGGGTGTGAAGGACCCTTTGGAAGTTCCAGTGGTTAGATGTGATTGGCCTCGAGAAGCCTCAGCGGAAATGGGCCTCATCTCGCCTGGAGGGCAAAACCTCCTGGATTTTCTCGAGTTGCGGCAGGTGCTCTCGACTTACGACGGGGACCTCAGGGACCCGCTCTGGTGGCCTCAGGAAAGGCCAGTCCCCATGCGAGTTCCTCGGGGGCCTCTCGGGATACCTCTCCCGTCGATGCCGGGGCCTAAGACCCTGTGTGGAGTCGGGGCCGGAACCTGAGGATTCCTCTCCAGTGCTGACATGGATCTTGGGGTACTTCTGGAGTCTCCCCAGGGGAGTCAGTCGTCGTCTCGAATGCGGGCATGCACTTGCGCTTCCTCCAGAGCGGTAGCAGCAGTGTCACGCAGTCCGCCGCGTGGATCAAAGGATCTATGGTTTTCCCTCGAGTCTTTCCCACGAGGCTTTCCCACGAGGCTTTCCCACAGGGCTGTCCCACGTGCACACGTGGTGGGAGTCGATCCTCGGCTTGAACGTCAAGGCAGTGCAGGGAAAACAGGTTCCTCTGGAATGGACTGACACATCTGGGGGACTCTTGGAATGGTGGCACGACCCTGGAGTTCCTCTCGCCTTTCCTGTGGAGAGCGCCTCCTCTTGAGATGCGACGGGAACGCCGGGAATTCTTTCCCTAAGAAACAGGGAAAGGATCCCTCATCTCGAGCTAGGAGGCGGAAACCGGGCTCCCCTGGATGTGTGCGGGACCCCACGTGCTTCCTCTCGAGTGCAGACGGGTATGTCGGGGAACTTCTTGAGTTGCAGCAAGGGTGTGAAGGACCCTTTGGAAGTTCCAGTGGTTAGATGTGATTGGCCTCGAGAAGCCTCAGCGGAAATGGGCCTCATCTCGCCTGGAGGGCAAAACCTCCTGGATTTTCTCGAGTTGCGGCAGGTGCTCTCGACTTACGACGGGGACCTCAGGGACCCTCTCTGGTGGCCTCAGGAAAGGCCAGTCCCCATGCGAGTTCCTCGGGGGCCTCTCGGGATACCTCTCCCGTCGATGCCGGGGCCTAAGACCCTGTGTGGAGTCGGGGCCGGAACCTGAGGATTCCTCTCCAGTGCTGACATGGATCTTGGGGTACTTCTGGAGTCTCCCCAGGGGAGTCAGTCCTCGTCATGAATGCGGGCATGCACTTGCGCTTCCTCCAGAGCGGTAGCAGCAGTGTCACGCATTCCGCCGCGTGGATCAAAGGATCTATGGTTTTCCCTCGAGTCTTTCCCACGAGGCTTTCCCACGAGGCTTTCCCACAGGGCTGTCCCACGTGCACACGTGGTGGGAGTCGATCCTCGGCTTGAACGTCAAGGCAGTGCAGGGAAAACAGGTTCCTCTGGAATGGACTGACACATCTGGGGGACTCTTGGAATGGTGGCAGGACCCTGGAGTTCCTCTCGCCTTTCCTGTGGAGAGCGCCTCCTCTTGAGATGCGACGGGAACGCCGGGAATTCTTTCCCTACGAAACAGGGAAAGGATCCCTCATCTCGAGCTAGGAGGCGGAAACGGGGCTCCCCTGGATGTGTGCGGGACCCCACGTGCTTCCTCTCGAGTGCAGACGGGTATGTCGGGGAACTTCTTGAGTTGCAGCAAGGGTGTGAAGGACCCTTTGGAAGTTCCAGTGGTTAGATGTGATTGGGCTCGAGAAGCCTCAGCGGAAATGGGCCTCATCTCGCCTGGTGGGCAAAACCTCCTGGATTTTCTCGAGTTGCGGCAGGTGCTCTCGACTTACGACGGGGACCTCAGGGACCCGCTCTGGTGGCCTCAGGAAAGGTCAGTCCCCATGCGAGTTCCTCGGGGGCCTCTCGGGATTCCTCTCCCGTCGATGCCGGGGCCTAAGACCTTGTGTGGAGTCGGGGCCGGAACCTGAGGATTCCTCTCCAGTGCTGACATGGATCGTGGGGTACTTCTGGAGTCTCCCCAGGGGAGTCAGTCCTCGTCTCGAATGCGGGCATGCACTTGCGCTTTCCTCCAGAGCGGTAGCAGCAGTGTCACGCAGTCCGCCGCGTGGATCAAAGGATCTATGGTTTTCCCTCGAGTCTTTCCCACGAGGCTTTCCCACGAGGCTTTCCCACAGGGCTGTCCCACGTGCACACGTGGTGGGAGTCGATCCTCGGCTTGAACGTCAAGGCAGTGCAGGGAAAACAGGTTCCTCTGGAATGGACTGACACATCTGGGGGACTCTTGGAATGGTGGCATGACCCTGGAGTTCCTCTCGCCTTTCCTGTGGAGAGCGCCTCCTCTTGAGATGCGACGGGAACGCCGGGAATTCTTTCCCTAAGAAACAGGGAAAGGATCCCTCATCTCGAGCTAGGAGGCGGAAACCGGGCTCCCCTGGATGTGTGCGGGACCCCACGTGCTTCCTCTCGAGTGCAGACGGGTATGTCGGGGAACTTCTTGAGTTGCAGCAAGGGTGTGAAGGACCCTTTGGAAGTTCCAGTGGTTAGATGTGATTGGCCTCGAGAAGCCTCAGCGGAAATGGGCCTCATCTCGCCTGGAGGGCAAAACCTCCTGGATTTTCTCGAGTTGCGGCAGGTGCTCTCGACTTACGACGGGGACCTCAGGGACCCTCTCTGGTGGCCTCAGGAAAGGCCAGTCCCCATGCGAGTTCCTCGGGGGCCTCTCGGGATACCTCTCCCGTCGATGCCGGGGCCTAAGACCCTGTGTGGAGTCGGGGCCGGAACCTGAGGATTCCTCTCCAGTGCTGACATGGATCTTGGGGTACTTCTGGAGTCTCCCCAGGGGAGTCAGTCGTCGTCTCGAATGCGGGCATGCACTTGCGCTTCCTCCAGAGCGGTAGCAGCAGTGTCACGCAGTCCGCCGCGTGGATCAAAGGATCTATGGTTTTCCCTCGAGTCTTTCCCACGAGGCTTTCCCACGAGGCTTTCCCACAGGGCTGTCCCACGTGCACACGTGGTGGGAGTCGATCCTCGGCTTGAACGTCAAGGCAGTGCAGGGAAAACAGGTTCCTCTGGAATGGACTGACACATCTGGGGGACTCTTGGAATGGTGGCACGACCCTGGAGTTCCTCTCGCCTTTCCTGTGGAGAGCGCCTCCTCTTGAGATGCGACGGGAACGCCGGGAATTCTTTCCCTAAGAAACAGGGAAAGGATCCCTCATCTCGAGCTAGGAGGCGGAAACCGGGCTCCCCTGGATGTGTGCGGGACCCCACGTGCTTCCTCTCGAGTGCAGACGGGTATGTCGGGGAACTTCTTGAGTTGCAGCAAGGGTGTGAAGGACCCTTTGGAAGTTCCAGTGGTTAGATGTGATTGGCCTCGAGAAGCCTCAGCGGAAATGGGCCTCATCTCGCCTGGAGGGCAAAACCTCCTGGATTTTCTCGAGTTGCGGCAGGTGCTCTCGACTAACGACGGGGACCTCAGGGACCCTCACTGGTGGCCTCAGGAAAGGCCAGTCCCCATGCGAGTTCCTCGGGGGCCTCTCGGGATACCTCTCCCGTCGATGCCGGGGCCTAAGACCCTGTGTGGAGTCGGGGCCGGAACCTGAGGTTTCCTCTCCAGTGCTGACATGGATCTTGGGGTACTTCTGGAGTCTCCCCAGGGGAGTCAGTCCTCGTCTCGAATGCGGGCATGCACTTGCGCTTCCTCCAGAGCGGTAGCAGCAGTGTCACGCATTCCGCCGCGTGGATCAAAGGATCTATGGTTTTCCCTCGAGTCTTTCCCACGAGGCTTTCCCACGAGGCTTTCCCACAGGGCTGTCCCACGTGCACACGTGGTGGGAGTCGATCCTCGGCTTGAACGTCAAGGCAGTGCAGGGAAAACAGGTTCCTCTGGAATGGACTGACACATCTGGGGGACTCTTGGAATGGTGGCAGGACCCTGGAGTTCCTCTCGCCTTTCCTGTGGAGAGCGCCTCCTCTTGAGATGCGACGGGAACGCCGGGAATTCTTTCCCTACGAAACAGGGAAAGGATCCCTCATCTCGAGCTAGGAGGCGGAAACGGGGCTCCCCTGGATGTGTGCGGGACCCCACGTGCTTCCTCTCGAGTGCAGACGGGTATGTCGGGGAACTTCTTGAGTTGCAGCAAGGGTGTGAAGGACCCTTTGGAAGTTCCAGTGGTTAGATGTGATTGGGCTCGAGAAGCCTCAGCGGAAATGGGCCTCATCTCGCCTGGTGGGCAAAACCTCCTGGATTTTCTCGAGTTGCGGCAGGTGCTCTCGACTTACGACGGGGACCTCAGGGACCCGCTCTGGTGGCCTCAGGAAAGGTCAGTCCCCATGCTAGTTCCTCGGGGGCCTCTCGGGATTCCTCTCCCGTCGATGCCGGGTCCTAAGACCTTGTGTGGAGTCGGGGCCGGAACCTGAGGATTCCTCTCCAGTGCTGACATGGATCTTGGGGTACTTCTGGAGTCTCCCCAGGGGAGTCAGTCCTCGTCTCGAATGCGGGCATGCACTTGCGCTTTCTTCCAGAGCGGTAGCAGCAGTGTCACGCAGTCCGCCGCGTGGATCAAAGGATCTATGGTTTTCCCTCGAGTCTTTCCCACGAGGCTTTCCCACGAGGCTTTCCCACAGGGCTGTCCCACGTGCACACGTGGTGGGAGTCGATCCTCGGCTTGAACGTCAAGGCAGTGCAGGGAAAACAGGTTCCTCTGGAATGGACTGACACATCTGGGGGACTCTTGGAATGATGTCACGACCCTGGAGTTCCTCTCGCCTTTCCTGTGGAGAGCGCCTCCTCTTGAGATGCGACGGGAACCCCGGGAATTCTTTCCCTACGAAACAGGGAAAGGATCCCTCATCTCGAGCTAGGTGGCGGAAACGGGGCTCCCCTGGATGTGAGCGGGACACCACGTGCTTCCTCTCGAGTGGAGACGGGTATGTCGGGGAACTTCTTGAGTTGCAGCAAGGGTGTGAAGGACCCTTTGGAAGTTCCAGTGGTTAGATGTGATTGGCCTCGAGAAGCCTCAGCGGAAATGGGCCTCATCTCGCCTGGAGGGCAAAACCTCCTGGATTTTCTCGAGTTGCAGCAGGTGCTCTCGACTTACGACGGGGACCTCAGGGACCCGCTCTGGTGGCCTCAGGAAAGGCCAGTCCCCATGCGAGTTCCTCGGGGGTGTCTCGGGATACCTCTCCCGTCGATGCCGGGGCCTAAGACCTTGTGTGGAGTCGGCCCGGAACCTGAGGATTCCTCTCGAGTGCTGACATGGATCTTGGGGTACTTCTGGAGTCTCCCCAGGGGAGTCAGTCCTCGTCTCGAATGCGGGCATGCACTTGCGCTTTCCTCCAGAGCGGTAGCAGCAGTGTCACGCAGTCCGCCGCGTGGATCAAAGGATCTATGGTTTTCCCTCGAGTCTTTCCCACGAGGCTTCACCACGAGGCTTTCCCACAGGGCTGTCCCACGTGCACACGTGGTGGGAGTCGATCCTCGGCTTGAACGTCAAGGCAGTGCAGGGAAAACAGGTTCCTCTGGAATGGACTGACACATCTGGGGGACTCTTGGAGTGGTGTCACGACCCTGGAGTTCCTCTCGCCTTTCCTGTGGAGAGCGCCTCCTCTTGAGATGCGACGGGAACGCCGGGAATTCTTTCCCTACGAAACAGGGAAAGGATCCCTCATCTCGAGCTAGGGGGCGGAAACGGAGCTCCCCTGGATGTGTGCGGGACCCCACGTGCTTCCTCTCGAGTGGAGACGGGTATGTCGGGGAACTTCTTGAGTTGCAGCAATGGTGTGAAGGACCCTTTGGAACTTCCAGTGGTTAGATGTGATTGGCCTTGAGAAGCCTCAGCGGAAATGGGCCTCATGTCGCCTGGAGGGCAAATCTCCTGAATTTTCTCGAGTTGCGGCAGGTGCTCTCGACTTACGACGGGGACCTCAGGGACCCGCTCTGGTGGCCTCAGGAAAGGCCAGTCCCCATGCGAGTTCCTCGGGGGCCTCTCAGGATTCCACTCCCGTCGATGCCGGGGCCTAAGACCTTGTGTGGAGTCGGGGCCGGAACCTGAGGATTCCTCTCCAGTGCTGACATTGATCATGGGGTACTTCTGGAGTCTCCCCAGGGGAGTCAGTCCTCGTCTCGAATGCGGGCATGCACTTGCGCTTTCCTCCAGAGCGGTAGCAGCAGTGTCACGCAGTCCGCCGCGTGGATCAAAGGATCTATGGTTTTCCCTCGAGTCTTTCCCACGAGGCTTTCCCACGACGCTTTCCCACAGGGCTGTCCCACGTGCACACGTGGTGGGAGTCGATCCTCGGCTTGAACGTCAAGGCAGTGCAGGGAAAACAGGTTCCTCTGGAATGGACTGACACATCTGGGGGACTCTTGGAATGGTGGCACGACCCTGGAGTTCCTCTCGCCTTTCCTGTGGAGAGCGCCTCCTCTTGAGATGCGACGGGAACGCCGGGAATTCTTTCCCTACGAAACAGGGAAAGGATCCCTCATCTCGAGCTAGGAGGCGGAAACGGGGCTCCCCTGGATGTGTGCGGGACCCACGTGCTTCCTCTCGAGTGGAGACGGGTATGTCGGGGAACTTCTTGAGTTGCAGCAAGGGTGTGAAGGGCCCTTTGGAAGTTCCAGTGGTTAGACGTGATTAGCCTCGAGAAGCCTCAGCGGAAATGGGCCTCATCTCGCCTGGAGGGCAAAACCTCCTGGATTTTCTCGAGTTGCGGCAGGTGCTCTCGACTTACGACGGGGACCTCAGGGACCCGCTCTGGTGGCCTCAGGAAAGGCCAGTCCCCATGCGAGTTCCTCGAGGGCCTCTCGGGATTCCTCTCCCGTCGATGCCGGGGCCTAAGACCTTGTGTGGAGTCGGGGCCGGAACCTGAGGATTCCTCTCCAGTGCTGACATGGATCTTGGGGTACTTCTGGAGTCTTCCCAGGGGAGTCAGTCCTCGTCTCGAATGCGGGCATGCACTTGCGCTTTCCTCCAGAGCGGTAGCAGCAGTGTCACGCAGTCCGCCGCGTGAATCAAAGGATCTATGGTTTTCCCTCGAGTCTTTCCCACGAGGCTTTCCCACGAGGCTTTCCCACAGGGCTGTCCCACGTGCACACGTGGTGGGAGTCGATCCTCGGCTTGAACTTCAAGGCAGTGCAGGGAAAACAGGTTCCTCTGGAATGGACTGACACATCTGGGGGACTCTTGGAATGGTGGCACGACCCTGGAGTTCCTCTCGCCTTTCCTGTGGAGAGCGCCTCCTCTTGAGATGCGACGGGAACGCCGGGAATTCTTTCCCTACGAAACAGGGAAAGGATCCCTCATCTCGAGCTAGGAGGCGGAAACGGGGCTCCCCTGGATGTGTGCGGGACTCCACGTGCTTCCTCTCGAGTGGAGACGGGTATGTCGGGGAACTTCTTGAGTTGCAGCAACGGTGTGAAGGACCCTTTGGAAGTTCCAGTGGTTAGATGTGATTGGCCACGAGAAGCCTCAGCGGAAATGGGCCTCATCTCGCCTGGAGGGCAAAACCTCCTGGATTTTCTCGAGTTGCGGCAGGTGCTCTCGACTTACGACGGGGACCTCAGGGAACCGCTCTGGTGGCCTCAGGAAAGGCCAGTCCCCATGCGAGTTCCTCGGGGGCCTCTCGGGATTCCTCTCCCATCGATGACTGGGCCTAAGACCTTGTGTGGAGTCGGGGCCGGAAACTGAGGTTTCCTCTCCAGTGCTGACATGGATCTTGGGGTACTTCTGGAGTCTCCCCAGGGGAGTCAGTCCTCGTCTCGAATGCGGGCATGCACTTGCGCTTTCCTCCAGAGCGGTAGCAGCAGTGTCACGCAGTCCGCCGCGTGGATCAAAGGATCTATGGTTTTCCCTCGAGTCTTTCCCACGAGGCTTTCCCACGAGGCTTTCCCACAGGGCTGTCCCACGTGCACACGTGGTGGGAGTCGATCCTCGGCTTGAACGTCAAGGCAGTGCAGGGAAAACAGGTTCCTCTGGAATGGACTGACACATCTGGGGGACTCTTGGAATGGTGGCATGACCCTGGAGTTCCTCTCGCCTTTCCTGTGGAGAGCGCCTCCTCTTGAGATGCGACGGGAACGCCGGGAATTCTTTCCCTACGAAACAGGGAAAGGATCCCTCATCTCGAGCTAGGAGGCGGAAACGGGGCTCCCCTGGATGTGTGCGGGACACCACGTGCTTCCTCTCGAGTGCAGACGGGTATGTCGGGGAACTTCTTGAGTTGCAGCAAGGGTGTGAAGGACCCTTTGGAAGTTCCAGTGGTTAGATGTGATTGGCCTCGAGAAGCCTCAGCGGAAATGGGCCTCATCTCGCCTGGAGGGCAAAACCTCCTGGATTTTCTCGAGTTGCGGCAGGTGCTCTCGACTTACGACGGGGACCTCAGGGACCCGCTCTGGTGGCCTCAGGAAAGGCCAGTCCCCATGCGAGTTCCTCGGGGGCCTCTCGGGATTCCTCTCCCGTCGATGCCGGGGCCTAAGACCTTGTGTGGAGTCGGGGCCGGAACATGAGGATTCCTCTCCAGTGCTGACATGGATCTTGGGGTACTTCTGGAGTCTCCCCAGGGGAGTCAGTCCTCGTCTCGAATGCGGACATGCACTTGTGCTTTCCTCCAGAGCGGTAGCAGCAGTGTCACGCAGTCCGCCGCGTGGATCAAAGGATCTATGGTTTTCCCTCGAGTATTTCCAACGAGGCTTTCCCACGAGGCTTTCCCACAGGGCTGTCCCACGTGCACACGTGGTGGGAGTCGATCCTCGGCTTGAACGTCAAGGCAGTGCAGGGAAAACAGGTTCCTCTGGAATGGACTGACACATCTGGGGGACTCTTGGAATGGTGGCACGACCCTGGAGTTCCTCTCGCCTTTCCTGTGGAGAGCGCCTCCTCTTGAGATGCGACGGGAACGCCGGGAATTCTTTCCCTACGAAACAGGGAAAGGATCCCTCATCTCGAGCTAGGAGGCGGAAACGGGGCTCCCCTGGATGTGTGCGGGACCCCACGTGCTTCCTCTCGAGTGGAGACGGGTATGTCGGGGAACTTCTTGAGTTGCAGCAAGGGTGTGAAGGACCCTTTGGAAGTTCCAGTGGTTAGATGTGATTGGCCTCGAGAAGCCTCAGCGGAAATGGGCCTCATCTCGCCTGGAGGGCAAAACCTCCTGGATTTTCTCGAGTTGCGGCAGGTGCTTTCGACTTACGATGGGGACCTCGGGGACCCGCTCTGGTGGCCTCAGGAAAGGCCAGTCCCCATGCGAGTTCCTCGGGGGCCTCTCGGGATTCCTCTCCCGTCGATGCCGGGGCCTAACACCTTGTGTGGAGTCGGGGCCGGAACCTGAGGATTCCTCTCCAGTGCTGACATGGATCTTGGGGTACTTCTGGAGTCTCCCCAGGGGAGTCAGTCCTCGTCTCGAATGCGGGCATGCACTTGCGCTTTCCTCCAGAGCGGTAGCAGCAGTGTCACGCAGTCCGCCGCGTGGATCAAAGGATCTATGGTTTTCCCTCGAGTCTTTCCCACGAGGCTTTCCCACGAGGCTTTCCCACAGGGCTGCCCCACGTGCACACGTGGTGGGAGTCGATCCTCGGCTTGAACGTCAAGGCAGTGCAGGGAAAACAGGTTCCTCTGGAATGGACTGACACATCTGGGGGACTCTTGGAATGGTGTCACGACCCTGGAGTTCCTCTCGCCTTTCCTGTGGAGAGCGCCTCCTCTTGAGATGCGACGGGAACGCCGGGAATTCTTTCCCTACGAAACAGGGAAAGGATCCCTCATCTCGAGCTAGGAGGCGGAAACGGAGCACCCCTGGATGTGTGCGGGACCCCACGTGCTTCCTCTCGAGTGGAGACGGGTATGCCGGGGAACTTCTTGAGTTGCAGCAACGGTGTGAAGGACCCTTTGGAAGTTCCAGTGGTTAGATATGATTGGCCTCGAGAAGCCTCAGCGGAAATGGGCCTCATCTCGCCTGGAGGGCAAAACCTCCTGGATTTTCTCGAGTTGCGGCAGGTGCTCTCGACTTACGACGGGGACCTCAGGGACCCGCTCTGGTGGCCTCAGGAAAGGCGAGTCCCCATGCGAGTTCCTCGGGGGCCTCTCGGGATTCCTCTCCCGTCGATGCCGGGGCCTAAGACCTTGTGTGGAGTCGGGGCCGGAACCTGAGGATTCCTCTCCAGTGCTGACATGGATCTTGGGGTACTTCTGGAGTCTCCCCAGGGGAGTCAGTCCTCGTCTCGAATGCGGGCATGCACTTGCGCTTTCCTCCAGAGCGGTAGCAGCAGTGTCACGCAGTCCGCCGCGTGGATCAAAGGATCTATGGTTTTCCCTCGAGTCTTTCCCACGAGGCTTTCCCACGAGGCTTTCCCACAGGGCTGTCCCACGTGCACACGTGGTGGGAGTCGATCCTCGGCTTGAACGTCAAGGCAGTGCAGGGAAAACAGGTTCCTCTGGAATGGACTGACACATCTGGGGGACTCTTGGAATGGTGGCACGACCCTGGAGTTCCTCTCGCCTTTCCTGTGGAGAGCGCCTCCTCTTGAGATGCGACGGGAACGCCGGGAATTCTTTCCCTACGAAACAGGGAAAGGATCCCTCATCTCGAGCTAGGAGGCGGAAACGGGGCTCCCCTGGATGTGTGCGGGTCCCCACGTGCTTCCTCTCGAGTGGAGACGGGTATGTCGGGGAACTTCTTGAGTTGCAGCAACGGTGTGAAGGACCCTTTGGAAGTTCCAGTGGTTAGATGTGATTGGCCTCGAGAAGCCTCAGCGGAAATGGGCCTCATCTCGCCTGGAGGGCAAAACCTCCTGGATTTTCTCGAGTTGCGGCAGGTGCTCTCGACTTACGACGGGGACCTCAGGGACCCGCTCTGGTGGCCTCAGGAAAGGCCAGTCCCCATGCGAGTTCCTCGGGGGCCTCTCGGGATTCCTCTCCCGTCGATGCCGGGGCCTAAGACCTTGTGTGGAGTCGGGGCCGGAACCTGAGGATTCCTCTCCAGTGCTGACATGGATCTTGGGGTACTTCTGGAGTCTCCCCAGGGGAGTCAGTCCTCGTCTCGAATGCGGGCATGCACTTGCGCTTCCTCCAGAGCGGTAGCAGCAGTGTCACTCAGTCCGCCGCGTGGATCAAAGGATCTATGGTTTTCCCTCGAGTCTTTCCCACGAGGCTTTCCCACGAGGCTTTCCCACAGGGCTGTCCCACGTGCACACGTGGTGGGAGTCGACCCTCGGCTTGAACGTCAAGGCAGTGCAGGGAAAACAGGTTGTTCTGGAATGGACTGACACATCTGGGGGACTCTTGGAATGGTGGCACGACCCTGGAGTTCCTCTCGCCTTTCCTGTGGAGAGCGCCTCCTCTTGAGATGCGACGGGAACGCCGGGAATTCTTTCCCTACGAAACAGGGAAAGGATCCCTCATCTCGAGCTAGGAGGCGGAAACGGGGCTCCCCTGGATGTGTGCGGGACCCCACGTACTTCCTCTCGAGTGGAGACGGGTATGTCGGGGAACTTCTTGAGTTGCAGCAAGGGTGTGAAGGACCCTTTGGAAGTTCCAGTGGTTAGATGTGATTGGCCTCGAGAAGCCTCAGCGGAAATGGGCCTCATCTCGCCTGGAGGGCAAAACCTCCGGGATTTTCTCGAGTTGCGGCAGGTGCTCTCGACTTACGACGGGGACCTCGGGGACCCGCTCTGGTGGCCTCAGGAAAGGCCAGTCCCCATGCGAGTTCCTCGGGGGCCTCTCGGGATTCCTCTCCCGTCGATGCCGGGGCCTAACACCTTGTGTGGAGTCGGGGCCGGAACCTGAGGATTCCTCTCCAGTGCTGACATGGATCTTGGGGTACTTCTGGAGTCTCCCCAGGGGAGTCAGTCCTCGTCTCGAATGCGGGCATGCACTTGCGCTTTCCTCCAGAGCGGTAGCAGCAGTGTCACGCAGTCCGCCACGTGGATCAAAGGATCTATGGTTTTCCCTCGAGTCTTTCCCACGAGGCTTTCCCACGAGGCTTTCCCACAGGGCTGTCCCACGTGCACACGTGGTGGGAGTCGATCCTCGGCTTGAACGTCAAGGCAGTGCAGGGAAAACAGGTTCCTCTGGAATGGACTGACACATCTGGGGGACTCTTGGAATGGTGGCACGACCCTGGAGTTCCTCTCGCCTTTCCTGTGGAGAGCGCCTCCTCTTGAGATGCGACGGGAACGCCGGGAATTCTTTCCCTACGAAACAGGGAAAGGATCCCTCATCTCGAGCTAGGAGGCGGAAACGGGGCTCCCCTGGATGTGTGCGGGACCCCACGTGCTTCCTCTCGAGTGGAGACGGGTATGTCGGGGAACTTCTTGAGTTGCAGCAAGGGTGTGAAGGACCCTTTGGAAGTTCCAGTGGTTAGATGTGATTGGCCTCGAGAAGCCTCAGCGGAAATGGGCCTCATCTCGCCTGGAGGGCAAAACCTCCTGGATTTTCTCGAGTTGCGGCAGGTGCTTTCGACTTACGATGGGGACCTCGGGGACCCGCTCTGGTGGCCTCAGGAAAGGCCAGTCCCCATGCGAGTTCCTCGGGGGCCTCTCGGGATTCCTCTCCCGTCGATGCCGGGGCCTAACACCTTGTGTGGAGTCGGGGCCGGAACCTGAGGATTCCTCTCCAGTGCTGACATGGATCTTGGGGTACTTCTGGAGTCTCCCCAGGGGAGTCAGTCCTCGTCTCGAATGCGGGCATGCACTTGCGCTTTCCTCCAGAGCGGTAGCAGCAGTGTCACGCAGTCCGCCGCGTGGATCAAAGGATCTATGGTTTTCCCTCGAGTCTTTCCCACGAGGCTTTCCCACGAGGCTTTCCCACAGGGCTGTCCCACGTGCACACGTGGTGGGAGTCGATCCTCGGCTTGAACGTCAAGGCAGTGCAGGGAAAACAGGTTCCTCTGGAATGGACTGACACATCTGGGGGACTCTTGGAATGGTGTCACGACCCTGGAGTTCCTCTCGCCTTTCCTGTGGAGAGCGCCTCCTCTTGAGATGCGACGGGAACGCCGGGAATTCTTTCCCTACGAAACAGGGAAAGGATCCCTCATCTCGAGCTAGGAGGCGGAAACGGAGCACCCCTGGATGTGTGCGGGACCCCACGTGCTTCCTCTCGAGTGGAGACGGGTATGCCGGGGAACTTCTTGAGTTGCAGCAACGGTGTGAAGGACCCTTTGGAAGTTCCAGTGGTTAGATATGATTGGCCTCGAGAAGCCTCAGCGGAAATGGGCCTCATCTCGCCTGGAGGGCAAAACCTCCTGGATTTTCTCGAGTTGCGGCAGGTGCTCTCGACTTACGACGGGGACCTCAGGGACCCGCTCTGGTGGCCTCAGGAAAGGCGAGTCCCCATGCGAGTTCCTCGGGGGCCTCTCGGGATTCCTCTCCCGTCGATGCCGGGGCCTAAGACCTTGTGTGGAGTCGGGGCCGGAACCTGAGGATTCCTCTCCAGTGCTGACATGGATCTTGGGGTACTTCTGGAGTCTCCCCAGGGGAGTCAGTCCTCGTCTCGAATGCGGGCATGCACTTGCGCTTTCCTCCAGAGCGGTAGCAGCAGTGTCACGCAGTCCGCCGCGTGGATCAAAGGATCTATGGTTTTCCCTCGAGTCTTTCCCACGAGGCTTTCCCACGAGACTTTCCCACAGGGCTGTCCCACGTGCACACGTGGTGGGAGTCGATCCTCGGCTTGAACGTCAAGGCAGTGCAGGGAAAACAGGTTCCTCTGGAATGGACTGACACATCTGGGGGACTCTTGGAATGGTGGCACGACCCTGGAGTTCCTCTCGCCTTTCCTGTGGAGAGCGCCTCCTCTTGAGATGCGACGGGAACGCCGGGAATTCTTTCCCTACGAAACAGGGAAAGGATCCCTCATCTCGAGCTAGGAGGCGGAAACGGGGCTCCCCTGGATGTGTGCGGGACCCCACGTGCTTCCTCTCGAGTGGAGACGGGTATGTCGGGGAACTTCTTGAGTTGCAGCAACGGTGTGAAGGACCCTTTGGAAGTTCCAGTGGTTAGATGTGATTGGCCTCGAGAAGCCTCAGCGGAAATGGGCCTCATCTCGCCTGGAGGGCAAAACCTCCTGGATTTTCTCGAGTTGCGGCAGGTGCTCTCGACTTACGACGGGGACCTCAGGGACCCGCTCTGGTGGCCTCAGGAAAGGCCAGTCCCCATGCGAGTTCCTCGGGGGCCTCTCGGGATTCCTCTCCCGTCGATGCCGGGGCCTAAGACCTTGTGTGGAGTCGGGGCCGGAACCTGAGGATTCCTCTCCAGTGCTGACATGGATCTTGGGGTACTTCTGGAGTCTCCCCAGGGGAGTCAGTCCTCGTCTCGAATGCGGGCATGCACTTGCGCTTCCTCCAGAGCGGTAGCAGCAGTGTCACTCAGTCCGCCGCGTGGATCAAAGGATCTATGGTTTTCCCTCGAGTCTTTCCCACGAGGCTTTCCCACGAGGCTTTCCCACAGGGCTGTCCCACGTGCACACGTGGTGGGAGTCGACCCTCGGCTTGAACGTCAAGGCAGTGCAGGGAAAACAGGTTGTTCTGGAATGGACTGACACATCTGGGGGACTCTTGGAATGGTGTCACGACCCTGGAGTTCCTCTCGCCTTTCCTGTGGAGAGCGCCTCCTCTTGAGATGCGACGGGAACGCCGGGAATTCTTTCCCTACGAAACAGGGAAAGGATCCCTCATCTCGAGCTAGGAGGCGGAAACGGGGCTCCCCTGGATGTGTGCGGGACCCCACGTGCTTCCTCTCGAGTGGAGACGGGTATGTCGGGGAACTTCTTGAGTTGCAGCACGGGTGTGAAGGACCCTTTGGAAGTTCCAGTGGTTAGATGTGATTGGCCTCGAGAAGCCTCAGCGGAAATGGGCCTCATCTCGCCTGGAGGGCAAAACCTCCTGGATTTTCTCGAGTTGCGGCAGGTGCTCTCGACTTACGACGGGGACCTCAGGGACCCGCTCTGGTGGCCTCAGGAAAGGCCAGTCCCCATGCGAGTTCCTCGGGGGTGTCTCGGGATTCCTCTCCCGTCGATGCCGGGGCCTAAGACCTTGTGTGGAGTCGGGGCCGGAACCTGAGGATTCCTCTCCAGTGCTGACATGGATCTTGGGGTATTTCTGGAGTCTCCCCAGGGGAGTCAGTCCTCGTCTCGAATGCGGGCATGCACTTGCGCTTTCCTCCAGAGCGGTAGCAGCAGTGTCACGCAGTCCGCCGCGTGGATCAAAGGATCTATGGTTTTCCCTCGAGTCTTTCCCACGAGGCTTTCCCACAGGGCTGTCCCACGTGCACACGTGGTGGGAGTCGATCCTCGGCTTGAACGTCAAGGCAGTGCAGGGAAAACAGGTTGTTCTGGAATGATCTGACACATCTGGGGGACTCTTGGAATGGTGGCATGACCCTGGAGTTCCTCTCGCCTTTCCTGTGGAGAGCGCCTCCTCTTGAGATGCGACGGGAACGCCGGGAATTCTTTCCCTACGAAACAGGGAAAGGATCCCTCATGTCGAGCTAGGAGGCGGAAACGGGGCTCCCCTGGATGTGTGCGGGACACCACGTGCTTCCTCTCGAGTGCAGACGGGTATGTCGGGGAACTTCTTGAGTTGCAGCAAGGGTGTGAAGGACCCTTTGGAAGTTCCAGTGGATAGATGTGATTGGCCTCGAGAAGCCTCAGCGGAAATGGGCCTCATCTCGCCTGGAGGGCAAAACCTCCTGGATTTTCTCGAGTTGCGGCAGGTGCTCTCGACTTACGACGGGGACCTCAGGGACCCGCCCTGGTGGCCTCAGGAAAGGCCAGTCCCCATGCGAGTTCCTCGGGGGCCTCTCGGGATTCCTCTCCCGTTGATGCCGGGGCCTAAGACCTTGTGTGGAGTCGGGGCCGGAACCTGAGGATTCCTCTCCAGTGCTGACATGGATCTTGGGGTACTTCTGGAGTCTCCCCAGGGGAGTCAGTCCTCGTCTTGAATGCGGGCATGCACTTGCGCTTTCCTCCAGAGCGGTAGCAGCAGTGTCACGCAGTCCGCCGCGTGGATCAAAGCATCTATGGTTTTCCCTCGAGTCTTTCCCACGAGGCTTTCCCACGAGGCTTTTCCACAGGGCTGTCCCACGTGCACACGTGGTGGGAGTCGATCCTCGGCTTGAACGTCAAGGCAGTGCAGGGAAAACAGGTTCCTCTGGAATGGACTGACACATCTGGGGAACTCTTGGAATGGTGTCACGACCCTGGAATTCCTCTCGCCTTTCCTGTGGAAAGCGCCTCCTCTTGAGATGCGACGGGAACGCCGGGAATTCTTTCCCTACGAAACAGGGAAAGGATCCCTCATCTCGAGCTAGGAGGCGGAAACGGGGCTCCCCTGGGTGTGTGCGGGACCCCACGTGCTTCCTCTCGAGTGGAGACGGGTATGTTGGGGAACTTCTTGAGTTGCAGCAACGGTGTGAAGGACCCTTTGGAATTTCCAGTGGTTAGATGTGATTGGCCTCGAGATGCCTCAGCGGAAATGGGCCTCATCTCGCCTGGAGGGCAAAACCTCCTGGATTTTCTCGAGTTGCGGAAGGTGCTCTCGACTTACGACGGGGACCTCAGGGACCCGCTCTGGTGGCCTCAGGAAAGGCCAGTCCCCATGCGAGTTCCTCGGGGGCCTCTCGGGATTCCTCTCCCGTCGATGCCGGGGCCTAAGACCTTGTGTGGAGTCGGGGCCGGAACCTGAGGATTCCTCTCCAGTGCTGACATGGATCTTGGGGTACTTCTGGAGTCTCCCCAGGGGAGTCAGTCCTCGTCTCGAATGCGGGCATGCACTTGCGCTTCCTCCAGAGCGGTAGCAGCAGTGTCACGCAGTCCGCCGCGTGGATCAAAGGATCTATGGTTTTCCCTCGAGTCTTTCCCACGAGGCTTTCCCACGACGCTTTCCCACAGGGCTGTCCCACGTGCACACGTTGTGGGAGTCGATCCTCGGCTTGAACGTCAAGGCAGTGCAGGGAAAACAGGTTCCTCTGGAATGGACTGACATATCTGGGGGACTCTTGGAATGGTGGCATGACCCTGGAGTTCCTCTCGCCTTTCCTGTGGAGAGCGCCTCCTCTTGAGATGCGACGGGAACGCCGGGAATTCTTTCCCTACGAAACAGGGAAAGGATCCCTCATCTCGAGCTAGGAGGCGGAAACGGGGCTCCCCTGAGTGTGTGCGGGACCCCACGTGCTTCCTCTCGAGTGGAGACGGGTATGTTGGGGAACTTCTTGAGTTGCAGCAACGGTGTGAAGGACCCTTTGGAAGTTCCAGTGGTTAGATGTGATTGGCCTAGAGAAGCCTCAGCGGAAATGGGCCTCTTCTCGCCTGGAGGGCAAAACCTCCTGGATATCCTCGAGTTGCGGCAGGTGCTCTCGACTTACGACGGGGACCTCAGGGACCCGCTCTGGTGGCCTCAGGAAAGGCCAGTCCCCATGCGAGTTCCTCGGGGGCCTCTCGGGATTCCTCTCCCGTCGATTCCGGGGCCTAAGACCTTGTGTGGAGTCGGGGCCGGAACCTGAGGATTCCTCTCCAGTGCTGACATGGATCTTGGGGTACTTCTGGAGTCTCCCCAGGGGAGTCAGTCCTCGTCTCGAATGCGGGCATGCACTTGCGCTTCCTCCAGAGCGGTAGCAGCAGTGTCACGCAGTCCGCCGCGTGGATCAAAGGATCTATGGTTTTCCCTCGAGTCTTTCCCACGAGGCTTTCCCACGAGGCTTTCCCACAGGGCTGTCCCACGTGCACACGTGGTGGGAGTCGATCCTCGGCTTGAACGTCAAGGCAGTGCAGGGAAAACAGGTTCCTCTGGAATGGACTGACACATCTGGGGGACTCTTGGAATGGTGGCATGACCCTGGAGTTCCTCTCGCCTTTCCTGTGGAGAGCGCCTCCTCTTGAGATGCGACGGGAACGCCGGGAATTCTTTCCCTACGAAACAGGGAAAGGATCCCTCATGTCGAGCTAGGAGGCGGAAACGGGGCTCCCCTGGATGTGTGCGGGACACCACGTGATTCCTCTCGAGTGCAGACGGGTATGTCGGGGAACTTCTTGAGTTGCAGCAAGGGTGTGAAGGACCCTTTGGAAGTTCCAGTGGTTAGATGTGATTGGCCTCGAGAAGCCTCAGCGGAAATGGGCCTCATCTCGCTGGAGGGCAAAACCTCCTGGATTTTCTCGAGTTGCGGCAGGTGCTCTCGACTTACGACGGGGACCTCAGGGACCCGCTCTGGTGGCCTCAGGAAAGGCCAGTCCCCATGCGAGTTCCTCGGGGGCCTCTCGGGATTCCTCTCCCGTCGATGCTGGGGCCTAAGACCCTGTGTGGAGTCGGGGCTGGAACCTGAGGATTCCTCTCCAGTGCTGACATGGATCTTGGGGTACTTCTGGAGTCTCCCCAGGGGAGTCAGTCCTCGTCTCGAATGCGGGCATGCACTTGCGCTTCCTCCAGAGCGGTAGCAGCAGTGTCACGCAGTCCGCCGCGTGGATCAAAGGATCTATGGTTTTCCCTCGAGTCTTTCCCACGAGGCTTTCCCACGAGGCTTTCCCACAGGGCTGTCCCACGTGCACACGTGGTGGGAGTCGATCCTCGGCTTGAACGTCAAGGCAGTGCAGGGAAAACAGGTTCCTCTGGAATGGACTGACACATCTGGGGGACTCTTGGAATGGTGGCATGACCCTGGAGTTCCTCTCGCCTTTCCTGTGGAGAGCGCCTCCTCTTGAGATGCGACGGGAACGCGGGGAATTCTTTCCCTACGAAACAGGGAAAGGATCCCTCATCTCGAGCTAGGAGGCGGAAACGGGGCTCCCCTGGATGTGTGCGGGACCCCACGTGCTTCCTCTCGAGTGGAGACGGGTATGTCGGGGAACTTCTTGAGTTGCAGCAACGGTGTGAAGGACCCTTTGGAAGTTCCAGTGGTTAGATGTGATTGGCCTCGAGAAGCCTCAGCGGAAATGGGCCTCATCTCGCCTGGTGGGCAAAACCTCCTGGATTTTCTCGAGTTGCGGCAGGTGCTCTCGACTTACGACGGGGACCTCAGGGACCCGCTCTGGTGGCCTCAGGAAAGGTCAGTCCCCATGCGAGTTCCTCGGGGGCCTCTCGGGATTCCTCTCCCGTCGATGCCGGGGCCTAAGACCTTGTGTGGAGTCGGGGCCGGAACCTGAGGATTACTCTCCAGTGCTGACAAGGATCGTGGGGTACTTCTGGAGTCTCCCCAGGGGAGTCAGTCCTCGTCTCGAATGCGGGCATGCACTTGCGCTTTCCTCCAGAGCGGTAGCAGCAGTGTCACGCAGTCCGCCGCGTGGATCAAAGGATCTATGGTTTTCCCTCGAGTCTTTCCCACGAGGCTTTCCCACGAGGCTTTCCCACAGGGCTGTCCCACGTGCACACGTGGTGGGAGTCGATCCTCGGCTTGAACGTCAAGGCAGTGCAGGGAAAACAGATTCCTCTGGAATGGACTGACACATCTGGGGGACTCTTGGAATTGTGGCATGACCCTGGAGTTCCTCTCGCCTTTCCTGTGGAGAGCGCCTCCTCTTGAGATGCGACGGGAACGCCGGGAATTCTTTCCCTAAGAAACAGGGAAAGGATCCCTCATCTCGAGCTAGGAGGCGGAAACTGGGCTCCCCTGGATGTGTGCGGGACCCCACGTGCTTCCTCTCGAGTGCAGACGGGTATGTCGGGGAACTTCTTGAGTTGCAGCAAGGGTGTGAAGGACCCTTTGGAAGTTCCAGTGGTTAGATGTGATTGGCCTCGAGAAGCCTCAGCGGAAATGGGCCTCATCTCGCCTGGAGGGCAAAACCTCCTGGATTTTCTCGAGTTGCGGCAGGTGCTCTCGACTTACTACGGGGACCTCAGGGACCCGCTCTGGTGGCCTCAGGAAAGGCCAGTCCCCATGCGAGTTCCTCGGGGGCCTCTCGGGATACCTCTCCCGTCGATGCCGGGGCCTAAGACCCTGTGTGGAGTCGGGGCCGGAACCTGAGGATTCCTCTCCAGTGCTGACATGGATCTTGGGGTACTTCTGGAGTCTCCCCAGGGGAGTCAGTCGTCGTCTCGAATGCGGGCATGCACTTGCGCTTCCTCCAGAGCGGTAGCAGCAGTGTCACGCAGTCCGCCGCGTGGATCAAAGGATCTATGGTTTTCCCTCGAGTCTTTCCCACGAGGCTTTCCCACGAGGCTTTCCCACAGGGCTGTCCCACGTGCACACGTGGTGGGAGTCGATCCTCGGCTTGAACGTCAAGGCAGTGCAGGGAAAACAGGTTCCTCTGGAATGGACTGACACATCTGGGGGACTCTTGGAATGGTGGCAGGACCCTGGAGTTCCTCTCGCCTTTCCTGTGGAGAGCGCCTCCTCTTGAGATGCGACGGGAACGCCGGGAATTCTTTCCCTAAGAAACAGGGAAAGGATCCCTCATCTCGAGCTAGGAGGCGGAAACCGGGCTCCCCTGGATGTGTGCGGGACCCCACGTGCTTCCTCTCGAGTGTAGACGGGTATGTCGGGGAACTTCTTGAGTTGCAGCAAGGGTGTGAAGGACCCTTTGGAAGTTCCAGTGGTTAGATGTGATTGGCCTCGAGAAGCCTCAGCGGAAATGGGCCTCATCTCGCCTGGAGGGCAAAACCTCCTGGATTTTCTCGAGTTGCGGCAGGTGCTCTCGACTTACAACGGGGACCTCAGGGACCCGCTCTGGTGGCCTCAGGAAAGGCCAGTCCCCATGCGAGTTCCTCGGGGGCCTCTCGGGATTCCTCTCCCGTTGATGCCGGGGCCTAAGACCTTGTGTGGAGTCGGGGCCGGAACCTGAGGATTCCTCTCCAGTGCTGACATGGATCTTGGGGTACTTCTGGAGTCTCCCCAGGGGAGTCAGTTCTCGTCTCGAATGCGGGCATGCACTTGCGCTTTCCTCCAGAGCGGTAGCAGCAGTGTCACGCAGTCCGCCGCGTGGATCAAAGCATCTATGGTTTTCCCTCGAGTCTTTCCCACGAGGCTTTCCCACGAGGCTTTTCCACAGGGCTGTCCCACGTGCACACGTGGTGGGAGTCGATCCTCGGCTTGAACGTCAAGGCAGTGCAGGGAAAACAGGTTCCTCTGGAATGGACTGACACATCTGGGGAACTCTTGGAATGGTGTCACGACCCTGGAATTCCTCTCGCCTTTCCTGTGGAAAGCGCCTCCTCTTGAGATGCGACGGGAACGCCGGGAATTCTTTCCCTACGAAACAGGGAAAGGATCCCTCATCTCGAGCTAGGAGGCGGAAACGGGGCTCCCCTGGGTGTGTGCGGGACCCCACGTGCTTCCTCTCGAGTGGAGACGGGTATGTTGGGGAACTTCTTGAGTTGCAGCAACGGTGTGAAGGACCCTTTGGAAGTTCCAGTGGTTAGATGTGATTGGCCTCGAGAAGCCTCAGCGGAAATGGGCCTCATCTCGCCTGGAGGGCAAAACCTCCTGGATTTTCTCGAGTTGCGGAAGGTGCTCTCGACTTACGACGGGGACCTCAGGGACCCGCTCTGGTGGCCTCAGGAAAGGCCAGTCCCCATGCGAGTTCCTCGGGGGCCTCTCGGGATTCCTCTCCCGTCGATGCCGGGGCCTAAGACCTTGTGTGGAGTCGGGGCCGGAACCTGAGGATTCCTCTCCAGTGCTGACATGGATCTTGGGGTACTTCTGGAGTCTCCCCAGGGGAGTCAGTCCTCGTCTCGAATGCGGGCATGCACTTGCGCTTCCTCCAGAGCGGTAGCAGCAGTGTCACGCAGTCCGCCGCGTGGATCAAAGGATCTATGGTTTTCCCTCGAGTCTTTCCCACGAGGCTTTCCCACGAGGCTTTCCCACAGGGCTGTCCCACGTGCACACGTTGTGGGAGTCGATCCTCGGCTTGAACGTCAAGGCAGTGCAGGGAAAACAGGTTCCTCTGGAATGGACTGACATATCTGGGGGACTCTTGGAATGGTGGCATGACCCTGGAGTTCCTCTCGCCTTTCCTGTGGAGAGCGCCTCCTCTTGAGATGCGACGGGAACGCCGGGAATTCTTTCCCTACGAAACAGGGAAAGGATCCCTCATCTCGAGCTAGGAGGCGGAAACGGGGCTCCCCTGAGTGTGTGCGGGACCCCACGTGCTTCCTCTCGAGTGGAGACGGGTATCTTGGGGAACTTCTTGAGTTGCAGCAACGGTGTGAAGGACCCTTTGGAAGTTCCAGTGGTTAGATGTGATTGGCCTCGAGAAGCCTCAGCGGAAATGGGCCTCTTCTCGCCTGGAGGGCAAAACCTCCTGGATTTTCTCGAGTTGCGGCAGGTGCTCTCGACTTACGACGGGGACCTCAGGGACCCGCTCTGGTGGCCTCAGGAAAGGCCAGTCCCCATGCGAGTTCCTCGGGGGCCTCTCGGGATTCCTCTCCCGTCGATTCCGGGGCCTAAGACCTTGTGTGGAGTCGGGGCCGGAACCTGAGGATTCCTCTCCAGTGCTGACATGGATCTTGGGGTACTTCTGGAGTCTCCCCAGGGGAGTCAGTCCTCGTCTCGAATGCGGGCATGCACTTGCGCTTCCTCCAGAGCGGTAGCAGCAGTGTCACGCAGTCCGCCGCGTGGATCAAAGGATCTATGGTTTTCCCTCGAGTCTTTCCCACGAGGCTTTCCCACGAGGCTTTCCCACAGGGCTGTCCCACGTGCACACGTGGTGGGAGTCGATCCTCGGCTTGAACGTCAAGGTAGTGCAGGGAAAACAGGTTCCTCTGGAATGGACTGACACATCTGGGGGACTCTTGGAATGGTGGCATGACCCTGGAGTTCCTCTCGCCTTTCCTGTGGAGAGCGCCTCCTCTTGAGATGCGACGGGAACGCCGGGAATTCTTTCCCTACGAAACAGGGAAAGGATCCCTCATGTCGAGCTAGGAGGCGGAAACGGGGCTCCCCTGGGTGTGTGCGGGACACCACGTGCTTCCTCTCGAGTGCAGACGGGTATGTCGGGGAACTTCTTGAGTTGCAGCAAGGGTGTGAAGGACCCTTTGGAAGTTCCAGTGGATAGATGTGATTGGCCTCGAGAAGCCTCAGCGGAAATGGGCCTCATCTCGCCTGGAGGGCAAAACCTCCTGGATTTTCTCGAGTTGCGGCAGGTGCTCTCGACTTACGACGGGGACCTCAGGGACCCGCCCTGGTGGCCTCAGGAAAGGCCAGTCCCCATGCAAGTTCCTCGGGGGCCTTTCGGGATTCCTCTCCCGTCGATGCCGGGGCCTAAGACCTTGTGTGGAGTCGGGGCCGGAACCTGAGGATTCCTCTCCAGTGCTGACATGGATCTTGGGGTACTTCTGGAGTCTCCCCAGGGGAGTCAGTCCTCGTCTCGAATGCGGGCATGCACTTGCGCTTCCTCCAGAGCGGTAGCAGCAGTGTCACGCAGTCCGCCGCGTGGATCAAAGGATCTATGGTTTTCCCTCGAGTCTTTCCCACGAGGCTTTCCCACAGGGCTGTCCCACGTGCACACGTGGGGGGAGTCGATCCTCGGCTTGAACGTCAAGGCAGTGCAGGGAAAACAGGTTCCTCTGGAATGGACTGACATATCTGGGGGACTCTTGGAATGGTGGCATGACCCTGGAGTTCCTCTCGCCTTTCCTGTGGAGAGCGCCTCCTCTTGAGATGCGACGGGAACGCCGGGAATTCTTTCCCTACGAAACAGGGAAAGGATCCCTCATCTCGAGCTAGGAGGCGGAAACGGGGCTCCCCTGGATGTGTGCGGGACGCCACGTGCTTCCTCTCGAGTGCAGGCGGGTATGTCGGGGAACTTCTTGAGTTGCAGCAAGGGTGTGAAGGACCCTTTGGAAGTTCCAGTGGTTAGATGTGATTGGCCTCGAGAAGCCTCAGCGGAAATGGGCCTCATCTCGCCTGGAGGTGAAAACCTCCTGGATTTTCTCGAGTTACGGCAGGTGTTCTCGACATACGACGGGGACCTCGGGGACCCGCTCTGGTGGCCTCAGGAAAGGCCAGTCCCCATGCGAGTTCCTCGGGGGCCTCTCGGGATTCCTCTCCCGTTGATGCCGGGGCCTAAGACCTTGTGTGGAGTCGGGGCCGGAACCTGAGGATTCCTCTCCAGTGCTGACATGGATCTTGGGGTACTTCTGGAGTCTCCCCAGGGGAGTCAGTCCTCGTCTTGAATGCGGGCATGCACTTGCGCTTTCCTCCAGAGCGGTAGCAGCAGTGTCACGCAGTCCGCCGCGTGGATCAAAGCATCTATGGTTTTCCCTCGAGTCTTTCCCACGAGGCTTTCCCACGAGGCTTTTCCACAGGGCTGTCCCACGTGCACACGTGGTGGGAGTCGATCCTCGGCTTGAACGTCAAGGCAGTGCAGGGAAAACAGGTTCCTCTGGAATGGACTGACACATCTGGGGAACTCTTGGAATGGTGTCACGACCCTGGAATTCCTCTCGCCTTTCCTGTGGAAAGCGCCTCCTCTTGAGATGCGACGGGAACGCCGGGAATTCTTTCCCTACGAAACAGGGAAAGGATCCCTCATCTCGAGCTAGGAGGCGGAAACGGGGCTCCCCTGGGTGTGTGCGGGACCCCACGTGCTTCCTCTCGAGTGGAGACGGGTATGTTGGGGAACTTCTTGAGTTGCAGCAACGGTGTGAAGGACCCTTTGGAAGTTCCAGTGGTTAGATGTGATTGGCCTCGAGATGCCTCAGCGGAAATGGGCCTCATCTCGCCTGGAGGGCAAAACCTCCTGGATTTTCTCGAGTTGCGGAAGGTGCTCTCGACTTACGACGGGGACCTCAGGGACCCGCTCTGGTGGCCTCAGGAAAGGCCAGTCCCCATGCGAGTTCCTCGGGGGCCTCTCGGGATTCCTCTCCCGTCGATGCCGGGGCCTAAGACCTTGTGTGGAGTCGGGGCCGGAACCTGAGGATTCCTCTCCAGTGCTGACATGGATCTTGGGGTACTTCTGGAGTCTCCCCAGGGGAGTCAGTCCTCGTCTCGAATGCGGGCATGCACTTGCGCTTCCTCCAGAGCGGTAGCAGCAGTGTCACGCAGTCCGCCGCGTGGATCAAAGGATCTATGGTTTTCCCTCGAGTCTTTCCCACGAGGCTTTCCCACGAGGCTTTCCCACAGGGCTGTCCCACGTGCACACGTGGTGGGAGTCGATCCTCGGCTTGAACGTCAAGGCAGTGCAGGGAAAACAGGTTCCTCTGGAATGGACTGACACATCTGGGGGACTCTTGGAATGGTGGCATGACCCTGGAGTTCCTCTCGCCTTTCCTGTGGAGAGCGCCTCCTCTTGAGATGCGACGGGAACGCCGGGAATTCTTTCCCTACGAAACAGGGAAAGGATCCCTCATGTCGAGCTAGGAGGCGGAAACGGGGCTCCCCTGGATGTGTGCGGGACACCACGTGATTCCTCTCGAGTGCAGACGGATATGTCGGGGAACTTCTTGAGTTGCAGCAAGGGTGTGAAGGACCCTTTGGAAGTTCCAGTGGTTAGATGTGATTGGCCTCGAGAAGCCTCAGCGGAAATGGGCCTCATCTCGCTGGAGGGCAAAACCTCCTGGATTTTCTCGAGTTGCGGCAGGTGCTCTCGACTTACGACGGGGACCTCAGGGACCCGCTCTGGTGGCCTCAGGAAAGGCCAGTCCCCATGCGAGTTCCTCGGGGGCCTCTCGGGATTCCTCTCCCGTCGATGCTGGGGCCTAAGACCCTGTGTGGAGTCGGGGCTGGAACCTGAGGATTCCTCTCCAGTGCTGACATGGATCTTGGGGTACTTCTGGAGTCTCCCCAGGGGAGTCAGTCCTCGTCTCGAATGCGGGCATGCACTTGCGCTTCCTCCAGAGCGGTAGCAGCAGTGTCACGCAGTCCGCCGCGTGGATCAAAGGATCTATGGTTTTCCCTCGAGTCTTTCTCACGAGGCTTTCCCACGAGGCTTTCCCACAGGGCTGTCCCACGTGCACACGTGGTGGGAGTCGATCCTCGGCTTGAACGTCAAGGCAGTGCAGGGAAAACAGGTTCCTCTGGAATGGACTGACACATCTGGGGGACTCTTGGAATGGTGGCATGACCCTGGAGTTCCTCTCGCCTTTCCTGTGGAGAGCGCCTCCTCTTGAGATGCGACGGGAACGCCGGGAATTCTTTCCCTACGAAACAGGGAAAGGATCCCTCATCTCGAGCTAGGAGGCGGAAACGGGGCTCCCCTGGATGTGTGCGGGACCCCACGTGCTTCCTCTCGAGTGGAGACGGGTATGTCGGGGAACTTCTTGAGTTGCAGCAACGGTGTGAAGGACCCTTTGGAAGTTCCAGTGGTTAGATGTGATTGGCCTCGAGAAGCCTCAGCGGAAATGGGCCTCATCTCGCCTGGTGGGCAAAACCTCCTGGATTTTCTCGAGTTGCGGCAGGTGCTCTCGACTTACGACGGGGACCTCAGGGACCCGCTCTGGTGGCCTCAGGAAAGGTCAGTCCCCATGAGAGTTCCTCGGGGGCCTCTCGGGATTCCTCTCCCGTCGATGCCGGGGCCTAAGACCTTGTGTGGAGTCGGGGCCGGAACCTGAGGATTACTCTCCAGTGCTGACAAGGATCGTGGGGTACTTCTGGAGTCTCCCCAGGGGAGTCAGTCCTCGTCTCGAATGCGGGCATGCACTTGCGCTTTCCTCCAGAGCGGTAGCAGCAGTGTCACGCAGTCCGCCGCGTGGATCAAAGGATCTATGGTTTTCCCTCGAGTCTTTCCCACGAGGCTTTCCCACGAGGCTTTCCCACAGGGCTGTCCCACGTGCACACGTGGTGGGAGTCGATCCTCGGCTTGAACGTCAAGGCAGTGCAGGGAAAACAGGTTCCTCTGGAATGGACTGACACATCTGGGGGACTCTTGGAATGGTGGCATGACCCTGGAGTTCCTCTCGCCTTTCCTGTGGAGAGCGCCTCCTCTTGAGATGCGACGGGAACGCCGGGAATTCTTTCCCTAAGAAACAGGGAAAGGATCCCTCATCTCGAGCTAGGAGGCGGAAACCGGGCTCCCCTGGATGTGTGCGGGACCCCACGTGCTTCCTCTCGAGTGCAGACGGGTATGTCGGGGAACTTCTTGAGTTGCAGCAAGGGTGTGAAGGACCCTTTGGAAGTTCCAGTGGTTAGATGTGATTGGCCTCGAGAAGCCTCAGCGGAAATGGGCCTCATCTCGCCTGGAGGGCAAAACCTCCTGGATTTTCTCGAGTTGCGGCAGGTGCTCTCGACTTACGACGGGGACCTCAGGGACCCGCTCTGGTGGCCTCAGGAAAGGCCAGTCCCCATGCGAGTTCCTCGGGGGCCTCTCGGGATACCTCTCCCGTCGATGCCGGGGCCTAAGACCCTGTGTGGAGTCGGGGCCGGAACCTGAGGATTCCTCTCCAGTGCTGACATGGATCTTGGGGTACTTCTGGAGTCTCCCCAGGGGAGTCAGTCGTCGTCTCGAATGCGGGCATGCACTTGCGCTTCCTCCAGAGCGGTAGCAGCAGTGTCACGCAGTCCGCCGCGTGGATCAAAGGATCTATGGTTTTCCCTCGAGTCTTTCCCACGAGGCTTTCCCACGAGGCTTTCCCACAGGGCTGTCCCACGTGCACACGTGGTGGGAGTCGATCCTCGGCTTGAACGTCAAGGCAGTGCAGGGAAAACAGGTTCCTCTGGAATGGACTGACACATCTGGGGGACTCTTGGAATGGTGGCAGGACCCTGGAGTTCCTCTCGCCTTTCCTGTGGAGAGCGCCTCCTCTTGAGATGCGACGGGAACGCCGGGAATTCTTTCCCTAAGAAACAGGGAAAGGATCCCTCATCTCGAGCTAGGAGGCGGAAACCGGGCTCCCCTGGATGTGTGCTGGACCCCACGTGCTTCCTCTCGAGTGTAGACGGGTATGTCGGGGAACTTCTTGAGTTGCAGCAAGGGTGTGAAGGACCCTTTGGAAGTTCCAGTGGTTAGATGTGATTGGCCTCGAGAAGCCTCAGCGGAAATGGGCCTCATCTCGCCTGGAGGGCAAAACCTCCTGGATTTTCTCGAGTTGCGGCAGGTGCTCTCGACTTACGACGGGGACCTCAGGGACCCGCTCTGGTGGCCTCAGGAAAGGCCAGTCCCCATGCGAGTTCCTCGGGGGCCTCTCGGGATACCTCTCCCGTCGATGCCGGGGCCTAAGACCCTGTGTGGAGTCGGGGCCGGAACCTGAGGATTCCTCTCCAGTGCTGACATGGATCTTGGGGTACTTCTGGAGTCTCCCCAGGGGAGTCAGTCCTCGTCTCGAATGCGGGCATGCACTTGCGCTTCCTCCAGAGCGGTAGCAGCAGTGTCACGCATTCCGCCGCGTGGATCAAAGGATCTATGGTTTTCCCTCGAGTCTTTCCCACGAGGCTTTCCCACGAGGCTTTCCCACAGGGCTGTCCCACGTGCACACGTGGTGGGAGTCGATCCTCGGCTTGAACGTCAAGGCAGTGCAGGGAAAACAGGTTCCTCTGGAATGGACTGACACATCTGGGGGACTCTTGGAATGGTGGCAGGACCCTGGAGTTCCTCTCGCCTTTCCTGTGGAGAGCGCCTCCTCTTGAGATGCGACGGGAACGCCGGGAATTCTTTCCCTACGAAACAGGGAAAGGATCCCTCATCTCGAGCTAGGAGGCGGAAACGGGGCTCCCCTGGATGTGTGCGGGACCCCACGTGCTTCCTCTCGAGTGCAGACGGGTATGTCGGGGAACTTCTTGAGTTGCAGCAAGGGTGTGAAGGACCCTTTGGAAGTTCCAGTGGTTAGATGTGATTGGGCTCGGGAAGCCTCAGCGGAAATGGGCCTCATCTCGCCTGGTGGGCAAAACCTCCTGGATTTTCTCGAGTTGCGGCAGGTGCTCTCGACTTACGACGGGGACCTCAGGGACCCGCTCTGGTGGCCTCAGGAAAGGCCAGTCCCCATGCGAGTTCCTCGGGGGTGTCTCGGGATACCTCTCCCGTCGATGCCGGGGCCTAAGACCTTGTGTGGAGTCGGCCCGGAACCTGAGGATTCCTCTCGAGTGCTGACATGGATCTTGGGGTACTTCTGGAGTCTCCCAAGGGGAGTCAGTCCTCGTCTCGAATGCGGGCATGCCCTTGCGCTTTCCTCCAGAGCGGTAGCAGCAGTGTCACGCAGTCCGCCGCGTGGATCAAAGGATCTATGGTTTTCCCTCGAGTCTTTCCCACGAGGCTTTCCCACGAGGCTTTTCCACAGGGCTGTCCCACGTGCACACGTGGTGGGAGTCGATCCTCGGCTTGAACGTCAAGGCAGTGCAGGGAAAACAGGTTCCTCTGGAATGGACTGACACATCTGGGGGACTCTTGGAATGGTGGCATGACCCTGGAGTTCCTCTCGCCTTTCCTGTGGAGAGCGCCTCCTCTTGAGATGCGACGCGAACGCCGGGAATTCTTTCCCTAAGAAACAGGGAAAGGATCCCTCATCTCGAGCTAAGAGGCGGAAACGGGGCTCCCCTGGATGTGTGCGGGACACCACGTGCTTCCTCTCGAGTGCAGACGGGTATGTCGGGGAACTTCTTGAGTTGCAGCAAGGGTGTGAAGGACCCTTTGGAAGTTCCAGTGGTTAGATGTGATTGGCCTCGAGAAGCCTCAGCGGAAATGGGCCTCATCTCGCCTGGAGGGCAAAACCTCCTGGATTTTCTCGAGTTGCGGAAGGTGCTCTCGACTTACGACGGGGACCTCAGGGACCCGCTCTGGTGGCCTCAGGAAAGGCCAGTCCCCATGCGAGTTCCTCGGGGGCCTCTCGGGATTCCTCTCCCGTCGATGCCGGGGCCTAAGACCTTGTGTGGAGTCGGGGCCGGAACCTGAGGATTCCTCTCCAGTGCTGACATGGATCTTGGGGGTACTTCTGGAGTCTCCCCAGGGGAGTCAGTCCTCGTCTCGAATGCGGGCATGCACTTGCGCTTCCTCCAGAGCGTTAGCAGCAGTGTCACGCAGTCCGCCGCGTGGATCAAAGGATCTATGGTTTTCCCTCGAGTCTTTCCCACGAGGCTTTCCCACGAGGCTTTCCCACAGGGCTGTCCCACGTGCACACGTGGTGGGAGTCGATCCACGGCTTGAACGTCAAGTCAGTGCAGGGAAAACAGGTTCCTCTGGAATGGACTGACACATCTGGGGGACTCTTGGAATGGTGGCATGACCCTGGAGTTCCTCTCGCCTTTCCTGTGGAGAGCGCCTCCTCTTGAGATGCGACGGGGACGCCGGGAATTCTTTCCCTACGAAACAGGGAAAGGATCCCTCATCTTGAGCTAGGAGGCGGAAACGGGGCTCCCCTGGATGTGTGCGGGACCCCACGTGCTTCCTCTCGAGTGCAGACGGGTATGTCGGGGAACTTCTTGAGTTGCAGCAAGGGTGTGAAGGACCCTTTGGAAGTTCCAGTGGTTAGATGTGATTGGCCTTGAGAAGCCTCAGCGGAAATGGGCCTCATCTCGCCTGGTGGGCAAAACCTCCTGGATTTTCTCGAGTTGCGGCAGGTGCTCTCGACTTACGACGGGGACCTCAGGGACCCGCTCTGGTGGCCTCAGGAAAGGCCAGTCCCCATGCGAGTTCCTCGGGGGCCTCTCGGGATTCCTCTCCCGTCGATGCCGGGGCCTAAGACCTTGTGTGGAGTCGGGGCCGGAACCTGAGGATTCCTCTCCAGTGCTGACATGGATCGTGGGGTACTTCTGGAGTCTCCCCAGGGGAGTCAGTCCTCGTCTCGAATGCGGGCATGCACTTGCGCTTTCCTCCAGAGCGGTAGCAGCAGTGTCACGCAGTCCGCCGCGTGGATCAAAGCATCTATGGTTTTCCCTCGAGTCTTTCCCACGAGGCTTTCCCACGAGGCTTTCCCACAGGGCTGTCCCACGTGCACACGTGGTGGGAGTCGATCCTCGGCTTGAACGTCAAGGCAGTGCAGGGAAAACAGGTTCCTCTTGAATGGACTGACACATCCGGGGGACTCTTGGAATGGTGGCACGACCCTGGAGTTCCTCTCGCCTTTCCTGTGGAGAGCGCCTCCTCTTGAGATGCGACGGGAACGCCGGGAATTCTTTCCCTACGAAACAGGGAAAGGATCCCTCATCTCGAGCTAGGAGGCGGAAACGGGGCTCCCCTGGATGTGGGCGGGACACCACGTGCTTCCTCTCGAGTGGAGACGGGTATGTCGGGGAACTTCTTGAGTTGCAGCAAGGGTGTGAAGGACCCTTTGGAAGTTCCAGTGGTTAGACGTGATTAGCCTCGAGAAGCCTCAGCGGAAATGGGCCTCATCTCGCCTGGAGGGCAAAACCTCCTGGATTTTCTCGAGTTGCGGCAGGTGCTCTCGACTTACGACGGGGACCTCAGGGACCCGCTCTGGTGGCCTCAGGAAAGGCCAGTCCCCATGCGAGTTCTTTGGGGGCTTTTCGGGATTCCTCTCCCGTCGATGCCGGGCCTAAGACCTTGTGTGGAGTCGGGGCCGGAAAATGAGGATTCCTCTTCAGTGCTGACATGGATCTTGGGGTACTTCTGGAGTCTCCCCAGGGGAGTCAGTCCTCGTCTCGAATGCGGGCATGCACTTGCGATTTCCTCCAGAGCTGTAGCAGCAGTGTCACGCAGTCCGCCGCGTGGATCAAAGGATCTGTGGTTTTCCCTAGAGTCTTTCCCACGAGGCTTTCCCACGAGGCTTTCCCACAGGGCTGTCCCACGTGCACACGTGGTGGGAGTCGATCCTCGGATTGAACGTCAAGGCAGTGAAGGGAAAACAGGTTCCTCTGGAATGGACTGACACATCTGGGGGACTCTTGGAATGGTGTCACGACCCTGGAGTTCCTCTCGCCTTTCCTGTGGAGAGCGCCTCCTCTTGAGATGCGACGGGAACGCCGGGAATTCTTTCGCTACGAAACAGGGAAAGGATCCCTCATCTCGAGCTAGGAGGCGGAAACGGGGCTCCCCTGGATGTGTGCGGGACCCCACGTGCTTCCTCTCGAGTGGAGACGGGTATCGGGGACCTTCTTGAGATGCAGCAAGGGTGTGAAGGACCCTTTGGAAGTTCCAGTGGTTAGATGTGATTGGCCTCGAGAAGCCTCAGCGGAAATGGGCCTCATCTCGCCTGGAGGGCAAAACCTCCTGGATTTTCTCGAGTTGCGGCAGGTGCTCTCGACTTACGACGAGGACCTCAGGGACCCGCTCTGGTGGCCTCAGGAAAGGCCAGTCCCCATGCGAGTTCCTCTGGGGATTCCTCTCCCGTCGATGCCGGGGCCTAAGACCTTGTGTGGAGTCGGGGCCGGAACTTGAGGATTCCTCTCCAGTGCTGACATGGATCTTGGGGTACTTCTGGAGTCTCCCCAGGGGAGTCAGTCCTCGTCTCGAATGCGGGCATGCACTTGCGCTTTCCTCCAGAGCGGTAGCAGCAGTGTCACGCAGTCCGCCGCGTGGATCAAAGGATCTATGGTTTTCCCTCGAGTCTTTCCCACGAGGCTTTCCCACGACGCTTTCCCACAGGGCTGTCCCACGTGCACATGTGGTGGGAGTCGATCCTCGACTTGAACGTCAAGGCAGTGCAGGGAAAACAGGTTCCTCTGGAATGGACTGACACATCTGGGGGACTCTTGGAATGGTGGCACGACCCTGGAGTTCCTCTCGCCTTTCCTGTGGAGAGCGCCTCCTCTTGAGATGCGACGGGAACGCCGGGAATTCTTTCCCTAAGAAACAGGGAAAGGATCCCTCATCTCGAGCTAGGAGGCGGAAACCGGGCTCCCCTGGATGTGTGCGGGACCCACGTGCTTCCTCTCGAGTGGAGACGGGTATGTCGGGGAACTTCTTGAGTTGCAGCAAGGGTGTGAAGGGCCCTTTGGAAGTTCCAGTGGTTAGACGTGATTAGCCTCGAGAAGCCTCAGCGGAAATGGGCCTCATCTCGCCTGGAGGGCAAAACCTCCTGGATTTTCTCGAGTTGCGGCAGGTGCTCTCGACTTACGACGGGGACCTCAGGGACCCGCTCTGGTGGCCTCAGGAAAGGCCAGTCCCCATGCGAGTTCCTCGAGGGCCTCTCGGGATTCCTCTCCCGTCGATGCCGGGGCCTAAGACCTTGTGTGGAGTCGGGGCCGGAACCTGAGGATTCCTCTCCAGTGCTGACATGGATCTTGGGGTACTTCTGGAGTCTCCCCAGGGGAGTCAGTCCTCGTCTCGAATGCGGGCATGCACTTGCGCTTTCCTCCAGAGCGGTAGCAGCAGTGTCACGCAGTCCGCCGCGTGGATCAAAGGATCTATGGTTTTCCCTCGAGTCTTTCCCACGAGGCTTTCCCACGAGGCTTTCCCACAGGGCTGTCCCACGTGCACACGTGGTGGGAGTCGATCCTCGGCTTCAACTTCAAGGCAGTGCAGGGAAAACAGGTTCCTCTGGAATGGACTGACACATCTGGGGGACTCTTGGAATGGTGGCACGACCCTGGAGTTCCTCTCGCCATTCCTGTGGAGAGCGCCTCCTCTTGAGATGCGACGGGAACGCCGGGAATTCTTTCCCTACGAAACAGGGAAAGGATCCCTCATCTCGAGCAAGGAGGCGGAAACGGGGCTCCCCTGCATGTGTGCAGGACCCACGTGCTTCCTCTCGAGTGGAGACGGGTATGTCGGGGAACTTCTTGAGTTGCAGCAACGGTGTGAAGGACCCTTTGGAAGTTCCAGTGGTGAGATGTGATTGGCCTCGAGAAGCCTCAGCGGAAATGGGCCTCATCTCGCCTGGAGGGCAAAACCTCCTGGATTTTCTCGAGTTGCGGCAGGTGCTCTCGACTTACGACGGGGACCTCAGGGACCCGCTCTGGTGGCCTCAGGAAAGGCCAGTCCCCATGCGAGTTCCTTGGGGGCCTCTCGGGATTCCTCTCCGGTCGATGCCGGGGCCTAAGACCTTGTGTGGAGTCGGGGCCGGAACCTGAGGATTCCTCTCCAGTGCTGACATGGATCTTGGGGTACTTCTGGAGTCTCCCCAGGGGAGTCAGTCCTCGTCTTGAATGTGGGCATGCACTTGCCCTTTCCTCCAGAGCGGTAGCAGCAGTGTCACGCAGTCTGCCGCGTGGATCAAAGGATCTATGGTTTTCCCTCGAGTCTTTCAAACGAGGCTTTCCCACGAGGCTTTCTCACAGGGCTGTCCCACGTGCACACGTGGTGGGAGTCGATCCTCGGCTTGAACTTCAAGGCAGTGCAAGGAAAACAGGTTCCTCTGGAATGGACTGACACATCTGGGGGACTCTTGGAATGGTGGCACGACCCTGGAGTTCCTCTCGCCTTTCCTGTGGAGAGCGCCTCCTCTTGAGATGCGACGGGAACGCCGGGAATTCTTTCCCTACGAAACAGGGAAAGGATCCCTCATCTCGAGCTAGGAGGCGGAAACGGGGCTCCCCTGGATGTGTGCGGGACCCCACGTGCTTCCTCTCGAGTGGAGACGGGTATGTCGGGGAACTTCTTGAGTTGCAGCAAGGGTGTGAAGGACCCTTTGGAAGTTCCAGTGGTTAGATGTGATTGGCCTCGAGAAGCCTCAGCGGAAATGGGCCTCATCTCGCCTGGAGGGCAAAACCTCCTGGATTTTCTCGAGTTGCGGAAGGTGCTCTCGACTTACGACGGGGACCTCAGGGAACCGCTCTGGTGACCTCAGGAAAGGCCAGTCCCCATGCGAGTTCCTCGGGGGCCTCTCGGGATTCCTCTCCCGTCGATGCCGGGGCCTAAGACCTTGTGTGGAGTCGGGGCCGGAACCTGAGATTTCCTCTCCAGTGCTGACATGGATCTTGGGGTACTTCTGGAGTCTCCCCAGGGGAGTCAGTCCTCGTCTCGAATGCGGGCATGCACTTGCGCTTCCTCCAGAGCGGTAGCAGCAGTGTCACGCAGTCCGCCGCGTGGATCAAAGGATCTATGGTTTTCCCTCGAGTCTTTCCCACGAGGCTTTCCCACGAGGCTTTCCCACAGGGCTGTCCCACGTGCACACGTGGTGGGAGTCGATCCTCGGATTGAACGTCAAGGCAGTGCAGGGAAAACAGGTTCCTCTGGAATGGACTGACACATCTGGGGGACTCTTGGAATGGTGGCACGACCCTGGAGTTCCTCTCGCCTTTCCTGTGGAGAGCGCCTCCTCTTGAGATGCGACGGGAAAGCCGGGAATTCTTTCCCTACGAAACAGGGAAAGGATCCCTCATCTCGAGCTAGGAGGTGGAAACGGGGCTCCCCGGATGTGTGCGGGACCCCACGTGCTTCCTCTCGAGTGGAGACGGGTATGTCGGGGAACTTCTTGAGTTGCAGCAAGGGTGTGAAGGACCCTTTGGAAGTTCCAGTGGTTAGATGTGATTGGCCTCGAGAAGCCTCAGCGGAAATGGGCCTCATCTCGCCTGGAGGGCAAAACCTCCTGGATTTTCTCGAGTTGCGGCAGGTGCTATCGACTTACGACGGGGACCTCGGGGACCCGCTCTGGTGGCCTCAGGAAAGGCCAGTCCCCATGCGAGTTCCTCGGGGGCCTCTCGGGATTCCTCTCCCGTCGATGCCGGGGCCTAAGACCTTGTGTGGAGTCGGGGCCGGAACCTGAGGATTCCTCTCCAGTGCTGACATGGATCTTGGGGTACTTCTGGAGTCTCCCCAGGGGAGTCAGTCCTCGTCTCGAATGCGGGCATGCACTTGCGCTTTCCTCCAGAGCGGTAGCAGCCGTGTCACGCAGTCCGCCGCGTGGATCAAAGGATCTATGGTTTTCCCTCGAGTCTTTCCCACGAGGCTTTCCCACAGGGCTGTCCCACGTGCACACGTGGTGGGAGTCGATCCTCGGCTTGAACGTCAAGGCAGTGCAGGGAAAACAGGTTCCTCTGGAATGGACTGACACATCTGGGGGACTCTTGGAATGGTGGCATGACCCTGGAGTTCCTCTCGCCTTTCCTGTGGAGAGCGCCTCCTCTTGAGATGCGACGGGAACGCCGGGAATTCTTTCCCTACGAAACAGGGAAAGGATCCCTCATCTCGAGCTAGGAGGCGGAAACGGGGCTCCCCTGGATGTGTGCGGGACACCACGTGCTTCCTCTCGAGTGCAGGCGGGTATGTCGGGGAACTTCTTGAGTTGCAGCAATGGTGTGAAGGACCCTTTGGAAGTTCCAGTGGTTAGATGTGATTGGCCTCGAGAAGCCTCAGCGGAAATGGGCCTCATCTCGCCTGGAGGTGAAAACCTCCTGGATTTTCTCGAGTTACGGCAGGTGTTCTCGACATACGACGGGGACCTCGGGGACCCGCTCTGGTGGCCTCAGGAAAGGCCAGTCCCCATGCGAGTTCCTCGGGGGCCTCTCGGGATTCCTCTCCCGTTGATGCCGGGGCCTAAGACCTTGTGTGGAGTCGGGGCCGGAACCTGAGGTTTCCTCTCCAGTGCTGACATGGATCTTGGGGTACTTCTGGAGTCTCCCCAGGGGAGTCAGTCCTCGTCTCGAATGCGGGCATGCACTTGCGCTTCCTCCAGAGCGGTAGCAGCAGTGTCACGCAGTCCGCCGCGTGGATCAAAGGATCTATGGTTTTCCCTCGAGTCTTTCCCACGAGGCTTTCCCACGAGGCTTTCCCACAGGGCTGTCCCACGTGCACACGTGGTGGGAGTCGATCCTCGGCTTGAACGTCAAGGCAGTGCAGGGAAAACAGGTTCCTCTGGAATGGACTGACACATCTGGGGGACTCTTGGAATGGTGGCACGACCCTGGAGTTCCTCCCGCCTTTCCTGTGGAGAGCGCCTCCTCTTGAGATGCGACGGGAACGCCGGGAATTCTTTCCCTACGAAACAGGGAAAGGATCCCTCATCTCGAGCTAGGAGGCGGAAACGGGGCTCCCCTGGATGTGTGCGGGACACCACGTGCTTCCTCTCGAGTGGAGACGGGTATGTCGGGGAACTTCTTGAGTTGCAGCAAGGGTGTGAAGGACCCTTTGGAAGTTCCAGTGGTTAGATGTGATTGGCCTCGAGAAGCCTCAGCGGAAATGGGCCTCATCTCGCCTGGAGGGCAAAACCTCCTGGATTTTCTCGAGTTGCGGCAGGTGCTCTCGACTTACGACGGGGACCTCAGGGACCCGCTCTGGTGGCCTCAGGAAAGGCCAGTCCCCATGCGAGTTCCTCGGGGGCCTCTCGGGATTCCTCTCCCGTCGATGCCGGGGCCTAAGTCCTTGTGTGGAGTCGGGGCCGGAACCTGAGGATTCCTCTCCAGTGCTGCCATGGATCTTGGGGGTACTTCTGGAGTCTCCCCAGGGGAGTCAGTCCTCGTCTCGAATGCGGGCATGCACTTGCGCTTCCTCCAGAGCGGTAGCAGCAGTGTCACGCAGTCCGCCGCGTGGATCAAAGGATCTATGGTTTTCCCTCGAGTCTTTCCCACGAGGCTTTCCCACGAGGCTTTCCCACAGGGCTGTCCCACGTGCACACGTGGTGGGAGTCGACCCTCGGCTTGAACGTCAAGGCAGTGCAGGGAAAACAGGTTCCTCTGGAATGGACTGACACATCTGGGGGACTCTTGGAGTGGTGTCACGACCCTGGAGTTCCTCTCGCCTTTCCTGTGGAGAGCGCCTCCTCTTGAGATGCGACGGGAACGCCGGGAATTCTTTCCCTACGAAACAGGGAAAGGATCCCTCATCTCGAGCTAGGGGGCGGAAACGGAGCTCCCCTGGATGTGTGCGGGACCCCACGTGCTTCCTCTCGAGTGGAGACGGGTATGTCGGGGAACTTCTTGAGTTGCAGCAATGGTGTGAAGGACCCTTTGGAACTTCCAGTGGTTAGATGTGATTGGCCTTGAGAAGCCTCAGCGGAAATGGGCCTCATCTCGCCTGGAGGGCAAATCTCCTGAATTTTCTCGAGTTGCGGCAGGTGCTCTCGATTTACGACGGGGACCTCAGGGACACGCTCTGGTGGCCTCAGGAAAGGCCAGTCCCCATGCGAGTTCCTCGGGGGCCTCTCAGGATTCCACTCCCGTCGATGCCGGGGCCTAAGACCTTGTGTGGAGTCGGGGCCGGAACCTGAGGATTCCTCTCCAGTGCTGACATGGATCTTGGGGTACTTCTGGAGTCTCCCCAGGGGAGTCAGTCCTCGTCTCGAATGCGGGCATGCACTTGCGCTTTCCTCCAGAGCGGTAGCAGCAGTGTCACGCAGTCCGCCGCGTGGATCAAAGGATCTATGGTTTTCCCTCGAGTCTTTCCCACGAGGCTTTCCCATGAGGCTTTCCCACAGGGCTGTCCCACGTGCACACGTGGTGGGAGTGGATCCTCGTCTTGAACGTCAAGGCAGTGCAGGGAAAACAGGTTCCTCTGGAATGGACTGACACATCTGGGGGACTATTGGAATGGTGGCACGACCCTGGAGTTCCTCTCGTCTTTCCTGTGGAGAGCGCCTCCTCTTGAGATGCGACGGGAACGCCGGGAATTCTTTCCCTACGAAACAGGGAAAGGATCCCTCATCTCGAGCTAGGAGGCGGAAACGGGGCTCCCCTGGATGTGTGCGGGACACCACGTGCTTCCTCTCGAGTGGAGACGGGTATGTCGGGGAACTTCTTGAGTTGCAGCAAGGGTGTGAAGGACCCTTTGGAAGTTCCAGTCGTTAGACGTGATTCGCCTCGAGAAGCCTCAGCGGAAATGGGCCTCATTTTGCCTGGAGGGCAAAACCTCCTGGATTTTCTCGAGTTGCGGCAGGTGCTTTCGACTTACGACGGGGACCTCAGGGACCCGCTCTGGTGGCCTCAGGAAAGGCCAGTCCCCATGCGAGTTCCTCGGGGGCCTCTCGGGATTCCTCTCCCGTCGATGCCGGGGCCTAAGACCTTCTGTGGAGTCGGGGCCGGAACCTGAGGATTCCTCTCCAGTGCTGACATGGATCTTGGGGTACTTCTGGAGTCTCCCCAGGGGAGTCAGTCCTCGTCTCGAATGCGGGCATGCACTTGCGCTTTCCTCCAGAGCGGTAGCAGCAGTGTCACGCAGTCCGCCTCGTGGATCAAAGGATCTATGGTTTTGCCTCGAGTCTTTCCCACGAGGCTTTCCCACGAGGCTTTCCCACAGGGCTGTCCCACGTGCACACGTGGTGGGAGTCGATCCTCGGCTTGAACGTCAAGGCAGTGCAGGGAAAACAGGTTCCTCTGGAATGGACTGACACATCTGGGGGACTCTTGGAATGGTGGCACGACCCTGGAGTTCCTCTCGCCTTTCCTGTGGAGAGCGCCTCCTCTTGAGATGCAACGGGAACGCCGGGAATTCTTTCCCTACGAAACAGGGAAAGGATCCCTCATCTCGAGCTAGGAGGCGGAAACGGGGCTCCCCTGGATGTGGGCGGGACACCACGTGCTTCCTCTCGAGTGGAGACGGGTATGTCGGGGAACTTCTTGAGTTGCAGCAAGGGTGTGAAGGACCCTTTGGAAATTCCAGTGGTTAGACGTGATTAGCCTCGAGAAGCCTCAGCGGAAATGGGCCTCATCTCGCCTGGAGGGCAAAACCTCCTGGATTTTTTCGAGTTGCGGCAGGTGCTCTCGACTTAAGACGGGGACCTCAGGGACCCGCTCTGGTGGCCTCAGGAAAGGCCAGTCCACATGCGAGTTCTTTGGGGGCCTTTCGGGATTCCTCTCCCGTCGATGCCGGGCCTAAGACCTTGTGTGGAGTCGGGGCCGGAACCTGAGGATTCCTCTTCAGTGCTTACATGGATCTTGGTGTACTTCTGGAGTCTCCCCAGGGGAGTCAGTCCTCGTCTCGAATGCGGGCATGCACTTGCGCTTTCCTCCAGAGCGGTAGCAGCAGTGTCACGCAGTCCGCCGCGTGGATCAAAGTATCTATGTTTTTCCCTCGAGTCTTTCCCACGAGGCTTTCCCACGAGGCTTTCCCACAGGGCTGTCCCACGTGCACACGTGGTAGGAGCGGATCCTCGGCTTGAACGTCAAGGCAGTGCACGGAAAACAGGTTCCTCTGGAATGGACTGACACATCTGGGGGACTCTTGGAATGGTGGCACGACCCTGGAGTTCCTCTCGTCTTTCCTGTGGAGAGCGCCTCCTCTTGAGATGCGACGGGAACGCCGGGAATTCTTTCCCTACGAAACAGGGAAAGGATCCCTCATCTCGAGCTAGGAGGCGGAAACGGGGCTCCCCTGGATGTGTGCGGGACACCACGTGCTTCCTCTCGAGTGGAGACGGGTATGTCGGGGAACTTCTTGAGTTGCAGCAAGGGTGTGAAGGACCCTTTGGAAGTTCCAGTGGTTAGACGTGATTCGCCTCGAGAAGCCTCAGCGGAAATGGGCCTCATCTTGCCTGGAGGGCAAAACCTCCTGGATTTTCTCGAGTTGCGGCAGGTGCTCTCGACTTACGACGGGGACCTCAGGGACCCGCTCTGGTGGCCTCAGGAAAGGCCAGTCCCCATGCGAGGTCCACGGGGGCCTCTCGGCATTCCTCTCCCGTCGATGCCGGGGCCTAAGACCGTGTGTGGAGTCAGGGCCGGAACCTGAGGATTCCTCTCCAGTGCTGACATGGATCTTGGGGGTACTTCTGGAGTCTCCCCAGGGGAGTCAGTCCTCGTCTCGAATGCGGGCATGCACTTGCGCTTTCCTCCAGAGCGGTAGCAGCAGTGTCACGCAGTCCGCCGCGTGGATCAAAGGATCTATGGTTTTCCCTCGAGTCTTTCCCACGAGGCTTTCCCACGAGGCTTTCCCACAGGGCTGTCCCACGTGCACACGTGGTGGGAGTCGATCCTAGGCTTGAACGTCAAGGCAGTGCAGGGAAAACAGGTTCCTCTGGAATGGACTGACACATCTGGGGGACTCTTGGAATGGTGGCACGACCCTGGAGTTCCTCTCGCCTTTCCTGTGGAGAGTGCCACCTCTTGAGATGCGACGGGAACGCCGGGAATTCTTTCCCTATGAAACAGGGAAAGGATCCCTCATCTCGAGCTAGGAGGCGGAAACGGGGCTCCCCTGGATGTGTGCGGGACACCACGTGCTTCCTCTCGAGTGGAGACGGGTATGTCGGGGAACTTCTTGAGTTGCAGCAAGGGTGTGAAGGACCCTTTGGAAGTTCCAGTGGTTAGACGTGATTAGCCTCGAGAAGCCTCAGCGGAAATGGGCCTCATCTCGCCTGGAGGGCAAAACCTCCTGGATTTTTTCGAGTTGCGGCAGGTGCTCTCGACTTACGACGGGGACCTCAGGGACCCGCTCTGGTGGCCTCAGGAAAGGCCAGTCCCCATGCGAGTTCTTTGGGGGCCTTTCGGGATTCCTCTCCCGTCGATGCCGGGCCTAAGACCTTGTGTGGAGTCGGGGCCGGAACCTGAGGATTCCTCTTCAGTGCTGACATGGATCTTGGGGTACTTCTGGAGTCTCCCCAGGGGAGTCAGTCCTCGTCTCGAATGCGGGCATGCACTTGCGATTTCCTCCAGAGCTGTAGCAGCAGTGTCATGCAGTCCGCCGCGTGGATCAAAGGATCTATGGTTTTCCCTCGAGTCTTTCCCACGAACTTTCCCACGAGGCTTTCCCACTGGGCTGTCCCACGTGCACACGTGGTGGGAGTGGATCCTCGGCTTGAATGTCAAGGCAGTGCAGGGAAAACAGGTTCCTCTGGAATGGACTGACACATCTGGGGGACTCTTGGAATGGTGTCACGACCCTGGAGTTCCTCTCGCCTTTCCTGTGGAGATCGCCTCCTCTTGAGATGCGACGGGAACGTCGGGAATTCTTTCCCTACGAAACAGGGAAAGGATCCCTCATCTCGAGCTAGGAGGCGGAAACGGGGCTCCCCTGGATGTGTGCGGGACACCACGTGCTTCCTCTCGAGTGGAGACGGGTATGTCGGGGAACTTCTTGAGTTTCAGCAAGGGTGTGAAGGACCCTTTGGAAGTTCCAGTGGTTAGATGTGATTGGCCTCGAGAAGCCTCAGCGGAAATGGGCCTCATCTCGCCTGGAGGGCAAAACCTCCTGGATTTTCTCGAGTTGCGGCAGGTGCTCTCGACTTACGACGGGGACCTCAGGGACCCGCTCTGGTGGCCTCAGGAAAGGCCAGTCCCCATGCGAGGTCCACGGGGGCCTCTCGGCATTCCTCTCCCGTCGATGCCGGGGCCTAAGACCGTGTGTGGAGTCGGGGCCGGAACCTGAGGATTCCTCTCCAGTGCTGACATGGATCTTGGGGGTATTTCTGGAGTCTCCCCAGGGGAGTCAGTCCTCGTCTCGAATGCGGGCATGCACTTGCGCTTTCCTCCAGAGCGGTAGCAGCAGTGTCACGCAGTCCGCCGCGTGGATCAAAGGATCTATGGTTTTCCCTCGAGTCTTTCCCACGAGGCTTTCCCACGAGGCTTTCCCACAGGGCTGTCCCACGTGCACACGTGGTGGGAGTGGATCCTCGGCTTGAACGTCAAGGCAGTGCACGGAAAACAGGTTCCTCTGGAATGGACTGACACATCTGGGGGACTATTGGAATGGTGGCACGACCCTGGAGTTCCTCTCGTCTTTCCTGTGGAGAGCGCCTCCTCTTGAGATGCGACGGGAACGCCGGGAATTCTTTCCCTACGAAACAGGGAAAGGATCCCTCATCTCGAGCTAGGAGGCGGAAACGGGGCTCCCCTGGATGTGTGCGGGACACCACGTGCTTCCTCTCGAGTGGAGACGGGTATGTCGGGGAACTTCTAGAGTTGCAGCAAGGGTGTGAAGGACCCTTTGGAAGTTCCAGTGGTTAGACGTGATTCGCCTCGAGAAGCCTCAGCGGAAATGGGCCTCATCTTGCCTGGAGGGCAAAACCTCCTGGATTTTCTCGAGTTGCGGCAGGTGCTCTCGACTTACGACGGGGACCTCAGGGAACCGCTCTGGTGGCCTCAGGAAAGGCCAGTCCCCATGCGAGGTCCACGGGGGCCTCTCGGCATTCCTCTCCCGTCGATGCCGGGGCCTAAGACCGTGTGTGGAGTCAGGGCCGGAACCTGAGGATTCCTCTCCAGTGCTGACATGGATCTTGGGGGTACTTCTGGAGTCTACCCAGGGGAGTCAGTCCTCGTCTCGAATGCGGGCATGCACTTGCGCTTTCCTCCAGAGCGGTAACAGCAGTGTCACGCAGTCCGCCGCGTGGATCAAAGGATCTATGGTTTTCCCTCGAGTCTTTCCCACGAGGCTTTCCCACGAGGCTTTCCCACAGGGCTGTCCCACGTGCACACGTGGTGGGAGTCGATCCTCGGCTTGAACGTCAAGGCAGTGCAGGGAAAACAGGTTCCTCTGGAATGGACTGACACATCTGGGGGACTCTTGGAATGGTGGCACGACCCTGGAGTTCCTCTCGCCTTTCCTGTGGAGAGTGCCACCTCTTGAGATGCGACGGGAACGCCGGGAATTCTTTCCCTACGAAACAGGGAAAGGATCCCTCATCTCGAGCTAGGAGGCGGAAACGGGGCTCCCCTGGATGTGTGCAGGACCCACGTGCTTCCTCTCGAGTGGAGACGGGTATGTCGGGGAACTTCTTGCGTTGCAGCAAGGGTGTGAAGGACCCTTTGGAAGTTCCAGTGGTTAAACGTGATTAGCCTCGAGAAGCCTCAGCAGAAATGGGCCTCATCTCGCCTGGAGGGCAAAACCTCCTGGATTTTCTCGAGTTGCGGCAGGTGCTCTCGACTTACGACGGGGACCTCAGGGACCCGCTCTGGTGGCCTCAGGAAAGGCCAGTCCCCATGCGAGTTCCTCGGGGGCCTCTCGGGATTCCTCTCCCGTCGATGCCGGGGCCTAAGACCTTGTGTGGAGTCGGGGCCGGAACCTGAGGATTCCTCTCCAGTGCTGACATGGATCTTGGGGTACTTCTGGAGTCTCCCCAGGGGAGTCAGTCCTCGTCTCGAATGCGGGCATGCACTTGCGCTTTCCTCCAGAGCGGTAGCAGCAGTGTCACGCAGTCCGCCGCGTGGATCAAAGGATCTATGGTTTTCCCTCGAGTCTTTCCCACGAGGCTTTCCCACGAGGCTTTCCCACAGGGCTGTCCCACGTGCACACGTGGTGGGAGTCGATCCTGGGCTTGAACGTCAAGGCAGTGCAGGGAAAACAGGTTCCTCTGGAATGGACTGACACATCTGGGGGGCTCTTGGAATGGTGGCATGACCCTGGAGTTCCTCTCGCCTTTCCTGTGGAGAGTGCCTCCTCTTGAGATGCGACGGGAACGCCGGGAATTCTTTCCCTACGAAACAGGGAAAGGATCCATCATCTCGAGGTAGGAGGCGGAAACGGGGCTCCCCTGGATGTGTGCGGGACCCCACGGGCTTCCTCTCGAGTGGAGACGGGTATGTCGGGGAACTTCTTGAGTTGCAGCAAGGGTGTGAAGGACCCTTTGGAAGTTCCAGTGGTTAGATGTGATTGGCCTCGAGAAGCCTCAGCGGAAATGGGCCTCATCTCGCCTGGAGGGCGAAACCTCCTGGACTTTCTCGAGTTGCGGCAGGTGCTCTCGACTTACGACGGGGACCTCAGGGACCCGCTCTGGTGGCCTCAGGAAAGGCCAGTCCCCATGCGAGTTCCTCGGGGGCCTCTCGGGATTCCTCTCCCGTCAATGCCAGGGCCTAAGACCTTGTGTGGAGTCGGGGCCGGAACCTGAGGATTCCTCTCCAGTGCTGACATGGATCTTGGGGTACTTCTGTAGTCTCCCCAGGGGAGTCAGTCCTCGTCTCGAATGCGGGCATGCACTTGCGCTTTCCTCCAGAGCGGTAGCAGCAGTGTCACGCAGTCCGCCGCGTGGATCAAAGGATCTATGGTTTTCCCTCGAGGCTTTCCCACGAGGCTTTCCCACAGGGCTGTCCCACGTGCACACGTGGTGGGAGTCGATCCTCGGCTAGAACGTCAAGGCAGTGCAGGGAAAACAGGTTCCTCTGGAATGGACTGACACATCTGGGGGACTCTTGGAATGGTGTCACGACCCTGGAGTTCCTCTCGCCTTTCCTGTGGAGAGCGCCTCCTCTTGAGATGCGACGGGAACGCCGGGAATTCTTTCCCTACGAAACAGGGAAAGGATCCCTCATCTCGAGCTAGGAGGCGGAAACGGGGCTCCCCTGGATGTGTGCGGGACCCACGTGCTTCCTCTCGAGTGGAGACGGGTATGTCGGGGAACTTCTTGAGTTGCAGCAAGGGTGTGAAGGACCCTTTGGAATTTCCAGTGGTTAGACGTGATTAGCCTCGAGAAGCCTCAGCGGAAATGGGCCTCATCTCGCCTGGAGGGCAAAACCTCCTGGATTTTCTCGAGTTGCGGCAGGAGCTCTCGACTTACGACGGGGCCCTCAGGGACCCGCTCTGGTGGCCTCAGGAAAGGCCAGTCCCCATGCGAGTTCCTCGGCGGCCTCTCGGGATTCCTCTCCCGTCGATGCCAGGGCCTAAGACCTTGTGTGGAGTCGGGGCCGGAACCTGAGGATTCCTCTCCAGTGTTGACATGGATCTTGGGGTACTTCTGGAGTCTCCCCAGGGGAGTCAGTCCTCGTCTCGAATGCGGGCATGCACTTGCGCTTTCCTCCAGAGCGGTAGCAGCAGTGTCACGCAGTCCGCCGCGTGGATCAAAGGATCTATGGTTTTCCCTCGAGTCTTTCCCACGAGGCTTTCCCACGAGGCTTTCCCACAGGGCTGTCCCACGTGCACACGTGGTGGGAGTCGATCCTCGGCTTGAACGTCAAGGCAGTGCAGGGAAAACAGGTTCCTCTGGAATGGACTGACACATCTGGGGGACTCTTGGAATGGTGGCACGACCCTGGAGTTCCTCTCGCCTTTCCTGTGGAGAGCGCATCCTCTTGAGATGCGACGGGAACGCCGGGAATTCTTTCCCTACGAAACAGGGAAAGGATCCCTCATCTCGAGCTAGGAGGCGGAAACGGGGCTCCCCTCGATGTGTGCGGGACCCCACGTGCTTCCTCTCGAGGGGAGAGGGGTTGTCGCGGAACTGCTTGAGTTGCAGCAAGGGTGTGAAGGAACCTTTGGAATTTCCAGTGGTTAGATGTGATTAGCATCGAGAAGCCTCAGCGGAAATGGGCCTCATCTCGCCTGGAGGGCAAAACCTGGATTTTCTCGAGTTGCGGCAGGTGCTCTCGACTTACGACGGGGACCTCAGGGACCCGCTCTGGTGGCCTCAGGAAAGGCCAGTCCCCATGCGAGTTCCTCGGGGGCCTCTCGGCATTCCTCTCCCGTCGATGCCGGGGCCTAAGACCTTGTGTGGAGTCGGGGCCGGAACCTGAGGATTCCTCTCCAGTGCTGACATGGATCTTGGGGTACTTCTGGAGTCTCCCCAGGGGAGTCAGTCCTCGTCTCGAATGCGGGCATGCACTTGCGCTTTCCTCCAGAGCGGTAGCAGCAGTGTCACGCAGTCCGCTGCGTGGATCAAAGGATCTATGGTTTTCCCTCGAGTCTTTCCGACGAGGCTTTCCCACGAGGCTTTCCCACAGGGCTGTCCCACGAGCACACGTGGTGGGAGTCGATCCTCGGCTTGAACGTCAAGGCAGTGCAGGGAAAACAGGTTCCTCTGGAATGGACTGACACATCTGGGGGACTCTTGGAATGGTGGCATGACCCTGGAGTTCCTCTCGCCTTTCCTGTGGAAAGCGCCTCCTCTTGAGATGCGACGGGAACGCCGGGAATTCTTTCCCTACGAAACAGGGAAAGGATCCCTCATCTCGAGCAAGGAGTCGGAAACGGGGCTCCCCTGGATGGGTGCGGGACCCCACGTGCTTCCTCTCGAGTGGAGACGGGTATGTCGGGGAACTTCTTGAGTTGCAGCAAGGGTGTGAAAGACCCTTTCGAAGTTCCAGTGGTTAGATGTGATTGGCCTCGAGAAGCCTCAGCGGAAATGGGCCTCATCTCGCCTGGAGGGCAAAACCTCCTGGATTTTCTCGAGTTGCGGCAGGTGCTCTCGACTTACGACGGGGACCTCAGGGACCCGCTCTGGTGGCCTCAGGAAAGGCCAGTCCCCATGCGAGTTCCTCGGGGGCCTCTCGGGATTCCTCTCCCGTCGATGCCTGGGCCTAAGACCTTGTGTGAAGTCGGGGCCGGAACCTGAGGATTCCTCTCCAGTGCTGACATGGATCTTGGGGTACTTCTGGAGTCTCCCCAGGGGAGTCAGTCCTCGTCTCCAATGCGGGCATGCACTTGCGCTTTCCTCCAGAGCGGTAGCAGCAGTGTCACGCAGTCCGCCGCGTGGATCAAAGGATCTATGGTTTTCCCTCGAGTCTTTCCCACGAGGCTTTCCCACGAGGCTTTCCCACAGGGCTGTCCCACGTGCACACGTGTTGGGAGTCGATCCTCGGCTTGAAAGTCAAGGCAGTGCAGGGAAAACTGGTTCCTCTGGAATGGACTGACACATCTCGGGGACTCTTGGAATGGTGTCACGACCCTGGAGTTCCTCTCGTCTATCCTGTGGAGAGCGCCTCCTCTTGAGATGCGACGGGAACGCCGGGAATTCTTTCCCTACGAAACAGGGAAAGGATCCCTCATCTCGAGCTAGGAGGCGGAAACGGGGCTCCCCTGGATGTGTGCGGGACCCACGTGCTTCCTCTCGAGTGGAGACGGGTATGTCGGGGAACTTCTTGAGTTGCAGCAAGGGTGTGAAGGACCCTTTGGAAGTTCCAGTGGTTAGACGTGATTAGCCTCGAGAAGCCTCAGCGGAAATGGGCCTCATCTCGCCTGGAGGGCAAAACCTCCTGGATTTTCTCGAGTTGCGGCAGGTGCTCTCGACTTACGACGGGGACCTCAGGGACCCGCTCTGGTGGCCTCAGGAAAGGCCAGTCCCCATGCGAGTTCCTCGGGGGCCTCTCGGGATTCCTCTCCCGTCGATGCCGGGGCCTAAGACCTTGTGTGGAGTCGGGGCCGGAACCTGAGGATTCCTCTCCAGTGCTGACATGGATCTTGGGGTACTTCTGGAGTCTCCCCAGGGGAGTCAGTCCTCGTCTCGAATGCGGGCATGCACTTGCGCTTTCCTCCAGAGCGGTAGCAGCAGTGTCACGCAGTCCGCCGCGTGGATCAAAGGATATATGGTTTTCCCTCGAGTCTTTCCCACGAGGCTTTCCCACGAGGCTTTCCCACAGGGCTGTCCCACGTGCACACGTGGTGGGAGTGGATCCTCGGCTTGAACGTCAAGGCAGTGCAGGGAAAACAGGTTCCTCTGGAATGGACTGACACATCTGGGGGACTCTTGGAATGGTGGCACGACCCTGGAGTTCCTCTCGCCTTTCCTGTGGAGAGCGCCTCCTCTTGAGATGCGACGGGAACGCCGGGAATTCTTTCCCTACGAAACAGGGAAAGGATCCCTCATCTCGAGCTAGGAGGCGGAAACGGGGCTCCCCTGGATGTGTGCGGGACCCCACGTGCTTCCTCTCGAGTGGAGACGGGTATGTTGGGGAACTTCTTGAGTTGCAGCAAGGATGTGAAGGACCCTTTGGAAGTTCCAGTGGTTAGACGTGATTAGCCTCGAGAAGCCTCAGCGGAAATGGGCCTCATCTCGCCTGGAGGGCAAAACCTTCTGGATTTTCTCGAGTTGCGGCAGGTGCTCTCGACTTACGACGGGGACCTCAGGGACCCGCTCTGGTGGCCTCAGGAAAGCCAGTCCCCATGCGAGTTCCACGGGGGCCTCTCGGGATTCCTCTCCCGTCGATGCTGGGGCCTAAGTCCTTGTGTGGAGTCGGGGCCGGAACCTGAGGATTCCTCTCCCGTGCTGACATGGATCTTGGGGTACTTCTGGAGTCTCCCCAGGGGAGTCAGTCCTCGTCTCGAATGCGGGCATGCACTTGCGCTTTCCTCCAGAGCGGTAGCAGCAGTGTCACGCAGTCCGCCGCGTGGATCAAAGGATCTATGGTTTTCCCTCGAGTCTTTCCCACGAGGCTTTCCCACGAGGCTTTCCCACAGGGCTGTCCCACGTGCACACGTGGTGGGAGTCGATCCTCGGCTTGAACGTCAAGGCAGTGCAGGGAAAACAGGTTCCTCTGGAATGGACTGACACATCTGGGGGACTCTTGGAATGGTGGCACGACACTGGAGTTCCTCTCGCCTTTCCTGTGGAGAGCGCCACCTCTTGAGATGCGACGGGAACGACGGGAATTCTTTCCCTAAGAAACAGGGAAAGGATCCCTCATCTCGAGCTAGGAGGCGGAAACGGGGCTCCCCTGGATGTATGCGGGACCCCACGTGCTTCCTCTCGAGTGGAGACGGGTATGTCGGGGAACTTCTTGAGTTGCAGCAAGGGTGTGAAGGACCCTTTGGAAGTTCCAGTGGTTAGACGTGATTACCCTCGAGAAGCCTCAGCAGAAATGGGCCTCATCTCGCCTGGAGGGCAAAACCTCCTGGATTTTCTCGAGTTGCGGCAGGTGCTCTCGACTTACGACGGGGACCTCAGGGACCCGCTCTGGTGGCCTCAGGAAAGGCCAGTCCCCATGCGAGTTCCTCGGGGGCCTCTCGGGATTCCTCTCCCGTCGATGCCGGGGCCTAAGACCTTGTATGGAGTCGGGGCCCGAACCTGAGGATTCCTCTCCAGTGCTGACATGGATCTTGGGGTACTTCTGGAGTCTCCCCAGGGGAGTCAGTCCTCGTCTCGAATGCGGGCATGCACTTGCGCTTTCCTCCAGAGCGGTAGCAGCAGTGTCACGCAGTCCGCCGCGTGGATCAAAGGATCTATGGTTTTCCCTCGAGTCTTTCCCACGAGGCTTTCCCACGAGGCTTTCCCACAGGGCTGTCCCACGTGCACACGTGGTGGGAGTCGATCCTCGGCTTGAACGTCAAGGCAGTGCAGGGAAAACAGGTTCCTCTGGAATGGACTGACACATCTGGGGGACTCTTGGAATGGTGGCACGACCCTGGAGTTCCTCTCGCCTTTCCTGTGGAGAGCGCCTCCTCTTGAGATGCGACGGGAACGCCGGGAATTCTTTCCCTACGAAACAGGGAAAGGATCCCTCATCTCGAGCTAGGAGGCCGAAACGGGGCTCCCCTGGATGTGTGCGGGACCCCACGTGCTTCCTCTCGAGTGGAGACGGGTATGTCGGGGAACTTCTTGAGTTGCAGCAAGGGTGTGAAGGACCCTTTGAAGTTCCAGTGGTTAGACGTGATTAGCCTCGAGAAGCCTCAGCGGAAATGGGCCTCATCTCACCTGGAGGGCAAAACCTCCTGGATTTTCTCGAGTTGCGGCAGGTGCTCTCGACTTACGACGGGGACCTCAGGGACCCGCTCTGGTGGCCTCAGGAAAGGCCAGTCCCCATGCGAGTTCCTCGGGGGCCTTTCGGCATTCCTCTCCCGTCGATGCCGGGGCCTAAGACCTTGTGTGGAGTCGGGGCCGGAACCTGAGGATTCCTCTCCTGTGCTGACATGGATCTTGGGGTACTTCTGGAGTCTCCCCAGGGGAGTCAGTCCTCGTCTCGAATGCGGGCATGCACTTGCGCTTTCCTCCAGAGCGGTAGCAGCAGTGTCACGCAGTCCGCCGCGTGGATCAAAGGATCTATGGTTTTCCCTCGAGTCTTTCCCACGAGGCTTTCCCACGAGGCTTTCCCACAGGGCTGTCCCACGTGCACACGTGGTGGGAGTCGATCCTCGGCTTGAACGTCAAGGCAGTGCAGGGAAAACAGGTTCCTCTGGAATGGACTGACACATCTGGGGGACTCTTGGAATGGTGGCACGACCCTGGAGTTCCTCTCGCCTTTCCTGTGGAGAGCGCCTCCTCTTGAGATGCGACGGGAACGCCGGGAATTCTTTCCCTACGAAACAGGGAAAGGATCCCTCATCTCGAGCTAGGAGGCCGAAACGGGGCTCCCCTGGATGTGTGCGGGACCCAACGTGCTTCCTCTCGAGTGGAGACGGGTATGTGGAGGAACTTCTTGAGTTGCAGCAAGGGTGTGAAGGACCCTTTGGAAGTTCCAGTGGTTAGACGTGATTAGCCTCGAGAAGCCTCAGCGGAAATGGGCCTCATCTCACCTGGAGGGCAAAACCTCCTGGATTTTCTCGAGTTGCGGCAGGTGCTCTCGACTTACAACGGGGACCTCAGGGACCCGCTCTGGTGGCCTCAGGAAAGGCCAGTCCCCATGCGAGTTCCTCGGGGGCCTTTCGGCATTCCTCTCCCGTCGATGCCGGGGCCTAAGACCTTGTGTGGAGTCGGGGCCGGAACCTGAGGATTCCTCTCCAGTGCTGACATGGATCTTGGGTTACTTCTGGAGTCTCCCCAGGGGAGTCAGTCCTCGTCTCGAATGCGGGCATGCACTTGCGCTTTCCTCCAGAGCGGTAGCAGCAGTGTCACGCAGTCCGCCGCGTGGATCAAAGGATCTATGGTTTTCCCTCGAGTCTTTCCCACGAGGCTTTCCCACGAGGCTTTCCCACAGGGCTGTCCCACGTGCACACGTGGTGGGAGTCGATCCTCGGCTTGAACGTCAAGGCAGTGCAGGGAAAACAGGTTCCTCTGGAATGGACTGACACATCTGGGGGACTCTTGGAATGGTGGCACGACCCTGGAGTTCCTCTCGCCTTTCCTGTGGAGAGCGCCTCCTCTTGAGATGCGACGGGAACGCCGGGAATTCTTTCCCTACGAAACAGGGAAAGGATCCCTCATCTCGAGCTAGGAGGCGGAAACGGGGCTCCCCTGGATGTGTGCGGGACCGCACGTGCTTCCTCTCGAGTGGAGACGGGTATGTCGGGGAACTTCTTGAGTTGCAGCAAGGGTGTGAAGGACCCTTTGGAAGTTCCAGTGGTTAGACGTGATTAGCCTCGAGAAGCCTCAGCGGAAATGGGCCTCATCTCGCCTGGAGGGCAAAACCTCCTGGATTTTCTCGAGTTGCAGCAGGTGCTCTCGACTTACGACGGGGACCTCAGGGACCCGCTCTGGTGGCCTCAGGAAAGGCCAGTCCCCATGCGAGTTCCTCGGGGGCCTCTCGGGATTCCTCTCCCGTCGATGCCGGGGCCTAAGACCTTGTGTGGAGTCGGGGCCGGAACCTGAGGATTCCTCTCCAGTGCTGACATGGATCTTGGGGTACTTCTCGAGTCTCCCCAGGGGAGTCAGTCCTCGTCTCGAATGCGGGCATGCACTTGCGCTTTCCTCCAGAGCGGTAGCAGCAGTGTCACGCAGTCCGCCGCGTGGATCAAAGGATCTATGTTTTTCCCTCGAGTCTTTCCCACGAGGCTTTCCCACGAGGCTTTCCCACAGGGCTGTCCCACGTGCACACGTGGTGGGAGTCGATCCTCGGCTTGAACGTCAAGGCAGTGCAGGGAAAACAGGTTCCTCTGGAATGGACTGACACATCTGGGGGACTCTTGGAATGGTGCCACGACCCTGGAGTTCCTCTCGCCTTTCCTGTGGAGAGCGCCACCTCTTGAGATGCGACGGGAACGCCGGGAATTCTTTCCCTACGAAACAGGGAAAGGATCCCTCATCTCGAGCTAGGAGGCGGAAACGGGGCTCCCCTGGATGTGTGCGGGACCCCACGTGCTTCCTCTGGAGTGGAGACGGGTATGTCGGGGAACTTCTTGAGTTGCAGCAAGGGTGTGAAGGACCCTTTGGAAGTTCCAGTGGTTAGACGTGATTAGCCTCGAGAAGCCTCAGCGGAAATGGGCCTCATCTCGCCTGGAGGGCAAAACCTCCTGGATTTTCTCGAGTTGCAGTAGGTGCTCTCGACTTACGACGGGGACCTCAGGGACCCGCTCTGGTGGCCTCAGGAAAGGCCAGTCCCCATGCGAGTTCCTCGCGGGCCTCTCGGGATTCCTCTCCCGTCGATGCCGGGGCCTAAGACCTTGTGTGGAGTCGGGGCCGGAACCTGAGGATTCCTCTCCAGTGCTGACATGGATCTTGGGGTACTTCTCGAGTCTCCCCAGGGGAGTCAGTCCTCGTCTCGAATGCGGGCATGCACTTGCGCTTTCCTCCAGAGCGGTAGCAGCAGTGTCACGCAGTCCGCCGCGTGGATCAAAGGATCTATGGTTTTCCCTCGAGTCTTTCCCACGAGGCTTTCCCACGAGGCTTTCCCACAGGGCTGTCCCACGTGCACACGTGGTGGGAGTGGATCCTCGGCTTGAACGTCAAGGCAGTGCAGGGAAAACAGGTTCCTCTGGAATGGACTGACACATCTGGGGGACTCTTGGAATGGTGGCACGACCCTGGAGTTCCTCTCGCCTTTCCTGTGGAGAGCGCCTCCTCTTGAGATGCGACGGGAACGCCGGGAATTCTTTCCCTACGAAACAGGGAAAGGATCCCTCATCTCGAGCTAGGAGGCCGAAACGGGGCTCCCCTGGATGTGTGCGGGACCCCACGTGCTTCCTCTCGAGTGGAGACGGGTATGTCGGGGAACTTCTTGAGTTGCAGCAAGGGTGTGAAGGACCCTTTGGAAGTTCCAGTGGTTAGACGTGATTAGCCTCGAGAAGCCTCAGCGGAAATGGGCCTCATCTCACCTGGAGGGCAAAACCTCCTGGATTTTCTCGAGTTGCGGCAGGTGCTCTCGACTTACGACGGGGACCTCAGGGACCCGCTCTGGTGGCCTCAGGAAAGGCCAGTCCCCATGCGAGTTCCTCGGGGGCCTTTCGGCATTCCTCTCCCGTCGATGCCGGGGCCTAAGACCTTGTGTGGAGTCGGGGCCGGAACCTGAGGATTCCTCTCCTGTGCTGACATGGATCTTGGGGTACTTCTGGAGTCTCCCCAGGGGAGTCAGTCCTCGTCTCGAATGCGGGCATGCACTTGCGCTTTCCTCCAGAGCGGTAGCAGCAGTGTCACGCAGTCCGCCGCGTGGATCAAAGGATCTATGGTTTTCCCTCGAGTCTTTCCCACGAGGCTTTCCCACGAGGCTTTCCCACAGGGCTGTCCCACGTGCACACGTGGTGGGAGTCGATCCTCGGCTTGAACGTCAAGGCAGTGCAGGGAAAACAGGTTCCTCTGGAATGGACTGACACATCTGGGGGACTCTTGGAATGGTGGCACGACCCTGGAGTACCTCTCGCCTTTCCTGTGGAGAGCGCCTCCTCTTGAGATGCGACGGGAACGCCGGGAATTCTTTCCCTACGAAACAGGGAAAGGATCCCTCATCTCGAGCTAGGAGGCGGAAACGGGGCTCCCCTGGATGTGTGCGGGACCCAACGTGCTTCCTCTCGAGTGGAGACGGGTATGTGGGGGAACTTCTTGAGTTGCAGCAAGGGTGTGAAGGACCCTTTGGAAGTTCCAGTGGTTAGACGTGATTAGCCTCGAGAAGCCTCAGCGGAAATGGGCCTCATCTCACCTGGAGGGCAAAACCTCCTGGATTTTCTCGAGTTGCGGCAGGTGCTCTCGACTTACGACGGGGACCTCAGGGACCCGCTCTGGTGGCCTCAGGAAAGGCCAGTCCCCATGCGAGTTCCTCGGGGGCCTTTCGGCATTCCTCTCCCGTCGATGCCGGGGCCTAAGACCTTGTGTGGAGTCGGGGCCGGAACCTGAGGATTCCTCTCCAGTGCTGACATGGATCTTGGGGTACTTCTGGAGTCTCCCCAGGGGAGTCAGTCCTCGTCTCGAATGCGGGCATGCACTTGCGCTTTCCTCCAGAGCGGTAGCAGCAGTGTCACGCAGTCCGCCGCGTGGATCAAAGGATCTATGGTTTTCCCTCGAGTCTTTCCCACGAGGCTTTCCCACGAGGCTTTCCAACAGGGCTGTCCCACGTGCACACGTGGTGGGAGTCGATCCTCGGCTTGAACGTCAAGGCAGTGCAGGGAAAACAGGTTCCTCTGGAATGGACTGACACATCTGGGGGACTCTTGGAATGGTGGCACGACCCTGGAGTTCCTCTCGCCTTTCCTGTGGAGAGCGCCTCCTCTTGAGATGCGACGGGAACGCCGGGAATTCTTTCCCTACGAAACAGGGAAAGGATCCCTCATCTCGAGCTAGGAGGCGGAAACGGGGCTCCCCTGGATGTGTGCGGGACCCCACGTGCTTCCTCTGGAGTGGAGACGGGTATGTCGGGGAACTTCTTGAGTTGCAGCAAGGGTGTGAAGGACCCTTTGGAAGTTCCAGTGGTTAGACGTGATTAGCCTCGAGAAGCCTCAGCGGAAATGGGCCTCATCTCGCCTGGAGGGCAAAACCTCCTGGATTTTCTCGAGTTGCAGCAGGTGCTCTCGACTTACGACGGGGACCTCAGGGACCCGCTCTGGTGGCCTCAGGAAAGGCCAGTCCCCATGCGAGTTCCTCGGGGGCCTCTCGGGATTCCTCTCCCGTCGATGCCGGGGCCTAAGACCTTGTGTGGAGTCGGGGCCGGAACCTGAGGATTCCTCTCCAGTGCTGACATGGATCTTGGGGTACTTCTCGAGTCTCCCCAGGGGAGTCAGTCCTCGTCTCGAATGCGGGCATGCACTTGCGCTTTCCTCCAGAGCGGTAGCAGCAGTGTCACGCAGTCCGCCGCGTGGATCAAAGGATCTATGGTTTTCCCTCGAGTCTTTCCCACGAGGCTTTCCCACGAGGCTTTCCCACAGGGCTGTCCCACGTGCACACGTGGTGGGAGTCGATCCTCGGCTTGAACGTCAAGGCAGTGCAGGGAAAACAGGTTCCTCTGGAATGGACTGACACATCTGGGGGTCTCTTGGAATGGTGCCACGACCCTGGAGTTCCTCTCGCCTTTAATGTGGAGAGCGCCACCTCTTGAGATGCGACGGGAACGCCGGGAATTCTTTCCCTACGAAACAGGGAAAGGATCCCTCATCTCGAGCTAGGAGGCGGAAACGGGGCTCCCATGGATGTGTGCGGGACCCCACGTGCTTCCTCTGGAGTGGAGACGGGTATGTCGCGGAACTGCTTCAGTTTCAGCAAGGGTGTGAAGGACCCTTTGGAAGTTCCAGTGGTTAGACGTGATTAGCCTCGAGAAGCCTCAGCGGAAATGGGCCTCATCTCGCCTGGAGGGCAAAACCTCCTGGATTTTCTCGAGTTGCGGCACGTGCTCTCGACTTACGATGGGGACCTCAGGGACCCGCTCTGGTGGCCTCAGGAAAGGCCTGTCCCCATGCGAGTTCCTCTAGGGCATCTCGGGATTCCTCTCCCGTCGATGCCGGGGCCTAAGAACTTGTGTGGAGTCGGGGCCGGAACCTGAGGATTCCTCTCCAGTGCTGACATGGATCTTGGGGTAATTCTGGAGTCTCCCCAGGGGAGTCAGTCCTCGTCTCTAATGCGGGCATGCACTTGCGCTTTCCTCCAGAGCGGTAGCAGCAGTGTCACGCAGTCCGCCGCGTGGATCAAAGGATCTATGGTTTTCCCTCGAGTCTTTCCCACGAGGCTTTCCCACGAGACTTTCCCACAGGGCTGTCCCACGTGCACAAGTGGTGGGAGTGGATCCTCGGCTTGAACGTCAAGGCAGTGCAGGGAAAACAGGTTCCTCTGGAATGGACTGACACATCTGGGGGACTCTTGGAATGGTGGCACGACCCTGGAGTTCCTCTCGCCTTTCCTGTGGAGAGCGCCTCCTCTTGAGATGCGACGGGAACGCCGGGAATTCTTTCCCTACGAAACAGGGAAAGGATCCCTCATCTCGAGGTAGGAGGCGGAAACGGGGCTCCCCTGGATGTGTGCGGGACCCCACGTGCTTTCTCTCGAGTGGAGACGGGTATGTCGGGGAACTTCTTGAGTTGCAGCAAGGGTGTGAAGGACCCTTTGGAAGTTCCAGTGGTTAGATGTGATTAGCCTCGAGAAGCCTCAGCGGAAATGGGCCTCATCTCGCCTGGAGGGCAAAACCTCCTGGATTTTCTCGAGTTGCGGCAGGTGCTCTCGACTTACGACGGGGACCTCAGGGACCCGCTCTGGTGGCCTCAGGAAAGGCCAGTCCCCATGCGAGTTCCTCGGGGGCCTTTCGGCATTCCTCTCCCGTCGATGGCGGGGCCTAAGACCTTGTGTGGAGTCGGGGCAGGAACCTGAGGATTCCTCTCCAGTGCTGACATGGATCTTGGGGTACTTCTGGAGTCTCCCCAGGGGAGTCAGTCCTCGTCTCGGATGCGGGCATGCATTTGCGCTTTCCTCCAGAGCGGTAGCAGCAGTGTCACGCAGTCCGCCGCGTGGATCAAAGGATCTATGGTTTTCCCTCGAGTCTTTCCCACGAGGCTTTCCCACGAGGCTTTCCCTCAGGGCTGTCCCACGTGCACACGTGGTAGGAGTCGATCCTCGGCTTGAACGTCAAGGCAGTGCAGGGAAAACAGGTTCCTCTGGAATGGACTGACACATCTGGGGGACTCTTGGAATGGTGGCACGACCCTGGAGTTCCTCTCGCCTTTCCTTTGGAGAGCGCCTCCTCTTGAGATGCGACGGGAACGCCGGGAATTCTTTCCCTACGAAACAGGGAAAGGATCCCTCATCTCGAGCTAGGAGGCGGAAACGGGGCTCCCCTGGATGTGTGCGGGACACCACGTGCTTCCTCTCGAGTGGAGACGGGTATGTCGGGGAACTTCTAGAGTTTCAGCAAGGGTGTGAAGGACCCCTTGGAAGTTCCAGTGGTTAGACGTGATTCGACTGGAGAAGCCTCACCGGAAATGGGCCTCATCTCGCCTGGAGGGCAAAACCTCCTGGATTTTCTCGAGTTGCGGCAGGTGCTCTCGACTCACGACGGGGACCTCAGGGACCCGCTCTGCTGGCTCAGGAAAGGCCAGTCCCCATGCGAGTTCCTCGGGGGCCTCTCGGGATTCCTCTCCCTTCGATGCCGGGGCCTAAGACCTTGTGTGGAGTCGGGGCAGGAACCTGAGGATTCCTCTCCAGTGCTGACATGGATCTTGGGGTATTTCTCGAGTCTCCCCAGGGGAGTCAGTCCTCGTCTCGAATGCGGGCATGCACTTGCGCTTTCCTCCAGAGCGGTAGCAGCAGTGTCACGCAGTCCGCCGCGTGGATCAAAGGATCTATGGTTTTCCCTCGAGTCTTTCCCACGAGGCTTTCCCACGAGGCTTTCCCACAGGGCTGTCCCACGTGCACACGTGGTGGGAGTCGATCCTCGGCTTGAACGTCAAGGCAGTGCAGGGAAAACAGGTTCCTCTGGAATGGACTGACACATCTGGGGGTCTCTTAGAATGGTGCCACGACCCTGGAGTTCCTCTCGCCTTTCCTGTGGAGAGCGCCACCTCTTGAGATGCGACGGGAACGCCGGGAATTCTTTCCCTACGAAACAGGGAAAGGATCCCTCATCTCGAGCTAGGAGGCGGAAACGGGGCTCCCCTGGATGTGTGCGGGACCCCACGTGCTTCCTCTGGAGTGGAGACGGGTATGTCGCGGAACTGCTTCAGTTTCAGCAAGGGTGTGAAGGACCCTTTGGAAGTTCCAGTGGTTAGACGTGATTAGCCTCGAGAAGCCTCAGCGGAAATGGGCCTCATCTCGCCTGGAGGGCAAAACCTCCTGGATTTTCTCGAGTTGCAGCAGGTGCTCTCGACTTACGACGGGGACCTCAGGGACCCGCTCTGGTGGCCTCAGGAAAGGCCAGTCCCCATGCGAGTTCCTCGGGGGCCTCTCGGGATTCCTCTCCCGTCGATGCCGGGGCCTAAGACCTTGTGTGGAGTCGGGGCCGGAACCTGAGGATTCCTCTCCAGTGCTGACATGGATCTTGGGGTACTTCTCGAGTCTCCCCAGGGGAGTCAGTCCTCGTCTCGAATGCGGGCATGCACTTGCGCTTTCCTCCAGAGCGGTAGCAGCAGTGTCACGCAGTCCGCCGCGTGGATCAAAGGATCTATGGTTTTCCCTCGAGTCTTTCCCACGAGGCTTTCCCACGAGGCTTTCCCACAGGGCTGTCCCACGTGCACACGTGGTGGGAGTCGATCCTCGGCTTGAACGTCAAGGCAGTGCAGGGAAAACAGGTTCCTCTGGAATGGACTGACACATCTGGGGGTCTCTTGGAATGGTGCCACGACCCTGGAGTTCCTCTCGCCTTTCCTGTGGAGAGCGCCACCTCTTGAGATGCGACGGGAACGCCGGGAATTCTTTCCCTACGAAACAGGGAAAGGATCCCTCATCTCGAGCTAGGAGGCGGAAACGGGGCTCCCCTGGATGTGTGCGGGACCCCACGTGCTTCCTCTGGAGTGGAGACGGGTATGTCGCGGAACTGCTTCAGTTGCAGCAAGGGTGTGAAGGACCCTTTGGAAGTTCCAGTGGTTAGACGTGATTAGCCTCGAGAAGCCTCAGCGGAAATGGGCCTCATCTCGCCTGGAGGGCAAAACCTCCTGGATTTTCTCGAGTTGCGGCAAGTGCTCTCGACTTACGATGGGGACCTCAGGGACCCGCTCTGGTGGCCTCAGGAAAGGCCAGTCCCCATGCGAGTTCCTCTAGGGCATCTCGGGATTCCTCTCCCGTCGATGCCGGGGCCTAAGACCTTGTGTGGAGTCGGGGCCGGAACCTGAGGATTCCTCTCCAGTGCTGACATGGATCTTGGGGTAATTCTGGAGTCTCCCCAGGGGAGTCAGTCCTCGTCTCTAATGCGGGCATGCACTTGCGCTTTCCTCCAGAGCGGTAGCAGCAGTGTCACGCAGTCCGCCTAGTGGATCAAAGGATCTATGGTTTTCCCTCGAGTCTTTCCCACGAGGCTTTCCCACGAGACTTTCCCACAGGGCTGTCCCACGTGCACACGTGGTGGGAGTGGATCCTCGGCTTGAACGTCAAGGCAGTGCAGGGAAAACAGGTTCCTCTGGAATGGACTGACACATCTGGGGGACTCTTGGAATGGTGGCACGACCCTGGAGTTCCTCTCGCCTTTCCTGTGGAGAGCGCCTCCTCTTGAGAGTCGACGGGAACGCCGGGAATTCTTTCCCTACGAAACAGGGAAAGGATCCCTCATCTCGAGGTAGGAGGCGGAAACGGGGCTCCCCTGGATGTGTGCGGGACCCCACGTGCTTCCTCTCGAGTGGAGACGGGTATGTCGGGGAACTTCTTGAGTTGCAGCAAGGGTGTGAAGGACCCTTTGGAAGTTCCAGTGGTTAGACGTGATTAGCCTCGAGAAGCCTCAGCGGAAATGGGCCTCATCTCGCCTGGAGGGCAAAACCTCCTGGATTTTCTCGAGTTGCGGCAGGTGCTCTCGACTTACGACGGGGACCTCAGGGACCCGCTCTGGTGGCCTCAGGAAAGGCCAGTCCCCATGCGAGTTCCTCGGGGGCCTCTCGGGATTCCTCTCCCGTCGATGCCGGGGCCTAAGACCTTGTGTGGAGTCGGGGCCGGAACCTGAGGATTCCTCTCCAGTGCTGACATGGATCTTGGGGTACTTCTGGAGTCTCCCCAGGGGAGTCAGTCCTCGTCTCGGATGCGGGCATGCATTTGCGCTTTCCTCCAGAGCGGTAGCAGCAGTGTCACGCAGTCCGCCGCGTGGATCAAAGGATCTATGGTTTTCCCTCGAGTCTTTCCCACGAGGCTTTCCCACGAGGCTTTCCCTCAGGGCTGTCCCACGTGCACACGTGGTAGGAGTCGATCCTCGGCTTGAACGTCAAGGCAGTGCAGGGAAAACAGGTTCCTCTGGAATGGACTGACACATCTGGGGGACTCTTGGAATGGTGGCACGACCCTGGAGTTCCTCTCGCCTTTCCTTTGGAGAGCGCCTCCTCTTGAGATGCGACGGGAACGCCGGGAATTCTTTCCCTACGAAACAGGGAAAGGATCCCTCATCTCGAGCTAGGAGGCGGAAACGGGGCTCCCCTGGATGTGTGCGGGACACCACGTGCTTCCTCTCGAGTGGAGACGGGTATGTCGGGGAACTTCTAGAGTTGCAGCAAGGGTGTGAAGGACCCCTTGGATGTTCCAGTGGTTAGACGTGATTCGCCTCGAGAAGCCTCAGCGGAAATGGGCCTCATCTCGCCTGGAGGGCAAAACCTCCTGGATTTTCTCGAGTTGCGGCAGGTGCTCTCGACTTACGACGGGGACCTCAGGGACCCGCTCTGGTGGCCTCAGGAAAGGCCAGTCCCCATGCGAGTTCCTCGGGGGCCTCTCGGGATTCCTCTCCCGTCGATGCCGGGGCCTAAGACCTTGTGTGGAGTCGGGGCCGGAACCTGAGGATTCCTCTCCAGTGCTGACATGGATCTTGGGGTACTTCTGGATTCTCCCCAGGGGAGTCAGTCCTCGTCTCGAATGCGGGCATGCACTTGCGCTTTCCTCCAGAGCGGTAGCAGCAGTGTCACGCAGTCCGCCGCGTGGATCAAAGGATCTATGGTTTTCCCTCGAGTCTTTCCCACGAGGCTTTCCCACGAGGCTTTCCCACAGGGCTGTCCCACGTTCACACGTGGTGGGAGTCGATCCTCGGCTTGAACGTCAAGGCAGTGCAGGGAAAACAGGTTCCTCTGGAATGGACTGACACATCTGGGGGACTCTTGGAATGGTGGCACGACCCTGGAGTTCCTCTCGCCTTTCCTGTGGAGAGCGCCTCCTCTTGAGATGCGACGGGAACGCCGGGAATTCTTTCCCTACGAAACAGGGAAAGGATCCCTCATCTCGAGCTAGGAGGCGGAAACGGGGCTCCCCTGGATGTGTGCGGCACCCCACGTGCTTCCTCTCGAGTGGAGACGGGTATGTCGGGGAACTTCTTGAGTTGCAGTAAGGGTGTGAAGGACCCTTTGGAAGTTCCAGTGGTTAGACGTGATTAGCCTCGAGAAGCCTCAGCGGAAATGGGCCTCATCTCGCCTGGAGGGCAAAACCCCCTGGATTTTCTCGAGTTGCGGCAGGTGCTCTCGACTTACGACGGGGACCTCAGGGACCCGCTCTGGTGGCCTCAGGAAAGGATAGTCCCCATGCGAATTCCTCGGGGGCCTCTCGGGATTACTCTCCCTTCGATGCCGGGGCCTAAGACCTTGTGTGGAGTCGGGGCCGGAACCTGAGGATTCCTCTCCAGTGCTTACATGGATCTTGGGGTACTTCTGGAGTCTCCCCAGGGGAGTCAGTCCTCGTCTCGAATGCGGGCATGCACTTGCGCTTTCCTCCAGAGCGGTAGCAGCAGTGTCACGCAGTCCGCCGCGTGGATCAAAGGATCTATGGTTTTCCTTCGAGTCTTTCCCACGAGGCTTTCCCAGGAGGCTTTCCCACAGGGCTGTCCCACGTGCACAGGTGGTGGGAGTCGATCCTCGGCTTGAACGTCAAGGCAGTGCAGGGAAAACAGGCTCCTCTGTAATGCACTGACACATCTGGGCGTCTCTTGGAATGGTGGCACGACCCTGGAGTTCCTCTCGCCTCTCCTGTGGAGAGCGCCTCCTCTTGAGATGCGACGGGAACGCCGGGAATTCTTTCCCTACGAAACAGGGAAAGGATCCCTCATCTCGAGCTAGGAGGCGGAAACGGGGCTCCCCTGGATGTGTGCGGGACCCCACGTGCTTCCTCTCGAGTGGAGACGGGTATGTCGGGGAACTTCTTGAGTTGCAGCAAGGGTTTGAAGGACCCTTTGGAAGTTCCAGTGGTTAGAAGTGCTTGGCCTCGAGAAGCCTCAGCGGAAATGGGCCTCATCTCGCCTGGAGGGCAAAACCTCCTGGATTTTCTCGAGTTGCGGCAGGTGCTCTCGACTTACGACGGGGACCTCAGGGACCCGCTCTGGTGGCCTCAGGAAAGGCCAGTCCCCATGCGAGTTCCTCGGGGGCCTCTCGGGATTCCTCTCCCGTCGATGCCGGGGCCTAAGACCTTGTGTGGAGTCGGGGCCCGAACCTGAGGATTCCTCTCCAGTGCTGACATGGATCTTGGGGTACTTCTGGAGTCTCCCCAGGGGAGTCAGTCCTCGTCTCGAATGGGGGCATGCACTTGCACTTTCCTCCAGAGCGGTAGCAGCAGTGTCACGCAGTCCGCCACGTGGATCAAAGGATCTATGGTTTTCTCTCGAGACTTTCCCACGAGGCTTTCCCACGAGGCTTTCCCACAGGGCTGTCCCACGTGCACACGTGGTGGGAGTCGATCCTCGGCTTGAACGTCAAGGCAGTGCAGGGAAAACAGGTTCCTCTGGAATGGACTGACACGTCTGGGGGACTCTTGGAATGGTGGCACGACCCTGGAGTTCCTCTCGCCTTTCCTGTGGAGAGTGCCTCCTCTTGAGATGCGACGGGAACGCCGGGAATTCTTTCCCTACGAAACAGGGACACGATCCCTCATCTCGAGCTAGGAGGCGGAAACGGGGCTCCCCTGGATGTGTGCGGGACCCCACGTGCTTCCTCTCGAGTGTAGACGGGTATGTCGCGGAACTGCTTGAGTTGCAGCAAGGGTGTGAAGGACCCTTTGGAAGTTACAGTGGTTAGATGTGATTAGCCTCCAGAAGCCTCAGCGGAAATGGGCCTCATCTCGCCTGGAGGGCAAAACTTCCTGGATTTTCTCTAGTTGCGGCAGGTGCTCTCGACTTACGACGGGGACCTCAGGGACCCGCTCTGGTGGCCTCAGGACAGGCCAGTCCCAATGCGAGTTCCTCGGGGGCCTCTCGGGATTCATCTCCCGTCGATGCTGGGGCCTAAGACCTTGTGTGGAGTCGGGGCCGGAACCTGAGGATTCCTCTCCAGTGCTGACATGGATCTTGGGGTATTTCTGGAGTCTCCCCAGGGGAGTCAGTCCTCGTCTCGAATGCGGGCATGCACTTGCGCTTTCCTCCAGAGCGGTAGCAGCAGTGTCACGCAGTCCGCCGCGTGGATCAAAGGATCTATGGTTTTCCCTCGAGTCTTTCCCATGAGGCTTTCCCACGAGGCTTTCCCACAGGGCTGTCCCACGTGCACACGTGGTGGGAGTGGATCCTCGGCTTGAACATCAAGGCAGTTCAGGGAAAACAGGTTCCTCTGGAATGGACTGACACATCTGGGGGACTCTTGGAATGGTGGCACGACCCTGGAGTTCCTCTCGCCTTTCCAGTGGAGAGCGCCTCCTCTTGAGATGCGACGGGAACGCCGGGAATTCTTTCCCTAAGAAACAGGGAAAGGATCCCTCATCTCGAGCTGGGAGGCGGAAACGGGGCTCCCCTGGATGTGTGCGGGACCCTTGTGCTTCCTCTCGAGGGGAGACGGGTATGTCGGGGAACTTCTTGGGTTGCAGCAAGGGTGTGAAGGACCCTTTGGAAATTCCAGTGGTTAGATGTGATTAGCCTCGAGAAGCCTCAGCGGAAATGGGCCTCATCTCGCCTGGAGGTCAAAACCTCCTGGATTTTCTCGAGTTGCGGCAGGTGCTCTCGACTTATGACGTGGACCTCAGGGACCCTCTCTGGTGGCCTCAGGAAAGCCCAGTCCCCATGCGAGTTCTTCGGGGGCCACTCCGGATTCCTCTCCCGTCGATGCCGGGGCCTAAGACCTTGTGTGGAGTCGGGGCCGGAACCTGAGGATTCCTCTCCAGTGCTGACATGGATCTTGGGGTACTTCTGGAGTCTCCTCAGGGGAGTCAGTCCTCGTCTCGAATGAGGGCATGCACTTGCGCTTTCCTCCAGAGCGGTAGCAACAGTGTCACGCAGTCCGCCGCGTGGATCAAAGGATCTATGGTTTTCCCTCGAGTCTTTCCCACGAGGCTTTCCCACGAGGCTTTCCCACAGGGCTGTCCCACGTGCACACGTGGTGGGAGTGGATCCTCGGCTTGAACGTCAAGGCAGTGCAGGGAAAACAGGTTCCTCTGGAATGGACTGACACATCTGTGGGACTCTTAGAATGGTGGCACGACCCTGGAGTTCCTCTCGCCTTTCCTGTGGAGAGCGCCTCCTCTTGAGATGCGACGGGAACGCCGGGAAATCTTTCCCTACGAAACAGGGAAAGGATCCCTCATCTCGAGCTAGGAGGCGGAAACGGGGCTCCCCTGGATGTGTGCGGGACCCCACGTGCTTCCTCTCGAGTGGAAACTGGTATGTCGGGGAACTTCTTGAGTTGCAGCAAGGGTGTGAAGGACCCTTTGGAAGTTCCAGTGGTTAGATGTGATTGGCCTCGAGAAGCCTCAGCGGAAATGGGCCTCATCTCGCCTGGAGGGCAAATCCTCCTGGATTTTCTCGAGTTGCGGCAGGTGCTCTCGACTTACGACGGGGACCTCAGGGACCCGCTCTGGTGGCCTCAGGAAAGGCCAGTCCCCATGCGAGTTCCTCGGGGGCCTCTCGGGATTCCTCTCCCGTCGATTCCGGGGCCTAAGACCTTGTGTGGAGTAGGGGCCGGAACCTGAGGATTCCTCTCCAGTGCTGACATGGATCTTGGGGTACTTCTGGAGTCTCCCCAGGGGAGTCAGTCCTCGTCTCGAATGCGGGCATGCACTTGCCCTTTCCTCCAGAGCGGTAGCAGCAGTGTCACGCAGTCCGCCGCGTGGATCAAAGGATCTATGGTTTTCCCTCGAGTCTTTCCAACGAGGCTTTCCCACGCGGCTTTCCCACAGGGCTGTCCCACGTGCACACGTGGTGGGAGTCGATCCTCGGCTTGAACCTCAAGGCAGTGCAGGGAAAACAGGTTCCTCTGGAATGGACTGACACATCTGGGGGACTCTTGGAATGGTGGCACGACCCTGGAGTTCCTCTTGCCTTTCCAGTGGAGAGCGCCTCCTCTTGAGGGCGCCTCCTCTTGAGATGCGACGGGAACGCCGGGAATTCTTTCCCTACGAAACAGGGAAAGGATCCCTCATCTCGAGCTAGGAGGCCGAAACGGGGCTCCCCTGGATGTGTGCGGGACCCCACGTGCTTCCTCTCGAGTGTAGACGGGTATGTCGCGGAACTGCTTGAGTTGCAGCAAGGGTGTGAAGGACCCTTTGGAAGTTACAGTGGTTAGATGTGATTAGCCTCCAGAAGCCTCAGCGGAAATGGGCCTCATCTCGCCTGGAGGGCAAAACTTCCTGGATTTTCTCTAGTTGCGGCAGGTGCTCTCGACTTACGACGGGGACCTCAGGGACCCGCTCTGGTGGCCTCAGGACAGGCCAGTCCCAATGCGAGTTCCTCGGGGGCCTCTCGGGATTCATCTCCCGTCGATGCTGGGGCCTAAGACCTTGTGTGGAGTCGGGGCCGGAACCTGAGGATTCCTCTCCAGTGCTGACATGGATCTTGGGGTATTTCTGGAGTCTCCCCAGGGGAGTCAGTCCTCGTCTCGAATGCGGGCATGCACTTGCGCTTTCCTCCAGAGCGGTAGCAGCAGTGTCACGCAGTCCGCCGCGTGGATCAAAGGATCTATGGTTTTCCCTCGAGTCTTTCCCATGAGGCTTTCCCACGAGGCTTTCCCACAGGGCTGTCCCACGTGCACACGTGGTGGGAGTGGATCCTCGGCTTGAACATCAAGGCAGTTCAGGGAAAACAGGTTCCTCTGGAATGGACTGACACATCTGGGGGACTCTTGGAATGGTGGCACGACCCTGGAGTTCCTCTCGCCTTTCCAGTGGAGAGCGCCTCCTCTTGAGATGCGACGGGAACGCCGGGAATTCTTTCCCTAAGAAACAGGGAAAGGATCCCTCATCTCGAGCTGGGAGGCGGAAACGGGGCTCCCCTGGATGTGTGCGGGACCCTTGTGCTTCCTCTCGAGGGGAGACGGGTATGTCGGGGAACTTCTTGGGTTGCAGCAATGGTGTGAAGGACCCTTTGGAAATTCCAGTGGTTACATGTGATTAGCCTCGAGAAGCCTCAGCGGAAATGGGCCTCATCTCGCCTGGAGGTCAAAACCTCCTGGATTTTCTCGAGTTGCGGCAGGTGCTCTCGACTTATGACGTGGACCTCAGGGACCCTCTCTGGTGGCCTCAGGAAAGCCCAGTCCCCATGCGAGTTCTTCGGGGGCCACTCCGGATTCCTCTCCCGTCGATGCCGGGGCCTAAGACCTTGTGTGGAGTCGGGGCCGGAACCTGAGGATTCCTCTCCAGTGCTGACATGGATCTTGGGGTACTTCTGGAGTCTCCTCAGGGGAGTCAGTCCTCGTCTCGAATGAGGGCATGCACTTGCGCTTTCCTCCAGAGCGGTAGCAACAGTGTCACGCAGTCCGCCGCGTGGATCAAAGGATCTATGGTTTTCCCTCGAGTCTTTCCCACGAGGCTTTCCCACGAGGCTTTCCCACAGGGCTGTCCCACGTGCACACGTGGTGGGAGTGGATCCTCGGCTTGAACGTCAAGGCAGTGCAGGGAAAACAGGTTCCTCTGGAATGGACTGACACATCTGGGGGACTCTTAGAATGGTGGCACGACCCTGGAGTTCCTCTCGCCTTTCCTGTGGAGAGCGCCTCCTCTTGAGATGCGACGGGAACGCCGGGAAATCTTTCCCTACGAAACAGGGAAAGGATCCCTCATCTCGAGCTAGGAGGCGGAAACGGGGCTCCCCTGGATGTGTGCGGGACCCCACGTGCTTCCTCTCGAGTGGAAACTGGTATGTCGGGGAACTTCTTGAGTTGCAGCAAGGGTGTGAAGGACCCTTTGGAAGTTCCAGTGGTTAGATGTGATTGGCCTCGAGAAGCCTCAGCGGAAATGGGCCTCATCTCGCCTGGAGGGCAAATCCTCCTGGATTTTCTCGAGTTGCGGCAGGTGCTCTCGACTTACGACGGGGACCTCAGGGACCCGCTCTGGTGGCCTCAGGAAAGGCCAGTCCCCATGCGAGTTCCTCGGGGGCCTCTCGGGATTCCTCTCCCGTCGATTCCGGGGCCTAAGACCTTGTGTGGAGTAGGGGCCGGAACCTGAGGATTCCTCTCCAGTGCTGACATGGATCTTGGGGTACTTCTGGAGTCTCCCCAGGGGAGTCAGTCCTCGTCTCGAATGCGGGCATGCACTTGCCCTTTCCTCCAGAGCGGTAGCAGCAGTGTCACGCAGTCCGCCGCGTGGATCAAAGGATCTATGGTTTTCCCTCGAGTCTTTCCAACGAGGCTTTCCCACGAGGCTTTCCCACAGGGCTGTCCCACGTGCACACGTGGTGGGAGTCGATCCTCGGCTTGAACCTCAAGGCAGTGCAGGGAAAACAGGTTCCTCTGGAATGGACTGACACATCTGGGGGACTCTTGGAATGGTGGCACGACCCTGGAGTTCCTCTTGCCTTTCCAGTGGAGAGCGCCTCCTCTTGAGAGCGCCTCCTCTTGAGATGCGACGGGAACGCCGGGAATTCTTTCCCTACGAAACAGGGAAAGGATCCCTCATCTCGAGCTAGGAGGCGGAAACGGGGCTCCCCTGGATGTGTGCGGGACCCCACGTGCTTCCTCTCGAGTGGAGACGGGTATGTCGGGGAACTTCTTGAGTTGCAGCAAGGGTGTGAAGGACCCTTTGGAAGTTCCAGTGGTTAGACGTGATTAGCCTCGAGAAGCCTCAGCGGAAATGGGCCTCATCTCGCCTGGAGGGCAAAACCCCCTGGATTTTCTCGAGTTGCGGCAGGTGCTCTCGACTTACGACGGGGACCTCAGGGACCCGCTCTGGTGGCCTCAGGAAAGGATAGTCCCCATGCGAATTCCTCGGGGGCCTCTCGGGATTACTCTCCCTTCGATGCCGGGGCCTAAGACCTTGTGTGGAGTCGGGGCCGGAACCTGAGGATTCCTCTCCAGTGCTTACATGGATCTTGGGGTACTTCTGGAGTCTCCCCAGGGGAGTCAGTCCTCGTCTCGAATGCGGGCATGCACTTGCGCTTTCCTCCAGAGCGGTAGCAGCAGTGTCACGCAGTCCGCCGCGTGGATCAAAGGATCTATGGTTTTCCCTCGAGTCTTTCCCATGAGGCTTTCCCAGGAGGCTTTCCCACAGGGCTGTCCCACGTGCACAGGTGGTGGGAGTCGATCCTCGGCTTGAACGTCAAGGCAGTGCAGGGAAAACAGGCTCCTCTGTAATGGACTGACACATCTGGGCGTCTCTTGGAATGGTGGCACGACCCTGGAGTTCCTCTCGCCTCTCCTGTGGAGAGCGCCTCCTCTTGAGATGCGACGGGAACGCCGGGAATTCTTTCCCTACGAAACAGGGAAAGGATCCCTCATCTCGAGCTAGGAGGCGGAAACGGGGCTCCCCTGGATGTGTGCGGGACCCCACGTGCTTCCTCTCGAGTGGAGACGGGTATGTCGGGGAACTTCTTGAGTTGCAGCAAGGGTTTGAAGGACCCTTTGGAAGTTCCAGTGGTTAGAAGTGATTGGCCTCGAGAAGCCTCAGCGGAAATGGGCCTCATCTCGCCTGGAGGGCAAAACCTCCTGGATTTTCTCGAGTTGCGGCAGGTGCTCTCGACTTACGACGGGGACCTCAGGGACCCGCTCTGGTGGCCTCAGGAAAGGCCAGTCCCCATGCGAGTTCCTCGGGGGCCTCTCGGGATTCCTCTCCCGTCGATGCCGGGGCCTAAGACCTTGTGTGGAGTCGGGGCCCGAACCTGAGGATTCCTCTCCAGTGCTGACATGGATCTTGGGGTACTTCTGGAGTCTCCCCAGGGGAGTCAGTCCTCGTCTCGAATGGGGGCATGCACTTGCACTTTCCTCCACAGCGGTAGCAGCAGTGTCACGCAGTCCGCCGCGTGGATCAAAGGATCTATGGTTTTCTCTCGAGACTTTCCCACGAGGCTTTCCCACGAGGCTTTCCCACAGGGCTGTCCCACGTGCACACGTGGTGGGAGTCGATCCTCGGCTTGAACGTCAAGGCAGTGCAGGGAAAACAGGTTCCTCTGGAATGGACTGACACGTCTGGGGGACTCTTGGAATGGTGGCACGACCCTGGAGTTCCTCTCGCCTTTCCTGTGGAGAGTGCCTCCTCTTGAGATGCGACGGGAACGCCGGGAATTCTTTCCCTACGAAACAGGGAAAGGATCCCTCATCTCGAGCTAGGAGGCGGAAACGGGGCTCCCCTGGATGTGTGCGGGCCCCCACGTGCTTCCTCTCGAGTGGAGACGGGTATGTCGGGGAACTTCTTGAGTTGCAGCAAGGGTGTGAAGGACCCTTTGGAAGTTCCAGTGGTTAGAAGTGATTAGCCTCGAGAAGCCTCAGCGGAAATGGGCCTCATCTCGCCTGGAGAGCAAAACCTCCTGGATTTTCTCGAGTTGCGGCAGTTGCTCTCGACTTACGACGGTTACCTCAGAGACCAGCTCTGGTGGCCTCAGGAAAGGCCAGTCCCCATGCGAGTTCCTCGGGTCCTCTCGGGATTCCTCTCCCGTCGATGCTGTGGCCTAAGCCCTTGTGTGGAGTCGTGGCCGGAACCTGACGATTCCTCTCCAGTGCTGACATGGATCTTTGGGTACTTCTGGAGTCTCCCCAGGGGAGTCAGTCCTCGTCTCGAATGCGGGCATGCACTTGCGCTTTCCTCCAGAGCGGTAGCAGCAGTGTCACGCAGTCCGCCGCGTGGATCAAAGGATCTATGGTTTTCCCTCGAGTCTTTCCAACGAGGCTTTCCCACGAGGCTTTCCCACAGGGCTGTCCCACGTGCACACGTGGTGGGAGTCGATCCTCGGCTTGAACCTCAAGGCAGTGCAGGGAAAACAGGTTCATCTGGAATGGACTGACACATCTGGGGCACTCTTGGAATGGTGGCACGACCCTGGAGTTCCTCTCGCCTTTCCTGTGCAGAGCGCCTCCTCTTGAGATGCGACGGGAACGCCGGGAATTCTTTCCCTACGAAACAGGGAAAGGATCCCTCATCTCGAGCTAGGAGGCGGAAACGGGGCTCCCCTGGATGTGTGCGGGCCCCCACGTGCTTCCTCTCGAGTGGAGACGGGTATGTCGGGGAACTTCTTGAGTTGCAGCAAGGGTGTGAAGGACCCTTTGGAAGTTCCAGTGGTTAGAAGTGATTAGCCTCGAGAAGCCTCAGCGGAAATGGGCCTCATCTCGCCTGGAGAGCAAAACTTCCTGGATTTTCTCGAGTTGCGGCAGGTGCTCTCGACTTACGACGGGGACCTCAGAGACCAGCTCTGGTGGCCTCAGGAAAGGCCAGTCCCCATGCGAGTTCCTCGGGTCCTCTCGGGATTCCTCTCCCGTCGATGCTGTGGCCTAAGCCCTTGTGTGGAGTCGTGGCCGGAACCTGACGATTCCTCTCCAGTGCTGACATGGATCTTTGGGTACTTCTGGAGTCTCCCCAGGGGAGTCAGTCCTCGTCTCGAATGCGGGCATGCACTTGCGCTTTCCTCCAGAGCGGTAGCAGCAGTGTCACGCAGTCCGCCGCGTGGATCAAAGGATCTATGGTTTTCCCTCGAGTCTTTCCAACGAGGCTTTCCACGAGGCTTTCCCACAGGGCTGTCCCACGTGCACACGTGGTGGGAGTCGATCCTCGGCTTGAACCTCAAGGCAGTGCAGGGAAACAGGTTCATCTGGAATGGACTGACACATCTGGGGCACTCTTGGAATGGTGGCACGACCCTGGAGTTCCTCTCGCCTTTCCTGTGCAGAGCGCCTCCTCTTGAGATGCGACGGGAACGCCGGGAATTCTTTCCCTACGAAACAGGGAAAGGATCCCTCATCTCGAGCTAGGAGGCGGAAACGGGGCTCCCCTGGATGTGTGCGGGACCCCACGTGCACCCTCTCGAGTGGAGACGGGTATGTCGGGGAACTTCTTGAGTTGCAGCAAGGGTGTGAAGGACCCTTTGGAAGTTCCAGTGGTTAGATGTGATTGGCCTCGAGAAGCCTCAGCGGAAATGGGCCTCATCTCGCCTGGAGGGCAAATCCTCCTGGATTTTCTCGAGTTGCGGCAGGTGCTCTCGACTTACGACGGGGACCTCAGGGACCCGCTCTGGTGGCCTCAGGAAAGGCCAGTCCCCATGCGAGTTCCTCGGGGGCCTCTCGGGATTCCTCTCCCGTCGATTCTGGGGCCTAAGACCTTGTGTGGAGTAGGGGCCGGAACCTGAGGATTCCTCTCCAGTGCTGACATGGATCTTGGGGTACTTCTGGAGTCTCCCCAGGGGAGTCAGTCCTCGTCTCGAATGCGGGCATGCACTTGCGCTTTCCTCCAGAGCGGTAGCAGCAGTGTCACGCAGTCCGCCGCGTGGATCAAAGGATCTATGGTTTTCCCTCGAGTCTTTCCAACGAGGCTTTCCCACGAGGCTTTCCCACAGGGCTGTCCCACGTGCACACGTGGTGGGAGTCGATCCTTGGCATGAACCTCAAGGCAGTGCAGGGAAAACAGGTTCCTCTGGAATGGACTGACACATCTGGGGGACTCTTGGAATGGTGGCACGACCCTGGAGTTCCTCTTGCCTTTCCAGTGGAGAGCGCCTCCTCTTGAGAGCGCCTCCTCTTGAGATGCGACGGGAACGCCGGGAATTCTTTCCCTACGAAACAGGGAAAGGATCCCTCATCTCGAGCTAGGAGGCGGAAACGGGGCTCCCCTGGATGTGTGCGGGACCCCACGTGCTTCCTCTCGAGTGGAGACGGGTATGTCGGGGAACTTCTTGAGTTGCAGCAAGGGTGTGAAGGACCCTTTGGAAGTTCCAGTGGTTAGACGTGATTAGCCTCGAGAAGCCTCAGCGGAAATGGGCCTCATCTCGCCTGGAGGGCAAAACCTCCTGGATTTTCTCGAGTTGCGGCAGGTGCTCTCGACTTACGACGGGGACCTCAGGGACCCGCTCTGATGGCCTCAGGAAAGGCCAGTCCCCATGCGAGTTCCTCGGGGGCCTCTCGGGATTCCTCTCCCGTCGATGCCGGGGCCTAAGAACTTGTGTGGAGTCGGGGCCCGAACCTGAGGATTCCTCTCCAGTGCTGACATGGATCTTGGGGTACTTCTGGAGTCTCCCCAGGGGAGTCAGTCCTCGTCTCGAATGGGGGCATGCACTTGCACTTTCCTCCAGAGCGGTAGCAGCAGTGTCACGCAGTCCGCCGCGTGGATCAAAGGATCTATGGTTTTCTCTCGAGACTTTCCCACGAGGCTTTCCCACGAGGCTTTCCCACAGGGCTGTCCCACGTGCACACGTGGTGGGAGTCGATCCTCGGCTTGAACGTCAAGGCAGTGCAGGGAAAACAGGTTCCTCTGGAATGGACTGACACGTCTGGGGGACTCTTGGAATGGTGGCACGACCCTGGAGTTCCTCTCGCCTTTCCTGTGGAGAGTGCCTCCTCTTGTGATGCGACGGGAACGAAGGGTATTCTTTCCCTACGAAACAGGGAAAGGATCCCTCATCTCGAGCTAGGAGGCGGAAACGGGGCTCCCCTGGATGTGTGCGGGACCCCACGTGCTTCCTCTCGAGTGGAGACGGGTATGTCGGGGAACTTCTTGAGTTGCAGCAAGGGTGTGAAGGACCCTTTGGAAGTTCCAGTGGTTAGAAGTGATTAGCCTCGAGAAGCCTCAGCGGAAATGGGCCTCATCTCGCCTGGAGAGCAAAACCTCCTGGATTTTCTCGAGTTGCGGCAGGTGCTCTCGACTTACGACGGGGACCTCAGAAACCAGCTCTGGTGGCCTCAGGAAAGGCCAGTCCCCATGCGAGTTCCTCGGGTCCTCTCGGGATTCCTCTCCCGTCGATGCTGTGGCCTAAGCCCTTGTGTGGAGTCGGGGCCGGAACCTGACGATTCCTCTCCAGTGCTGACATGGATCTTTGGGTACTTCTGGAGTCTCCCCAGGGGAGTCAGTCCTCGTCTCGAATGCGGGCATGCACTTGCGCTTTCCTCCAGAGCGGTAGCAGCAGTGTCACGCAGTCCGCCGCGTGGATCAAAGGATCTATGGTTTTCCCTCGAGTCTTTCCAACGAGGCTTTCCCACGAGGCTTTCCCACAGGGCTGTCCCACGTGCACACGTGGTGGGAGTCGATCCTCGGCTTGAATCTCAAGGCAGTGCAGGGAAAACAGGTTCCTCTGGAATGGACTGACACATCTAGGGCACTCTTGGAATGGTGGCACGACCCTGGAGTTCCTCTCGCCTTTCCTGTGGAGAGCGCCTCCTCTTGAGATGCGACGGGAACGCCGGGAATTCTTTCCCTACGAAACAGGGAAAGGATCCCTCATCTCGAGCTAGGAGGCGGAAACGGGGCTCCCCTGGATGTGTGCGGGACCCCACGTGCTTCCTCTCGAGTGGAGACGGGTATGTCGGGGAACTTCTTGAGTTGCAGCAAGGGTGTGAAGGACCCTTTGGAAGTTCCAGTGGTTAGACGTGATTAGCCTCGAGAAGCCTCAGCGGAAATGGGCCTCATCTCGCCTGGAGGGCAAAACCCCCTGGATTTTCTCGAGTTGCGGCAGGTGCTCTCGACTTACGACGGGGACCTCAGGGACCCGCTCTGGTGGCCTCAGGAAAGGATAGTCCCCATGCGAATTCCTCGGGGGCCTCTCGGGATTACTCTCCCTTCGATGCCGGGGCCTAAGACCTTGTGTGGAGTCGGGGCCGGAACCTGAGGATTCCTCTCCAGTGCTTACATGGATCTTGGGGTACTTCTGGAGTCTCCCCAGGGGAGTCAGTCCTCGTCTCGAATGCGGGCATGCACTTGCGCTTTCCTCCAGAGCGGTAGCAGCAGTGTCACGCAGTCCGCCGCGTGGATCAAAGGATCTATGGTTTTCCCTCGAGTCTTTCCCATGAGGCTTTCCCAGGAGGCTTTCCCACAGGGCTGTCCCACGTGCACAGGTGGTGGGAGTCGATCCTCGGCTTGAACGTCAAGGCAGTGCAGGGAAAACAGGCTCCTCTGTAATGGACTGACACATCTGGGCGTCTCTTGGAATGGTGGCACGACCCTGGAGTTCCTCTCGCCTCTCCTGTGGAGAGCGCCTCCTCTTGAGATGCGACGGGAACGCCGGGAATTCTTTCCCTACGAAACAGGGAAAGGATCCCTCATCTCGAGCTAGGAGGCGGAAACGGGGCTCCCCTGGATGTGTGCGGGACCCCACGTGCTTCCTCTCGAGTGGAGACGGGTATGTCGGGGAACTTCTTGAGTTGCAGCAAGGGTTTGAAGGACCCTTTGGAAGTTCCAGTGGTTAGAAGTGATTGGCCTCGAGAAGCCTCAGCGGAAATGGGCCTCATCTCGCCTGGAGGGCAAAACCTCCTGGATTTTCTCGAGTTGCGGCAGGTGCTCTCGACTTACGACGGGGACCTCAGGGACCCGCTCTGGTGGCCTCAGGAAAGGCCAGTCCCCATGCGAGTTCCTCGGGGGCCTCTCGGGATTCCTCTCCCGTCGATGCCGGGGCCTAAGACCTTGTGTGGAGTCGGGGCCCGAACCTGAGGATTCCTCTCCAGTGCTGACATGGATCTTGGGGTACTTCTGGAGTCTCCCCAGGGGAGTCAGTCCTCGTCTCGAATGGGGGCATGCACTTGCACTTTCCTCCACAGCGGTAGCAGCAGTGTCACGCAGTCCGCCGCGTGGATCAAAGGATCTATGGTTTTCTCTCGAAACTTTCCCACGAGGCTTTCCCACGAGGCTTTCCCACAGGGCTGTCCCACGTGCACACGTGGTGGGAGTCGATCCTCGGCTTGAACGTCAAGGCAGTGCAGGGAAAACAGGTTCCTCTGGAATGGACTGACACGTCTGGGGGACTCTTGGAATGGTGGCACGACCCTGGAGTTCCTCTCGCCTTTCCTGTGGAGAGTGCCTCCTCTTGAGATGCGACGGGAACGCCGGGAATTCTTTCCCTACGAAACAGGGAAAGGATCCCTCATCTCGAGCTAGGAGGCGGAAACGGGGCTCCCCTGGATGTGTGCGGGCCCCCACGTGCTTCCTCTCGAGTGGAGACGGGTATGTCGGGGAACTTCTTGAGTTGCAGCAAGGGTGTGAAGGACCCTTTGGAAGTTCCAGTGGTTAGAAGTGATTAGCCTCGAGAAGCCTCAGCGGAAATGGGCCTCATCTCGCCTGGAGAGCAAAACCTCCTGGATTTTCTCGAGTTGCGGCAGTTGCTCTCGACTTACGACGGGGACCTCAGAGACCAGCTCTGGTGGCCTCAGGAAAGGCCAGTCCCCATGCGAGTTCCTCGGGTCCTCTCGGGATTCCTCTCCCGTCGATGCTGTGGCCTAAGCCCTTGTGTGGAGTCGTGGCCGGAACCTGACGATTCCTCTCCAGTGCTGACATGGATCTTTGGGTACTTCTGGAGTCTCCCCAGGGGAGTCAGTCCTCGTCTCGAATGCGGGCATGCTCTTGCGCTTTCCTCCAGAGCGGTAGCAGCAGTGTCACGCAGTCCGCCGCGTGGATCAAAGGATCTATGGTTTTCCCTCGAGTCTTTCCAACGAGGCTTTCCCACGAGGCTTTCCCACAGGGCTGTCCCACGTGCACACGTGGTGGGAGTCGATCCTCGGCTTGAACCTCAAGGCAGTGCAGGGAAAACAGGTTCATCTGGAATGGACTGACACATCTGGGGCACTCTTGGAATGGTGGCACGACCCTGGAGTTCCTCTCGCCTTTCCTGTGCAGAGCGCCTCCTCTTGAGATGCGACGGGAACGCCGGGAATTCTTTCCCTACGAAACAGGGAAAGGATCCCTCATCTCGAGCTAGGAGGCGGAAACGGGGCTCCCCTGGATGTGTGCGGGCCCCCACGTGCTTCCTCTCGAGTGGAGACGGGTATGTCGGGGAACTTCTTGAGTTGCAGCAAGGGTGTGAAGGACCCTTTGGAAGTTCCAGTGGTTAGAAGTGATTAGCCTCGAGAAGCCTCAGCGGAAATGGGCCTCATCTCGCCTGGAGAGCAAAACTTCCTGGATTTTCTCGAGTTGCGGCAGGTGCTCTCGACTTACGACGGGGACCTCAGAGACCAGCTCTGGTGGCCTCAGGAAAGGCCAGTCCCCATGCGAGTTCCTCGGGTCCTCTCGGGATTCCTCTCCCGTCGATGCTGTGGCCTAAGCCCTTGTGTGGAGTCGTGGCCGGAACCTGACGATTCCTCTCCAGTGCTGACATGGATCTTTGGGTACTTCTGGAGTCTCCCCAGGGGAGTCAGTCCTCGTCTCGAATGCGGGCATGCACTTGCGCTTTCCTCCAGAGCGGTAGCAGCAGTGTCACGCAGTCCGCCGCGTGGATCAAAGGATCTATGGTTTTCCCTCGAGTCTTTCCAACGAGGCTTTCCACGAGGCTTTCCCACAGGGCTGTCCCACGTGCACACGTGGTGGGAGTCGATCCTCGGCTTGAACCTCAAGGCAGTGCAGGGAAACAGGTTCATCTGGAATGGACTGACACATCTGGGGCACTCTTGGAATGGTGGCACGACCCTGGAGTTCCTCTCGCCTTTCCTGTGCAGAGCGCCTCCTCTTGAGATGCGACGGGAACGCCGGGAATTCTTTCCCTACGAAACAGGGAAAGGATCCCTCATCTCGAGCTAGGAGGCGGAAACGGGGCTCCCCTGGATGTGTGCGGGACCCCACGTGCACCCTCTCGAGTGGAGACGGGTATGTCGGGGAACTTCTTGAGTTGCAGCAAGGGTGTGAAGGACCCTTTGGAAGTTCCAGTGGTTAGATGTGATTGGCCTCGAGAAGCCTCAGCGGAAATGGGCCTCATCTCGCCTGGAGGGCAAATCCTCCTGGATTTTCTCGAGTTGCGGCAGGTGCTCTCGACTTACGACGGGGACCTCAGGGACCCGCTCTGGTGGCCTCAGGAAAGGCCAGTCCCCATGCGAGTTCCTCGGGGGCCTCTCGGGATTCCTCTCCCGTCGATTCTGGGGCCTAAGACCTTGTGTGGAGTAGGGGCCGGAACCTGAGGATTCCTCTCCAGTGCTGACATGGATCTTGGGGTACTTCTGGAGTCTCCCCAGGGGAGTCAGTCCTCGTCTCGAATGCGGGCATGCACTTGCGCTTTCCTCCAGAGCGGTAGCAGCAGTGTCAAGCAGTCCGCCGCGTGGATCAAAGGATCTATGGTTTTCCCTCGAGTCTTTCCAACGAGGCTTTCCCACGAGGCTTTCCCACAGGGCTGTCCCACGTGCACACGTGGTGGGAGTCGATCCTTGGCATGAACCTCAAGGCAGTGCAGGGAAAACAGGTTCCTCTGGAATGGACTGACACATCTGGGGGACTCTTGGAATGGTGGCACGACCCTGGAGTTCCTCTTGCCTTTCCAGTGGAGAGCGCCTCCTCTTGAGAGCGCCTCCTCTTGAGATGCGACGGGAACGCCGGGAATTCTTTCCCTACGAAACAGGGAAAGGATCCCTCATCTCGAGCTAGGAGGCGGAAACGGGGCTCCCCTGGATGTGTGCGGGACCCCACGTGCTTCCTCTCGAGTGGAGACGGGTATGTCGGGGAACTTCTTGAGTTGCAGCAAGGGTGTGAAGGACCCTTTGGAAGTTCCAGTGGTTAGACGTGATTAGCCTCGAGAAGCCTCAGCGGAAATGGGCCTCATCTCGCCTGGAGGGCAAAACCTCCTGGATTTTCTCGAGTTGCGGCAGGTGCTCTCGACTTACGACGGGGACCTCAGGGACCCGCTCTGATGGCCTCAGGAAAGGCCAGTCCCCATGCGAGTTCCTCGGGGGCCTCTCGGGATTCCTCTCCCGTCGATGCCGGGGCCTAAGAACTTGTGTGGAGTCGGGGCCCGAACCTGAGGATTCCTCTCCAGTGCTGACATGGATCTTGGGGTACTTCTGGAGTCTCCCCAGGGGAGTCAGTCCTCGTCTCGAATGGGGGCATGCACTTGCACTTTCCTCCAGAGCGGTAGCAGCAGTGTCACGCAGTCCGCCGCGTGGATCAAAGGATCTATGGTTTTCTCTCGAGACTTTCCCACGAGGCTTTCCCACGAGGCTTTCCCACAGGGCTGTCCCACGTGCACACGTGGTGGGAGTCGATCCTCGGCTTGAACGTCAAGGCAGTGCAGGGAAAACAGGTTCCTCTGGAATGGACTGACACGTCTGGGGGACTCTTGGAATGGTGGCACGACCCTGGAGTTCCTCTCGCCTTTCCTGTGGAGAGTGCCTCCTCTTGAGATGCGACGGGAACGAAGGGTATTCTTTCCCTACGAAACAGGGAAAGGATCCCTCATCTCGAGCTAGGAGGCGGAAACGGGGCTCCCCTGGATGTGTGCGGGACCCCACGTGCTTCCTCTCGAGTGGAGACGGGTATGTCGGGGAACTTCTTGAGTTGCAGCAAGGGTGTGAAGGACCCTTTGGAAGTTCCAGTGGTTAGAAGTGATTAGCCTCGAGAAGCCTCAGCGGAAATGGGCCTCATCTCGCCTGGAGAGCAAAACCTCCTGGATTTTCTCGAGTTGCGGCAGGTGCTCTCGACTTACGACGGGGACCTCAGAAACCAGCTCTGGTGGCCTCAGGAAAGGCCAGTCCCCATGCGAGTTCCTCGGGTCCTCTCGGGATTCCTCTCCCGTCGATGCTGTGGCCTAAGCCCTTGTGTGGAGTCGGGGCCGGAACCTGACGATTCCTCTCCAGTGCTGACATGGATCTTTGGGTACTTCTGGAGTCTCCCCAGGGGAGTCAGTCCTCGTCTCGAATGCGGGCATGCACTTGCGCTTTCCTCCAGAGCGGTAGCAGCAGTGTCACGCAGTCCGCCGCGTGGATCAAAGGATCTATGGTTTTCCCTCGAGTCTTTCCAACGAGGCTTTCCCACGAGGCTTTCCCACAGGGCTGTCCCACGTGCACACGTGGTGGGAGTCGATCCTCGGCTTGAATCTCAAGGCAGTGCAGGGAAAACAGGTTCCTCTGGAATGGACTGACACATCTAGGGCACTCTTGGAATGGTGGCACGACCCTGGAGTTCCTCTCGCCTTTCCTGTGGAGAGCGCCTCCTCTTGAGATGCGACGGGAACGCCGGGAATTCTTTCCCTACGAAACAGGGAAAGGATCCCTCATCTCGAGCTAGGAGGCGGAAACGGGGCTCCCCTGGATGTGTGCGGGACCCCACGTGCTTCCTCTCGAGTGGAGACGGGTATGTCGGGGAACTTCTTGAGTTGCAGCAAGGGTGTGAAGGACCCTTTGGAAGTTCCAGTGGTTAGAAGTGATTAGCCTCGAGAAGCCTCAGCGGAAATGGGCCTCATCTCGCCTGGAGAGCAAAACCTCCTGGATTTTCTCGAGTTGCGGCAGGTGCTCTCGACTTACGACGGGGAACTCAGAGACCCGCTCTGGTGGCCTCAGGAAAGGCCAGTCCCCATGCGAGTTCCTCGGGTCCTCTCGGGATTCCTCTCCCGTCGATGCTGGGGCCTAAGCCCTTCTGTGGAGTAGGGGCCGGAACCTGAGGATTCCTCTCCAGTGCTGACATGGATCTTGGGGTACTTCTGGAGTCTCCCCAGGGGAGTCAGTCCTCGTCTCGAATGCGGGCATGCACTTGCGCTTTCCTCTAGAGCGGTAGCAGCAGTGTCACGCAGTCCACCGCGTGGATCAAAGGATCTATGGTTTTCCCTCGAGTCTTTCCCACGAGGCTTTCCCACGAGGCTTTCCCACAGGGCTGTCCCACGTGCACACGTGGTGGGAGTCGATCCTCGGCTTGAACGTCAAGGCAGTGCAGGGAAAACAGGTTCCTCTGGAATGGACTGACACATCTGGGGGTCTCTTGGAATGGTGCCACGACTCTGGAGTTCCTCTCGCCTTTCCTGTGGAGAGCGCCTCCTCTTGAGATGCGACGGGAACGCCGGGAATTCTTTCCCTACAAAACAGGGAAAGAATCCCTCATCTCGAGCTAGGAGGCGGAAACGGGGCTCCCCTGGATGTGTGCGGGACCCCACGTGCTTCCTCTCGAGTGGAGACGGGTATGTCGGGGAACTTCTTGAGTTGCAGCAAGGGTGTGAAGGACCCTTTGGAAGTTCCAGTGGTTAGAACTGATTGGCCTCGAGAAGCCTCAGCGGACATGGGCCTCATCTCGCCTGGAGGGCAAAACCTCCTGGATTTTCTCGAGTTGCGGCAGGTGCTCTCGACTTACGACGGGGACCTCAGGGACCCGCTCTGGTGGCCTCAGGAAAGGCCAGTCCCCATGCGAGTTCCTCGGGGGCCTCTCGGGATTCCTCTCCCGTCGATGCCGGGGCCTAAGACCTTGTGTGGAGTCGGGGCCCGAACCTGAGGATTCCTCTCCAGTGCTGACATGGATCTTTGGGTACTTCTGGAGTCTCCCCAGGGGAGTCAGTCCTCGTCTCGAATGGGGGCATGCACTTGCGCTTTCCTCCAGAGCGGTAGCAGCAGTGTCACGCAGTCCGCCGCGTGGATCAAAGGATCTATGGTTTTCTCTCTAGACTTTCCCACGAGGCTTTCCCACGAGGCTTTCCCACAGGGCTGTCCCACGTGCACACGTGGTGGGAGTCGATCCTCGGCTTGAACGTCAAGGCAGTGCAGGGAAAACAGGTTCTTCTGGAATGGACTGACACGTCTGGGGGACTCTTGGAATGGTGGCACGACCCTGGAGTTCCTCTCGCCTTTCCTGTGGAGAGTGCCTCCTCTTGAGATGCGACGGGAACGCCGGGAATTCTTTCCCTACGAAACAGGGAAAGGATCCCTCATCTCGAGCTAGGAGGCGGAAACGGGGCTCCCCTGGATGTGTGCGTGACCCCACGTGCTTCCTCTCGAGTGGAGACGGGTATGTCGGGGAACTTCTTGAGTTGCAGCAAGGGTGTGAAGGACCCTTTGGAAGTTCCAGTGGTTAGATGTGATTAGCCTCGAGAAGCCTCAGCGGAAATGGGCCTCATCTCGCCTGGAGGGCAAAACCTCCTGGATCTTCTCGAGTTTCGGCAGGTGCTCTCGACTTACGACGGGGACCACGGGGACCCGCTCTGGTGGCCTCAGGAAAGGCCAGTCCACATGCGAGTTCCTCGGGGGCCTCACGGGATTCCTCTCCCGTCGATGCCGGGGCCTAAGACCTTGTGTGGAGTCGGGGCCCGAACGTGAGGATTCCACTCCAGGGCTGACATGGAACTTGGGGTACTTCTGGAGTCTCCCCAGGGGAGTCAGTCCTCGTCTCGAATGCGGACATGCACTTGCAGTTTCCTCCAGAGCGGTAGCAGCAGTATCACGCAGTCCGCCGCGTGGATCAAAGGATCTATGGTTTTCCCTCGAGTCTTTCCTATGAGGCTTTCCCACGAGGCTTTCCCACAGGGCTGTCCCACGTGCACACGTGGTGGGAGTCGATGCTCGGCTTGAACGTCAAGGCAGTGCAGGGAAAACAGGTTCCTCTGGAATGGACTGACACATCTGGGGTACTCTTGGAATGGTGGCACGACCCTGGAGTTCCTCTCGCCTTTCCTGTGGAGAGCGCCTCCTCTTGAGTTGCGACGGGAACGCCGGGAATTCTTTCCCTACGAAACAGGGAAAGGATCCCTCATCTCGAGCTAGTCGGAGGAAACGGGGCTCCCCTGGATGTGTGCGGGACCACCGTGCTTCCTCTCGAGTGGAGACTGGTATGTCGGGGAACTTCTTGAGTTGCAGCAAGTGTGTGAAGGACCCTTTGGAAGTTCCAGTGGTTAGATGTGATTAGCCTCGAGAAGCCTCAGCGGAAATGGGCCTCATCTTGCCTGGAGGCAAAACTTCCTGGATTTTCTCGAGTTGTGGTAGGTGCTCTCGACTTACGACGGGGACCTCGGGGACCCGCTCTGGTGGCCTCAGGAAAGGCCAGTCCCCATGCGAGTTCCTCGGGGGCCTCTCGGGATTCCCCTCCCGTCGATGCCGGGGCCTAAGACCTTGTGTGGAGTAGGGGCCGGAACCTGAGGATTCCTCTCCAGAGCTGACATGGATCGTGGGGTACTTCTGGAGTCTCCCCAGGAGAGTCAGTCCTCGTCTCGAATGCGGGCATGCACTTGCGCTTTCCTCCAGAGCGGTAGCAGCAGTGTCACACAGTCCACCGCGTGGATCAAAGGATCTATGGTTTTCCCTCGAGACTTTCCCACGAGGCTTTCCCACGAGGCTTTCCCACAGGGCTGTCCCACGTGCACACGTGGTGGGAGTCGATCCTCGGCTTGAACGTCAAGGCAGTGCAGGGAAAACAGGTTTCTCTGGAATGGACTGACACATCTGGGGGACTCTTGGAATGGTGGCACGACCCTGGAGTTCCTCTCGCCTTTCCTGTGGAGAGCGCCTCCTCTTGAGATGCGACGGGAACGCCGGGAATTCTTTCCCTACGAAACAGGGAAAGGATCCCACATCTCGAGCTAGGAGGCGGAAACGGGGCTCCCCTGGATGTGTGCGGGACCCTCGTGCTTCCTCTCCAGTGGAGACGGGTATGTCGGGGAACTTCTGGACTTGCAGCAAGGGTGTGAAGGACCCTTTGGAAGTTCCAGTGGTTAGATGTGATTAGCCTCGAGAAGCCTCAGCGGAAACGGGCCTCATCTCGACGGAGGGCAAAACCTCCTGGATTTTCTCGAGTTGCGGCAGGTGCTCTCGACTTACTACGGGGACCTCGGGGACCCGCTCTGGTGGCCTCAGGAAAGGCCAGTCCACATGCGAGTTCCTCGGGGGCCTCTTGGGATTCCTCTCCCGGCGATGCCGGGGCCTAAGACCTTGTGTGGAGTCGGGGCCGGAACCTGAGGATTCCTCTCCAGTGCTGACATGGATCTTGGGGTACTTCTGGAGTCTCCCCAGGAGAGTCAGTCCTCGTCTCGAATGCGGTCATGCACTTGCGCTTTCCTCCAGAGCGGTAGCAGCAGTGTCACGCAGTCCGCCACGTGGATCAAAGGATCTATGGTTTTCCCTCGAGTCTTTCCCACGAGGCTTTCCCACGAGGCATTCCCACAGGGCTGTCCCACGTGCACACGTGGTGGGAGTCGATCCTCGGCTTGAACGTCAAGGCAGTGCATGGAAAACAGGTTCCTCTGGAATGGACTGACACATCTGGGGTACTCTTGGAATGGTGGCACGACCCTGGAGTTCCTCTCGCCTTTCCTGTGGAGAGCGCCTCCTCTTGAGTTGCGACGGGAACGCCGGGAATTCTTTCCCTACGAAACAGGGAAAGAATCCCTCATCTCGAGCTAGGCGGCGGAAACGGGGCTCCCCTGGATGTGTGCGGGACCACCGTGCTTCCTCTCGAGTGGAGACGGGTATGTCGGGGAACTTCTTCAGTTGCAGCAAGGTTGTGAAGGACCCTTTGGAAGTTCCAGTGGTTAGATGTGATTAGCCTCGAGAAGCCTCAGCGGAAATGGGCCTCATCTCGCCTGGAGGTCAAAACCTCCTGGATTTTCTCGTTTTTCGGCAGGTGCTCTCGACTTACGACGGGGACCACGGAGACCCGCTCTGGTGGCCTCAGGAAAGGCCAGTCCACATGCGAGTTCCTCGGGGGCCTCTCGGGATTCCTCTCCCGTCGATGCCGGGGCCTAAGACCTTGTGTGGAGTCGGGGCCCGAACGAGAGGATTCCACTCCAGTGCTGACATGGATCTTGGGGTACTTCTGGAGTCTCCCCAGGGGAGTCAGTCCTCGTCTCGAATGCGGACATGCACTTGCACTTTCCTCCAGAGCGGTAGCAGCAGTATCACGCAGTCCGGCGCGTGGATCAAAGGATCTATGGTTTTCCCTCGAATCTTTCCTATGAGGCTTTCCCACGAGGCTTTCCCCCAGGGCTGTCCCACGTGCACACGTGGTGGGAGTCGATGCTCGGCTTGAACGTCAAGGCAGTGCAGGGAAAACAGGTTCCTCTGGAATGGACTGACACATCTGGGGGACTCTTGGAATGGTGGCACGACCCTGGAGTTCCTCTCGCCTTTCCTGTGGAGAGCGCCTCCTCTTGAGATGCCACGGGAACGCCGGGAATTCTTTCCCTACGAAACAGGGAAAGGATCCCTCATCTCGAGCTAGGAGGCGGAAACGGGGCTCCCCTGGATGTTTGCGGGACCCTCGTGCTTCCTCTCGAGTGGAGACGGGTATGTCGGGGAACTTCTGGACTTGCAGCAAGGGTGTGAAGGACCCTTTGGAAGTTCCAGTGGTTAGATGTGATTAACCTCGAGAAGCCTCAGTGGAAATGGGCCTCATCTCGACGGAGGGCAAAACCTCCTGGATTTTCTCGAGTTGCGGCAGGTGCTCTCGACTTACTACGGGGACCTCGGGGACCCGCTCTGGTGGCCTCAGGAAAGGCCAGTCCACATGCGAGTTCCTCGGGGGCCTCTTGGGATTCCTCTCCCGGCGATGCCGGGGCCTAAGACCTTGTGTGGAGTCGGGGCCGGAACCTGAGGATTCCTCTCCAGTGCTGACATGGATCTTGGGGTACTTCTGGAGTCTCCCCAGGAGAGTCAGTCCTCGTCTCGAATGCGGTCATGCACTTGCGCTTTCCTCCAGAGCGGTAGCAGCAGTGTCACCCAGTCCGCCGCGTGGATCAAAGGATCTATGGTTTTCCCTCGAGTCTTTCCCACGAGGCTTTCCCACGAGGCTTTCCCACAGGGCTGACCCACGTGCACACGTGGTGGGAGTCGATCCTCGGCTTGAACGTCAAGGCAATGCATGGAAAACAGGTTCCTCTGGAATGGACTGACACATCTGGGGGACTCTTGGAATGGTGGCACGACCCTGGAGTTCCTCTCGCCTTTCCTGTGGAGAGCGCCTCCTCTTGAGATGCGACGGGAACGCCGGGAATTCTTTCCCTAAGAAACAGGGAAAGGATCCCTCATCTCGAGCTAGGAGGCGGAAACGGGGCTCCCCTGGATGTGTGCGGGACCCTGGTGCTTCCTCTCGAGTGGAGACGGGTATGTCGGGGAACTTCTGGACTTGCAGCAAGGGTGTGAAGGACCCTTTGGAAGTTTCAGTGGTTAGATGTGATTAGCCTCGAGAAGCCTCAGCGGAAATGGGCCTCATCTCGCCTGGAGGGCAAAACCTCCTGGATTTTCTCGAGTTGCGGCAGGTGCTCTCGACTTACGACGGGGACCTCGGAGACCCGCTCTGGTGGCCTCAGGAAAGGCCAGTCCCCATGCGAGTTCCTCGGGGGGCCTCTCGGGATTCCTCTCCCGTCGATGCCGGGGCCTAAGACCTTGTGTGGAGTCGGGGCCGGAACCTGGGGATTCCTCTACAGTGCTGACATGCATCTTGGGGTACTTCTGGAGTCTCCCCAGGGGAGTCAGTCCTCGTCTCGAATGCGGTCATGCACTTGCGCTTTCCTCCAGAGCGGTAGCAGCAGTGTCACGCAGTACGTCGCGTGGAGCAAAGGATCTATGGTTTTCCCTCGAGTCTTTCCCACGAGGCTTTCCCACGAGGCTTTCCCACAGGGCTGTCCCACGTGCACACGTGGTGGGAGTCGATCCTCGGCTTGAACGTCAAGGCAGTGCAGGGAAAACAGGTTCCTCTGGAATGGACTGACACATCTGGGGGGCTCTGGAATGGTGGCACGACCCTGGAGTTCCTCTCTCCTTTCCTGTGGAGAGCGCCTCCTTTTGAGATGCGACGTGAACGCTGGGAATTCTTTCCCTACGAAACAGGGAAAGGATCCCTCATCTCGAGCTAGGATGCGGAAACGGGGCTCCCCTGGATGTGTGCGGGACCCTCGTGCTTCCTCTCGAGTGGAGACGGGTATGTCGGGGAACTTCTTGAGTTGCAGCAAGGATGTGAAGGACCCTTTGGAAGTTCCAGTGGTTAGATGGGATTAGCCTCGAGAAGCCTCAGCGGAAATGGGCCTCATCTCGCCTGGAGGGCAAAACCTCCTGGATTTTCTCGAGTTGCGGTAGGTTCTCTCGACTTACGATGGGGACTTCCGGGACCCGCTCTGGTGGCCTCAGGAAAGGCCAGTCCCCATGCGAGTTCCTCGGGGGCCTCTCGGGATTCCTCTCCCGTCGATGCCGGGGCCTAAGACCTTGTGTGGAGTCGGGGCCGGAACCTGAGGATTCCTCTCCAGTGCTGACATGGATCGTGGGGTACTTCTGGAGTCTCCCCAGGGGAGTCAGTCCTCGTCTCGAATGCGCGCATGCACTTGCGCTTTCCTCCAGAGCGGTAGCAGCAGTGTCACGCAGTCCGCCGCGTGGATCAAAGGATCTATGATTTTCCCTCGAGTCTTTCCCACGAGGCTTTCCCACGAGGCTTTCCCACAGGGCTGTCCCACGTGCACACGTGGTGGGAGTCGATCCTCGGCTTGAACGTCAAGGCAGTGCAGGGAAAACAGGTTACTCTGGAATGGACTGACACATCTGGGGGACTCTTGGAATGGTGGCACGACGCTGGAGTTCCTCTCGCCTTTCCTGTGAAGAGCGCCTCCTCTTGAGATGCGACGCGAACGCCGGGAATTCTTTCCCTACGAAACAGGGAAAGGATCCCTCATCTCGAGCTAGGAGGCGGAAACGGGGCTCCCCTGGATGTGTGCGGGACCCTCGTGCTTCCTCTCGAGTGGAGACGGGTATGTCGGGGAACTTCTGGACTTGCAGCAAGGGTGTGAAGGACCCTTTGGAAGTTCCAGTGGTTAGTTGTGATTAGCCTCGAGAAGCCTCAGCGGAAATGGGCCTCATCTCGACGGAGGGCAAAACCTCCTGGATTTTCTCGAGTTGCGGCAGGTGCTCTCGACTTACGACGGGGACCTCAGGGACCCACTCTGGTGGCCTCAGTAAAGGCCAGTCCCCATGCGAGTTCCTCGGGGGCCTCTCGGGATTCCTCTCCCGTCGATGCCGGGGCCTACGACCTTGTGTGGAGTCGGGGCCGGAACCTGAGGATTCCTCTCCAGTGCTGACATGGATCTTGGGGTACTTCTGGAATCTCCCCAGGGGAGTCAGTCCTAGTCTCGAATGCGGGCATGCACTTGCGCTTTCCTCCAGAGCGGTAGCAGCAGTATCACGCAGTCCGCCGCGTGGATCAAAGGATCTATGGTTTTCCCTCGAGTCTTTTCGACGAGGCTTTCCCACGAGGCTTTCCCACAGGGCTGTCCCACGTTCACACGTGGTGGGAGTCGATCCTCGGCTTGAACGTCAAGGCAGTGCAGGGAAAACAGGTTCCTCTGGAATGGACTGACACATCTGGGGGACTCTTGGAATGGTGGCACGACCCTGGAGTTCCTCTCGCCTTTCCTGAGGAGAGCGCCTCCTCTTGAGATGCGACGGGAACGCCGGGAATTCTTTCCCTACGAAACAGGGAAAGGATCCCTCATCTCGAGCTAGGAGGCGGAAACGGGGCTCCCCTGGATGTGTGCGGGACCCTCGTGCTTCCTCTCGAGTGGAGACGGGTATGTCGGGGAACTTCTGGACTTGCAGCAAGGGTGTGAAGGACCCTTTGGAAGTTCCAGGTGTTAGATGTGATTAGCCTCGAGAAGCCTCAGCGGAAATGGGCCTCATCTCGCCTGGAGGGCAAAACCTCCTGGATTTTCTCGAGTTGCGGCAGGTGCTCTCGACTTACGACGGGGACCTCAGGGACCCGCTCTGGTGGCCTCAGGAAAGGCCAGTCCACATGCGAGTTCCTCGGGGGCCTCTCGGGATTCCTCTCCCGTCGATGCCGGGGCCTAAGACCTTGTGTGGAGTCGGAGCCGGAACCTGAGGATTCCTCTCCAGTGCTGACATGGATCGTGGGGTACTTCTGGAGTCTCCCCAGGGGAGTCAGTCCTCGTCTCGAATGCGGGCATGCACTTGCGCTTTCCTCCAGAGCGGTAGCAGCAGTGTCACGCAGTCCGCCGCGTGGATCAAAGGATCTATGGTTTTCCCTCGAGACTTTCCCACGAGGCATTCCAACGAGGCTTTCCCACAGGGCTGTCCCACGTGCACACGTGGTGGGAGTCGATCCTCGGCTTGAACGTCAAGGCAGTGCAGGGAAAACAGGTTCCTCTGGAATGGACTGACATATCTGGGGGACTCTTGGAATGGTGGCACGACCCTGGAGTTCCTCTCGCCTTTCCTGTGGAGAGCGCCTCCTCTTGAGATGCGACGCGAACGCCGGGAATTCTTTCCCTACGAAACAGGGAAAGGATCCCTCATCTCGAGCTAGGAGGCGGAAACGGGGCTCCCCTGGATGTGTGCGGGATCCTCGTGCTTCCTCTCGAGTGGAGACGGGTATGTCGGGGAACTTCTGGACTTGCAGCAAGGGTGTGAAGCACCCTTTGGAAGTTCCAGTGGTTAGATGTGATTAGCCTCGAGAAGCCTCAGCGGACATGGGCCTCATCTCGCCTGGAGGGCAAAACCTCCTGGATTTTCTCGAGTTGCGGCAGGTGCTCTCGACTTACGACGGGGACCTCAGGGAACCGCTCTGGTGGCCTCAGTAAAGGCCAGTCCCCATGCGAGTACCTCGGGGGCCTCTCGGGATTCCTCTCCCGTCGATGCCGGGGCCTAAGACCTTGTGTGGAGTCGGGGCCGGAACCTGAGGATTCCTCTCCAGTGCTGACATGGATCTTGGGGTACTTCTGGAGTCTCCCCAGGGGAGTCAGTCCTCGTCTCGAATGCGGGCATGCACTTGCACTTTCCTCCAGAGCGGTAGCACCAGTGTCACGCAGTCCGCCGCGTGCATCAAAGGATCTATGGTTTTCCCTCGAGTCTTTCCCACGAGGCTTTCCCACGAGGCTTTCCCACAGGGCTGTCCCACGTGCACACGTGGTGGGAGTCGATCCTCGGCTTGAACGTCAAGGCAGTGCAGGGAAAACAGGTTCCTCTGGAATGGACTGACACATCTGGGGGACTCTTGGAATGGTGGCACGACCCTCGAGTTCCTCTCGCCTTTCCTGTGGAGAGCGCCTCCTCTTGAGATGCGACGGGAATGCGGGGAATTCTTTCCCTACGAAACAGGGAAAGGATCCCTCATCTCGAGCTAGGAGGCGGAAACGGGGTTCCCCTGGATGTGTGCGGGAACCTCGTGCTTCCTCTTGAGTGGAGACGGGTATGTCGGGGAACTTCTTGAGTTGCAGCAAGGGTGTGAAGGACCCTTTGGAAGTTCCAGTGGTTAGATGTGATTAGCCTCGAGAAGCCTCAGCGGAAATGGGCCTCATCTCGCCTGGAGGGCAAAACCTCCTGGATTTTCTCGAGTTGCGGCAGGTGCTCTCGACTTACGACGGGGACCTCAGGGACCCGCTCTGGTGGCCTCAGGAAAGCCCACTCCCCATGCGAGTTCCTAGGGGGCCTCTCGGTATTCCTCTCCCGTCGATGCCGGGGCCTAAGACCTTGTGTGGAGTCGGGGCCCGAACCTGAGGATTCCTCTCCAGTGCTGACATGGATCTTGGGGTACTTCTGGAGTCTCCCCAGGTGAGTCAGTCCTTGTCTCGAATGCGGACATGCCCTTGCGTTTTCCTCCAGAGCGGTAGCAGCAGTGTCACGCAGTCCGCCGCGTGGATCAAAGGATCTATGATTTTCGCTCGAGTCTTTCCCATGAGGCTTTCCCACGAGGCTTTCCCACAGGGCTGTCCCACGTGCACACGTGGTGGGAGTCGATCCTCTGCTTGAACGTCAAGGCAGTGCAGGGAAACCAGGTTCCTCTGGAATGGACTGACACATCTGGGGGACTCTTGGAATGGTGGCACGACCCTGGAGTTCCTCTCGCCTTTCCTGTGCAGAGCGCCTCCTCTTGAGATGCGACGGGAATGCCGGGAATTCTTTCCCTACGTAACAGGGAAAGGATCCCTCATCTCGAGCTAGGAGGCGGAAACGGGGCTCCCCTGGATGTGTGCGGGACCCCACGTGCTTCCTCTCGAGTGGAGACGGGTATGTCGGGGAACTTCTTGAGTTGCAGCAATGGTGTGAAGGACCCTTTGGAACTTCCAGTGGTTAGATGTGATTGGCCTTGAGAAGCCTCAGCGGAAATGGGCCTCATGTCGCCTGGAGGGCAAATCTCCTGAATTTTCTCGAGTTGCGGCAGGTGCTCTCGACTTACGACGGGGACCTCAGGGACCCGCTCTGGTGGCCTGAGGAAAGGCCAGTCCCCATGCGAGTTCTTCGGGGGCCTCTCGGGATTCCTCTCCCGTCGATGCCGGGGCCTAAGACCTTGTGTGGAGTAGGGGCCCGAACCTGAGGATTCCTCTCCAGTGCTGACATGGATCCTGGGGTACTTCTGGAGTCTCCTCAGGGGAGTCAGTCCTCGTCTCGAATGCGGACATGCACTTGCGCTTTCCTCCAGAGATGTAGCAGCAGTGTCCCGCAGTCCTCCGCGTGGATCATTGGATCTATGGTTTTCCCTCGAGTCCTTCCCACGAGGCTTTCTCACAGGGCTGTCCCAGTGCACATGTGGTGGGAGTCGATCCTCGGCTTGAACGTCAAGGCAGTGCAGGGAAAACAGTTTCCTCTGGAATGGACTGACACATCTGGGGGACTATTGGAATGGTGGCACGACCCTGGAGTTCCTCTCGCCTTTCCTGTGCAAAGCGCCTCCTCTAGAGATGTGACGGGAACGCCGGGAATTCTTTACCTACGAAACAGGGAAAGGATCCCTCATCTCGAGCTAGGAGGCGGAAACGGGGCTCCCCTGGATGTGTGCGCGACCCTCGTGCTTCCTCTCAACGGGAGACGGGTATGTCGGGGAACTTCTTGAGTTGCAGCAAGGGTGTGAAGGACCCTTCGGAAATTCCAGTGGTTAGATGTGATTAGCCTCGAGAAGCCTCAGCGGAAATGGGCCTCATCTCGCCTGGAGGGCAAAACCTCCTGGATTTTCTCGAGTTGCGGCAGGTGCTCTCGACTTACGACGTGGACCTCAGGGACCCGCTCTGGTGGCCTCAGGAAAGCCCAGTCCCCATGCGAGTTCTTCGGGGGCCTCTCGGGTTTCCTCTCCCGTCGATGCCTGGGCCTAAGACCTTGTGTGGAGTAGGGGCCGGAACCTGATGATTCCTCTCCAGTGCTGACATGGATCTTGGGGTACTTCTGGAGTCTCCCCAGGGGAGTCATTCCTCGTATCGAATGCGGGCATGCACTTGCGCTTTCCTCCAGAGCGGTAGCAGTAGTGTCACGCAGTCCGCCGCGTGGATCAAAGGATCTATGGTTTTCCCTCTAGACTTTCCCACGAGGCTTTCCCACGAGGATTTCCCACAGGGCTGTCCCACGTGCACACGTGGTGGGAGTCGATCCTCGGCTTGAGCGTCAAGGCAGTGCAGGGAAAACAGGTTCCTCTGGAATGGACTGACACATCTGGGGGACTCTTGGAATGGTGGCACGACCCTGGAGTTCCTCTCGCCTTTCCTGTGGAGAGCGCCTCCTCTTGAGATGCGACGGGAACGCCGGGAATTCTTTCCCTATGAAACAGGGAAAGGATCCCTCATCTCGAGCTAGGAGACGGAAACGGGGCTCCCCTGGATGTGTGCGGGACCCTCGTGCTTCCTCTCGTGTGGAGACGGGTATGTCGGGGAACTTCTTGAGTTGCAGAAAGGGTGTGAAGGACCTTTTCGAAGTTTCAGTGGTTAGATGTGATTAACCTCGAGAAGCCTCAGCGGAAATGGGCCTCATCTCGCCTGGAGGGCAAACCTCCTGGATTTTCTCGAGTTGCGGCAGGTGCTCTCGACTTACGACGGGGACCTCGGGGACCCGCTCTGGTGGCCTCAGGAAAGTCCAGTCCCCATGCGAGTTCCTCGGGGAAATCTCGGGATTCCTCTCCCGTCGATGCCGGGGCCTAAGACCTTGTGTGGAGTCAGGGCCGGAACCTGAGGATTCCTCTCCAGTGCTGACATGGATCCTGGGGTACTTCTGGAGTCTCGCCAGGGGAGTCAGTCCTCGTCTCGAATGCGGGCATGCACTTGCGCTTTCCTCCAGAGCGGTAGCAGCAGTGTCACCCAGTCCGCCGCATGGATCAAAGGATCTATGGTTTTCCCTCGAGTCTTTCCCACGAGGCTTTCCCACGTGGCTTTCCCACAGGGCTGCCCAAGTGCACACGTTGTGGGAGTCGATCCTCGGCTTGAACGTCAAGGCAGTGCAGGGAAAACACGTTGCTCTGGATTGGACTGACACATCTGGGGGACTCTTGGAATGGTGGCACATCCCTGGAGTTCCTCTCGCCTTTCCTGTGGAGAGCGCCTCCTCTTGAGATGCGACGGGAACACCGGGAATTCTTTCCCTATGAAAAAGGGAAAGGATCCCTCATCTCGAGCTAGGAGGCGGAAACGGGGCTCCCCTGAATGTGTGCGGGACCCTCGTGCTTCCTCTCGAGTGGAGACGTGTATGTCGGGGAACTTCTGGACTTGCAGCAAGGGTGTAAAGGACCCTTTGGAAGTTCCAGTTGTTAGATGTGATTAGCCTCGAGAAGCCTCAGCGGAAATGGGCCTCATCTCACCTGGAGGTCAAAACCTCCTGGATTTTCTCGAGTTGCGGCAGGTGCTCTCGACTTACGACGGGGACCTCAGGGACCCGCTCTGGTGGCCTCAGGAAAGCCCAGTCCCCATGCGAGTTCCTCGGGGGCCTCTCGGGATTCCTCTCCCGTCGATGCCGGGGCCTAAGACCTTGTGTGGAGTCGGGGCCCGAACCTGAGGATTCCTCTCCAGTGCTGACATGGATCTTAGGGTACTTCTGGAGTCTCCCCAGGGGAGTCAGTCCTTGTCTCGAATGCGGACATGCCCTTGCGCTTTCCTCCAGAGCGGTAGCAGCAGTGTCACGCAGTCCGCCGCGTGGATCAAAGGATCTATGGTTTTCCCTCGAGTCTTTCCCACGAGGCTTTCCCACGAGGCTTTCCCACAGGGCTGTCCCACGTGCACACGTGGTGGGAGTCGATCCTCGGCTTGAACGTCAAGGCAGTGCAGGGAAACCAGGTTCCTCTGGAATGGACTGACACATCTGGGGGACTCTTGGAATGGTGGCAGGACCCTGAAGTTCCTCTCGCCTTTCCTGTGCAGAGCGCCTCCTCTTGAGATGCGACGGGAATGCCGGGAATTCTTTCCCTACGTAACAGGGAAAGGATCCCTCATCTCGAGCTAGGAGGCGGAAACGGGGCTCCCCTGGATGTGTGCGGGACCCTCGTGCTTCCTCTCGAGTGGAGACGGGTATGTCGGGGAACTTCTTGAGTTGCAGCAAGGGTGTGAAGGTCCCCTTGGAAGTTCCAGTGGTTAGATGTGATTAGCCTCGAGAAGCCTCAGCGGAAATGGGCCACATCTCGCCCGGAGGGCAAAACCTCCTGGATTTTCTCGAGTTGCGGCAGGTGCTCTCGACTTACGACGTGGACCTCAGGGACCCGCTCTGGTGGCCTCAGGAAAGGCCAGTCCCCATGCGAGTTCTTCGGGGGCCTCTCGGGATTCCTCTCCCGTCGATGCCGGGGCCTAAGACCTTGTGTGGAGTAGGGGCCCGAACCTGAGGATTCCTCTCCAGTGCTGACATGGATCCTGGGGTACTTCTGGAGTCTCCTCAGGGGAGTCAGTCCTCGTCTCGAATGCGGACATGCACTTGCGCTTTCCTCCAGAGCTGTAGCAGCAGTGTCCCGCAGTCCTCCGCGTGGATCATTGGATCTATGGTTTTCCCTCGAGTCCTTCCCACGAGGCTTTCTCACAGGGCTGTCCCAGTGCACACGTGGTGGGAGTCGATCCTCGGCTTGAACGTCAAGGCAGTGCAGGGAAAACAGGTTCCTCTGGAATGGACTGACACATCTGGGGGACTCTTGGAATGGTGGCACGACCCTGGAGTTCCTCTCGCCTTTCCTGTGCAGAGCGCCTCCTCTAGAGATGCGACGGGAACGCCGGGAATTCTTTACCTACGAAACAGGGAAAGGATCCCTCATCTCGAGCTAGGAGGCGGAAACGGGGCTCCCCTGGATGTGTGCGCGACCCTCGTGGTTCCTCTCAACGGGAGACGGGTATGTCGGGGAACTTCTTGAGTTGCAGCAAGGGTGTGAAGGACCCTTCGGAAATTCCAGTGGTTAGATGTGATTAGCCTCGAGAAGCCTCAGCGGAAATGGGCCTCATCTCGCCTGGAGGGCAAAACCTCCTGGATTTTCTCGAGTTGCGGCAGGTGCTCTCGACTTACGACGTGGACCTCAGGGACCCGCTCTGGTGGCCTCAGGAAAGCCCAGTCCCCATGCGAGTTCTTCGGGGGCCTCTCGGGTTTCCTCTCCCGTCGATGCCGGGGCCTAAGACCTTGTGTGGAGTAGGGGCCGGAACCTGATGATTCCTCTCCAGTGCTGACATGGATCTTGGGGTACTTCTGGAGTCTCCCCAGGGGAGTCAGTCCTCGTCTCGAATGCGGGCATGCACTTGCGCTTTCCTCCAGAGCGGTAGCAGCAGTGTCACGCAGTCCGCCGCGTGGATCAAAGGATCTATGGTTTTCCCTCTAGACTTTCCCACGAGGCTTTCCCACGAGGATTTCCCACAGGGCTGTCCCACGTGCACACGTGGTGGGAGTCGATCCTCGGCTTGAACGTCAAGGCAGTGCAGGGAAAACAGGTTCCTCTGGAATGGACTGACACATCTGGGGGATTCTTGGAATGGTGGCACGACCCTGGAGTTCCTCTCGCCTTTCCTGTGGAGAGCGCCTCCTCTTGAGATGCGACGCGAACGCCGGGAATTCTTTCCCTATGAAACAGGGAAAGGATCCCTCATCTCGAGCTAGGAGACGGAAACGGGGCTCCCCTGGATGTGTGCGGGACCCTCGTGCTTCCTCTCGTGTGGAGACGGGTATGTCGGGGAACTTCTTGAGTTGCAGAAAGGGTGTGAAGGACCTTTTCGAAGTTTCAGTGGTTAGATATGATTAACCTCGAGAAGCCTCAGCGGAAATGGGCCTCATCTCGCCTGGAGGGCAAAACCTCCTGGATATTCTCGAGTTGCGGCAGGTGCTCTCGACTTACGACGGGGACCTCGGGGACCCGCTCTGGTGGCCTCAGGAAAGTCCAGTCCCCATGCGAGTTCCTCGGGGGCCTCTCGGGATTCCTCTCCCGTCGATGCCGGGGCCTAAGACCTTGTGTGGAGTCAGGGCCGGAACCTGAGGATTCCTCTCCAGTGCTGACATGGATCCTGGGGTACTTCTGGAGTCTCCCCAGGGGAGTCAGTCCTCGTCTCGAATGCGGGCATGCACTTGCACTTTCCTCCAGAGCGGTAGCACCAGTGTCACGCAGTCCGCCGCGTGCATCAAAGGATCTATGGTTTTCCCTCGAGTCTTTCCCACGAGGCTTTCCCACGAGGCTTTCCCACAGGGCTGTCCCACGTGCACACGTGGTGGGAGTCGATCCTCGGCTTGAACGTCAAGGCAGTGCAGGGAAAACAGGTTCCTCTGGAATGGACTGACACATCTGGGGGACTCTTGGAATGGTGGCACGACCCTCGAGTTCCTCTCGCCTTTCCTGTGGAGAGCGCCTCCTCTTGAGATGCGACGGGAATGCGGGGAATTCTTTCCCTACGAAACAGGGAAAGGATCCCTCATCTCGAGCTAGGAGGCGGAAACGGGGTTCCCCTGGATGTGTGCGGGAACCTCGTGCTTCCTCTTGAGTGGAGACGGGTATGTCGGGGAACTTCTTGAGTTGCAGCAAGGGTGTGAAGGACCCTTTGGAAGTTCCAGTGGTTAGATGTGATTAGCCTCGAGAAGCCTCAGCGGAAATGGGCCTCATCTCGCCTGGAGGGCAAAACCTCCTGGATTTTCTCGAGTTGCGGCAGGTGCTCTCGACTTACGACGGGGACCTCAGGGACCCGCTCTGGTGGCCTCAGGAAAGCCCACTCCCCATGCGAGTTCCTAGGGGGCCTCTCGGTATTCCTCTCCCGTCGATGCCGGGGCCTAAGACCTTGTGTGGAGTCGGGGCCCGAACCTGAGGATTCCTCTCCAGTGCTGACATGGATCTTGGGGTACTTCTGGAGTCTCCCCAGGTGAGTCAGTCCTTGTCTCGAATGCGGACATGCCCTTGCGTTTTCCTCCAGAGCGGTAGCAGCAGTGTCACGCAGTCCGCCGCGTGGATCAAAGGATCTATGATTTTCGCTCGAGTCTTTCCCATGAGGCTTTCCCACGAGGCTTTCCCACAGGGCTGTCCCACGTGCACACGTGGTGGGAGTCGATCCTCTGCTTGAACGTCAAGGCAGTGCAGGGAAACCAGGTTCCTCTGGAATGGACTGACACATCTGGGGGACTCTTGGAATGGTGGCACGACCCTGGAGTTCCTCTCGCCTTTCCTGTGCAGAGCGCCTCCTCTTGAGATGCGACGGGAATGCCGGGAATTCTTTCCCTACGTAACAGGGAAAGGATCCCTCATCTCGAGCTAGGAGGCGGAAACGGGGCTCCCCTGGATGTGTGCGGGACCCCACGTGCTTCCTCTCGAGTGGAGACGGGTATGTCGGGGAACTTCTTGAGTTGCAGCAATGGTGTGAAGGACCCTTTGGAACTTCCAGTGGTTAGATGTGATTGGCCTTGAGAAGCCTCAGCGGAAATGGGCCTCATGTCGCCTGGAGGGCAAATCTCCTGAATTTTCTCGAGTTGCGGCAGGTGCCCTCGACTTACGACGGGGACCTCAGGGACCCGCTCTGGTGGCCTCAGGAAAGGCCAGTCCCCATGCGAGTTCTTCGGGGGCCTCTCGGGATTCCTCTCCCGTCGATGCCGGGGCCTAAGACCTTGTGTGGAGTAGGGGCCCGAACCTGAGGATTCCTCTCCAGTGCTGACATGGATCCTGGGGTACTTCTGGAGTCTCCTCAGGGGAGTCAGTCCTCGTCTCGAATGCGGACATGCACTTGCGCTTTCCTCCAGAGATGTAGCAGCAGTGTCCCGCAGTCCTCCGCGTGGATCATTGGATCTATGGTTTTCCCTCGAGTCCTTCCCACGAGGCTTTCTCACAGGGCTGTCCCAGTGCACATGTGGTGGGAGTCGATCCTCGGCTTGAACGTCAAGGCAGTGCAGGGAAAACAGTTTCCTCTGGAATGGACTGACACATCTGGGGGACTATTGGAATGGTGGCACGACCCTGGAGTTCCTCTCGCCTTTCCTGTGCAGAGCGCCTCCTCTAGAGATGTGACGGGAACGCCGGGAATTCTTTACCTACGAAACAGGGAAAGGATCCCTCATCTCGAGCTAGGAGGCGGAAACGGGGCTCCCCTGGATGTGTGCGCGACCCTCGTGCTTCCTCTCAACGGGAGACGGGTATGTCGGGGAACTTCTTGAGTTGCAGCAAGGGTGTGAAGGACCCTTCGGAAATTCCAGTGGTTAGATGTGATTAGCCTCGAGAAGCCTCAGCGGAAATGGGCCTCATCTCGCCTGGAGGGCAAAACCTCCTGGATTTTCTCGAGTTGCGGCAGGTGCTCTCGACTTACGACGTGGACCTCAGGGACCCGCTCTGGTGGCCTCAGGAAAGCCCAGTCCCCATGCGAGTTCTTCGGGGGCCTCTCGGGTTTCCTCTCCCGTCGATGCCTGGGCCTAAGACCTTGTGTGGAGTAGGGGCCGGAACCTGATGATTCCTCTCCAGTGCTGACATGGATCTTGGGGTACTTCTGGAGTCTCCCCAGGGGAGTCATTCCTCGTATCGAATGCGGGCATGCACTTGCGCTTTCCTCCAGAGCGGTAGCAGTAGTGTCACGCAGTCCGCCGCGTGGATCAAAGGATCTATGGTTTTCCCTCTAGACTTTCCCACGAGGCTTTCCCACGAGGATTTCCCACAGGGCTGTCCCACGTGCACACGTGGTGGGAGTCGATCCTCGGCTTGAGCGTCAAGGCAGTGCAGGGAAAACAGGTTCCTCTGGAATGGACTGACACATCTGGGGGACTCTTGGAATGGTGGCACGACCCTGGAGTTCCTCTCGCCTTTCCTGTGGAGAGCGCCTCCTCTTGAGATGCGACGGGAACGCCGGGAATTCTTTCCCTATGAAACAGGGAAAGGATCCCTCATCTCGAGCTAGGAGACGGAAACGGGGCTCCCCTGGATGTGTGCGGGACCCTCGTGCTTCCTCTCGTGTGGAGACGGGTATGTCGGGGAACTTCTTGAGTTGCAGAAAGGGTGTGAAGGACCTTTTCGAAGTTTCAGTGGTTAGATGTGATTAACCTCGAGAAGCCTCAGCGGAAATGGGCCTCATCTCGCCTGGAGGGCAAACCTCCTGGATTTTCTCGAGTTGCGGCAGGTGCTCTCGACTTACGACGGGGACCTCGGGGACCCGCTCTGGTGGCCTCAGGAAAGTCCAGTCCCCATGCGAGTTCCTCGGGGAAATCTCGGGATTCCTCTCCCGTCGATGCCGGGGCCTAAGACCTTGTGTGGAGTCAGGGCCGGAACCTGAGGATTCCTCTCCAGTGCTGACATGGATCCTGGGGTACTTCTGGAGTCTCGCCAGGGGAGTCAGTCCTCGTCTCGAATGCGGGCATGCACTTGCGCTTTCCTCCAGAGCGGTAGCAGCAGTGTCACCCAGTCCGCCGCATGGATCAAAGGATCTATGGTTTTCCCTCGAGTCTTTCCCACGAGGCTTTCCCACGTGGCTTTCCCACAGGGCTGCCCAAGTGCACACGTTGTGGGAGTCGATCCTCGGCTTGAACGTCAAGGCAGTGCAGGGAAAACACGTTGCTCTGGATTGGACTGACACATCTGGGGGACTCTTGGAATGGTGGCACATCCCTGGAGTTCCTCTCGCCTTTCCTGTGGAGAGCGCCTCCTCTTGAGATGCGACGGGAACACCGGGAATTCTTTCCCTATGAAAAAGGGAAAGGATCCCTCATCTCGAGCTAGGAGGCGGAAACGGGGCTCCCCTGAATGTGTGCGGGACCCTCGTGCTTCCTCTCGAGTGGAGACGTGTATGTCGGGGAACTTCTGGACTTGCAGCAAGGGTGTAAAGGACCCTTTGGAAGTTCCAGTTGTTAGATGTGATTAGCCTCGAGAAGCCTCAGCGGAAATGGGCCTCATCTCACCTGGAGGTCAAAACCTCCTGGATTTTCTCGAGTTGCGGCAGGTGCTCTCGACTTACGACGGGGACCTCAGGGACCCGCTCTGGTGGCCTCAGGAAAGCCCAGTCCCCATGCGAGTTCCTCGGGGGCCTCTCGGGATTCCTCTCCCGTCGATGCCGGGGCCTAAGACCTTGTGTGGAGTCGGGGCCCGAACCTGAGGATTCCTCTCCAGTGCTGACATGGATCTTAGGGTACTTCTGGAGTCTCCCCAGGGGAGTCAGTCCTTGTCTCGAATGCGGACATGCCCTTGCGCTTTCCTCCAGAGCGGTAGCAGCAGTGTCACGCAGTCCGCCGCGTGGATCAAAGGATCTATGGTTTTCCCTCGAGTCTTTCCCACGAGGCTTTCCCACGAGGCTTTCCCACAGGGCTGTCCCACGTGCACACGTGGTGGGAGTCGATCCTCGGCTTGAACGTCAAGGCAGTGCAGGGAAACCAGGTTCCTCTGGAATGGACTGACACATCTGGGGGACTCTTGGAATGGTGGCAGGACCCTGAAGTTCCTCTCGCCTTTCCTGTGCAGAGCGCCTCCTCTTGAGATGCGACGGGAATGCCGGGAATTCTTTCCCTACGTAACAGGGAAAGGATCCCTCATCTCGAGCTAGGAGGCGGAAACGGGGCTCCCCTGGATGTGTGCGGGACCCTCGTGCTTCCTCTCGAGTGGAGACGGGTATGTCGGGGAACTTCTTGAGTTGCAGCAAGGGTGTGAAGGTCCCCTTGGAAGTTCCAGTGGTTAGATGTGATTAGCCTCGAGAAGCCTCAGCGGAAATGGGCCACATCTCGCCCGGAGGGCAAAACCTCCTGGATTTTCTCGAGTTGCGGCAGGTGCTCTCGACTTACGACGTGGACCTCAGGGACCCGCTCTGGTGGCCTCAGGAAAGGCCAGTCCCCATGCGAGTTCTTCGGGGGCCTCTCGGGATTCCTCTCCCGTCGATGCCGGGGCCTAAGACCTTGTGTGGAGTAGGGGCCCGAACCTGAGGATTCCTCTCCAGTGCTGACATGGATCCTGGGGTACTTCTGGAGTCTCCTCAGGGGAGTCAGTCCTCGTCTCGAATGCGGACATGCACTTGCGCTTTCCTCCAGAGCTGTAGCAGCAGTGTCCCGCAGTCCTCCGCGTGGATCATTGGATCTATGGTTTTCCCTCGAGTCCTTCCCACGAGGCTTTCTCACAGGGCTGTCCCAGTGCACACGTGGTGGGAGTCGATCCTCGGCTTGAACGTCAAGGCAGTGCAGGGAAAACAGGTTCCTCTGGAATGGACTGACCCATCTGGGGGACTATTGGAATGGTGGCACGACCCTGGAGTTCCTCTCGCCTTTCCTGTGCAGAGCGCCTCCTCTAGAGATGCGACGGGAACGCCGGGAATTCTTTACCTACGAAACAGGGAAAGGATCCCTCATCTCGAGCTAGGAGGCGGAAACGGGGCTCCCCTGGATGTGTGCGCGACCCTCGTGGTTCCTCTCAACGGGAGACGGGTATGTCGGGGAACTTCTTGAGTTGCAGCAAGGGTGTGAAGGACCCTTCGGAAATTCCAGTGGTTAGATGTGATTAGCCTCGAGAAGCCTCAGCGGAAATGGGCCTCATCTCGCCTGGAGGGCAAAACCTCCTGGATTTTCTCGAGTTGCGGCAGGTGCTCTCGACTTACGACGTGGACCTCAGGGACCCGCTCTGGTGGCCTCAGGAAAGCCCAGTCCCCATGCGAGTTCTTCGGGGGCCTCTCGGGTTTCCTCTCCCGTCGATGCCGGGGCCTAAGACCTTGTGTGGAGTAGGGGCCGGAACCTGATGATTCCTCTCCAGTGCTGACATGGATCTTGGGGTACTTCTGGAGTCTCCCCAGGGGAGTCAGTCCTCGTCTCGAATGCGGGCATGCACTTGCGCTTTCCTCCAGAGCGGTAGCAGCAGTGTCACGCAGTCCGCCGCGTGGATCAAAGGATCTATGGTTTTCCCTCTAGACTTTCCCACGAGGCTTTCCCACGAGGATTTCCCACAGGGCTGTCCCACGTGCACACGTGGTGGGAGTCGATCCTCGGCTTGAACGTCAAGGCAGTGCAGGGAAAACAGGTTCCTCTGGAATGGACTGACACATCTGGGGGATTCTTGGAATGGTGGCACGACCCTGGAGTTCCTCTCGCCTTTCCTGTGGAGAGCGCCTCCTCTTGAGATGCGACGCGAACGCCGGGAATTCTTTCCCTATGAAACAGGGAAAGGATCCCTCATCTCGAGCTAGGAGACGGAAACCGGGCTCCCCTGGATGTGTGCGGGACCCTCGTGCTTCCTCTCGTGTGGAGACGGGTATGTCGGGGAACTTCTTGAGTTGCAGAAAGGGTGTGAAGGACCTTTTCGAAGTTTCAGTGGTTAGATATGATTAACCTCGAGAAGCCTCAGCGGAAATGGGCCTCATCTCGCCTGGAGGGCAAAACCTCCTGGATATTCTCGAGTTGCGGCAGGTGCTCTCGACTTACGACGGGGACCTCGGGGACCCGCTCTGGTGGCCTCAGGAAAGTCCAGTCCCCATGCGAGTTCCTCGGGGGCCTCTCGGGATTCCTCTCCCGTCGATGCCGGGGCCTAAGACCTTGTGTGGAGTCAGGGCCGGAACCTGAGGATTCCTCTCCAGTGCTGACATGGATCCTGGGGTACTTCTGGAGTCTCCCCAGGGGAGTCAGTCCTCGTCTCGAATGCGGGCATGCACTTGCGCTTTCCTCCAGAGCGGTAGCAGCAGTGTCACCCAGTCCGCCGCGTGGATCAAAGGATCTATGGTTTTCCCTCGAGTCTTTCCCACGAGGCTTTCCCACGTGGCTTTCCCACAGGGCTGTCCCAAGTGCACACGTGGTGGGAGTCGATCCTCGGCTTGAACGTCAAGGCAGTGTAGGGAAAACACGTTGCTCTGGATTGGACTGACACATCTGGGGGACTCTTGGAATGGTGGCACGACCCTGGAGTTCCTCTCGCCTTTCCTGTGGAGAGCGCCTCCTCTTGAAATGCGACGGGAACACCGGGAATTCTTTCCCTATGAAACAGGGAAAGGATCCCTCATCTCGAGCTAGGAGGCGGAAACGGGGCTCCCCTGAATGTGTGCGGGACCCTCGTGCTTCCTCTCGAGTGGAGACGGGTATGTCGGGGAACTTCTGGACTTGCAGCAAGGGTGTAAAGGACCCTTTGGAAGTTCCAGTTGTTAGATGTGATTAGCCTCGAGAAGCCTCAGCGGAAATGGGCCTCATCTCGCCTGGAGGGCAAAACCTCCTGGATTTTCTCGAGTTGCGGCAGGTGCTCTCGACTTACGACGGGGACCTCAGGGACCCGCTCTGGTGGCCTCAGGAAAGCCCAGTCCCCATGCGAGTTCCTCGGGGGCCTCTCGGGATTCCTCTCCCGTCGATGCCGGGGCCTAAGACCTTGTGTGGAGTCGGGGCCCGAACCTGAGGATTCCTCTCCAGTGCTGACATGGATCTTAGGGTACTTCTGGAGTCTCCCCAGGGGAGTCAGTCCTTGTCTCGAATGCGGACATGCCCTTGCGCTTTCCTCCAGAGCGGTAGCAGCAGTGTCACGCAGTCCGCCGCGTGGATCAAAGGATCTATGGTTTTCCCTCGAGTCTTTCCCACGAGGCTTTCCCACGAGGCTTTCCCACAGGGCTGTCCCGCGTGCACACGTGGTGGGAGTCGATCCTCTGCTTGAACCTCAAGGCAGTGCAGGGAAACCAGGTTCCTCTGGAATGGACTGACACATCTGGGGGACTCTTGGAATGGTGGCACGACCCTGGAGTTCCTCTCGCCTTTCCTGTGGAGAGCGCCTCCTCTTGAGATGCGACGGGAACGCCGGGAATTCTTTCCCTATGAAAAAGGGAAAGGATCCCTCATCTCGAGCTAGGAGGCGGAAACGGGGCTCCCCTGAATGTGTGCGGGACCCTCGTGCTTCCTCTCGAGTGGAGACGGGTATGTCGGGGAACTTCTGGACTTGCAGCAAGGGTGTAAAGACCCTTTGGAAGTTCCAGTTGTTAGATGTGATTAGCCTCGAGAAGCCTCAGCGGAAATGGGCCTCATCTCGCCTGGAGAGCAAAACCTCCTGGATTTTCTCGAGTTGCGGCTGGTGCTCTCGACTTACGACGGGGACCTCAGGGACCCGCTCTGGTGGCCGCAGGAAAGGCCAGTCCCCATGCGAGTTCCTCGGGGGCCTCTCGGGATTCCTCTCCCGTCGATGCCGGGGCCTAAGACCTTGTGTGGAGTCGGGGCCCGAACCTGAGGATTCCTCTCCAGTGCTGACATGGATCTTAGGGTACTTCTGGAGTCTCCCCAGGGGAGTCAGTCCTCGTCTCGAATGCGGGCATGCACTTGCGCTTTCCTCCAGAGCTGTAGCAGCAGTGTCCCGCAGTCCTCCGCGTGGATCATTGGATCTATGGTTTTCCCTCGAGTCCGTCCCACGAGGCTTTCCCACAGGGCTGTCCCACGTGCACACGTGGTGGGAGTCGATCCTCGGCTTGAACGTCAAGGCAGTGCAGGGAAAACAGGTTCCTCTGGAATGGACTGACACATCTGGGGGACTCTTGGAATGGTGGCATGACCCTGGAGTTCCTCTCGCCTTTCCTGTGGAGAGCGCCTCCTCTTGAGATGCGACGGGAACGCCGGGAATTCTTTCCCTACGAAACAGGGAAAGGATCCCTCATCTCGAGCTAGGCGACGGAAACGGGGCTCCCCTGGATGTGTGCGCGACCCTCGTGCTTCCTCTCAAGGGGAGACGGGTATGTCGGGGAACTTCTTGAGTTGCAGCAAGGGTGTGAAGGACCCTTTGGTAGTTCCAGTGGTTAGATGTGATTAGCCTCGAGAAGCCTCAGCGGAAATGGGCCTCATCTCGCCTGGAGGGCAAAACCTCCTGGATTTTCTCGAGTTGCGGCAGGTGCTCTCGACTTACGACAGGGACCTCAGGGACCCGCTCTGGTGGCCTCAGGAAAGCCCAGTCCCCATGCGAGTTCCTCGGGGGCCTCTCGGGATTCCTCTCCCGTCGATGCCGGGGCCTAAGACCTTGTGTGGAGTCGGGGCCGGAACCTGAGGATTCCTCTCCAGTGCTGACATGGATCTTGGGGTACTTCTGGAATCTCCCCAGGGGATTCAGTCCTCGTCTGGAATGCGGGCATGCACTTGCGCTTTCCTCCAGAGCGGTAGCAGCAGTGTCACGCAGTCCGCCGCGTGGATCAAAGGATCTATGGTTTTCCCTCGAGTCTTTCCCACGAGGCTTTCCCAAGAGGCTTTCCCACAGGGCTGTCCCACGTGCACACGTGGTGGGAGTCGATCCTCGGCTTGAACGTCAAGGCAGTGCAGGGAAAACAGGTTCCTCTGGAATGGACTGACACATCTGGGGGACTCTTGGAATGGTGTCTCGACCCTGGAGTTCCTCTCGCCTTTCCTGTGGAGAGCGCCTCCTCTTGAGATGCGACGGGAACGCCGGGAATTCTTTCCCTACGAAAAAGGGAAAGGATCCCTCATCTCGAGCTAGGCGGCGGAAACGGGGCTCCCCTGGATGTGTGCGCGACCCTCGTGCTTCCTCTCGAGTGGTGACTGGTATGTCGGCGAACTTCTTGAGTTGCAGCAAGGGTGTGCAGGACCCTTTGGAAGTTCCAGTGGTTAGATGTGATTAGCCTCGAGAAGCCTCACCGGAAATGAGCCTCATCTCGCCTGGAGGGTAAAATCTCCTGGATTTTCTCGAGTTGCGGCAGGTGCTCTCGACTTACTACGTGGACCTCAGGGACCCGCTCTGGTGGCCTCAGGAAAGGCCAGTCCCCTGCGAGTTCCTCAGAGGCCTCTCGGGATTCTTCTCCCGTCGATGCCGTGGCCTAAGACCTTGTGTGGAGTCGGGGCCCGAACCTGAGGATTCCTCTCCAGTGCTGACATGGATCTTGGGGTACTTCTAGTGTCTCCCCAGGGGAGTCAGTCCGCGTCTCGAATGCGGGCAGGCACTTGCACTTTCCTCCAGAGCTGTAGCAGCAGTGTCACGCAGTCCGCCGCGTGCATCAAAGGATCTATGGTTTTCCCTCGAGTCTTTCCCACGAGGCTTTCCCACGAGGCTTTCCCATAGGGCTGTCCCACGTGCACACGTGGTGGGAGTCGATCCTCGGCTTGAACGTCAAGGCAGTGCAGGGCAAACAGGTTCCTCTGGAATGGACTGACACATCTGGGGGACTCTTGGAATGGTGGCACGACCCTGGAGTTCCTCTCGCCTTTCCTCTGGAGAGCGCCTCCTCTTGAGATGCGACGGGAACGCCGGGAATTCTTTCCCTACGAAACAGGGAAAGGATCCCTCATCTCGAGGTGGGAGGCGTAAACGGGGCTTCCCTGGGTGTGTGCCGGACCCTTTTGCTTCCTCTCGAGGGGAGACGGGTATGTCGGGGAACTTCTTGAGTTGCAGCAAGGGTGTGAAGGACCCTTTGGAAGTTCCAGTGGTTAGATGTGATTAGCCTCGAGAAGCCTCAGCGGAAATGGGCCTCATCTCGCCTGGAGGGCAAAACCTCCTGGATTTTCCCGAGTTGTGGCAGGTGCTCTCGACTTACGACGGGGACCTCAGGGACCCGCTCTGGTGGCCTCAGGAAAGACCAGTCCCAATGCGAGTTCCTCAGAGGCCTCTCGGGATTCCTCTCCCGTCGATGCCGGGGCCTAAGACCTTGTGTGGAGTAGGGGCCCGAACCTGAGGATTCCTCTCCAGTGCTGACATGGATCCTGGAGTACTTCTGGAGTCTCCCCAGGGGAGTCAGTCCTCGTCTCGAATGCGGTCATGCACTTGCGCTTTCCTCCAGAGCTGTAGCAGCAGTGTCCCGCAGTCCTCCGCGTGGATCATTGGATCTATGTTTTTCCCTCGAGTCCGTCCCACGAGGCTTTCCCACAGGGCTGTCCCACGTGCACACGTGGTGGGAGTCGATCCTCGGCTTGAACGTCAAGGCAGTGCAGGGAAAACAGGTTCCTCTGGAATGGACTGACACATCTGGGGGACTCTTGGAATGGTGGCACGAACCTGGAGTTTCTCTAGCCTTTCCTGTGGAGAGCGACTCCTCTTGAGATGCGACGGGAACGCCGGGAATTCTTTCCCTACGAAACAGGGAAAGGATCCCTCATCTCGAGCTAGGAGGCGGAAACGGGGCTTCCCTGGATGTGTGCGGGAACACCGTGCTTCCTCTCGAGTGGAGCCGGGTATGTCGGGGAACTTCTTGAGTTGCAGCAAGGGTGTGAAGGACCCTTTGGTAGTTCCAGTGGTTAGATGTGATTAGCCTCGAGAAGCCTCAGCGGAAATGGGCCTCCTCTCGCCTGGAGGGTAAAAACTCCTGGATTTTCTCGAGTTGCGGCAGGTGCTCTCGACATACCACGGGGACCTCAGGGACCCGCTCTGGTGGCCTCAGGAAAGCCCAGTCCCCATGCGAGTTCCTCGGGGGCCTCTCGGGATTCCTCTCCCGTCGATGCCGGGGCCTAAGACCTTGTGTGGAGTCGGGGCCGGAACCTGACGATTCCTCTCCAGTGCTAACATGGATCTTGGGATACTTCTGGAGTCTCCCCAGGGGAGTCAGTCCTCGTCTTGAATGCGGGCATGCACTTGAGCTTTACCCCAGAGCGGTAGCAGCAGTGTCACGCAGTCCGCCGCGTGGATCAAAGGATCTATGGTTTTCCCTCGAGTCTTTCCCACGAGGCTTTCCCACGAGGCTTTCCCACAGGGCTGTCCCACGTGCACACGTGGTGGGAGTGGATCCTCGGCTTGAACGTCAAGGCAGTGCAGGGAAAAAAGGTTCCTCTGGAATGGACTGACACCTCTGGGGGACTCTTGGAATGGTGGCACGACCCTGGAGTTCCTCTCGCCTTTCCTGTGGAGAGCGCCTCCTCTTGAGATGCGACGGGAACGCCGGGAATTCTTTCCCTACGAAACAGGGAAAGGATCCCTCATCTCGAGCTAGGAGGCGGAAACGGGGCTCCCCTGGATGTGTGCGGGACCCTCGTGCTTCCTCTCCTGTGGAGACGGGTATGTCGGGGAACTTCTTGAGTTGCAGCAAGGGTGTGAAGGACCCTTTGGAAGTTCCAGGTGTTAGATGTGATTAGTCTCGAGAAGCCTCAGCGGAAATGGGTCTCATCTCGCCTGAAGGGCAAAACCTCCTGGATTTTCTCGAGTTGCGGCAGGTGCTCTCGACTTACGACGGGGACCTCGGGGACCCGCGCTGGTGGCCTAAGGAAAGGCCAGTCCCCATGCGAGTTCCTCGGGGGCCTCTCGGGATTCCTCTCCCGTCGATGCCGGGGCCTAAGACCTTGTGTGGAGTCGGGGCCGGAACCTGAGGATTCCTCTCCAGTGCTGACATGGATCTTGGGTTACTTCTGGAATCTCCCCAGGGGATTCAGTCCTCGTCTGGAATGCGGGCATGCACTTGCGCTTTCCTCCAGAGCGGTAGAAGCAGTGTCACGCAGTCCGCCGCGTGGATCAAAGGATCTATGGTTTTCCCTCGAGTCTTTCCCACGAGGCTTTCCCACGAGGCTTTCCCACAGGGCTGTCCCACGTGCACACGTGGTGGGAGTCGATCCTCGGCTTGAACGTCAAGGCAGTGCAGGGAAAATAGGTTCCTCTGGAATGGACTGACGCATCTGGGGGACTCTTGGAATGGTGGCACGACCCTGGAGTTCCTCTCGCCTTTCCTGTGGAGAGCGCCTCCTCTTGAGATGCGACGGGAACTCCGGGAATTCTTTCCCTACGAAAAAGGGAAAGGATCCCTCATCTCGAGCTAGGCGGCGGAAACGGGGCTCCCCTGGATGTGTGCGCGACCCTCGTGCTTCCTCTCGAGTGGTGACTGGTATGTCGGCGAACTTCTTGAGTTGCAGCAAGGGTGTGCAGGACCCTTTGGAAGTTCCAGTGGTTAGATGTGATTAGCCTCGAGAAGCCTCAGCGGAAATGGGCCTCATCTCGCCTGGAGGGCAAAACCTCTTGGATTTTCTCGAGTTGCGGCAGGTGCTCTCGACTTATGACGGGGACCTCAGGGACCCGCTCTGGTGGCCTCAGGAAAGGCCAGTCCCCATGCGAGTTCCTCGAGGGCCTCTCGGGATTCCTCTCCCGTCGATGCCGGGGCCTAAGACCTTGTGTGGAGTCGGGGCCCGAACCTGAGGATTCCTCTCCAGTGCTGACATGGATCTTAGGGTACTTCTGGAGTCTCCCCAGGGGAGTCAGTCCTCGTCTCGAATGCGGACATGCACTTGCGCTTTCCTCCAGAGCGGTAGCAGCAGTGTCACGCAGTCCGCCGCGTGAATCAAAGGATCTATGGTTTTCCCTCGAGTCTTTCCCACGAGGCTTTCCCACGAGGCTTTCCCACAGGGCTGTCCCACGTGCACACGTGGTGGGAGTCGATCCTCTGCTTGAACGTCAAGGCAGTGCAGGGAAACCAGGTTCCTCTGGAATGGACTGACACATCTGGGGGACTCTTGGAATGGTGGCACGACCCTGGAGTTCCTCTCGCCTTTCCTGTGCAGAGCGCCTCCTCTTGAGATGCGACGGGAATGCCGGGAATTCTTTCCCTACGTAACAGGGAAAGGATCCCTCATCTCGAGCTAGGAGGCGGAAACGGGGCTCCCCTGGATGTGTGCGGGACCCTCGTGGTACCTCTCGAGTGGAGACGGGTATGTCGGGGAACTTCTTGAGTTGCAGCAAGGGTGTGAAGGTCCCCTTGGAAGTTCCAGTGGTTAGATGTGATTAGCCTCGAGAAGCCTCAGGGGAAATGGGCCGCATCTCGCCTGGAGGGCAAAACCTCCTGGATTTTCTCGAGTTGCGGCAGGTGCTCTCGACTTACGACGTGGACCTCAGGGACCCGCTCTCGTGGCCTCAGGAAAGCCCAGTCCCCATGCGAGTTCTTCGGGGGCCTCTCGGGATTCCTCTCTCGTCGATGCCGGGGCCTAAGACCTTGTGTGGAGTAGGGGCCCGAACCTGAGGATTCCTCTCCAGTGCTGACATGGATCCTGGGGTACTTCTGGAGTCTCCCCAGGGGAGTCAGTCCTCGTCTCGAATGCGGACATGCACTTGCGCTTTCCTCCAGAGCTGTAGCAGCAGTGTCCCTCAGTCCTCCGCGTGGATCATTGGATCTATGGTTTTCCCTCGAGTCCTTCCCACGAGGCTTTCCCACAGGGCTGTCCCACGTGCACACGTGGTGGGAGTCGATCCTCGGCTTGAACGTCAAGGCAGTGCAGGGAAAACAGGTTCCTCTGGAATGGACTGACACATCTGGGGGACTCTTGGAATGGTGTCACGACCCAGGAGTTCCTCTCGCCTTTCCTGTGGAGAGCGCCTCCTCTTGAGATGCGACGGGAACGCCGGGAATTCTTTCCCTACGAAACAGGGAAAGGATCCCTCATCTCGAGCTAGGAGCCGGAAACAGGGCTCCCCTGGATGTGTGCGGGACCCCACGTGCTTCCTCTCGAGTGCAGACGGGTATGTCGGGGAACTTCTTGAGTTGTAGCAATGGTGTGAAGGACCCTTTGGAAGTTCCAGTGGTTAGATGTGATTGGCCTCGAGAAGCCTCAGCGGAAATGGGCCTCATCTCGCCTGGAGGGCAAAACCTCCTGGATTTTCTCGAGTTGCGGCAGGTGCTCTCGACTTACGACGGGGACCTCAGGGAACCGCTCTGGTGGCCTCAGGAAAGGCCAGTCCCCATGCGAGTTCCTCGGGGCCTCTCGGGATTCCTCTCCCGTCGATGCCGGGGCCTAAGACCTTGTGTGGAGTCGGGGCCGGAACCTGAGGATTCCTCTCCAGTGCTGACATGGATCTTGGGGTACTTCTGGAGTCTCCCCAGGGGAGTCAGTCCTCGTCTCGAATGCGGGCATGCACTTGCGCTTTCCTCCAGAGCGGTAGCAGCAGTGTCACGCAGTCCGCCGCGTGGATCAAAGGATCTATGGTTTTCCCTCGAGTCTTTCCCAAGAGGCTTTCCCACGAGGCTTTCCCACAGGGCTGTCCCACGTGCACACGTGGTGGGAGTCGATCCTCGGCTTGAAAGTCAAGGCAGTGAAGGGAAAACAGGTTCCTCTGGAATGGACTGACACATCTGGGGGACTCTTGGAATGGTGTCTCGACCCTGGAGTTCCTCTCGCCTTTCCTGTGGAGAGCGCCTCCTCTTGAGATGCGACGGGAACGAAGGGAATTCTTTCCCTACGAAACAGGGAACGGATCCCTCATCTCGAGCTAGGAGGCGGAAACGGGGCTCCCCTGGATGTGTGCGGGACCCCACGTGCTTCCTCTAGAGTGGAGACGGGTAGGTCGGGGAACTTCTTGAGTTGCAGCAAGGGTGTGAAGGACCCTTTGGAAGTTCCAGTGGTTAGATGTGATTGGCCTCGAGAAGCCTCAGCGGAAATGGGCCTCATCTCGCCTGGAGGGCAAAACCTCCTGGATTTTCTCAAGTTGCGGCAGGTGCTCTCGACTTACGACGAGGACCTCAGGGACCCGCTCTGGTGGCCTCAGGAAAGGCCAGTCCCCATGCGAGTTCCTCTGGGGATTCCTCTCCCGTCAATGCCGGGGCCTAAGACCTTGTGTGGAGTCGGGGCCGGAACCTGAGGATTCCTCTCCAGTGCTGACATGGATCTTGGGGTATTTCTGGAGTCTCCCCAGGGGAGTCAGTCCTCGTCTCGAATGCGGGCATGCACTTGCGCTTTCCTCCAGAGCGGTAGCAGCAGTGTCACGCAGTCCGCCGCATGGATCAAAGGATCTATGGTTTTCCCTCGAGTCTTTCCCACGAGGCTTTCCCACGAGGCTTTCCCACAAGGCTGTCCCACGTGCACACGTGGTGGGAGTCGATCCTCGGCTTGAACGTCAAGGCAGTGCAGGGAAAACAGGTTCCTCTGGAATGGACTGACACATCTGGGGGACTCTTGGAATGGTGGCACGACCCTGGAGTTCCTCTCGCCTTTCCTGTGGAGAGCGCCTCCTCTTGAGATGCGACGGGAATGCCGGGAATTCTTTCCCTACGAAACAGGGAAAGGATCCCTCATCTCGAGCTAGGAGGCGGAAACGGGGCTCCCCTGTATGTGGGCGGGACCCCACGTGCTTCCTCTCGAGTGGAGACGGGTATGTCGGGGAACTTCTTGAGTTGCAGCAAGGGTGTGAAGGACCCTTTGGAAGTTCCAGTGGTTAGACGTGATTAGCCTCGAGAAGCCTCAGCGGAAATGGGCCTCATCTCGCCTGGAGGGCAAAACCTCCTGGATTTTCTCGAGTTGCGGCAGGTGCTCTCGACTTACGACGGGGACCTCAGGGACCCGCTCTGGTGGCCTCAGGAAAGGCCAGTCCCCATGCGAGTTCCTTGGGGGCCTCTCGGGATTCCTCTCCCGTCGATGCCGGGCCTAAGACCTTGTGTGGAGTCGGGGCCGGAACCTGAGGATTCCTCTTCAGTGCTGACATGGATCTTGGGGTACTTCTGGAGTCTCCCCAGGGGAGTCAGTCCTCGTCTCGAATGCGGGCATGCACTTGCGCTTTCCTCCAGAGCGGTAGCAGCAGTGTCACGGAGTCCGCCACGTCGATCAAAGGATCTCAGGTTTTCCCTCGAGTCTTTCCCACGAGGCTTTCCCACGAGGCTTTCCCACAGGGCTGTCCCACGTGCACACGTGGTGGGAGTCGATCCTCGGCTTGAACGTCAAGGCAGTGCAGGGAAAACAGGTTCCTCTGGAATGGACTGACACATCTGGGGGACTCTTGGAATGGTGGCACGACCCTGGAGTTCCTCTCGTCTTTCCTGTGGAGAGCGCCTCCTCTTGAGATGCGACGGGAACGCCGGTTATTCTTTCCCTACGAAACAGGGAAAGGATCCCTCATCTCGAGCTAGGAGGCGGAAACGGGGCTCCCCTGGATGTGTGCGGGACCCCACGTGCTTCCTCTCGAGTGGAGACGGGTATGTCGGGGAACTTCTTGAGTTGCAGCAAGGGTGTGAAGGACCCTTGGGAAGTTCCAGTGGTTAGATGTGATTGGCCTCGAGAAGCCTCAGCGGAAATGGGCCTCATCTCGCCTGGAGGGCAAAACCTCCTGGATTTTCTCGAGTTGCGGCAGGTGCTCTCGACTTACGACGGGGACCTCAGGGAACCGCTCTGGTGGCCTCAGGAAAGGCCAGTCCCCATGCGAGTTCCTCGGGGGCCTCTCGGGATTCCTCTCCCGTCGATGCCGGGGCCTAAGACCTTGTGTGGAGTCGGGGCCGGAACCTGAGGATTCCTCTCCAGTGCTGACATTTATCTTGGGGTATTTCTGGAGTCTCCCCAGGAGAGTCAGTCCTCGTCTCGAATGCGGGCATGCACTTGCGCTTTCCTCCAGAGCGTTAGCAGCAGTGTCACGCAGTCCTCCGCGTGGATCAAAGGATCTATGGTTTTCCCTCGAGTCTTTCCCACGAGGCTTTCCCACGAGGCTTTCCCACAGGGCTGTCCCACGTGCACACGTGGTGGGAGTCGACCCTCGGCTTGAACGTCAAGGCAGTGCAGGGAAAACAGGTTCCTCTGGAATGGACTGACACATCTGGGGGACTCTTGGAATGGTGTCACGACCCTGGAGTTCCTCTCGACTTTCCTGTGGAGAGCGTCTCCTCTTGAGATGCGACGGGAATGCCGGGAATTCTTTCCCTAGGAAACAGGGAAAGGATCCCTCATATCCAGCTAGGAGGCGGAAACGGGGCTCCCCTGGATGTGTGCGGGAACCTCGTGCTTCATCTCGAGTGGAGACGGGTATGTCGGGGAACTTCTTGAGTTGCAGCAAGGGTGTGAAGGACCCTTTGGAAGTTCCAGTGTTTAGATGTGATTAGCCTCGAGAAGCCTCAGCGGAAATGGGCCTCATCTCGCCTGGAGGGCAAAACCTCCTGGATTTTCTCGAGTTGCGGCAGGTGCTCTCGACTTACGACCGGGACCTCAGGGACCCGCTCTGGTGGCCTCAGGAAAGGCCAGTCCCCATGCGAGTTCCTCGGGGGCCTCTCGGGATTCCTCTCCCGTCGATGCCGGGGCCTAAGACCTTGTGTGGAGTCGGGGCCGGAACCTGAGGATTCCTTTCCATTGCTGACATGGATCTTGGGGTACTTCTGGAGTCTCCCCAGGGGAGTCAGTCCTCGTCTCGAATGCGGGCATGCACTTGCTCTTTCCTCCAGAGCGGTAGCAGCAGTGTCACGCAGTCCACCGCGTGGATCAAAGGATCTATGGTTTTCCCTCGAGTCTTTCCCACGAGGCTTTCCCACGGGGCTTTCCACAGGGCTGTCCCACGTGCACACGTGGTGGGAGTCGATCCTCGGCTTGAACGTCAAGGCAGTGCAGGGAAAACAGGTTCCTCTGGAATGGACTGACACATCTGGGGGACTCTTGGAATGGTGGCACGACCCTGGAGTTCCTCTCGCCTTTCCTGTGGAGAGCGCCTCCTCTTGAGATGCGACGGGAACGCCGGGAATTCTTTCCCTACGAAACAGGGAAAGGATCCCTCATTTCGAGCTAGGAGGCGGAAATGGGGCTCCCCTGGATTTTTGCGGGACCCCACGTGCTTCCTCTTGAGTGGAGACGGGTATGTCGGGGAACTTCTTGAGTTGCAGCAAGGGTGTGAAGGACCCTTTGGAAGTTCCAGTGGCTAGACGTGATTAGCCTCGAGAAGCCTCAGCGGAAATGGGCCTCATCTCGCCTGGAGGGCAAAACCTCCTGGATTTTCTTGAGTTGCGGCAGGTGCTCTCGACTTAACGGGGACCTCAGGGAACCACTCTGGTGGCCTCAGGAAAGGCCAGTCCCCATGCGAGTTCCTCGGGGGCCTCTCGGGATTCCTCTCCCGTCGATGCCGGGGCCAAAGACCTTGTGTGGAGTCGGGGCCGGGACCTGAGGATTCCTCTCCAGTGCTGACATGGATCTTGGGGTACTTCTGGAGTCTCCCCAGGGGAATCAGTCCTCGTCTTGAATGCGGGCATGCACTTGCGCTTTCCTCCAGAGCGGTAGCAGCAGTGTCACGCAGTCCGCCGCGTGCATCAAAGGATCTATGGTTTTCCCTCGAGTCTTTCCCACGAGGCTTTCCCACGAGGCTTTCCACAGGGCTGTCCCACGTGCACACATGGTGGGACTCGATCCTCGGCCTGAACGTCAGGCAGTGCAGGGAAAACAGGTTCCTCTGGAATGGACTGACATATCTGGGGGACTCTTTGAATGGTGGCACGACGCTGGAGTCCTCTCGCCTTTCCTGTGGAGAGCGCCTCCTCTTGAGATGCGATGGGAACGCCGGGAATTCTTTCCCTACGAAACAGGGAAAGGATCCCTCATCTCGAGCTAGGAGGCGGAAACGGGGCTCCCCTGGATGTGTGCAGGACCCTCGTGCTTCCTCTCGAGTGGAGACGGGTATGTCGGGGAACTTCTTGAGTTGCAGCAAGGGTGTGAAGGACCCTTTGGAATTTCCAGTGGTTAGACGTGATTAGCCTCGAGAAGCCTCAGCGGAAATGGGCCTCATCTCGCCTGGAGGGCAAAACCTCCTGGATTTTCTCGAGTTGCGGCAGGTGCTCTCGACTTACGACGGGGACCTCACGGACCCTCTCTGGTGGCCTCAGGAAAGGCCAGTCCCCATGCGAGTTCCTCGGGGGCCTCTCGGGATTCCTCTCCCGTCGTTGCCGGGGCCTAAGACCTTGTGTGGAGTCGGGGCCGGAACCTGAGGATTCCTCTCCAGTGCTGACATGGATCTTGGGGTACTTCTGGAGTCTTCCTAGGGGAGTCAGTCCTCGTCTCGAATGCGGGCATGCACTTGTGCTTTCCTCCAGAGCGGTAGCAGCAGTGTCACGCAGTGCGCCGCGTGGATCAAAGGATCTATGGTTTTCCCTCGTGTCTTTCCCACGAGGCTTTCCCCCGAGACTTTCTCAAAGGGCTGTCCCACGTGCACACGTGGTGGGAGTGGATCCTCGGCTTGAACGTCAAGGCAGTGCAGGGAAAACAGGTTCCTCTGGAATGGACTGACACATCTGGGGGACTCTTGGAATGGTGGCACGACCCTGGAGTTCCTCTCGCCTTTCCTGTGGAGTGCGCCTCCTCTTGAGATGCGACGGGAACGCCGGGAATTCTTTCCCTACGAAACAGGGAAAGGATCCCTCATCTCGAGCTAGGAGGCGGAAACGGGGCTCCCCTGGATGTGGGCGGGACCCCACGTGCTTCCTCTCGAGTGGAGACGGGTATGTCGGGGAACTTCTTGAGTTGCAGCAATGGTGTGAAGGACCCTTTGCAAGTTCCAGTGGTTAGATGTGATTGGCCTCGAGAAGCCTCAGCGGAAATGGGCCTCATCTCGCCTGGAGGGCAAAACCTCCTGGATTTTCTCGAGTTGCGGCAGGTGCTCTCGACTTACGACGGGGACCTCAGGGACCCGCTCTGGTGGCCTCAGGAAAGGCCAGTCCCCATGCGAGTTCCTCGGGGGCCTCTCGGGTTTCCTCTCCCGTCTATGCCGAGGCCTAAGACCTTGTGTGGAGTCGGGGCCGGAACCTGAGGATTCCTCTCCAGTGCTGACATGGATCTTGGGGTACTTCTGGAGTCTCCCCAGGGGAGTCAGTCCTCGTCTCGAATGCGGGCATGCACTTGCGCTTTCCTCCAGAGCGGTAGCAGCAGTGTCACGCAGTCCGCCGCGTGGATCAAAGGATCTATGGTTTTCCCTCGAGTCTTTCCCACGAGGCTTTCCCACGAGGCTTTCCCACAGGGCTGTCCCACGTGCACACGTGGTGGGAGTCGATCCTCGGCTTGAACCTCAAGGCAGTGGAGGGAAATCAGGTTCCTCTGGAATGGACTGACACATCTGGGGGACTCTTGGAATGGTGTCACGACCCTGGAGTTCCTCTCGCCTTTCCTGTGGAGAGCGCCTCCTCTTGAGATGCGACGGGAACGCCGGGAATTCTTTCCTTACGAAACAGGGAAAGGATCCCTCATCTCGAGCTAGGAGGCGGAAACGGGGCTCCCCTGGATGTGTGCGGGACCCCACGTGCTTCCTCTCGAGTGGAGACGGGTATGTCGGGGAACTTCTTGAGTTGCAGCAATGGTGTGAAGGACCCTTTGGATGTTCCAGTGGTTAGATGTGATTGGCCTCGAGAAGCCTCAGCGGAAATGGGCCTCATCTCGCCTGGAGGGCAAAACCTCCTGGATTTTCTCGAGTTGCGGCAGGTGCTCTCGACTTACGACGGGGACCTCAGGGACCCGCTCTGGTGGCCTCAGGAAAGGCCAGTCCCCATGCGAGTTCCTCGGGGGCCTCTCGGGATTCCTCTCCCGTCGATGCCGGGGCCTAAGACCTTGTGTGGAGTCGGGGCCGGAACCTGAGGATTCCTCTCCAGTGCTGACATGGATCTTGGGGTACTTCTGGAGTCTCCCCAGGGGAGTCAGTCCTCGTCTCGAATGCGGGCATGCACTTGCGCTTTCCTCCAGAGCGGTAGCAGCAGTGTCACGCAGTCCGCCGCGTGGATCAAAGGATCTATGGTTTTCCCTCGAGTCTTTCCCACGAGGCTTTCCCACGAGGCTTTCCCACAGGGCTGTCCCACGTGCACACGTGGTGGGAGTCGATCCTCGGCTTGAACGTCAAGGCAGTGCAGGGAAAACAGGTTCCTCTGGAATGGACTGACACATCTGGGGGACTCTTGGAATGGTGTCTCGACCCTGGAGTTCCTCTCGCCTTTCCTGTGGAGAGCGCCTCCTTTTGAGATGCGACGGGAACGAAGGGAATTCTTTCCCTACGAAACAGGGAACGGATCCCTCATCTCGAGCTAGGAGGCGGAAACGGGGCTCCCCTGGATGTGTGCGGGACCCCACGTGCTTCCTCTAGAGTGGAGACGGGTAGGTCGGGGACCTTCTTGTGTTGCAGCAAGGGTGTGAAGGACCCTTTGGAAGTTCCAGTGGTTAGATGTGATTGGCCTCGAGAAGCCTCAGCGGAAATGGGCCTCATCTCGCCTGGAGGGCAAAACCTCCTGGATTTTCTCAAGTTGCGGCAGGTGCTCTCGACTTACGACGAGGACCTCAGGGACCCGCTCTGGTGGCCTCAGGAAAGGCCAGTCCCCATGCGAGTTCCTCTGGGGATTCCTCTCCCGTCGATGCCGGGGCCTAAGACCTTGTGTGGAGTCGGGGCCGGAACCTGAGGATTCCTCTCCAGTGCTGACATGGATCTTGGGGTATTTCTGGAGTCTCCCCAGGGGAGTCAGTCCTCGTCTCGAATGCGGGCATGCACTTGCGCTTTCCTCCAGAGCGGGAGCAGCAGTGTCACGCAGTCCGCCGCATGGATCAAAGGATCTATGGTTTTCCCTCGAGTCTTTCCCACGAGGCTTTCCCACGAGGCTTTCCCACAGGGCTGTCCCACGTGCACACGTGGTGGGAGTCGATCCTCGGCTTGAACGTCAAGGCAGTGCAGGGAAAACAGGTTCCTCTGGAATGGACTGACACATCTGGGGGACTCTTGGAATGGTGGCACGACCCTGGAGTTCCTCTCGCCTTTCCTGTGGAGAGCGCCTCCTCTTGAGATGCGACGGGAATGCCGGGAATTCTTTCCCTACGAAACAGGGAAAGGATCCCTCATCTCGAGCTAGGAGGCGGAAACGGGGCTCCCCTGGATGTGGGCGGGACCCCACGTGCTTCCTCTCGAGTGGAGACGGGTATGTCGGGGAACTTCTTGAGTTGCAGCAAGGGTGTGAAGGACCCTTTGGAAGTTCCAGTGGTTAGACGTGATTAGCCTCGAGAAGCCTCAGCGGAAATGGGCCTCATCTCGCCTGGAGGGCAAAACCTCCTGGATTTTCTCGAGTTCCGGCAGGTTCTCTCGACTTACGACGGGGACCTCAGGGACCCGCTCTGGTGGCCTCAGGAAAGGCCAGTCCCCATGCGAGTTCCTTGGGGGCCTCTCGGGATTCCTCTCCCGTCGATGCCGGGCCTAAGACCTTGTGTGGAGTCGGGGCCGGAACCTGAGGATTCCTCTTCAGTGCTGACATGGATCTTGGGGTACTTCTGGAGTCTCCCCAGGGGAGTCAGTCCTGGTCTCGAATGCGGGCATGCACTTGCGCTTTCCTCCAGAGCGGTAGCAGCAGTGTCACGGAGTCCGCCGCGTCGATCAAAGGATCTCAGGTTTTCCCTCGAGTCTTTCCCACGAGGCTTTCCCACGAGGCTTTCCCACAGGGCTGTCCCACGTGCACACGTGGTGGGAGTCGATCCTCGGCTTGAACGTCAAGGCAGTGCAGGGAAAACAGGTTCCTCTGGAATGGACTGACACATCTGGGGGACTCTTGGAATGGTGGCACGACCCTGGAGTTCCTCTCGACTTTCCTGTGGAGAGCGCCTCCTCTTGAGATGCGACGGGAACGCCGGTTATTCTTTCCCTACGAAACAGGGAAAGGATCCCTCATCTCGAGCTAGGAGGCGGAAACGGGGCTCCCCTGGATGTGTGCGGGACCCCACGTGCTTCCTCTCGAGTGGAGACGGGTATGTCGGGGAACTTCTTGAGTTGCAGCAAGGGTGTGAAGGACCCTTGGGAAGTTCCAGTGGTTAGATGTGATTGGCCTCGAGAAGCCTCAGCGGAAATGGGCCTCATCTCGCCTGGAGGGCAAAACCTCCTGGATTTTCTAGAGTTGCGGCAGGTGCTCTCGACTTACGACGGGGACCTCAGGGAACCGCTCTGGTGGCCTCAGGAAAGGCCAGTCCCCATGCGAGTTCCTCGGGGCCTCTCGGGATTCCTCTCCCGTCGATCCCGGGGCCTAAGACCTTGTGTGGAGTCGGGGCCGGAACCTGAGGATTCCTCTCCAGTGCTGACATTGATCTTGGGGTATTTCTGGAGTCTCCCCAGGAGAGTCAGTCCTCGTCTCGAATGCGGGCATGCACTTGCGCTTTCCTCCAGAGCGGTAGCAGCAGTGTCACGCAGTCCGCGGCGTGGATCAAAGGATCTATGGTTTTCCCTCGAGTCTTTCCCACGAGGCTTTCCCACGAGGCTTTCCCACAGGGCTGTCCCACGTGCACACGTGGTGGGAGTCGACCCTCGGATTGAACGTCAAGGCAGTGCAGGGAAAACAGGTTCCTCTGGAATGGACTGACACATCTGGGGGACTCTTGGAATGGTGTCACGACCCTGGAGTTCCTCTCGACTTTCCTGTGGAGAGCGTCTCCTCTTGAGATGCGACGGGAATGCCGGGAATTCTTTCCCTACGAAACAGGGAAAGGATCCCTCATCTCGAGCAAGTGGGCAGAAACGGAGCTCCCCTGGATGTGTGCGGGACACCACGTGCTTCCTCTCGAGTGGAGACGGGTATGTCGGGGAACTTCTTGTGTTGCAGCAAGGGTGTGAAGGACCCTTTGGAAGTTCCAGTGGTTAGATGTGATTAGCCTCGAGAAGCCTCAGCGGAAATGGGCCTCATCTCGCCTGGAGGTGAAAACCTCCTGGATTTTCTCGAGTTGCGACAGGTGCTCTCGACTTACGACGGGCACCTCAGGGAACCGCTCTGGTGGCCTCAGGAAAGGCCAGTCCCCATGCGAGTTCCACGGGGGCCTCTCGGGATTCCTCTCCCGTCGATGCCGGGGCCTAAAACCTTGTGTGGAGTCGGGGCCGGAACCTGAGGATTCCTCTCCAGTGCTGACATGGATCTTGGGGTACTTCTGGAGTCTCCCCAGGGGAGTCAGTCCTCGTCTCGAATGCGGGCATGCACTTGCGCTTTCCTCCAGAGCGGTAGCAGCAGTGTCACGCAGTCCGCCGCGTGGATCAAAGGATCTATGGTTTTCCCTCAAGTCTTTCCCACGAGGCTTTCCCACGAGGCTTTCCCACAGGGCTGTCCCACGTGCACACGTGGTGGGAGTCGATCCTCGGCTCGAACGTCAAGGCAGTGCAGGGAAATCAGGTTCCTCTGGAATGGACTGACACATCTGGGGGACTCTTGGAATGGTGTCACGACCCTGGAGTTCCTCTCGCCTTTCCTGTGGAGAGCGCCTCCTCTTGAGATGCGACGGGAACGCCGGGAATTCTTTCCTTACGAAACAGGGAAAGGATCCCTCATCTCGAGCTAGGAGGCGGAAACGGGGCTCCCCTGGATGTGTGAGGGACCCCACGTGCTTCCTCTCGAGTGGAGACGGGTATGTCGGGGAACTTCTTGAGTTGCAGCAATGGTGTGAAGGACCCTTTGGAAGTTCCAGTGGTTAGATGTGATTGGCCTCGAGAAGCCTCAGCGGAAATGGGCCTCATCACGCCTGGAGGGCAAAACCTCCTGGATTTTCTCGAGTTGCGGCAGGTGCTCTCGACTTACGACGGGGACCTCAGGGACCCGCTCTGGTGGCCTCAGGAAAGGCCAGTCCCCATGCGAGTTCCTCGGGGGCCTCTCGGGATTCCTCTCCCGTTGATGCCGGGGCCTAAGACCTTGTGTGGAGTCGGGGCCGGAACCTGAGGATTCCTCTCCAGTGCTGACATGGATCTTGGGGTACTTCTGGAGTCTCCCCAGGGGAGTCAGTCCTCGTCTCGAATGCGGGCATGCACTTGCGCTTTCCTCCAGAGCGGTAGCAGCAGTGTCACGCAGTCCGCCGCGTGGATCAAAGGATCTATGGTTTTACCTCGAGTCTTTCCCACGAGGCTTTCCCACGAGGCTTTCCCACAGGGCTGTCCCACGTGCACACGTGGTGGGAGTCGATCCTCGGCTTGAACGTCAAGGCAGTGCAGGGAAAACAGGTTCCTCTGGAATGGACTGACACATCTGGGGGACTCTTTGAATGGTGTCACGACCCTGGAGTTCCTCTCGCCTTTCCTGTGGAGAGCGCCTCCTCTTGAGATGCGACGGGAACGCCGGGAATTCTTTCCCTACGAAACAGGGAAAGGATCCCTCATCTCGAGCTAGGAGGCGGAAACGGGGCTCCCCTGGATGTGTGCGGGACCCCACGTGCTTCCTCTCGAGTGGAGACGGGTATGTCGGGGAACTTCTTGAGTTGCAGCAATGGTGTGAAGGACCCTTTGGAAGTTCCAGTGGTTAGATGTGATTGGCCTCGAGAAGCCTCAGCGGAAATGGGCCTCATCTCGCCTGGAGGGCAAAACCTCCTGGATTTTCTCGAGTTGCGGCAGGTGCTCTCGACTTACGACGGGGACTTCAGGGAACCGCTCTGGTGGCCTCAGGAAAGGCCAGTCCCCATGCGAGTTCCTCGGGGGCCTCTCGGGATTCCTCTCCCGTCGATGCCGGGGCCTAAGACCTTGTGTGGAGTCGGGGCCGGAACCTGAGGATTCCTCTCCAGTGCTGACATGGATCTTGGGGTACTTCTGGAGTCTCCCCAGGGGAGTCAGTCCTCGTCTCGAATGCGGGCATGCACTTGCGCTTTCCTCCAGAGCGGTAGCAGCAGTGTCACGCAGTCCGCCGCGTGGATCAAAGGATCTATGGTTTTCCCTCGAGTCTTTCCCACGAGGCTTTCCCACGAGGCTTTCCCACAGGGCTGTCCCACGTGCACACGTGGTGGGAGTCGATCCTCGGCTTGAACGTCAAGGCAGTGCAGGGAAAACAGGTTCCTCTGGAATGGACTGACACATCTGGGGGACTCTTGGAATGGTGGCATGACCCTGGAGTTCCTCTCGCCTTTCCTGTGGAGAGCGCCTCCTCTTGAGATGCGACGGGAACGCCGGGAATTCTTTCCCTACGAAACAGGGAAAGGATCCCTCATCTCGAGCTAGGAGGCGGAAACGGGGCTCCCCTGGATGTGTGAGGGACCCCACGTGCTTCCTCTCGAGTGGAGACGGGTATGTCGGGGAACTTCTTGAGTTGCAGCAAGGGTGTGAAGGACCCTTTGGAAGTTCCAGTGGTTAGACGTGATTAGCCTCGAGAAGCCTCAGCGGAAATGGGCCTCATCTCGCCTGGAGGGCAAAACCTCCTGAATTTTCTCGAGTTGCGGCAGGTGCTCTCGACTTACGACGGGGACGTCAGGGACCCGCTCTGGTGGCCTCAGGAAAGGCCTGTCCCCATGCGAGTTCCTCGGGGGCCTCTAGGGATTCCTCTCCCGTCGATGCCGGGGCCTAAGACCTTGTGTGGAGTCGGGGCCGGAACCTGAGGATTCCTCTCCAGTGCTGACATGGATCTTGGGGTACTGCAGGAGTCTCGCCAGGGGAGTCAGTCCTCGTCTCGAATGCGGGCATGCACTTGCGCTTTCCTCCAGAGCGGTAGCAGCAGTGTCACGCAGTCCGCCGCGTGGAGCAAAGGATCTATGGTTTTCCCTCGAGTCTTTCCCACGAGGCTTTCCCACGAGGCTTTCCCACAGGGCTGTCCCACGTGCACACGTGGTGGGAGTCGATCCTCGGCTTGAACGTCAAGGCAGTGCAGGGAAAACAGGTTCCTCTGGAATGGACTGACACATCTGGGGGACTCTTGGAATGGTGGCACGACCCTGGAGTTCCTCTCGCCTTTCCTGTGGAGAGCGCCTCCTCTTGAGATGCGACGGGAACGCCGGGAATTCTTTCCCTACGAAACAGGGAAAGGATCCGTCATCTCGAGCTAGGAGGCGGAAACGGGGCTCCCCTGGATGTGTGCGGGACCCACGTGCTTCCTCTCGAGTGGAGACGGTATGTCGGGGAACTTCTTGAGTTGCCGCAAGGGTGTGAAGGACCCTTTGGAAGTTCCAGTGGTTAGATGTGATTGGCCTCTAGCAGCCTCAGCGGAAATGGGCCTCATCTCGCCTGGAGGTGAAAACCTCCTGGATTTTCTCGAGTTGCGGCAGGTGCTCTCGACTTACGACGGGGACCTCAGGGACGCGCTCTGGTGGCTTCAGGAAAGGCCAGTCCCCATGCGAGTTCCTCGGGGGCCTCTCGGGATTCCTCTCCCGTCGATGCCGGGGCCTAAGACCTTGTGTGGAGTCGGGGCCGGAACCTGAGGATTCCTCTCCAGTGCTGACATGGATCTTGGGGTACTTCTGGAGTCTCCCCAGGGGAGTCAGTCCTCGTCTCGAATGCGGGCATGCACTTGCGCTTTCCTCCAGAGCGGTAGCAGCAGTGTCACGCAGTCCGCCGCGTGGATCAAAGGATCTATGGTTTTCCCTCGAGTCTTTCCCACGAGGCTTTCCCACGAGGCTTTCCCACAGGGTTGTCCCACGTGCACACGTGGTGGGAGTCGATCCTCGGCTTGAACGTCAAGGCAGTGCAGGGAAAACAGGTTCCTCTGGAATGGACTGACACATCTGGGGGACTCTTGGAATGGTGGCATGACCCTGGAGTTCCTCTCGCCTTTCCTGTGGAGAGCGCCTCCTCTTGAGATGCGACGGGAACGCCGGGAATTCTTTCCCTACGAAACAGGGAAAGGATCCCTCATCTCGAGCTAGGAGGCGGAAACGGGGCTCCCCTGGATGTGTGAGGGACCCCACGTGCTTCCTCTCGAGTGGAGACGGGTATGTCGGGGAACTTCTTGAGTTGCAGCAAGGGTGTGAAGGACCCTTTGGAAGTTCCAGTGGTTAGACGTGATTAGCCTCGAGAAGCCTCAGCGGAAATGGGCCTCATCTCGCCTGGAGGGCAAAACCTCCTGAATTTTCTCGAGTTGCGGCAGGTGCTCTCGACTTACGACGGGGACGTCAGGGACCCGCTCTGGTGGCCTCAGGAAAGGCCTGTCCCCATGCGAGTTCCTCGGGGGCCTCTAGGGATTCCTCTCCCGTCGATGCCGGGGCCTAAGACCTTGTGTGGAGTCGGGGCCGGAACCTGAGGATTCCTCTCCAGTGCTGACATGGATCTTGGGGTACTGCAGGAGTCTCCCCAGGGGAGTCAGTCCTCGTCTCGAATGCGGGCATGCACTTGCGCTTTCCTCCAGAGCGGTAGCAGCAGTGTCACGCAGTCCGCGGCGTGGATCAAAGGATCTATGGTTTTCCCTTGAGTCTTTCCCACGAGGCTTTCCCACGAGGCTTTCCCACAGGGCTGTCCCAGGTGCGCACGTGGTCGGAGTCGATCCTCGGCTTGAACGTCAAGGCAGTGCAGGGAAAACAGGTTCCTCTGGAATTCACTGACACATCTGGGGGACTCTTGGAATGGTGGCACGACCCTGGAGTTCCTCTCGCCTTTCCTGTGGAGAGCGCCTCCTCTTGAGATGCGACGGGAACGCCGGGAATTCTTTCCCTACGAAACAGGGAAAGGATCCCTCATCTCGAGCTAGGAGGCGGAAACGGGGCTCCCCTGGATGTGTGCGGGACCCCACGTGCTTCCTCTCGAGTGGAGACGGGTATGTCGGGGAACTTCTTGAGTTGCAGCAAGGGTGTGAAGGACCCTTTGGAAGTTCCAGTGGTTAGATGTGATTGGCCTCGAGAAGCCTCAGCGGAAATGGGCCTCATCTCGCCTGAAGGGCAAAACCTCCTGGATTTTCTCGAGTTGCGGCAGGTGCTCTCGACTTACGACGGGGACCTCAGGGACCCGCTCTGGTGGCCTCAGGAAAGGCCAGTCCCCATGCGAGTTCCTCGGGGGCCTCTCGGGATTCCTCTCCCGTCGATGCCGGGGCCTAAGACCTTGTGTGGAGTCGGGGCCGGAACCTGAGGATTCCTCTACAGTGCTGACATGGATCTTGGGGTACTTCTGGAGTCTCCCCAGGGAGTCAGTCCTCGTCTCGAATGCGGGCATGCACTTGCGCTTTCCTCCAGAGCGGTAGCAGCAGTGTCACGCAGTCCGCCGCGTGGATCAAAGGATCTATGTTTTTCCCTCGAGTCTTTCCCACGAGGCTTTCCCACGAGGCTTTCCCACAGGGCTGTCCCACGTGCACACGTGGTGGGAGTCGATCCTCGGCTTGAACGTCAAGGCAGTGCAGGGAAAACAGGTTCCTCTGGAATGGACTGACACATCTGGGGGACTCTTGGAATGGTGTCACGACCCTGGAGTTCCTCTCGCCTTTCCTGTGGAGAGCGCCTCCTCTTGAGATGCGACGGGAACGCCGGGAATTCTTTCCCTACGAAACAGGGAAAGGATCCCTCATCTCGAGCTAGGAGGCGGAAACGGGGCTCCCCTGGATGTGTGCGGGACACCACGTGCTTCCTCTCGAGTGCAGACGGGTATGTCAGGGAACTTCTTGAGTTGCAGCAAGGGTGTGATGGACCCTTTGGAAGTTCCAGTGGTTAGATGTGATTGGCCTCTAGCAGCCTCAGCGGAAATGGGCCTCATCTCGCCTGGAGGTGAAAACCTCCTGGATTTTCTCGAGTTGCGGCAGGTGCTCTCGACTTACGACGGGGACCTCAGGGACGCGCTCTGGTGGCTTCAGGAAAGGCCAGTCCCCATGCGAGTTCCTCGGGGGCCTCTCGGGATTCCTCTCCCGTCGATGCCGGGGCCTAAGACCTTGTGTGGAGTCGGGGCCGGAACCTGAGGATTCCTCTCCAGTGCTGACATGGATCTTGGGGTACTTCTGGAGTCTCCCCAGGGGAGTCAGTCCTCGTCTCGATTGCGGGCATGCACTTGCGCTTTCCTCCAGAGCGGTAGCAGCAGTGTCACGCAGTCCGCGGCGTGGATCAAAGGATCTATGGTTTTCCCTCGAGTCTTTCCCACGAGGCTTTCCCACGAGGCTTTCCCACAGGGCTGTCCCACGTGCACACGTGGTGGAAGTCGATCCTCGGCTTGAACGTCAAGGCAGTGCAGGGAAAACAGGTTCCTCTGGAATGGACTGACACATCTGGGGGACTCTTGGAATGGTGGCACGACCCTGGAGTTCCTCTCGCCTTTCCTGTGGAGAGCGCCTCCTCTTGAGATGCGACGGGAACGCCGGGAATTCTTTCCCTACGAAACAGGGAAAGGATCCCTCATCTCGAGCTAGGAGGCGGAAACGGGGCTCCCCTGGATGTGTGCGGGACCCACATGCTTCCTCTCGAGTGGAGACGGGTATGTCGGGGAACTTCTTGAGTTGCAGCTAGGGTGTGAAGGACCCTTTGGAATTTCCAGTTGTTAGACGTGATTAGCCTCGAGAAGCCTCACTGGAAATGGGCCTCATCTCGCCTGGATGGCAAAACCTCCTGGATTTTCTCGAGTTGTGGCAGGTGCTCTCGACTTACGACGGGGACCTCAGGGACCCGCTCTGGTGGCCTCAGGAAAGGCCAGTCCCCATGCGAGTTCCTCGGGGGCCTCTCGGGATTCCTCTCCCGTCGATGCCGGGGCCTAAGACCTTGTGTGGAGTCGGGGCCGGAACCTGAGGATTCCTCTCCAGTGCTGACATGGATCTTGGGGTACTTCTGGAGTCTCCCCAGGGGAGTCAGTCCTCGTCTCGAATGCGGGCATGCACTTGCGCTTTCCTCCAGAGCGGTAGCAGCAGTGTCACGCAGTCCGCCGCGTGGGTCAAAGGATCTATGGTTTTCCCTCGAGTCTTTCCCACGAGGCTTTCCCACGAGGCTTTCCCACAGGGCTGTCCCACGTGCGCACGTGTCGGAGTCGATCCTCGGCTTGAACGTCAAGGCAGTGCAGGGAAAACAGGTTCCTCTGGAATGGACTGACACATCTGGGGGACTCTTGGAATGGTGGCACGACCCTGGAGTTCCTCTCGCCTTTCCTGTGGAGAGCGCCTCCTCTTGAGATGCGACGGGAACGCCGGGAATTCTTTCCCTACGAAACAGGGAAAGGATCCCTCATCTCGAGCTAGGAGGCGGAAACGGGGCTCCCCTGGATGTGTGCGGGACCCACGTGCTTCCTCTCGATTGGAGACGGGTATGTCGGGGAACTTCTTGAGTTGCAGCAAGGGTGTGATGGACCCTTTGGAAGTTCCAGTGGTTAGACGTGATTAGCCTCGAGAAGCCTCAGCGGAAATGGGCCTCATCTCGCCTGGAGGGCAAAACCTCCTGGATTTTCTCGAGTTGCGGCAGGTGCTCTCGACTTACGACGGGGACCTCAGGGACTCGCTCTGGTGGCCTCAGGAAAGGCCAGTCCCCATGCGAGTTCCTCGGGGTCCTCTCGGGATTCCTATCCCTTCGATGCCGGGGCCTAAGACCTTGTGTGGAGTCGGGGCCGGAACCTGAGGATTCCTCTCCAGTGCTGACATGGATCTTGGGGTACTTCTGGAGTCTCCCCAGGGGAGTCAGTCCTCGTCTCGAATGCGGGCATGCACTTGCGCTTTCCTCCAGGGCGGTAGCAGCAGTGTCACGCAGTCCGCCGCGTGGATCAAAGGATCTATGGTTTTCCCTCGAGTCTTTCCCACGAGGCTTTCCCACAGGGCTGTCCCACGTGCACACGTGGTGGGAGTCGATCCTCGGCTTGAACGTCAAGGCAGTGCAGGGAAAACAGGTTCCTCTGGAATGGACTGACACATCTGGGGTACTCTTGGAATGGTGGCATGACCCTGGAGTTCCTCTCGCCTTTCCTGTGGAGAGCGCCTCCTCTTGAGATGCGACGGAACGCCGGGAATTCTTTCCCTACGAAACAGGGAAAGGATCCCTCATCTCGAGCTAGGAGGCGGAAACGGGGCTCCCCTGGATCTGTGCGGGTCACCACGTGCTTCCTCTCGAGTGCAGACGGGTATGTCGGGGAACTTCTTGAGTTGCAGCAAGGGTGTGAAGGACCCTTTGGAAGTTCCAGTGGTTAGACGTGATTAGCCTCGAGAAGCCTCAGCGGAAATGGGCCTCATCTCGCCTGGAGGGCAAAACCTCCTGGATTTTCTCGAGTTGCGGCAGGTGCTCTCGACTTACGACGGGGACCTCAGGGACCTGCTCTGGTGGCCTCAGGAAAGGCCAGTCCCCATGCGAGTTCCTCGGGGTCCTCTCGGGATTCCTCTCCCGTCGATGCCGGGGCCTAAGACCTTGTGTGGAATCGGGGCCGGAACCTGAGGATTCCTCTCCAGTGCTGACATGGATCTTGGGGTACTTCTGGAGTCTCCCCAGGGGAGTCAGTCCTCGTCTCGAATGCGGGCATGCACTTGCGCTTTCCTCCACAGCGGTAGCAGCAGTGTCATGCAGTCCGCCGCGTGGATCAAAGGATGTATGGTTTTCCCTCGAGTCTTTCCCACGAGGCTTTCCCACGAGGCTTTCCCACAGGGCTGTCCCACGTGCACACGTGGTGGGAGTCGATCCTCGGCTTGAACGTCAAGGCAGTGCAGGGAAAACAGGTTCCTCTGGAATGGACTGACACATCTGGGGGACTCTTGGAATGGTGTCACGACCCTGGAGTTCCTCTCGTCTTTCCTGTCTAGAGCGCCTCCTCTTGAGATGCGACGGGAACGCCGGGAATTCTTTCCCTACGAAACAGGGAAAGGATCCCTCATCTCGAGCTAGGAGGCGGAAACGGGGCTCCCCTGGATGTGTGCGGGACCCCACGTGCTTCCTCTCGAGTGGAGACGGGTATGTCGGGGAACTTCTTGAGTTGCAGCAACGGTGTGAAGGAACCTTTGGAAATTCCAGTGGTTAGATGTGATTGGCCTCGAGAAGCCTCAGCGGAAATGGGCCTCATCTCGCCTGGAGGGCAAAACCTCCTGGATTTTCTCGAGTTGCGGCAGGTGCTCTCGACTTAAGACGGGGACCTCAGGGACCCGCTCTGGTGGCCTCAGGAAAGGCCAGTCCCCAGACGAGTTCCTCGGGGGTGTCTCGGGATTCCTCTCCCGTCAATGCCGGGGCCTAAGACCTTGTGTGGAGTCGGGGCCGGAAACTGAAGATTCCTCTCCAGTGCTGACATGGATCTTGGGGTACTTCTGGAGTCTCCCCAGGGGAGTCAGTCCTCGTCTCGAATGCGGGCATGCACTTGCGCTTTCCTCCAGAGCGGTAGCAGCAGTGTCACGCAGTCCGCCGCGTGGATCAAAGGATCTATGGTTTTCCCTCGAGTCTTTCCCACGAGGCTTTCCCACGAGGCTTTCCCACAGGGCTGTCCCAAGTGCACACGTGGTGGGAGTCGATCCTCGGCTTGAACGTCAAGGCAGTGCAGGGAAAACAGGTTCCTCTGGAATGGACTGACACATCTGGGGGACTCTTGGAATGGTGGCACGACCCTGGAGTTCCTCTCGCCTTTCCTGTGGACAGCGCCTCCTCTTGAGATGCGACGGGAACGCCGGGAATTCTTTCCCTACGAAACAGGGAAAGGATCCCTCATCTCGAGCTAGGAGGCGGAGACGGAGCACCCCTGGATGTGTGCGGGACCCCACGTGCTTCCTCTCGAGTGGAGACGGGTATGTCGGGGAACTTCTTGAGTTGCAGCAACGGTGTGAAGGACCCTTTGGAAGTTCCAGTGGTTAGATGTGATTGGCCTCGAGAAGCCTCAGCGGAAATGGGCCTCATCTCGCCTGGAGGGCAAAACCTCCTGGATTTTCTCGAGTTGCGGCAGGTGCTCTCGACTTACGACGGGGACCTTAGGGACCCGCTCTGGTGGCCTCAGGAAAGGCCAGTCCCCATGCGAGTTCCTCGGGGGCCTCTCGGGATTCCTCTCCCGTCGATGCCGGGGCCTATGACCTTGTGTGGAGTCGGGGCCGGAACCTGAGGATTCCTCTCCAGTGCTGACATTAATCTTGGTGTACTTCTGGAGTCTCCCCAGGGGAGTCAGTCCTCGTCTCGAATGCGGGCATGCACTTGCGCTTTCCTCCAGAGCGGTAGCAGCAGTGTCACGCAGTCTGCCGCGTGGATCAAAGGATCTATGGTTTTCCCTCGAGTCTTTCCCACGAGGCTTTCCCACGAGGCTTTCCCACAGGGCTGTCCCACGTGCACACGTGGTGGGAGTCGATCCTCGGCTTGAACGTCAAGGCAGTGCAGGGAAAACAGGTTCCTCTGGAATGGACTGACACATCTGGGGGACTCTTGGAATGGTGGCACGACCCTGGAGTTCCTCTCGCCTTTCCTGTGGACAGCGCCTCCTCTTGAGATGCGACGGGAACGCCGGGAATTCTTTCCCTACAAAACAGGGAAAGGATCCCTCATCTCGAGCTAGGAGGCGGAAACGGGGCTCCCCTGGATGTGTGCGGGACCCCACGTGCTTCCTCTCGAGTGGAGACGGGTATGTCTGGGAACTTCTTGAGTTGCAGCAACGGTGTGAAGGACCCTTTGGAAGTTCCAGTGGTTAGATATGATTGGCCTCGAGAAGCCTCAGCGGAAATGGGCCTCATCTCGCCTGGAGGGCAAAACCTCCTGGATTTTCTCGAGTTGCGGCAGGTGCTCTCGACTTACGACGGGGACCTCAGGGACCCGCTCTGGTGGCCTCAGGAAAGGCCAGTCCCCATGCGAGTTCCTCGGGGGTGTCTCGGGATTCCTCTCCCGTCGATGCCGGGGCCTAAGACATTGTGTGGAGTCGGGGCCGGAACCTGAGGATTCCTCTCCAGTGCTGACATGGATCTTGGGGTACTTCTGGAGTCTCCCCAGGGGAGTCAGTCCTCGTCTCGAATGCGGGCATGCACTTGCGCTTTCCTCCAGAGCGGTAGCAGCAGTGTCACGCAGTCCGCGGCGTGGATCAAAGGATCTATGGTTTTCCCTCGAGTCTTTCCCACGAGGCTTTCCCACAGGGCTGTCCCACGTGCACACGTGGTGGGAGTCGATCCTCGGCTTGAACGTCAAGGCAGTGCAGGGAAAACAGGTTCCTCTGGAATGGACTGACACATCTGGGGGACTCTTGGAATGGTGGCACGACCCTGGAGTTCCTCTCGCCTTTCCTGTGGAGAGCGCCACGTCTTGAGATGCGACGGGAACGCCGGGAATTCTTTCCCTACGAAACAGGGAAAGGATCCCTCATCTCGAGGTAGGAGGCGGAAACGAGGCTCCCCTGGATGTCTGCGGGACACCACGTGCTTCCTCTCGAGTGGAGACGGGTATGTCGGGGAACTTCTTGAGTTGCAGCAACGGTGTGAAGGACCCTTTGGAAGTTCCAGTGGTTAGATGTGATTGGCCTCGAGAAGCCTCAGCGGAAATGGGCCTCATCTCGCCTGGAGGGCAAAACCTCCTGGATTTTCTCGAGTTGCGGCAGGTGCTCTCGACTTACGACGGGGACCTCAGGGACCCGCTCTGGTGGCCTCAGGAAAGGCCAGTCCCCATGCGAGTTCCTCGGGGGTGTCTCGGGATTCCTCTCCCGTCGATGCCGGGGCCTAAGACCTTGTGTGGAGTCGGGGCCGGAACCTGAGGATTCCTCTCCAGTGCTGATATGGATCTTGGGGTACTTCTGGAGTCTCCCCAGGGGAGTCAGTCCTCGTCTCGAATGCGGGCATGCACTTGCGCTTTCCTCCAGAGCGGTAGCAGCAGTGTCACGCAGTCCGCGGCGTGGATGAAAGGATCTATGGTTTTCCCTCGAGTCTTTCCCACGAGGCTTTCCCTCCAGGCTTTCCCACAGGGCTGTCCCACGTGCACACGTGGTGGGAGTCGATCCTCGGCTTGAACGTCAAGGCAGTGCAGGGAAAACAGGTTCCTCTGGAATGGACTGACACATCTGGGGGACTCTTGGAATGGTGGCACGACCCTGGAGTTCCTCTCGCCTTTCCTGTGGAGAGCGCCTCCTCTTGAGATGCGACGGGAACGCCGGGAATTCTTTCCCTACGAAACAGGGAAAGGATCCCTCATCTCGAGCTAGGAGGCGGAGACGGAGCACCCCTGGATGTGTGCGGGACCCCACGTGCTTCCTCTCGAGTGGAGACGGGTATGTCGGGGAACTTCTTGAGTTGCAGCAACGGTGTGAAGGACCCTTTGGAAGTTCCAGTGGTTAGATGTGATTGGCCTCGAGAAGCCTCAGCGGAAATGGGCCTCATCTCGCCTGGAGGGCAAAACCTCCTGGATTTTCTCGAGTTGCGGCAGGTGCTCTCGACTTACGACGGGGACCTTAGGGACCCGCTCTGGTGGCCTCAGGAAAGGCCAGTCCCCATGCGAGTTCCTCGGGGGCCTCTCGGGATTCCTCTCCCGTCGATGCCGGGGCCTAAGACCTTGTGTGGAGTCGGGGCCGGAACCTGAGGATTCCTCTCCAGTGCTGACATTAATCTTGGTGTACTTCTGGAGTCTCCCCAGGGGAGTCAGTCCTCGTCTCGAATGCGGGCATGCACTTGCGCTTTCCTCCAGAGCGGTAGCAGCAGTGTCACGCATTCTGCCGCGTGGATCAAAGGATCTATGGTTTTCCCTCGAGTCTTTCCCACGAGGCTTTCCCACGAGGCTTTCCCACAGGGCTGTCCCACGTGCACACGTGGTGGGAGTCGATCCTCGGCTTGAACGTCAAGGCAGTGCAGGGAAAACAGGTTCCTCTGGAATGTACTGACACATCTGGGGGACTCTTGGAATGGTGGCACGACCCTGGAGTTCCTCTCGCCTTTCCTGTGGAGAGCGCCTCCTCTTGAGATGCGACGGGAACGCCGGGAATTCTTTCCCTACGAATCAGGGAAAGGATCCCTGATCTCGAGCTAGGAGGCGGAAACGGAGCACCCCTGGATGTGTGCGGGACCCCACGTGCTTCCTCTCGAGTGGAGACGGGTATGTCGGGGAACTTCTTGAGTTGCAGCAACGGTGTGAAGGACCCTTTGGAAGTTCCAATGGTTAGATGTGATTGGCCTCGAGAAGCCTCAGCGGAAATGGGCCTCATCTCGCCTGGAGGGCAAAACCTCCTGGATTTTCGCGAGTTGCGGCAGGTGCTCTCGACTTACGACGGGGACCTCAGGGACCCGCTCTGGTGGCCTCAGGAAAGGCCAGTCCCCATGCGAGTTCCTCGGGGGTGTCTCGGGATTCCTCTCCCGTCGATGCCAGGGCCTAAGACCTTGTGTGGAGTCGGGGCCGGAACCTGAGGATTCCTCTCCAGTGCTGACATGGATCTTGGGGTACTTCTGGAGTCTCCCCAGGGGAGTCAGTCCTCGTCTCGAATGCGGGCATGCACTTGCGCTTTCCTCCAGAGCGGTAGCAGCAGTGTCACGCAGTCCGCCGCGTGGATCAAAGGATCTATGGTTTTCCCTCGAGTCTTTCCCACGAGGCTTTCCCACAGGGCTGTGCCACGTGCACACGTGGTGAGAGTCGATCCTTGGCTTGAACGTCAAGGCAGTGCAGGGAAAACAAGTTCCTCTGGAATGGACTGACACATCTGGGAGACTCTTGGAATGGTGGCACGACCCTGGAGTTCCTCTCGCCTTTCCTGTGGAGAGCGCCTCCTCTTGAGATGCGACGGGAACGCCGGGAATTCTTTCCCTACGAAACAGGGAAAGGATCCCTCATCTCGAGCTAGGAGGCGGAAACGGAGCACCCCTGGATGTGTGCGGGACCCCACGTGCTTCCTCTCGAGTGGAGACGGGTATGTCGGGGAGCTTCTTGAGTTGCAGCAACGGTGTGAAGGACCCTTTGGAAGTTCCAGTGGTTAGATGTGATTGGCCTCCAGAAGCCTCAGCGGAAATGGGCCTCATCTCGCCTGGAGGGCAAAACCTCCTGGATTTTCTCGAGTTGCGGCAGGTGCTCTCGACTTACGACGGGACCTCAGGGACCCGCTCTGGTGGCCTCAGGAAAGGCCAGTCCCCATGCGAGTTCCTCGGGGGTGTCTCGGGATTCCTCTCCCGTCGATGCCGGGGCCTAAGACCTTGTGTGGAGTCGGGGCCGGAACCTGAGGATTCCTCTCCAGTGCTGATATGGATCTTGGGGTACTTCTGGAGTCTCCCCAGGGGAGTCAGTCCTCGTCTTGAATGCGGGCATGCACTTGCGCTTCCTCCAGAGCGGTAGCAGCAGTGTCACGCAGTCCGCCGCGTGGATCAAAGGATCTATGGTTTTCCCTCGAGTCTTTCCCACGAGGCTTTCCCACGAGGCTTTCCCACAGGGCTGTCCCACGTGCACACGTGGTGGGAGTCGATCCTCGGCTTGAACGTCAAGGCAGTGCAGGGAAAACAGGTTCCTCTGGAATGGACTGACACATCCGGCGACTCTTGGAATGGTGGCATGACCCTGGAGTTCCTCTCGCCTTTCCTGTGGAGAGCGCCTCCTCTTGAGATGCGACGGGAACGCCGGGAATTCTTTCCCTACGAAACAGGGAAAGGACCCCTCATCTCGAGCTAGGAGGCGGAAACGGGGCTCCCCTGGATGTGTGCGGGACCCCACGTGCTTCCTCTCGAATGGAGACGGGTATGTCGGGGAACATCTTGAGTTGCAGCAAGGGTCTGAAGGACCCTTTGGAAGTTCCAGTGGTTAGATGTGATTGGCCTCGAGAAGCCTCAGCGGAAATGGGCCTCATCTCGCCTGGAGGGCAAAACCTCCTGGATTTTCTCGAGTTGCGGCAGGTGCTCTCGACTTACGACGGGGACCTCGGGGAACCGCTCTGGTGGCCTCAGGAAAGGCCAGTCCCCATGCGAGTTCCTCGGGGGCCTCTCGGGATTCCTCTCCCGGTGATGCCGGAGCCTAAGACCTTGTGTGGAGTCGGGGCCGGAACCTGAGGATTCCTCTCCAGTGCTGACATGGATCTTGGGGTACGTCTGGAGTCTCCCCAGGGGAATCAGTCCTCGTCTCGAATGCGGACATGCACTTGCGCTTTCCTCCAGAGCGGTAGCAGCAGTGTCACGCAGTCCGCCGCGTGGATCAAAGGATCTATGGTTTTCCCTCGTGTCTTTCCCACGAGGCTTTCCCACGAGGCTTTCCCACAGGGCTGTCCCACGTGCACACGTGGTGGGAGTCGATCCTCGGCTTGAACGTCAAGGCAGTGCAGGGAAAACAGGTTCCTCTGGAATGGACTGACACATCTGGGGGACTCTTGGAATGGTGGCACGACCCTGGAGTTCCTCTCCCCTTTCCTGTGGAGAGCGCCTCCTCTTGAGATGCGACGGGAACGCCGGAAGTTCTTTCCCTAGGAAACAGGGAAAGGATCCCTCATCTCGAGCTAGGAGGCGGAAACGGGGCTCCCCTGGATGTGTGCGGGACCCCACGTGCTTCCTCTCGAGTGGAGACGGGTATGTCGGGGAACTTCTTGAGTTGCAGCAAGGGTGTGAAGGACCCTTTGGAAGTTCCAGTGGTTAGATGTGATTGGCCTCGAGAAGCCTCAGCGGAAATGGGCCTCATCTCGCCTGGAGGGCAAAACCTCCTGGATTTTCTCGAGTTGCGGCAGGTGCTCTCGACTTACGACGGGGACCTCAGGGACCCGCTCTGGTGGCCTCAGGAAAGGGCAGTCCCCATGCGAGTTCCTCGGGGGCCTCTCGGGATTCCTCTCCCGTCGATGCCGGAGCCTAAGACCTTGTGTGGAGTCGGGGCCGGAACCTGAGGATTCCTCTCCAGTGCTGACATGGATCTTGGGGTACTTCTGGAGTCTCCCCAGGGGAGTCAGTCCTCGTCTCGAATGCGGGCATGCACTTGCGCTTTCCTCCAGAGCGGTAGCAGCAGTGTCACGCAGTCCGCTGCGTGGATCAAAGGATCTATGGTTTTCCCTCGAGTCTTTCCCACGAGGCTTTCCCACGAGGCTTTCCCACAGGGCTGTCCCACGTGCACACGTGGTGGGAGTCGATCCTCGGCTTGAACGTCAAGGCAGTGCAGGGAAAACAGGTTCCTCTGGAATGGACTGACACATCTGGGGGACTCTTGGAATGGTGTCACGACCCTGGAGTTCCTCTCGCCTTTCCTGTGGAGAGCGCCTCCTCTTGAGATGCGACGGGAACGCCGGGAATTCTTTCCCTACGAAAAAGGGAAAGGATCCCTCATCTCGAGCTAGGAGGCGGAAACGGGGCTCCCCTGGATGTGTGCGGGACCCCACGTGCTTCCTCTCGAGTGGAGACGGGTATGTCGGGGAACTTCTTGAGTTGCAGCAAGGGTGTGAAGGACCCTTTGGAAGTTCCAGTGGTTAGATGTGATTGGCCTCGAGAAGCCTCAGCGGAAATGGGCCTCATCTCGCCTGGAGGGCAAAACCTCCTGGATTTTCTCGAGTTGCGGCAGGTGCTCTCGACTTACGACGGGGACCTCAGGGAACCGCTCTGGTGGCCTCAGGAAAGGCCAGTCCCCATGCGAGTTCCTCGGGGGCGTCTCGGGATACCTCTCCCGTCGATGCCGGGTCCTAAGACCTTGTGTGGAGTCGGGGCCGGAACCTGAGGATTCCTCTCCAGTGCTGACATGGATCTTGGGGTACTTCTGGAGTCTCCCCAGGGGAGTCAGTCCTCGTCTCGAATGCGGGCATGGACTTGCGCTTTCCTCCAGAGCGGTAGCAGCAGTGTCACGCAGTCCGCCGCGTGGATCAAAGGATCTATGGTTTTCCCTCGAGTCTTTCCCACGAGGCTTTCCCACGAGGCTTTCCCACAGGGCTGTCCCACGTGCACACGTGGTGGGAGTCGATCCTCGGCTTGAACGTCAAGGCAGTGCAGGGAAAACAGGTTCCTCTGGAATGGACTGACACATCTGGGGGACTCTTGGAATGGTGGCATGACCCTGGAGTTCCTCTCACCTTTCCTGTGGAGAGCGCCTCCTCTTGAGATGCGACGGGAACGCCGGGAATTCTTTCCCTAGGAAACAGGGAAAGGATCCCTCATCTCGAGTTAGGAGGCGGAAACGGGGCTCCCCTGGATGTGTGCGGGACCCCACGTGCTTCCTCTCGAGTGGAGACGGGTATGTCGGGGAACTTCTTGAGTTGCAGCAAGGGTGTGAAGGACCCTTTGGAAGTTCCAGTGGTTAGATGTGATTGGCCTCGAGAAGCCTCAGCGGAAATGGGCCTCATCTCGCCTGGAGGGCAAAACCTCCTGGATTTTCTCGAGTTGCGGCAGGTGCTCTCGACTTACGACGGGGACCTCAGGGACCCGCTCTGGTGGCCTCAGGAAAGGCCAGTCCCCATGCGAGTTCCTCGGGGGTGTCTCGGGATTCCTCTCCCGTCGATGCCGGGGCCTAAGACCTTGTGTGGAGTCGGGGCCGGAACCTGAGGATTCCTCTCCAGTGCTGATATGGATCTTGGGGTACTTCTGGAGTCTCCCCAGGGGAGTCAGTCCTCGTCTTGAATGCGGGCATGCACTTGCGCTTCCTCCAGAGCGGTAGCAGCAGTGTCACGCAGTCCGCCGCGTGGATCAAAGGATCTATGGTTTTCCCTCGAGTCTTTCCCACGAGGCTTTCCCACGAGGCTTTCCCACAGGGCTGTCCCACGTGCACACGTGGTGGGAGTCGATCCTCGGCTTGAACGTCAAGGCAGTGCAGGGAAAACAGGTTCCTCTGGAATGGACTGACACATCCGGGGGACTCTTGGAATGGTGGCACGACCCTGCAGTTCCTCTCGCCTTTCCTGTGGAGAGCGCCTCCTCTTGAGATGCGACGGGAACGCCGGGAATTCTTTCCCTACGAAACAGGGAAAGGACCCCTCATCTCGAGCTAGGAGGCGGAAACGGGGCTCCCCTGGATGTGTGCGGGACCCCACGTGCTTCCTCTCGAATGGAGACGGGTATGTCGGGGAACATCTTGAGTTGCAGCAAGGGTCTGAAGGACCCTTTGGAAGTTCCAGTGGTTAGATGTGATTGGCCTCGAGAAGCCTCAGCGGAAATGGGCCTCATCTCGCCTGGAGGGCAAAACCTCCTGGATTTTCTCGAGTTGCGGCAGGTGCTCTCGACTTACGACGGGGACCTCGGGGAACCGCTCTGGTGGCCTCAGGAAAGGCCAGTCCCCATGCGAGTTCCTCGGGGGCCTCTCGGGATTCCTCTCCCGGTGATGCCGGAGCCAAAGACCTTGTGTGGAGTCGGGGCCGGAACCTGAGGATTCCTCTCCAGTGCTGACATGGATCTTGGGGTACTTCTGGAGTCTCCCCAGGGGAATCAGTCCTCGTCTCGAATGCGGACATGCACTTGCGCTTTCCTCCAGAGCGGTAGCAGCAGTGTCACGCAGTCCGCCGCGTGGATCAAAGGATCTATGGTTTTCCCTCGTGTCTTTCCCACGAGGCTTTCCCACGAGGCTTTCCCACAGGGCTGTCCCACGTGCACACGTGGTGGGAGTCGATCCTCGGCTTGAACGTCAAGGCAGTGCAGGGAAAACAGGTTCCTCTGGAATGGACTGACACATCTGGGGGACTCTTGGAATGGTGGCACGACCCTGGAGTTCCTCTCGCCTTTCCTGTGGAGAGCGCCTCCTCTTGAGATGCGACGGGAACGCCGGGAGTTCTTTCCCTAGGAAACAGGGAAAGGATCCCTCATCTCGAGCTAGGAGGCGGAAACGGGGCTCCCCTGGATGTGTGCGGGACCCCACGTGCTTCCTCTCGAGTGGAGACGGGTATGTCGGGGAACTTCTTGAGTTGCAGCAAGGGTGTGAAGGACCCTTTGGAAGTTCCAGTGGTTAGATGTGATTGGCCTCGAGAAGCCTCAGCGGAAATGGGCCTCATCTCGCCTGGAGGGCAAAACCTCCTGGATTTTCTCGAGTTGCGGCAGGTGCTCTCGACTTACGACGGGGACCTCAGGGACCCGCTCTGGTGGCCTCAGGAAAGGGCAGTCCCCATGCGAGTTCCTCGGGGGCCTCTCGGGATTCCTCTCCCGTCGATGCCGGAGCCTAAGACCTTGTGTGGAGTCGGGGCCGGAACCTGAGGATTCCTCTCCAGTGCTGACATGGATCTTGGGGTACTTCTGGAGTCTCCCCAGGGGAGTCAGTCCTCGTCTCGAATGCGGGCATGCACTTGCGCTTTCCTCCAGAGCGGTAGCAGCAGTGTCACGCAGTCCGCTGCGTGGATCAAAGGATCTATGGTTTTCCCTCGAGTCTTTCCCACGAGGCTTTCCCACGAGGCTTTCCCACAGGGCTGTCCCACGTGCACACGTGGTGGGAGTCGATCCTCGGCTTGAACGTCAAGGCAGTGCAGGGAAAACAGGTTCCTCTGGAATGGACTGACACATCTGGGGGACTCTTGGAATGGTGTCACGACCCTGGAGTTCCTCTCGCCTTTCCTGTGGAGAGCGCCTCCTCTTGAGATGCGACGGGAACGCCGGGAATTCTTTCCCTACGAAAAAGGGAAAGGATCCCTCATCTCGAGCTAGGAGGCGGAAACGGGGCTCCCCTGGATGTGTGCGGGACCCCACGTGCTTCCTCTCGAGTGGAGACGGGTATGTCGGGGAACTTCTTGAGTTGCAGCAAGGGTGTGAAGGACCCTTTGGAAGTTCCAGTGGTTAGATGTGATTGGCCTCGAGAAGCCTCAGCGGAAATGGGCCTCATCTCGCCTGGAGGGCAAAACCTCCTGGATTTTCTCGAGTTGCGGCAGGTGCTCTCGACTTACGACGGGGACCTCAGGGAACCGCTCTGGTGGCCTCAGGAAAGGCCAGTCCCCATGCGAGTTCCTCGGGGGCGTCTCGGGATACCTCTCCCGTCGATGCCGGGTCCTAAGACCTTGTGTGGAGTCGGGGCCGGAACCTGAGGATTCCTCTCCAGTGCTGACATGGATCTTGGGGTACTTCTGGAGTCTCCCCAGGGGAGTCAGTCCTCGTCTCGAATGCGGGCATGGACTTGCGCTTTCCTCCAGAGCGGTAGCAGCAGTGTCACGCAGTCCGCCGCGTGGATCAAAGGATCTATGGTTTTCCCTCGAGTCTTTCCCACGAGGCTTTCCCACGAGGCTTTCCCACAGGGCTGTCCCACGTGCACACGTGGTGGGAGTCGATCCTCGGCTTGAACGTCAAGGCAGTGCAGGGAAAACAGGTTCCTCTGGAATGGACTGACACATCTGGGGGACTCTTGGAATGGTGGCATGACCCTGGAGTTCCTCTCACCTTTCCTGTGGAGAGCGCCTCCTCTTGAGATGCGACGGGAACGCCGGGAATTCTTTCCCTAGGAAACAGGGAAAGGATCCCTCATCTCGAGTTAGGAGGCGGAAACGGGGCTCCCCTGGATGTGTGCGGGACCCCACGTGCTTCCTCTCGAGTGGAGACGGGTATGTCGGGGAACTTCTTGAGTTGCAGCAAGGGTGTGAAGGACCCTTTGGAAGTTCCAGTGGTTAGATGTGATTGGCCTCGAGAAGCCTCAGCGGAAATGGGCCTCATCTCGCCTGGAGGGCAAAACCTCCTGGATTTTCTCGAGTTGCGGCAGGTGCTCTCGACTTACGACGGGGACCTCAGGGACCCGCTCTGGTGGCCTCAGGAAAGGCCAGTCCCCATGCGAGTTCCTCGGGGGCCTCTCGGGATTCCTCTCCCGTCGATGCCGGGGCCTAAGACCTTGTGTGGAGTCGGGGCCGGAACCTGAGGATTCCTCTCCAGTGATGACATGGATCTTGGGGTACTTCTGGAGTCTCCCCAGGGGAGTCAGTCCTCGTCTCGAATGCGGGCATGCACTTGCGCTTTCCTCCAGAGCGGTAGCAGCAGTGTCACGCAGTCCGCCGCGTGGATCAAAGGATCTATGGTTTTCCCTCGAGTCTTTCCCACGAGGCTTTCCCACGAGGCTTTCCCACAGGGCTGTTCCACGTGCACACGTGGTGGGAGTCGATCCTCGGCTTGAACGTCAAGGCAGTGCAGGGAAAACAGTTTCCTCTGGAATGGACTGACACATCTGGGGGACTCTTGGAATGGTGGCATGACCCTGGAGTTCCTCTCGCCTTTCCTGTGGAGAGCGCCTCCTCTTGAGATGCGACGGGAACGCCGGTAATTCTTTCCCTACGAAACAGGGAAAGGATCCCTCATCTCGAGCTAGGAGGCGGAAACGGGGCTCCCCTGGATGTGTGCGGGACCCCACGTGCTTCCTCTCGAGTGGAGACGGGTATGTTGGGGAACTTCTTGAGTTGCAGCAAGGGTGTGAAGGACCCTTTGGAAGTTCCAGTGGTTAGATGTGATTGGCCTCGAGAAGCCTCAGCGGAAATGGGCCTCATCTCGCCTGGAGGGCAAAACCTCCTGGATTTTCTCGAGTTACGGCAGGTGCTCTCGACTTACGACGGGGACCTCAGGGAACCGCTCTGGTGGCCTCAGGAAAGGCCAGTCCCCATGCGAGTTCCTCGGGGGCCTCTCGGGATTCCTCTCCCGTCGATGCCGGGGCCTAATACCTTGTGTGGAGTCGGGGCCGGAACCTGAGGATTCCTCTCCAGTGCTGACATGGATCTTGGGGTACTTCTGGAGTCTCCCCAGGGGAATCAGTCCTCGTCTCGAATGCGGGCATGCACTTGCGCTTTCCTCCAGAGCGGTAGCAGCAGTGTCACGCAGTCCGCCTAGTGGATCAAAGGATCTATGGTTTTCCCTCGAGTCTTTCACACGAGGCTTTCCCACGATGCTTTCCCACAGGGCTGTCCCACGTGCACACGTGGTGGGAGTCGATCCTCGGCTTGAACGTCAAGGCAGTGCAGGGAAAACAGGTTCCTCTGGAATGGACTGACACATCTGGGGGACTCTTGGAATGGTGGCATGACCCTGGAGTTCCTCTCGCCTTTCCTGTGGAGAGCGCCTCCTCTTGAGATGCGACGGGAACGCCGGTAATTCTTTCCCTACGAAACAGGGAAAGGATCCCTCATCTCGAGCTAGGAAGCGGAAACGGGGCTCCCCTGGATGTGTGCGGGACCCCACGTGCTTCCTCTCGAGTGGAGACGGGTATGTCGGGGAACTTCTTGAGTTGCAGCAGGGTGTGAAGGACCCTTTGGAAGTTCCAGTGGTTAGATGTGATTGGCCTCGAGAAGCCTCAGCGGAAATGGGCCTCATCTCGCCTGGAGGGCAAAACCTCCTGGATTTTCTCGAGTTGCGGCAGGTGCTCTCGACTTACGACGGGGACCTCAGGGACCCGCTCTGGTGGCCTCAGGAAAGGCCAGTCCCCATGCGAGTTCCTCGGGGGCCTCTCGGGATTCCTCTCCCGGTGATGCCGGGGCCTAAGACCTTGTGTGGAGTCGGGGCCGGAACCTGAGGATTCCTCTCCAGTGCTGACATGGATCTTGGGGTACTTCTGGAGTCTCCCCAGGGGAGTCAGTCCTCGTCTCGAATGCGGGCATGCACTTGCGCTTCCTCCAGAGCGGTAGCAGCAGTGTCACGCAGTCCGCCGCGTGGATCAAAGGATCTATGGTTTTCCCTCGAGTCTTTCCCACGAGGCTTTCCCACGAAGCTTTCCCACAGGGCTGTCCCACGTGCACACGTGGTGGGAGTCGATCCTCGGCTTGAACGTCAAGGCAGTGCAGGGAAAACAGGTTCCTCTGGAATGGACTGACACATCTGGGGGACTCTTGGAATGGTGGCATGACCCTGGAGTTCCTCTCGCCTTTCCTGTGGAGAGTGCCTCCTCTTGAGATGCGACGGGAACGCCGGGAATTCTTTCCCTACGAAACAGGGAAAGGATCCCTCATCTCGAGCTAGGAGGCGGAAACGGGGCTCCCCTGGATGTGTGCGGGACCCCACGTGCTTCCTCTCGAGTGGAGACGGGTATGTTGGGGAACTTCTTGAGTTGCAGCAACGGTGTGAAGGACCCTTTGGAAGTTCCAGTGGTTAGATGTGATTGGCCTCGAGAAGCCTCAGCGGAAATGGGCCTCATCTCGCCTGGAGGGCAAAACCTCCTGGATTTTCTCGAGTTACGGCAGGTGCTCTCGACTTACGACGGGGACCTCAGGGAACCGCTCTGGTGGCCTCAGGAAAGGCCAGTCCCCATGCGAGTTCCTCGGGGGCCTCTCGGGATTCCTCTCCCGTCGATGCCGGGGCCTAAGACCTTGTGTGGAGTCGGGGCCAGAACCTGAGGTTTCCTCTCCAGTGCTGACATGGATCTTGGGGTACTTCTGGAGTCTCCCCAGGGGAGTCAGTCCTCGTCTCGAATGCGGGCATGCACTTGCGCTTTCCTCCAGAGCGGTAGCAGCAGTGTCACGCAGTCCGCCGCGTGGATCAAAGGATCTATGGTTTTCCCTCGAGTCTTTCCCACGAGGCTTTCCCACGAGGCTTTCCCACAGGGCTGTTCCACGTGCACACGTGGTGGGAGTCGATCCTCGGCTTGAACGTCAAGGCAGTGCAGGGAAAACAGTTTCCTCTGGAATGGACTGACACATCTGGGGGACTCTTGGAATGGTGGCATGACCCTGGAGTTCCTCTCGCCTTTCCTGTGGAGAGCGCCTCCTCTTGAGATGCGACGGGAACGCCGGTAATTCTTTCCCTACGAAACAGGGAAAGGATCCCTCATCTCGAGCTAGGAGGCGGAAACGGGGCTCCCCTGGATGTGTGCGGGACCCCACGTGCTTCCTCTCGAGTGGAGACGGGTATGTCGGGGAACTTCTTGAGTTGCAGCAGGGTGTGAAGGACCCTTTGGAAGTTCCAGTGGTTAGATGTGATTGGCCTCGAGAAGCCTCAGCGGAAATGGGCCTCATCTCGCCTGGAGGGCAAAACCTCCTGGTTTTTCTCGAGTTGCGGCAGGTGCTCTCGACTTACGACGGGGACCTCAGGGACCCGCTCTGGTGGCCTCAGGAAAGGCCAGTCCCCATGCGAGTTCCTCGGGGGCCTCTCGGGATTCCTCTCCCGGTGATGCCGGGGCCTAAGACCTTGTGTGGAGTCGGGGCCGGAACCTGAGGATTCCTCTCCAGTGCTGACATGGATCTTGGGGTACTTCTGGAGTCTCCCCAGGGTAGTCAGTCCTCGTCTCGAATGCGGGCATGCACTTGCGCTTCCTCCAGAGCGGTAGCAGCAGTGTCACGCAGTCCGCCGCGTGCATCAAAGGATCTATGGTTTTCCCTCGAGTCTTTCCCACGAGGCTTTCCCACGAAGCTTTCCCACAGGGCTGTCCCACGTGCACACGTGGTGGGAGTCGATCCTCGGCTTGAACGTCAAGGCAGTGCAGGGAAAACAGGTTCCTCTGGAATGGACTGACACATCTGGGGGACTCTTGGAATGGTGGCATGACCCTGGAGTTCCTCTCGCCTTTCCTGTGGAGAGCACCTCCTCTTGAGATGCGACGGGAACGCCGGGAATTCTTTCCCTACGAAACAGGGAAAGGATCCCTCATCTCGAGCTAGGAGGCGGAAACGGGGCTCCCCTGGATGTGTGCGGGACCCCACGTGCTTCCTCTCGAGTGGAGACGGGTATGTTGGGGAACTTCTTGAGTTGCAGCAAGGGTGTGAAGGACCCTTTGGAAGTTCCAGTGGTTAGATGTGATTGGCCTCGAGAAGCCTCAGCGGAAATGGGCCTCATCTCGCCTGGAGGGCAAAACCTCCTGGATTTTCTCGAGTTATGGCAGGTGCTCTCGACTTACGACGGGGACCTCAGGGAACCGCTCTGGTGGCCTCAGGAAAGGCCAGTCCCCATGCGAGTTCCTCGGGGGCCTCTCGGGATTCCTCTCCCGTCGATGCCGGGGCCTAATACCTTGTGTGGAGTCGGGGCCGGAACCTGAGGATTCCTCTCCAGTGCTGACATGGATCTTGGGGTACTTCTGGAGTCTCCCCAGGGGAATCAGTCCTCGTCTCGAATGCGGGCATGCACTTGCGCTTTCCTCCAGAGCGGTAGCAGCAGTGTCACGCAGTCCGCCTAGTGGATCAAAGGATCTATGGTTTTCCCTCGAGTCTTTCACACGAGGCTTTCCCACGATGCTTTCCCACAGGGCTGTCCCACGTGCACACGTGGTGGGAGTCGATCCTCGGCTTGAACGTCAAGGCAGTGCAGGGAAAACAGGTTCCTCTGGAATGGACTGACACATCTGGGGGACTCTTGGAATGGTGGCATGACCCTGGAGTTCCTCTCGCCTTTCCTGTGGAGAGCGCCTCCTCTTGAGATGCGACGGGAACGCCGGTAATTCTTTCCCTACGAAACAGGGAAAGGATCCCTCATCTCGAGCTAGGAAGCGGAAACGGGGCTCCCCTGGATGTGTGCGGGACCCCACGTGCTTCCTCTCGAGTGGAGACGGGTATGTCGGGGAACTTCTTGAGTTGCAGCAGGGTGTGAAGGACCCTTTGGAAGTTCCAGTGGTTAGATGTGATTGGCCTCGAGAAGCCTCAGCGGAAATGGGCCTCATCTCGCCTGGAGGGCAAAACCTCCTGGATTTTCTCGAGTTGCGGCAGGTGCTCTCGACTTACGACGGGGACCTCAGGGACCCGCTCTGGTGGCCTCAGGAAAGGCCAGTCCCCATGCGAGTTCCTCGGGGGCCTCTCGGGATTCCTCTCCCGGTGATGCCGGGGCCTAAGACCTTGTGTGGAGTCGGGGCCGGAACCTGAGGATTCCTCTCCAGTGCTGACATGGATCTTGGGGTACTTCTGGAGTCTCCCCAGGGGAGTCAGTCCTCGTCTCGAATGCGGGCATGCACTTGCGCTTCCTCCAGAGCGGTAGCAGCAGTGTCACGCAGTCCGCCGCGTGGATCAAAGGATCTATGGTTTTCCCTCGAGTCTTTCCCACGAGGCTTTCCCACGAAGCTTTCCCACAGGGCTGTCCCACGTGCACACGTGGTGGGAGTCGATCCTCGGCTTGAACGTCAAGGCAGTGCAGGGAAAACAGGTTCCTCTGGAATGGACTGACACATCTGGGGGACTCTTGGAATGGTGGCATGACCCTGGAGTTCCTCTCGCCTTTCCTGTGGAGAGTGCCTCCTCTTGAGATGCGACGGGAACGCCGGGAATTCTTTCCCTACGAAACAGGGAAAGGATCCCTCATCTCGAGCTAGGAGGCGGAAACGGGGCTCCCCTGGATGTGTGCGGGACCCCACGTGCTTCCTCTCGAGTGGAGACGGGTATGTTGGGGAACTTCTTGAGTTGCAGCAACGGTGTGAAGGACCCTTTGGAAGTTCCAGTGGTTAGATGTGATTGGCCTCGAGAAGCCTCAGCGGAAATGGGCCTCATCTCGCCTGGAGGGCAAAACCTCCTGGATTTTCTCGAGTTACGGCAGGTGCTCTCGACTTACGACGGGGACCTCAGGGAACCGCTCTGGTGGCCTCAGGAAAGGCCAGTCCCCATGCGAGTTCCTCGGGGGCCTCTCGGGATTCCTCTCCCGTCGATGCCGGGGCCTAAGACCTTGTGTGGAGTCGGGGCCGGAACCTGAGGTTTCCTCTCCAGTGCTGACATGGATCTTGGGGTACTTCTGGAGTCTCCCCAGGGGAGTCAGTCCTCGTCTCGAATGCGGGCATGCACTTGCGCTTCCTCCAGAGCGGTAGCAGCAGTGTCACGCAGTCCGCCGCGTGGATCAAAGGATCGATGGTTTTCCCTCGAGTCTTTCCCACGAGGCTTTCCCACAGGGCTGTCCCACGTGCACACGTGGTGGGAGTCGATCCTCGGCTTGAACGTCAAGGCAGTGCAGGGAAAACAGGTTCCTCTGGAATGGACTGACACATCTGGGGGACTCTTGGAATGGTGGCATGACCCTGGAGTTCCTCTCACCTTTCCTGTGGAGAGCGCCTCCTCTTGAGATGCGACGGGAACGCCGGGAATTCTTTCCCTACGAAACAGGGAAAGGATCCCTCATCTCGAGCTAGGAGGCGGAAACGGGGCTCCCCTGGATGTGTGCGGGACCCCACGTGCTTCCTCTCGAGTGGAGACGGGTATGTTGGGGAACTTCTTGAGTTGCAGCAAGGGTGTGAAGGACCCTTTGGAAGTTCCAGTGGTTAGATGTGATTGGCCTCGAGAAGCCTCAGCGGAAATGGGCCTCATCTCGCCTGGAGGGCAAAACCTCCTGGATTTTCTCGAGTTATGGCAGGTGCTCTCGACTTACGACGGGGACCTCAGGGAACCGCTCTGGTGGCCTCAGGAAAGGCCAGTCCCCATGCGAGTTCCTCGGGGGCCTCTCGGGATTCCTCTCCCGTCGATGCCGGGGCCTAATACCTTGTGTGGAGTCGGGGCCGGAACCTGAGGATTCCTCTCCAGTGCTGACATGGATCTTGGGGTACTTCTGGAGTCTCCCCAGGGGAATCAGTCCTCGTCTCGAATGCGGGCATGCACTTGCGCTTTCCTCCAGAGCGGTAGCAGCAGTGTCACGCAGTCCGCCTAGTGGATCAAAGGATCTATGGTTTTCCCTCGAGTCTTTCACACGAGGCTTTCCCACGATGCTTTCCCACAGGGCTGTCCCACGTGCACACGTGGTGGGAGTCGATCCTCGGCTTGAACGTCAAGGCAGTGCAGGGAAAACAGGTTCCTCTGGAATGGACTGACACATCTGGGGGACTCTTGGAATGGTGGCATGACCCTGGAGTTCCTCTCGCCTTTCCTGTGGAGAGCGCCTCCTCTTGAGATGCGACGGGAACGCCGGTAATTCTTTCCCTACGAAACAGGGAAAGGATCCCTCATCTCGAGCTAGGAAGCGGAAACGGGGCTCCCCTGGATGTGTGCGGGACCCCACGTGCTTCCTCTCGAGTGGAGACGGGTATGTCGGGGAACTTCTTGAGTTGCAGCAGGGTGTGAAGGACCCTTTGGAAGTTCCAGTGGTTAGATGTGATTGGCCTCGAGAAGCCTCAGCGGAAATGGGCCTCATCTCGCCTGGAGGGCAAAACCTCCTGGATTTTCTCGAGTTGCGGCAGGTGCTCTCGACTTACGACGGGGACCTCAGGGACCCGCTCTGGTGGCCTCAGGAAAGGCCAGTCCCCATGCGAGTTCCTCGGGGGCCTCTCGGGATTCCTCTCCCGGTGATGCCGGGGCCTAAGACCTTGTGTGGAGTCGGGGCCGGAACCTGAGGATTCCTCTCCAGTGCTGACATGGATCTTGGGGTACTTCTGGAGTCTCCCCAGGGGAGTCAGTCCTCGTCTCGAATGCGGGCATGCACTTGCGCTTCCTCCAGAGCGGTAGCAGCAGTGTCACGCAGTCCGCCGCGTGGATCAAAGGATCTATGGTTTTCCCTCGAGTCTTTCCCACGAGGCTTTCCCACGAAGCTTTCCCACAGGGCTGTCCCACGTGCACACGTGGTGGGAGTCGATCCTCGGCTTGAACGTCAAGGCAGTGCAGGGAAAACAGGTTCCTCTGGAATGGACTGACACATCTGGGGGACTCTTGGAATGGTGGCATGACCCTGGAGTTCCTCTCGCCTTTCCTGTGGAGAGTGCCTCCTCTTGAGATGCGACGGGAACGCCGGGAATTCTTTCCCTACGAAACAGGGAAAGGATCCCTCATCTCGAGCTAGGAGGCGGAAACGGGGCTCCCCTGGATGTGTGCGGGACCCCACGTGCTTCCTCTCGAGTGGAGACGGGTATGTTGGGGAACTTCTTGAGTTGCAGCAACGGTGTGAAGGACCCTTTGGAAGTTCCAGTGGTTAGATGTGATTGGCCTCGAGAAGCCTCAGCGGAAATGGGCCTCATCTCGCCTGGAGGGCAAAACCTCCTGGATTTTCTCGAGTTACGGCAGGTGCTCTCGACTTACGACGGGGACCTCAGGGAACCGCTCTGGTGGCCTCAGGAAAGGCCAGTCCCCATGCGAGTTCCTCGGGGGCCTCTCGGGATTCCTCTCCCGTCGATGCCGGGGCCTAAGACCTTGTGTGGAGTCGGGGCCGGAACCTGAGGTTTCCTCTCCAGTGCTGACATGGATCTTGGGGTACTTCTGGAGTCTCCCCAGGGGAGTCAGTCCTCGTCTCGAATGCGGGCATGCACTTGCGCTTCCTCCAGAGCGGTAGCAGCAGTGTCACGCAGTCCGCCGCGTGGATCAAAGGATCGATGGTTTTCCCTCGAGTCTTTCCCACGAGGCTTTCCCACAGGGCTGTCCCACGTGCACACGTGGTGGGAGTCGATCCTCGGCTTGAACGTCAAGGCAGTGCAGGGAAAACAGGTTCCTCTGGAATGGACTGACACATCTGGGGGACTCTTGGAATGGTGGCATGACCCTGGAGTTCCTCTCACCTTTCCTGTGGAGAGCGCCTCCTCTTGAGATGCGACGGGAACGCCGGGAATTCTTTCCCTACGAAACAGGGAAAGGATCCCTCATCTCGAGTTAGGAGGCGGAAACGGGGCTCCCCTGGATGTGTGCGGGACCCCACGTGCTTCCTCTCGAGTGGAGACGGGTATGTCGGGGAACTTCTTGAGTTGCAGCAAGGGTGTGAAGGACCCTTTGGAAGTTCCAGTGGTTAGATGTGATTGGCCTCGAGAAGCCTCAGCGGAAATGGGCCTCATCTCGCCTGGAGGGCAAAACCTCCTGGATTTTGTCGAGTTGCGGCAGGTGCTCTCGACTTACGACGGGGACCTCAGGGACCCGCTCTGGTGGCCTCAGGAAAGGCCAGTCCCCATGCGAGTTCCTCGGGGGCCTCTCGGGATTCCTCTCCCGTCGATGCCGGGGCCTAAGACCTTGTGTGGAGTCGGGGCCGGAACCTGAGGATTCCTCTCCAGTGATGACATGGATCTTGGGGTACTTCTGGAGTCTCCCCAGGGGAGTCAGTCCTCGTCTCGAATGCGGGCATGCACTTGCGCTTTCCTCCAGAGCGGTAGCAGCAGTGTCACGCAGTCCGCCGCGTGGATCAAAGGATCTATGGTTTTCCCTCGAGTCTTTCCCACGAGGCTTTCCCACGAGGCTTTCCCACAGGGCTGTTCCACGTGCACACGTGGTGGGAGTCGATCCTCGGCTTGAACGTCAAGGCAGTGCAGGGAAAACAGTTTCCTCTGGAATGGACTGACACATCTGGGGGACTCTTGGAATGGTGGCATGACCCTGGAGTTCCTCTCGCCTTTCCTGTGGAGAGCGCCTCCTCTTGAGATGCGACGGGAACGCCGGTAATTCTTTCCCTACGAAACAGGGAAATGATCCCTCATCTCGAGCTAGGAGGCGGAAACGGGGCTCCCCTGGATGTGTGCGGGACCCCACGTGCTTCCTTTCGAGTGGAGACGGGTATGTCGGGGAACTTCTTGAGTTGCAGCAGGGTGTGAAGGACCCTTTGGAAGTTCCAGTGGTTAGATGTGATTGGCCTCGAGAAGCCTCAGCGGAAATGGGCCTCATCTCGCCTGGAGGGCAAAACCTCCGGGATTTTCTCGAGTTGCGGCAGGTGCTCTCGACTTACGACGGGGACCTCAGGGACCCGCTCTGGTGGCCTCAGGAAAGGCCAGTCCCCATGCGAGTTCCTCGGGGGCCTCTCGGGATTCCTCTCCCGGTGATGCCGGGGCCTAAGACCTTGTGTGGAGTCGGGGCCGGAACCTGAGGATTCCTCTCCAGTGCTGACATGGATCTTCGGGTACTTCTGGAGTCTCCCCAGGGGAGTCAGTCCTCGTCTCGAATGCGGGCATGCACTTGCGCTTCCTCCAGAGCGGTAGCAGCAGTGTCACGCAGTCCGCCGCGTGCATCAAAGGATCTATGGTTTTCCCTCGAGTCTTTCCCACGAGGCTTTCCCACGAAGCTTTCCCACAGGGCTGTCCCACGTGCACACGTGGTGGGAGACGATCCTCGGCTTGAACGTCAAGGCAGTGCAGGGAAAACAGGTTCCTCTGGAATGGACTGACACATCTGGGGGACTCTTGGAATGGTGGCATGACCCTGGAGTTCCTCTCGCCTTTCCTGTGGAGAGCGCCTCCTCTTGAGATGCGACGGGAACGCCGGGAATTCTTTCCCTACGAAACAGGGAAAGGATCCCTCATCTCGAGCTAGGAGGCGGAAACGGGGCTCCCCTGGATGTGTGCGGGACCCCACGTGCTTCCTCTCGAGTGGAGACGGGTATGTTGGGGAACTTCTTGAGTTGCAGCAAGGGTGTGAAGGACCCTTTGGAAGTTCCAGTGGTTAGATGTGATTGGCCTCGAGAAGCCTCAGCGGAAATGGGCCTCATCTCGCCTGGAGGGCAAAACCTCCTGGATTTTCTCGAGTTACGGCAGGTGCTCTCGACTTACGACGGGGACCTCAGGGAACCGCTCTGGTGGCCTCAGGAAAGGCCAGTCCCCATGCGAGTTCCTCGGGGGCCTCTCGGGATTCCTCTCCCGTCGATGCCTGGGCCTAATACCTTGTGTGGAGTCGGGGCCGGAACCTGAGGATTCCTCTCCAGTGCTGACATGGATCTTGGGGTACTTCTGGAGTCTCCCCAGGGGAATCAGTCCTCGTCTCGAATGCAGGCATGCACTTGCGCTTTCCTCCAGAGCGGTAGCAGCAGTGTCACGCAGTCCGCCGCATGCATCAAAGGATCTATGGTTTTCCCTCGAGTCTTTCACACGAGGCTTTCCCACGAGGCTTTCCCACAGGGCTGTCCCACGTGCACACGTGGTGGGAGTCGATCCTCTGCTTGAACGTCAAGGCAGTGCAGGGAAAACAGGTTCCTCTGGAATGGACTGACACATCTGGGGGACTCTTGGAATGGTGGCATGACCCTGGAGTTCCTCTCGCCTTTCCTGTGGAGAGCGCCTCCTCTTGAGATGCGACGGGAACGCCGGTAATTCTTTCCCTACGAAACAGGGAAAGGATCCCTCATCTCGAGCTAGGAAGCGGAAACGGGGCTCCCCTGGATGTGTGCGGGACCCCACGTGCTTCCTCTCGAGTGGAGACGGGTATGTCAGGGAACTTCTTGAGTTGCAGCAGGGTGTGAAGGACCCTTTGGAAGTTCCAGTGGTTAGATGTGATTGGCCTCGAGAAGCCTCAGCGGAAATGGGCCTCATCTCGCCTGGAGGGCAAAACCTCCTGGATTTTCTCGAGTTGCGGCAGGTGCTCTCGACTTACGACGGGGACCTCAGGGACCCGCTCTGGTGGCCTCAGGAAAGGCCAGTCCCCATGCGAGTTCCTCGGGGGCCTCTCGGGATTCCTCTCCCGGTGATGCCGGGGCCTAAGACCTTGTGTGGAGTCGGGGCCGGAACCTGAGGATTCCTCTCCAGTGCTGACATGGATCTTGGGGTACTTCTGGAGTCTCCCCAGGGGAGTCAGTCCTCGTCTCGAATGCGGGCATGCACTTGCGCTTCCTCCAGAGCGGTAGCAGCAGTGTCACGCAGTCCGCCGCGTGGATCAAAGGATCTATGGTTTTCCCTCGAGTCTTTCCCACGAGGCTTTCCCACAGGGCTGTCCCACGTGCACACGTGGTGGGAGTAGATCCTCGGCTTGAACGTCAAGGCAGTGCAGGGAAAACAGGTTCCTCTGGAATGGACTGACACATCTGGGGGACTCTTGGAATGGTGGCACGACCCTGGAGTTCCTCTCGCCTTTCCTGTGGAGAGCGCCTCCTCTTGAGATGCGACGGGAACGCCGGGAATTCTTTCCCTAGAAAACAGGGAAAGGATCCCTCATCTCGAGCTAGGAGGCGGAAACGGGGCTCCCCTGGATGTGTGCGGGACCCCACGTGCTTCCTCTCGAGTGGAGACGGGTATGTCGGGGAACTTCTTGAGTTGCAGCAAGGGTGTGAAGGACCCTTTGGAAGTTCCAGTGGTTAGATGTGATTGGCCTCGAGAAGCCTCAGCGGAAATGGGCCTCATCTCGCCTGGAGGGCAAAACCTCCTGGATTTTCTCGAGTTGCGGCAGGTGCTCTCGACTTACGACGGGGACCTCAGGGACCCGCTCTGGTGGCCTCAGGAAAGGCCAGTCCCCATGCGAGTTCCTCGGGGGCGTCTCGGGATACCTCTCCCGTCGATGCCGGGGCCTAAGACCTTGTGTGGAGTCGGGGCCGGAACCTGAGGATTCCTCTCCAGTGCTGACATGGATCTTGGGGTACTTCTGGAGTCTCCCCAGGGGAGTCAGTCCTCGTCTCGAATGCGGGCATGCACTTGCGCTTTCCTCCAGAGCGGTAGCAGCAGTGTCACGCAGTCCGCCGCGTGGATCAAAGGATCTATCGTTTTCCCTCGAGTCTTTCCCACGAGGCTTTCCCACGAGGCTTTCCCACAGGGCTGTCCCACGTGCACAAGTGGTGGGAGTCGATCCTCGGCTTGAACGTCAAGGCAGTGCAGGGAAAACAGGTTCCTCTGGAATGGACTGACACATCTGGGGGACTCTTGGAATGGTGACACGACCCTGGAGTTCCTCTCGCCTTTCCTGTGGAGAGCGCCTCCTCTTGAGATGCGACGGGAACGCCGGGAATTCTTTCCCTACTAAACAGGGAAAGGATCCCTCATCTCGAGCTAGGAGGCGGAAACGGGGCTCCCCTGGATGTGTGCGGGACCCCACGTGCTTCCTCTCGAGTGGAGACGGGTATGTCGGGGAACTTCTTGAGTTGCAGCAACGGTGTGAAGGACCCTTTGGAAGTTCCAGTGGTTAGATATGATTGGCCTCGAGAAGCCTCAGCGGAAATGGGCCTCATCTCGCCTGGAGGGCAAAACCTCCTGGATTTTCTCGAGTTGCGGCAGGTGCTCTCGACTTACGACGGGGACCTCGGGGACCCGCTCTGGTGGCCTCAGGAAAGGGCAGTCCCCATGCGAGTTCCTCGGGGGCCTCTCGGGATTCCTCTCCCGTCGATGCCGGGGCCTAAGACCTTGTGTGGAGTCGGGGCCGGAACCTGAGGATTCCTCTCCAGTGCTGACATGGATCTTGGGGTACTTCTGGAGTCTCCCCAGGGGAGTCAGTCCTCGTCTCGAATGCGGGCATGCACTTGCGCTTTCCTCCAGAGCGGTAGCAGCAGTGTCACGCAGTCCGCCGCGTGGATCAAAGGATCTATGGTTTTCCCTCGAGTCTTTCCCACGAGGCTTTCCCACGAGGCTTTCCCACAGGGCTGTCCCACGTGCACACGTGGTGGGAGTCGATCCTCGGCTTGAACGTCAAGGCAGTGCAGGGAAAACAGGTTCCTCTGGAATGGACTGACACATCTGGGGGACTCTTGGAATGGTGTCACGACCCTGGAGTTCCTCTCGCCTTTCCTGTGGAGAGCGCCTCCTCTTGAGATGCGACGGGAACCCCGGGAATTCTTTCCCTACGAAACAGGGAAAGGATCCCTCATCTCGAGTTAGGAGGCGGAAACGGGGCTCCCCTGGATGTGTGCGGGACCCCACGTGCTTCCTCTCGAGTGGAGACGGGTATGTCGGGGAACTTCTTGAGTTGCAGCAAGGGTGTGAAGGACCCTTTGGAAGTTCCAGTGGTTAGATGTGATTGGCCTCGAGAAGCCTCAGCGGAAATGGGCCTCATCTCGCCTGGAGTGCAAAACCTCCTGGATTTTCTCGAGTTGCAGCAGGTGCTCTCGACTTACGACGGGGACCTCAGGGACCCGCTCTGGTGGCCTCAGGAAAGGCCAGTCCCCATGCGAGTTCCTCGGGGGCCTCTCGGGATTCCTCTCCCGTCGATGCCGGGGCCTAAGACCTTGTGTGGAGTCGGGGCCGGAACCTGAGGATTCCTCTCCAGTGATGACATGGATCTTGGGGTACTTCTGGAGTCTCCCTAGGGGAGTCAGTCCTCGTCTGGAATTCGGGCATGCACTTGCGCTTTCCTCCAGAGCGGTAGCAGCAGTGTCACGCAGTCCGCCGCGTGGATCAAAGGATCAATGGTTTTCCCTCGAGTCTTTCCCACGAGGCTTTCCCACGAGTCTTTCCCACAGGGCTGTTCCACGTGCACACGTGGTGGGAGTCGATCCTCTGCTTGAACGTCAAGGCAGTGCAGGGAAAACAGGTTCCTCTGGAATGGACTGACACATCTGGGGGACTCTTGGAATGGTGGCATGACCCTGGAGTTCCTCTCGCCTTTCCTGTGGAGAGCGCCTCCTCTTGAGATGCGACGGGAACGCCGGGAATTCTTTCCCTACGAAACAGGGAAAGGATCCCTCATCTCGAGCTAGGAGGCGGAAACGGGGCTCCCCTGGATGTGTGCGGGACCCCACGTGCTTCCTCTCGAGTGGAGACGGGTATGTCGGGGAACTTCTTGAGTTGCAGCAGGGTGTGAAGGACCCTTTGGAAGTTCCAGTGGTTAGATGTGATTGGCCTCGAGAAGCCTCAGCGGAAATGGGCCTCATCTCGCCTGGAGGGCAAAACCTCCTGGATTTCTCGAGTTGCGGCAGGTGCTCTCGACTTACGACGGGGACCTCAGGGACCCGCTCTGGTGGCCTCAGGAAAGGCCAGTCCCCATGCGAGTTCCTCGGGGGCCTCTCGGGATTCCTCTCCCGGTGATGCCGGGGCCTAAGACCTTGTGTGGAGTCGGGGCCGGAACCTGAGGATTCCTCTCCAGTGCTGACATGGATCTTGGGGTACTTCTGGAGTCTCCCCAGGGGAGTCAGTCCTCGTCTCGAATGCGGGCATGCACTTGCGCTTCCTCCAGAGCGGTAGCAGCAGTGTCACGCAGTCCGCCGCGTGGATCAAAGGATCTATGGTTTTCCCTCGAGTCTTTCCCACGAGGCTTTCCCACGAAGCTTTCCCACAGGGCTGTCCCACGTGCACACGTGGTGGGAGTCGATCCTCGGCTTGAACGTCAAGGCAGTGCAGGGAAAACAGGTTCCTCTGGAATGGACTGACACATCTGGGGGACTCTTGGAATGGTGGCATGACCCTGGAGTTCCTCTCGCCTTTCCTGTGGAGAGCGCCTCCTCTTGAGATGCGACGGGAACGCCGGGAATTCTTTCCCTACGAAACAGGGAAAGGATCCCTCATCTCGAGCTAGGAGGCGGAAACGGGGCTCCCCTGGATGTGTGCGGGACCCCACGTGCTTCCTCTCGAGTGGAGACGGGTATGTTGGGGAACTTCTTGAGTTGCAGCAAGGGTGTGAAGGACCCTTTGGAAGTTCCAGTGGTTAGATGTGATTGGCGTCGAGAAGCCTCAGCGGAAATGGGCCTCATCTCGCCTGGAGGGCAAAACCTCCTGGATTTTCTCGAGTTACGGCAGGTGCTCTCGACTTACGACGGGGACCTCAGGGAACCGCTCTGGTGGCCTCTGGAAAGGCCAGTCCCCATGCGAGTTCCTCGGGGGCCTCTCGGGATTCCTCTCCCGTCGATGCCGGGGCCTAAGACCTTGTGTGGAGTCGGGGCCGGAACCTGAGGTTTCCTCTCCAGTGCTGACATGGATCTTGGGGTACTTCTGGAGTCTCCCCAGGGGAGTCAGTCCTCGTCTCGAATGCGGGCATGCACTTGCGCTTCCTCCAGAGGGGTAGCAGCAGTGTCACGCAGTCCGCCGCGTGGATCAAAGGATCTATGGTTTTCCCTCGAGTCTTTCCCACGAGGCTTTCCCACAGGGCTGTCCCACGTGCACACGTGGTGGGAGTCGATCCTCGGCTTGAACGTCAAGGCAGTGCAGGGAAAACAGGTTCCTCTGGAATGGACTGACACATCTGGGGGACTCTTGGAATGGTGTCACGACCCTGGAGTTCCTCTCGCCTTTCCTGTGGACAGCGCCTCCTCTTGTGATGCGACGGGAACGCCGGGAATTCTTTCCCTACGAAACAGGGAAAGGATCCCTCATCTCGAGCTAGGAGGCGGAAACGGGGCTCCCCTGGATGTGTGCGGGACCCCACGTGCTTCCTCTCGAGTGGAGACGGGTATGTTGGTTAACTTCTTGAGTTGCAGCAAGGGTGTGAAGGACCCTTTGGAAGTTCCAGTGGTTAGATGTGATTGGCCTCGAGAAGCCTCAGCGGAAATGGGCCTCATCTCGCCTGGAGGGCAAAACCTCCTGGATTTTCTCGAGTTGCGGCAGGTGCTCTCGACTTACGACGGGGACCTCAGGGACCCGCTCTGGTGGCCTCAGGAAAGGCCAGTCCCCATGCGAGTTCCTCGGGGGCGTCTCGGGATACCTCTCCCGTCGATGCCGGGTCCTAAGACCTTGTGTGGAGTCGGGGCCGGAACCTGAGGATTCCTCTCCAGTGCTGACATGGATCTTGGGGTACTTCTGGAGTCTCCCCAGGGGAGTCAGTCCTCGTCTCGAATGCGGGCATGCACTCGCGCTTTCCTGCAGAGCGGTAGCAGCAGTGTCACGCAGTCCGCCCCGTGGATCAAAGGATCTATGGTTTTCCCTCGAGTCTTTCCCACGAGGCTTTCCCACGAGGCTTTCCCACAGGGCTGTCCCACGTGCACACGTGGTGGGAGTCGATCCTCGGCTTGAACGTCAAGGCAGTGCAGGGAAAACAGGTTCCTCTGGAATGGACTGACACATCTGGGGGACTCTTGGAATGGTGGCATGACCCTGGAGTTCCTCTCGCCTTTCCTGTGGAGAGCGCCTCCTCTTGAGATGCGACGGGAACGCCGGGAATTCTTTCCCTACGAAACAGGGAAAGGATCCCTCATCTCGAGCTAGGAGGCGGAAACGGGGCTCCCCTGGATGTGTGCGGGACCCCACGTGCTTCCTCTCGAGTGGAGACGGGTATGTTGGGGAACTTCTTGAGTTGCAGCAAGGGTCTGAAGGACCCTTTGGAAGTTCCAGTGGTTAGATGTGATTGGCCTCGAGAAGCCTCAGCGGAAATGGGCCTCATCTCGCCTGGAGGGCAAAACCTCCTGGATTTTCTCGAGTTACGGCAGGTGCTCTCGACTTACGACGGGGACCTCAGGGAACCGCTCTGGTGGCCTCAGGAAAGGCCAGTCCCCATGCGAGTTCCTCGGGGGCCTCTCGGGATTCCTCTCCCGTCGATGCCGGGGCCTAAGACCTTGTGTGGAGTCGGGGCCGGAACCTGAGGTTTCCTCTCCAGTGCTGACATGGATCTTGGGGTACTTCTGGAGTCTCCCCAGGGGAGTCAGTCCTCGTCTCGAATGCGGGCATGCACTTGCGCTTCCTCCAGAGCGGTAGCAGCAGTGTCACGCAGTCCGCCGCGTGGATCAAAGGATCTATGGTTTTCCCTCGAGTCTTTCCCACGAGGCTTTCCCACAGGGCTGTCCCACGTGCACACGTGGTGGGAGTCGATCCTCGGCTTGAACGTCAAGGCAGTGCAGGGAAAACAGGTTCCTCTGGAATGGACTGACACATCTGGGGGACTCTTGGAATGGTGTCACGACCCTGGAGTTCCTCTCGCCTTTCCTGTGGACAGCGCCTCCTCTTGAGATGCGACGGGAACGCCGGGAATTCTTTCCCTACGAAACAGGGAAAGGATCCCTCATCTCGAGCTAGGAGGCGGAAACGGGGCTCCCCTGGATGTGTGCGGGACCCCACGTGCTTCCTCTCGAGTGGAGACGGGTATGTTGGTTAACTTCTTGAGTTGCAGCAAGGGTGTGAAGGACCCTTTGGAAGTTCCAGTGGTTAGATGTGATTGGCCTCGAGAAGCCTCAGCGGAAATGGGCCTCATCTCGCCTGGAGGGCAAAACCTCCTGGATTTTCTCGAGTTGCGGCAGGTGCTCTCGACTTACGACGGGGACCTCAGGGACCCGCTCTGGTGGCCTCAGGAAAGGCCAGTCCCCATGCGAGTTCCTCGGGGGCGTCTCGGGATACCTCTCCCGTCGATGCCGGGTCCTAAGACCTTGTGTGGAGTCGGGGCCGGAACCTGAGGATTCCTCTCCAGTGCTGACATGGATCTTGGGGTACTTCTGGAGTCTCCCAAGGGGAGTCAGTCCTCGTCTCGAATGCGGGCATGCACTCGCGCTTTCCTGCAGAGCGGTAGCAGCAGTGTCACGCAGTCCGCCCCATGGATCAAAGGATCTATGGTTTTCCCTCGAGTCTTTCCCACGAGGCTTTCCCACGAGGCTTTCCCACAGGGCTGTCCCACGTGCACACGTGGTGGGAGTCGATCCTCGGCTTGAACGTCAAGGCAGTGCAGGGAAAACAGGTTCCTCTGGAATGGACTGACACATCTGGGGGACTCTTGGAATGGTGGCACGACCCTGGAGTTCCTCTCGCCTTTCCTGTGGAGAGCGCCTCCTCTTGAGATGCGACGGGAACGCCGGGAATTCTTTCCCTAGGAAACAGTGAAAGGATCCCTCATCTCGAGCTAGGAGGCGGAAACGGGGCTCCCCTGGATGTGTGCGGGACCCCACGTGCTTCCTCTCGAGTGGAGACGGGTATGTCGGGGAACTTCTTGAGTTGCAGCAAGGGTGTGAAGGACCCTTTGGAAGTTCCAGTGGTTAGATGTGATTGGCCTCGAGAAGCCTCAGCGGAAATGGGCCTCATCTCGCCTGGAGGGCAAAACCTCCTGGATTTTCTCGAGTTGCGGCAGGTGCTCTCGACTTACGACGGGGACGTCGGGGACCCGCTCTGGTGGCCTCAGGAAAGGGCAGTCCCCATGCGAGTTCCTCGGGGGCCTCTGGGGATTCCTCTCCCGTCGATGCCGGGGCCTAAGACCTTGTGTGGAGTCGGGGCCGGAACCTGAGGATTCCTCTCCAGTGCTGACATGGATCTTGGGGTACTTCTGGAGTCTCCCCAGGGGAGTCAGTCCTCGTCTCGAATGCGGGCATGCACTTGCGCTTTCCTCCAGAGCGGTAGCAGCAGTGTCACGCAGTCCGCCGCGTGGATCAAAGGATCTATGGTTTTCCCTCGAGTCTTTCCCACGAGGCTTTCCCACGAGGCTTTCCCACAGGGCTGTCCCACGTGCACACGTGGTGGGAGTCGATCCTCGGCTTGAACGTCAAGGCAGTGCAGGGAAAACAGGTTCCTCTGGAATGGACTGACACATCTGGGGGACTCTTGGAATGGTGTCACGACCCTGGAGTTCCTCTCGCCTTTCCTGTGGAGAGCGCCTCCTCTTGAGATGCGACGGGAACGCCGGGAATTCTTTCCATACGAAAAAGGGAAAGGATCCCTCATCTCGAGCTAGGAGGCGGAAACGGGGCTCCCCTGGATGTGTGCGGGACCCCACGTGCTTCCTCTCGAGTGGAGACGGGTATGTCGGGGAACTTCTTGAGTTGCAGCAAGGGTGTGAAGGACCCTTTGGAAGTTCCAGTGGTTAGATGTGATTGGCCTAGAGAAGCCTCAGCGGAAATGGGCCTCATCTCGCCTGGAGGGCAAAACCTCCTGGATTTTCTCGAGTTACGGCAGGTGCTCTCGACTTACGACGGGGACCTCAGGGAACCGCTCTGGTGGCCTCAGGAAAGGCCAGTCCCCATGCGAGTTCCTCGGGGGCCTCTCGGGATTCCTCTCCCGTCGATGCCGGGGCCTAAGACCTTGTGTGGAGTCGGGGCCGGAACCTGAGGTTTCCTCTCCAGTGCTGACATGGATCTTGGGGTACTTCTGGAGTCTCCCCAGGGGAGTCAGTCCTCGTCTCGAATGCGGGCATGCACTTGCGCTTCCTCCAGAGCTGTAGCAGCAGTGTCACGCAGTCCGCCGCGTGGATCAAAGGATCTATGGTTTTCCCTCGAGTCTTTCCCACGAGGCTTTCCACAGGGCTGTCCCACGTGCACACGTGGTGGGAGTCGATCCTCGGCTTGAACGTCAAGGCAGTGCAGGGAAAACAGGTTCCTCTGGAATGGACTGACACATCTGGGGGACTCTTGGAATGGTGTCACGACCCTGGAGTTCCTCTCGCCTTTCCTGTGGAGAGCGCCTCCTCTTGAGATGCGATGGGAACGCCGAGAATTCTTTCCCTACGAAACAGGGAAAGGATCCCTCATCTCGAGCTAGGAGGCGGAAACGGGGCTCCCCTGGATGTGTGCGGGACCCCACGTGCTTCCTCTCTAGTGCAGACGGGTATGTCGGGGAACTTCTTGAGTTGCAGCAATGGTGTGAAGGACCCTTTGGAAGTTCCAGTGGTTAGATGTGATTGGCCTCGAGAAGCCTCAGCGGAAATGGGCCTCTTCTCGCCTGGAGGGCAAAACCTCCTGGATTTTCTCGAGTTGCGGCAGGTGCTCTCGACTTACGACGGGGACCTCAGGGACCCGCTCTGGTGGCCTCAGGAAAGGCCAGTCCCCATGCGAGTTCCTCGGGGGCGTCTCGGGATACCTCTCCCGTCGATGCCGGGTCCTAAGACCTTGTGTGGAGTCGGGGCCGGAACCTGAGGATTCCTCTCCAGTGCTGACATGGATCTTGGGGTACTTCTGGAGTCTCCCCAGGGGAGTCAGTCCTCGTCTCGAATGCGGGCATGCACTTGCGCTTTCCTCCAGAGCGGTAGCAGCAGTGTCACGCAGTCCGCCCCGTGGATCAAAGGATCTATGGTTTTCCCTCGAGTCTTTCCCACGAGGCTTTCCCACGAGGCTTTCCCACAGGGCTGTCCCACGTGCACACGTGGTGGGAGTCGATCCTCGGCTTGAACGTCAAGGCAGTGCAGGGAAAACAGGTTCCTCTGGAATGGACTGACACATCTGGGGGACTCTTGGAATGGTGGCATGACCCTGGAGTTCCTCTCACCTTTCCTGTGGAGAGCGCGTCCTCTTGAGATGCGACGGGAACGCCGGGAATTCTTTCCCTACGAAACAGGGAAAGGATCCCTCATGTCGAGCTAGGATGCGGAAACGGGGCTCCCCTGGATGTTTGCGGGACCCCACGTGCTTCCTCTCTAGTGGAGACGGGTATGTCGGGGAACTTCTTGAGTTGCAGCAAGGGTGTGAAGGACCCTTTGGAAGTTCCAGTGGTTAGATGTGATTGGCCTCGAGAAGCCTCAGCGGAAATGGGCCTCATCTCGCCTGGAGGGCAAAACCTCCTGGATTTTCTCGAGTTGCGGCAGGTGCTCTCGACTTACGACGGGGACCTCGGGGACCCGCTCTGGTGGCCTCAGGAAAGGCCAGTCCCCATGCGAGTTCCTCGGGGGCCTCTCGGCATTCCTCTCCCGTCGATGCCGGGGCCGAAGACCTTGTGTGGAGTCGGGGCCGGAACCTGAGGATTCCTCTCCAGTGCTGACATGGATCTTGGGGTACTTCTGGAGTCTCCCCAGGGGAGTCAGTCCTCGTCTCGAATGCGGGCATGCACTTGCGCTTTCCTCCAGAGCGGTAGCAGCAGTGTCACGCAGTCCGCCGCGTGGTTCAAAGGATCTATGGTTTTCCCTCGAGTCTTTCCCACGAGGCTTTCCCACGAGGCTTTCCCACAGGGCTGTCCCACGTGCACACGTGGTGGGAGTCGATCCTCGGCTTGAACGTCAAGGCAGTGCAGGGAAAACAGGTTCCTCTGGAATGGACTGACACATCTGGGGGACTCTTGGAATGGTGGCATGACCCTGGAGTTCCTCTCGCCTTTCCTGTGGAGAGCGCCTCCTCTTGAGATGCGACGGGAACGCCGGTAATTCTTTCCCTACGAAACAGGGAAAGGATCCCTCATGTCGAGCTAGGAGGCGGAAACGGGGCTCCCCTGGATGTGTGCGGGACCCCACGTGCTTCCTCTCGAGTGGAGACGGGTATGTCGGGGAACTTCTTGAGTTGCAGCAAGGGTGTGAAGGACCCTTTGGAAGTTCCAGTGGTGAGATGTGATTGGCCTCGAGAAGCCTCAGCGGAAATGGGCCTCATCTCGCCTGGAGGGCAAAACCTCCTGGATTTTCTCCAGTTGCGGAAGGTGCTCTCGACTTACGACGGGGACCTCAGGGACCCGCTCTGGTGGCCTCAGGAAAGGCCAGTCCCCATGCGAGTTCCTCGGGGGCCTCTCGGGATTCCTCTCCCGTCGATGCCGGGGCCTAAGACCTTGTGTGGAGTCGGGGCCGGAACCTGAGGATTCCTCTCCAGTGCTGACATGGATCTTGGGGTACTTCTGTAGTCTCCCCAGGGGAGTCAGTCCTCGTCTCGAATGCGGGCATGCACTTGTGCTTTCCTCCAGAGCGGTAGCAGCAGTGTCACGCAGTCCGCCGCGTGGATCAAAGGATCTATGGTTTTCCCTCGAGTCTTTCCCACGAGGCTTTCCCACGAGGCTTTCCCACAGGGCTGTCCCACGTGCACACGTGGTGGGAGTCGATCCTCGGCTTGAACGTCAAGGCAGTGCAGGGAAAACAGGTTCCTCTGGAATGGACTGACACATCTGGGGGACTCTTGGAATGGTGTCACGACCCTGGAGTTCCTCTCGCCTTTCCTGTGGAGAGCGCCTCCTCTTGATATGCCACGGGAACGCCGGGAATTCTTTCCCTACGAAACAGGGAAAGGATCCCTCATCTCGAGCTAGGAGGCGGAAACGGGGCTCCCCTGGATGTGTGCGGGACCCACGTGCTTCCTCTCGAGTGGAGACGGGTATGTCGGGGAACTTCTTGAGTTGCAGCAAGGGTGTGAAGGACCCTTTGGAAGTTCCAGTGGTTAGACGTGATTAGCCTCGAGAAGCCTCAGCGGAAATGGGCCTCATCTCGCATGGAGGTGAAAACCTCCTGGATTTTCTCGAGTTGCGGCAGGTGCTCTCGACTTACGACGGGGACCTCAGGGACCCGCTCTGGTGGCCTCAGGAAAGGCCAGTCCCCATGCGAGTTCCTCGGGGGCCTCTCAGGATTCCACACCCGTCGATGCCGGGGCCTAAGACCTTGTGTGGAGTCGGGGCCGGAACCTGAGGATTCCTCTCCAGTGCTGACATGGATCTTGGGGTACTTCTGGAGTCTCCCCAGGGGAATCAGTCCTCGTCTCGAATGCGGGCATGCACTTGCGCTTTCCTCCAGAGCGGTAGCAGCAGTGTCACGCAGTCCGCCGCGTGGATCAAAGGATCTATGGTTTTCCCTCGAGTCTTTCCCACGAGGCTTTCCCACGAGGCTTTCCCACAGGGCTGTCCCACGTGCACACGTGGTGGGAGTCGATCCTCGGCTTGAACGTCAAGGCAGTGCAGGGAAAACAGGTTCCTCTGGAATGGACTGACACATCTGGGGGACTCTTGGAATGGAGGCACGACCCTGCAGTTCCTCTCGCCTTTCCTGTGGAGAGCGCCTCCTCTTGAGATGCGAACGGGAACGCCGGGAATTCTTTCCCTACGAAACAGGGAAAGGATCCCTCATCTCGAGCGAGGAGGCGGAAACGGGGCTCCCCTGGATGTGTGCGGGACACCACGTGCTTCCTCTCGAGTGGAGACGGGTATGTCGGGGACCTTCTTGAGTTGCAGCAAGGGTGTGAAGGACCCTTTGGAAGTTCCAGTGGTTAGATGTGATTGGCCTCGAGAAGCCTCAGCGGAAATGGGCCTCATCTCGCCTGGAGGGCAAAACCTCCTGGATTTTCTCGAGTTGCGGCAGGTGCTCTCGACTTACGACGGGGACCTCAGGGAACCGCTCTGGTGGCCTCAGGAAAGGCCAGTCCCCATGCGAGTTCCTCGGGGGCCTCTCGGGATTCCTCTCCCGTCGATGCCGGGGCCTAAGACCTTGTGTGGAGTCGGGGCCGGAACCTGAGGATTCCTCTCCAGTGCTGACATGGATCTTGGGGTACTCCTAGAGTCTCCCCAGGGGAGTCAGTCCTCGTCTCGAATGCGGGCATGCACTTGCGCTTTCCTCCAGAGCGGTAGCAGCAGTGTCACGCAGTCTGTCGCGTGGATCAAAGGATCTATGGTTTTCCCTCGAGTCTTTCCCACGAGGCTTTCCCACGAGGCTTTCCCACAGGGCTGTCCCACGTGCACACGTGGTGGGAGTCGATCCTCGGCTTGAACGTCAAGGCAGTGCAGGGAAAACAGGTTCCTCTGGAATGGACTGACACATCTTGGGGACTCTTGGAATGGTGGCACGACCCTGGAGTTCCTCTCGCCTTTCCTGTGGAGAGCGCCTCCTCTTGAGATGCGACGGGAATGCCGGGAATTCTTTCCCTACGAAACATGGAAAGGCTCCCTCATCTCGAGCTAGGAGGCGGAAACGGGGCTCCCCTGGATGTGTGCGGGACCCACGTGCTTCCTCTCGAGTGGAGACGGGTATGTCGGGGAACTTCTTGAGTTGCAGCAAGGGTGTGAATGACCCTTTGGAAGTTCTAGTGGTTAGACGTGATTAGCCTCGAGAAGCCTCAGCGGAAATGGGCCTCATCTCGCCTGGAGGGCAAAACCTCCTGGATTTCCTCGAGTTGCGGCAGGTGCTCTCGACTTACGACGGGGACCTCAGGGACCCGCTCTGGTGGCCTCAGGAAAGGCCAGTCCCCATGCGAGTTCCTCGGGGGCCTCTCGGGATTCCTCTCCCGTCGATGCCGGGGCCTAAGACCTTGTGTGGAGTCGGGGCCGGAACCTGAGGTTTCCTCTCCAGTGCTGACATGGATCTTGGGGTACTTCTGTAGTCTCCCCAGGGGAGTCAGTCCTCGTCTCGAATGCGGGCATGCACTTGCGCTTTCGTCCAGAGCGGTAGCAGCAGTGTCACGCAGTCCGCCGCGTGGATCAAAGGATCTATGGTTTTCCCTCGAGTCTTTCCCACGAGGCTTTCCCACGAGGCTTTCCCACAGGGCTGTCCCACGTGCACACGTGGTGGGAGTCGATCCTCGGCTTGAACGTCAAGGCAGTGCAGGGAAAACAGGTTCCTCTGGAATGGACTGACACATCTGGGGGACTCTTGGAATGGTGGCACGACCCTGGAGTTCCTCTCGCCTTTCCTGTGGAGAGCGCCTTCTCTTGAGATGCGACGGGAACGCCGGGAATTCTTTCCCTACGAAACAGGGAAAGGATCCCTCATCTCGAGCTAGGAAGCGGAAACGGGGCTCCCCTGGATGTGTGCGGGACCCCAAGTGCTTCTTCTCGAGTGGAGACGGGTATGTCGGGGAACTTCTTGAGTTGCAGCAATGGTGTGAAGGACCCTTTGGAAGTTCCAGTGGTTAGATGTGATTGGCCTCGAGAAGCCTCAGTGGAAATGGGCCTCATCTCGCCTGGAGGGCAAAACCTCCTGGATTTTCTCGAGTTGCGGCAGGTGCTATCGACTTACGACGGGGACCTCAGGGACCCGCTCTGGTGGCCTCAGGAAAGGCCAGTCCCGATGAGAGTTCCTCGGGGGCCTCTCAGGAGTCCACTCCCGTCGATGCCGGGGCCTAAGACCTTGTGTGGAGTCGGGGCCGGAACCTGAGGATTCCTCTCCAGTGCTGACATGGATCTTGGGGTACTTCTGGAGTCTCCCCAGGGGAATCAGTCCTCGTCTCGAATGCGGGCATGCACTTGCGCTTTCCTCCAGAGCGGTAGCAGCAGTGTCACGCAGTCCGCCGCGTGGATCAAAGGATCTATGGTTTTCCCTCGAGTCTTTCCCACGAGGCTTTCCCACGAGGCTTTCCCACAGGGCTGTCCCACGTGCACACGTGGTGGGAGTCGATCCTCGGCTTGAACGTCAAGGCAGTGCAGGGAAAACAGGTTCCTCTGGAATGGACTGACACATCTGGGGGACTCTTGGAATGGAGGCACGACCCTGCAGTTCCTCTCGCCTTTCCTGTGGAGAGCGCCTCCTCTTGAGATGCGATGGGAACGCCGGGAATTCTTTCCCTACGAAACAGGGAAAGGATCCCTCATCTCGAGCGAGGAGGCGGAAACGGGGCTCCCCTGGATGTGTGCGGGACACCACGTGCTTCCTCTCGAGTGGAGACGGGTATGTCGGGGAACTTCTTGAGTTGCAGCAAGGGTGTGAAAGACCCTTTGGAAGTTCCAGTGGTTAGATGTGATTGGCCTCGAGAAGCCTCAGCGGAAATGGGCCTCATCTCGCCTGGAGGGCAAAACCTCCTGGATTTTCTCGAGTTGCGGCAGGTGCTCTCGACTTACGACGGGGACCTCAGGGAACCGCTCTGGTGGCCTCAGGAAAGGCCAGTCCCCATGCGAGTTCCTCGGGGGCCTCTCGGGATTCCTCTCCCGTCGATGCCGGGGCCTAAGACCTTGTGTGGAGTCGGGGCCGGAACCTGAGGATTCCTCTCCAGTGCTGACATGGATCTTGGGGTACTTCTGGAGTCTCCCCAGGGGAGTCAGTCCTCGTCTCGAATGCGGGCATGCACTTGCGCTTTCCTCCAGAGCGGTAGCAGCAGTGTCACGCAGTCCGCCGCATGCATCAAAGGATCTATGGTTTTCCCTCGAGTCTTTCCCACGAGGCTTTCCCACGAGGCTTTCCCACAGGGCTGTCCCACGTGCACACGTGGTGGGAGTCGATCCTCGGCTTGAACGTCAAGGAGGTGCAGGGAAAAAAGGTTCCTCTGGAATGGACTGACACATCTGGGGGACTCTTGGAATGGTGGCACGACCCTGGAGTTCCTCTCGCCTTTCCTGTGGAGAGCGCCTCCTCTTGAGATGCGACGGGAACGCCGGGAATTCTTTCCCTACGAAACAGGGAAAGGATCCCTCATCTCGAGCTAGGAGGCGGAAACGGGGCTCCCCTGGATGTGGGCGGGACACCACGTGCTTCCTCTCGAGTGGAGACGGGTATGTCGGGGAACTTCTTGAGTTGCAGCAAGGGTCTGAAGGACCCTTTGGAAGTTCCAGTGGTTAGACGTGATTGGCCTCGAGAAGCCTCAGCGGAAATGGGCCTCATCTCGCCTGGAGGGCAAAACCTCCTGGATTTTCTCGAGTTGCGGCAGGTGCTCTCGACTTACGACGGGGACCTCAGGGACCCGCTCTGGTGGCCTCAGGAAAGGCCAGTCCCCCTGCGAGTTCCTCGGGGGCCTCTCGGGATTCCTCTCCCGTCGATGCCGGGGCCTAAGACCTTGTGTGGAGTCGGGGCCGGAACCTGAGGATTCCTCTCCAGTGCTGACATGGATCTTGGGGTACTTCTGGAGTCTCCCCAGGGGAGTCAGTCCTCGTCTCGAATGCGGGCATGCACTTGCGCTTTCCTCCAGAGCGGTAGCAGCAGTGTCACGCAGTCCGCCCCGTGGATCAAAGGATCTATGGTTTTCCCTCGAGGCTTTCCCACGAGGCTTTCCCACGAGGCTTTCCCACAGGGCTGTTCCACGTGCACACGTGGTGGGAGTCGATCCTCGGCTTGAACGTCAAGGCAGTGCAGGGAAAACAGTTTCCTCTGGAATGGACTGACACATCTGGGGGACTCTTGGAATGGTGTCTCGACCCTGGAGTTCCTCTCGCCTTTCCTGTGGAGAGCGCCTCCTCTTGAGATGCGACGGGAACGCCGGGAATTCTTTCCCTATGAAACAGGGAAAGGATCCCTCATCTCGAGCTAGGAGGCGGAAACTGGGCTCCCCTGGATGTGTGCGGGACCCCACGTGCTTCCTCTCGAGTGGAGACGGGTATGTCGGGGAACTTCTTGAGTTGCAGCAAGGGTGTGAAGGACCCTTTGGAAGTTCCAGTGGTTAGACGTGATTGGCCTCGAGAAGCCTCAGCGGAAATGGGCCTCATCTCGCCTGGAGGGCAAAACCTCCTGGATTTTCTCGAGTTGCGGCAGGTGCTCTCGACTTACGACGGGGACCTCAGGGACCCGCTCTGGTGGCCTCAGGAAAGGCCAGTCCCCATGCGAGTTCCTCGGGGGCCTCTCGGGATTCCTCTCCCGTCGATGCCGGGGCCTAAGACCTTGTGTGGAGTCGGGGCCGGAACCTGAGGATTCCTCTCCAGTGCTGACATGGATCTTGGGGTACTTCTGGAGTCTCCCCAGGGGAGTCAGTCCTCGTCTCGAATGCGGGCATGCACTTGCGCTTTCCTCCAGAGCGGTAGCAGCAGTGTCACGCAGTCCGCCGCGTGGATCAAAGGATCTAGGGTTTTCCCTCGAGTCTTTCCCACGAGGCTTTCCCACGAGTCTTTCCACAGGGCTTTCCCACGTGCACACGTGGTGGGAGTCGATCCTCGGCTTGAACGTCAAGGCAGTGCAGGGAAAACAGGTTCCTCTGGAATGGACTGACACATCTGGGGGACTCTTGGAATGGTGGCACGACCCTGGAGTTCCTCTCGCCTTTCCTGTGGAGAGCGCCTCCTCTTGAGATGCGACGGAAACGCCGGGAATTCTTTCCCTACGAAACAGGGAAAGGATCCCTCATCTCGAGCTAGGAGGCGGAAACGGGGCTCCCCTGGATGTGTGAGGGACCCCACGTGCTTCCTCTCGAGTGGAGACGGGTATGTCGTGGAACTTCTTGAGTTGCAGCAAGGGTGTGAAGGACCCTTTGGAAGTTCCAGTGGTTAGACGTGATTAGCCTCGAGAAGCCTCAGCGGAAATGGGCCTCATCTCGCCTGGAGGGCAAAACCTCCTGGATTTTCTCGAGTTGCGGCAGGTGCTCTCGACTTACGACGGGGACCTCAGGGACCCGCTCTGGTGGCCTCAGGAAAGGCCAGTCCCCATGCGAGTTCCTCGGGGGCGTCTCGGGATACCTCTCCCGTCGATGCCGGGTCCTAAGACCTTGTGTGGAGTCGGGGCCGGAACCTGAGGATTCCTCTCCAGTGCTGACATGGATCTTGGGGTACTTCTGGAGTCTCCCCAGGGGAGTCAGTCCTCGTCTCGAATGCGGGCATGGACTTGCGCTTTCCTCCAGAGCGGTAGCAGCAGTGTCACGCAGTTCGCCGCGTGGATCAAAGGATCTATGGTTTTCCCTCGAGTCTTTCCCACGAGGCTTTCCCACGAGGCTTTCCCACAGGGCTGTCCCACGTGCACACGTGGTGGGAGTCGATCCTCGGCTTGAACGTCAAGGCAGTGCAGGGAAAACAGGTTCCTCTGGAATGGACTGACACATCTGGGGGACTCTTGGAATGGTGGCATGACCCTGGAGTTCCTCTCACCTTTCCTGTGGAGAGCGCCTCCTCTTGAGATGCGACGGGAACGCCGGGAATTCTTTCCCTACGAAACAGGGAAAGGATCACTCATCTCGAGTTAGGAGGCGGAAACGGGGCTCCCCTGGATGTGTGCGGGACCCCACGTGCTTCCTCTCGAGTGGAGACGGGTATGTCGGGGAACTTCTTGAGTTGCAGCAAGGGTGTGAAGGACCCTTTGGAAGTTCCAGTGGTTAGATGTGATTGGCCTCGAGAAGCCTCAGCGGAAATGGGCCTCATCTCGCCTGGAGGGCAAAACCTCCTGGATTTTCTCGAGTTGCGGCAGGTGCTCTCGACTTACGACGGGGACCTCAGGGACCCGCTCTGGTGGCCTCAGGAAAGGCCAGTCCCCATGCGAGTTCCTCGGGGGCCTCTCGGAATTCCTCTCCCGTCGATGCCGGGGCCTAAGACCTTGTGTGGAGTCGGGGCCGGAACCTGAGGATTCCTCTCCAGTGATGACATGGATCTTGGGGTACTTCTGGAGTCTCCCCAGGGGAGTCAGTCCTCGTCTCGAATGCGGGCATGCACTTGCGCTTTCCTCCAGAGCGGTAGCAGCAGTGTCACGCAGTCCGCCGCGTGGATCAAAGGATCTATGGTTTTCCCTCGAGTCTTTCCCACGAGGCTTTCCCACGAGGCTTTCCCACAGGGCTGTTCCACGTGCACACGTGGTGGGAGTCGATCCTCGGCTTGAACGTCAAGGCAGTGCAGGGAAAACAGTTTCCTCTGGAATGGACTGACACATCTGGGGGACTCTTGGAATGGTGGCATGACCCTGGAGTTCCTCTCGCCTTTCCTGTGGAGAGCGCCTCCTCTTGAGATGCGACGGGAACGCCGGTAATTCTTTCCCTACGAAACAGGGAAAGGATCCCTCATCTCGAGCTAGGAGGCGGAAACGGGGCTCCCCTGGATGTGTGCGGGACCCCACGTGCTTCCTCTCTAGTGGAGACGGGTATGTCGGGGAACTTCTTGAGTTGCAGCAGGGTGTGAAGGACCCTTTGGAAGTTCCAGTGGTTAGATGTGATTGGCCTCGAGAAGCCTCAGCGGAAATGGGCCTCATCTCGCCTGGAGGGCAAAACCTCCTGGTTTTTCTCGAGTTGCGGCAGGTGCTCTCGACTTACGACGGGGACCTCAGGGACCCGCTCTGGTGGCCTCAGGAAAGGCCAGTCCCCATGCGAGTTCCTCGGGGGCCTCTCGGGATTCCTCTCCCGGTGATGCCGGGGCCTAAGACCTTGTGTGGAGTCGGGGCCGGAACCTGAGGATTCCTCTCCAGTGCTGACATGGATCTTGGGGTACTTCTGGAGTCTCCCCAGGGGAGTCAGTCCTCGTCTCGAATGCGGGCATGCACTTGCGCTTCCTCCAGAGCGGTAGCAGCAGTGTCACGCAGTCCGCCGCGTGGATCAAAGGATCTATGGTTTTCCCTCGAGTCTTTCCCACGAGGCTTTCCCACGAAGCTTTCCCACAGGGCTGTCCCACGTGCACACGTGGTGGGAGTCGATCCTCGGCTTGAACGTCAAGGCAGTGCAGGGAAAACAGGTTCCTCTGGAATGGACTGACACATCTGGGGGACTCTTGGAATGGTGGCATGACCCTGGAGTTCCTCTCGCCTTTCCTGTGGAGAGCGCCTCCTCTTGAGATGCGACGGGAACGCCGGGAATTCTTTCCCTACGAAACAGGGAAAGGATCCCTCATCTCGAGCTAGGAGGCGGAAACGGGGCTCCCCTGGATGTGTGCGGGACCCCACGTGCTTCCTCTCGAGTGGAGACGGGTATGTTGGGGAACTTCTTGAGTTGCAGCAAGGGTGTGAAGGACCCTTTGGAAGTTCCAGTGGTTAGATGTGATTGGCCTCGAGAAGCCTCAGCGGAAATGGGCCTCATCTCGCCTGGAGGGCAAAACCTCCTGGATTTTCTCGAGTTACGGCAGGTGCTCTCGACTTACGACGGGGACCTCAGGGAACCGCTCTGGTGGCCTCAGGAAAGGCCAGTCCCCATGCGAGTTCCTCGGGGGCCTCTCGGGATTCCTCTCCCGTCGATGCCGGGGCCTAATACCTTGTGTGGAGTCGGGGCCGGAACCTGAGGATTCCTCTCCAGTGCTGACATGGATCTTGGGGTACTTCTGGAGTCTCCCCAGGGGAGTCAGTCCTCGTCTCGAATGCGGGCATGCACTTGCGCTTCCTCCAGAGCGGTAGCAGCAGTGTCACGCAGTCCGCCGCGTGGATCAAAGGATCTATGGTTTTCCCTCGAGTCTTTCCCACGAGGCTTTCCCACAGGGCTGTCCCACGTGCACACGTGGTGGGAGTCGATTCTCGGCTTGAACGTCAAGGCAGTGCAGGGAAAACAGGTTCCTCTGGAATGGACTGACACCTCTGGGGGACTCTTGGAATGGTGGCATGACCCTGGAGTTCCTCTCACCTTTCCTGTGGAGAGCGCCTCCTCTTGAGATGCGACGGGAACGCCGGGAATTCTTTCCCTACGAAACAGGGAAAGGATCCCTCATCTCGAGTTAGGAGGCGGAAACGGGGCTCCCCTGGATGTGTGCGGGACCCCACGTGCTTCCTCTCGAGTGGAGACGGGTATGTCGGGGAACTTCTTGAGTTGCAGCAAGGGTGTGAAGGACCCTTTGGAAGTTCCAGTGGTTAGATGTGATTGGCCTCGAGAAGCCTCAGCGGAAATGGGCCTCATCTCGCCTGGAGGGCAAAACCTCCTGGATTTTCTCGAGTTGCGGCAGGTGCTCTCGACTTACGACGGGGACCTCAGGGACCCGCTCTGGTGGCCTCAGGAAAGGCCAGTCCCCATGCGAGTTCCTCGGGGGCCTCTCGGGATTCCTCTCCCGTCGATGCCGGGGCCTAAGACCTTGTGTGGAGTCGGGGCCGGAACCTGAGGATTCCTCTCCAGTGATGACATGGATCTTGGGGTACTTCTGGAGTCTCCCCAGGGGAGTCAGTCCTCGTCTCGAATGCGGGCATGCACTTGCGCTTTCCTCCAGAGCGGTAGCAGCAGTGTCACGCAGTCCGCCGCGTGGATCAAAGGATCTATGGTTTTCCCTCGAGTCTTTCCCACGAGGCTTTCCCACGAGGCTTTCCCACAGGGCTGTTCCACGTGCACACGTGGTGGGAGTCGATCCTCGGCTTGAACGTCAAGGCAGTGCAGGGAAAACAGTTTCCTCTGGAATGGACTGACACATCTGGGGGACTCTTGGAATGGTGGCATGACCCTGGAGTTCCTCTCGCCTTTCCTGTGGAGAGCGCCTCCTCTTGAGATGCGACGGGAACGCCGGTAATTCTTTCCCTACGAAACAGGGAAAGGATCCCTCATCTCGAGCTAGGAGGCGGAAACGGGGCTCCCCTGGATGTGTGCGGGACCCCACGTGCTTCCTCTCGAGTGGAGACGGGTATGTCGGGGAACTTCTTGAGTTGCAGCAGGGTGTGAAGGACCCTTTGGAAGTTCCAGTGGTTAGATGTGATTGGCCTCGAGAAGCCTCAGCGGAAATGGGCCTCATCTCGCCTGGAGGGCAAAACCTCCTGGTTTTTCTCGAGTTGCGGCAGGTGCTCTCGACTTACGACGGGGACCTCAGGGACCCGCTCTGGTGGCCTCAGGAAAGGCCAGTCCCCATGCGAGTTCCTCGGGGGCCTCTCGGGATTCCTCTCCCGGTGATGCCGGGGCCTAAGACCTTGTGTGGAGTCGGGGCCGGAACCTGAGGATTCCTCTCCAGTGCTGACATGGATCTTGGGGTACTTCTGGAGTCTCCCCAGGGGAGTCAGTCCTCGTCTCGAATGCGGGCATGCACTTGCGCTTCCTCCAGAGCGGTAGCAGCAGTGTCACGCAGTCCGCCGCGTGCATCAAAGGATCTATGGTTTTCCCTCGAGTCTTTCCCACGAGGCTTTCCCACGAAGCTTTCCCACAGGGCTGTCCCACGTGCACACGTGGTGGGAGTCGATCCTCGGCTTGAACGTCAAGGCAGTGCAGGGAAAACAGGTTCCTCTGGAATGGACTGACACATCTGGGGGACTCTTGGAATGGTGGCATGACCCTGGAGTTCCTCTCGCCTTTCCTGTGGAGAGCGCCTCCTCTTGAGATGCGACGGGAACGCCGGGAATTCTTTCCCTACGAAACAGGGAAAGGATCCCTCATCTCGAGCTAGGAGGCGGAAACGGGCTCCCCTGGATGTGTGCGGGACCCCACGTGCTTCCTCTCGAGTGGAGACGGGTATGTTGGAGAACTTCTTGAGTTGCAGCAAGGGTGTGAAGGACCCTTTGGAAGTTCCAGTGGTTAGATGTGATTGGCCTCGAGAAGCCTCAGCGGAAATGGGCCTCATCTCGCCTGGAGGGCAAAACCTCCTTGATTTTCTCGAGTTACGGCAGGTGCTCTCGACTTACGACGGGGACCTCAGGGAACCGCTCTGGTGGCCTCAGGAAAGGCCAGTTCCCATGCGAGTTCCTCGGGGGCCTCTCGGGATTCCTCTCCCGTCGATGCCGGGGCCTAATACCTTGTGTGGAGTCGGGGCCGGAACCTGAGGATTCCTCTCCAGTGCTGACATGGATCTTGGGGTACTTCTGGAGTCTCCCCAGGGGAATCAGTCCTCGTCTCGAATGCGGGCATGCACTTGCGCTTTCCTCCAGAGCGGTAGCAGCAGTGTCACGCAGTCCGCCTAGTGGATCAAAGGATCTATGGTTTTCCCTCGAGTCTTTCACACGAGGCTTTCCCACGAGGCTTTCCCACAGGGCTGTCCCACGTGCACACGTGGTGGGAGTCGATCCTCGGCTTGAACGTCAAGGCAGTGCAGGGAAAACAGGTTCCTCTGGAATGGACTGACACATCTGGGGGACTCTTGGAATGGTGGCATGACCCTGGAGTTCCTCTCGCCTTTCCTGTGGAGAGCGCCTCCTCTTGAGATGCGACGGGAACGCCGGTAATTCTTTCCCTACGAAACAGGGAAAGGATCCCTCATCTCGAGCTAGGAAGCGGAAACGGGGCTCCCCTGGATGTGTGCGGGACCCCACGTGCTTCCTCTCGATTGGAGACGGGTATGTCAGGGAACTTCTTGAGTTGCAGCAGGGTGTGAAGGACCCTTTGGAAGTTCCAGTGGTTAGATGTGATTGGCCTCGAGAAGCCTCAGCGGAAATGGGCCTCATCTCGCCTGGAGGGCAAAACCTCCTGGATTTTCTCGAGTTGCGGCAGGTGCTCTCGACTTACGACGGGGACCTCAGGGACCCGCTCTGGTGGCCTCAGGAAAGGCCAGTCCCCATGCGAGTTCCTCGGGGGCCTCTCGGGATTCCTCTCCCGGTGATGCCGGGGCCTAAGACCTTGTGTGGAGTCGGGGCCGGAACCTGAGGATTCCTCTCCAGTGCTGACATGGATCTTGGGGTACTTCTGGAGTCTCCCCAGGGGAGTCAGTCCTCGTCTCGAATGCGGGCATGCACTTGCGCTTCCTCCAGAGCGGTAGCAGCAGTGTCACGCAGTCCGCCGCGTTGATCAAAGGATCTATGGTTTTCCCTCGAGTCTTTCCCACGAGGCTTTCCCACGAAGCTTTCCCACAGGGCTGTCCCACGTGCACACGTGGTGGGAGTCGATCCTCGGCTTGAACGTCAAGGCAGTGCAGGGAAAACAGGTTCCTCTGTAATGGACTGACACATCGGGGGAATCTTGGAATGGTGGCACGACCCTGGAGTTCCTCTCGCCTTTCCTGTGGAGAGCGCCTCCTCTTGAGATGCGACGGGAACGCCGGGAATTCTTTCCCTACGAAACAGGGAAAGGATCCCTCATCTCGAGTTAGGAGGCGGAAACGGGGCTCCCCTGGATGTGTGCGGGACCCCACGTGCTTCCTCTCGAGTGGAGACGGGTATGTCGGGGAACTTCTTGAGTTGCAGCAAGGGTGTGAAGGACCCTTTGGAAGTTCCAGTGGTTAGATGTGATTGGCCTCGAGAAGCCTCAGCGGAAATGGGCCTCATCTCGCCTGGAGGGCAAAACCTCCTGGATTTTCTCGAGTTGCGGCAGGTGCTCTCGACTTACGACGGGGACCTCAGGGACCCGCTCTGGTGGCCTCAGGAAAGGCCAGTCCCCATGCGAGTTCCTCGGGGGCCTCTCGGGATTCCTCTCCCGTCGATGCCGGGGCCTAAGACCTTGTGTGGAGTCGGGGCCGGAACCTGAGGATTCCTCTCCAGTGATGACATGGATCTTGGGGTACTTCTGGAGTCTCCCCAGGGGAGTCAGTCCTCGTCTCGAATGCGGGCATGCACTTGCGCTTCCTCCAGAGCGGTAGCAGCAGTGTCACGCAGTCCGCCGCGTGGATCAAAGGATCTATGGTTTTCCCTCGAGTCTTTCCCACGAGGCTTTCCCACAGGGCTGTCCCACGTGCACACGTGGTGGGAGTCGATCCTCGGCTTGAACGTCAAGGCAGTGCAGGGAAAACAGGTTCCTCTGGAATGGACTGACACATCTGGGGGACTCTTGGAATGGTGTCACGACCCTGGAGTTCCTCTCGCCTTTCCTGTGGACAGCGCCTCCTCTTGAGATGCGACGGGAACGCCGGGAATTCTTTCCCTACGAAACAGGGAAAGGATCCCTCATCTCGAGCTAGGAGGCGGAAACGGGGCTCCCCTGGATGTGTGCGGGACCCCACGTGCTTCCTCTCGAGTGGAGACGGGTATGTCGGGGAACTTCTTGAGTTGCAGCAAGGGTGTGAAGGACCCTTTGGAAGTTCCAGTGGTTAGATGTGATTGGCCTCGAGAAGCCTCAGCGGAAATGGGCCTCATCTCGCCTGGAGGGCAAAACCTCCTGGATTTTCTCGAGTTGCGGCAGGTGCTCTCGACTTACGACGGGGACCTCAGGGACCCGCTCTGGTGGCCTCAGGAAAGGCCAGTCCCCATGCGAGTTCCTCGGGGGCGTCTCGGGATACCTCTCCCGTCGATGCCGGGTCCTAAGACCTTGTGTGGAGTCGGGGCCGGAACCTGAGGATTCCTCTCCAGTGCTGACATGGATCTTGGGGTACTTCTGGAGTCTCCCCAGGGGAGTCAGTCCTCGTCTCGAATGCGGGCATGCACTTGCGCTTTCCTCCAGAGCGGTAGCAGCAGTGTCACGCAGTCCGCCGCGTGGATCAAAGGATCTATGGTTTTCCCTCGAGTCTTTCCCACGAGGCTTTCCCACGAGGCTTTCCCACAGGGCTGTCCCACGTGCACAAGTGGTGGGAGTCGATCCTCGGCTTGAACGTCAAGGCAGTGCAGGGAAAACAGGTTCCTCTGGAATGGACTGACACATCTGGGGGACTCTTGGAATGGTGGCACGACCCTGGAGTTCCTCTCGCCTTTCCTGTGGAGAGCGCCTCCTCTTGAGATGCGACGGGAACGCCGGGAATTCTTTCCCTACTAAACAGGGAAAGGATCCCTCATCTCGAGCTAGGAGGCGGAAACGGGGCTCCCCTGGATGTGTGCGGGACCCCACGTGCTTCCTCTCGAGTGGAGACGGGTATGTCGGGGAACTTCTTGAGTTGCAGCAAGGGTATGAAGGACCCTTTGGAAGTTCCAGTGGTTAGATATGATTGGCCTCGAGAAGCCTCAGCGGAAATGGGCCTCATCTCGCCTGGAGGGCAAAACCTCCTGGATTTTCTCGAGTTGCGGCAGGTGCTCTCGACTTACGACGGGGACCTCGGGGACCCGCTCTGGTGGCCTCAGGAACGGGCAGTCCCCATGCGAGTTCCTCGGGGGCCTCTCGGCATTCCTCTCCCGTCGATGCCGGGGCCGAAGACCTTGTGTGGAGTCGGGGCCGGAACCTGAGGATTCCTCTCCAGTGCTGACATGGATCTTGGGGTACTTCTGGAGTCTCCCCAGGGGAGTCAGTCCTCGTCTCGAATGCGGGCATGCACTTGCGCTTTCCTCCAGAGCGGTAGCAGCAGTGTCACGCAGTCCGCCGCGTGGATCAAAGGATCTATGGTTTTCCCTCGAGTCTTTCCCACGAGGCTTTCCCACGAGGCTTTCCCACAGGGCTGTCCCACGTGCACACGTGGTGGGAGTCGATCCTCGGCTTGAACGTCAAGGCAGTGCAGGGAAAACAGGTTCCTCTGGAATGGACTGACACATCTGGGGGACTCTTGGAATGGTGTCACGACCCTGGAGTTCCTCTCGCCTTTCCTGTGGAGAGCGCCTCCTCTTGAGATGCGACGGGAACCCCGGGAATTCTTTCCCTACGAAACAGGGAAAGGATCCCTCATCTCGAGTTAGGAGGCGGAAACGGGGCTCCCCTGGATGTGTGCGGGACCCCACGTGCTTCCTCTCGAGTGGAGACGGGTATGTCGGGGAACTTCTTGAGTTGCAGCAAGGGTGTGAAGGACCCTTTGGAAGTTCCAGTGGTTAGATGTGATTGGCCTCGAGAAGCCTCAGCGGAAATGGGCCTCATCTCGCCTGGAGGGCAAAACCTCCTGGATTTTCTCGAGTTGCGGCAGGTGCTCTCGACTTACGACGGGGACCTCAGGGACCCGCTCTGGTGGCCTCAGGAAAGGCCAGTCCCCATGCGAGTTCCTCGGGGGCCTCTCGGGATTCCTCTCCCGTCGATGCCGGGGCCTAAGACCTTGTGTGGAGTCGGGGCCGGAACCTGAGGATTCCTCTCCAGTGATGACATGGATCTTGGGGTACTTCTGGAGTCTCCCTAGGGGAGTCAGTCCTCGTCTGGAATGCGGGCATGCACTTGCGCTTTCCTCCAGAGCGGTAGCAGCAGTGTCACGCAGTCCGCCGCGTGGATCAAAGGATCAATGGTTTTCCCTCGAGTCTTTCCCACGAGGCTTTCCCACGAGTCTTTCCCACAGGGCTGTTCCACGTGCACACGTGGTGGGAGTCGATCCTCTGCTTGAACGTCAAGGCAGTGCAGGGAAAACAGGTTCCTCTGGAATGGACTGACACATCTGGGGGACTCTTGGAATGGTGGCATGACCCTGGAGTTCCTCTCGCCTTTCCTGTGGAGAGCGCCTCCTCTTGAGATGCGACGGGAACGCCGGGAATTCTTTCCCTACGAAACAGGGAAAGGATCCCTCATCTCGAGCTAGGAGGCGGAAACGGGGCTCCCCTGGATGTGTGCGGGACCCCACGTGCTTCCTCTCGAGTGGAGACGGGTATGTCGGGGAACTTCTTGAGTTGCAGCAGGGTGTGAAGGACCCTTTGGAAGTTCCAGTGGTTAGATGTGATTGGCCTCGAGAAGCCTCAGCGGAAATGGGCCTCATCTCGCCTGGAGGGCAAAACCTCCTGGATTTCTCGAGTTGCGGCAGGTGCTCTCGACTTACGACGGGGACCTCAGGGACCCGCTCTGGTGGCCTCAGGAAAGGCCAGTCCCCATGCGAGTTCCTCGGGGGCCTCTCGGGATTCCTCTCCCGGTGATGCCGGGGCCTAAGACCTTGTGTGGAGTCGGGGCCGGAACCTGAGGATTCCTCTCCAGTGCTGACATGGATCTTGGGGTACTTCTGGAGTCTCCCCAGGGGAGTCAGTCCTCGTCTCGAATGCGGGCATGCACTTGCGCTTCCTCCAGAGCGGTAGCAGCAGTGTCACGCAGTCCGCCGCGTGGATCAAAGGATCTATGGTTTTCCCTGGAGTCTTTCCCACGAGGCTTTCCCACGAAGCTTTCCCACAGGGCTGTCCCACGTGCACACGTGGTGGGAGTCGATCCTCGGCTTGAACGTCAAGGCAGTGCAGGGAAAACAGGTTCCTCTGGAATGGACTGACACATCTGGGGGACTCTTGGAATGGTGGCATGACCCTGGAGTTCCTCTCGCCTTTCCTGTGGAGAGCGCCTCCTCTTGAGATGCGACGGGAACGCCGGGAATTCTTTCCCTACGAAACAGGGAAAGGATCCCTCATCTCGAGCTAGGAGGCGGAAACGGGGCTCCCCTGGATGTGTGCGGGACCCCACGTGCTTCCTCTCGAGTGGAGACGGGTATGTTGGGGAACTTCTTGAGTTGCAGCAAGGGTGTGAAGGACCATTTGGAAGTTCCAGTGGTTAGATGTGATTGGCGTCGAGAAGCCTCAGCGGAAATGGGCCTCATCTCGCCTGGAGGGCAAAACCTCCTGGATTTTCTCGAGTTACGGCAGGTGCTCTCGACTTACGACGGGGACCTCAGGGAACCGCTCTGGTGGCCTCAGGAAAGGCCAGTCCCCATGCGAGTTCCTCGGGGGCCTCTCGGGATTCCTCTCCCGTCGATGCCGGGGCCTAAGACCTTGTGTGGAGTCGGGGCCGGAACCTGAGGTTTCCTCTCCAGTGCTGACATGGATCTTGGGGTACTTCTGGAGTCTCCCCAGGGGAGTCAGTCCTCGTCTCGAATGCGGGCATGCACTTGCGCTTCCTCCAGAGCGGTAGCAGCAGTGTCACGCAGTCCGCCGCGTGGATCAAAGGATCTATGGTTTTCCCTCGAGTCTTTCCCACGAGGCTTTCCCACAGGGCTGTCCCACGTGCACACGTGGTGGGAGTCGATCCTCGGCTTGAACGTCAAGGCAGTGCAGGGAAAACAGGTTCCTCTGGAATGGACTGACACATCTGGGGGACTCTTGGAATGGTGTCACGACCCTGGAGTTCCTCTCGCCTTTCCTGTGGACAGCGCCTCCTCTTGAGATGCGACGGGAACGCCGGGAATTCTTTCCCTACGAAACAGGGAAAGGATCCCTCATCTCGAGCGAGGAGGCGGAAACGGGGCTCCCCTGGATGTGTGCGGGACCCCACGTGCTTCCTCTCGAGTGGAGACGGGTATGTTGGTTAACTTCTTGAGTTGCAGCAAGGGTGTGAAGGACCCTTTGGAAGTTCCAGTGGTTAGATGTGATTGGCCTCGAGAAGCCTCAGCGGAAATGGGCCTCATCTCGCCTGGAGGGCAAAACCTCCTGGATTTTCTCGAGTTGCGGCAGGTGCTCTCGACTTACGACGGGGACCTCGGGAACCCGCTCTGGTGGCCTCAGGAAAGGGCAGTCCCCATGCGAGTTCCTCGGGGGCCTCTCGGGATTCCTCTCCCGTCGATGCCGGGGCCTAAGACCTTGTGTGGAGTCGGGGCCGGAACCTGAGGATTCCTCTCCAGTGCTGACATGGATCTTGGGGTACTTCTGGAGTCTCCCCAGGGGAGTCAGTCCTCGTCTCGAATGCGGGCATGCACTTGCGCTTTCCTCCAGAGCGGTAGCAGCAGTGTCACGCAGTCCGCCGCGTGGATCAAAGGATCTATGGTTTTCCCTCGAGTCTTTCCCACGAGGCTTTCCCACGAGGCTTTCCCACAGGGCTGTCCCACGTGCACACGTGGTGGGAGTCGATCCTCGGCTTGAACGTCAAGGCAGTGCAGGGAAAACAGGTTCCTCTGGAATGGACTGACACATCTGGGGGACTCTTGGAATGGTGTCACGACCCTGGAGTTCCTCTCGCCTTTCCTGTGGAGAGCGCCTCCTCTTGAGATGCGACGGGAACGCCGGGAATTCTTTCCCTACGAAAAAGGGAAAGGATCCCTCATCTCGAGCTAGGAGGCGGAAACGGGGCTCCCCTGGATGTGTGCGGGACCCCACGTGCTTCCTCTCGAGTGGAGACGGGTATGTCGGGGAACTTCTTGAGTTGCAGCAAGGGTGTGAAGGACCCTTTGGAAGTTCCAGTGGTTAGATGTGATTGGCCTCGAGAAGCCTCAGCGGAAATGGGCCTCATCTCGCCTGGAGGGCAAAACCTCCTGGATTTTCTCGAGTTACGGCAGGTGCTCTCGACTTACGACGGGGACCTCAGGGAACCGCTCTGGTGGCCTCAGGAAAGGCCAGTACCCATGCGAGTTCCTCGGGGGCCTCTCGGGATTCCTCTCCCGTCGATGCCGGGGCCTAAGACCTTGTGTGGAGTCGGGGCCGGAACCTGAGGTTTCCTCTCCAGTGCTGACATGGATCTTGGGGTACTTCTGGAGTCTCCCCAGGGGAGTCAGTCCTCGTCTCGAATGCGGGCATGCACTTGCGCTTCCTCCAGAGCTGTAGCAGCAGTGTCACGCAGTCCGCCGCGTGGATCAAAGGATCTATGGTTTTCCCTCGAGTCTTTCCCACGAGGCTTTCCCACAGGGCTGTCCCACGTGCACACGTGGTGGGAGTCGATCCTCGGCTTGAACGTCAAGGCAGTGCGGGGAAAACAGGTTCCTCTGGAATGGACTGACACATCTGGGGGACTCTTGGAATGGTGTCACGACCCTGGAGTTCCTCTCGCCTTTCCTGTGGACAGCGCCTCCTCTTGAGATGCGACGGGAACGCCGGGAATTCTTTCCCTACGAAACAGGGAAAGGATCCCTCATCTCGAGCTAGGAGGCGGAAACGGGGCTCCCCTGGATGTGTGCGGGACCCCACGTGCTTCCTCTCGAGTGGAGACGGGTATGTCGGGGAACTTCTTGAGTTGCAGCAAGGGTGTGAAGGACCCTTTGGAAGTTCCAGTGGTTAGATGTGATTGGCCTCGAGAAGCCTCAGCGGAAATGGGCCTCATCTCGCCTGGAGGGCAAAACCTCCTGGATTTTCTCGAGTTGCGGCAGGTGCTCTCGACTTACGACGGGGACCTCAGGGACCCGCTCTGGTGGCCTCAGGAAAGGCCAGTCCTCATGCGAGTTCCTCGGGGGCGTCTCGGGATACCTCTCCCGTCGATGCCGGGTCCTAAGACCTTGTGTGGAGTCGGGGCCGGAACCTGAGGATTCCTCTCCAGTGCTGACATGGATCTTGGGGTACTTCTGGAGTCTCCCCAGGGGAGTCAGTCCTCGTCTCGAATGCGGGCATGCACTTGCGCTTTCCTCCAGAGCGGTAGCAGCAGTGTCACGCAGTCCGCCCCGTGGATCAAAGGATCTATGGTTTTCCCTCGAGTCTTTCCCACGAGGCTTTCCCACGAGGCTTTCCCACAGGGCTGTCCCACGTGCACACGTGGTGGGAGTCGATCCTCGGCTTGAACGTCAAGGCAGTGCAGGGAAAACAGGTTCCTCTGGAATGGACTGACACATCTGGGGGACTCTTGGAATGGTGGCATGACCCTGGAGTTCCTCTCACCTTTCCTGTGGAGAGCGCGTCCTCTTGAGATGCGACGGGAACGCCGGGAATTCTTTCCCTACGAAACAGGGAAAGGATCCCTCATGTCGAGCTAGGAGGCGGAAACGGGGCTCCCCTGGATGTTTGCGGGACCCCACGTGCTTCCTCTCTAGTGGAGACGGGTATGTCGGGGAACTTCTTGAGTTGCAGCAAGGGTGTGAAGGACCCTTTGGAAGTTCCAGTGGTTAGATGTGATTGGCCTCGAGAAGCCTCAGCGGAAATGGGCCTCATCTCGCCTGGAGGGCAAAACCTCCTGGATTTTCTCGAGTTGCGGCAGGTGCTCTCGACTTACGACGGGGACCTCGGGGACCCGCTCTGGTGGCCTCAGGAAAGGCCAGTCCCCATGCGAGTTCCTCGGGGGCCTCTCGGCATTCCTCTCCCGTCGATGCCGGGGCCGAAGACCTTGTGTGGAGTCGGGGCCGGAACCTGAGGATTCCTCTCCAGTGCTGACATGGATCTTGGGGTACTTCTGGAGTCTCCCCAGGGGAGTCAGTCCTCGTCTCGAATGCGGGCATGCACTTGCGCTTTCCTCCAGAGCGGTAGCAGCAGTGTCACGCAGTCCGCCGCGTGGTTCAAAGGATCTATGGTTTTCCCTCGAGTCTTTCCCACGAGGCTTTCCCACGAGGCTTTCCCACAGGGCTGTCCCACGTGCACACGTGGTGGGAGTCGATCCTCGGCTTGAACGTCAAGGCAGTGCAGGGAAAACAGGTTCCTCTGGAATGGACTGACACATCTGGGGGACTCTTGGAATGGTGGCATGACCCTGGAGTTCCTCTCGCCTTTCCTGTGGAGAGCGCCTCCTCTTGAGATGCGACGGGAACGCCGGGAATTCTTTCCCTACGAAACAGGGAAAGGATCCCTCATCTCGAGCTAGGAGGCGGAAACGGGGCTCCCCTGGATGTGTGCGGGACCCCACGTGCTTCCTCTCGAGTGGAGACGGGTATGTCGGGGAACTTCTTGAGTTGCAGCAAGGGTGTGAAGGACCCTTTGGAAGTTCCAGTGGTGAGATGTGATTGGCCTCGAGAAGCCTCAGCGGAAATGGGCCTCATCTCGCCTGGAGGGCAAAACCTCCTGGATTTTCTCCAGTTGCGGAAGGTGCTCTCGACTTACGACGGGGACCTCAGGGACCCGCTCTGGTGGCCTCAGGAAAGGCCAGTCCCCATGCGAGTTCCTCGGGGGCCTCTCGGGATTCCTCTCCCGTCGATGCCGGGGCCTAAGACCTTGTGTGGAGTCGGGGCCGGAACCTGAGGATTCCTCTCCAGTGCTGACATGGATCTTGGGGTACTTCTGTAGTCTCCCCAGGGGAGTCAGTCCTCGTCTCGAATGCGGGCATGCACTTGCGCTTTCCTCCAGAGCGGTAGCAGCAGTGTCACGCAGTCCGCCGCGTGGATCAAAGGATCTATGGTTTTCCCTCGAGTCTTTCCCACGAGGCTTTCCCACGAGGCTTTCCCACAGGGCTGTCCCACGTGCACACGTGGTGGGAGTCGATCCTCGGCTTGAACGTCAAGGCAGTGCAGGGAAAACAGGTTCCTCTGGAATGGACTGACACATCTGGGGGACTCTTGGAATGGTGTCACGACCCTGGAGTTCCTCTCGCCTTTCCTGTGGAGAGCGCCTCCTCTTGATATGCCACGGGAACGCCGGGAATTCTTTCCCTACGAAACAGGGAAAGGATCCCTCATCTCGAGCTAGGAGGCGGAAACGGGGCTCCCCTGGATGTGTGCGGGACCCACGTGCTTCCTCTCGAGTGGAGACGGGTATGTCGGGGAACTTCTTGAGTTGCAGCAAGGGTGTGAAGGACCCTTTGGAAGTTCCAGTGGTTAGACGTGATTAGCCTCGAGAAGCCTCAGCGGAAATGGGCCTTATCTCGCATGGAGGTGAAAACCTCCTGGATTTTCTCGAGTTGCGGCAGGTGCTCTCGACTTACGACGGGGACCTCAGGGACCCGCTCTGGTGGCCTCAGGAAAGGCCAGTCCCCATGCGAGTTCCTCGGGGGCCTCTCAGGATTCCACTCCCGTCGATGCCGGGGCCTAAGACCTTGTGTGGAGTCGGGGCCGGAACCTGAGGATTCCTCTCCAGTGCTGACATGGATCTTGGGGTACTTCTGGAGTCTCCCCAGGGGAATCAGTCCTCGTCTCGAATGCGGGCATGCACTTGCGCTTTCCTCCAGAGCGGTAGCAGCAGTGTCACGCAGTCCGCCGCGTGGATCAAAGGATCTATGGTTTTCCCTCGAGTCTTTCCCACGAGGCTTTCCCACGAGGCTTTCCCACAGGGCTGTCCCACGTGCACACGTGGTGGGAGTCGATCCTCGGCTTGAACGTCAAGGCAGTGCAGGGAAAACAGGTTCCTCTGGAATGGACTGACACATCTGGGGGACTCTTGGAATGGAGGCACGACCCTGCAGTTCCTCTCGCCTTTCCTGTGGAGAGCGCCTCCTCTTGAGATGCGAACGGGAACGCCGGGAATTCTTTCCCTACGAAACAGGGAAAGGATCCCTCATCTCGAGCGAGGAGGCGGAAACGGGGCTCCCCTGGATGTGTGCGGGACCCCACGTGCTTCCTCTCGAGTGGAGACGGGTATGTCGGGGACCTTCTTGAGTTGCAGCAAGGGTGTGAAGGACCCTTTGGAAGTTCCAGTGGTTAGACGTGATTGGCCTCGAGAAGCCTCAGCGGAAATGGGCCTCATCTCGCCTGGAGGGCAAAACCTCCTGGATTTTCTCGAGTTGCGGCAGGTGCTCTCGACTTACGACGGGGACCTCAGGGACCCGCTCTGGTGGCCTCAGGAAAGGCCAGTCCCCATGCGAGTTCCTCGGGGGCCTCTCGGGATTCCTCTCCCGTCGATGCCGGGGCCTAAGACCTTGTGTGGAGTCGGGGCCGGAACCTGAGGATTCCTCTCCAGTGCTGACATGGATCTTGGGGTACTTCTAGAGTCTCCCCAGGGGAGTCAGTCCTCGTCTCGAATGCGGGCATGCACTTGCGCTTTCCTCCAGAGCGGTAGCAGCAGTGTCACGCAGTCTGTCGCGTGGATCAAAGGATCTATGGTTTTCCCTCGAGTCTTTCCCACGAGGCTTTCCCACGAGGCTTTCCCACAGGGCTGTCCCACGTGCACACGTGGTGGGAGTCGATCCTCGGCTTGAACGTCAAGGCAGTGCAGGGAAAACAGGTTCCTCTGGAATGGACTGACACATCTTGGGGACTCTTGGAATGGTGGCACGACCCTGGAGTTCCTCTCGCCTTTCCTGTGGAGAGCGCCTCCTCTTGAGATGCGACGGGAATGCCGGGAATTCTTTCCCTACGAAACATGGAAAGGATCCCTCATCTCGAGCTAGGAGGCGGAAACGGGGCTCCCCTGGATGTGTGCGGGACCCACGTGCTTCCTCTCGAGTGGAGACGGGTATGTCGGGGAACTTCTTGAGTTGCAGCAAGGGTGTGAATGACCCTTTGGAAGTTCTAGTGGTTAGACGTGATTAGCCTCGAGAAGCCTCAGCGGAAATGGGCCTCATCTCGCCTGGAGGGCAAAACCTCCTGGATTTCCTCGAGTTGCGGCAGGTGCTCTCGACTTACGACGGGGACCTCAGGGACCCGCTCTGGTGGCCTCAGGAAAGGCCAGTCCCCCTGCGAGTTCCTCGGGGGCCTCTCGGGATTCCTCTCCCGTCGATGCCGGGGCCTAAGACCTTGTGTGGAGTCGGGGCCGGAACCTGAGG